>NC_081827.1:132277292-133526326 GCF_030867095.1 Alligator mississippiensis | reverse complement strand
GGAATTTGGAGTCTGGATTTAGGAGGCATCCAACCCTCTCACAGCCCCTGTTACTCTCGCTATGCTGTTGATGTCTAAGATACCTAATGAACAAGTGAGAGTATGGTCTGTGTGCTGGTAAAATATCTTTATGTGCTGTGCTCCCTCTTAGGTTATGTCTGGGTGCCTTTCCCCCCAGTGACATCAGGGTGAGATCCAGATTCGGCACCACTGAGATGGTTCGGGTGCTACTCCTACTCACCTGCCACATCACTGACATTCATTTTTTTTTCTTGGGAGGCAGGACCCTGTAGGTGGCCTGAGGAGATCTCAACCCTGGGTTTCTATGTGGGGATCCAACCTCCCTTTTACCCTACCCTCACCACTTCCATGGCCAGGGATGGACTCTGCTCTCTGCAGGTCTTATGTTGGGATGAGCCTGTCTCATCTATGCTGCCTGCCTCCGAGGGTCAGGTGTTTTGGCCATCACACCTCCCAAGGCTGTCCTTCATCTTTGGACTGAGGCCTGGGCATCTAAACATGCCCTGGTCTGGAGTTAACTGCAACTTAGAAGTGAAACAGAACATAAGATGTCAGCATCCACTGACAGGCTCCTGTGATCTTGTCTCCTGGGGACCTTCAGTCTTGCCGAGGACTCCGTCATACCTCTCTGTGTAGTAGGTGTTTGGAAGGGTCAGCTACCTAGTTCTGGGCCTCTGCTAGCCGTCTCAGGCAAGCTCCCCTTAGGTCCATGTCCCTTCCCCCTTTCAGCCTGCCTGACCTGCAGCTAGGCTGCTTGGGTCCCACCAGTTGGCATTACCTGTGTCTCTCATGCTGGGCTCTGTGGTCTCCCATGCCTCCCTCCTTGCTGGGCTGCCCAGGAGTGTCAGCAGCCCCTCACTGCCACCTCCCACCATGGTACCTGGGCTCCTTATCAGGGCCTTGACTCTCCTCTTGGGCATTCTGGGAAACTGCTTCCCTCTGGGGGGAAGCACAAGCCCTGT
Source organism: Alligator mississippiensis (assembly GCF_030867095.1). Classification (NCBI taxonomy): domain Eukaryota; kingdom Metazoa; phylum Chordata; order Crocodylia; family Alligatoridae; genus Alligator; species Alligator mississippiensis. Next base: position 133,525,343 of record NC_081827.1, on the reverse strand, counting down.
TCCCAGGGTTTGTACTCTCCAGCTCTGCAGCCGGCATCTCCCTACAGACATTCTGCCCCGCTTCTCCCAGCACCATGCCATCTGTGTTTCCAGCTGCCTTTTGAGCAGTCCATGCCTCTCCAAGGCCACGCCCCTGATGCCCACTGATTCACAGGCTCAGGCAGCTCCAGAACTGCCGAGCTTGCTCTTACATTTCTCCCCAGCTGTTGCTCTTCTTCACCCCTCGGTGAGTGTCAGGCTGTATTGGGAGGGGGTCTGGGGTGAGTCAGGGTGGCTTTTGCCTCCCCTCTCACATATGCATATATTAGTAATGACTGAATGAATCAACAAGTGCTGGATGCTTCCCCAGTGCTAAGTATAGATAAGGTTCTGGACTGACTACCAGTGTCTATGGATCTGTTGACTATAGATATCAGTAAAGGATACTTGTGATACACTTGGATAGAGACACAGAACCTGCCCTCCCCCACCCCCACTCTGCATTAATCAACCTAATGTTAGTTTTGCCTTTTAGAAAGGAGAGTACATCAACAACTTTTCAGCATTTGGTAAATCTATTACAGGGAATAGGGAATTTTGTTCTCACATATATTGAATTCCTTAGAGCGGAGAAAGGAAAAGGAGAGAAATCATGGCCTATGGCCTACTCTGCTCTGTAGAAAGACCTGCAACTTCTGTGGAGAGGTCTGTGGCTCAAGAATTGGACTTTTAAGTCACCTCAGGATACATCAATGAGCTGTGGTAGAGATCATTGTTGAATCAAGGGATTGCTTCCGTGACTGATATTGATGATATTACCACTTATAGCATAACCTGAAAAGAACATCTGTTGAATATGTGAGCAGTGTTGCTTAACAACCAGGAGGCTGGATTTCATTATTAGGGTGGAAAGATGTAAAGTAAGGATGGCTGAAGAAGCCTGCCTGGGACTTTGAGTGGGGAACAGGAAACTTAAAATGGAAATGGATAATGTTGAGGGTATATTAAATTGGCTCCCATCAAAACAAACAAACAAACAAAAAAAGTAATGTGTGGTCCTGTCCTGGTGCGTAGGACTTGCTGGCTTGTACCTCATTCTAGTACCATTACAGCTCCTAAGTCAGATCTATTTAAAACAGGTCTATTTGTGCATGCAAGAAAGGATACTGGAGGAAGGCACATGATAGTGTACCTAATTAAAAATAAAAATAAAAAGCTACTTCAATGAGAACAAAATATGCTATCAGTTGGAAAGGACGAGGTCATCCCAAGGACATGTCTACATGTGCACATTTAATGCACATTAGCCTGATTTAAGGTGCATTAAAGGCACATGTCTACATGTATGCACCCTTAATGTGCCTTAAAAATGGCAAATTTAGGCTAATTGTCTCTAAATTTGATATCTGCATAAAGCAAGTATCAAATGTAGGTGTGATTAGTTAAAGTGCATTAATGCATGCACAGATGCAGGGACTTTAGTGCTGGGTTTGCCTAGCCAGAACTAGGAGGCTGGCCACAGTCACCTGGGCCCAGTCATTTCTGGACAGTCCCTGGGTGCCCACACACAGCCGACCTCCAATCTGAGGCCAGGCAGTCCAGGGCTTCTGATGCAAAGCTTCTTATCTTTGCAGTGTTGCAAACTTGCACAAAAGGCTTCTGTCTCTTGCCTCTACAATGCCAACATCTGGATGTGGGGGAGAGGCTGCAGGGCCCTGTGGGAGTGCCACATCAGGGTGGCCACCACCCACTGCTGGAACCACCCAGACATGGCAGATGCACCAGTGGCACACCACAGACTGGACCTTCCTGCTCCAGCAGCAAGTGGCAGTGGTGGAGAACTGGGGGCCACAGGAGCAGGCATGGCAGCAGGTACAGAAAGAGGGGGAGCTGGCCTGGTGGAAGATGTCACCCAGGAGACCACCCAGGAGGAGGCATGGGATTGGGCACAGCAGGAGCACTGGGTGCATCTGGAGGCCCTGGAGCAGCTTAACGTAGAGCTGTTCCAGCAACAACTGGCCATACAGGGCCAGCTAGTGGAGGTAATGCCCAGACCACCCCACACCTGGCCCTCAGCCCCAACCCTGCAGGGTCTCTGGCTCGCACCCATTGTCCTATAGCAGGCCCCAATCTGGGCCTCAAAGGAGGGCCTCCATCATCTCCTGCCTGCAAGAACCCCTGGTGTTTGCCATGGCCCCTGGACCCATGGAGGAACTGTTCACTGCGAGGATGCTGACTGCCTGCCACTGGTGCCCTGGGCACCCCCACCACACAGCCCCCCACTCCAGGATTCAGAGAAAGACTGAGACTCATGTACATCATTTTCAGTTTGGGAGGAGGGTTTTTATTATTGGTGGGTAGGGAGGGTGGTGGAGGGGTTCTGTGTGTTTGGGAGGGTGGGAGAAGGGGCACTGTTGGTTGAAGGGGGAAATAGGATGGGCTGGGGTGGGGGTTGTGAGGGGAATAAAGGTTTTTCATAGCTAACATTTGCATGTCCTGGAGTGGTGCTGTGGGGTGGGTAGGGGGCATGTGGGCAGCAGGGCAGGTAGGCGTTGGTGGGGATGGCCAGGCACACTTCCATGTCCTGGTGCTCCAGGTGGGACTTGAGCTGGCACAGCAGATCTTCAAAGGTGGTTCAGGTCATCCAGGATGTGTTGACCCACTGGTCATCGTCCCATTCCTGCAGTATGACATGCTGCCATCAGTCCTGGCTGGCATGGCAGGCCCAGAGGTGGTGAGGCTGGTGGGACAGAAGGATGACAGTGGTCCCAGTATGGGCATCCTGGAGCTTCTGGTCACCATGGATGGTGGCAGCAGCTGCCGGAAGGCCATGTACCAGTAGGCAGATGGAGCGGGTGGGGGAGTCGGGTGATGCAAGATGGCTGAGAGCTAGGTGCTCAGAATGGCAGCAGGCAAGCAGGACTGCTGTAGTAGCCCTGAGTAGCAGGAGACCCTGTTCCTGGGCACCAGGGCCAAAAGCTGGGGCAGCCATAGCTGAGAATCACAGGCATGTGCTGCCTGTGTCTCTGCCACACTTCTGCTGTGATACATAAAGCGTCAGCCCAGAAATCTCAGTGCAGAGGGTGTGCTTTCAAGATGGCTGCCAAGTGCTGGCAGCTGGCTCTACCTTCAGCATGGCTGCCCAGTGCTGGCAGCCATGTGTCTGGAGGCTGGAGCTCCCCCTGGTGGCCACAGGGCACATGGCCGGGCTGGAGCGACTTGGGACTAAAGTTAGTCCCAAGTCCAGCACATGTAGACACCTGCCAAAAAACGCTTAATGCGTTCCCTTACCATGTCTTGAGGCTGAACAGCATTGTTCACTGTGCTCTATTTTCCCAGAGATGAAGTACAGAGGATCACTGCCAGCTAAGTTCCCTGAGGATGCTAGTACTCAGCAGCAAACTGTTTCTCTGAAGTCTCCAAATTCTAAAGCAGCAGTTGACAATCTATGGCCTGGGCGCTGGATCCAGCCAGTGAACAGACTTGATTTGTTTGGTTGCTGCCCAGGGAGTCAGCAGCAAGCTCTAGCCATAGCAGCAGACAAGGCACCACAGGGTGCTATTGCCTGCTATATTCAGTTTAGTCTCTCTGCTGCCTTAGAGGTGGTGCCTCAGGGTCCTAGCACCTTTCTTTTCTCAATTATTGCTATCACAGCATCTGCTGATCACTAGGGAGGTGTGGAATCACAGCCCATGGGGCAAGTAGACAGGAAGGGGGATGGAAGAGTGGGTCACAAGCAGTGGCTCATGGTGGCAAAAGGTTGCCAACTCCTGTTCTGAAAAACCTGCTGTAAAGGTAGAGGTCATCTAGCTAGACTTTAATAAGGCCTTTGATAGGGTATCACATTCTGTTGTAAATAAACTGACAGGCTGCAAGGTAGATGATTACATGGTCAGGAGGGTGGCATATTGGCTTAGGGGGTCACACCCAGAGAGTAGTGGTGGATAGATTCATATTGACCTCAAAAGATGTGGGCAGTGGAGTCCTGCAAGGCTCTATCCTGCAAGGCTCCTTGGTCCTTGGATCGGTGCTATTCAATGTCTTCATCAGTAACTTGGACGAGGGCATAGAGAGCTCCCTGTCCAAGTTTGCAACTGATACCAAATTATGGGGCAAAGTTAACACACCAGAGGGTAAGGAACAGATCCAGGTGAATCTGGACAGGTTGGAAATATGGGCAGAATGAAATAGGATACAGTTCAACAAAGATAAGTACAAAGTGCTGCACCTGGACAAAAAGAACCACCACCACACTTACAGGCTGGGGGATGACCAACATGTGGGTGGCCAACTGGTGGATGGCCAACAGGTGGGTGGCCAACTGCTTAGGGACTGCAGCCAGAGAGTGGTGGTGGATGGTTCCTTCTCGGCCTGGAGGAGGGTGCACTGCGGGGTCCCACAGGGTTTGATCCTCAGACCAATATTATTCAAAAACTTCATCAGCGATTTGGACAAGGGAATGGAGAGCACCCATAGGTACAAAAGTGCATGCCTACCAATGGTCAGTGTGGACTGCTGACTGCCTTTTATGTGCTAGCTGTGGCTCTCAGATAGCCTCCTAATTCACAAACTATGTTCACTTAGAACAGAAGCATAACTTGCGTGCCATAGAGAGCAGCCATATACAGGATGGTACTAATGGCTGTTCCGCCACTGGTGTGGCAGCAGCAATGACAGCAGCACAGCTGCTCCTCTTTTTGCTCCTTCTCCTCCCCACCCAAAGGGTTGACACCTGGGGCTAGTGCCTCAGTCACTCCCACTTTATTACACTACTGACTTAAGATTAGATCATAGAAATCTTCCTATGATGAACAACAGTCACTCCTAAACAGATCTGGGCTTAGGGACTGGCAGAGGACTACAAAAGTCCAAGCCCACATTAACTACTTCAGGCTCATGCCATTAAAGACTGATAAGGGGACGAGGCGGAGAAATAAGAAAGTATCAGTCTTATGAGGGCTTGGCTAGAATGTGTATGCATGGCAAACGTGACAGTAGAACTCAACTGAATGGATCCAGAAACAGTCAAAGAAAGAACTTGTGTGAAGCAGAGCTTCTTCAACCCTTGCCTTTCACAGGCTGTGCAAAACATGCTGAACAAGATGATGGATTAGAGCTGTTTTTAGCTGCCCCCAAAAAAGGTTTGGAGGAAACCCAAGGATTATTACTACCTACAGAGTAACAAAATCATTTCATCTGGGAAATATTTTGTAATGACATGGTTGATTCAATCCCTTCCCTCATCAAAACAATTAAATTTGAAAGCAGGCACTCTTGCTTTTGTGCATTTGATGTTGTTGCTGCAGCAGACAAAAGGTATTTGGATCTGGCTCAGCAGTTGGTAAGAAGACAGAGCATAGGATAAATGTAGCAGTGAATTAGAGTGAAAATCAAGGAAGAAACAAATCAAGAAGTAGAGGGGGCTGTGCCAACCCTGCTCCGAAGATTATTACCAAAAGGCAATTTGTTAGCAGAGAATAATCATGGTTCCAGGACATTGATTTCCTGCTGAATTCTTAAGACATTTTAGGGAACTGCATATGCATGTACCTTCAAAAACACAAAGCCAAAGAACTTGGAGAAAGTGCTAACTAAATCACTGCATTTTTACATTTAGTTTCAATACAGAAAAAAATCCAAAAAGTAATTAGGTTAGCACAATGCATCCTCAATTTAATTTTGTTGACTTCAATGAGAAATATAATAGAGGGATTTAGTTCATTAAGATTAATTGCATACATTTAAGATGCTCATTTTATGCCAAAGTTAGAGTCAAAGCCCTAATTTCATATGCAGCTCCTGGGATGTATGTGCGGCAGGATGAAATGACTGGGATGAGCGCTGATATACTATAGAGCAGGGGTTAATCCCCGGGCTATGGCCTGGTGCCATGCCACAGTGGGTAGGCTGCTGGTCAGTAGCATGATTGGCTGCTGGACCAGAAGTGGCCACGGACTGGCAAACCGTGGCCCCCCAGAGCCGGGTGGAGAGGCTGCGGCTCTTTCTGCAGGGCCTGCAGCAGCACAGGGTTTGCCTCCCCCTCCCCCCTGCCTGGGGGATGGGAGTATTCTTACCTGTCTTCTGGCTGAAAATTCTGGGCATGGTCAGCTGTGACTGCTTGGCCGTGGTTTGCCGGGCCGTGGCATAAAAACATTGGGAACCCCTGCAATAGAAGCTACAACTGTCTACTTACAGTTGCAAACAGAGGTGCTGTTCACTTGCTTTTGCCTATATCTTGAACAATCTATGTTCTTTGCAGAGGAAGTGTGGCACAAGTTGCACTTCTATTGGAAACAGTGGTAGTAATGCTTACACTTGAGAGTGTCTTCATTAGCTCAAGTGGAACTCCTGCCTTTGGATCCAAAAACCTCACTGCAAACTCCAGTAGGGAGCCCAATATCCCGAAGACCTGACATTTGCATGAATAGCAGAGCTGGCCTCTCTCTGATATTTGGCCTCTGGATACAGCCAGGTGCTTTGGAGGCAATCCATATTATTATGAGTGGAAAGGAGCCAACAGCTCTATGCAAGTGTACCACAGATGCTGAATCGCACTTATTGCCAGCACCATGAATCTCTTCATTATCTGCTTTGTAGATAATATTTTAACAGTTAATTTTACTTGAGGTATGAATATCAAGGAAGGGCAGTGGATGGTTGCTATTAATGTCAGGATACCCTAAAACATTAGGGAGTACAGACTAGTGATTAGAGCAAGAAACTATGGATCCAAATCCTAACTCTGCTTAAATCAGGGGGATTTTTGCCTTTGAATCAAACTGGGGCAGTATTTTGACCAAGTAGCCAGCAATGGAACTAAGGGGTGGTTCCTCTTTCCATGAGTTATTGTCACAGACCCTTTTCCACTGCAGTTAAAATGTATTGAACCATTTGAGTTGTGGGTCCAAATAACCCAAAATGGCAAAGCAAATCTGCAGTGTCATAAGACCTAGGCAGCACCTAGTGGCTGCTTGAATTGTCTCACTTGTGCCAAGCCTAGAATCTCACTCCCTGAACTGTTACACTCTCAATACAAACAACATTTTTTAAAATGATGCCCTCAGATAAACCTGTCTTATTTTATAGGCAAAAACACATTAAAATATGGTTTCCACCAAAAAATAAATCAGCAAGATTTCAAAATCCATTCATTCAAGAGGGAAGAGGGCTGTTACCACCTGTGGAGTGCAGAGAGATTAGCTGAGTTCCCAAGTAGATTGTAATGAGCAATAAAGTCAAGCTTGTGTTTTGTGACCAGGAACACATCACTTCACCAAGCTGTCTTAGTTTCACTCTCTCTAAAGTAAGGATGATATGTGTACATACCCTCCAGGTATGCTATGGAGTCTAATAATTAATACCTGTAAAAATCTGAAGTCTGTTGGATGAAAGTTACTCTGGAAGTATTATTACAGTTCCATTACAATGTAGGAATCACAGCATTTAGTTCCATCGTGTCAGGACTAGACCTTCATCCAGAAGCAGAACAGATCAGATGAGGATTCTTAGTGTCAGAACCATCATAAGTGGTTACCTCCTCCCTCCCTGCCTACCTCTCCCCACCCCTAAAAACACTCCTCCCCTCTTCTACTGGGAAGTAAACTGAATAGTTGACATACAATATGTCACACCCTGTTGTGCTGATTAGTGCATTGAGAATAAAGTCAAATCTCCACTCCCTTCACTTATGCCTTCATAGGAAAGGGTAGCTGGCATCAAGAAGAATTGCACAGCCCCATTTTTTTCATGGGCATATGGGGCAAACAACAAAACTCTGAGCGAGTGTTTTTTATGTGTTTTACATAGTATAAAGATCAGGTATGACTTGCATAGGGAAACTGATGCTAATGAGAATATTCTGGAAACGTATGGCTTTAAAGTATGTATTTCCAGTCTAAGTTTTTAGTGCCTTTGATTTCATAAAAGCAGGACTTCCCAATGACTTTTATTGGGCATTCTACTTAAAAGCCTTTTTTTCGCATTTACAATGTCCTAATCCCCAAAACTTCATGACAACAATATAATCTCTCTAACTACTCTCATTGGAAATTGATGTCTTTCATGAGCAAAGCGTGCAGTGACCAGTTTCCATTGGTTTCCTTGGGACCTAAGCACATTCTTCAAATTAAGTATAGGTCTAAGAACTAGGCTAAATTGGACCCTGAGAGCTGTAAAGTTTCCTACCACCATCCTTACTAGAAGATGTGTTTTCTCTTCAAATGAAAAATAGATCTCACCTTTTCTTTTCAGGTAGGACACTGTTTGCTTCATTACTGGTGGGATTATTTCACCTTTATGTTCGTCTTTGATAGTGTTGGAAGAAATAAATACAACAATATGACATTTATAGAATACAAAAAATGAAGGGGTAACCTAAAAAATAAAGCTAAGGGATACCTTTAGCTATATATTTTATTTAGTAAATTCAGCAAGTGACTAAACTACACTCAGGAGTCCTCTACAACTATAAAAAAAAAAACATCCTTTCCATCTCAACTGACCTAAATACCTTATTGAAACAAGCAAGTCTAAATTGTGCATAAAGAATCACTCCTAAGTGTCTTTTTATTTTGGGTGCCAATAATAATATACCATCCACACTAAGTACTAAGTGTGATTAGCAGTGCAGGAATAAAGTCAAGGACAAGAAGGCACAAGGATGTTTCAGTCTAACTTTACCTCCACTTCAGAATGTGTTCTCTTGGTTTTTGTTCTCTTAGATTGGCATGAACACAGCAGGGTTGCTTATAACAATGATGCAGTGACGACAATGGCAATGTTTTTGATTGGATTTAGCTGTACGTTGTTAGTGGAAGGGTTTTAGGAAGCCTTAAAGGCAGACAGGGAAAGAGTTTGCTCTGAATGTTTTATAATAAGGCTTGATCAAGGGATGCTGCAAATTTAGGAGGCCTTTATCATGTAGATTTTTCTTTGTCATTTGTCTCCTTTTAAGCGACAGTGTATGTATAATTAAAAGGATATTGTACTATTTATTTTTGAAGGCAAAGTGATGAAGTGAGATTTAGTTTATTAATGATTTGAATGATTCCCATGAAATGAGATTTCTCTTTCTCTTTCATGAGTGCACAGTTGAGGTAAAAATCGAACATAGCATTTTCTTGATCTAGAGGGACCAGAACATTCTGTAATTATCTTCCTTATTAAAAAAATGGAAAATAGAAAAAAAAATTGGCTTTTACAAAAAAGATGGTCAGTATCTTTTGAGTATTTTTCTACGGTTTTACAGTACTCAAGAACAAAAAAGGACAAATTTCAAACTTTAAAATATATGTACTATATATTTACCTATATAATTATACATGTTTGCTATTTGAAAACAGTGTTGATGTATTAATTATCTTTTAGAGACTGCAGTCACTGTGGCCAACATACAAAAAATGTAAGATTTGTATCCAGGATCTCACACACATCAATCTGTGCCTTTATGGCATTATTATTTGTTTGACCAACTCATGCAGAGAGTATGATTTTTGCAATCTTTTACATTTCACATCTATTATTTCTTTTCTCTCTCTCTGTTTCCATGGTTTGCTCATTATTTTATTAAAAGAATTAAATTAGTTGAAACACCACTTAAATATTCAATTAAATATTTTGCTGTTATTTGTATAATGTCTGGGTATGCATTTTGACCAGCTCTACTATTGCAGTACATTACTACTACATTACTTATATGACCTTACATCTATTATATGGGGGAGCTACTTTAACTGAATGTCAAAGTTGCACAGTTGCAAAATCAAGCACACAAGCGTTAGGAAATTAAGAATTAAATTTGCCTTAATGGCACCTCAATTTGACTCTTTTCTGCCTATGTATTATAATGCACTCTTTCATCACATGGTTCTTTAATATAGTTTTCCCCAGGGCCCCTGCCTCAATTAGTGCACAGCAGGGACCTGCCCTGCAGATTAATCAAGGTTATGAAGTTAATGAGTCCCTCCTCCATGCCCAAACTCTCAATCCCAATCTGCTTGCCCATCCAGTCTTCCACTGTCTCCTAGTCTCAGCTTCTGCCCCCCCTGCATATTAATGAAAATGCTTGTGAACATTTTTTCCAGGTTTGTGAACAGGCCTAATAAGTATATTGTCTGTACATCAGGTGTGGCAGGAATAGTATGCTTTAGATTGTACGGACATATGATAACTAATTTACCATATGTCTACAATAGGCACACAGATCTTAATGTACTATTTCAAATACCTGATAAACTTCCATCTATTGCCATTTAAACAAAAGAACTCCTTGCAGAATTGTTTCCACCTCTTTTTCACTAAATTACTCCTGCATAATGTCCAGGGCAGACAAAAGTTAGGTGTGGGCCAATGACAGCTTTGAGGGACAAGAAATGAACTTTATATATTTGAAAAGGGGAGCTTTCCGGGCACTGATTCACAGGGATGCATGCATTAGATATAACATATGTGTATTAGTTTCCACAAAATGGTATTATTATATCTAACAAGTGCAGAGCCAATAGGAAGTATGCTAGAAAATAATATAGACACAACCAGTTAGGTGATTCTTGAGTGAAAATAAAGTCCCGCTTCTTCTTTATATTCTTGATGTAATAGTTTAATTTTTAAAAAGTTCCTTGAAATCTAAGATTTCCTGCTTCCTCAAGAATATGCCAGTCTGTGTGGCCATTATTTTAGAATTAATGTGGAGAAAAAGAGGTTGCTCTAGAATTGTCCTCTTTACCCAGTACATTAGACATCAGAAAACATATAATTTTGGGCAGATAAATGACACACAGGATGAAAATGGTTAATAGCAAGATACAAATTTTGTAGAAACAACCTAAGATTTTAAATTTTTATACATTTCATGTATTGCTGCTTGCAGGTTTGATACCTAGATTTAATGATCCATCTTCTAGTTTCTACACATGCTTGCCAGGCATCATTAGTTTCAGTATAAAAGTAGCATTGGCGTGGCCAGAGTAATCATTCTTTTCAGTGTCATAACAACATTAGAAAGGCCAGGGGTAGGATTTACAACCTCAGTAAAGGGTCAGGTTCACCCTCCATCCACTGCATAGGCACATGTTAATGGGGGAGAACTATCCTGGTAGGACTGGTGAGAAGAACTTGGGGATTACAGTAGGTCATAAATCATCAATGCAATACCTTTGCAAAAGAAAAAAAGTGCAAATGCAATTTTGGATTGCATTAAAAGAAACACTGCATGCAAGACACAGGATATGATAGTACCACTCTGTTTAGTGCTGGTTATGCTTCCACTTTTGCATGATACCAAGAGGTTGAAGAGACATAGAACAACTGCTTCAGATCTCAGAGGAACCCGAACAAAAATTAGAAACCATGAGAAATGGATGGCAGCAGCCAAGAGAGAGGGGCAGTTTTGATACTAAGCATTGCTAGCCAGAAAAGGTGCATAGGAATCAAGACAAAAGGAAAGCATTTCATATTATAACCACCTTATGAGAAGAGGTTTAACATTATCCCTGTAACATGAAATAGTTTCATTCCATTTATTCAAACAATTACCTTAAATACTTACTTTGCATGATGTGACTCCTGTTAAAGTCAGTGGAATGATTCCCATTAACCTGAATGGGATCTTGATGCAGATGAAAGTTATTATATTTTCATTAAGAATAATTTAAACTTTTTGCACCTTCTCTCATCCTACTTGAAGTTATGTTTATTATTTTGCTTCTCTCTGTGTTAAAGTTGCTCAATGCAGGGATACTGACTTTTTTCACAACCACATTTTTTCATAGATGTTTTGTAATACTTAATTATCATTATTCAGAAATGTGTTTCTCTATTCCAATCGAGACATATTCCAGATCTTATTAATGGTGCTCATTCATGCTGGGTACTAGTTTATGAATATTTTCAGATAAGGTGGACAAAGGGTCCAGGTCTTAGGGTTTTTATTATTTTTCAGTTTCTAGAACAAAATAGATGACAGATGAGGGTTTCTTCAACTTCTACTACTTTCTATATAGGATCCCTATTTATTTTGAAGTAAAAGTACAAGTCCTGAATATGAAATAATCACAATTTTATGTACAGCGTAATACTGATTGTAAATCACGTAAAGCATTTCTTACTTTCTAGTCACACCTTATTGAAAATCGAGGCTGCACATTTCATAAAATTTTGGAATGTGGACATTAGTGTTTGGTTAATGGACTTAAAAAATAATAAGAACAGATTCTTAGCTAGTATAAATCATCCCAGATCAAAAGTGATCAGAAGAACTACCTCCACTGCAGTTGGGAATCTGTCCCATAAAATCTATGTTCTTCTTGTTAGCTCACTCTGTATAAATGTGAAGAGCAGCAATTACTACAGCCCATTTACAATAAAAGAAATTCCTGTGTAAGTGGCAACAGTGAAGCAGAGTGTTTCAACATACAGTATATTTTTATGTATTTGAATCAGTGAAACAATATGCCAGGTTTAAAAGGGTTTAAGAATCAGTTCTAACATATAGAGTATTTAAGGAAAGTAATCTCTCTATAATACACGTAACTAGTTCATACAACATGCTCGATTGCAATGATTCATTTATATATTTTGGACAGTTTTCACTGAAGGTGTTTACAAATTGTTCTGAACCCTCCATTAAATATTTGTGGTTGATAATCTCTTTTTCATTTTTTCCCCTGTTGAGACCTGCTGAGATTTGGCTTAGAATTTATTATTTTCTCTTGCTCAGGCATGCACAAGGAGGAAAGATTATGATGAAAGAAAAAGAACCCTGAAATGTTTGTGATAACACTTCAGTGTTGAGAAATATATTGAAGCTGTGCTATTGTGGCAATTCTTACATTTTCCATCTTCCCCCTCCTCTGCCTTGACCACAGCTGGATGAATAATAATAATTAAAAAAAAAAAATCTTCCTTCCCAGCACAGATATTTAATTTTTATTTTTAAGACCAGTTGGAGACAACTGAATGATGTCTGTAGCTTGTCAAGGTCAACCTCATATTCTGGGCTGGAGCTCAACTGTAATATTCCTTGAATGTAAAGTCTAACAGAGTGAAGCAACAGGAGTTTACAGGAGGCTGCAGAGGCCACAGCTCAGGTACAACCTGAATCATGTTTTTAAGTGTTGAAGACAAAGCTCATTCATGCATTCTAATGACATTTATCTGATCAGGATAAATTTAAGGGGCCTTGATTTTTAATTTTTTGCTTTGCATTAAAACTTTTATGGATTGTTACTTTAGGAGTAAACATACTGTTGTGGCATCTTTCCATTTAGACCAAGATAGTATGGAAAATTCTAAATAGGTAATATCTGTAGCAATGCATTATATTGTGGAGAGGTTGTAGTGAATGAACAAGTCTTGCTCTGTATGTATTATGTATGGATATTATTTAAAATTGCAGGGGCTGGGATGATGCAGGCGCTATGGCACAGTGGGTGCATCTACATGAGATGCTAACTGCGCAGTAGCCTAACACCACTGCACAGTAGCATGCCGGGCAAAACCCATGCTAATACAGTTAACGTCTGAAAAAAGCCATGCTCTGGCACTACTGTGCTGTAGTGCGAGTTACTGTGCATTGATTTAGTACTTGGTTATCCAATTACTAATCTTAATACACAGTAACTACAGCACATTAATGAACATGTAGATGCACCCACTGTTGACAGCCCAGAGACCACAAGTTCAAGGCCATAGCAGAAGTGCTCATGGTGTGACTTGTCAGATTCTAACAAATCTGCAAATTCTGTTAAATACCTTGTCACAAGGACACAGAAAAGGAAGGAAGGATTTGAAATTCCTGAATTAAAAAATACAATTGCTTGTGGCGAGTCACAGCCAATCATTTTCTTATGTGCTTACTGCCTATTTTATCTGTGTATAAAAAAAGATAATTAGGCAAGATTAAGGACATGTTTATCAAGTGAATTGTCTCTTGGACTTTGAGTTACTTGTGTTTCAGAATTTTGTTTAACTGGAGCCTGACCTTCAAATTATTTAGGGTTTACAACAAAATAGACAAAATATCATAGAAGAGGATGATTGCTCTCTATAATGAAATGCAAGATGATTATCAGTTTCATTACTTAACCACATTCTATATTCTTAAAAGGAAAGTGTTGTTTTTAATCAAATTTGAAACTTTGGGGGCTGTTCTAGGTCACAGAGACCAATGGAGTTTGGACTCCAGGAGAAACTGACCTGAATAGTAGAAATTCAATGAGTAGGTTATATTGTGTGTTTGTGATGTCTAGGTGTGCAGACATAATACAGGGTAGGTCCCTGTGCCACTGTGACAAAATGAGGATGAATAGCTATAAATTGATAATAAACTTTTCACCGCACTTATAAATTAAGATTTATTGACTATGTCTGAGATTTCCAAGAGGCCTGAAAGAGTTAGATTACTACCTCTCATTGACTTTCAAGTGTTTTAGATGCCGAATTTCTTAAGGCTTTTCTGAAAAATCCCAGCCAACAATATAAAAAATGTCTACATGACCTAACAGCTTCCTCTAAGGAAAAAAAACTTTTCCCAAACAGTCAATAACTCAGCCTGAACATTTTCTTCACTGCGCTTCATCTTGTACCAAAGGATGAATAAATTGTTTCCAAAGTAAAAGCGGAGAGGACGCTTGGTGCATAGGGTTATGTTGGTGTAAGTTGCTTCATTCTGGTAGAAAGGCCCCTGGCATATGTTACACTTAAAATGTGAGTAACCCAGGTGGTACTCCGAGACGTACCCCTCTCCAATTGAAGGGATCGGAGTGGATGTAGGAGTGCTGTGGGAGGTGTGGCAGCCCTCCTTTACAGAGCAGAGACAGAACACCAGTGGGGACTTAACCATATACCCTTTAATGAGGGGACAGGGTTTAGGAGATAACATAGATACCAGGGGGTGTAGTGTACACTCAGGTACCCAGGGGGGACAGAAGAGCTCAGCAGTGGTTATGCATACCCATTAAATTGACAAGAAATAAGTTGACAAAATATAAGATGCAAATGAACAAAATATGACACTCAGGTTAACCAAGTACGGAATGCAGGTTAAAAAAATATAAAAGACACAGGCTAACAAAAAATAGTAAAAGCGGGTTAACAAAATATGGGATGCAAACATCTCCCCACCCCCCTGTAGGGGTGTGAGAAATAAGGCAGAACCCACCTCCCTTAGTAGGGGTTCCCCTTTCCTAAAAATCTACCCCTGCATTGCCTTGACTGGGAGTCAAACCTTGAACCTGCTTCCCAGGTGAGGACACCTTTTTCAGTCAACTCACCCCTCAGTTGCCTTGACAAAGAACCAAACCCAGGTCTTCTATGTGGCAGGCCAGGATTCCACCACTAAGTCATCCAAACCTGAGCTACTAAAGGCAGCTTGGGTTTTTGGCTTTCAGGGAACCTCCCTACAACTGCAGCACACCATGCTGCCCAGTCTCCTGCCAGGGGGAATTGTGTGCCTGAGCCACCACTGGAGGCTCAGGGGGGACTTCGGTCCCTGCCCGGGACCCTCCATTCACCATCTGTGCACTAAGCCTGGCCTCTCTGCCGGGGAATCATGGGGCCCAAGCTGCCCCCTGCAGCTCAGGGCTTGGGTTGACTGGGTGATGCTTAACATGCCAAGCTCCCATCTTCTCAGCTGGGGTTAGGAGCCAAGCCACCACCTGTGGCTCAGAGAAGCTTTGGTCCCTACTGGGACCCTGCCACTGGTCACACACCAGGAGCCTGGTGCCCAGCCACCACTTGTGGCTCAGGGAAGTCTAGTCCCTGCTAGGACCCTCCACATGTCACTGGCACACCAGAGAAGCTTTAGCCTCATTAGGACTCTGCCACCTAGCCACACACTGGGAGCCTGGTGCTGAGCTGCCACGTGTGGCTCAGGGAAGTCCAGTCCCTGCTGGGGCCCTTTGTACACCACTGGTGTGCCAAGAGGGTTGGAGTTGAGCTTTGTCTTGAGGCTCCCAGGCTCTGGTCCCCAGGTGAAAGTCCTCTGTGCACCATCCCATGAGCTGGCTCCTTCAGGGCTCTTCTGGGGCAACCGCTCCACCCCCCCCGGCCAGCTCTTGCCAGCTCTTCAGTGCCCCTCTTCTCATCCCTTGGAGATCTTTTCTCCCATGAAGCCAGTTATGCTGTCCCTTTTATCCTACCCCCCTCCCCCAGGTGACTGGTGGAATCCAATCAGAGGACCAGAGAAGTGAGTTCTCTCACGTCTGGTGTCCCTACCTGGCCCCTGGGTGAGGGAGAGGACAAGCCTTTTCCTTTTCTGGCCCTGATTGGTGGGGAAAAGGAAATCCCTCTCCACCAATCATTTTGGAACTTTATAAAACCCTCAGACAAACCCGGCCCGGCAAGTCCATCACATGCTATTAACCAGTTGGTCATGTCTTAAGTTGGTACCCTGCCACATGTTAATGTAATGAATAATGTGATAAAACAAGGAATAAGCCACAAAGTTATTACACCAAAAATGTGTAATAACTTCGTGGCTGATTCCTATCACACCATTAACTAAACATGTGGTCAGGCTGGGGCTCCCAGGTGCATGGTTCACCCCTACAGCTGGGAACCCAGATCAGCTGT
The DNA here is from genome assembly GCF_030867095.1 of Alligator mississippiensis. Taxonomy (NCBI): domain Eukaryota; kingdom Metazoa; phylum Chordata; order Crocodylia; family Alligatoridae; genus Alligator; species Alligator mississippiensis. Next base: position 133,508,795 of record NC_081827.1, on the reverse strand, counting down.
GGGCTCCCAGCTGAGGGAGTTTGCTACTGGCCAGTGCAGGGGGAGCCTGGGGTCCCCCTATATGGCAATATGGTGTGATGGGATCTGATCCTGGATCCCACAATCACACCTCTTGCCACATACATGTGACGTGACAGGAAGTGCAATTATAGGAATCCCATATCAGATCCCACCACACCTTCACTTGTGCATCTCCTAAGGGCCTTACTTCTCAGGAAGCAGAATAACTGTACACCAGCATCAGTTATACTAGCATACTGGTGTGTGTCCAGTTCCCTGGCAAATCTCACCCAGGTTAGTCCTGGGCTTAATACAAACTGGCTCTCCCTTCACTGTAATCCAGTGCTGTAATTTCCCCTGGAGCAGAGAGCCAGCTGGAGAGATCTGGTCATGTGTCTGCTACAGAGTAAACTCTCTACCACATAAAATCCAAGGTCAATTACTCTTTAGTTACTATGTTGTGAGTAGGTCTATAATTCTTCTTCACTGAGATGAAAATGAGGGAACCTGAATCAATGCTCATTTTTTATTTCCTAGCTTTTGTTACAATTCTGGATAGGCTTATTGCTAGAAAAACCGAAGCAAGATGAAATGTCAGCCTGCAATAAAAGCCTGCAATAAATGCTAACATAGTAAAGTAGTGCCTATGTAGACACAGATCTTACGGATCTTAAAGTTTTCAGGGCCAGATCCTATTCCACCTATTAGGTACCTAAGTGGATTTAGGTGCCAAAGTGTGATCCTATTCTATCCTGCTTGAGTCCCTGGAAAATATTAATTCAACTGTTTTTGTAACACACCATCACAATCACCTTTAGACTAAGTCAGCAAGTAGGATGCAGACCCATCCACAATTTGTGCTGCTTTTCAGGGGCCGAGGCAGGGTGGAATAAAATTGAACTAATAGGTGCCTAGTAGGTGAAATAAAATCAGGGTTTTACTAATTTTTTAAGCTGTGGATGGCAATGAGATTCTTACCATTATCATCAGTTGGAGCAGAGCTAGGCCAATAGTTAGTTCTTTAAGAAAACCACATCCTCAACTGTTAAATAGTATAAAGGATTCACACTGTCTGGATAAAAATCAGGGTCCTGGACATTTCATCCTCACCCCGATTCATCCTCAAGCCTATAAGTTATATATATTTTAAGTTAAAATACCCACCAACAACAAAATCTTTAATGTCAGCAGTCTTCCTTCAGTGCATACCTCTGACAATACCAGTGCTTGCTGGACTGCAGCAAGGTACACATGCAGCATAATCATAATTATATAACCAATCCTAGTAAATATAAAGTGTCTCATCACAAATTATGCTCTAGGTCATGCTACACTGGAGAGCTACATCTGATTTATGCTGGGGTAACCGAGTGAAGACTGAGCCTCACTGTACTGTTGGATTTGAGAAGAGGGGCACTGAAGAGCTGGAAAGAGCTGGCTGGGAGGTAGAAGCAAATTTGTGCACAGCTGCAGAGCACTTTAAAAGGTGCCCAATCCCACAACAAATGAACCCTCATTACATGAGGGTTCAGATGAAGGTTCTCCAAAGCAGAGTGCCTTCATTAACTTCTGTCAGTCCCTGCTAGGAACAGGGTTGGACTGAAGCAGCCCAGCCCTGTCTCTGGTGCTTTCTTCAAGATGGGAGTGGGGGAAGTGAGGGAAGGGAGTTCTGTTTAGGATTTGCCCAGCCTGCCCTGGAGGGTGAGATGGGTGGATTGGAACTGCCCCTACCTGCCCCCCCAACTCCAGGGCAGGCTGGGTAAACCCCAGAATGGATTCTCCCTTCTTGCCTTCTCCCCCTCCCATCCTGAGATAACAACAGAGCTGCAGAGAGAGGGGGCAGGGTGAGGGGAAGAGGCCGCAGACGCAGGGCAGGGCTAGGGTAAGAGGCCACAGCCTCTTTCTCTGAATCAGCTCCAAGGTGCAGCTTGATCCTCCACCCTACCAATCCAACAGTAAATGTCTGTTGGGTCAGGGGGCTCATGGTACTTTCTGTAAAGTGCCATGAGTTAGATCAGGAAGCACGTCTGTCAGTGCCCATGATTAGTAAGGATAACAACAAGCTTAGGGCTATTTGAAGTAGGATAGTCAACATAAGTACAGCAGAATTTGCCTTTACAAACAGGTTGCACTTTTACTGCTAGAGTGCCAGTATAAGATTTTGTTCTCCTAACAATCCGATAAAGCTCAGTTATGAGATATTTTCAAGATTAGGGCTAGAGAGTTAGCCATGTTTCAAATGTTGCACTGAGCTGTAAAGAGACACCATGAAAGGTAGTTCTTACATAGTAGATATTGAATCTTTTCTTTTCAGATCTACCAAAGAGGACTGATGTTTAGGATTTATCTAAAGAGAAATCATATTTTAGACTTTGTTATAGTTGGAATGCTAGCTCCCCCTGTAGCAAGGGACACCTTTCTTCCAATGACCCCTTAGCTCTAGTGTGGTAAAATTTCTGCCTACCAGGATGAAATTTTCTAGGCCTAGTTTTTGCTCAGGCCGAAGTGTCTTGCAAAGTTTAACCAATTACACAACAGCCATTTCTGAAAATGAAGACATGAGGGGAGATACACTTTCCCCCCACAAACTTATGAGCAAAATGACTCAAGCGAGAAGCTAACATTTTACAAAAGAATACCTCTTACTCAAGCATTTGAGAGTAATGTAGGTACCAGAAATTTATATAAATTAAACCACTTTATACCACACACCATTCTTGTCATACAGTCTCATAAACCATCATCTGGAAGTTTCTAGAATATAAGATTATTTAAATGAGGGGTTCTCAATCCCTGGGCTGCAGCCCAGTGCCAGGTTGCGGTGGGTTGGCTGCTGGACTGGAAGTGGCCGTGGACCGGCAAACCCCCAAAGCCAGGCAGAGAGGCCACAGCTTCTTCTGCAGGGCCCACAGGAACACAGGGTTTGGCCCACCCCCCATACCCAGGGGGTGGGGATATCCTTACCTGTCTGTAAGCCAGAAATTCCAGCCATGGTCAGCTGTTACTGCTGGGCTGCAGTTTGCTGGGCTGCGACCACTTCCAGGCCGTGGTTTGCTGGGCCATAGCATAACAACTTTGGGAACCTCCAATTTAGATGATAATTTAAAATCCAACCAGTGGCGTGTGACTGCATAAGCACCTGATCAATGATCTTGAAATGTTTTTTACATTTGGTTTATATGGCAGTAAGTGACACAGACGAGATCGTAATGGTGGACAGGTTGTACTCAACCTGGTGAGATGTGAGCAGTGGGGTACCCCAGGGCTCGGTCCTCAGGCCTGCACTGTTTAACATCTTCATCAGCGACTTGGACGAGGGGGTAGAAAGCACGCTGTCCAAATTTGCTGATGACACTAAGATGTGGGGCGAGGTGGACACACTTGAAGGGAGAGAGAGGCTGCAACTAGATTTAGACAGACTACAAAAGTGGAAGGATGAGAATAGGATGGGGTTCAATGTAGACAAATGCAGGGTGCTGCACCTTGGGTGAAGGAATCCACAGCATACATACAGGCTGGGGAGTTCCCTTTTTGAGAGCACAGAGGCAGAAAGGGATCTTGGAGTCATTATTGACTCCAAGATGAACATGAGCCACCAATGCCAGACCGTAGCCAGCAAGGCCAGCCATACCTTGTCATGGATCCAAAGGTGCATCTCAAGCCGGTCCAGAGAGGTGATCCTCCCCCTCTATGCGACTTTGGTCAGGCTGCAGTTGGAGTATTGCATCCAGTACTGGGCGCCACGCTTCAAAACGTATGTGGCCAGCCTGGAGAGGGTTCAGAGGAGGGCCACCCACTTGGTGAGAGGGCAGCAGGACAGGCCCTATGAGGAGAGACTGAAGGGCCTGAACCTGTTCAGCCTCAGCAAGAGGAGGCTGAGGGAAGACCTAGTGGCTGCCTACAAGCTCATCAGGGGAGATCAACAGCAAATAGGTAGAGCCCTTTTCTCCCCAGCACCACCTGGGGTGACAAGGAACAATGGTAATAAGCTGATGGAGAATAGGTTTAGGTTAGAGATCAGAAGGCAATATTTTACAGTTAGGGTGGCCAAAATCTGGAACCAACTTCCCAGGGAAGTGGTCCTCGCCCCTACCTTGGGCAAATTCAAGAGGAGGTTGGATGATCACCTGTCTGGGGTCTTGTGAACCCAGCATTCATTCCTGCCTGTGGCAGGGGGTCAGGCTAGATGATCTGTTCAGGTCCCTCCTGACCCTATCTACTATGAAACTGTAATAAAGTTGATTGGCCTTATAACAGCCCTCATGTTGGGCATGGGATGTACAGTATCTGGACCTGCTTGGTTGGGGGCCAACTTAGAGGGAAAAAGCTACATCCGTGCAACCTATCTAGCAACAACTAAAAGAAAAAGGTGAGGAGGAGGAAGCTGGAGGAAGGAGTAAAAACCAGGGGTAAAAATGTATAATTACTGAGGAGTCAGAAAAGTAGCAGGGAACATATTGATTATTATGCCTGAGTGTTTGCATCTATGGGAATTCAGGAAAATGAGGAGCATAGTTCCATGTGGCTGATGCACTTCACATGCATTAAATACTGTATTTGCTCAAAACTATGATCCCCCCCACAATAATTAGAAAATTTTATAAATTTAAATATATATGAACATTTTATAAATTTGTTACAATTTTCCAGGTAAGAATCAAATTATTGAAGGTTTGCCTTGAATTTGTCCCCCCCTCCTGTTGCTACAGCAATTAAAATATATCTGGGGGGTCCATTTATCCCCCTTGCCCTCTTCACCCACAACTTCTTCCTCTTACAGTCCCTTCTCCCCTCTTTACTGTCAGACCATGCTCTCCCTGACAACATGGAAGTAAGGGGCAAATTTGAAAAAAAACACTTACCATGAAAAAAAACAAACCTGTAGTAATTTGCATATACTATAGGTACCCACAGACTTAGTTCATCTGTAATTGATGCATTTTACCTATTTTGAAACTGCTGCAAGTTTTAGCACATGTATTCCATAAACACACTTGTAAGCAGTACTTTTGTACTTATTTATATATTGTAAAAGCCATGCATGATATTAGTCTGAAGCCAAAAGGCTCATTATTTACAATATAATTGATTAGGCTAGGCCATAGCAGAGACAACAGTGTGGTGAATGCACAGCTGAGCAGTGCTTAGAATATGTGAGTACTCTAGATGCCCCCCCCACAAATGACCCATGTACTAAATAGCTCCCCACTAATGACTGGAACTGGGTATTCCTCTCATGAGTCCTAGACTATTCCAAAAACGTATATACAGATAAGGTGCAGGGCAAACTGGTCTGGCATCACCTCATGGAGGGTGGGGCTACACTAATTATATGCAACAGGCTGACAAAGGGGGTGACAGAGGGATTCTGGGTGGATACTCTGGGGCTCTGTTTTGTGATGTTTGCCAAGCATTTAAGGCTAGTGAAGAAACAGGAATTATTGGAAATGGGAAAGAAAGGTACAGCTTACCTGTAGGAGTGAAGAGGAAGTAAAAATGTATTTATTCAATGTAGTAGCTCACCATGACTTGAAAAAGTGTAAGGCTGAGGGGGACTGCATGCAATGGGCTCTACCATATATTTAATTTGGATGGATTGCATTGTCTTCTTCTTGGTAGGGGAAATACCATGACCCCAAAAGTGGTATGGGAAGGTACCCTGATCAAGTAGGTGGCTTAAAAATGGTTTTGGGTAGTAGAAGGGCTACCCTTGCCTGCTTACAGATGGGACTCCTTATGAGAGCCCTTATAGTTACTTTCCTGATGGCCAGCTTCCAGTGGGAGGAATTGGCTACACACTGACTTTACAGAAATGGGAGATTTCTTCCTAGCTTGCTTCTGCGGCCATACAACTGACGACAAGCGAAACTTGGGACATCTGAACCCCAAGCCTCTAGGCTTGGCAGGCACATAGGGTGCCTGCCAAGGGATTTGGAAGTATCTGAAGCCCCAGGATGAAAAGTCTGGGGTGGAGGATACTTTCTGGCAGCAGGGCTCCATAAGGTTTTTTTTAATTATTCAAAGGATTTGGAACTGATTTGGCTAATTTGACCTGGGCCATGATTTTTTTTTTTTTTTTTTTTTAAGAAAAGATTCCCATCAGCTTTTCAGCCTTTTGACTAAAATCAGCATTTTTGGCACCAAGGGGAGGATGTCTGGGCTGGCTCTGGCCCTCTCAGTGCTGGCTTGATAGCTTCCAGGCCCAGTATGCCAGTTCCTTGCAGATGGAACTTCCACCCATTTTTTTAAGGGCTGAAAAAAAAGGGTTCCCATCAACATTTATTGGCAAAAAAGAAGTGTGTTGGATCTTGCTCTAGCCTCAGAGTGCCAGCTTGGCATTGCAATACCTCCAGGCCCAATGCTTGTTCCCTCCTGGATGAGCAACTGGCTGGCTGTTTTTTTAGGCCCAGAAAATTAAAAAAGGTTTTCATCAGTATGTTTGTCCAATATGAGCCATGTGTTTTATTGTCATGCTCAGTGTTGGCTACATTTAATTAACTTCATAGTTGGTTTTCATTACTAAGCACATGCTGCTTTTGGCAGCAGTTTAATGATAGACAATGTATTTAATGAGGTTTCCTTGTATGTGAATGTAAGATGAGGGGCTCCCCCCCCCATACTAACTGGTGGAAAAGGCCTCATCTTGTATTTGAGTACATATGGTAGGATGTACTGGCTTTCTTCTAAGCAACCAGAAGTGAGATGCAGTATATCCTATACCAGTGGTTTTCAACCATTTTTAGGCTCAAAGCAAACCTCAGAAAATGCCAGCTTTCACTTAGTTTTCACTCAGTTTTTGACTATAGAAAAGTAATGCAGCAATTCTTCTGTTGTAAACAGCTCAGATCAACCACAGCAGGTCAAAACATTTTGGACATTATGGATGCCTGTTTGAAATCTCACAGTTTATCGTGTGAATTATGTGTAGCTTTTTGCACCTAATAGTGCTAATACTGCATGGCACACTTAAAAAGATCTCAGAGCACCCATGGTGCTGTTTAAGCCTGGTTATCTAGAGCATTATCACTGCCCTATAGAATTCTAATAGGGGTGAGAGATGGGATAATTCTTAGGCTCAGGTCCTCAAAGATATTTAGACACCTACTTGCTGTTTGGCCAGCCAAGTCACATTGACTGGAATTGAAATCAATGGAAGACAGGTATCAAAAAGCTTCTTAGGATCTGGGCTTCAGTCTCTGCCTTGTGTTAGAAGCAGCAGTCTTTCCTTTGCCCCACGACTGTTATGGAAAATCATTAGACCTGTCCCAGCTTTCTGGTTAATAGCTGCATTTTAGAAGCAGGAAATTTGCCTCAAAGCCATGCTACACCTTATAGGTCTCCCACTGACACTACCAGCAAGGTTTGTGTATATATCCCAGTCATCATCTGCAGTAGACCAGCTCTGAAATCTGCTGTATTTGGGCTTAAGCTTTAAACAATGGGAAGAAAGAAGATATATGTAGCCTTGGAACTATCACACATCCCCAGTGTCTATACAAGTTACCATACACATGAAGACCAGGCAGGTCACAGAAGTCCTGGAGATTGTCACAATGAATTCACAGAAGTTAATGTCCGGCTCTCTACCACTGACTATTTTTGGATATTTTTAGAGAGAGACTGAAGGTATAAGAGAAACATAGAAGGAATATATAGTGATGAAATCTTCTTCATGTGGACAATCCATTTGACAAAGAAAACTTCAGAATTTATTTAAAAGGTAAATCAAAATATCTGATCACTTATTATTGCAGGCTGACCCCAAATTTGAGTAGGCAGAGGAGGTCTTGGTGGAGGAACCCTGGCCACAAGAGGTGGTCTTCCTTTCTGTTTGCCTCTAAGATTTTCATTGTGTCTGCAACACCAAAAGCCATTGACACATACATATCCAGAGTGACCTACTGCAGTGTCACTCTGGATATGTCACTAATAGTCACAAACATCTCTCACAAAAGCTGATCTTTTGCAAAAGCCACAGACATTCAGTGATATCAGGACTAATTTTTAAGTTTTGTAAGATTTTAAAAAGCATTTAATAAAGAGAATTACTAGGCAACGTATGAAAGAGCTATTTTTCTTCAGTCAAAAAGTACAGTAATAAATATGCCCACAAGATAAGAACACTCTTATAACTTAAAAGCAAAATTCAATCATGTTTGTTACTCAAAATACCACTCCCCCTTCCTTGGTGACCATGGAATCCATTTGATAAACTCGGAGCTGTAATATGCTTTTAGTTATTATTTATTAACACAAAAGGTGTGTAAAAACCACCAGACAGCAGTAACACTCAAAATCAAAAGCTTCCAGCTACTTTCATTCAGCAGTGACATAAAACCACCTTCTGTCAGTACATCAAAGCAGTTCCATGTAAAACATTGTGTCAAAAAGACTGTTACTGATACTTGTTCTAACATTTGATGATTTTGTGCCTGGGAATTCCTCTTTCTCCACACAACATAAAGGTACTGGATCTGTTAACAATGGGCATAGTAGTAGTGTTTAAAACAAATTAGCATTGTACGGGCAATAAGTGCTTTTAGTAAATGAAAAATCACTAGATTAGTGACAGAACATAAATGAAATAGTTGGGATTTTGTTCTTGCCAATAAACAGCATTATGCTCATTTACAAGAAGTTAATATTATCCACTGCTCATAAGCAATAATGACATATGGCAGGATTTTGCTAATGTGGACACAGTGGCTGCAATTATATTAAGATCCCACACCAGGATGGCATCCAAGCCTGCCTTACATATCTACAGGAACAAGATTACAACTCAGAATACAGACCCAAAGATATTACTGACCTTATACACTTCATCCTCACACACAACAATTTCACTTTTAATAATCAACACTTCCTCCAGATCATGGGAACAGCTATGGGCACTAAAATGGCCCCACAGTATGCCAACCTTTTTATAAGCCACCTGGAACAAGACTTCCTCAAGAACTCCACCATCAAACCCTTGCTATACTTAAGATACATCAATGACATCATCATTTGGACTGAGAACCTGCAATCTCTGATTGAGTTCCATCAGTAATTCAACAGTCACCATCCCTCCATCCAACTTTCTCTAGAATACTCCAGCACCAACATCTCCTTTTTAGACACAATGATCAGTATCCAGAAAGGTAAAATACAGACCACAGTATACAAGAAACCCACAGACCAACATACATATCTGCACAGAACCAGCAATCACCCTAAACACACCAAAAAAGCTGTGATATACAGCCAAGCCCTCAGATACCACTGCATTTGTACTGAAGAGAACACCCGGGATTGCCACCTACCAATCTTAAAAAGGCTTTCACCCAACAAGGACACTCCTCCAGAGAGGTAGATCGCACGTTTGAAAGAGCCACCTGGATACCACATGAAGAACTGCTGCAGTACAGAAGAAAAACACCCACAAATCGCACACCGATGGTTATGACGTATCACCCCTCCCTTGAACCTATACGGAAAATCTTCAAAAAATTGCAACCCATACTAGACAGAGACCCTATTCTTAAAAAGATCTTACCAGAGCCACCCATTCTAGCCTTTAAACAAGCACCGAACCTCGCCAACCTCATCACCAGAAGCAAACTTCCTCAAGCCCAGAACACATCAAAAGGATCCAGACCGTGCCATGACAAGAAATGCAAAACCTGCCAACACATCTCCACCACCTCCACTATTACTACACCCTGGGATGCTGATGGCTTTGTTGTGGGATCTTACAGCTGCACCTCCAGAAATGTAATGTGTCTCATCCAATGCACCAAATGCCCTGTTGGAAGGTATGTAGGAGAGACCAAACAACAACTGCGCACCAGAATGAACGCACACCGGAAATCTATCGAAGACAGAAACACCCAATTACTGGTGGGGGCACATTTCTCACAGGAGGGTCACTCTCTCTCCAATCTCTCAGTCTTGATCCTCAAGGGAAACTTACATAACACATCCCAGAGACGAGCCTATGAGCTCCATTTCATCAACCTCCTGGATACTAGAGATCAGGGACTAAACATAGACATTGGATTTTTGATACATTACAATCTGCCTGGCAACTGACTCCCCAGCCCAGCCCCTGGCTTGTTTACTTTTCATTCCATCCAGGAAGAGCACACACCAACTGCTGAAACTTCCTTAGCTTGACGAAGGGTTTTTGAACTCGAAAGCTTGCTTAATAACTTTTCTCCAACTATTTGGGCTGGTCTAATAAAAAAATATCAAATTCAACCAAGGAACCTTGTCTGCCTATGTCCTTAGACCAACACAGCTACAACCTAAACCCTTGCAACTAAGAGGACATTTCAGATCTGTGGAGAACAGTGCAATGATCTTTACAGTGTGTCTTCAATGACAATGCAGCTTTTAGAACCAAATTTAGCTACATTCAAGTAGCCCAATTAAACTTTTAATCATTGAAGAAATTGCATTAGATCCTTTTTTATACACAAAGAAGGTTAGACAGATCCATTTCAGAAAAGGTATTACAGGAGATGTTTTTGCCTAGCCATATACTGAATGACATCTTGAGGGATATGAAGCTAGTCATATTTAAGATGCACTTAAATCGTTCAAGTATGTCATCTTTTCCCCAAACTTGTGACTGAAAAAAAAAAAAGATGGAAAAAAGTACAAATTCAGCACTAGAGGAACAGATATGAAAGCTTTATTTTCTCTTAGAAAGTGCAAGTGCCAGTGAAACTCAAAAAATATCTGTAATTGAAGCAGCAGGAGACGTAAGATGCATGCCTGAGATTTAGATTTAAATAAAATCTAAATTATTTAAAAAATAACTGACTTCCATTTGAATGTTTTGGGATCTGCATAAAATATATGGAATGCTGCTTTGAGAACCCTTGAAAAAAAAGCCTTTTATACAGTTTATTATTGAAAAGAAAAGGAAAGTTACAGAATGTGTTTTGCTCTCTGATGAAACAACAAAATAAGCTCAGTAGGTATTAATATCTGATGAACTGTAGCCTTAAGTTTTCCAAGAATGACCATTTGTTTTGTGTTCTGGGTGTTCCAGTTCTAACATTTGAAAAAGTTTTTGATGCTCAGAGGACCAATACATAGAGATTTAGTAACAAATCAGATCCTGTTAAAAGAAAGGCATAAAATGGGAATCCTAAAACTGAGGCACCAAATACCATTTTTGAAAATATAGGCAAGATCATTGTTTATGGATTTAGGTGTCCCAAGCACAATTTACCAACACATGAAAAATATATGCACACTCTGAAGCAGGCCTACATTTTTCTTCCGTACAAAACCCCTTTATTTTATACAAAAATATGGAATAATCCAGAAGAAATATAATATATAACAGACTCCTCACTTTTCTATAAAATGTCCTGATAGTGAAATAGATATGCCCCATATGTGTTTGATCACAAAACACATAAGAAAGCATTAACAGACTTCCTCCTTGAGATGTTAAATACATATACACAAGCTCCCTCTAGTGGAAGTAAATATGAATTTCAAAAGTTAATTCTGTGATTTAGACTGTATTAATTAGAAAGAAGCTTTAGATTTTTGTAGCAGGGAGGCAGTTTTGCAATGTTAAAAGATTTCAGCTGGAATATGTACCATTTGATTGGATTTTTCAGCAAAGTGGCCTGTAGTTTCAACATTTTTCTATAGGGAAATTAGTTAACTAATACAAACTGGGGTTAAATGAAAAAAGAAATTTAATTTAGAACGTATTCTCTAGTAACAGAAGCAGTTTTATAGCATGGATAATTTGTAGTTCACTCAGGGGCAGCCAAAATTTTCTGTTCTTTTGTAAAACAGCTTCATTGTCCTTACTGGATTTGATCATATCATAGTGCTTTTTCAGTTTTGCAGCTTTTGCCCATACATGATAATTAACACTTGTCCTCCTCCCTTATCTGTTTATTGGGTATTCTTAGAGTTATTAAAAAGCCTTTCTTACCCCTTTAAAAAAAAGAGGGACCTTTCTTACCCCTCTTTTGAGTGCAGAAGTGATTAGTCAACTTCTACTATAATTCAGAAAAATTGAAATATTTACATTCCATTAAAGTAAATTCAAATATAACCAATACATTTCTTCTCATTACTTCTATTCTTTGATCTAACAACACTATCATTCAGTAAGCTTTCAGCAAATGTTTGGTTCATGTAAATGCACCTATGCGACACTCCTAATAAAGGTTTCTAGTGTAAACATTCGTTATCTGTGTAATGACATTTATATTTCATTTTTTATTTTTCTCAGAAACAGTAACCATAATTAAGTTATGGCTAGACTTCAGTGAAAATTAGCAACTAAAAGCTGCAAAGGATATGCTAAGATCATTATAAAATGTTCCATAAGTTAAAGCCCACCGAAGGATACAAAACAAATCTTGAATAATACTATTCTGGTAAATTAATGTTGTAAATAGGTTTCAACCTTTAAATGGAATACAGCTAAGCTATTAATAATGAGAAAGTGCTTTAGGGTCTTGGACTGTGCTTTCCAATATAATTAATCATATGCACCCACATGTGTGTGCACGAGTGTGATTTTAAGCATCTTTCCCTGCACTTTACATTAGTTTACAAACAGTGTAGTCCCTTTAAAATACAAATGTAGGAGTATAGTTCATTCTTGCACCATCTGCAGCAGAGTTTTTTTCTGTCCTTTGGATTTTATATATACCAAATGGTCTTCAACTGCGGAGTCTACAGATACTCTTAACTACTTTGTAACCTTATTCTAGGTTCTCACTCTCTTTTTTGTTTTCATTTGTTTACATATTTTATCAAACTGAGTATTAGTGAGCTGTAAGTTACATATGCCCGAAGCCAGTGGGTAGCCAGGATCTGTAACAGCAACCTGGTTTAGACAGGACAAGTGAGGGAAGAAGAAGATGATTAACGAAGTGCATGTGCAGCCAGGTGCCAGCTCCTGGTTCAAGTTCTTGAGTTAGTTGTTAGGCAAAGTGGGGATGGAGACTAAGAGAAAATAAATTCTACTCCATCATGCTCTCTTCTCTCAGCTCACAAAATGATGAGTGGCTTGACTACTGAACCTGACGCTAGCTTTAGCATTTGCTTTTTATGGCAGCATCTATTTTTGGAAAGATGTTCTGTGGCAGCTATTCCAAACTAAAAGGCACAGCTTTTTCTGCATAACAAACTCTTGCAGTCTTGTATCACATGAGCCCTTGTATCACCCTCCATACAGGCCTCCTCCAAATTCAGGCACAATATCTCTTCAGGCACAATGGCGCTAACTGTGGCGTCTATACACATTCTCCAGGGTGGAAGGGGGTGAACTTTAATTAGAGCAACTCTGAGAGCCGCTCCAATTAAAGTGCCCCTAACATCATGTGTATTCAGCATCCTGCACTTCGAAATGGTGGTGGGGGCACTTTAAATAAAGCTTGTTTGATGAGCTTTAAAGCGCCCCTGCTGCCATTTTGAAGCACAGGACACTGAAGACAAGTGACGCATCAGCTGCTGGAGTGTGCTAATAGCACACTCCAGCAGACCCACAGCACAGTCAGTTGATTCATAGCAGAGCTCTATCACATATATAGGTGCCCCTTATTACCAGCCTCATAACAATGGGGTTAGTTTTGTCCCAATATGTCAAAGTATGCAAACCTTGTTTCTTCACTCATAGAAACTGCCCTAAAATTGACCCTTACACATGAACTTAGCCAATGACAATTTTGAGAATTATATAGAGATGGCACCAAAATGTACACCAAGGTTTGAATAAAATTTTTCAATTCTGTCTATAATCACTCTGGAAATATATTTCTAAAAATGAAGTCGCCCACTTATTCTCCCAGAAATTACCCTCTGTATCCAGTCCTTTTCTGAACAGTTTGGGTAAATGCTACTGGGCATAAAGTTTTAGGAAATAATAGTCTTAAAGCCTGTGAGTATGAGTAGCACTTTGTGACAGAACTTCCACTCTGTAACTTCCACTGTAATGTCTCCTCCTCCTCCTTCTGAGCACAATGTAGGACTTCTGAAGAATTATTTTAAAAGATTGCCACCCACAAGGTTGCATCTTGGTACAATTTCACACCTGAAACAGTGTTTTCATTCAGATTGCTGAACCTCCTGTCACCTTAAAATGGGCTTCTTTCTCCTGCAATATAGCTTTGAGAAACATATTTTAAAGTGAAAGGTCTAAAGAGCAGGCTGAAGGAGGCAAGTTAACCCAGAAGAAGAGATGCCGAGTGCTCATCATAGGCGACTCTATTCTGAGAGGTACGGAGGGTCCCATCTGTTGCCAGGATCCCTTGACACGAGGTGTCCTGCCTACCTAGAGCGAGAATTCGTAGATGTTAGGGTCAGAAGGGACCTCAATAGATCATCAAGTCTGACCCCCTGCATAGGCAGGAAAAAGTGCTGGGTTTAGATGACCCCAGCTAGATGCCTATCTAACCTCCTCTTGAAGACCCGCAGGGTAGGGGAGAGCACCACCTCCCTTGGGAGCCCATTCCAGACCTTGGCCACTCAAACTGTGAAGAAGTTCTTCCTAATGTCTAGTCTAAATCTGCTCTCTGCTAGCTTGTGGCCATTATTTCTTGTAACCCCCAGGGGCGCCTTGGTGAGTAAAGCCTCACCAATTCCCTTCTGTGCCCCCATGATGAACTTATAGGCATCCACAAGGTCGCCTCTCAACCTTCTCTTGTGGAGGCTGAAGAGGTCCAGGTGCCCTAGTCTCTCCTCATAGGGCTTGGCCTGCAAGCCCTTAACCATATGAGTGGCCCTTCTCTGGACCCTCTCCAGGTTATCCACATCCCTCTTGAAGTGCGGTGCCCAAAATTGCATGCAGTATTCCAACTGTGGTCTGACCAGCGCCCAATAGAGGGGAAGTATCACCTCCTTGGTTTTGTTCGTCATGCATCTGCTGATGCACGATAAAGTGCCATTAGCTTTTCTGATGACTTCGTCACACTGATGACTCATATTCATCTTGGAGTCCACTAGGACTCCAAGATCCCTTTCTGCTTCCATGCCACCAAGCAGGTCATTTCCTAGGCAGTAGGTATGCTGGACATTTTTCCTCCCTAGGTGCAGCACTTTGCATTTCTCCTTGTTGAATTGCATTCTGTTGTTTTCTGCCCATATGTTCAACCTGTCCAGGTCTGCTTGCAGCTGTTCCCTGCCCTCCGGCGTGTCCACTTCTCCTCACGGTTTTGTGTCATCCGCAAACTTGGACAAAGCACACCACTTCACTCCCTCGTCCAAGTCGCTGATGAAGACATTGAAGAGTATCGGTCCAAGAACTGAGCCCTGCGGGACCCCACTGCCCACACCCTTCCAGGTCGATACCGACCCATCCACTACGACTCTCTGGGTATGACCCTCTAGCCAATTCGCCACCCACTGGACTGTGTAGTCATCCAAGTCACAGCCTCTTACCTTGTTCACCAGTATGGTGTGGGATACCATATCGTAGGCCTTCCTGAAGTCTAAGTCAACAATGTCAACCCCTACTCCTGTGTCCAGGCGTTTCCTAACCTGGTCATAAAAAGAGACTAGATTAGTCAGGCATGATCTACCTGCTACAAACCCGTGCTGGTTTCCCCTCAGCATAATTTTTTCTGCCAGGTTCTTGCAAATGTGAACCTTGATAATTTTTTCAAAGACTCCAAGGATGGAGGTGAGACTGACTGGCCTATAGTTGCCTGGGTCTTCCTTCTTCCCCTTCTTGAAAATGGGGACCACATTGGCCCTTTTCCAGTCCTCCAGGACCTAGCCCATGTGCCACGAGTGTTCAAATATTCCCGCCAGTGGCTGTGCAATGACGTCAGCCAGTGCCTTCAGTACCCTCGTACATCCAATTCAGGATGTGATGGAGAGGATCCCAACCATTATTTGGCCCATGGATTACTACCCCATGGTATTAATTCATGTGGGCATGAATGATGCAGCTGGGAGAAGCCCGGATTGCCGACTCACGTGCACAGAGTGTGCTCCAACATGCTGGAAATCCAGTGCATTGGAGCAGACTCTATGCTCCAGCAGACTCAATTAATTGAGTCTGCTGGAGCATAGAAATTGATGTGCTCTGGCAGCCTTCCATGTCACATGCATCACAGCATGTTTCCACACTGAAAAAATGGTGGCAGTGTGCTTTGAAATATAATATGTTTGATGAGCTTCAGTTCAAAGCACCCCACCACCATTTTTTCAGTGTGCAGACTCACAGCATTGCTGATGCATGTGATGTGCAGGCACTTTTCATTAGCCACGTCCCACATTACATGTGAAAATACCCCTCAGTGATAACACAATACTAATCATAAACATTTCATTTTAGGTGTGGGCTCAAGGGCTTTGAAGAACAGAAATTAATTTGCTCATGCGCTTAAGGCTAATAAATACATGCTTATGTGCTTCCATTAATCTGAGACATAGGAAGTAATTATGAGGATGGGTTTATTCCTCTGGTAGGTTCTTTTCCTATATTTAGTCAAAATTGGTTCCCATTTGCACAGGATCTTCAAATTACAATATTATTTAGTGTAGGACATTTGGTTGGTTTATATATCTTTTCATACTGAACTTCTGCCCTTTCCAAAGCTGTTCTAACATTTTACCATTATACTTCGAATGTCCTGAGGACTAGAGAAAGTTGAACTAATTTTCTGGGGAACCTATAGTAGAGTGACTAACTGAAAAGGTCCATTCATTACAGCAGCTTCCACTTAACTCTATTGCTGGCTGTGGGAAGTTTTCATGTAATAAAAGTGAGGTCAAGTTTGTAAACAAGATGGAGCTTATGAAAGAACCATGTGAAAATAACAAGACAACTATAGTTAAGGGTTAGTTGGGAAAACATTGTTCTTGAAATTAGAAAAACAGTCAGAAGTGGGGATTTAAAAAAAAAAAAAAAAATGGCAGCCAGCCAGCCAGCCATCCTCCAGTCCCAGGTACATTATGTTGTTCAGGCTTGGTGAAATCTCAGATGAAGTACTGTATCCAATTTTTGGGCACCGCACTTCAGAAAGACATGAACAAGTTAGAAAGAGTCCATCCTCAAATGATTAGAGGTCTAGAAAACACAATTTACAAGAAAAGGCTAAAAACATTAGTGTTTAGACTTTGATAATACAAAGAATATTGCCTCAGCTGCTGCAGGTGTGATCTCTTCCCTGTGCTACCTCTACTCTTGCAGTATTCAGAACAGCAATACTTCACCCCAAAGAGCACTTCTGAGCAGTGGGTCCCATGACCAAAACAGGTATTCTGACTTGTCCTTGACAGAAGATATACAACAAAAACTAGGCATCAGCTAAGAGAATGATTCAAGACATTTTGTGTTCTGGGAATTGCTGAGGTATCACAGTATGTCTAGCAATGGGTATGTAATTAATCCTCACTTTTCCAACCTAGTGAGGCTTGCTTTTACTGAACACCTCACATTGGGTAAAATTCTACCCCTATTCATGACAGCACGGGTTCTGTCAGTGACTAACTGATAGGGCTGTGCAAAGCTTTGGTTGCTGATTCAATTCAGAGGAGATTCAACCCAAGTCGGCAGCCAAATCTCTGAATCCAAATTGAGTCAGGAGACCCATTAATCTCTCCAAATCAAATCGAGGTCCTCAGTATACTCAGTGGCAGACCCAGAAATGGAGCAGAAGCATTTCTGGTCCACTTCAGGATCTGCTGCAGAGTGCAAGGAGGGACCCCTGCCCCCCCCCCCGGCTCAGTGACTGGTGCCTCCTTGGTCTGGGGAAGCACCTGGGGTCCCCTCACGGATGATCGCTGAGCTGGGAGGGCATGGAGGGCGGTCCCCTGCATGCTCGGTGGCGGACCCAGTCACAGTCATAAGAATGGGGTGAGAGACAGTGTCGAAGGCTTTTCTAAAGTCCAGAAAGATTACGTCCACTGCAGTGCCTCCGTCTAAGGATTTAGTGACCTGATCATAGAAGGCCACCAGGTTGGTCTGACAGGACCTGCCTCTGATGAACCCATGTTGGTTTCCCCTAAGCATATACTCCCTGCTGGTCCCTCACAGATGTGTTCCTGGATAATTTTCTTGAAGAGCTTCCCCAGGACTGAGGTAAGACTAATAGGCCTATAGTTTCCTGGGTCCTCCCTCCTCCCTTTTTTGAAAATGTGGACCACATTGGCCCTCTTCCTATCCACTGTCACCTCTCCAGAGCACCATGAGTGCTCGTAAAGCTGTGTCAGGGGACCCACAACGACCTCTGCTAATTCTCTCAGCACTCTGGGGTGGAGATCATCAGGACCTGCTGATTTGGATGCGTCCAGTCCTACCAGGAGGTCCCTGACTAGGTCCACTCCGACCCTGGGCCTGGCTGCACCTCCCCTGGGACCATCAGGGATCATGATTGGGGGGGGGGGGGTGACTTGGTCCCTGCTCAGAAAAATGGAGGCAAAGAAGTTGTTAAATAAGTTAGCTTTGACATCTGGCGCAACCACCAGACTTCCTAGTGTGTCCTGAAGAGGCCCTATGTTACCCGGAACCTTCTTTTTACCAGCTATGTATTTAAAAAAGGACTTCTTATTGCCCTTGATCCGGGTTGCTAGTCCCAGTTCCATCTTCACCTTACCCTTCCTAACAGCCCCCCTACAAACCCAAACAACAGCTGTATAGTCCTCCCTGGTGATGGCCCCTCCCTTCCATTAGGTATACACCTCCTTTTTAGCTTTGAGGTGTTCCTGGATGCTTTTTGTTAGCCAAGGGGGATTTTGAGCACTCTTGCTCCCTTTGACCGTTGTTGGGATTGCCACCATTTGAGCTTGGAGGATTGTCTCCTTAAGGAATGACCACTCTTCTTGAGCTCCCAATTCCCCTCCCCTCTGGGACCTCAGTCTCAGCTAACAGAAACCTGGTGGGATTTGTCCCACGACTGGGCGGTACATATTGAGGGTTATAGGCTGTACAGAAAGGATAGGGTGGGGAAGAAAGGGGGAGGGGTAGCGCTCTATGTCAACGAGCAGTATACATCAACCCTCATCAAGACGGAATCGAAGGATGAGGAAGTAGAAGGATTGTGGGTTAGGTTACATGGGGGGCAAGGAGAAAGGGATTGGGTGGTAGGGGTCTGCTATAGACCCCCACACCAAGGGGAAGAACTAGATTTGGGGGTCCTGAGGCAGCTCTCGGAGGCCATAAAAGCTAAGGAGGAGGTAGTCATGGGGGACCTAAACTACCCAGACATCTGCTGGGAGACGCAGACAGCAAAATCCCACCATTCACGCAGGTTTCTAACTGGTGTACAAGACCTCCACCTGACACAGGAGGTACATGGTCCCACTAGGGGGAATGCCTTACTGGACCTGGTATTGGCAATGGAGGATGACATGGTAGGGAACCTACAGATTGGGAGCCATCTGCGGGACAGTGATCACCTAATAATAGAATTCTTCATAAGACATTGAGTGGGTAAGGTAGCTAGTAGGGTGAAAGTACTAGACTTTAGGAAAGCTGATTTAAATGAACTCAGGTGATTAGTCAAGGACGCACTGCAGAGTAGGAGTTTTGAAGTGATGGGAGCCCAAGAAGGGTGGCTGTGCCTTAAGGAAATGATCCTTCGGGCACAAAGGGAGACAATCCCGATGTGAGGAAAAAGGGCCAGGAGGCTTCCTTGGCTGACCAGAGAAATCCAGGGCAGCCTACGGGCCAAAGAGGGGGGCACATAAAAGGTGGAAACAGGGAGAGATCACCAGAGAGGAGTATACCTCCTCTGCTCGCGCTTGTAGGGAGCCAGTTAGACGGGCCAAAGCTACCATGGAGCTGAGGATGGCATCCCAAGTAAAGGATAACAAGAAATTGTTTTTTAGATATATAGGGAGTAAAAGGAAGGCCCAGGGAGGAATAGGACCCCTACTAAATGGGCAGAAGCAATTGGTGATGGACAGGGGGAACAAGGCTGAACTCCTTAACAAGTTCTTTGCCTCAGTGTTCCTAAGAGAGGGGCAAGACAAGTCTCTCACTGGGATTGTAGAGAGGCAGCAGCAAAGCACCAGACTACCATGCGTAGACCCTGAGATGGTGCAGAGTCACTTGGAAGAACTGGATGCCTTTAAGTCGGCAGGCCCGGATGAGCTCCATCTGAGGGTATTGAAAGCACTGGCTGACATCATTGCACAGCCATTGGCAGGAATATTTGAACGCTCGTGGTGCACAGGCTAAGTCCTGGAGGACTGGAAAAGGGCCAATGTGGTCCCCATTTTCAAAAAGGGGAGGAAGGAGGACCCGGGCAACTATAGGCCAGTCAGTCTCACCTCCATCCTTGGCAAAGTCTTTGAAAAAATTATCAAGGCTCACATTTGTGAGAGCCCAGCAGGACAAATTATGCTGAGGGGAAACCAGCACGGGTTCGTAGCAGGCAGATCATGCCTGACTAATCTAGTCTCTTTTTATGACCAGGTTACAAAACACCTGGATGCAGGAGTAGGGGTGGATGTCGTATACTTAGACTTCAGGAAGGCCTTCGATACGGTATCCCACCCCATACTGGTGAACAAGTTAAGAGGCTGTGACTTGGATGACTACACAGTCCGGTGGGTGGTGAATTGGCTAGAGGGTCGCAACCAGAGAGTCGTGGTGGACGGGTTGGGTTTGATCTGGAAGGGTGTGGGCAGTGGGGTCCCGCAGGGCTCGGTCCTTGGACCGATACGCTTTAATGTCTTCATCAGCGACTTGGACGAGGGAGTGAAGTGTAGTCTGTCCAAGTTTGCGGATGACACAAAGCTATGGGGAGAAGTGAACACGCCGGAGGTCAGGGAACAGCTTCAAGCAGACTTAGATAGGTTGGACAAGTGGGCAGAAAACAACAGAATGCAGTTCAACAAGGAGAAATGCAAAGTGCTGCACCTAGGGAGGAAAAATGGCCAGCACACCTACTGCCTAGGAAATGACCTGCTGGGTGGCATGGAAGTGGAAAGGGATCTTGGAGTCCTAGTGGACTCCAAGATGAATGTGAGTCAGCAGTGTGACAAAGCCATCAGAAGAGCTAATGGCACTTTATCATGCATCAGCAGATGCATGACGAACAGATCCAAGGAGGTGACACTTCACCTGTATCGGGTGCTGGTCAGACCGCAGTTGGAGTACTGCGTGCAGTTCTGGGCACCGCACTTCAAGAGGGATGTGGATAACCTGGAGAGGGTTCAGAGGAGGGCCACTCGTATGGTTAAGGGATTTCAGACCAAGCCCTATGAGGAGAGACTAGAGAACCTGGACCTTTTCAGCCTCCGCAAGAGAAGGTTGAGGGTGACCTTGTGGCTGCCTATAAATTCATCATGGGGGCACAGAAGGGAATTGGTGAGGTTTTATTCACCAAGGCGCCCCTGGGGGTTACAAGAAATAATGGCCACAAGCTAGCAGAGAGCAGATTTACACTGGGCATTAGGAAAAACTTCTGCATAGTTCGAGTGGCCAAGGTCTGGAACGGGCTCCCAAGGGAGGTGGTGCTCTCCCCTACCCTGGGGGTCTTCAAGAGGAGGTTGGATATGCATCTAGCTGGGGTCATCTAGACCCAGTACTCTTTCCTGTCTATGCAGGGGGTTGGACTCGATGATCTATTGAGGTCCCTTCCGACCCTAACATCTATGAATCTCTCCCCAACTAATCTCTTTACCTCATTGAAATCTACCCTCCTGAAGTCCAGGGTTACTGTCTTGCTGCAGGTCTTTGCCACCCTGCGCTGGATGGTGAATTCCAATAGGCAATGATCACTGCTGCCCAGGTGATTGAGCACCTGCAGTCAGCCTCCACCAGCTCCTGGCAACAGGAACACACCCTTGCACCATGGGCCACACCCTCTGGCAGCTCCCACAGGTATTTCTTGTGGGACCAGAGGCTCTCAAGGAGTGCCGTATCATTGCCGGCATGGAGTAGGGCTGTCTCAAGCTCCACCACGTCCTCCTCCAGATCCTGGGTGCGGCAGTGGATCTCACTTGCTGCCAGCTGGGAGTACTGTTGGCAGAATGCCCAGACCTGGATCTTTCCCACCACAGCCGCCAGGAGGAGGAGTCTGCTCATGCAGCCTCCCAGCTCCTTCACAGGTGGGTGAAGCAGTCCTATAAGTGGGCATCCTGTAACAGACTGATGCTGAGGCACCAATAAGGGGCCTGTGTGCATGCTCTGCTAGGCAGGCTGAGTTTCCAGCAGAGCAGGGCATGGTCCAAGAGGCCTGATGGGATGATGCAGCTGCTGCGCATTAACGGCAGATGGTGCTGGGCAATGTATAGGTGGTCAAGGCGGGCCATGGCAATCCCACTGACGCTCATCTTTGCCCAGGTGTATTGGCACGCATTAGCATGGAGGACCTGTCAGGCATCGATGAGGTTCACCGCCTCCAGCATGGCCTGCAGCTTATGGGCTGAAGGCAGGTGCAGTTCTGATCCCATCCGATCTAGCAATGTGTCGATGGTACAGTTGAAATCCCTGCCCACAAGGATCAGGTCATCTCTCTCACTGGTGTCACGCAGGAGGTTGCCCAGAGTCTCTAAGAAGACTAGCTTCTCCCTCCCCTCAGTGGGCATGTAGATGCTTATGAGGAGCAGGCTCTGGTGTGCCAGAGTGATGTGGACGGCGAGCAGCTGGCCGGGGATGACCTCTTGTGCCACCGCCGAGTCGTACTGCAGCTGTGGTGGGTGGAGGGTTGCCACCCCTGCACTGAGGTTGGTACTGTGGCTTAGAAACAAGTGGCCTTTCCAGGCAGCGTGCCAGTCAGCTTGATCATACATATTGCTGTGCATCTCCTGGAGGAAGGCAATTGCCAACCACTTCTGCCACAGACCCTCCAGGATGGCCATCTGCTTTCCTGCAGCTGTTGGTATTCAATGAGGTAACTGTGGTAGCAGCCATGAGCAGGAGGAGAGGAAGGATAGGCATGATATAGGTGGGAGAGCAGGCAATACAGTAGGGCAAAACCACAGAGTCAGGGGAAGGCCTTTCATTGCCCTACTCTATTCTGTGTACCCGCCCCAGCTCCACACCCCACATCACCTGGATCACCAGCTTCTCAAGGTGCAAGGCATGTTGGTGCATGCCCAGATCCCGGCTCAAGAGCCTCGCCGCATCACTGGCGGCATGGGCAAGTTGCATGGGGTCTGGTTACCACTGCTGGATACTCTCTGCCACATTCCTCTGGCCTTTGGTCTGCTCAAAGAGGTCAAGGAGGCCTCTGTAGCTGGGGGCCACCCAGGGAGGTTTTTCCAGCAGAAGCTGGATGTTCCTGACTGAGAACCAGTGGGGCCTCACCCTGGGAGGGGACCTAATAGTGAGGCTGGTGAAAATGCCCTCGATGGCCAGGCTCCCTAGCAGGCCCCCCTCAGCATCTGGGTCAAGGATGGCCTCTGGGAGATCGATCCCCATCCGCTTTGGGGGGCAAATGTCATCCCACTCCCAGGGCAGTTTGCAGTACTTGGAGGGCAGGCACTCCATCTCCTCATCATTAGCCTCAGTGGGGAGGGGAGCAGGTGGGGGGGGTGATGGGCATCTGACACCAGAGCGGCAGGCCCTCTCTCTCTCTCTCTCTCTCTCTCTCTCTCTCTGCCCTACCACTCACAAGTCCCACAGGTTGGGATGGGGGCAAAGTGTTGCCAGACTCCTTTACTACCCCCTGAGCTGCTGGGATAGCCTCAGTCATGGCCTGAGGCAGCGGGGTTGCCAGGGGGGCAGGCAGGGTGGGGTCAGGCTCCCTGGATACATTCTCCCTGGCACTGGCAGAGATGGGCCTTAAAGGGGCTGGGGCTCCTTGGGAAGCTCCCTTCTGTCTCTTGTTCTTGACACCACCTACTCCTACACCTAAGAAAGCCTCCCTCAAAGTGGGTGGCCAGGCTGCTTGGGGCTTACCAGCTCCAGGCCCACTACCTCAACTGAGATGGGGGTGGAGGGAGGTGGAGAGGGGGTCTCGGTTGTTCCACTCAACAGGTCCCCAGAACCCAAGTTGTTAGCTACCCCGGGTGGAACTGGGATGGGGGGGGGGGACTGGAACGACATTCCAGCCCCTCCACCACATGAAGCCCCTGCTCTGGGGGGGGGGGGGGCAGCCCCATCAGGTGGGTGGAGGGAGGCTGAGAGGAGGCCATGGTCACCATACCCAGTGGGGTGTCAGTGCCTGAGGCACCAGCTGCCCCATAGGGGACTGGGGCAGGCAGGGGCTGGGAGGAATCCCCAGCCCCTCCACTGGGTGGGGTGTCAGCCCCGACAGGGGCAGAAGGAGCCTTGGAGGACATCCTAGGCCCTCCCCCCTCTGGATGGCATGCTCATACCAGAGGCATCAATCCCTCCGATGGAACAGGGGTGGAGTGGGGCTGGGAGGAGCCCCCAGCCCCACCCTTTGAGGCTCCCATGCTAGAGGTGGATGCCCCATCTCCCTGTGCAGGTGCAGCAGTCGGTGTCCTGGATGACTGCCCCAGTGGGCACTGGGCAGCAAGGTGGGAGCTGCTGCCACAGTGGCAGCATGCGGTCCTGCCCTGGGAGTAGACCACATATGGCCTCCCATCCACCACAAAAGTCATGGAGAGAGGCAGAGTCCAGGGTCCCCCCTTGAGAAGCATGAACACCTGCCTCCAGAAGGACAGGATGTGCTTGAGCATGGGGTCCCTGCTTCCCATGATCAGCCTGAGCCAGGGGCTGGTGAGGACACCATAGCGCTCAAGCACTTTGGTGAGGTCCTGGTCTGGCAGGTGTGGGGGGGATGTTGGAGGTCACCACCACACCGTCAGGGCCTCCAGGGGCATGACCAAGTAGTGGACTTCTGAGACTGCCAGCCCTGCCACACACCTCCCTCACCAGGCTGGGGGAACTCAAGTAGATGACGGGCACTGAGTTTACCCTGGAGGTATACTGAACATTCCAGTGTTCCAGCAGGTCTGCCAGAGAGCCAGAGCAGGTCTCCTCCCTGATGTGGAGAGGGGCGTGCACCTGCAGACCATGGCTGAGGGGCAGGTCATCCCCATGCCAAGTGCCCTGGCTG
This sequence comes from Alligator mississippiensis, assembly GCF_030867095.1. Taxonomy (NCBI): domain Eukaryota; kingdom Metazoa; phylum Chordata; order Crocodylia; family Alligatoridae; genus Alligator; species Alligator mississippiensis. The sequence continues at coordinate 133,483,839 of NC_081827.1, read as the reverse complement.
CTAGCAGCCATCCTGGGCAGAAGAAGGTTAACTCTCCCACAGGGGCTGCTGCAAGGGGAAAAAAAAGAAAGCCTCAGACTGAAGCTGGGGACTGGGAGGGGGCTAAAACAACTCCAAAATCAGCCCCAAGGGGGGCAGAACAGCTCGGCAAGGGCTGAAGGCAAGCCCTAAGGCAGAAGGAGGTGGCAGAGAAAAGGGTAAGGTGCCCTGGAAGAGGGAGGCAGCAGGAAGAGCACAGGCAGAAGTGGGGGAGGGGCAGAGGCAAGTAAGGACACCAGAGCCATGGGGGAAAAAGCTCAGAAAGCAGGGGAAAAGGGACAGAGAGGGGGGGGGTCCCCAAGAACAGGCTGGGGAGAGGTAAGGTTTGGGAGGGGAGAAACAGGGTGGGGGCAGGGAGTTGTGGGGGGGGGGGGGACCATGCAGAATGGATCTGAGCTGAAGAAACTCAGAAGGGCCTCACCTGTCAATGGCCATCTTGAAAGAAAGAAAGCCAGCAAGCAAGCCAGCAAGCAAGCCAGCAAGCAAGCAAGCAAGCCAGCCTTTGACTTATTTTATAAAAGGTTTATTAAGGGAAGAAAAAAAAAAAAAAGAGGGTAACAACCCAACAACGCAATAAAAACATTGTTCACACAGGGGCCCAGGTATAACAGACAGAGCTTAGGGCTATGGCCTGCAAGCTCTGCCCTCACAGTCAAAAAAAACAAAAACAGCTAGTCCAACAACATTCTGCTCAGACCCCTGAAAGGGCAAGCAGTATCACAGCATGAGGACTAAACGGATGCCCTCAACAGTGCAGAGCACCCCCTGAATGGCCCAGCATGCCTGGAAGGTGGGTAGTCTACTGCAGGACTGCATGTTCAAATTACAGTGTCAGATGTACCTGGACCAAGAATTGAAAGTCTCAGGGCATCAGAGTCAGCCCGAGCGAGCCGGTTCCTGTGGCACTTGAGGATGGCCATCTTAGCCTGACCAACCAAAAGTTGGCCAGGCAGATGACACCCTTATCTGCCACCCAGCATGGGAAAGAAAATAAATAGGTGGTCTCTGAGAGGTCCAAGTCTAGCACCTCAAACAAAGGTGCCAAGGGCAGCAAAGAGCAGCAGCAGCCACGGGCACCCGAGGAAGGCATGGGATAAATCCTTTTCTATTTCCCCTGGGGAAAAAGGACAAGCTGCTGATGCAGTTGGGTCCATGTGGTGGACAAGAGTGCCAGTATCCCATGCAGCAACCACCACTGGAGGTCGCCGGTCCATTTGGCAATGGGTAGTTTATAAAGTGTGCACCATGCAGGGCAAGCTGGTGCGAGTGCTGGTGCCACTAGGTGCTGCCTCCACATCATATCAGGTTGAGTGGCAAGGCATGAGCATGGCAGACACAAACCATCCATGTGTACAGGGCATTCCATGTCAAAGCAAATCCCGCCTTTGCTGTCAGGAGACACAGAAAGATTCAATAAGGTGCCAGACCCACCACCCAGGTTGCTATCCATGGCCAGAACAACAGACAGTGGTGGAAAGAGCTCTCCAGAGACATCTCCGGTAGGGATGTCCTGCCATGCTCAGAGGTAATCCTTAATGGCAGTTGCTGCTTCCACTGGGAGGGTAGTCCACATGTCCCTCAAGAGATGAGTGGTGCAGTGGACTGAATGCATGCCCAACTGGGCAGCCAGAGCCTTGTCTGACAGCCAGTCTGACCAGTTCAGATTGAGAAGATGGCCTAGGCAGACTGTAAGTGACTGGATGAGAGAGTCAGCGAAGCTATCAGACTTGAGGCTTGACAGTCTGTGCTGCAGGGCTGGGTTGTAGACAAGTGGCTCCTGCAGCAACTGTGGAAATTGCAGACATCTGACCCAGGGTTGGAGGCAGAAGGCAGTCTGCCTGCCCTCACCAGGCTGCAGTAGAAGGATGGGAGCATGGCCCAGTCCAGGAGGGCAGGATCCAAGAGAAAGTTCTTGGTCAAACCCGAAGTTTCCTACCTGGCGCAAAAAACACACAGGCCAGCTGCTGCCAGGGAGGGCAGTCTTCACATTAAAGGATTCTCTGGAGAGCCTGCAGGCAGAAAGCAGCCACTCTACTCACCTGATCAACCAAGGCCTGGCCTCCCTCAGTCAGGCAAACAGAGAAAAGCTGAGGGGATCCAATGGTGTCCATCCCAACAGAAGTTCACCAGCAGTCTTTGAAGCTGTTTGAGCAATTTGCAAGGGGGGGGGGGGGGGGGGGGGGGAGGTCCAACATGGCACACCAGTGCCATAATGTTCACATTGTTCCATGGTAGAAGAGTGTAACAAGAGGGCGGTCAGGGTCGCCGTGCTCTTCCCTTGCCGCCTCCTTTACTGTGTCAGGTGCCAACTAAGGCCCTCCAATTCTCGTCCGCCAAGACTTTGATCATATATAGATACATTATAGGGAGGCTGCCTATCGTCTTCTGTTCCACAGTTATCCAGTTATCTTCAGTTCCTCTACACTCTAGCCTTATGGGCTATGCGTGGCTCCAACCACCCCCATACCACACCCCAAGCCTCGCAGATGTAACTGACACTGTTCTGTCCCTCTCTCTCTGTCTCCACACCCTCTCTGGCACTCGGGCTCTCCGCAACCCTGTCTCTCTCTGTGCCCCCTCTCCAGGGCCTTCTCCGTGATGCCCCCCCTCTCTGGGGCCTTCAAGCGCTGCCCCCTTTCCTGGGGCTCACCACAATGCTGCCCCCTTCTCTGGGGCTCACCACACCCGCACTGGGGCTTCTCAGCATTGCCCCCTCTCTGGGGCTTCTCAACTGCCCCTCCCTGGGGCTGGGGTCTGTGCACCCCCAATGCTGAGCCCTCACTAGAGCTGGGGTCCCCACACTGCTGTGAGTCCCCCATGAGGCCTCCTCCAACCCCTAATAGCCTCTCCCAAACCACCGGTGTAACAAATAGCAAACACAAACACAAGCCTCTTGGCTACAACGTAAACAGAAGCCGCCCGGCCATAACAACATTCAATCCTACCAGGGATCCTTTCTCCTTCTGCAGTATCAGATGCAGCCCCTTCATCAGGCCGCTCCTTTGTAACATGGCTGAGAGCCCCCTCCTCCTTGGCTGCTGGTAGGGAACTACTGCCTGGCCTCCTGTCTGTGGTTTATATAGGAGCCAGGCCCTGCCCCTTCTTGTCAGATGGCTAGGCAGGTGCAGATCATTAGCTCCCTCTAGTTGCCTCAGCAACCGGCCCTGAGGAGTCTTCCCGGCTCTTTCAGTAGCAGGCACCTTAGTGCCCTGCTACACACCTCCCCCCAAAAGATTTCAACTCACCAAGCCATCTTGGTTCTTCTCTGCTGCACCTCTTCTGTCTTTTCTTCTTATGCTCTTATGCTGGCCCACTGACACTTCTGACGTGTGGAGATGGAGCTTTTCAGGCGCCTCCTACTTGCCTTTTACCCAAGGCTCATCATGTGGGATTTTACAGGAGTTGCCCCACCATGGGCATTCCCCCACACTAGCCAACCTTGGTAGGTTGCAGTCCCGGTCGGTTGGGCTCCCACCTCCCTTTTGGGGTTTCTTCTCCCTTCTGATTCTGGCCTGTCTACCTTCCACCCCTACATACCCTAGTCTCTTTCTCCATGTAGGTTGTGTGATCTCTTGTTTTCCTATGGCTCTTGGGAGCCCCTGAAGCCTTTCCCATATCTCCCACTGTCTCTCCAATGCCTTCTGGGCATATTCTTCCCTCCAAAACTGTATCTTCCCTTGGCCGGTAGGTCTTCCTTTAGGTCCTTTATTAATTTTTACATATGCCACACCTCCGACTTTTGCTTCGAGGAGTTTCCTTAACGTCCACCACCAGACCTGTCTCGGGATGTTATTTACGTATACTTGTGGTCTTCTCTCAAGCTTTGGTCCCACTTCGGGTGGTCGTTCCCTCCTCTGTATTTCTGGCTTCTGGGCCTGGCTTTCTTTTCTGGGTCTCACCGACTCCTTTTCTCTGGGACTCATCTCTGACTCCTTTTGTCTCAGGCCTTTTGTCACCTGTATACCTCTGTGGCTAACCTGCTGACACATCTTGCTCCTTGGGCTAGCCTGAGCACTTTTCCCTGCCATCCCTGCAGCTATCATGTCTCTCTCCACTAGCTGCCTCTGCCTGGGTACTGTCATTCCTCCCTTGGCTCTAGGTTTACAGAGCTCACCCAACTGATGTCTTAGATGGCTCATCTCCCCTGTATGAAGCTTCACCCATTGGTCCCATGTCCTATTCCAGCTCTCCAAGAGGGCTGGTAGGACCTCTTCTTGTAGGGCTGTAGGGTTCACCCCTACCGATCCCTTCTCTGGGTTGCTTCTCTCCGATTGCCCTAACTCGGTCTCCTCTTTTGGATTCTCCGGTCTGCCTTCAGTCTGGGTTGCTGTACTTGTTACCTCTGGCCCCTCGGACTCCCCAGGATCTTGGTCTTTTGTAGATGTCTGACTGCTGGCTGCCCGTAGCGTTTCATTTTCTGCCTCTAAGGCCTGAATCTGCTGCCTTAGGATTTGCATTTGCTGCTGTGACTGCTCCCTCTCTGCGTTAGTCACTGCCTCTCTAGCCGCGTTATCTTCTATGAGTGTTTTAAGGCACTGTACCTGTTCTCCCATGTGGTCTTTTTCTGCCTCCACACTGCAAATGGGACCGTAACCTCTCATTCTCTCTTGTCCCAGCCTCTAACTCTCTTTCAAGGGACAAGCTTCGATTGTACAGGTCCTCATAACTTGCCAGGTTAGCTTTTATTTTCTCCATCTCCTGTGCAAAAACCTTGCCCGTTTCTTTTGCTTGGGCATAGCTTTTAAGCAGCTCGTCCCGTAGCTCCTGTGCTTCGTGTTCTGCACGAGAGCACTTCTGCTGCCACTCATCCAACTCATCATGCAGTTCTTGTATGCGATCTTCCTGGCTGTGGACTTCTTTCTGCAGGACATTAATTAGACTTTTTGATACCTCCAACCTCTGTTGCATCTCTTTCTGTTTCCCTGCCTGGGTTGTGCAGGTTGCAGTAGACTTTTCTCTCCAAGCTGCCATCTCCCTCTCCGTCCTTATTTTAGCCCTAAGGTTCGTCTTTCCATGCATGGCCTTATGTTTCCTGGCCAATGCACCACTGTAACAAGAGAGTGGTCAGGGTCACCGTGCTCTTCCCTTGCCACCTCCTTTACCATGTCACTTTGCCGATTAACACCCTCCGATTCTCACCCGCCACGACTTTGATCATATATAGATATATCATAGGGAGGCTGCCTATTGTCTTCTGTTCCATGGTAATCCAGTTATCTTCAGTTCCTCTACACTCTAGAGTTATGGGCTACGTGTGGCTTCAACCACCCCCATACCACGCCCCGAGCCTCGCAGATGTAACTGATGTTGTTCTGTCCCTCTCTCTCTGTCTCCACGCCCTCTCTGGCACTTGGGCTCTCCACAGCCCTGTCTCTCCATGCCTCCTCTCCGGGGCCTTCTCAAGTGCTGCCCCCTTCTCTGGGGCTCACCACAATGCTACCCCCTTCTCTGGGGCTCACCACAATGCTACCCCCTTCTCTGGGGCTCACCACGCCCACACTGGGGCTTCTCAGCAATGCCCCCCCCCCTCTGGGGCTTCTCAACTGCCCCTCTCTGGGGCTGGGGTCTGTGCACTCCGAATGCTGTGCCCTCACTGGTGCTGGGGTCCCCACACCTCTGTAAGTCCCCTATGAGGCCTCCTCCAACCCCTAATAGCCTCACCCAAACCACCAATCTAACAAATAGCAAACACAAACACAAGCCTCTTGGCTACAATGTAAACAGAAGCCACCCGGCCATAACAACATTCAATCCTACCAGGGATCCTTTCTCCTTCTGCAGTATCAGATGCAGCTCCTTCATCAGGCCTCTCCTTTGTAACATGGCTGAGAGCTCCCTCCTCCTTGGCTGCTGGTAGGGAACTACTGCCTGGCCTCCTGCCTGTGGTTTATATAGGAGCCAGGCCCTGCCCCTTCTTGTCAGATGGCTAGGCAGGTGCAGATCATTAGCTCCCTCTAGTTGCCTCAGCAACCGGCCCTGAGGAGTCTTCCCGGCTCTCTCAGTAGCAGGCACCTTAGTGCTCTGCTACAGAGAGGCTGGGCAAGCGCTAGCATCATCGCTGCAGGTGCACCTCCACCTCCTCACTAAGGCCTTCTCAATTCCAGGCTGGGAAGACTGATGAGCTGAGGAACACCCCCAGAGCTTTAGTGCCCTCATGCTGCCAAGTGAGAGCTCCAGGCAGGTTTGTTTTTTTTTGGGGGGGGGAGGGGGATAATTGGTCCATGCACCAAGGAGTAGGGCATTGCTTTTAGGCCAGTTTATGCAAGCTGAGGAAGCACACTCATAAGCATGCTGACAGTCCACCAGTGACTGGACATCACTCTGGGTGCTAAGGAGAATGGTCAGATTATCTGCATACACTGGCAGCCTAACCAGTGGGCTGCCAACCAAACCAGAGGTCCATGGAAGCATGAGACCAGTCAGGCACTGTTGCAGCATGTGAAGCAGGGGCTCAAGGGCCAAACTGTACAGCATTCGTGAGAGGGAGCAGCCCTGGAGGTTGACCTTGTGAGCCAGGAATGGAGTACAGAGCACGCTATTAACTTTGAAAAGATTGGCGATGTCTTGGTACAGGACCCAAGAGGGTGGAGATGAAGACCAGTCCAAAACCAAAGGTCTCCAGAGTCTGAACAAGGTAGGTATGGCTGACCCGATCAAAGACTTTCTCCTGGTCCAAGGAGATGAGCCCGACATTCAGTCCAAAGAGGTCTACAGCTATCAACAGATCACGAGGCAGGAGCAGATTATCTTGCATGGTCCTGCCTGGCACGCAGTAGCTCTGTTCAGGACCAATGACTGAGGCTATGACAGTATGCAGTTGATTGGCTAAGGCTTTTGCCAGAATCTTGTAGTTACCACACAGAAGGGATACTGGTTGTCAGTTCTTAATGCAGGCTGAGGTCCCCTGTCTTTGGTAGCAGGGTGAGAACTGCCTGGAGACAGCTGACAGGCAGGATTTTATCAGTGAGGCTCTCATGAACCATGTGCAAGAGGCAGGGGCCAAGGAGAGGCCAGAAGGTCTTATAAAACTTGGCGGGCAGCCCATTGAGCCCGCGGCTTTGCCCACAGTGAGGCTCCCCACCACAATCGTGGGTTCCTCCAAAGAAAGCTCTCACTCAAGTTCATTGGCCAACACAGGCAGAGCTTGGGAAGGCCATTGTGTAAGCACTTAGTGGACTCTGGGCATACAGGTCTTGATAGAAGGCTGCAGCATGATGATGGATCTCAACAGGATCTGAGTAGTCATCCATCTGGAGTCATGAGATGGTCAAGGATTTTCTGCAGGGCTCATCACTTTTCCAAGATGAAAAAGAACTGGGTCAGGGCATTAGCCTCTGCCAGCTCTTGGCAGCAGGCATGAAGCCTCACACCATGGGCTGCACCCTCCACCAGCTCCTGCAGGTGCTTCTTCTGAAGCTTAAGACTCTCAAGTATTCCTGTGTCTCCACCAGCATCACATAGGGCCAGTTTGAGCTTTGCTACTTCCTCCTCCAATCTGTGGACATGGCAGCGGATCTCGCTCATTGCCAGCTGTGTGTATTGCTGGCAGAAAGCTCTGATCTGTTCCTTCCCCACATCCCACCATTGCTTCCAGGAGGAGTAGATGGTTCTCACAGTCTCCCATGTATGCCAGAAATAGGCAAAGCATTCATAAAAGTGAGAACCTTGCAGCAAGCTGGTGTTAAAGCACCAGTAGGGTGCCTGGGAATATGTTCTGCCAAGGAGACACTGTTGCAGCAGATAAAACTGTGATCCAAGAGTCCAGATGGAATAATGCAGCTGCCATGCAGGACTGGCAGGCAATGCCTAGTGATGTAGAAGTGGCCAAGGTGTGCCATGGCAATCCCACCAGCAGTTGCTTTTATCCAGACGTACTGCTTGGCATCAGCGTGGAAATGGTGCCAGATGTCCACAAGGTCCCCTTTCTCCAAAGCTGTCTACAGCCACTGGGCTGAACACAGATGGGGTTCTGGCCCATTCCAGTCATGTCATTCATTGACTGTGCAGTTAAAGTCCCCGCCCAGGAGGAGAAGGTCATCCGCAGCAGCTGCACTGCTCAAAAAGTCAGCCAGGGTCTCAAAAAAAAGGCTATCCATTTTTGTCCAACAGTGGGCACATAGATGTTAATTAGAAGATGGCAATGTTGTACCAATGTGACTTGAACAGTTAGCAGGCAGCCAGGGACAACCTCTTGGGTTACCAATGAGTCAGGTGTCAGCTGTGGTGATAAAAGGATTGTGACTCCTGCGCTGAGAGAGGTGCCATGGCTTAGGAACATATGGCCCTTCCAGGCGGCATGCCAGTTGGCTTAATTAGCTGCATCAGTATGAGTTTCTTGCAGAAAGGTGATGTCCGGCTTTTTTTGACAAACAGTGCCATCCTCTTCACAGCTGCCTGCGGAGGGTTCAGGATTCAGAGTATGGTTGTGGGTAGAAAGGGAAGAAAGGTTTATTGACTTAACAAACACACAACTATGTGTAGTAACAAGATAAACAATGACAGACAAAAACAATTGATGTTGGCAACTTATCGGCAGTCCCCTCTGATGCCTGATGCACAGCAAGTTTCTCTTTCCACAAAGTTCAGCAAAGTCAGGCGTCCCCGATCAGTGCTGTCCAGGAGGTACTGAGAAGAACCCTGGAATGCAGTTCTTGGGTTCCTCGAGGTCCACGGGCCCACTGATCCAGGCAACAGCTAACTAATCCTTTTCACAGAGCTGTATCTTCCTTCTGAATAGTTTCCAAATATGTCAGCTAATTTATAGCTTCTGAATGGTTCTAATAATGTACAACTACTCAGATTCCTTTTACTTCAACTGTCCTTAGACTGACCAAAAGCAGTACAAGCCTTGCATTCCTTTGATAAGATAATTTTAAATACGCCACAGGGCCTTACTATTTCAAGGCTTTGCTAAATTTACTAGGCCTTACTTTATACAAGGCCTCACTACATCTTAAACTTTAATTAGGCTTTTAGCAACAACATATAGCTTAATATCTAAACAAATACAGGAAAACACTTGGTCTAATCTTCATAGAGCCTTCAGCAAGCACCTTTATCACACAGACATAATTTCAGCTGTCACACAGCCATTGCTGTTGAGTGAACCAAAGGTTGTGGCAGCCATGTGTGAATCGTGTAGTAAAGGGGGGACAGGCAAAGCCAAGGGAATAGAGAGGAACTGCAGAGAGGAGCAAGAATGCAGGACAGGGAAAAACAAAAAACAAAAAACAGGCCTACAGCTTGCCAGCTGGCGCTGCTCTCAACAAGTGTCCAACTTCACCTGCAAGCCTGCTTAAGTGAAAATGATATTGTTGCATCCCAGCAGTGGAGTGCAGCATCACTGGTGTGGCCTTAGCAGATGCTACAAATGTCTCTGGTTCTGGGAACCATTTCTGTATATGATGAACAACCCTCCGGTGGTGCTTTCTGGTCAAGAAACTTAATAAGGCTTTCAACTGAGTAACTGACACAGGGAGCAGGAGCGGGACTTCCTCAGAAGCAGGAACAGGTTCCACCTCTGGGATGGGGGTGCTCCCTATTGAGGGGGGCATCTTAGCTAAATCAGAGGACGCCACCTCCCGAGGCAGGACTTCTGTTAACTCATCCTCAAAGGCAGAGTCAAAATCCAACCCCGCGGAGGAGGAGCTGTATACATCAGGCACTGAGAGCCACTGAGATATGGGAGGAGCACTTGTCCCCTCACCAGGATCCTCAGCATCAGGCCCTGTGGTAGCAGTGTCCTCTAAGGACACCTCTTGTGGCTCCCAGAGGATCCAACCTCCATATCACCCTCATCATCTTCAAGGAGCTGAGGTGGAGGGAGGGCTGTCAGACCCCACCACCACTTTCCCCACCCCCAGGTCACCCCCGAGAACCACAGGGTCTGGGGTGGGGGGGATACCGAGGAGGCAGGCAGAGAGGGGGGGCCCTGCTTAGTAACCTCATCTCCCCTTGAAGTGGTGGGAAGGCCTTGAGAAGGTAATGAGGTCTATTTAGAAGACCCCTTTTTTTTTTGGCATTTGCCCTTCCCAGTAGGAGGGACCATATCCTCCCCTGAGGAAAGGAGAGGGCAGGTCCACCAGCACAGAGATACCTGGTTCTGATGAAACAGGGGGTGACTGGGAGGAGGGCCCTTCCCCACCACCCAACGGAGCTGCCATACCACAGGTGGATGAGCCACCATTGGGTGCAGCCACAGGAGACTCCACTGTGGCCAGCTTCTTCCTCAGGCCCTGGATAACCAGGTGGGACCTGCTACCACAGCGAAGACATGAGGGGTCTCCAATGGTGAAGTAGACCTCATACTGCTGCCCATCAATCATGAAAGACATGGACTGAGGCAAACCCCGAGCCTCTCTGTTAAGCAGCATGAACAGTTGCCTTTTAAAGGACAGGATGTGCCAGAGCTCAGGCACGTTGCTGCAAAGCAGCAGTCTATGGACTGGCCCTGTAACCATGCCATCAGGGCATAGGTGGTTAGTAAGGTCATCAAAGAGAAATGGAGGCATTTTCAAGGCTACCACATGAATACCCAGTGTGTTTAGAGGTGTTGCGAGGCACAAAAACACCCCAACCGACACCCCTGCTACTACAACCTCATTCACTAAAGCAGGGAACTCAGGAAGATGATGGGGACTGAACTCAGCCAGGAAGCATAGAGAATATGGTTGCAGCCTATCAGTGCTCCCATGGCAGCAGCACAGTTGTCCACTCCCATGGAGGGAGGGGCATGAAGCCAGAGACCAAAGTTCCAGTCCAGAGGGGCTGAAGCCCCAGCAGTGAACTGCTGGGAGCTGCCTTCAGCCCTTCCAGCAAAAAAAAAAAAGGGTTAACTTTTGTTAAAAGGGAAGCTCCAAATCGATTGAGAAAGCCTAAAGATTCCAGCAATGCAATTCGGATCTGTAGATTCGGCCTCTGAATCATCTGAATCATCTCTGAATCCGAATAATGATCCAAAGCTTTGCACAGCCCTACTTGTTATCCCATCTTGAAATGATACTGCAGGTTTTTGAAGTATGTGTCTTGCTGTTCATACTGGACTATATTAATAGGAGCATAACTTATCAAACAAAGGAAGTGATTCTCCTACTCTATTCAGCACTGGTGAGGGTTCACCTGGAATACTATGTCCAGTTTTGGGCCCCTCACTTCAAGAAAGGTGTGGACAAATTAGAAAGAGACAGAAAGAGACAGAGACAAAAATGGTGAGGAATCAGGACTTATGAGGAAAGGCTAAAAGAACTAGAATTTCTTTAGTTTGGAGAAGGAAAGAGTAGAGAGATGGGATTTGATAATAGTCTTCAAACACCTGAAGGTTGTTATGAAAAGGACAAAAGTAGATTATTTTCTTTCACTATGAGGGACAGGACAAGGAACAAGTCTTAAACTGCAGCAAGGGGAAATTTAGGTTGGATATTAGAAAATAAATTCTCACTATGAAGATGGATAAGAATTTTAACAAATTCCGCAGAGAGGTTGAGGAACCCCCAACCTTAGAAGTTTTTAAAAGCAGGTTAGACCAACACTTAACTGGGATGGTTTAAGTCAGGGAGGATATTGCCTTGAGGAATGGGCTAGTTTAGATGATCTCCTGAGGTCTCTCTCAGACATATTTTTAATGATTCAGTGCCTGCTGTGGTCTGCACCAAACTCAGTGTTGTTAATGTGAATTAGGAATGCACCAATCTGGGTCACATTGCTTCATCTTATTCTAAAATTAAATACTTAGGTGCTCAAAACAGATTGCTTTTTATTCTTAGGCACCTAGGGAATTTTGCAATCCAAAATGGAGGACAAGTGCATTAACACTTAAGTGAGATTTAGGCAGAGAATTGGCACTAAGGTGCCCAAAGAAACTAACTAGGTCTGCCCCCAAATGCTTAATACATGTGAGTACCTTTATTTGTCACCAGGACTGCTCCTTACAGGGTAATGTGTTATTCTAATGCCTACTGGATCACCCAAATAGCAATATTTTCTCCATTATCTTCATAAAGCAACCTTGGGTGGCTGTATACGTGTGGGGACATTGATTCAATGTGCTGTAATGACAGTATGTTGAAGGACAAGCAATTTCATATATTTCATAGACATTAGGGCTGGAAGGGACCTCAGAAGATCATTGAGTCCAGCCTCTACCCCAGGGACAGGAAGTCAGCTGGGGTCATAGGATCCCAGCAAAAAAAAAAAAAGATATATATATATATATATATATATATAAAACACACACAGGTTTCTCTTGAAGGCATTCAAAGTAGGTGCTTGAACCACCTCCAGCGGCAGTCTGTTCCAGACCTTGGGGGCTCGGACAGTAAAGAAGTTCTTCCTTATGTCCAGCCTGAAACAGTCTTGCAGGAGTTTATAACCATTTGACCTTGTCATCCCTTGGGGTGCTCTGGTGAACAAACATTCCCCCAGATCCTGGTGGACACCCCTTATAAACTTACAGGTGGCCATCAGATCACCCTTGAGCCTGTGCTTTTCCAGGCTTAAGAGTTCCATAGCTCTCAGCCTCTGGTCATAAGGTCTATTTTCCTTACCTCTGATCATGTGCGTGGCTCTTCTCTGGACTCTCTCAAGCATCTCCACATTCTTTTTGAATTGTGGAGTCCAAAACTGGATGCAGTACTCCAGCTGTGGCCTCACCAAGGCTGAGTACAAGGGCAGAATGATGTCCTGGGATTTGCTTGAGAAACATCTATGGATGCAAGCCAGGGTTTTACTTGCTTTACTAGCTGTAGCATTACATTGAAGGCTCATGTTCATCTTGTAGTCAATCATGACCCCCAAGTCCCTCTTGTCCATAGTGCTAGTCAGCATAGCACTGCTGAGGCTATAGACATGCTGCAGGTTTTTCCTCCCAAAGTGGAGAACCTTGCATTTTTCGATGTTAAACACCATCAGGTTCTCATCCACCCATTTACTGAGCCTGTCAAGGTCAGCCTGGATTACCCCCCAACCTCAGGTGTGGATGCTTTACCCCAAAGTTTGGTATCATCGGCAAACTTAGCCAGTCCACTTCTGACTCCAATGTCCACATCATTAATGAAGAGGTTGAATAAAATAGGTCCAAGGACAGAGCCTTGAGGGACCCCATTGGTCACAGGGCACCATGACGATTGACTTCCATCAACCACCACCCTTTGGGTCCAACCACGGAGCCAATTTCCCAGCCAGCAGATGATGGTACACTTGAGGCCTCAGTTGGCCAGTTTTGCCAAAAGGTGATCATGGGATACCAGACTGAAGGCTTTTTTAAAGTCAAAATATATGACATCAATCTCTTCCCCCTTGTCCAGGTGATAGGTCACCTGGTTGTAAAAGGAAATGAGGTTGGCCAAGCACGACCTACCCGCAACACACCCGTGCTGGTTGTCCCTCAGGGTGTTGCCATCAGCGAGTCCATTAAGAATCGCTTCTTTGATAATCTTTTCTAAGACCTTCACCAGGATAGAGGTCAGGCTGATGGACCTGTAGTTTGCTGGATGCACTTTCCTCCCATTCTTGAAAATAGGCACCACATTGGCCTTCTTCCAATCATCAGGCACTTCACCAGAACAGTAGAAGCTTCCAGAGACCTGTGCCAGGGGCTGAGCTATGATGCAGGCCATTCTGGGGTGTAAATTGTCAGGGCAGGCTGACTTGAAGGTGTCCAGCCTCTCAAGGTGTTTCTTCATGAGGTCAGCATTGATGGAGGGCAAGCGACCATCCACACTTAAGCGTCCCTGTCCCGTAATGGGCAGGGGAGTCCCATACAACTTGTGAAAGACTGATGCAAAGTACCCATTTAGTAAGTTGGCCTTTTCCTGGGCGTCGGTTGTCAGTTCTCCCTTCTGGTTTAGCAGGGGTCCAATGTTACCCTTGCTCTTCCTCTGGCTCCCCACATATCTAAAAAAAGGACTTTTTATTGTCCTTGATACTTGTAGCCAGTTGGAGTTCCATCGCAGTCTTGGGTTTCCTGGTTCGCTCCCTGCAGGTCTGGACCAGTGCATTATCCACCTTGGAGGTGGATCCTGTCCTCCATCCTTTGTAGGTCTGTCTTTTTAGATGCAGGAGGACTGCTAGTTCCTTGTTGAGCCAAGGGGGCTGCTGTGCCCTCTTGCTGCCTTTCCTCTGAGATGGAATAGCCTTAGCTTGTGCATCTAGGATCGCTCCATTGAGGAGCAACCACTCTTCCTGAATTCCCCTCCCCTTGGGGTCATGGCCCTTTAGGGCCTCACCAACAAGTCTCCTGGGCTTTTCAAAGTCAGCCCTTCTGAAGCTGAGGACCTCTGTACTGCTGACTGACTTGACAGCTTTTCAGCAGATGGTGAAGGTGATCAGCTCATGGTTGCTGTCACCCAGCTTCCCTTCGATCATTAGGTCACTGATTAGGTCATCCCTGGTTGCCAGTACCAAGTTGAGCAGCACTTTGCCTGTCATTGGCCCATAGACTTCTTGTGTCAGATAGAGTTCATCCACACATCTGAGGAAGATTTATGACCATTCGTATTTGGCTGAGCGTTCTTCCCATGAGATGTCCAGGTAGTTGAAGTTTCCCATGAGAACCATGGACTGGGAGCATGCAGCCTCAGCCAATTCCCTGGTGATCTCCTGCTCAATCTCTTGATTCTGGGAGGGAGGTATGTAGTAGACTTCCACCATAGTATCCCCTGTGCTGTGTTCCCCACAGATTTTAACCCAGATGGTCTCTAGTCGTCCACCCTGGGTGCTGATGTCAGTTTGTAGGGATGTGTAGCTCTCCTTGACATAGAGAGCTACACCTCCATTCCTTTTGTCCACTCAATCCCTCCTGTACATGGTATAGCAATCTATACCCAAGGTCCAGTCATGGGTGGAGTCCCACCAGATCTCTGTTATGCCGCTGGTGGGCTGGCTATGGTTGGGAATGCTTACCCAAGGGGGCACACAGGCAGGGCCTCGGGCCCTCCCACTCGCCCTCCTGTGCAAATTCCATGCTAACTCACATGCCAGGCAGACAAGCACACCTGTTTGCTCAGCCTGTTCGCACGGCTCTGGTCGTGCAGCTCCCTGGGGGGCTGGGTGAAGTAGGGGCTGGGGCGGGGTGAGATCCTCCCCAGTTCCTACTTAGCTGCCTCCCCGCAGCTTAGGTGGGCTAGTCCCCTCCCCCGTGGGCCTTGCTTACCTCCAGCTGCTGCTGGAGGTTGGTGGGGGTACTGCGCAGCAGTTGGGGATAGCTGGGGGCGCTTCAGGGTGTGGAGGCACAATGGGCCTTCAACCATGCATCTAATGCCAGTCCCTAATCCTATCTCAATTACTGTATTTTCATACATATATCTCACCCATGGGTATAAGCCGCACCCACATATAACCTGCGGAAAATTGTATTTTTCTAAATAGGTCCATGTATACGCCACACCCATGTATTCCCTGTGGTGGCGTATACACAGGGAGGTGGCGCAGCCCACCCAGCCCTGGCTCCGGCCCCTGTGGCAGCTGCGGCAGTGGCGCGGCAGCAGCAGCAGTGGCGCAGCCCGGCCTGCCTGGGCCCAGTGGGAGAGTGGTGTGGCGCAGCCCGGCCCGCCCTGGCCCTGGCCCCCTGCAGCGGCACAGCCAACCCTGGCCCCTGTGGCAGCGGCAGCGGTGGTGCAGCCCGGCCTGCCCGGGCCCAGTGGGGAAGTGATGCAGCTGGCCCTGGCCCCGGCCCCCGTGGCAGCGCCAGCGCAGTGCAGCCTGCCCGGGCCCAGTGGGGAGGCAGTGCAGCCTGTCCTGGCCCCGGCCCCAGCCCCCGTGGCAACAGCAGCGCAGCCCGGCCTGCCTGGGCCCAGCAGGGAGGAGGTGCAACCCCTCACTGGCTGCGGCCCCCCGTGGGAAAAAAAGTCCACCAATAGTCCACACCCCCCGTATAGCCTGCACCCATCTATTTTTCTTGTAAAATCACGTATACCCCACGGGATATATGCACAAAAATACAGTAATTGAATCTGTTGGAGCATGCTAATTATTGCACTCTAACAGCCTCCATGTCTCATGTATTCACCATCCCTGCACTTCAAAATGAGCTTTAGTTAAAAGTGCCCCTCCTGACATTTTGAAGTACAGGACACTGAATACATGAAGCACTGCAGGTGCTTTAATTAGAGCACCTATGAATAAAAAGCAAAATAAAGATTATAAAGCAGATAATACAATGCCAAAAGTAATAGTCATTAAATGGTACTAATTGATGTGACTCACTTTAGGGTTAAAGGCAAAAAGTATTGTAATGTAAACAGTGAAAGAGCATCCATACTACAGATTTTTGGAGAGGGGGAAAATAAAATAAAAGCAACTTTTGTTTTTTCTATAGCAAGCTAAAGACTGAAAAAAGTACCTGGCAAATAAATTGTACCAGGGCAAAATAATGAATAATGTACATTGCCAACTTCTAAAACCAGGATATTTTTCTGTTTGCTTAGTTCTGTTATAGTTTTTAAAAGCCCATAGAGTAAGTTAAATGACATCATAACTACAGTGTAGAATAAGCTTCTTTTCCTGATAAGATGCAGGGGCATGTTAACACAGGTAGCTTTCCCTCTGACTAGGGATCTACTTAAATTGTGGTGAAACTAAATAATTTTTAGGGGTTGGTTGCCACATAAATTTTGCAAATATTTCTTGGATGTGCTTTGCCAGTCCCACCCCTTGGTTGGGATTGATTGGCAGAGAGGCCTTAGTGGAGGAGGAGGAGGAGAAGGAATGAGGAGGTGGCCGCCATCGTGTCTGCTGACTGCCCTTCTTGCAGCCATGCCTCTTAGTGCTGATTGGCAGAAAGGCCCTGGGGAGTGGGGGGAGGAGGAACAAGGGTGTGGTCACCATCTCGTCTGCTGCCCTTCATGCCACCCCGCCAGCTGGGGCCAGCCCCCCCTCACCAGTAGCCTGTGAGGCTGGGCTGTGGCAGTGAGGACTTCTGCCTCCCACTGAAGAGCCAATATTTTATTTATTTATTTTTTTAAGTTGATTTCATGGACAATTTCAAATGTAATAGTTTCTGAAAAATCTGTGAAATTGTGAATTGAGTAGACCCCTACCTGTGACTCTTAGGGCTACTACTCAGGCTAGAAGATACTTTGTTTCCTTTTCCAGCAAAAATAGTACAGACAGCTACAAATGTACTCATAAGAAATACAAATGGAAATGGTGAATCAAGAGAAACTTACTCTAGCAATCTGGTATGATTGAGCTGATGGGAAGGGGGCAGATGACAGCAACTGGAAATAATTACCTTCCTTCCAGAATCATCATCACCTGGAAAAACAAGCAGATTAAAAGGAAGTATAAATAAAGTGTTATAGGCATAAGACTTTAAAGACTAGAAAAGGACCAAAAACAAAATCTTGGATCTGAACACCCCTTTGAACAAAGCCTGAATTTTGTAGTTCCCACCTCTATGCAACCACACGGCAAACTTCACCATCAACACACAGATCCCATGCAGGAATCATTTCCCTCACCTCTGGAATTAAATGAAGAAGTTTTTTGGCAGTGCATATAGGATATCAGAGGCAACAAAAGAAGAATACTGTATTCAGCTGAATCTGAGTGTGTTGAAGCCTTCTATGAGGATTCTTGAGGCACTTGGCCCCCTGATGGATCAAGCCCAGGAAGCTAATGCATACATTTTACATATTAGTCTTAACTACCATATTTCTATTTAATACAAAGCAGTACCATGCTGAGACATACTGAACGTGCTAGCTTCTAAACTAGAAGCACTGTAGCTATGTTAATACAGCGCTACATGCTCTGCCTCTCAGAAGACCTTCCTGGAATACATACAGTGCTACACTTACACAGCAGTGTAGCTTCCAGTTTGGGAGCTAGCATGTGGAGAAGAGGTATAGCATGTGCCCGCACAGCATTGGTGTCTCAGCATGGTTCTACCTTATGCCATAGAACCCCCCTCTACAGTCTTAGGATCTCTATGATTCAGGACACTATCTATAAAATAGGAATAGTAACACTGCCTTTCTTCACAAGGATGATATCAGGGCAAATGCAATAAAGTGACTGAATAATTACAATGGTAGGCCACTACTGTTACACTGCCTGTAATTCTCTGAATTATTTTAATTCATGTCCAATTCATTCCCTGCCTAAATTCACACTTCCCAGTAATTTACACCTGAAGTCTGGTCTTACTCCCATTGGAATCACCAGGAATTTTGGCTTTGACAATAACAGAAGTTCAATGAAGCTCAAAATAAGTGTTATTTACTAAATTCTAGCACAGGGGTGAGACACATACCTGCCAGGCCATTCTATCTGGCCTGTGGGGCCCCTAAAATTTTTAGAAAATTAATATTTATCTGCCCCTGGCTATCTGTCAGGGAGCCAGCAGCAAGGCCTACCCAGCCCCCACCCCATGCTTAGCTCCCAACTGGAAGCTTCTGCTTAGCAGAGACTTCTGGCCTGGGACCCTGGGGCTGTTCCATGCCTCCCTTTGCCTGAGAGGGAAATTCAGGTAAGAATGTGAGGTGTGGGGGGAGGGAGGCAGGGGAGGACCACAGGCAATTGCTCCAGTCCTCGGGACCAAGCTGGCTTCTGAGTCCAGCAGTCCAGTGATGCAGCTGGGAACCACATGGTGCTGGAGTGGCTGTCAAGCAGGTGGGAGAGTGGAGAAATGGCAGTGGCAGGTGTGGGGTAGGTCAGTGGCAGCAAGCAGGTGCACGGGAATGCAGCAAGAGCTGGGTGGGACTGAGGGACTCATGCCAGTGTCCTGAACCAGGGCTGGTGATGGCTCAGGGTGGGGCAGCAGCACCCCCCCCCCACAAACCCTCACACACACACACACCACACCCTCACCTACACCCACACCCCACATGCCCACAGCTCCCCACAAACCTATACCCACCCACACTCCCCCCCCGCCCATAATATACAAGAGTAAGACTTCATTTTAAGCTTTTATATAATCATCTCTGTGTGCACTATGCAAACACAAGTAAACCAGGACAAAAATATTTTTTGAAATCAAATTAATCAATGTTGTAGTAGATATTTGATTTTTAAAATATAATTTGGTATTTTTCTGGTTCTGAGATGGCAAGCCCCCTTGCCAAAAGGAGTACATCCAGGTGCAAGGGGAGGGACATTTGGTGGTAAAGGTCAGGGGTTAGGTGGGACTTCCATTCCCAAGAAGGTGATCAGGGGGCAGGGCACCTGTCAAGGGGCGGGGCTACCCTTGTAGCACTTGACAGCTTGCCAAAACTCAGTAAGCAGCCCTTCAACCAAAATAATTGCCCACCCCTGTTCTAGTGAATGGTCATTTGACAAGCAATTGGTAATGAGTAAGCAGAAAAGAAATGGGAAAAGAATGAGAAGAAAAGAGGATGAGCAATAAACAAAGCAAATTAGTGATTAAATGAATAGCTGGATCCTTTTTTTAGTAAGCTGGCATGGTACAATAAGGCCAGCTGTCAGGCTGTTTTAACTTGTACAACTGATACTAGTTCAGGGCTGATGCACTAATCTAACAATGGCCTTCCTTGCTTTTTGAGCCTCTATATTTTACATGGATGAACTAATACTGAACCATGTTTACAGTATACAAGGGCTAATATTCTTAAATGCAAGATCAAACAAGGCACACTTTTGGTTCTGATGTATTCTGTATGATTTAAAAAAAAAAATCTTCATATTTATGTTGTCCAGTGCATTTAAATTTTCATCATCTGTTCATGTTTGGGTTTTCCCCTATGAGTGTTCAACAGTTATACCAAGTAGACAAGTACTTTTCTTCAGTTCTGTCCCATGGCTGGGGGTGAGTAACACTTGACAGAGTTCTCACATAACAGAAGTACTTTGACAAAAGTCATAGCATATTCAAATATCACTTCAGAAAGAACAAAGGCAACTAACACGGTGACAGGAACTTCATGCACTGAGCTGAGTCAATATGCTTTTTATAAAACAGGTCATCATTTTATTATGTGGGGTTACTTCAACTGTCTTTTATCTGAAGTGCTCTGATAACTTGCAAGTACACTGTACCACCATAAGACTTAAAATTAACTAAAAAAATTAAAAATTAATAAAAGACTTTTCTTTCCTGTATCATGACATTGTTTGATCTACTTTTTCAGCAAAATATATACCTTTCATATCAAAGGTTGTTACACTGTGTGCATGCCAAACTAACATCGCATTGTATTGGCATACATAAGTAAGATCTGGTGGAATTTACATTTTCCTTTGGGCAAGCAGGATTAGCAATCACCTGAGTCAGGTGGAACATTTTCTCTCTCTTAAAGATACTATCTCCCTAGGAACATTATAAATCTAGAACTGGCTTCCACCTAGCATTACTAAATGCTCTATACCCAGAGCAGTCCTGACCTGTTTACTGTGTGAGTAAATAGTTACCATTCTCAGGGTAAAAATAATAATAATAATCTTTACACTTCTCTAAAGCTGTTTAAAGGAAAACTCTTGATTCTTTTTTTTTTTTATAAAAGTCCTTTACCATTGGAGGAGGCAGGGACACAACATTTGAAATAAGATATTATGGGCCACCCAAAAATATCCTTTGGTATAAATTTGAGGAGCCTATGAATCATACATTCCTTCTGAAAGCACTACTGCTTTTGAATTTTCTACCGCAGGTCTGAAACAGTTTGAACAAGATGAACGCAGGGATGTATTTTTTCCCCCTAGATCAGCGCTCAGCAACCTACAGCCTGCCAGCAGGATCCAGCCCATGAAAAGACTGGATCTGGCCCACAGCAGTACTGGGAATCAGTAGCAAAGAAGGCACCCCCGAGGTGCCACATTCAGTTTATTCTTTCTGATGTGATAAAGCAGGGTTTGGCAATCCCCAAGCACACATGCCAGAGCATGGCATGTGAGGCCATTTTGCTTGGCATGCCACTGCTGGTCCAGGCTCTGGGCATCTGTCACCAGCCACAGAGCCTGGGCTGCTTGGAGCAGCAGGTGTCTGGGAGGCTGCAAACAGCCCAGGCCCCATGGCTGGCAGCAGTTACCCAGAGCTAGGGCTCTGCACCGCCAGTCCTGAGCAGCCTCTCCATGGCGGGGGAGAGGCCTGAGGCAGCATCACACTGGCCCCTCCACAACCATCCACTCTGAGGTGCGCATGCAGTCACCACCAGCAAAGAGCTGATGCTAGGGCTCCGGAGCCTAGTGCAGCTGTTTTTAACCTGCCCGCTGCAGCTGTCCAGAGCCCAGGCCAGCTACACACAGCTGGTTCAGGCTCCAGAGCCTTGGCATCAGCTCTGTGTTGGTGGCAACTGCACATGTGCCTCAGAGCAGATAGTGAGGGAAGGGCTGGGACCACCAGTACAAAGTTGATGCCAGGGCTCCAGAGTAGGGGTGGCACCAACCTCTTCCTGGTGGGGAGACTGAGTTGGGGCTGGGCTTGGCTGGGATGGGAGGCTCCATCCTTCCTAGAGCTGCTGCTGCTGCCACGCACCTGACCTGCACAACTGAGCCTGCCCCACTCCGTCCAGCGCCAAGCCCAGCCCTGGCCCAGTCCCCCCCACTAGGAAGAGGCCAGTGCCACTCCTGCCTGGAGCACTGAACCTTTGCAGGCTCAGCTATACGAGGTGGGTTGGCAGTGGCAGCACTGGGGTGGGTGGCTATAGGGGGGAGATAAGGCAAATTTTGGGGTGGCCATAGCCCCCCCCCCCCCCCCCCCCCAGTCCTTCCTAGCACTGCCTCTGCAGCTGGCTGATGGAAGCACCAGGGCCACGGCTCAAAGCTTGCCCATGCTGCAGCCTGGGGACCAACTCCCTAGGGAAGCACAGAGGCTGCAGCAGGCCCAGGGCATTGTCAGGTTGGACTTTGTGCTGCAGCAAAGCAGCCTGGCTGTGTACATGCATGTATGTGCGCACATGTGCATGTGTGTTTGGTGCTATGCACATGCATGTGCCTGATTCTGTGAATTGGTCTGCATGTGTGTGTCTGGTTCTCTGTGTGCGTGTGTGTGTGTGTGTGTGTCTGGCTTTATGTGTGTGTTTGCACATGTGTCTGGTTCTGTGTAGTTCTCTGTGTGTGTGCACATCTAGTTCTCTCTCTCTCTCTTCTCTCCTTTTTTCTTTCCCACTCTCTTTTTTCCCCTCTTCCTCTTTATTTTTCTCTCTCTTATCACAACATGCAAAAAAAGAATACACAACAAAGGTAATATATGAAGTTTTATGTATTGTAACCAGGCTTAGAATTTTTAGAAAACCTGGTATTTACTGTAAAAAAAACCAAAAAAACCCACGCAATATTTATGATCATTAACTATATTAATATGTAGTGCATCCTGCCATGTACCCCCTGCCCCAGTTTTGTTTTTCTGGCATGCCAGTACTCTGGCACCTTAGTGACAGAGGTTGCATCTCTAAGGTCCTAGCATATGCCATTTTTCTATCTATTTCCTTTGCAGCATCTGCTGATTGCCAGGGAGGTACAAAGCTCACAGCAGGGTCTGGCTTGGAAGCAGTAGCCTATGATGGCAAAAAAATTACTGAACCCTGCCCTAGATAGTTGAAAACTGGGAATTGAGGGTGGCTGGGAAGACTACTTCAAGGAAAAGTAGGGGTTGTATTAAGTTACCTTAAAATTGCTGCTGTTAGATAAATTGCTTTAAGATGCATCAAGGACATTTTGGTTAGAGACAGAAATTACACATGAACCAGTATAAGTAATCAGAAATTGGTTCAAATCTGTAACACAGCAGAAGTTCAGTGCACACAAACCACTTTCAAAATGGCTGAAACTTGTTTAAAATAAACTCGGATGGATGTAGCATAAGACTTAACTGATTTAACCTAAATCAGTTTATTGAACTTGTCGTCTCAGATCCCCTCCAAATTCAAGTTAATTCACAGTCCACCAGCATCCCAGGATGTTTTGCATCTCCCCCTCAAATACCACATAACAGGATAGGTGGGCTAACCTTGGCCCAAGCTACATCCTCCAGCCAGCAGGGAGACATGCTTTAGCACCATGCCCAGCTTCTGGCGTGGGCCACTGCAGGCATGTGGCTGCATTTCTGGAATCAAAAGTGAATGTCCATTCACTTGCTTATCAATTCAGTCTATGCAGTTTAGAGAAACCTGTGAAGATTGAATTGATTCAGCCTTGAACTTTTTGACTGTCTGTACTTAGCAGAGCTGTGCAAAATTTCACCCGGTGTTTGGCTTCAAAGCTGTTTTGATGCATTTTGAGCTTCAAACAGCGAAATCAAGATGAAACAAAAGCCTTTGAAACAGCTTCAAAATGAAACAAGGGCACTCAAAACATTTTGAAAGCTTTGAAATGTTTCAAGTTTTAAAGTCAGGCTTACTTGGCTTCAGGGTCAGTCCCAGCTGACTGCAGCTACCTCCTGTCATCCAGCAGGCAGGTCAGGAGCCTGCCGGCACCTCCAGGAGGGCTTCGGGGCTGTGCTGGACTCCTTCCAGGGTGCAGGCCCCTGATTGGTCTGCTGGATGACAGCAGGCTATTTCTGCTGTTTGAGATGGCGCTGGGCACAGCCCGCATCCAGCGCCAGGAAGATCAGTGCTACCCCTGGCCCCAGATGGCAGCATCAGCCTCCTGTCATCTGGCAGGCAGATTGGGGGCCCGCACCCCCAGGAGGAGTCTGGCACAGTCCCCACAGCCTTCCCAGTGGTGCAGGTGAGACCCCGATCTGCCTGCCAGATGACAGGAGGCTGGTGCTGCTAGCTGGGGCCAGCGGCAACACCAATCTTGCTGGCACAAGCTGTACCCAGCGCTGGTCCCAGCTGGCAGCACCAGCCTCCTGTCATCCGGCAGGTGGATTTTAGGCCCCCGCACCTCGCAGAGGGAGTCTGCAGAGCCCCACAGCTCTCCCAGGAGTTCAGGGAGCCTTAATCAGCCTACTGGATGACAGGAGACTGGTGCTGCCACTTGGGATGGTACTGAGCAGAGCCTGCACCCAGCACTGGGAAGATCAGTGCTGCCGCTGGCCACAGCCAGCAGCACCAGCCTCCTGTCATCTGGCAGGCAGATCAGGGGCTTGCCTGCACCCCTGGGATGGCTGTGGGGGCTGTGCCAGACTGCTCCCCGGGGTGCAGGCCGCTGATCTGCCTACCAGATAACAGGAGGCTGGTTTTGCTGCCTGGGGCCAGCAGCAGGGCCCGGGGCAAATCAGCTTATGTGAGACCTGCCCCCACCCATGGATCAGTGTGGGGGTGGGTCCCCGCATGAGCTGATTTGCCCTGGGCCCCATATCAGAGCTGACCCAAGGAGGGTGCGGGACCCAGGGCAAATTAGCTCTTCCAACTCCCGGAGGCGTGAGGGGCCCTGATCTGCCTGACAGATCACAGGAGGCTGGTGCTGCCAGCTGGGGAATGGCAGCACTGATCTTCCCAGCGCTGGTTGTGGAATAGCCTCTGGGCAAAATGTCAAAACAGTATTAAAACAGTTTCAACAAAATGAAATGGAAGAGTGCTTTCAAAATGAAACAAACTCAAAACAAAACACTGTTCTGTCAAAACTTTGAAACAGTACGGTGCTGTTTCACACAGGTCTAGTACTTAGCCCTAGAGTACATAGCGAGATGCTTATTTTAGTGTTTTTATAATTTAAAATAAATAGAGTAAAAGTTACTTATTCCATACAGTGAGTATTTTTCTGTATCAGAGCAAGAAGCAAATTAGAACAGAAGACGAATAGTGCGCAGTGTGTATGGAAATCTGTTCCATTTGAATCCTGCCTTTAGAAATTTCAGTACATATTTCTGAAGTGTTTCCAGGTCAACCTACCTTTATTTTAACTTATTTTACTTTCCTTTGTTTTATTGCTCAATGGTATTCAGGAGTTTTAAATGAAATTGCTCTACCCTTGTTTCAAAAGGGTCTTCCCCATACTTCTTCATCCCTTTCCATAGCCCAATATATTCAGGTTTAATCACTCTCAATAACTTCAATAGGAGTTAGAGGTTCAATTTGCTTAGACACTTCCAAGAACCCCACTTGGATACCTATTTCCATCTTTATGTGCTGAAATGCCTTTAAAAAGCTGACTCAGGCAAAATTCTCTTTGAAATCACTGGGAGAAATTCTATTCTCAGCCATTCCAGGAACTGAAATTTGATTTCCATCCCACCTTGTAATGTGTGAGGATGTTAAGTGCCACCTTTGGCTTTTTCACCTAAGATCATGCAGCGGCATGACACTAGCTGAGACCCTAGCCAAAAACTGGATGCCACAACATCAGGGCTATGAGATGCAGCACATTGTGTTTCAGCTAATGTTATAAAGCCAAACTGTTCCTGAATATTATGTACTGGGAGAAGCTGCCTCAGTACATAAGGAGGAGGACTACACCTTAATATTAAGATTTATGCAAATTAAAATACAAGATCACAGGAAGGCCTCTAGAATTTCCTTTCTCTGTGTTTCAAATCTGTGCTGTGCACTGCACTAGATGTATACTACACAGCACTTTTATATTAAATGCAGGTTTTAATTGAAAAACTACAGCTGACTGATGTAGGAAGGACGGATGGGAAAACTAACTGTTCTTCTTCTTTATTAAGGACTTGGATGGCATTGCAACTGCTAACTGCAACTTGCAGATTTAAGGTATTTATTAATGGGTTTTAGCTCATTCCAATTTGCAAACAAGCACTTAGAAATGTTGCAATTTTGTCACCACCTTTTGTATTTGATTAAATACTATTATCATCTTATGATACTTCACAATTTTAAGTACAGTGCCACTCAATGGGAATATTGCCATTGACTTCAATGGGAGCAGACTCTATGAGGTTTGCCATGGCAGCAATAGAAGTTACTCATATTTTAATATCTCCCAAGTGTTGTAAGACTGGTGATAATAGTTTAAGTTGTGCTAGAGGGAAGTGTACTCTGGATGGTGCCTCTATTCCTTCCCTGAACGTTGGGTAGGTGGCAGCAAGAAAGGGTCTGCAGCATAACTAAGCAGTCTAAACCCCATGTTTTGCCCAAACTGAGCAAAGCTAGAACAATCCAGTGTAATGCACACAAGAGAGTGTGGTACTCTGTTCCCCTCTAGTGGCTGGCTTCTGAGCCAGCTACTAAGAGTGTGCAAAATGGGCCATATTCAATTTGGATTTGGCCCATATTAGGGACAGTGATTCCATTCATTGATTCGGATCACTGTCCTGATTCGATTCGGCCAAATCCGAATCTGAAGATTCAATGCTGATTCAGAGAATCGGTGATTCGGCTATAGACACAGCTTTAAATGTTTTTTCTACTTACCTTGAGGTACCAGGCATGGCTCATGAATGCTGCAATGGTGGGGCAGATGGAGCATCCCACAGGAGCATGGGGGGCCCCACCTGCATGCTCGGTGGCCACTTCTGGGTCTGGTGCCGAGTGCGCAGAGGACACCCCCCCACACACACACACACACACCTCCCCCAGCTTGGCGATTGGCCATGAGAGGACCCCAGGTGCCCCCCCAGGCCCAGGAGGCACTAGTCACTGAGCTGGGGGTAGGGGTACTGCTTGCACACTTCAGTGGACCTAGAAGTGGACCAGAAATGCTTCTGGTCTACTTCTGGGTCTACCACCAAGTACACAGGGGACACCACCATGCTCTTGTGGGATGCTCCATCCACCCCAGCATCTTAGTGTTCACAAGCCACCTGGTACCTTGAGGTATGTAGAAAAAACATTTAAAGCGGTGTCTATGTCTGAATCATTGAATCCTTCTGGATCTCTCCGAATCGATTCGGAGTGTTCCAACTCAATTTGGAGAGATTAAAGGGTCTCCTGATTCAATTCAGATTTGGAGATTTGGCTGCTGAATCAGGCTGAATCTCCGCTGAATTGAATCAGACACCAAAGCTTCACACAGACCTACCAGCTACACCTTTGAGCTAGTTGTTCATTCTTTTACCTATGGCAGCATGTAACAGGGGGCCTGCTTGGGGCCGATCTAACCGTGGCCCACCCACCTGTCCCTGGGCTAACCGCCCACCTTCTCATCTGTCACGCCTTATTGGAATTAATTAAATAGCTGCTAATAAGCAGGCAGCTGCCCATTTCCTGCCCCAATGCCAGGGGGTGCTATCTGCAGCTCCATTCCTCCCCTACACCACAGCCCAAGCCTTACAAATGGCTCTTGGGTGTGGTCCCCCCAGGACCTTTGGCTACCAGCCCTGGCCCACCTCCAGGCCAGTCAGGACCCCAGGCCCTCAGCTCTTGGGCATCCCTCACAGTGGGCCCCTGGCCCCTTTGACTGTCCTGGCCCTGGCCCTGGCCCCAGCATGGGCCAGTTGAGGGAACTCTCTTCATAGATGTTAGGGTTGGAAGGGACCTCAATAGATCATCGAGTCCGACCCCCTGCATAGGCAGGAAAGAGTGCTGCATCTAGATGACCCAAGCTAGATGCCTATCTAACCTCCTCTTGAAGACCCGCAGGGTAGGGGAGAGCACCACCTACCTTGGGAGCCCATTCCAGACCTTGGCCACTCGAACTGTGAAGAAGTTCTTCCTAATGTCTAGTCTAAATCTGCTCTCTACTAGCTTATGGCCATTATTTCTTGTAACCCACAGGGGCACCTTGGTGAGTAAAGCCTCATCAATTCCCTTCTGTGCCCCCATGATGAACTTATAGGCAGCCACAAGGTCGCCTCTCAACCTTCTCTTGCGGAGGCTGAAGAGGTCCAGGTGCCCTAGTCTCTCCTAGTCCTAGGTGTCCTAGTCTCCCCCCCCCAGCGGGGGAGCGTAGGGGGTGGAACTGCCGGCAGGCACTTCTGGGTAGACCGGGGAGCCTGATTGGCCATTGGAGCAGGGGCTGGTAATTCAAACCGCGGGCTTTAAAGCCGCTGGGTGACGTAGTTCCCAGCACTCGGGAACCAGCAGCGGGAAGGAGAGGAGTCAGGCACACGTGTGTCCCGCACGCACGTGTGCCCCCTTAACCACCTGACTGACTGGAGGCGGCGGTGGCGGCAGCAGCTGATCCCCCGAGGGTAAGTGGGGAGGAGGGACCCGGCGCAGCTGAGCCAGATCCGGAGGGGAAGCCCCCCGGGTCCCATATAGCTGAGCCGGTAGGGAGCTGCGCTCCCGAGCCGCGCAGCGCGAACAGAGCGTGCAAACAGGTGTGCTCTGTGAGAGCACGCCGGCGTTTGCGCAGGTGTTCGCGCCGGAGGGCGGGCAGGAAGGGCCAGGAGTGAGACTCCTGTAGGGGTAGGGAGTAGACACCACACAGGTCTACAAACAGCAGCTCAGAATGGTATCTATGAGGAGTGCTGCTAGGGCCTCTGCCCAGGGGGACAAGGCTAACCGGGGCTGGTCTGAGGCCTCCACCCAGACCGAGCCCATGGGGGAGCTGATGTCCCCCTACCTCCTGGCCTGTGGGGGATCCCCAGCCGGGCCGGGGGAGGCAGAGATTGGGGGCCCCCACACCTGTTTGGCAGGTGCCCATCTTAGGGCTCTGGAGGCACAAGTGAGGGAGCTCTGGGAGGAGGTTAGCAGGCTGAGGGGGATCAGGGAGGTGGAGGATGAAATTGACAGTTATTTCCTTCCCTGCAGGACCAGGCACCGAAGGAAGAAGCAGCCCAGGGAATGCCCTCCACAGCAGAGTGGCAGACGGTCACAGCCAGGACCGGAGCAGCTCTCAGCGAACTGGTACCAGCTTCTCCAGTCCGACTGGTGAACAGGTACGAGGCCCTGGTGACCCTGCAGGAGATGGAAGGGGAGGAGGAAACCCTTGGGCAGGAAGAAACACCACATTTTTCACACTCCAAACAGGTCAAGAGATCCAAGAGGACCCAGAGGAGGAGGCGACAAGTGCTCATCATAGGCGACTCCATCCTGAGAGGTATGGAAGGGCCCATCTGTCGCCAGGGCCCCTCAGCACGAGAGGTATACTGCCTCCCTGGAGCAAAGATTCGGGATGTGACGGAGGTAATCCAGGCCAGGATCAAGCCCATCGATTACTACCCCATGGTCCTAGTCCATGTGGGTACTAATGATGCGGCCAGGAGAACCCCCGATCACCTGATGGTGGACTACAGTGCTTTGGGCGGCGTGCTGAAGGAGTTCAGTGCACAGGTGGTATTCTCTTCCATCCTACCAGTGAACGGACACAGAAGACGGCATGAGAACTGCATCCGAGAAACCAACTGGCGGCTTCGGCAGTGGTGTCTTGAGGCAGGCTTCGGCTTCCTGGACAACGACCTGCACATTACGACGAGGGACATGCTCAGCTGGGATGGGCTTCACCTGTCCCCCAAAGGTAAGCGTGTGTTTTCTTCTAGGTTGGCGGATCTCCTCCGGCGGGCTTTAAACTAGGCTCATCGGGGGGAGGGGAAGATGAGGGCGGGGGAAGCTGTGGACCACCAAACCATGTGGCACCCACAAAGACAGCCCAGCCTGAAGAAAGAGAGCATTGGGAACCTGAAAGCCATGGGGAGGCCAGCACTACGGCACAGGTAAGAAACGAGAAGGTAAGAAACAATGGGCCCCTTGGGACTCGGAGCCGGGGGGCAGCAAAGGCACCTGTCACAGGGCTCAAGTGCCTATATACTAATGCTAGGAGCATGGGAAACAAGCAGGATGAACTAGCGCTCCTGCTTGCACTAAACACCTATGACTTAGTGGGGCTAACAGAAACCTGGTGGGATTCATCCCACGACTGGCCAGTACATATTGAGGGCTATAGATTGTACAGAAAGGACAGGGTGGGGAAGAAAGGGGGAGGGGTTGCGCTCTATGTCAGGGAGCAATATACATCAACCCTCATCAAGACAGAATCCAAGGATGAGGAAGTAGAAGGATTGTGGGTTAGGCTACATGGGGGGGCAAGGAGAAAGGGATTTGGTGGTAGGGGTCTGCTACAGACCCCCACATCAAGGGGAAGAAAGAGATTCGGGGCTCCTGAGGCAGCTCTCGGAGACCATAAAAGCTAAAGAGGCAGTAGTTATGGGGGACCTAAAGTACCCGGACATCTGCTGGGAGTCACAGACAGCAAAGTCCCACCGCTCACAAAGGTTTCTAACCTGTGTACAGGACCTCCACCTGACACAGGAGGTACACGGTCCCACTAGGGGGAATGCCATACTGGATCTGGTATTGGCAACGGGGGATGACATGGTGGGGGACCTCCAGATCGGTAGCCATATGGGGGACAGTGATCACCTAATAATAGAATTCACCATAAGACGTCAAGTGGGTAAGGTAACTAGTAGGATGAAAGTGCTAGACTTTAGGAAAGCTGATCTCAATGAACTCAGGCGATCAGTCAAGGACGCACTGCAGAGTAGGAGTTTTGAAGGGATGGGAGCCCAAGAAGGGTGGCTGTGCCTTAAGGAAACGATCCTTCGGGCACAAAGCAAGACGATCCCCGAGCGAGGCAAAAGAGGGAAAGGGGCCAGGAGGCTTCCCTGGCTGACCACAGAAATCCAGGGCAGCCTTAGGACAAAAGGGGAGCACACAAAAAGTGGAAACAGGGAGAGATCACCAAAGACGAATATACCTCCTCTGCTCGTGCTTGTAGGGAGGCAGTTAGATGGGCCAAAGCTACCATGGAGCTGAGGATGGCAACCCAAGTAAAAGACAACAAGAAATTGTTTTTTAGATATATAGGGAATAAAAGGAAGACCCAGGGAAGAATAGGACCCCTGCTAAATGGACAGAAACAATTGGTGACAGACAGGGGGGACAAGGCTGAACTCCTCAACGAGTTCTTTGCCTCAGTGTTCCTAAGCGAGGGGCATGACAAGTCTCTCACTGGGGTTGTAGAGAGGCAGCAGCAAGGCGCCAGACTTCCATGCGTAGACCCTGAGATGGTGCAGAGTCACTTGGAAGAACTGGATGCCTTTAAGTCGGCAGGCCCGGATGAGCTCCATCCGAAGGTGCTGAAGGCACTGGCCGACATCATTACAGAGCCACTGGCAGGAATATTCGAACGCTCGTGGCGCACGGGCCAAGTCCCGGAGGACTGGAAAAGGGCCAATGTGGTCCCCATTTTCAAAAAGGGGAGGAAGGAGGACCCGGGCAACTATAGGCCAGTCAGCCTCACCTCCATCCTTGGCAAAGTCTTTGAAAAAATTATCAAGGCTCACATTTGTGAGAGCCCAGCAGGACAAATTATGCTGAGGGGAAACCAGCACAGGTTCGTGGCAGGCAGATCGTGCCTGACTAATCTAGTCTCTTTTTATGACCAGGTTACAAAACGCCTGGACACAGGAGGAGGGGTTGATGTCGTATACTTAGACTTCAGGAAGGCCTTTGATACGGTATCCCACCCCATACTGGCGAACAAGTTAAGAGGCTGTGACTTAGATGACTACACAGTCCGGTGGGTGGCGAATTGGCTGGAGGGTTGCACCCAGAGAGTCGTGGTGGATGGGTCGGTTTCTACCTGGAAGGGTGTGGGCAGTGGGGTCTCGCAGGGCTCGGTCCTTGGACCGATACTCTTTAATGTCTTCATCAGTGACTTGGACGAGGGAGTGAAATGTACTCTGTCCAAGTTTGCAGATGACACAAAGCTATGGGGAGATGTGGACACGCCGGAGGGCAGGGAATAGCTGCAGGCAGACCTGGACAGGTTGGACAAGTGGGCAGAAAACAACAGAATGCAGTTCAACAAGGAGAAATGCAAAGTGCTGCACCTAGGGAGGAAAAATGTCCAGCACACCTACAGCCTAGGGAATGACCTGCTGGGTGACACAGAGGTGGAAAGGGATCTTGGAGTCCTAGTGGACTCCAAGATGAACATGAGCCGGCAGTGTGACGAAGCCATCAGAAAAGCCAATGGCACTTTATCGTGCATCAGCAGATGCATGACGAATAGGTCCAGGGAGGTGATACTTCCCCTCTATAGGGCGCTGGTCAGACCGCAGTTGGAGTACTGCGTGCAATTCTGGGCGCCACACTTTAAGAAGGATGCGGATAACCTGGAGAGGGTCCAGAGAAGGGCCACTCTTATGGTTAAGGGCCTGCAGACCAAGCCCTACGAGGAGAGACTAGAGAAACTGGACCTTTTCAGCCTCCGCAAGAGAAGGTTGAGAGGCGACTTTGTGGCTGCCTATAAGTTCATCACAGGGGCACAGAAGGGAATTGGTGAGTATTTATTCACCAAGGCGCCCCCGGGGGTTACAAGAAACAATGGCCACAAGCTAGCAGAGAGCAGATTTAGATTGGACATTAGGAAGAACTTCTTCACAGTTTGAGTGGCCAAGGTCTGGAACGGGCTCCCAAAGGAGGTGGTGCTCTCCCCTACCCTGGGGATCTTCAAGATGAGGTTAGATGAGTATCTAGCTGGGGTCATCTAGACCCAGCACTCTTTCCTGCTTATGCAGGGGGTCGGACTCGATGATCTATTGAGGTCCCTTCCGACCCTAACTTCTATGAATCTATGAATCCTCATAGGGCTTGGCCTGCAAGCCCTTAACCATACAAGTGGCCCTTCTCTGGACCCTCTTCAGGTTATCCACATCCCTCTTGAAGTGCAGCGCCCAAAATTGCATGCGGTATTCCAACTGTGGTGTGACCAGTGCCCGATAGAGAGGAAGTATCACCTCCTTGGTTCTGTTCATCATGCATCTGCTGATGCACGATAAAGTACCATTAGCTTTTCTGATGACTTCATCATACTGATGACTCATGTTCATCTTGGAGGTCACTTGGACTCTTGATCAGGTCCAAGTCTCTAGCCCCTCATTCTCTTCTGGGGTCTGCCCTCTGGGCCCTACACACAAAGGGGTTACCTACCCAGTGGTGGGGGCTAGAGGTTAAGGCACCCCAACCCATCTTTCACCAGGGTGGTAACTGACCCTGCATTTCCTGGGAGCTCCCACACCACTGGGAGCCCCAGCAGGCCACCCACTCCTGGCAGGGTGCAGTTTTAGGTCATACCCAGGACCAGGAGCCTCCTATCCATCCCCTACAGCTCCTTCCTTACCTCCAGATGTAGCTCTACAGCCCTCTAGCCAGGCAATGTTGTTGCCTGCTCTCTCACAGCAGAGCTGCCGTGTTTATATGGGCAGCCCCAGCTCCCAAAATGGCTGCCCTAATCAGGCACCTGGTGGCTGCCAGCTCCAGGACCTTAAAGTGGCAGGCACCAACAGTGCCTTTTTATTCTCTGAGGAATTGTTGGCAACACAAGTAAGGACTTTTTCTTTTTTTAACAACAGTTTTTTTCTCTTTGTTTAAGACAGTCTTTCAGTGATAAACAATGGCTTGTGCTAAAATTTCAGTTAAGAAAAGCAGCTCTATCATTTAAAAAGTGCTGTTAAGAGGACAAAACATAAAGAGGACATAACTAGGACAGCTGGTTTGGTGACAGGAAAATGGCATAAATATGGTGCAATCCAATTCAGGAGCTCGAGTGCTTATGTCTTCACACTGATGCATAAAGATGTTAACAGATTACAAAATGTACACTTAGGAATCATATGCTAGGAATCTAGGAAATAACTGGTGTATCTGAGGAAATCAGGATTTCAAATAAAATACAACTGACTGATTAAAATTAGGTACTAAAGTGGTGTGGATGGCTTCAGGGGTAGCGCAACAAACAAAAAGGCTTGATACTGCTGTGACTGAAGTCCATGCCAAGACTACCATTGATTTTAGTGCTGCAGGGCCACATTTTAAAAGACAGGCAGGAATATTTTGGGCAATGATATATCTTATTGGACTAATTGCATGATTGGGATTGGTTTTAGACAAGCCTGTGAACTTTCTGCTCCTCACATTTTCTAGACCATTACAGCTAGAGCATCACTCCAAAAACTCCCACATTTTTAAAGCCTATCACAGATTAGCTACTGGTATAATCTGGCAGAGGCTAGAAATGCAAATTAACATCTGATCACAGTTCAATGGCTTATCCGAACCTGTTCTCAATGAACACATCTCTCTATTTTAGATATTTCTATGGCCTCCATTGCCATGCTATCCAAGTCTCTCACAATCTTTACCTATTCATTATATGCCTTTAATAGGGCTCAGCAACATGATCTGGCTTGCAGAGCCACTGGATCATGGAACTGGAAGGATTTGCCTCTGCAAGTGCCTACATGGGAGCTGGTCAGTGAGGAACTGTACTGGGGATGGGCAGCTGAAAGCTGCTTTTCCCTGTCCCCCACTATCCAGCTGCAGCATGAACTGGGGTAGCTTCCAGCTGTCTGGCCCCAGCATGGGTGCCGGCAAACCCTCCTCACTGCTGACCATCTGGCCTGTGCTGGACTGGAAGCCAAGTTGTTCTGACCCAGAGCTTGAAAATGTTGCCAACTCCTGCTTTAATTAATGGAGATACTATCATCTATGCTTTACATATGGGGACAAAAAGCACAGAAAGATCAAGGCTTAGATTCCTAAATTTCAACAGGTACATAGGTGACTGACAAACTCCCATTCAAATCAACCCTGAGTGTTTTGTCCCCAGTCACACAAGAAGTCTGTAGTGTAGCAATGCCTTGAATTCTAAGTCCCAGACAAGTAGGGACAAGAGTTGTCATCTCTAAAACTGCCATCTGCACCACTACCACCACCACAATCAGCTCCCTTGTTGGAACAGAAAGACATGAAATTAGCTTCTCAAATCTAGCAGTGGCCATTGCAAATGAACATTGAGGTACACTTCCAGGGTAGCTGCTGTAGTTATTTGTGGTCTAGCTGGAAACTCCAATCTTCATGACTGGTTATTTTGCATGTTTCTTGAGTATTGAACAGTAAAAATATTTTTAAAATGTGTTAAAACCAAAATAAAGCAACAAGATATGAACCTTGATCATATGGAATGGATATTTTAGCTTTGAAGTGAGGCTAGCACGTCTAAAGCTCAAATTTGACATTCTGACAATCTCAACCAGGTACAGTACTTCCAAGTGAATTTGAATGTTCAGTTTCTGTTACCTGGAGTGGAATTCAGATCCCACAGACCAATTTGGAAGGCCCCTTCCCTCCAATCATGAGCTATAAAGCTAAAAACTCTGTACAGAGAGAGCCAGCACAAAGTCTATGGCAGTGATGATTCTGAACCAGGTTGCTGTGGCACCTTCTGGTGCCTTGGGATCGTTTCAAGAGTGCTTCAGGTTGCCACAAAATGTTAACACTTTTAGGTGTGAAACAAGGATTCACAAAATAAACCCAGAGATTTCAAACAGGAATTCACTTTGTAAAAACATTCTGACTTTTGTGGTCTGTTTTTTGCAACAGAAAAATTATTCTATTGTTTTCTAAAGTTAAAAAAAAAGAGTGAAAACTAAGAACTGACATTTTCTGAGTTAGGTCTCAAGTATAATGAAGGCATCCTTTAGTCCAAAACAGTTGAGAACCATTTCCGTATGAAGATGTTAGGTGGAAAAAGAACAGAAAGAGAAACATGCAACTTAAAAAAAGGAAAATGGAAGCTTAAGAAACACTTTAAAGTATATTATTTTCACTGAAATCATTCTTTAGGAATCAGCATTGATTTAAAGGCATACTAAGAGTCTTCTCAATGTCTTAAGCCTTTGATTTTCTAGCTACTCCAAAATTAGGCAAAAGGAGCAAGCTATTGACAATGTAAGAGGGAGATCTGATCCAGCTAGTAAGCAGTGGGAGAGACAAGGGTTTCAGAATTCCATAGCTATATCACAGGGGGGGTTTTAAATGGCACAATTTGCATTTTGTAAAATTTCTCATAATCTCTGCTCACTATTCTGAACTCCACCCAAGTTCTGCATTTATTAAGAAAAGAGTTTTTCTCTGGAAGGACTACACCTGGGATCTTCGTTTTGGCTCCAGTTCAGCAATTAAGCATATGATTAAAGTCAAGCATGTGCTCAAATGGTTTCCTAAGAAGCAATGGACATAAACTAATTCTTGAATGATTTCTTGGATCAAAAGGAATCAGAACTTGTGGTAGAGATGATATTTTTATTAGACCAACTAGATTTTTGTAAAAAAATGTCTTTAATTGCAAGCTTTCAGGCGCAAGCACCATTCCTCAGGCATAGGAGAAAGGATTGTAAAAGATAGTAAAAAAATCTTTTCTCCTATGCTTAATGAAGGGTGCTTGTACCCCAAAGCTTGCAATTAAATAAATTATTTTGCAAAAATCTAGTTGGTCTAATAAAAGATATCACCTCTACCACATTTCTGAATCCTTTTGCTTCTAGACCAATACAACTACAACCTAGGTATCTTCTTGGATCAAGGCATTTGTTTATTCCTTTCACAAACAAGAGTTTCCTTTCAAAGACAATTTAAAAAAGCAGGCACTTTTAATATATTTTCTATTCAGCTTTCTTAAACTCTTGGTTAATGGAAATATTTTGTCTTAATATTTTTTCTTCTAGTCAGCTCATGTAATGGACTTAATTATTTAAGCATTATCTGGTCCTCCATTCTTAAAGCTGAAATAGTAATGACTCATGTCAAGCCCAATCTACTACTGTTAGTCAGGGGAACTATGTCTGGAATAAATGTGATCTTCTGGATTAAAGCAGTGCTTTGTGAAAAGGAAGTCAGCAAAAGTTGTAGAGATACAAAATAAATATTTTGTTGTTTTGTGAGTAGCTTAAAATGATAATAAAAAAGGATGTTAAGGAAAGGAAAGAAATACCTGAATAGTTAAATGGAATATATATTTACCACGTGCCTATATTTTGGCAAGTTGAACATTCACACTCTCTCTCTGAAATGGATGACTGTCATAAATAAAGTACCAAATTAGAATGCCTGTTAGTGCATTTTGAAGATAGACAATCTAAAAATCTGAACTTTCTGAAATTTCTTAAATGTTCA
This sequence comes from Alligator mississippiensis, assembly GCF_030867095.1. Taxonomy (NCBI): domain Eukaryota; kingdom Metazoa; phylum Chordata; order Crocodylia; family Alligatoridae; genus Alligator; species Alligator mississippiensis. The sequence continues at coordinate 133,447,099 of NC_081827.1, read as the reverse complement.
CATTTAGATCAGAACTTTGTATCTCAAACCTCTCTCATGGCTTATTTTATATAGTGCTCTTTCCCTCTTGGCTTGTCTAAAAGTAGATGACCCTCAGGCCCTCATCCTCATGATGAATTTGGACAACTATGGTATCTGCACTAATTCTAAAATATTATATCTATCTGTTCTACAATGCCTTCAGTTTAGACCCTTTAAAAGCATTATTGTGCTTATATCCCAATCGCCAAAGATTGCTGAGAAAAAAATCTTTTTCTTGAGCTACAAGATAATTGCTGCATTTTGTGGTCTTTGATTAAAAGGACTGAAAAAGAAGTTTAAAATGGATACATGCTTGCATTGACTATTTTGTTATAAATACACAAGGTAATTCTGATAGTCCCCTTGTCTAGATATTCCACTTGTCAGGTACTATATAAACACACTTTGAAGTAGCACTTTGTAACCTACTTACATATAGCACAAACTGTGCATGATATTAGTCCAAAACCAAGAGGTTCATGATTAGTTCACTGGGCTGGAACCCAGCAGAGTCAATAGCACTTCAAGCCATGGTGACCCCACAGCTCAGCACTGCTCAGTATGTATGTGTACTCTGGATACCATCCTCAACAAAGAATTCCATGTGCTAATTAGTGCCCCCTCACCCTTTATGATGAGAACCAGGTGTTTTTGTCATGAATCCTGGGATCTTCCAAAAAATTATATGTAGATAAATTATAGGGCAACCTGGTCTGGTACCACCTCATGAAGGGCAGGGCCACATTAATCATATGCAACAGGCTGAGAGAGGGGATGATAGGGGGATTTTGGGTGAACTGTTTGGAGCCCTGTTTGATGATGTTTGCTAAGGCTGGTGAAGAAACAGGCAGGAATCATTGGAAATGGGAAAGAAAGACACAGGTCAGCTGTGTGAGTGAAGAGGAAGTCAAAATGTGTGTATTGTAGTAGATCACCATGAGTAAATGCTGAAAGAGACTGTGCCAAATATCTTATCCAGATGGTTTCCACTAACCTATCCTTGTGGTAGGTTCCTATCATCATGTTTGTCCAATAGGGGCCATGTGTTTTATAGTCATGCTCAGTGATGGCTACATTTAATCAACATCATAGTTGACTTCCATTACTGAGCACATGCTGCATTTAGCAGCAGTTCAAAGATAGACCATGTATTTAATGCAGTTTCCTTGTATGCAAATGTAAGATGAGGGACTTTCCTCCCATGCTGATTGCGAGAAAAAAACCTCATCCTGCATTTGAGTAAAAATAGTAGTATCCTTCAGTCTCACCTATTGAAATTCTACACAATACTCATATATTAATTGAAACAGGAGGACTTTGTACCCTATGTAGTATAGAGAAAGACTCTCTAGGCTTTGTGGTTAGAGCACACATCTGGAAATAGACCACCTGGCTATCGGTCAATGGAGTATTTTATACAAGACTTGTGGCAACATAATAGAGTGACAGTAACCTATCTCAAAACACATATGGAAGTTAGGGCACTATATTGAGAGATGAGTAATGTGGGTTTATATCCCCTTAGGCACAGGAGGGAAATAAATCTAGGTTCCACATTCCAGGTGAGTGGCTAAACCATAGAGCTATTGGGTAAAAGGGCAAAGGGAACCTAGTTCTTCATTTCCTTGCCTTGCCTTTTGTTACAGGTTCTGAAAAAAATAAGTTCTGGATGTTGGTTCAAAATTAAATATCATGGTGTATGTTTTCATGAGGGGGAAAAAAAGACATGCTTGCCTCAAGTAGATTTGATCTGATTCTTTTTACTTTATTTCCTCTTAACCTATTGCTATTTTTTTGTTTGATAACTAAAAAAAAAAATCTATTACTCATGAAGCCGCAGATCTTAGAAATGAAACATGCACAGTTGGAGACTACCAGAAATACATAAGAAAGCCACTCTACATCTTCTATTCGGCAAAAAAGGTTTTTTAAATACAATCCCTGCAAAATAGGACCTGCACGCTATGATATGAACAGGCTCATGTTTCTATTATAGTCAAAGGCAAAGTGTCCATTGCAATCAATGAAACATGTATCAAGTCATATGTCCCAGGACTCATTTAGCATATTTCACTATAATTTCTTTTGCTATGTTATCAATCACACATTGCTATTTTTCTCTGAACAGTATGAACTACATATAGCATCTTGATTCATTCTGGTCAGTACTGAGTGTACTGATTCAAAACTTCATAAGCATCTTCTGAGACATGAACCTGTATGTGAAGTGATCAATATGAAAGTTCTCATTCAAGGCAAGGTAAATACCTTAACCCTATGTATTTTGATCAGAAAAGGAATAGGGGACAAAGGAGTACATATTTTTCAAACTCAGCTCAAAGACTAGTTTAAGCTTAAAAGGACAAAAATACACAACTGACTATTAAGAGATCAGAGGCTTCAGAATTTCATGTAAAAGCATACACATGAAATCAGCATACATGCAAATAAATTACACAGGATACTGAAATAGTGAGGAAAAGAAGTAGAACCTATATATTATACTGAAAAAAATAACTGTGAGGTGGGAAGGGAGTACAATGTTACTGAAGCAAATGTGTGTCAATGGAGATAAGTAAAAAGAAACCAAAAAATGCTAAGTCCACACAGAAAACAATTGGGAGTCCAAAACAAGGTTGTTTTTCCTGCAATTGACAGCAAATTATCAAGTATGTTCAAGAAAAGAAAAAGGAGGGAAAGCCAATCACCTGCAAATTGCTTTGACTCAAGCCATTAGAAATAGGGAAGGACTTGAACATTCCCCTTCAAAACTTCAAACAAATAGTGGGTGGTGTATCTAAATGACAGGACATCTCAGTGGCTTAGCCCCAAGGCAAAGAACATCACCTGAATAAAAGTTACCATCAGACTGCAGTGAAAAACTGGTTGAATTCCAGTGGTTCATTATTGGGCTACATAAAATTCATGATTAGCTGCTGGACCAGATAGCCTATTCTGATGAGACTCCAGTCTATTTTGATATGCTGAGCAAAGTCATCATTCATGAGAAAGGTGCAAAATCCATAATTATAAGAAATACAGGAAATGAAAAGTAGCAAATTACTGTGATGTTAGCAGTATTGGCAGCTGGAAGAAAATTGATACCCTATGTGATTTTGAAAAGCAAAATTCTGCAAAAAATAAAAGTTGTCACAAGGAATAGTAGTTAGAGGCCAGGAACAACGATGGATGTCAAGTGAACTGATGTCTTAAATTCAAGGCCATCTTAGATTCAAGTAAATATAGTATTTCCCTCACCGTGTAAATGCAGAATTTTTATTTTAACATGGACACTCCAACTTATTTTACAGAAAGAGAGAAAGTTAAAATCTACAATAAAGTAAATACAAACCTGTCCCAGGGGAGCGGGGGCACTGGGAGACCCCCGCGGTGGCCAAGGGGTCTGCTTACCTCCCGCAGAACCGGAGGAGCTGAAGAAACTCCACGCGCTGGCGGTGCCGGCGCGGGTCGTCAGCCGGGCGTTTATCCGGCTGCGGCTGAGTGGCGGGGGCGGGGCACGCCGGCCAGGAGGAACAAAAGGCGGCCCTGCCGAGGCAGTGGGGCGGCTGAAGGGAGAGAGCTGGAGCACGGAGCCCCAGCGAGCAGAGGATCAGCCGCCACCCGCAGAGCGCGGGACGACGCCGTATAGAGGCGGAGCAGGCTGCGAGCAGCGCAGTGGAGCTCCCAGGAGTGAGACGACGAGGGGAGAAGTCAGCCCCGTGAGTGGAGCAGCAGTCAGTGGGGAACCCGACACTCAGGGCAGCAGGAGGCGCGACAGCTGCGCCAAGAGTGGGGCCAGCTGTACCCTGCATTACGGAGCCGACAGCGCGGGTAACTGCGGCAGGGACTATTGGGGAAGCAGAGAGGACATCTGCACCCCAAGGAAGGAGGGACCAGGTCAGCATCCCCACTGGGAGAGACATACCCGGTCCAAAGACCGCTGGTAGTGGCTAGGGGGACCGAGGCAAGAGAGGACGAGATGAGGACGGGTTAGAGGCCAGGATAGGAAGACCTGAGGTGGCGTATGGCCGGGGTGTAGGGGAGGACGGAGCCCCGAGAGTACCCGTGGAGAAGCGTGCCGGCACCGGGGAATACCCCAAGGGAAGACCCCCCACTGGAAGAGTCATCAAAGTCATGGCAGGCAAGTTCTGGAGTCCCCCTTTATACCAGACGGGGTAAACCCTAGGGCGTACCAACGAAGCCTGGGTGTGCAAGATCTCGGGTCCGGGCGAAGGCGGCGCGCGCACTCTTGATCGAACGGAGGCGGGTACAAAACCATTAAAAAAAATTATCTGTTTTCAAAAGCAATTTATTACACCTGTGCAAATAGGAAACTATTCAATTCAGGTTTGGATTCAGCTGATTTGCATGCCAGCAATTTGATTTGGAGATCTGAATCAGTTTTCCTCTTCAATTCAGCCAAATCAGCTCCGAAGCTTCGGAGCCGATTCGGAGATTCAGCCATAGGGTATAATGGGGAATATTATATTTGTTGTTTTTTGTCTGAGTCAGATGAAACACACAAGAATTGTAGCCTCTATTGAGAGCATGAAGCCTGCCAAGTTTCAAGGGGATAGGTGCAGAGGTTTGGGAGAAACTGTACCCCAAATGCCTGAAAGCAAAACTCATGTCACGTGTATGCATTACATCACAGTGGGGTAAAAATCACAGGGATGGTAGCCCCTGCTGAGGCCACAAATTCTGCCAAGTTTCAAGGAGATCGGTGCAGAGGTTTTGGGGAAAACTGCACATCAAGCTGCTGACAGGCAAAACTCGTAACATAGATGACCTTGTGTGTGTTAAGGCACAGTGGGGTGAAAACTGCAGGGGTGGTGGCCCCTGATGAATCTATGAAGCCTGCCAAGTTTCAAGGTGATAGGTGAAGGGGTTTGGGAGAGACTGCACCTCAAGCTGCTGACAGGGAAAACTTGTGACATGGGTGCTTGTCCAACTGTCTGTCTTGGGGCACAGGTGGGTGAAATCTACTACAGGCCTGGATGCTAGGCCCTGTCAGGACACAAAGCCTGCCAGCTATCAAAGAGATAGGTGCAGGGGGAGTCTGGCTTCTGGGGCCCTGCACCTCTGGCTGCTAACAGGCAAAACTCATGACTGATGTGGGTGCTTGTGTGACTGTCTGTCTTAAGGCACAAGGGGGTGAAATCTACTGCAGGCCTGGATGCTAGGGCCTGCCAGGCCATGAAGCCTGCCAGCTGTCAAAGAGATAGGTGCAGGGGGTGTCTGGCTTCTGGGGCTCTGCACCTCTGGATGCTAACAGGCAAAACTGGTGACTGACATAAGTGACACTGTGCGTGTGTTAAGGTGCGCCCTCACTGGCACTGGGGCTTCTGCACAACACAGCAGTGTGCTCCACTGAGGCCTCCTCCTCCCCTACAGTCTCAGGTCCAGTCCACCACTTGACATGACAACAGGTAAAATAACATAGTGACTGACTGAGGTAGCACCAGCAGCATCTTAGGTAGCCAAACTGTCAGAGAGCCCTTCTTTCCTCTCAAGTAGGAGCTGCTTCTTCTCTAGGGTGTTTGTTAAGGTGTGGTCTCACTATGTGACTGTGTGTGTGTGTGTGTGTGTGTGCGCGCGCGCGCGCGCACACACTTGTGTTCAGGTGCACCCTTCCTGGTGCTGGGGCCTCTGCACAACACGGCAGTGTTCCCCAGTGGAAACTCCTCCTCCCCTACAGCCTGAGGCCCGGTCTACCACTTTACATGAGAACAGGTAAAATAACTTAGCTGGCTCAACACCAGTAGCATCAGCAGCAGCAGCAAAGGTACCCAAGCGGGAACCTTTATTTTTATAAAGGAATTGACAACAAGAAGTAAATATGTTGTGTTGGATATATGCCGTTACTCATGGCGTGTGATGGCTTATCTTGTTTTTTTATGTCTATATGTTTATTGTGAAAAGAAAGGAGTACTTAAAAAAATATAGGGTTGAAAAACCCTTTGTCAGGCTGACCATGAACCTGCGGTTGAGCTCAGCCTACCCAACGAGCCATCCCTGCACCATGCGGTTTATGGCCCTCATGATCTCCCTTGCTGCGTGGGACTCATCCAGCACCTCAGGTTGCAGTAGAGCCCACTGATGACCTGACTGAGTGCACCAGTGCCCTGTGAGGAAGAGGTAGGTGTGATCACCACCCCGGCTGCTCCAGATATCAGAGGTGAAGTGCAAATCTACCTGCGGCCCTGCCTTGTGCAGCTCCTCCCTCAAGTACTCCCTGCATTCCTCATACAGGGAGGACACCACTGTCCTGCTAAAGGTGGTGCATGCAGGCACTTTTTAAGATGGGGCCAGAAGTGCTACAAGCTGCCTGAACCCTGGCTGCTCAACTAGGAAGAAGGGCTGGCTATCCAGAGCAAGCATCTCCCCAATGCTCTGGGTGATCTCACTTGCTTTTGCAACTTGCCCCCCTCTGTCTGCAGCTTTCCCACACTGTTCCAGGGTGGCCTGCCTCTGTTTTGGGGGGAAGGGGACTTTGGAGTGAGTGGGGGACTTCCCTTTTGGCATGCTCGCACTGGTGCCAGGCTGAGCTGTAAGAAGGACAAGCAGGTGCTGCCTCCTCAGACGCAGCAGCATCGCCGTGGTAGAAAAGTGTTTCACATCCTTGCCCTGGCTGATGTGCCTGTGGCAGTGATGGCAGATGGCAAACCTGGGATCATCTGCCAGCTCCAAATGTTCTCAAACTATGCTACTTGCCCGCTTCTGGTTTGAGGTTTTGGGTGAGGATGCTGCCTTCTCCCACTCCTCAGCAGGCTGAGGCACAACAGCAGGAGGAGCTGCCTCAGCTGAGCCACTTGCCTCCACAACCTTAACCTCCTCGAGGTGCTGCTTTCCGGAGGAGAGCTGGGTCCTCCCCAGACCTCCCCAAAATTGCTTGAGCCAGCATGCTCAGCATCCCTGGTTCCAGCTCCAGCTCCTCATCTGGCAGTGGGATGTTCATGCTGAGAGATGACATTGGGGTGGAGGAGACAATGATTCCGCTGCTGGTGCCTATTTCTGGACTGAGGGGAGGTGGTGCAGGTGCAAGGATGTCAGGTGCAGACACTTCTCCCACCTCCTGGCTTCCACTGGCAGCACAAGTGTCATGGCTGCTTGGGAAGAAAATGCATCTATGTTGGGGGTGGGAATTGCAGCTGTAGCTCTCCCCCTACCCCTTCTCCCTCCCCTGCCAGAAGAACTGGTACCTGCCTTTCCAGCATGCTTCATATTAATCTTTCCTGTGCTGCAAAAGGTGCAGAAGAAGTGTGTGTCACTCCTTTTGTGTTTTGTGTTTTATTCCTTCTGTGTTGCATGCATGCACTGGACTCTTCTTTGATTGTTTGATTCAGTAATAATGAGTGTTAAGAACTATGAAAAAAATGTGTGCTGTCTGTCTGTCTTCTTCTCTGCTGTGATGTGTTTATTTAGTATGAATTATGAATGTGACGTGTGACTCTGTTGTCTGTTTTATTCCCTGTGTGTTATTCCCTCTGTGTTGCATGCATGCACTGGACTCTTCTTTGATTATTAATAACTATATATGGTGTTTTCTTCTGTGATGTTCTATTAATGTGAATGTGTGACTACTACTGTACTTTTTCTTCTTCTGTGTTGTAATGTGTACCTAAAATGATGTATGTCCTTCTACTAAGACCCTGAGTTCTGTGTTAGTCTCAATCTGAATCTGACTCCTGTGTTGTCTTCAGTCTCTATGTAAACTAACTATAATAATATTAATAACTACTTTATATAATCTGACTCTCTTCTTTTCCTAAGAATATCTGATTTTTCTTCTTCTGTGTGTGTGTGTGTGTGTGTGTGTGCGTGCATGTGCCTCCCTGCACAGTGATGGATCATGCTGGCAGGGAAAACACTCAGCTTTCTTTTTTCAAAGTTTGCAAAAAAAAAAAAAAAAGAGAGCAAATATAAATTGAAATAAATGAATTGGATAGTATTAAGAGATGCTAAACTAAGCTAAGCTAAGCTAAATCCTACCCAATCCTTTCTAACAACAAAAGGGAGCAGGCAAGTAGCAATTCCTGACTGTAAAGCAAGCCAGGCACTACACAGTACCTTTCTCACACTATTCCCCAGACAGAACCAGCTTACAAAAGGCACAGCAAGCCTGCACACAGAGGCTTTTATGCTGTTTGTATGTCCCTTCCCCAAGACACTGTAATTGGAAAGGCAGTCAGAGAGAAATGTTGCTCACTGGCCACCTAGACATGTCAGTCTTTCCCCCCCACCCCCACTCCCCCTCCCTCTTCTAAGTTTCTATTTCCCCATACAGACAGTCCTCCGAATCTCTGAATCACCGAATCTTTTCCAAATTGATTCAGAAGCTCCGAATTGATTCGGAAAGTCTAAAGCAGCCAGTGATTTGATTCAGACATGCTGATTCAGCATCTGAATTGTCCAAATCTTTTCCGAATCCAAAGTGCAGTCTGAAGCTTCGCACAGCCCTACAATTTATGTATTGCCAGAGGGAAGCAGGTTCACTCTTTCATTTGATTTAAAATCAGTTTGTATACAAATTTGACTCAGCATCAGTAAAGGTAGTGGGTAGAGAAGTGTGGTGGAGCACCAGTGGGGTGCTTACCACTTAGGGAAGTTGCAAGCTCGGGGGGTGCTTGTTGGCTGAGTAGCAAGGAAAATACTCCCTCCACCCCCAGAACCATTTTAAGGTGGAAGGCATTTGTCAGAACACTTATGGTGCTCTGCCACTTTAAGAACTGGGCCAGGCAGCAGGCAGGTGCAGCCCAATCTTAATGAGCAGCCATCTTAAGACTCAGACCAGCAGAACAAGAGGCAGTAGTTGCTTCCTGGCACTGGGTAGAGAACATCTCTTAGCAGAGGTACTGCTCTGGAGACAGCTAGAAGGTAAGAGCAGGAGCTTATGGGGATGACTTGGAGGCTCCTGGTCCCAGGCATAACCTAAAACTGCACCTTCCTGGGATAGGGAGACCTGGTTGTCCTACTTGTGGCAGGGCAGAGCCACTTAAATGCCAAGTTTGAGGACCATTCTGGTGGAAGGTGGATAGGGGGTACCTAAACCCCTGCCCCCACCACCCAGTGGGTTACAGTGTTAACAACGGAGGAAGTAGTGGGGCCAGGGATGTCCCTAGGGGACACCTGAGCCCATTTAGGGTGTAAGAACCCAAAGGGGAGTAGTGAAGGCCAGGTAAACTTCAAGAAGTGCCTGAGCCTGAAAGGGTAGAAGACCCTGGAGATGAAGCCAGGTGAATTTTGAAAAGTGCCTGAGTCTGAAGGCGTGGAAAACCCCATGGTAGGAATAGTTAGGGCCCTGAGAGAGGGCACCAGCAGTTGAGACCCTGATGAGAGGGGGCAAGTTGTGGGGCAGGCACGCTGACAAGCAGCACCTGAGTCTGTGGGTGTGTTTGACCCTAGACTCCAGAGTACAGGGCAGAGTAGAGTGGCAGTGGTAAAGCCCAGTGAGTGAAGGGCGTGAGTTGGGGCCCTGAGGGCAAGGGCTGCTAGCACGGGGGCCTGAGTTAAGTTAGTTTATATCTTCTGGTGCCTGAGGCTGCAGGTGGCCCTGAAAATGATGGGAAGGTGGCAGAGGAGGAGCATGAGGAGTACAGGGGGAAAGCCCTCCTCCCCTTGGTGGAGAGCAGCTGGGAAAGTTATCCAGCTACGAGATCAAGGGTAGAGTCAGCACAGCATTTTGTGAACCAACCAGCGCTCACACAGATGAGGGTGGCAGGAGATGTACAAAAGGCTGCGCACTTGCTGGCTGGGGAGTGAAGAATAGCAAGCCTGAAGACCCTCCGGGTGAGGGAAGGGTGAATGTGGTCCTTGGGAGAGAAGGGGCAGTATGAGCGAGGCCCAGGAAGGTCAGGATGAAAGAGACTGGGTGAGAGCCAGTGGAGAGTGAGAGGACTCTGTGAGAGGGAGGTGGTATGAATGTGGCCATAGCAGGGCTGAGAGAATGAGTCTCAATGCTGTGATGAGTTGGGCCTGGCCTCAGCCTGGAGCTTAGCACAGCTGTGAGCAAGATCTGCAAGGCTTGGGATGTAGTACAGGGATGGTTGGAGCTGCATACATAGGCCCAGGAGAAAAGGTCATTCAGTGGGCAGCCTCCAGCCTAATTAAGAACTTAATTACTTAACAGCAAGGTGTGGCAGATGAGAGAGGTAGGTGGTGTACCCAGAGGCCATGGGAGACCAGCAGTGTGGCTGGTTGGGGACTTCCCATGCTGCCACAAGAAATCTTCTGTGAACTTAAGAGTTTTTGCATTAAAATATCACTCAACATGCTCAGGAAATTCCAACATGGTATTTCTGACTGATTTGTTAACTAAAACTATTCCCTTCTGATGAAATACCTTTGCTTCATTTTTATCAGAAAGACGAATCGCGGAAGATTTCTTGTGGCAGCATGGGAAGTCCCCAACCAGCCACACTGCTGGTCTCCCATGGCCTCTGGGCACAACGCCCTTCTCTCTTGCCTGGAAGATAATGTGCACATAAATAAACATTTCAAATGAGATTCATCCGAGGTTCAATTCCAATTCCTTCAATAAAGTTAAACCAGAAATGTAGCTGACCTTTTTGTTTCAGTATAAGCTAAGGAGAACAAGATTCTTTTTCTAAAGAGAAACAGGGAAGCTATTGGTGAACCTTTTTAAAAACACATGCTTCAAGACCTGTGTAATTAGAATAGCAACCTGTCCACTCTAATTTAATATGTCCAAAGAAAAAAACGTGAATAAAAATAAGACGGATAATACTGAAAAGCAAAGATGGTACTTAACACTTTATCTTTTCTGTGTTTCCAGCAATGAATGCATGAATGTTAAAAGAAGTTGTTTTACTGGATGTGCCGGGTCTAAAGGATATGCTTTCCTGCCTTCCTCTACAGTGGGTGCATCAGCATGTCCCCCAAACTGTTGAAGTAGTCCTGCACCCCAAAGAATTGCCAACCCCTAGAATAAAGGCATTGGGAAAATTGGTTATGGCCTTGATTCCTGAAAACACTTAAGAACAAGTGCTCAAGAAATACACAGCTTAGACCTATGTGAGTAAGAGGTGGAAAAAATGTGCTTTAATATAAAATTAAGGGGTCCTCCCGTGATTGAGTAGTATGAATGTTCAGTGAAAATTCTACCCTTATAATACATAATGCAAGAATTGCAAGGTTATTATTAAGCTCAAATTTATTGTTGTCAGTGTTATGCTGCCACATGAACTGCCAACAACAACCAAGCAAAGGAAAAAACTAACTTGTAAGGAACACCATTAACATATTTTTAAGATATGTTTACCTGTCATGTTAATTAATACCAATAGTTTAATTTTTGATTCCACACTCTGCCTACTATATCCATATTTATCTCTTAGGTTATATTTAGGGCTCCCTAGGTAGATAAGTTTGAGAGCATTAACAGCAGACAGCTCAGCTGCATTTTCTGATGTTGTGCGTGAGCAGAATGATTGTGTGTGTATAGCTTCATAATATTGAGTCACTCAAGAAACAACACAACTCTTCAATGAATAAAAATTCTCATGTATACTCTTCATGTTTAAGCTCTGTATTATATTTTTTTTTTTTTTTTTTTTCAAGACCAAGTCAGACCTGAATTTGTGGCCAGTGATCCTATTAAGTAAAGCACTTGAGCCTGTGATTAATTCTATTCATGATTTTTGAGACTAGTGTCCCGTGTGTCTTCCATAATCCAACTGTGCAATAAGGTGCTTAGCAACATCTTTTAACTCTTACATTTTTATTTTTTTTTTTTTGTTAAATGTACCTGCTAATTGGACAATGCCATGTCTTGCAGCATCATAGTATGGATGATTAATGCTTAGTTCAGTGTCTTCAGTTGTCAGTGGTGTAAACGTCCTTCTCTCTTCCAGTATTATATCCTCGGCCTCATCTTTCTGCAATTCTAAAGCAATAAGCAACAATTTATAAAAGTTCTCTAATTTTTCAAACACAACTGTTTCATAATGATAAGGAAGATGCATTGTTCCTAACTGAGGACAACGCTAGTACTGTTTTTCACTTATGAATGATAGGAGTTTAGCACTCCACTGCATGAGGTATAACAGAGAATCATAAGTTATGACTGACACAGCTACTTCTGTTAACCCTGGCTAGGATGGCAACACTAGGGTCAGATCCAGTATCCAGAGGTCACTGGAAAGGTTTTCATTAACTTCAGTGGATTTTGAATCAGTCCTTAGGAGTAAAAGGTCTGGCAGCTACTGCTGAAGTACTCAATGATAGGAAAGTCAAAGCTGTAGTAAGGGGCCATGAGAGGAGCAGAGAGAGAGAAAACTGAGACTTCGAGAGACTTCTTTTTTTTTTTTTCTCTGTGATTCACTATGGAATTCTCAGAATTCAGAGAAACACCTTTTTTTACACTAATTTTGAAAAATGATGAGCCCCCTAATGCCATGGTCATAATGCTCTGTTCTAGTATTTTTAGAGATAATATATAATACAGTAATCCCTATGTTCATTCAGTACTTGTCTCCTTGGAGTAATGACTCCCATTTCTAACACTGTGTGTCAATGCATGATGATGGCAATATTCCAGTAGTCTAGAATTGCACTAGGAACATATATCAATAAAAGCTGCATGTATTAAACTAACCTTCACCGTTAATGGCCTTAATAGAATACATATCAGCACAGTGCTGTAACTCATTAGATTGCTCAAAGAAGCACTACAAAATGCCTGCAAAGTTTCTTATTTCACAAAGAAGCGCTATTAAATCATCTGTAATTCTGTAAAGATGCCATTTGAAGTTCAATAAAAAATGTTTACCTATTTCAGCTAACTTCTCAGTCAATTTCAGACATGTTTTCAGTTGGAATCAAGTTATTCATCTTGCTGATTGATATTTGCTGGATTCAGTACTGCTTTTTTCTCAGTCAACTCTAGAAAAAGAAACACAACTTGTTACCATCACTGTGCTGCATACCTGACTTCTCTATTTACCTTTCATATGGTGATAAAAAATGTACCCAATCATTATGTACTGACAAGCAAAGCATTTAGATAATGTAGAAATGTCACGATAAAGGGGATTATAACAGGCTTTAAACACACAATCAAGACAATGCTATGTGTAATCAAATTTTCAACAAAGACATTCTGTATAAATTTTTATTCTGTTTCTTTTCTTCAAAATACATATTTAACATACAAGAAGCAGAATTAAGGAAATATACATAATCGACTCATAGGTATCTATTAGGGTTGTGGGAAATTTTGCCCAGTGTTTTGTTCTGAAGCTGTTTCGATGCGTTTTGAGCTCGAAATGATTAAATCAAAACAAAACAAAAGCCTTTCAAACAGCTTCAAACAAAACAAGCATACTCAAAATGTTTAAAAAATTTCAAAATGCTTTGAGTTTCGAACCAGGTTTACTTGGCTTCAGCACTGGTCCCAGCCGGCAGCAGCAGTCTCCTGTCACCGGCAGTCAGATCGGGGGCTCACCTGCAACCCTGGGAGGGCTTTGGGGCTGTGCTGGACTCCTCCCGGGGGTGCAGGCTCCCAATCTGCTTGCTGGATGACAGGAGCCTGGTGATGCCACTGGAACTGGCACTGGGTGCAGTCCACACCCAGGGCTGGGAAGTTCGGTGGTGCCACTGGCCCCAGATGGCAGCACCAGCCTCCTTTCATCCAGCAGGCAGATCCCCTGATCCTCCACACCCACAGGAGGAGTCTGGCACAGACCCTGCAGCCTTCCTGGGGATGCAGGTGAGCCCCCAATCTGCCTGCTGGATGACAGGAGGCTGGTGCTGCCAGCTGGGGCCAGCGGCAGCACTGATCTTCTCGGTGCTGGGTGTGGAATAGGCTATGGGCAAAATGTTGAAAAAACATCAAACAGCAAAACAGTTTCAATGAAACAAAATGGAACAGTGCTTTCAAAATGAAACGAAACTCAAAACGAATTACTGTTCCATTGAAACGGAAGTTAAAGTGGAACAGTGCTGTTTTGCACAGACCTAATATTATCTTTTCTATGAGAAATAAGAATATAGATTTTCTACCACTGTTGTTATACATTTTTTTTTGTTATTCTGCTACAGTAATTATTTTCATCTGACAGAATTTGAAAGAAAATGAAATCGTAAAGACTTCAGGTCAGTATTAACAATAAATAAAGCAATGAAACTTTGCTTATATCAGAGACTCTCAGAGTACTTTGCAAACCTAAGTAATCTTCACAGCATCTCTCAGTGATATTTTACTAAACTACATTGATATTAATTGAGGTACCCAAAATGAACATAGTTACACATCAGCAGGGCACAGGAAAAAGATTTGAAAGGTCTGACTCCCAAATGCCTATTCTGATCACCAGGCAATGGCACTTCTCCTAAATTAGGAATCTCAACTTTGGTTGGCATGGAGGCCAGAAGGTGACAAAACTTATAAAACTCTTCCTTGTTTTCATCTTGCAAAACATCTTGATGACAGTTGATGTTTATAAAAGCAGGGGTGTCAAACTCATTTGGCCTCCCTGGCCCGGATCTGGACCTATGTCTGGCAGCAGTGTTAACCGAATGTGTGCCTGAGCTACTGTGTCAGTTCAGGAAAACCTGGGCATTAATGCCACCAATGCTTACCTGACATCTAGGAGCCCTGAAGGCCAGATGTGGGTGAATGTTCAACAACCCTGCTTTAAAGCATTAAAACAGATGAAATCATGGCCGAGTGGGGAAAGACCGTATGCACGACCACACTGAAATAATTTTTTCTTCTCCACCCTAAGCTATCCACATTCTGGGATAATTATATAACACAGAAAGCTATAAGTTTCTGAGGCAAGGTCTGGCTTTTTCTTTTGTTTTTGTACGGGTTCTAGTAGAATGGGGTGTTTCTTCCAGGCTCATACCTTCTAGACATTATGATATTATAAATAAACAACGGCTTTAAAAGTCCCTCTGGCCCCTCCCACATATAACTTATATTACACAATTAACTCGTAAAACGCACAATAAATTTTGCAGAACCACATGTACAAAGCTAGACTGGCCACACATGCAAGGTAATTATCACACCATAAAAATGTGTTCCAGCTATAAAAAGAGCTAACCAGCTACAAAGTTAGTGCTTGAAAATCTGTAATAACTCTATCGTCACTTTCCATCTAGCTTAAATTTGAATGTGCGATAGGGCCCTCTGACCTAATCTTTGGATTGTTATCTGAAGTGGAAGAACTCTTAACTTCTCTTTCTTTGAATGCCCGTCTCATATATTTGAAACTAATAGACATTAGGGGTGCACCAATAAAGATTTTCTTGGCTGGCTGATTATTAACTAGCCATATCAGCTGATACCGATCCGATTGCTGATATGCAGTCTGGCAGCTTGGAGAGCAGCATCTAGTCGGTAAGTCTGTGGTGGGGAAAGGGTGTGGAAGAGAGAAAGAATGTGGTGGATGCAGATCGAGGCAGTGAAGGAGGGAGTGAGGCTGGGTGCAGGAGCAGGTGCTACCCAATTGGGGCAGGGCAGGGTGTGGGATGGAGCCACAGGTGCCATCCAGAGGTTGGCTCCTGGCCATATGCACACCCCCGGGGGAGGCATGGGGGGTATGTGCCCCCTGGATTTGTGCATGGGGTGACAGCGGGTTGCCCACTGCAGCCTCTTCCTGGCAGGGTGCTGGGCCAGGGCTAAGCTTGGGGCAGATGCAGTGGCAGTGCTGGGAGAGAGGCTACAGCAGGGATGAAGCCACCCCAAAATTTGCTGTAACCACCCTGTAGTTCCCACCCCCAGCACCACTGCCACCTGACCTGCCTCGAGCACAGCCTTGGCCTATCCCCCACACCCCTCACCAGGAAGAGGCCAGTGCAGCCCCCAACCCCGAGTCCACAGTGGGCAGTCCATCCTCATCGCATGCACAAATCCAGGGGGCACATGCCTCCCCGGGGGTGTGCACAATGGTGGAAGCCCCCACTTTTTAGCCCCCCATCACTCCCAGAACAGCTGGTCATGGCTCCATCCTGCACCCTGTCCCTCACTCTACCCTGGCTGGGTAGCACTCACCTCAGCCTTACTCCCTCCCTCACTATGGGGGCCTCAATCTTGCCTCCACACCCCTTCCTCACCACAGACTTACTGCCAGGAGGCAGCTCTCCAAGCTGCCAGGCAGCATTCCTGGCTCTGTACATGCAAATGGCATTTATTAATGACATTATTGGGCACATCAGCCCAAAAAAGCAGATTGCCAATAATGTCAATTTTCCTTTTATCAGTGCCAATACAATACGGACTGATATATTGGTGCACCTCCATTACAAATGCAAACAAAATTGGAGAAAAACCACAGCTCAGCTCTGCAGCCTCCAGAGTAGTGCTGCTTACAGCAGGGCTGTATCTGCCTATATCTCTTTCTTATTCCAGGACAACAACAAAATACAACTCGCCATAAATTCATTGTCTGTCAAAGATGAATACTAAAAGTATCCCCAAAAGGTGCGTCAACACACATAGGCATGTGCCCTTGCAGTAGCTCAAATATGAGTTGTACAAGTTTGTGCTGGGGATTTTTGCCTTGGTGCACATGCCTGAACATGCACTTTACGGTGGGGCAAGTTGTGCCACTTGGGGTACAATGACCCTGCCCAGCTCCTCCCAGATCTGTAGACGGGGGGAGCTAGAGTCTAGGGCCAGCACCTGTGCTAACCCCAGCAGTACAAAATCCTGCCTTGGCAATCAGCTTAAGGCTACTTGCTCTCAGGGCCTCTGGGAGGAAGTTGGCCACACCCCTTACTGTCCCAGACTGCTGCTGTTGCTGCAGGCTTGGTCTCAGGTGCTTCTGGGGAGAAGATGGCCAGGCTCTTTCCTGCCTCTGGCTACTGCTAGCTGCTATGTTGGTCTGCACCCCTTCCTGCCTTGGGTTGCTGCTGCTGCCCCCTGAACAGGAGTCGGGGGGCAGTCCTCTGCTGCATGCTGCTGTCCCCCCTCAGAGAGGAGCCCTCCACTGCACCACACCCCAGCACCACACCCCAGCTTCTGCACCCCTGTTCCGGCCTGCTGCCCAGCCCACTACCAAGTCATGGTCAGGGGACAGCCTGGGGAGGGAACCTGAGCTGCATGTGGGCCCCTCCCCCACCATCAATGCTAGAGCCTAAAAGTGCCTTGCCTGCCCCAGCTGCCTTGGCAGGCCACCCCCAACCTTCACCTCCACTTTCACCTGAAGCACACCCCGAGTGGCTGAACTGAACAGCTGCTACCACCACCACCACCACTGCTGCTGCTGTTCTGTTGCTGCCCCCTCTCAGGAGAGAGGGAGATTTTCTGCTGCACCACCTTGCACCACTCAGCACCACATCTGCACTGGATTTCTCTCTAATTGACTGATTGTTCCTGCCCTCCTCTACAGCTGCCTCACTGCATCTGATCCTGCTTTGTTTTCCTGCCTATTGCTTTGCTTCTGCGTGCCTGGCTAGAGGGGCTCCTGGACTGATCTTCAACACATAAAGCCTCTCTATCACTCCAGCAGTCTTTTACATGTGCCTCAGCACCCTTCCCTTTGTGTTTTTTACCTTGTGTGGTAAGTCCTGTGGTCCACTCCCCCTGCCCTGGTGTTTTGTTGTGTGGTTGAGTAAGCCAGCTTGCGTCTCCCCAGCCCTTGTGTGTGAGTGTGTGTGTGTGTGTGTGTTTTCCCCCCACCTACACATTCCCCAAGCATATCCCTCCCAGTTTTTTTCCTCTGGGGCTGTCACTCTATGAGCTTCAGCCCCCTTCCCCTTGCCCCCACTTCCCCCTCAGCCCCAGCCTGCTTCTACTAGATTCACTGGCCCAACTGTATATTTTGGTTTTCTTCATTTCCCTCATGTGAAGCAATGGTAGGACAGGAACATTATGGGGGTAGATCCCCCTACAGAGCTTTCTGCAGCCCCCAAGGGGATGCACACCCCTACAGCCCCCACCATCTGGGACCAAGGGCAAGGGCAGTGGGAGGGGCCCCTCTTCGGCCCCCTCCACAGCTGGGAGAGGGAAGGGCAAGGGCCCTACCCCCAAGCCTAGACTACCAGCATGTGAGGGGACCAGGTGTGTCACAGGAACCAGCACACCCACTCAGCCTGTCACTGGCCCTAGCCCCAGCCCCACTAATGCAGCCCCCCAGCAGGGGAACCACAGCTATGCACAGGTGGCTGTGGAGCTACTCACAGCCATGGAGCCTGGACCTTTCACCACTGGCCCTTCCAGCTAAGGCAGCAAGGCCCCTTTTCCAGCTCTCACCCACAGGAATGGGATGAAATGCCAACTTTTCAAGTGAGAGACCCTGCATTTTGAGACCTGGATGCAGGCCCTGGCTCAGGTAGTGGGGGCCCTTAAGATTGTGGCAGCTTCCCACTTCCATGGCAAGGGGGTCTTTTTCCTTGCCTCAGACGCCATCACACAAAAGGTGGTGGAGAGGGGGCTCATGGTGAAGGGTGAGTACACCCCCTTTGAACCCCTAGAAGAGCTGGGGACCAGAGTGGTCCACATCTTTGTCCCACATTATAGCCCCAATTGGGCCATGCTCCCCCATCTCCTCTCCCCAGGGTTTGTTATCTCCCCAGTGGTGGCCCTTTCACTGGGATGCCAAGACCCTAACCTCCACCCTGTGCACTCATTCCATCACCATCCAGCTGGCATCACGAGTGCAGCTGGGGGCTGAGGGCTGTCTCATGATTCTCTTTCAGGGGGCCCTAGTGAGGATTTTTTAAATGCTGGGGGACCTGAGATGCATCTGGTGCAATGCCCTGGGGCACTTGGATCATGAGGGATCATCAGGGAAGGCATCTGTGGGTCACATGGGTAAGAGGGGTGCCTCTACCACCAGCGCCCCTCCCCCCTCAGGCCCTCCTGGCACCCCAGCCACAACTTCTAGCCTCCCCATGTGCACAGGGTACCCCACCCCCAACCAAGCTTGGTGGGGGCCTGGGGAGGACAGCAGCAACCAAGGGAAGAGAGGGAGCAGGGCCCCACTGTCCCTAGTCATGTCCCTGCCATAGCTGCCCCACACCCCTCAAGCCTCACCTTCTCCTACTGGAGCCTGTCCACCTGAGGACCACCCAATGGCTGAGTGGATGCAGGTCCCCTCTAGGCAAGAGGAAGGCCCAGGCACAGCTGGAACCCTCTGATATGAAGGACTTCCCCCCCACCCCCGACCAACATATTGGGGGAAGGAGCAGCCCAGGCTCTGGGGGTCTCCCTTGCTGTGCCTGACACCCCACCCCTGAGAGAGATCAAAGAGGTGATCCCAATGGAGGAGGTTTTGGGGCTGCTGGACAGTCCCAAACAGGAGCCCATAAAGGAAGCCCCCCACTCTGCTGGCCAGGGACTACCCCCTGAGACCATGGGCGCTGAGGCTGAGGCCTTCGCTGACCCAAAGGAAGGTCCAGCAGTGGTGTGGTCCCCACCCTGATGATCTGGAGGACAGGGGCCCTGGGGATCACCCCAGTGAGTCTTGAGCAGGGAGGTCACCTTTCCCAGGACCCCAAGGAAGACACTGAAACCACCTCAGTGCCTAATTGGTCTCTTCCCTCCCAGAAAAAACACACTTCCAGCCTGCCTTATGGTCCCACACCACAGGGGGTTGGGGTGGGATCCCCTAATCAACAGACTGACTTTGTCGGGGACACTAAGAAGACCCCCTGGGGCTCCAACTCTACCCTACCATCTTGTGAAGGAGCCCTACCCCTACCCTTGTGGGGAAAGGCAAGGGGCCCAAAAGCTGCAATGCCCAGATCTATAGGCAGGCTCAGAGTTTTATATACACCCTCTATATTTATGACAGGGTGCTGCATGAGCCAGTGGACCCCACACTGGGTGTTGAGATGCGCAAGGCCCCTGCTGAACCGTCCATTCCACCCCCACCAGTCATGAGGCCATTTAAGATCGCAACCCTCAATATCCACGGCTGCAGGAAGGGTCTCCAGAAATGTCAGGTGCTCTCCTTCCTTCAGGAGGTGGGGTACCCCGTGGTATTCTTGCAGGAGACCCTGACGACTCTGGCTGATTAACATAATTGGTGGCTGGAGTGGGGAGGCAGGGTCTTTTTTAGTTTCCTCTCAGCCACCTTTTCCAGGGTGGCCACACTTTTCTTCCCAGGCGTGCAGCTAGAGGTTCTCCAGGGCGTTGAGGTGGTGCTGGACTGCCTGCTGCACCTCTGGGTCCAAGTGCAGGGGTGGTCCTGAACCTTCTGAATGTGTACGCCCCCACGAAGGACCTGGAGTTGGTGGATTTTTTCTGCCAGGTGGCCACGTATAACAGCGCCCTCAACCCTCGTGAATGTCTGGTCCTTGGCAGGGACTTTAATGTCATCCTAGACGTGTGAGACCAGTTGGGCAGGAAGTGGAACCAGGCCATTGAAGGCATCCTTGGGGAGATCCTGACAAACTACTCCCTGGTGGACATCTGGCATGCCTGTCACCCTACCAACCCCATCCCCCCCCCACCCCAAACGCCTTCACCTATGTGAGGGTGGGGGAGAAGCAGGTTTATATCTCTCTGCTGCACCTTGCCCAGGCCCACTCCTCTGGCATCCAGCTGACTTCTTGATCACCACTTTGTCTGGGCCCAGGCCACACTAGGGCCTGGGCATCTGGGGTTGGCCTACTGGCATTTCAGTGCCAGTCTGCTGGAGGATGTGGGCTTCAGGGAAGCCTTTCAGGAGTCCTGGCTGCCCTCAGGTGCACTTATTTTCATCTTTTGAACCTTTGACCCACAGAACATTCCTATCCTCTTTTTGTTTTAGTTGTCCCAAGAATTTAGTTGTATCACTCATTCATTAGCCCCACAAGGGGCTACTAGTTAGCCAGGTGGGCCTTAAGGCCTACTCTAATTGGGTGTACAAAGAGAAAGGAGCTTATGGGACCTGGCCAATTGGTATCTGGGGACACTACCCCTTATGCCAGCTGGACTGCTGCAGCAACCCTAACCTAGAGTTCCCTGCACCCTCTACCCACTGCAACAGTCTGGCAGTGGGGGCTGCTGCCTGGATATGACCTGCTACCACCTGCAACAGCATGCTGCCCCAAGACTGCATGCCTGCCAGACCCAGATAGGGACTGCACAACCACAGCAGAGGCATCTGCATCTCTGAGCCAGCTGCCAGTGGGCCATGGCTGCCATTGTGTGGCATGGCTGCCTTGTGTGCCACTGCCCTGCCATCTAGGCAACTATTGCCTGGAAGATGTTCTCTTGCCAGCTATTGCCTGGAAGATGTGGTTGCCTATTTTGAACTGTCAGAGCATATCCTTCTGGGCCCAAGTGGCCAGGAGTTCAGCCACTTCCAGCAGGGTCCTGGCTGCCAGCCCTGAGCAGGTTCCTCTGCCTGGGTCCTGCCATTTGCCTCACTAGCAGGAATCCTGATGTTCCCTATTTAAAAACCGCAAATTCTCCAATTAAAAAAAATCCCCAATTCAGTCTTTAAATACCCCCAAATCCATGTTCTCCCACAATTAAAACAAAGCCCATGAGAGGAGAGAGAGAGAGATTGATTGACCAGTTGGCCAATGTTTTATTGATATATTTATAATTTGGCTGCCTATGCCAAATTGCGCAAGCCCGTGCACCTTCAGGCAGCTCCAGGTCACTCAGTCTGTCACCTGGGGCCCCATGCTGCTCGCAGGGACCATCTGTCATGCCAGGTGAGGTCTCTGCACATTTTGGCATTGAAATTAGGGGTGTACCAATAAAGTGGTGTTGGGGCAGGAGATAATTCAAACAGGTCCTGTGTGCATAGAGGACCTGGCCCAGTGCGATAGGCAGTCCCTGCAAGCAGCATGGGGCCCAGGGTAACAGCCTGAGCTGCCCAAAGGTGCGTGGCCCTGCACCAAGCTGGGCCAGGCCTGCATGTGGTGGTACAGGCAGCACTGGGTGCTGGGCAGCTGGGGCCAAGCTGTGCTGCCCTGCATTCTGTGTGTGGGGCAGGGGCTGTAGCAGGAGGGCCCCAAGCACCCCGATGGCTGCTGCTACTGCAGGGAGAGAGGGCTGTGGGCTGTGTGGAGGACAGGTGGGGGACCCACCCCTCCCAAGCAGCCTCCACCAAGCCCACAGTCCCCCACACCCAGACAGACCCCCTGCTCCAGTCCCCTTCCCCAGTCTCTTACTTACCAGGGATGGAGGTCCCATCAGGCTGCAGCCTGCATTGCTCTAGGCTGCCCTGCACATGGAGGCAGCATTCTTCAACATCAGAGCAAGGGGCAGCCATAGAGATATTCTGGCTGGATACCAGAGCATCTCTTTGGAGGACCCCTGCCCAACTTGTTTTTTTTGGTTTTTTTTGACACCTAGATTTCCAGGTATCAAATTTTGGGCCTGTGCTACAAATATGCGGTGCAAGGAACTTTTTTTGTTCCCAGTGTGCCTCTTGCTACATTTCAAACTGCTTTGAGAGACAGCAAGAGGCACATGCGGGCTCATCTGGATAGGCCGAAACTGGGTTAGAATGAGGTATGATAAAACTTCTGAAGTTCCATTCATAAGAAATTTTAAAATACAAAGAAAATGACAACATTAAAAAAAAAAAAAAACAACAACTTTTGTTCACTTAAAATAGTTTGATTCTACAAAACAGGAACATTAAAATATTAATCCAAATATTAAAAATATATACATTTAAAAGAATCAATTACACATCAAACCAATAGGGTTGAATGTTCCTATCTTATGAAAAACCTTCATTTCAATTTTTTCTTTATTAACCCTTGCTGAATTTTTATACCACTGCACCCGCCAGGCTTTGTGGAGCCTCTCCCAGGCGGCCCTCAAACAGGAGCCCTGAGCTTGCCATGGAGTCTGCTCCAGCTGCCCGGGTGTTTTCTAGTCTCCTCCCCAGGGAATTCCTCGACACTCACCTCCCACACCTTTGATGTTGAGTTCAAGTAGTGGGGTTCCCCTTTGATGAAAGGAGGACACACTATGAGGCATTGTCAGTGGATGCTCCAGGGGCTCCCCCTCCCCCACACCCCTGCCATGTGCCAGCCTGTTGGGACAGTTGGACACTGGTCAGTCTGACCCTTTTTTGGGTTCCACAGCCCCTGGCATCCCCAGTTTCACACTCTTGACCTTGGAGGTCTGGCGCCATGATGAATTGGTCAGCTGCCTCTTTCCCACTGGCTGTGGTTTGTAGCTCATATGCCATGGACTTGATGTCAATTCAATTCCCCAATCCCAGTGGGCTTCTTGAGTACAGGGCCAACCTTCATGGTGGGTTTCCCTGCAACGTCAGAAGTCCCTGAGTGGCCCCTGGGTGCTTAGCTCCCAAACATTTAACCTCTGGCCTATAGGGCCTCAAAAGGAACAAAGAAAAGAACATTGAACAACTTAATTTCAGGGTGGGCCTGGGGCTTCCTGCCTAGTCATGCTTCCTGCATCAGAAGGTGCCGGTCATCCCTCAGCATGATCCTGGGTCCCAGCTCAGTCCCTGGGCCTGGTGTTAGGTACTCCTCTGATGGGGAGTGGATCCCCTGCCAGGTCCTCTCCTGGGCTCTCTCCTCGGAACCAGCAGGGTTCCTGGCTGGCCCAAGAAGGAGACTCACAGCCTCCTCTCTGCTGCATTACCCCAGCCTTCTCCCTGCTGCTGGCTTTTAACACAGGTGGGCGGCTTCTCCTAATGACATCCTCCTCCTGCGCCACTGATGAACTGTGTGGGAGGTTTGTTCTCTTGTGGCTCACCCTGGCTCTTTGCCTCTGAAACAGGTAAGTTTGCCCTGCTCATGGGACTGTTTTCTAGGGTTGTGGAGGGCTATCCCTGCCATGGCCCCGACCACAGGAGAGGGGTTTCTGCCCCTCTCTTTTCATCCCCCTGGGACAACCACATTTGCCACATGCCACCATGTTTTGGGGGACATGGGAAAAGAAGGGGGCATGAAAATCTAGATAGAGGAGAAGGAAACAAAATTGTATTCCACAGTTCCTTCATCTCACTAAGCCCAGGTAAGGGTTTTGGGTTTTTTTGTTTTTAATTGCCTGGTTCAGTCCCTGCAGCATGGAAAAGCCAACTCCTTTTTAGTACTAACTGAACACCTCCTTTACAATATAATGAAAGCAAACAACCCCATCAAACTGCTGAACAAACAGCTGGCTGATAGAAAGTTACTGTACAAGTGAGAGTAACTACTGTAGTCTTCAATCTTTTTCAAGCATTTAATGTACAATACTGCCAGGATACCAAAAGCCATTTAGAAGTAAAAGTAGAAGGGGGATGGGGAAGAAACCATCTGTCTGCTTTTCAGTGTATTGTTTCCTTGGGGCTCCGATTAGAAGGTTTCCAGTTGCAGGACAAATTTTCTGGAGCACCCCAGAAAATTGATTTCCCCTTGACCACAGCATTCTCTGTTCCTAAGAGATAGCATAATCTCCTTAATAGCATTCTGTGCTAAGTATCACCATTTCTAATCAACTGCCAGATTTAATGCCCTCCCCCACTTCAAAAAACAACCTTTATTATGATAGAAATTTGGATGCATTTTACAATACACTGTAATCTATACTCCTCCACATGCAGGGTTCTTACTCACAGACCCAAAAGAATGGTATTTTCTTAAAAAAAAAAAAAAAAAGGCAACCACACAAAGTAATTTGATAATATCCTAGCATCTAAGGATATTTCACACACAAGCCAGTGATCCCTCACTATGTGGCCTGATATACGTACTTCTTTGATGTCTACTTTTTTCATTCTTTCAACAGTCAGATGTGTGATTCTTGTTCTAATTTTTTAATTGAATGCTTTTGCTCTTAAACTTTTTTTTCCTAACATTCCTGCCCAAACTGGTTATTCTTTGTTGTGACTTAAAAGGCATAACAAAACAAACAATGCTGTAGTACTATAAAGTTAACATCCTTGATAAAAAGGAAAAAATACATAGGCTCAACATTTGTCAATTTGACATAACATCCAGCACAAACCAAAAGAAGGGTTTCAGAGAATTATTTTATGATTAATAAAAAATTCATTAAAATAAAAGTTATAACAACTGCATTTGTGTTAAAAAAGACAGAAAAAGAAAACCAAGAGAATTTTCAAACAAAAATTTAATGGGAAAAAAGTTGAAAAATGTATCCTACACATCTGGCTTCCTTTTTATTTCATGGGTTGTCTGCAAGTGGCTCACTTTTTTTTTCTATTTATTTACTTCATAGTATTTACATACCATATTTAGTCTGTACATACATTTCTCAGTTTGTCGCAAGAACTTGACAGTCAAAATTCCAGCTGTATCAACTTATTTCATATTCTCTGATATCTTACTGCATTTATCTGTTCATTAGAAACAAATAGAAATTAAATACAAAAGGCCTGATTCTGAGCTATAGCAGGACCTAGATTTGAAGGCTTTTATGCCATCATTTATAGAGGTGCACTGATACATTGGTCCTGTATCAAATTGGCACCAATATAGGGAAAATTGGCAGTATTCACAGCTGGCTTTTTTTACCTGATGTAGCTGATCATGTGGCTAATAAACGCCCCATGCATGCTTGCAGCCATAGCATGCACATGGCCAGGAGTGCAGCCCAGTGTTTCGGAGAGCAGGATCTGGCTGGTAAGTCTGTTGTGGGGAAAGGATGGGGGGAAGAGAAGGAGCATTATGGGGGCGGCAGATCAAGGCCACTGCAGTGAGGGAGGGAGTGGGACTGGGACAAGCACTGCTCAGCTGGGGCAGGGCGGGGCATGGGATGGAGCTGTGAGCAGCTCATACAGGGGGCACGGGGGCAGGGTGTGGCTCCTGCCACTGTACACACCCTGGGAGGGCATGGGGGCAGGGGTTTGTACACATGGATCTGTGCATGTGGCGAGGGCAGGCTGCCGCTGCAGGCTGGGGTCGGGGCAGTGCCAAACTTGGGGTGGCTGGCAGTGGTGGTGGGAGGGAGGGTCTGGGGGTCTAGGGTGAATTTTAGGGTGGCTGCAGCCCCCCCCCCATAGGCCCCTTCCCAGTGCTGCTGCCACCTGTTCTGAATGCAGCCTGGTCCAGCCCCGCATCAGGAAGAGCCCAGTGCCACCCCCAGCTGCAGCCCCCAGCAGTAGTCTGCTCCACCTTGCACACATATCCAGAGGCACGTGCCCACTCCCATGCCTTCCCAGGGTGCATGCAGCAGCGGGAGCCACCTCCCACCATGTCCCCCAGATGAGTCACTCATGGCTCTGTCCCATGCCCCGCCCTGGCTGAGCAGCACCTGCCCCTGCCCCACTCCCTCCCTCACTGCAGGATCCTTGATCTGCCCCCCCATGCTCCTTCCCTTCCCCCCCCCCCCAACAGACTTACCACCTGGACTCCTCTCTCCACTCTTTGGAGTGGTCTATTGGAATCAGATTGGTATTGGCCGATGTGGCTCCTTAAAAATTATCCATCGGTATAGGCCCCAAAAATCTCTCAGTGCACCCCTAATTATTTGGCCTCTTTTATTCTGTGTTTGGTTTGGGCCTAGTTCAACCCTCCTTTGAGGCCTACAGGGCTGTGCAAAGTATTTATAGCATCCTAAACTAATTTCTATATGATTTCATAAGAAATAACAAAAAGTAGTCCTTTTTCTTTTTGGAGCTTCTACAAATTGTATTACTACAGTATCACCTAAATTCCACCTATAAATAAAAAGAGTTACATAACCTCTCTTTACCAACATCTACACTTGCCATTTTCCACTTTCTTCTTTTATATTCTCCTAATTTTTTTACCTCCATCTCCTACTTTTTCTGTGCAGGATGTGATTCAATATAATAAAGTTACCAAAAACAAACCTAAACACTTTGGGCCAAAGTCTGTTGCACAGGAAAAATATCCCCCAGGGAAAGCTGTGGCCTTATTCCATCTTCCAGCCACACTCCTCACCCACCCAGTTTTCTGTACAGGGAGAGAGCACATGAGGGATACTGCATGCAGAATGGGGTGTGTCTGGGTGGAGATGAGCCCTTCTATGGTTGATCCTTCACTATGACAAGATTCTCTGCAGCTGTACCATATGTCAGCAGTGTATGATCAAACATCGGAAAATGGCAAGCTGGTCCCTACAACCACCATTTTCCACTAGGATGGAGTTCAGCTCTCTCATTTTGAAAAATAAGGGGGTCCCTAATATGAGGTTTTTAGGGTGACATTTTGTGTATTTAAGTTGTGACATAAAAGTTTGGTATATTTCTCACTTTATTAGAAGTGAGAAATATACAAGAATAAATACTTAAATACCTTTCTTAAAATGCAGTAAGGTTTGTTTGTTAGTTATGTGGTGGACTTATTAATAACAGCCCAGCATGTTTGGGCTTGGAGCATCTTTATTTTGATTGGTGGAATACACCCACCAATCAAGTAACTACTGGGAGGGGCTTGCCCTGCCCCTACCTGGGGTGAGGCAAAGAGCCCCAGACCTGGTTGAAGCCAGCACTTTGCTTTGACCTGATTGGTCCATTTGCAATTTGGAGGTGGAGCCTCCGAAAGGTATAAAAGAAGCAGCATGCCCAGCACACAGCAAACATGTCAGGGAATGGAGGAGAAAGCAGAGCAGAAGAATTGGGAAGAGCTGCCCAGCAGGTGGAGCCAGTGCCCAGAAGAGCCTGAAAGACTCCCTATGCTGGTCTGGTGCTCCACCCCCAGCCAGTGCACAGCATAGCACATGGGGCCCAGACCCTAGGAGCTGTTCAAGGCACCTTAGGTCTCAATCCCTGGCTTGAGGCCAGGCTTCCAGTGCATGAACAGTGCACAGCATGGACCAGGACCCTGGGAACTGCACTGGGCAGCTTGGGTCCTCATGCCCTGGGCAAGCAGCCAGGTTTCTTCTGGTGCACAGACAGTGCATGGTGGATCTGAGGCCCTGGGAGCCTCTTGAGAGATCTTGGGCCTCCACAGTAAGCTACCATGGCTCGGTGCAGACTTTACTGCATGGTGGGTCCCCAATGAGCCGAGACGGTTGGAGCTGCTTGTGGCATGTCAGGTCTGCAGCTGCTGGCACAGGGCCAGTGGCTCACTCCATGGAGGGTCTGGGAGTGGACTGAGACCTGGCACTGCATGAGGCAACACGGGCCTCCAATCCCTAACAGAAGGTTGAGCCCTCTGGTGCATGTAACGGTGGCTAGGGCCCCCAGTGGGTGGTGGCCCAAGGGGAGCCATTGGCTCTGGAGGCCTCACAAGTGAGGAGCTGCAGGACCGAGGGGATACTGACTACCCATAGGATCCCCTGTGGAGCCATGTGTTACCCAGAAAAGTGTCTTTTCCACAGGGGAGGGAACACCCCAGCCAGGCCCTCCTGGGTGGGCTATTTTTGGTGGCATTCCTGCCAGGGCCTCAAGGGCAAGAGCACTAGGGGAAATCCCTCCCCCCCCACACACACACACCATTGTCCTACTGGTTGCTGGATCTCAGGCAGTTCCCCAGGATCAGATGTGGCCCCAAGGGTTTAAAGAGTTAAGTTTAGTCTAAGGCTGATGTGTCTTTTATTTTGTGAGAGCGTGCCTTACATTTTGTAATATTACACCTTATATTTTGTATACTTCTATATTTGTGAATTGGTAGTTTAATAGAGTCTATAACTCTGCCTGGGGATCCACTGGGACCCCTTGCTATTACTTGCACGTGTTTACCTGTCACTAACCTGAAACCCCGCTGGTGGTAACCCATTATAGAGAATAAGTTTTATAGTTATATATCTGAATATATACTTATATATCTTTACATATTTTTTATATTTATGTTAGTCTTTTACCCAATTACATAAATAATAATACATTTGTCTATAGTTCAGTTCCAAATTGTTCTGGCCTTGCTACTTTGGAACAGAGGGAAATTGTGAGCAGTCTGCAGTTTCATCCACAGCTCACCTGTCAGCTAACAATCCCCTTCAACTGAAGAAAGGATTACATACCTGTGTACACCCAGGCTACAGTTACTTTTCCTAAAAAATCTCCCATCCAGAATCAAGACTAGGACAGATGCAGTCTAGGTCTCAATGTCAGTCAGGATCACATCCTAAGGTTCTCTGGCTGGGTTTTAAATGTCACATATTTTTGAGATTCCATTTTTAAATGAAATGTAAAAAATATTTTTGAGCTCTTTGCTAAGTATTATATTATTACTTTTATGACAAGGTTGATGAAGTTTGGTAGAAAAACCTGGCATTCAGAAAACTTGACCAGCTCTAATAATTCTTTTTAGTCTTCCCACTAGGCTCCAATTCTGCAAGAGACTTATGTGCCTAAGTTTACTACTGTGAGTACCTCTAGTGATTAACAGGACTACTCATGCTACCTAAAAGAGCCAAAATGCATTTAACATTTGAAATGTTTCCAAGTGTAACAGGGTTTGGAAAAAAGCAATCATGTACTCTGGCTTGAGCACTGCTGAATCACCCTGATGGCATCCAGCCAGGGGGTATTACAAGGGGATGAGGTGATATGCAGCTCTGTTCCTCTTCCCCCTTTTCCCATAGGGTGGGAGCAATACAGATGTACAGGGGAGTGGAGTGGACTGTCAATGCTGCTCTGAGCAGAGCTTTGGCTCCTTTATTGTGAGATTGTGGGAGTGGAGATGGTGCCAGTGAGCACCCTATCAGTCAACCCTAGCTTTCCCTGAGCACCCCACTGCCAAAACCAGGGGACTGGAGACTGTGCCCCACTGTTGGAACCAAAGAAGTACGCAGCAATTGGGGGTGGAGAGGTAAAATCTTGGCTTCAGTAGGTAGGGGAAGAGTGGAGAGGGGTACAGTAAGGGACCTCACAGAAGTGGAAGCCTTGCAGCTGCAGCCTTTGTGCCCTGCTACAAGACCCCGATACTCCTACCACTGGGCTGCCAGTTCCCCCAAATTACATACCCTTCTGGTTCTGGCACCGATGGTGGGAGTCTCTGATCTAGCTTCAGTGATAGGGTCTTCTTTGAAAGCAGCAGCAGAGTGCATACTGTCTGCCCACTGTCCCTCTCCTCCCGCAACCATTGCATGGGGAGAGGAAGGAAAGCAGAGCACTGTAGGATGCCAGAAGACCAAGGGA
Organism: Alligator mississippiensis; assembly: GCF_030867095.1. Classification (NCBI taxonomy): domain Eukaryota; kingdom Metazoa; phylum Chordata; order Crocodylia; family Alligatoridae; genus Alligator; species Alligator mississippiensis. Next base: position 133,417,127 of record NC_081827.1, on the reverse strand, counting down.
CCCCTAGTCACAAGAGCATCAGAAGCAGCACATCACTTTGAAATAGAACTTTATTCAAGTGGGAATTGTTTTGGGGCTCTTCAGCTAATTTTCAAGTGTTTCAAAGGGCATGTGAATCTGTATTGTTCATCCATTGAAGAGTGCTCCAAAGGCATTTGAAACACTTCAAAATATGACATCTGTCTACACCCTAAGGTTGAATTCCCCAATTGAAGGGCATACATTTGCTCCAGCACAAACAGCAATGGCACATATTTGTGCCTCCCAGGGCACACCCTTGCATGCAAGCTCCAGCACACAACAAATTGCCCCAGGTCAGGTAGGAGATGATGCAGCCAGCACCTATGCTGACCCAGCAGCCTTACCTGGGGTACTGGGGGTAGGCCTGTGTGAAGCAGCCAGTATTCAATTTGAATTCAGCTGATTTGGAGGACAGTGATTCTATTTAGTAATTCAGATCACTGTCCAGAATCAGTCTGGTCAAATCAGATTAAAATAATTAGGCACTGATTTGGTGTGATTAGGTCATACAGTATAATGGGGAATCAGTAAAATGCCTATAACTTTTTCCTTTTTTTTGCAGAATTGGATGAAAACAGCAGGGATGGTAGCCCCTGTTGAGGGCATGAAGCCTGCCATGTTTCAAGGAGATAGGTGTAGGGGCTTCTGTGAAAGTGCACCTCAAACTGTTGAAAGCAAAACTCATGTCACTTGTGTTTGTTAACTAGGTTTCTGCTTGTAGCCCTGTTGGTCTAAGGAACAGGCAGGCAAGGTTCTTTGAGTAGATGTGATATATTTTATTATACCAACTGAATAGTTGGAGAAATATATCTTGGCAAGCTTTTTGGTTTAAAAAGGCTGAGGAAGCATCTGCAGTTGGTGTGTTTGCTATTCCTGGATGGAATGAATAGTAAAGAAGCCAGAGGCTAGGCTGCAGACAAGAAAGCCAGTCGGTGAAAAATGTAAATTGAGGCATCAGGGGGTGAGAGACAGGCTGGGAGCAGAGGGTGGGGTGGTAGGGAGGAGGAGTATGTAGCAGCCAGGTAAAAGTGGAGAGGTACCTGGGGAGTCAGATGTCAGGCAGGTTATAGTTTGTGTCATAAATCCAATGTCTATACTGAGTCCATGAGTTTTTATATCCAGTAGATTTATGAAGGAACATCAAGAGGAAGAGATGCTGGGTCCTCATCATCAGCGATTCCAATCTGAGAGGAACAGAGGGGCCCATCTGTCACTCTGACTCCATGGCACATGAGGTTTGTTGCCTTCCTGGAGATCAGATTCAGGACATCACAGAGATGATCCTGGACCTCATCCAACCCTCTGATCATTACCCCATGGTCCTCATCCATGTGGGAATGAATGACATGGTCTGGGTTGCCCCAGACCACATCATGAGAAACTTTGCTCCTTGGCTGTAGGGGCAAAGCTCAAGGAGACAAGGGCACAGGTGTTTTTTCCTTCTATCTTTCCAGTGAGCAGATGCGGATGGTGCCATGAGACATGCATTGGTGAGGCCAACCTATGGTTTCACAGCTGGTATTACCAAGCGGGCCTTAGGTTCTTGGACTATAAACCACATTTCCACACAGAGGACATGCTCGGGTGGGATGGGCTTCATCTCTCCCCAAAAGGTAAGCATGTTTTTTCTTCCAGGCTGGCTGATCTCATACCGTAAGCTTTAAACTAGGGTTGCCAGGGGACGGGGATGCAGAGGAACGTGAGGACACATCACCGTCAAGCCAGGTGATGCACCCAGGTAGTACCTAAGTAAGTGACAGGGGCCAGGCCAGACTTAGGAAAGGGGGTGGTACAGGCCCCTACAGGAGGCCTCAAATGCCTCTGCACAAGTGCTCAAAGCATGGGGCATAAGCTGGAGGAACTTGCCCTCCTGCTAGCTAGCAAAAACCCAGACCTAGTGGGCCTCACGGAAACATGGTGGGGTTCTACCCATGACTGAGCAGTGGACATTGAGGGATACAGGTGAGACAGAGCAGGGGAAAAAGGGGGGGGGGGCGGGATGTAGTGCTATATGTCAAAGAGCAATACACATCCTCAGTGATCAGGATGGGGTCAGAGGAGGGGCAAAATGAGATACTCTGGGTAAGAATACAAGCAGGGTATGGGGAAAGGGACTTGATAGTGGGCGTCTACTACAAACCGCCTCACCAGGGGGATGAGCTGGACCTGGAATTCTCAGGTCAGCTCACAGAGGGTGTAAAGTCAAGGGATATGGTTTTCATGGGTGACCTAAACTACCCAGACATCTGGGAGGAGCAGTCAGCCAGGTCTGACCACTTGTAGATTCCTAGCTGGGATACAGGATCTCCACCTAACCCAGGAGGTGCATAGTCCCACCAGGAAAAATGCCTTGCTGGACTTGGTCCTTGCCACAGGCGACAACCTGGTGAGGGGTCTGTGGGTATTCGACCACCTGGGTGGCAGTGATCATTGCCTGCTGGAATTTACTATCCAGCACAGGGTGGTGAAAGCAAGCAGCAAGGCACAGGTCCTCAACTTCAGGAGGGCTGACTTCTGTAAGCTAAGAAAGTTACTAGGAGAGGCATTGGGATCTTGGAGCTTCAATGAGCTGGGAATCCAAGATGGGTGGTTGTTCCTCAAGGAGTTGAACCTCTGAGCTCAAAGGGAGTCAGGCCCAATGCACATCAAAGGGGGCAGGAGTGCTAAGGAGCCCCCATGGCTCAGCAAAGGCGTCCAGGAATGCCTGAGGGCAAAAAAGGATGTGTACAAACAGTGGAAGAAAGGGGCCATCACCAAGGAGGATTACACCTCCGTTACTCGGGACTGCAGGGAGGCTGTTAGGAAGGCCAAGGCAGAGATGGAGCTAGGGCTAGTGGCCAGAATTAAGGATAATAAAAAGTCCTCTTTCAAACACATAGGAAGTAAGTAGTCACCGGATAATGTGGGGCCCCTACACAATAGACTTGGCAATCTGGTGATTGCAGCAAATGAAAAAGCTGACCTCTTTAATGAATCCTTTGTCTCCATATTCCTGAACAGGGACCAGGACATCTCCCCCACTAGAATTGCAGAAGGACCCAGGGGAGGCACTGCCATGCCTAGGGTCAGGGGTGACTTAGTTAGGGAAGTTTTGGAGGGGCTGGACATGTTTAAATTGGTAGGTCCAGATGTTCTTCACCCAAGGGTGCTGAGGGAATTAGTGGGGGTCATAGCAGGGCCCCTGGCATGGCTCTATGAGTGCTTGTGGGGCACTGGCCAGGTACCAGAGGATTGGAAAAGGGTCAATGTGGTCCCCATTTACAAAAAGGACAGAAAGGAGGACCCTAGCAATCATAGTCCAGTCAGTCATACCTCAGTCCTTGGGAAGACCTTTGAGAAAATTATCAAAGAGTACATCTGTAAGGGCCCAGAAGGGGAGGTGTAATGCTCAGGGGCAACCAACATGGGTTCACTGAGGGCAGGTCCTGCCTGAATAACCTGGTTTCTTTTTATGATCAGGTCACAAAGTTCCTGGATGAGGGTGTTGGGGTGGATGTCATCTTCCTGGACTTTAAGAAGGCCTTTGACATGGTTTCCCACCACATTCTCTTAAAAAAAAACTTGGTGACTGTGGCATTGATGCCTACACAGTCAGATGAGTGGCAAATTGGCTAGATGGTCACACCCAGGGAGTGGTGGTGGATGGGTCATTTTCAACCTTTAGGGATGTGGGCAGTGGAGTTCCCCAGGGCACAGTCCTGGGGCTTGTGCTGTTCAAGATCTTTATCAGTGATCTGGATGTGGAATGCACGCTGTCCAAATTCACTGACAACACCAAGTTGTGGGGCAAGGTGGTTATGCTGGATGGGAGAATCCAGCTAGATCTAGAAAAATTACAGAGGTGGGCAGATAAGAATAGGATGGAATTCAATGCAGACAAATGCAAGGTACTGCATCTAGGAAAAAGGAACCAGCAACACACCTTTAGGCAGGGGGAACACCCTTCTTGTCAACACAGTGGCAGAAATGGATCTTGGAGTCATTGTTGACTCCAGGATGAACATGAGCCACCAATGCTAGGAAGTGGTCAATAAGGCTAACAGCACCTTGACGTGCATCTACAGATGCATCACAAGCAGGTCCAGAGAGGTGATCCTTCCCCTCTATGTGGTATTGGTCAGGCCACAGTTGGAGTACTGCATCCAGTTCTGGGTACTGCACTTCAAGAGGGATGTGGCTAGCACTGAGAGGGTCCAGAGGAGGGCCACTTGCATGGTCAAGGGGCACTGGGCCAGCCCTATGAAGAGAGGCTAAAGGGCCTGAACCTATTCAGCCTCCACGAAAGAAGGCTGAAAGGGGATTTGGTGGCTGTTTACAGACTCACAAGGGGGCATCAGTGATAGTTGTGGGAGGCTCTGTTCCCCCAGGCATCACCCAGGGTTACTAGGAATAACAGCAACAGATTGTTAGAGAGAAGGTTCAGGCTGGACATCAGGAGACATTACTTCACAGTTAGGGCTGCAAAGTTTTGGAATGGGCTCCCAAGTGATGTGGTACTTTCTCCTACCTTGGGGATCTTCAAGAGGAGGCTGGACAGATATTTGGCTGGGGTGATATGACCCCGGTACCCATTTCTGCCCAGCGGAGGGGGTTGGACCTAATTATCTGTTTACGTCCCTTCTGACCCCAAGTACTATGATACCTTCAAGTTCACCCTGGTGGGTCATTAAATTGTTGTCAATGCAAGTTTAAAAAGCAAAAAGGTACAGCGTGAGGATGGTAGCACTCACTCCATCTAGAGGTGGAGTTTGGGGAACCCCAGCAGTGGAAGGTTCACCTTGAGGAAAACCAGCTGCTCCACCAAACCAGGATCCAAGAAGGTATGGTGGGGTATCACAACATCCTCAGCAATGCTGAACACCCTCTTGCTTGGAACACTGGTTCATGGACAGGACAAGTGTTTCTGGGCAACTGTAGCTAGATCCTGCCACATCTGGCTGTGAGTTGCCCAAATGGCCAAGAAGTCACATTGCAGTGGCTCCACATCCTCGGTGAGATAGGTAGCCATCAAGGCCTCTGCACGACCTTCCGGATGGGAGGACCTGGTGCCTCTGGACCCCACCATTGAAGCCATACCCTTGGCCTACATTGGCAGTGCCTGTTATGAAGGAGACTGGATGCTGCTGGGAGTACTGGCACGGGAAAGTGGATCCCCCTCTTCCACATCCCCCTGCCACAGCCCTTCTGCCTTCCTGACCCTATTCACCAGCACCTCCATCCAGTGATCCAGAGTTTTGCTGCTGCAGTTCCTCCCCTTCACACTTGGGTTGCACGTGCCTACCAGCATGTGGCCCGTACTGGACCTCAATGGATCCAGCCATATTTTTTATGCTCTCCTTCAGCCGTCTCACCAGTGCCTGTGCCTCTGGGGACAGTGGCTGCCCCAGCCAGGAACATCGATCCCCTTGAAATTCTCAATTTGATTCTCAAGCTCCTTCACTATGGAGATCACTTGGATAAGGAGGGCATCATCAGTGCCGAGGCTCTCGGTGGCCTCAAGGAACAGCTTGAGGACCACCAAGATCTTGGAGATTGTACCCCACTCAGCTCTGTTAAGGAGGCCGCTAATCCCAATCTCCCTGAGCAAGGCTGTCTCATGGCCTTCTGTTGCTTGACTAGCCTTTCCAGCATCAGGTATGTGGAGTTCCACTGAGTCTCCAAATCTTGCATGATTTTGAGTCACAAGATGCTCAGCTTTGCCTGTTTCTACCACAGCATTTTGCCCCCTTTGATGCTCCAGTGGAAGTAGCACACCACCTTACTGCATTTTTAAATAGGCTGGCTAGTAGTGATGGCGCTGTCACTGGGAGCACTGTCCCCCTTCAAGGTGCCCTTGTGTCACAGAACACTAAGGTGCCCTGCTCCCAAAGAGGGGAAACTGCAAGGGAGGAAGCCCTAGCAGGGAATCAGGAGCCCAGCTGTGCATTGCCAGGGCAACCAGAGAAGGTCAGCTGACCAGAAGGGGCAGGAACTGGCTCCTTTATAAACCCTAGGGGCTGGGGCCAGAGGCAGTTCCCTGCCAGCAACCAGAGAGGAAGGAGCTCCCTGAGCAAAGATTCGGGCTCATTACAGATGGTGGTGTGGAGCAACGTGCTACTGACCAAAGAAAGGGAGATAGTAGATCATGTAAAAATACAATGTTGGTGCAGGGACTCCCCAAGAGTCGAGAGAGTAAGGGCCATGCTTCAGGTAGGTGATAGGACCCGGCAGATGCTTGTTGGGGTCACAGAGCATTTACCCTACCCAGTAGTACTGGGTTGTGATTGGCCTGAGCTATTCGGGGAAATAACTAGGGCAAGGTCAAAGGAGAAGGTTGAGGGATTCGCAGTAGAGACAGAACAAGTGCCCCCTGAAGAAGAGGCTAGGCAAGAAGTGGATGTCACCGCTTTGTGGGAGAATGAATACTTTCAGTTGGAGCAGAGCCAGGAGACAGACTTTCGCTACGCTTTGTGAGAACACCTAGCCCAATGAGACGGCGAGGTCTTATGGCGAGAGCCGATGGAGACAACACTGAGATTCGAGGTACGGAATGGTCTCCTGTACCGAATTGAACAAGGAAAGCCTGGAGGGGAGGAGGTCATACAGCTGCTAGTACCTCGGCATATTGACAGGCCGTCTTGAAGGTGGCTCATGAACTCCCTACGGTGGGGACACTTGGGCAGAGACAAAACTGAAGTCCGCATTAGGGCAAGATTCTTTTGGCCCGGACTGTTGTGAGAAGTGGCAAGATATTGCGCTTCCTGTCCTGTGTGCCAGAAAGCGGACCTGAGGCTTGATGGAGGTTCCATTTGAGCGAGTAGCGGTGGACATCGTGGGGCCCCTTCTCCATAGCAGCACTGGAAACCAGTATATCCTAGTCCTACCAAATTATGCCACCAGGTACCCTGAGGCTGTACTGATGAGAACCATATCAGCTCCGAAGGTGGCGAACAAGCTTGTAACAGGTAGCCACTCTGGGCCGACCTTAACGTGGCCCGCACACCCGTTCCTGGGGCAACCGCCCGCCTACTCGCCTACCACACTTTGTTGATAATTGATTAATAGGTATTAATTAGCAGGAGGCTGCCCTTGTACTGCCCCGCTGCCAGGGGGCGCTATCTGTGGCTCCGTTTCCTCCCTACACTGCAGTCCACACCTCGCCGATGGAATCGCCGTTGTCTCAATTCTATCACTATTTGGCCCCTTCCTGTTCTCCCTGGGCCTTCCTTCTCCGTGCCCACACTTGGGCTCCTCAATAATGCTGCCCCCTATCTGGGGCTCACCGCACCCAACTTGGGCTCCTCAATAAGGCTGCCCCCTATCTGGGGCTCTGTGCCCACACTGGGCTTCTCAATAAGGCTGCCCCTTATCTGGGGCTCACCGGTCCCACACCAGGGCTTCTCAATAGTGCTGCCCCCTACCTGGGGCTCACAGTGCCCAACTTGGGCTTCCTAATAATACTGCCCCTTATCTGGGGCTCACTGTGCCCACACTTGAGCTTCTCAATAATGCTGCCCTCTGGGGCTCGCCATGCCGGCACTGGGGCTTCTCAAATGCCCCTCTCTGGGCTGGGGTCTACGTACCTCATACGCTGCACTTGTACTGGCACTGGGGTCCTCACACTCCGCTGTGAGTCCCCTATGAGGCCTCCTCCAACCCCTAATAGCCTCACCCAAACCACCGGTTTAACAAACAACAAAACACAAGCCCCTGGGCTGTAACAAATTGAAGCAGCCTGGCTATAACAACATTGCTCCAGCCTCTTAGAGCTGCCATAAGCTGTACCTGCAGTCAGGCTTCTTCCTGCATCTTAGAGAGCTCCTGCCTCTCTGGCCTCCGATCTGTGCTTTATATAGGAGCCAGGTCCTGCCCCTTTCTGTCAGCTGACCTCCTGGTTGCCCCAGCAACCCACAGCTGGGCTCCTTAGTCACTGCTAGGGCTCCCTCCCTAGCAGTTTCCTCTCTTCAGGAGCAGGGCACCTCAGTGCTCTGTGACAGAGCTATTGAAAATATTCTCTCAGGTAGGACTCCCTAGGGAATTGTTGACAGACCAGGGGACGAATTTTACCCTCATGTGTCTTTGAGGGAGTGAGTCAAGCCCTAGGGATTAAACACCTTAAGATGGCAGTCTACCACCCCCAAGCAGATGGGCTCATAGAATGTTTTAATCAGACCCTGAAACAGATGTTGAAGAAGTTTGTTGCTGAGAGCCCTCAGGATTGTGATAAAATGATACCCCGCTTTGCTGTTTGCGGTAAGAGAGGCGCCCCAGGCCTCAACCAGGTTTTCATTCTTTGAACTGTTATACAGCTGGCAACCCCGGGGAATACTCGATCTGATTAAAGAAGGTTGGGAAAAACAACAAGGTAAAGACCAGAATGTGATCCAGTACGTGATACAACTGCGGGAATGCCTTGAAGCCGCTCAGAGTGAGGTTGTAGGAAATCTCAGATAGGCCCAGCAACGTCAGGTGAGATATTACAACCGGGGTGCCCGGGAAAGGAAGTTTGACGTGGGAGACCGCATGTTGGTTCTAATGCCAAACCAGGGAAGTAAGTTGCTTGCCTGGTGGCAGGGACCCTATGAAGTTATGCGCCAACTGGGGCCCTTGGATTATGAGGTGTATCAGGCAGACAAACAAAAGAAGAAGCGGGTATACCACGTCAATCTGCTGAAGAAGTGGGAAGACCGAGAATGTACATACCTGGCCTCCCATCCTGATGAACTAGAATTAGGACCCTCTTTGAAAGAGGGAAGCGGACCGGGTAACGTGGAACTGGCCGCGCAACTAACAGAGGACCAGAGGAGACAGGCGGCCAAACTAGTCAGGGAATTTGGAAAAGTGTTTCAGGAAACGCTTGGTACACTGGATAAAAACCCCTCCAGGCCAGGTGATCCAGGAGATTTGGAGACGGATTCCCCAATGACTACAGGGATAGATAAAAACAGAAATTGAGACGTTGCTAGAGAAAGGCATCATATGCAGGTCCCACAGTGACTGGTGGAGTCCCATCATGGCGGTACCTAAGCCCGATGGAAAAATTAGTCTACGTGTCGATTTCTGGAATGTAAACGCAGTAGCGAAGTTTGATGCCTACCCAATGCCGAGAGTAGATGAACTGATAGAAAACATTGGACAAGCTCACTACATCTCCACCTTAGACCTGACAAAAGGCTATTGGCAGGTGCCAGTAGCACCTGAAGACCAAGAGAAAACAGCATTCGCTACCTCATGGGGGCTCTTCCACTTCCGACGCATGCCATTCGGACTACATGGAGCCGCAGCTATGTTTCAGCATCTAATGGACAGAGTTTTGGCCCCCCACATGGGTTATGCTGTGGCATACATAGATGATATTATTATATATACTGAAGACTGGGCTGAACACCTCAAAGCGCTAAGGGCCGTGGTACAAGACGTGAGATGGGCTGGGCTGACAGCCAATCCAAAAAAGTGTACCATAGGGAAAGAAGAGACTCAATACCTGGGGTTCCTAGTAGGAAGTGGAAAAGTGAGGCCGTTATTAAGTAATGTGGAGGCCTTGCAGAAGTACCAAACTCCCCAATCTAAAAAACAAGTGAGGGCTTTTTTGGGGCTAGCCAACTATTATAGAAGGTTTGTACTCCACTTTGCAGATTTGGTGGTACCATTGACAGAGATGACAAAGGCAGGGGCTCCTGCCAAAGTGAGATGCACGCTGGAGGCGGAAAAGGCATTCCAAGAGGTGAAGGAAGCACTGTGCCTGCAACCCCTGCTATATACCCCAGACTTTAATAAACCCTTCCTGGTGCAGACCGATGCTTCAAAAGCAGCAGTTGGATCGGTGTTGATCCAGGTAGAGGGGGAAGAAGAGCGCCCTATAGCATACATAAGTAGAAAGTTACACCCACCCAAGTGAAATTATGCCACAATAGAAAAGGAGTGTTTGGCAATTAAGTAGGCAGTGGGAACACTCCGCTACTATCTGCTAGGACGTCAGTTCACATTGATAATGGACCACGTGCCCCTACGCTGGTTGCAGAGCATGAAGACAGACAATGCTAGACTAATGGGATGGGCCCTTAGTCTGCAACCATATTGCTTTGAGGTAAAACATCGCCCAGGAGCTAAGAACATAAGTGCTGAGTTCTTCTCCAGGCAATACAAGGAAGAAGAAGGGCTAGGTGGAACAGAAAGACCGCGGCCAAGAGAGAAAAGTGGAGGGCTGCGGGTAATAAGGAACCTGAACCCTGTTACTAAGAGACAGAGCAGTTCCCCTAGGCACAGAGCTTTCCAGTTAGGGCGGCTGGCACAAGAGAGACCCTGACTCAATCCTTACCAGCCAGTCAGGTGGCAGTAGGAGGAGGGTCAAACCTTTGTAAAGGGCAAGCGGAGGAAGTCGGAATGACGGCCAAGAGGCGGACTCCTAATGGCTACAGTACTGTGCCCGACACCTTGGTCAGAGAAATACCCAGACCCAGGGCCATCCCTCTCAATTATTTAAAGGATGTAGGGAAAAAGATAGGCCTGAACTGCACCCTACAAGGGATGGCTAATGTGGGGGGACTACCTGTGGCGGGGTAACTCCCACAAATCCCACATGGTGCGCCCTTGCGTAAAAGGTGAGGAGGAGGCACCTGAAAACCTCCGCCTCCCATATCTGAGTTGCTGGGTGCCTGAAGAAAGGCCAAGGAAAAACCCCAGATCGGTGCAACACCTAGCAAAAATGAAGATCCGCCTCGGTGAGTCAGGATCTTAAGCGGGGAGGTGTGTCACAGAGCACTGAGGTGCCCTGCTCCCAAAGAGGGGAAACTGCTAGGGAGGAAGCCCTAGCAGGGAATAAGGAGCCCAGCTGTGGGTTGCCAGGGCAACCAGAGAAGGTCAGCTGACCAGAAGGGGCAGGGCCTGGCTCCCTTATAAACCTAAGGAGCTGAGGCCAGAGGCAGTTCTCTACCAGCAGCCAGAGAGGAAGGAGCTCTCTGAGCAAAGATGCAAGAAGAAGCCTGACCGCAGGTACAGCCCAAGCCGGGTAAAGGATGGCATCCCTGGGATGTTTGAGCAACGTGGTTTTAGCTGGGTGGCTTTAAGTTATGTTATAGCCTAGAGGCTTGTGTTTGTTTTGCTGTTTATCACCGGTGGTTTGGGTGAGGCTATTAGGGGTTGGAAGAGGCCTCATAGGGGACTCATAGTGGAGTGTGAGGACCCCAGTGCCAGTAAGGGCGTAGCATTCGGGGTGTATAGACCCCAGCCCCAGAGAAGGGGGCAGCTTTACAGAGAAGGCCCCAGAGGAGGGTGGCATTATTGAGGGGCCCCAGAAAAGGGGGTGGCAGTATTGACGTGCGCCCTGAGAGGGCAGCAGTATTGAGGAGCACCCTGAGAGAGGGTGGAAGCCCTAGAGAAGGGGGCAGTTACTTAGAAGCCCCAGTGCAGGCGTGGTGAGCCCCAGAGAGGAGATGGCACTACTGAAGGGCCCTGGAGAGGAGGGGCACTGCTGAGAAGCCCAGTGTGGGCGTGGTGAGCCCCAGAGAGGGGGTAGTTGCTAGGAAGCCCAAGAGAGGGGGCGTTGTGCAGAAACCCCAGGGAAGGGGGCATTATTGTGGAGCCCTAGAGAGGGGGTGGCATGACTGAGGAGGCCCAGAGAGGATGAAAAGGGGCCAGATCATAACTGGGATGGGACATAACATCTATTCCATCAGTGAGGTGTGGACTGTGGTGTAGGGGAGGAAATGGAGCCGCAGATAGCACCCCCTGGCAGCGGGGCAGTACAAGGGCAGCCTCCTGCTAATTAACACCAATTAATCAATTAACAACAAGGCATGGCACATGAGTAGGAGGGCAGTTGCCCCAGGAACAGGTGTGCAGGCCACATTTAGGTCAGCCCAGAGCAGATACCTGTTACACCTTGGCTATGAGGTGGAACTTGTATGCCACATAGTGGATGCCAACAAAATTGGTATCATGGTCCACCTTAACCATACTGGCCCTATTGTCAGTGACCATGAACCCACGGGTGAGCTCACCCTGCCCAATGAGCCACCCCCGCAACATGCAGTTCATGGCCACCGTGATCTCCCTTGCCACGTGGGACTCATCTGTCACCTCCTCTTGAAGGAGAGCCCACCAACAGCCTGATGGATCACACCAGTGTCCTGTCAGGGAGAGGTATACATAATCTCCACCCCAGCTGTTTCCGATGTGTGAGGTGAAGTGCAAAGCTACCTGTGGACCTGACTTGTGCAGCTCCTCCCTCTAGTACTCCCTGCATGCCTCATACAGGAATAGCACCATCCTGCTAAAGGTGGTGTGTGCAGGCACTTGGTAGGATGAGGCCACGAGCACCATGAGCTGCCTGAACCCTCGACGCTCAACAAAGGAAAAGGGCTGGCCATTGACATCAAGTATCTACTCAATGCTCTGGGTGACTTTGCTCGCCCTTGCAACATGCCCCTTTTGTCTGTGGCTTTCCCTCACTGGTCCAGGCTGGCCTACCTCTGCTTCATGGGGATGGGGGCTTGGGAAGGAGAGGGGGACTTGTTTTTGGGCATGCTCCAACTGGTGCCAGGCTGAGGAGGAACAAGGGCAAGGGGGTGCTGCCTCCTGAGATGCAGCAGTATCATGGTGATAGTTCAGCGTTTCATCTCCTTTCCCCTGTTGATCTGCCTTTGGCAATGTTGGCAGGAAGCATACCTGGGATCATTTGCTAACTCAAAATGATCCCATATTACACTACCCCCTGCTTCTGGGTTGAGGATGGGGATCCTGCCGAACCCCCCTTCCTCAGCAGGCACAGGCACAACATTGGAGGACTGAGCTATCTTCCCCCACAACCTCCTCCAAAGTGCCTTCCAGAAGAGATCTGCATATAAGGGAACTTTGAGAGGTGTGCAACATGAACTCTCATCCCCTGCTCCTTCCCCAGAACTTCCCTGGCTATGGCACAGAGCTCCTCTGGTTCCAGATCCACTTCCTTCTCTGGCACTGGGAGGCTTAAGCTGGGAGCTGAAATTGGGGTGGAGGAGACTAGCATGCTGGTGCTGGTGGCTATTTCTGGTGTTAGTGAAGGTGGTGCAGGGACAAGTACTGCTCCCACCACCTTGCTTCCATTGGCAGCACAAGACACACTGCTGCCAAGAAAGAGTGCATCTACATTTGGGTGGAGGGGAACTTGCAGCTCTCCCTCTACCCTCTCTAGCCCCTCCTCCCTCCCCTGCCAGAAGACCTGGCACCTGCCTTTCCAGCACACTTCATAATCTTTGCTGTGCTAGAAAATGTGTGTGTAATATATCTTGTATGTGTTTCATATGTGTGTTTGTGTAATATATCTTCTATCTATAGTCAGCCTCCTGCTAGTCTCTCTTCTTGGAAAGGATTGGATACACCTTTTCAATATACTAAGAGCCAGCCAGTACTATTCACATGTTGTTGCTTCCAGATAGACATCTCATCAAAAGCAGAGAAAGGTTTCACACAGAGCCTTATATGCTGTTTCTACATCCCTCCCCCAGAGCACTGTGATTGGAAGGGAATTCAGGGAAAGATCATGGTCACTGGCCAGCTACAGATGTCAATATCAGAGCAGTCTTTCCACTTCTCAGTTTCTGTTTCTCCCTAAGACTACCTTCTGAACTGCTGAATATTTTCCTAATTGATTTGGATGCTTTGAATCAATTTGGAGCTTTTAATGGGTCCCCCAATTAGATTTGGTTTAAATGATTTGGTTGCTGAATTGGGCCAAATCTTCTCTGAATTCAGTCACCGATTTCAGCTTCACACACTCCTAACTGGGGGCCTCCCAGAGCAGCCACATGTGCATCAATATTTTTTTTGGTAGTTTTTTTTTTTTTTTTACACCAGGAACTCCTGGTGTCAAATTCCAGTACTGTGCTGCAAATTAGCAGTGCAGTGTAGTTTGTGGTGCCTCAAACACCTTTGAGGTGCTGCAAACTGTATATGTACACTTTAGGCATGTTCAGACAAGGGTGCACCCTTATCTGGAATTAGGGACCAAACGTAAAAATGTAATAAAAAGATTAAAACTGGCCAAATTGTCCTGAATTTCTAGTTTTTGACACAGCTTTTCATCACAACTCAAGTTTTGACAAAAAAAATTAGCTTGAATTTTTCAAAATCTGAGGGGAGGGTTACCAGCTAGATGGCTTGTAACATCTGAAACACTGACACACTGTAAGATTTGGATGTTTTATGAACTTTTGAACACTAAATTTTAAAGTTCTTAAAGTTATCAAAATGTTACCAATGAAACTTTTTTTTTTTTAAGTATTCAAAACTACTGTCTGTATCTTTATGTAATATAATTTCAGTCATATACAACTTGCAAAATAAGATCATTATAACAGTGTCATGCACTTATCTTGTAAAGATTCACTCAGTTGCCCCATATGCAGATAAATAATGATTAGGGTTTTACCACAGAAGGCATTGCTGACCCCCCAATTGCTAACAAAATGTACGGATTTGCTAACAAACTGATTCATTCTCTTTCATGCAAAGTAATACTAGACTGCACAGCAAATACAGCTGGTTCCAGAATTATAACAAGAAATTTTGCTAAAAATGAAAGAATGAAAAACAGTTGAAATGCATAAAGAACCTTGTCTGCCTAAGGCCTTTAAAACATTCTAGTCTGTTCTTAGTGCATCACTTGAAGTTTGGGGATTTGGGGCATTTTTTTTCTGTGACCAGAAAGGAGGGTACATATAAAGGTTAATTTCTCTGATGGATTGAGATGCAGCCTTGAAAATCAGGAATAAGGAAGACAGTCAAGTGTTTGTGCTCTATCATACCTAGTTACACACTGATCAAACATTAATTGTTTTAAAATAAATCAGTATATACTGGTCTCATCCTTTCAGTGCTTAGATTGGAAGAGGAAAAAATGCTCTGTTACTTGGCAGGAATCAATGCTGCCTTAAATTAGGAAAGAAACCTAGGTTATGGGCAGCTTTTTCAAGACTTACACCTCATAAAGTTAGAAGATGTTAGTCAAAAAGAACCCCAAATTACTCCCTTAATCAGTTTTGCTTATTTATTTTTCTATTCAGGGTGGATTGCATCTGCAGTCCCCTTTTCCTCCTAACAGTAGAAAATTAAAAATAATAATCTTTAAGGAGAACAACAATAACAACAAACAATTTACATTCTGCATGGTTATTGCGATGTCGCAACAACCCTGATGTTTGACCACACTAACACAACATTAGAAAAACGTGGGCAGACAAAGTTATTAACAAAATGGGTATTAAAACGGATACGGTAGAATTGTTGGATGGTGACTTATTTATTGTTTGTTCAGTATAATTCTCATAAAACTGTGCAAGCCACTGTGAAGTTATAAATGGGCAGACCTGTAAAGGTGTTAGGCAGATAATAACCACAGCAAATTGAGACAGGTGAACCTCAGGACACAATGCAACCAGACCCAATACACTTAACAGCCACTGACAATAGTGTTATCTCATTTCTGTGTGATGGCCTAGGAAATCTCGGAAACTAATTGAACACTGTTGGTTAATAGGCTGCTTACATGTGTTTTAAAATCTGTATGATGTTAATGTGGATGGTTTGTTGTTGTTATTGTCATGTTTCACTGCAGAAGAAAGATGTGGGGAGTTGTGCCTCTGAGAGACTCTCACATGAGTTGGGTGGGACCAGCTGATTTGTGCAGAGGCTTATTATGCACAATGGTGAACAGTTAGAACTCAGACACTGAATAAAGCAGACCTCTGCCAGACTCCTTGGCTCCAAGTGACTGCTGAAAATACAATCCATTTTCCCTTAATAAAAATCTGTCTTCAGTTTGCACAGGCCAAAGAGAGGCAAAGGGAGGAGAAAATTGGATGGATGGGGGCAAAATGAGGTAGAGAGGCCTGGAATTGTCAGCTAGAATCATAAGAATTCATAAATGCAACAAGAAATTAGGCAGGAAAAGATGAAGCAGAACTGAGGATATGCAAAGGGGGAGCTAGAATGTTGTGTGCGCATGGTTTCATATTCAATTAATGTGCACTTATGAGCAGGAATAATTTTTCAATAGAAAAATTTTCACTCAAAATACTCTGACCAGCTCTAATTAAAGCTAGGCCTTCTGGTCTTCATCCTTGGCACATTGCTGGCTGGTTTCCATGGAAACACACCAGCATCTAGCAAATTTTATTTCAGTAGGACAGCCAGAAAGCAGGGAATAAGGGAAAGAAAATCTGGAGTTAATGCAGAGCCATAATGACAGGGAGAGTTGAGTCCTAAGACTTTACCACAGCTCTTTAACACCATGAACATGCACCATCTGATCAAGTCTCTTCTGAAGTGTGTTTCTTTTCAGCTCACAAGCTCATTTTCTGTCTTCAGAAAGAGAAACAGTTTCTGAACAAAGACAAGCTATGCTTCAGACTGGAGAGATTTTCTGCACCGATTTTTTAAAAAAAAAAAAAAAAAAAAAAAAAAAAAAATTAACTATGAAAATTGTTGGATTCCCAAGTCATGGAAGCTTTTCCCAATGTAATACCACAGACTTTTTTGGCCATTATTTAAGGAGTGAACTCCTATTGCTTAGACTAGCTTCTGACTTCATAAAAGGGTCACTCTCACATGCTTTAATGTGATAAGAGAAGATGCTTGCAAATTTTACACAACTCTTCTTTCATTTCCAAATCTCTGAATAATCAGCACTAGCTTTTGACAGGCAACACTAGAATTTATACCTTTTTTTTTTTTTTTTTTACTAATTGGCTATATTTTGTCACTATTGTTATTGATCATTTGCCTTACTGTAGTGCCCATGAGCATAGTGGTGACCTGGACCTCACTGTGCTAGGCAACATAAGGTTTCTTTTTAAAAATAACATAATTATTTGGCAGGACACGATAACTGAGTGGCTTGGTATGTGGAAGGTTTTCACATTCAGAATGCTGGTTTTAATTCATCCTAACTTAGGAGAGACCAGAAGTTTATTCTATTTTTATCATTCAGCTGATAAAAAGATTAAACAGATTGCCCACTTTTGTCACTGTTATGGAACTAACAATTGCAGCAGATAGTATAACCCCCAACATTCAAGGATAGCATCTATCATTGCGATGCATTAATGTGGTGGTGAGAAGAAGCTTACATTACTACTCTTCATGCTACGTTGCACTTGCTCCAGGGATAAATAAAGGCCTTTAGTTTTTGATACGTTCCATCAGGTAACTTTTTATCAGCACTGTATTCATTTAAAAAAAAAATGCTGTCATTTCATTAAATATAGAAACAACCACCCATGGTCATCTTTTTGTAACTTTAAATCTGAATATTAGAAACTTTTTAAAGGAGAAAGAGATATATAGTCATTCTTTGAGACCCAGCTCCCAGCAGTAAGCAGTATAAATATTGACAAGAGAAATTGCTTGAAATGGAGATCCACTTTGTACAGATTTAGTTAGCCACCTTAACCCATCTCAGGGGAAATTATCTCAATGCCTAGTGATTTCAGCTCATGGGATTAAAGTTCAAATTAGGTGCCTGGAGTTATATGGTTACATCTGTTTCAGGTGATCACCATTGGTCATGTGACTACATAGTGTTTTTGGTTTTTTTTTTTTAATGATAGCTTCATAGGTGACATGTAGAGGGGGCAGCGGGGAGCATATGCCCCTCCTGAGATTGGCCCTCACTAGCCAGGGAGTGAGGGCCCTGAGTGAAGTGCCAACTGGTGCTCCCCCTGAGATTGGCACCAGCAGGCACTGAGAAATACCGGTGGCACTGAGATCGGTCTCTGGGGGACTCTTCTCCCCCCCCCCCCCCCCCAAATCAGCAATTGGCTGCTGGGGAACCCCCAGACTCTGGAGGCATCAGCCACCCATGATTAGCTTTCAAATTAATCACTCATGCCTGTCTTGAAGACTTATCTACTAATGCTGATTTTTAAGGAGAGTGTTCAAGGAGCTGATGCTTCCACATATAGAAGTTACTCATATTTTGTGGTAGCAGAATTGGTCCTTTTTGCCTTATTTTCCTACATGTATAAAACTTATGGTGTAAGAAAAGTGGATTTTGAGAGCTATAAGGAATTCACAGGACCAACACAGAAAAAAATGAGGCAGTTGAGTTAATCCAATTGTTCTGTCCAGATTACCCATTTGAATGGGTGCCTTGTATGTACAAGTAGTTTGAGAGGTATCATGTGGCATTACTGTTACACACCTTCCTATTTCTTTCCCAACCTTGCAAACAAATGTTCAATCTAGGGAAGACAGGATGTGGTATCACCTACTTTGATTATGTATGTGAGGGGCTGTGCCAGACACAGAAGAATTTGTAACCTATGCGCATTATGCAGAAAGCAAAATTCTGCCAGCCGAGGTTTTGTTGGCCCAGGGTATGAAAAGGTCATCCTCACGTGAATGATGTAGCTCTAGTATCAAAAACTTTTGGAATGGATCTGGCAAGTACAGCAGAGGGCAGGATTTATGTTGGCAAAGCTTTTGCTATGGATGAAAAATTTGTGGAAGTTTCACTATCATAAATTTAGAAGAGTTTCAGAGCAGTCGCAAGTTTAAGGCTTTATAACATCTTAGACCTGCATAATTGGGATTTGCCACTCTAGGGGGCCTGGGCAAGAGAAAGACATTACTGGTTTAAGTGATCAGAAACTGGTTTAAACCTGTAACAGAACAGATGGTTAGTGCACACAAACCAGTTTGAAAATTGGCTGAAACCAGTTTGAGATAAACTTGATTGAATGTAGTATCAAACTTTACTGATTTGGGTCAAACTGGTTTATGCAATGTCTGTCCCAGACTCCTTCCTAGTTTAAGTTAAATCAGACTTCTCCAGCATCCTAGCTTGCTCTCTGGGCTGGGTGGGGCTCTCTGTTCCATAGCAGGGCTGGCCCCTCCCCCCTGCTCCCTGGCTGGAGCTCTGGCAGTGACTGTAGGTGTCTGTCTGGCTTCCCTCCTGCCCCACCCTCTCCCCTTCCCTCACCACACCCTGCTAAGCAGGGATCCCTCATCTCCTCTGCCTTACACAGACACCTCTCAGCACTAGCTAGCATACCACATGCTGCCTGCGGTCCATGCTGTGGGATACCAGACAAAGGGAAGCAGGACAGGCTTAGGGCTCTTTGGAGCTAATCAACAGGTAGTTGGTAATCTCCATCTTTTCTTGGAACAAGTTGTTTAAGAAGAGCTTGAACTAATGACAGATCCTTTTGTTTTGGTGATGGGGTAATAAACTCTGTATAAACCCCTACTGGCTCCCTTATTGACCAGCGAGGGGGAGAACCCCTCTCTAATCAGAGCCTCCTGGCCATGCACCTCCCCTCCCCTCAGCTCAGCACTGTGGAAGAAAGGGCAGCTTTATTGCCTCCTGACTTGTAGACTAAGCCATTGCAGGCATGTGCCTATATTTTCTCAGTCCAGACGGGAGGTCTGGCAGTTAGAAACTGATTCAGCCTAAGCAGGTTAGACTAACCTGCAAAGATGGAATCAATTCAGGCTCAGGCTTTTTGAATGTTTGTCCCTAGCCCTAGAGAACAAGGTCAAAGACAGGAGCCAGGACTTTGTGGTTGGAAAGCGGGGTGGCATGTAGCTTGGAGAAAAAGAAGCCAGCATGGGAACTGGGGCTTCAGACAAGAAAAGGCATTTAAGTCTGTTTGAAGTGAACCTGGAGTTGGGGAGGGGTAAGAAGTAAAGAAAAAGGAGTGAAAGAATAAAATAAAATAAAATACCAACAACTTACACTCGTTTCACTGAACTGGGTTGGAGCTGGGGGCTCAGGAGGGGAGATGGCTTAATACACCAGAATAGAGCTGAGACTTCATAGTCTCACTGCTGGGGCAGAGCTGGGGATCCAATGCTATAGAGGGGGTAGGTAGAAGGACTGATTGCTGCTGTTTGTTCAGAGATGCTAGAGCAAGCAGGAAACTGATGAAGCTGCATCTGTGTGCTCAGAGTGATCAGGGTCACACCCCTGGGATGGGAGGAGTTGTTGACTTGCAGCCAGCACTACCCTATGGGCAGTAGAGTTCAGGCAGGTTGAAATTTTGCTCACACAGCAGAGGAATCCTGGGATGTTGGAGGAATGAAAGCAGATGGCTTTCTCTCCCCAGGGTATTCTAACAATACCCTGGAACAATGTAGGTAAAAAGGTTCAAAGATAAACCTCACCCTGGATGGCATGATGTTTAGAGGGTACTTATCATGGGTCAATACCTTTTTAATGGTGAATGCACTCATTTTAAGCACTTTTATATGGTAATTGAAAGGGAACCTGTAACACCACCCTATGTGTGGAGGCTGCCGTAATGTGGCAGCAGAAAGACTACTTCTGGCAGAGTTGTCTCTCTAAGGGACCCACCTTCTGTGTGCTCCTGCCTTAGTTAAACTTGGCTAGAATATGGCATGCACAAGGAGTGGAACCAGAAGGGTGCAGTGGTGCAGTGGCACCTTCCCCCACCCTGCCCCCCAGCTTTGATTCCTGGTCCACATTCAGTTTCAAACCAACTGACTGGCAGTGGCAGCAACTTCTCTATTCTGGCAGCAGTGAGGGAGTCACTTGACTTGACTTCATGGCTCATTATAATCGACCAGATTATGGCTGAATTCTTCATTCCATAAGGGTTAATGGCTCTCTCTCCTTTATAATATTTTTAATGTTCAGCTGATCAAACTAGGCTTTTTTCTGCAATTCTGTTGTGTATTAGCTACTCTTGGTAATGTATCTCTTATTTTGCAGCTCTGCACTTTGTTTTTAACTTTTAGTTAAAAACATTAACTCAGGTGTGGAAACCTCATTTAGTGAAGCATTAGATTAACTGTCAAGATGCTCAAGAAGCCAGAATTTGTTTTATGACTGAAGAAAGAGATGTACATTTAATTCTAATGGCTACTGGACAAATATAACAACAGCTTTTGATTAGTTTGCCTAGTTTGATGTGTTTTATATGCAGTAGATAATATAGAAAATTAATGCTTCAATTTTAAAATGAATAACATAATCTTGAGCCCCTAGCTTAGTAAATCTTCTAGTTTATTTTTAAGTAAAGAAAAATATGTGGTGCCATATCATGTATAGTGCAACACCCCATTTGCTCTCCCCTTTTCAAAATCCTAGATCTGCCCACGGACTGTGCAAAAGATAGTCTCTGTTTGAACTGCATTTCTAAGGCAGAATTAGTCTCTGGGTACTGGACATTGGGGTAGAATTCACCAAAGAAGACACTACCAATTGAGATCACTCAGGGAAGGAATCTGCATGTTGTTTGCGAACCTCTTTCTTACAGAACTGGTGTATGTATGTAATATATGTTACACTTAGAATATATCCCAACTCTACATTACCAAGACAATTTTGCTAGGAAGCTAACCTGGACTGACACACCATTTACTACTTAGCAGATGAGCTAAATATTTTTTTCCTATTTTAGGGAAAATGTTAAGTAAGCCTGTGTGAGAGTTAAGCTATGCCCACAAAAATAAATCACCATTTTTTGTTTTAATATGAACTGGTTCATTTCCTTTATTTCTCACCTGCCATGACTTTGATGGAATAAGGGACAGAAATAAATACAGTCCTGAGAGATGAGGAAGATATTGTATATGCGGTTCAACAAAAACAACTCTTCGGCACAACTATTATGTCTCTTTTGGATAAATAATATCTTATATATATTTAGTTCCCTCTCTCTTTGAGAACTCTCAATGTCTTTGTTGCTTGCTCCATTCTCCTCTGCACGGATCCCAAGCAAATAACAGTTCTAGGCCACCTTGTATTTACTACCGATATCAACATTGTGGAGCTCTCTTTTCTTTGCTAGTTTTCATCCACTGTCATTCCTTTCTCTTAATTTTTAGTCTCTGGGATGTTACTTGATGTCTTCAGGTATCAGACTCACCAACTCAAAGTCCTCCTTTGTTAACTCACTTCAGCTTCCCAGGCAAGTCTCTCCCCAGGTCCTTCTGACATGCCCCTTTCTCTTTCTTGTAGTTTCTCTCTGTTCCTTCTGGGGTGCTTTCTTCTCTGTTTCCAGGTAAATCTGGTTTACTTCTCCTTTAAATCCTGCCAGTCATCTGCTGCCTCTCTCACAGCCAGCACTCTCTCCCTTCGCACCTGCTGCTCTCTTTGTTAATGTTTTCATCCGGGTCTCTCGCTCCCCCATCTGGGAAGCCCCGCCCCTTTTCTCCTTGGACTGGATGCTAAGGTAAGTTTCCTGCTTTCCTTCGCTCCCCCGAAGTTCTGTGATGGGGCAGACTTGGTGACCCATCACAGCCTGAATTAAATGAACATTATTTTGGAACCGAGTGTAAATATCTCTATCAGTTCTTCCCAGTCTGGTAAGTATTGAAATAAAAGGATTATTTCCACCTATTACCAGCAAAGGAGATTTAGAAATGCTCTTTTGTTGTCTAAAGGAGAGCAGCAAGTTTCTTATCACAGCCACTTGTTCAGCTGGTAAAGCATAACTTCATGAATAAAAGTATCTAATGTGTAACCAATTAATAGGAAACTGCCTAATTGTACTATATTGTTAGGGAAAAATAATTTCATCAAGGAAAAAGTAGTTTCAATGACACTGTAACACTAGTTTTTGAACCAGTGAAAATATTTATTAGATAAGATTGTTATATTGTGATCATAATAATAATTAATGATAAAACATTTATGACATTTATTTCTATTAAATTAAAAAAAATGTACTAGGCATAATAAGGATAATTATTTTGGGCTAAATTCATACTTAACCAGAGCTTCTGTCTCAAGGGGTTAAATGCTTTGAATCATAGACTTCAGTGTATTTTTAAAGACGGGACTTTAATTAAATTAATCTGACAAGTTACTGGACAACAGGTTGGTGCATCATGAACACAACTGTTTAAACTGCAGAATTATACAGTGGGGATTTCTCTGGCTAGATAAATTAGAGTTTTAAACGCATATACATTTTCAGCCTTGCATTTCATTTCATCAAGATGTAGTTACAGTTCACCTAGCATGCTATCAAGCCTCCCCACCTCAGCTAAACCAAAATGGAGCCATAAAGGCACACAGTTCTAAAACACCCAGAGGAGTTTTCCTTCTATTGACTCCTCTGTAAAATTGCATGAAATATGAACTTTCATTTCTACCCAGGAGAACTTTTACAATCTTTTCTTCAATGCCTGATGACAGGTGTTTGTGCCTGAAAGCTTGCAATTAAAGACATTATTTTTGCAAAAATCTTGTTGGTCTAATAAAGGATAGAATCTCTACTACAAGTCCTGATCGTCTTTTTCCTCTAGACCAATACAGCTACAACCAGGATACCTGACACATGGAAGATATCAAGTTACAACCATTTTTTTTTTTTTTTTTTTTTTTTTTTTTTAAATAAAATCTTCATATTTTCCCAAGCGGGAAGCAACTGTGACCACCTGAAACCTGAGATCCTGCTTCTGCCTTTGTTTCAAGGTAATTTGCATCATCACAGATCCTCACAGGAGGTAAGAGGCTTCATACCAGCTATGAGCTGACTGCCCAGAGGAGTTTTCCTTCCGTTGACTCCTCTGTGATATTCTATGAAATATGAACTTCCATTTCTACCCAGGAGAACTTTTACAGTTTTTTCTCCAATGCCTGATGAAGGGTGTTTGTGCCTGAAAGCTTGCAATTAAAGAATTTTTTTTTCTAAAAAATCTTGGTGGTCTAATAAAAGATATCATCTCTATTACGAGATCTGATTCCCACAGTTCTAAAACGTGTTATATACACAGTAATCACACTGTCTGTGTTTTAGGGCCCAGCTACACAATCAAATTAAGGCTGGATATTAACAAGCTATAGAGTTGTTACACATTTTCAAATACTAACTTTATAGATGGCTGGCTCTCTTATATCTGGTCACTTTTATCATGCAATAATTACTTGGCACATGTGGCTGGTCTAAATTCATTGTGTGGTTAACCAGTTAATTGTGTGATAGTTGCATTGTACATGTGCCCGGGCTTACTTTGCACATGTGACCAGTCTAAATTTATTGTTAGATTGACCAGTTAATTGTATAATGTATGTAATGCACAGCAGGGACCTTAGGGCTAATTACAGAAAGTCAAATGGCCTGCAGCTGAATTGATTCAATCTTCACAGGTTAGTCTCTAAACTGCATAGGTTGAATCAATAAGCAAATGAACAGACACTCACTTTTGATTCTGGAAATGCAGCCACATACCTGCAGTGGTTTAGGCCAGAGGGCAGTAGAGCACAACTCTTCCTGCTTGGCTGGAGCAGACAGCTTGGGCCAAGGCTAGCCCAACTACCCTGAAAGAGGGGACTTATGTGGAAGGTGCAAAGCATCTTGGAATACTGGGGGACTGAGAGTCAGCTTGAATCTGAAAAGGATCTGGGACAGAAGTTCAATAAAAAGATTTAACCTAAATCAGTTAAATCTGATACTATGTACATCCAGATTTATCTTAGACCAGTTTCAAGCATTTTGATAGTGGTTTTTGTGCCCTGAACTTCTGTTGTGTTACAGATCTGAATCAGTTTCCAATTACTTGTACTAGTTTGTGTGTAATTTCTGTCCCTAGTCTAAGTGTAAATCAGTAGGCCTGTGCAATGCAGCTAGTATTCCCTTCAGATTTGAATTCAGCCAATTCAGGGGACAGTGATGCGATTCTGTGATTTGAGTCACTGTCCCAAATTGATACGGCCAAATTTGATTCGGAGATTTGGCTGCTGCAGATCAGCCAAATCTCTAAATTCCCCGCCTGCTCTCCCAGCCCCAGCAATAGCTGCCCTGCCCACCCCAGCTCCTGGCTCTTTGAAAAAAAATAAAAGCCCTGACTCACCAGGTGCTGCCTGGCTGGGTGGGGCAATCCCTGCTGCCCCCCACTGCCCCATGGTGCGTGGGGCACACTGCACAAGACCCCTGATGCCCCCTGACTGTCCCAGCTCCCACTTATAGGTGCCCTGCCCACCTCAGCTCTGGCCCTTTAAGAAAAAAAAGCCTGAAAAACTGCAAACTCACAGGTTCCTGCCCAGTGAGGGGCAATCCCTGCTGCCCCCCACTGCCCCATGCTGCATGAGGGGCACTGCACAAGCCCCCTGATACCCCCCCCACTGTCCTAGCTCCCCCTCATGGGTGCCCTGCCTGCCTCAGCTCTGGCCCTTTAAGGAAAAAAAGCCCAAAAAACCACAAACTCATAGGATCCTGCCCAGTGGGGGGCAATCACTGCTGCCCCCCACACTGACCTGCACCATGTGGGGGGGGGGGCTCTTCCATGAGCCCCCCGAAGCCTCAAGGCCACTGCAGGAGCTGGTGAGTGTGGGGTTTTTTTTCCTTTCTTTTTTTAAAAAGGGCTGGAGCTGGGGTGGGCAGGGCAGCTGTGCGGGGGGCTGAAACAGAGAGGGGGTCTGGGGCTCATGGCATAGTCCCTCATGCAGCATGGGACACTAGGGGGCAGTGGGGATCACCCCCACACACACACCAGGCAGCACCCGGTGAGTGGGGGATTTTTCTTAAAGCCTGGGGAGCTGGGGCAGCCAGGGAGGAGGCTGGGGGAGCAGACAGGGGCTCGGGGGTGGGGGGGGACTGGGGGAGCAGGAAAAGGATGGGGCCTGGTAGGGGTCCCTCCATGGTCCCCTCCCCTTCTGCCCCCCCTCCCTCCCCTTACTTACCAGCTCCAAGTCTGGCTCCAGCTCCCCGCTACAGTGGACTAAGATTGCCTGAATCATCAAAGCTCTCCAAATCTTTGGAATTGATTCATACCTCTTTATTGGCACCCTGATTCGATTAGGAATCAGTCTGCATCTCCTCCAAATTGAATCAGTACCCGAAGCTTTGTACAGCCCTATAAATCAGCATTCAATATCAAGGGCAACCTAACCTTATCACATATACCCACTGCACCTCAGTTCTCAAAAATGCACAAAAACAGTCATTTATTTGCCTGAAATAATTTTCCTGGATCAATCAAAAAATGTGAAGACTAAATTCCTTTCTCCTGACAGAAATCTAAGCAAACATAATTAATGATTATGCAAGATATCTTAATTTAACTTGTATATAAATTATCTTGTATAATCATAAATTATGTTTGTTTAGATTTCTGTCAGGAGAAAGGAGTTCAGTCCTTAAATATAATTTATATTTAAATTATATTTTAAATGTATATTTATAATAAATATATAAATTAAATTCATATTTATAAATGTTAAAGGTTTACCAGAAACCCAGAGGAGCCAAAAATGCAATTGTGGTGGTCTCTCTCTAGCTGTTCCTATGTACCCTAACCCAGAAACAGAAATGAAATTCTGTCATACAGTCCTCTTCACAGAAGCAAGGTCACAGTGTTGCAACCAACAATCTAATCACTCATGTCCTAGTGTCACGTAGTTTGATTGAACCAATCACAGCACAATTTATTTGATGCTGTCCAATGTTACTACATAGTTCCACCCACTCCATCCTTGTCATCCTGATTCTCAGTTTATCTGTAACTCTTAACTTCTAATCCACTCAAACGTGTATATATCATTTTTGAAATTTCACAATCCATATCCTGTTCCAGGGTAGGATTTCCCAGCACAGTTTTTTTCGTTTTTTTCCTTTTTTTTTTTTTTTTTTTAGGGAGGGGAAGGTAAGAATAAATAAATCAGATTTTAAAAACTAGATTGTTGGAAATTTCTTAGGTTACAGACATGTTGAAAACAAAATTTCTAATGTTCCTTACTCCATTTTATCATCAAAGTTGCTTGGCAAGGAACTCTAGATCTTTTTTGTTACTTAGGCCTTTTTTAAAGAGAATTGGACTCTAATGGAGTTTATTTGTTTGCAGGTGATTTTTACTGGAGGAAGGGGGTGCACAGAGGAAGGATAATGTAGAAATCAGCATAACAAAAATTGCTGGAAGGATGTGGGAACCACAAGAATACAAGGAATTGAAAGACAACAGAAACAGGCATTTTTTCCCTCCTGTTAAACTTAAAATTCTTAAAATATTTTAAATATAACACTTGTGCTAAAAGGTTCCTATGTGGGTAGACAATTTCTAGCCCAGACTCTGCATTGTTCTTCCATATCCATTTGCTCCTACATTCCATGAAGGTATACATCTCTCAAGTCCCAGAATGCATTTACACCCTACCAACTCACTCATGTGAGTGCTTGCTCATGAAACATTATGCATCTCTGATTCAGTTAGTCCAGGCATGCCAAACTCATCTGGCCCCACAAGCTAGATGAGGGTTGTTGGGCTAGTCTGTATGCCAGATCAAGTTGTACCAGGGCCAGCAAGAAGCACTGCTCTGGAAGGGGGTTGCACACAACATGTGCCCCATTCCAACTTCTAATATCATATGCAGTGTGCAAAGCCAGTGCAACCCTATGTGTTATGTGAAGGACACCACGGCCCTCCACATGGTGCATGTGACTGGCACAGGGTGTGCACTAAGGAGACGCCCTGCCAGACCTGCCCTACATGCTGGCCCATGGGGCCAGACTATAGGGCTCCATGGGTGGGATCCAGCCAGCGGGCTGTATGTTTGTTACCCTTGGTTAATCTGTTAGGTGCATCTCTTCCCTACCCAAGTTAAGACTTACACTGATGGACCTCGGGAACATCATGTGGGCCTTATCAGGGCTTTATCAGCTTACTCAACTTAATTTGACCTTAAGGATCAGAGTATGTTTCAAAAGAATCCAATTAACATGCAACAATAACACCTTTCATTAGAAACATTCTACATCTTTTAAAGACCCTGAATACTAGACTAATCAGAAATAAGCAAATAAAACATCCAACCATACAACTCACTGCCCAGGACTCAGACACTTCTTCATTACACTCTGTCATTCGGTCTGATTTAGCACCCTTAACTCTGCTCTTAAATTTGAAGAAATAGCAATGTATACAAATAGAAAAATTGCAGGAATCTGAGAGATCATAATGTTCTACCTTCTATTTAAAAAAATTCCACAGCCAGTAGCATACTACCATTACTCACCAAAAAAAAAAATAAAAAAAATTCTATAGGCAGATTTTTCAAAACTACATATGAATTTTCATGGCAAATTTCTGTTTATTTTCCAAAGGAGTTCAAGTACTACAACTTTTTAATAACTCTAGAGCCTACCTATGCTACATAATAAAGATGATAATGCATTTGCAAGTACTACACACAGGCTGCATGTAAACAAGCAGAGGACTGTGCAGTTGTTACTGCACAGTATTGTCACCGCACATTTTTTTCCAACAGTACTGCACAGTAGCATTGTGTCATGGTTAGTGCTCAGCCATGCTACTATGTGGTAGCAACAAGCTACTGTGCAGTAGCTTGTTGCTACTGCACAGTAGTCTCATGTAGATGTGCCCACAGTTACATAAACATCTGCCATGATATACTCAACACATTCCATAACTTTTGTGTTGTTTACTCATGCTTCTCCACCAGCATGTGTCACATGAGAAGAAAATATATAAACCTTTTACACAATTTGATGCACCTTGCAACTACAGTGTATTCCTTTTGATAGCCTTACTAAGTATTTAATAGACAGTACAAATCCCAGTTATATCCCAGTTTTACCTTCTCTTTCAAGAAGAAAAGAAAGGGGACAAAGTTACAGCTGGGTGGTTAGTTTAAGTCAAGTATGGACAATAGCAATAAATGATCAGATCCCAGAGGCTAGATTCCTTACAGCTGAAGATTAGTTGGCATGAATTTGCATTGCTCCATTGATCTCAACTGAGCTGTGCTAATTTGCATCAGTTGAGAACTGACTCTGCTAATTATTCCTCCATTTGTAAAAGGATTGTAAGTAAAGTTGTTTTGGGAGACTAATTACCCATAACTTCAAACATAACTCTTTTTTTAACCAACTCTTTTTTTAATAATGTATTCCATGCATATTCTGGAGACAGCTAGATCTTCAGGGCCCCTGGTAAAGGGGCGGTGGGATGTAATGCACTATCCGCATAATTGTCCCCCCTGCCATGGCACACATGGAAGCTCCCATACCTGGGAGCCCCCTCAATTGACTGTCCACAGCTGCAGAACTCTGGGTCCCTGTGCTGCTGTGACCCAGAGTTGGAAGCTGCTGGGGCTTAGTCTCCCTTCAAGGCTGACAGGGCTCTCAGCCACAGGGGAGGTCTTGCTGCACATGCAAATTAATGTTTAATAGCAACCAGCTATAAAGTTAGTACACATTTTCAAGGTTTAACTTTATAGCTGATTGGAGCTTTTTATGGTGTGATAAGCTACGCATGCAGAGTAGCTATCTCAAGGTAGTTGTGCACTTAGCCAGTTAATAGCATGATACCCATACCATAGCCTCAGGGACACTATGATACATATTTCACCACTGCTGTTGTTGGGAAGTATCCATTTTTTAATCTTTTTACAAATATTTTAATATACCTGCAGTTTGAAACTTGAGTCTTTGTCCCATAACCAGCTAGTTTCTGTTGAGACTCAAAATATGAATTGTTAGACTGTAATGGGGCCCCACCCCATTAAGAGAATGGGTACCCTCAGCCAATTCCCCCTTCAACTCCTTTTCCTTCTTGCACATTTCCCTCCCCTTTCTTGCTATGTGCTTCCTGATGTCTTTCCCCTGGTGGATATACCTTCCCCCCATTTGTCCCTCACCTTGTTTTATTTTGTCTCAGTCCCAGTCTTCCACCTCTGTCCTTCTCTGCCTGTGCCCTGATGGTGAACACAGAGCTGAACCTACTGGCAGAGATGACCTGCAACAAGATGTCCACCAGGTCCAGGTGCAGGCAGAGCCTGGTGACCAAGGGAGGGGGAAGTAGAGAAGTCATGTGACTCAGAAAGCCTTAATAAGCTAGTGCCATGAGCCAAAAAGGCAGTCAGATTGTAGAAGTCATCAAGGAGAGAACTGTCTGCAAGAGGTATGAGTACTAGAGCCCAGACAATGGAGAGGACTTAGGAGGCAGCCCTGAGTGAAGGGAAACTGGGGCCTGCATAGGAAGCAAGTTAAGTACCCTGGGCACTATGTGTCTGACTTTTGTTTTTATATGAAGCCTGCTACCAAGTGCTGTAGTAAACCCCATGTGGGACATTTTTACAAAATCAGAACTAATGCTTGCATTTTGAGGGTTTCATTTCCTCCCCCTGAGGAACAGTTTGTGGCTGTAGGAGTGGAGGAAGCCATAAAAAGAGGGTGCCTGGGGGGTAACCCAAACTTGAAATTGCACTGTGTGGAGCTTCAAGTCATGGGGTATGACTAGAGAATGTTCTGGGGCCACTGGAGGCACAGACTGAGGGCCAATGGGTCCACAGCCTAAGAAAAGCAGGTCTTGGACTTTAGGGCCAGAGGGCCCAGCACCCAGAGTAGGATGGAGATGGAGACAGAGAGCCCAAGGAGGCTCAGCAGCCTGAGAGGGGACAAAGATAAAGGCTTTTAAGGGTCAGACTAGAAGCTGGGAATCCTGAAGCTTGGTTTGGTCAGTGGACTAGAGCTAGAGGGCCCGGTGAGAGAAAAAAGGGCAGAGGTAGAGAGGGCCTAAGCCTGGTACAGTAACAGTTCAAGACCCTCAGGCAGCCACCCTCCTTTCTCAACATTATCATCAAAGGTGTGGTGGGCAAGTAAAAGGTAAGCACCCCTAGAGTTGGGGCAGGAATTGCATGGCCACCAGGGGGCATCACAGTTGTCCCTAGGACACAAACTTGTCACATCAGACCAATTTAGTTTAAAAAAATACCTCTTGAACTAGTTACTAGATAGGCCTTGGAGAGATGTAGGTATTTAAACATACAGACAGGCAAAAACTTCTTGATGCTTACCTTTCCACACTGTCATAGCTTGGTCAATTGAGTTACCCAGTGCAGAAAATAACACTGTAACAAATTTGAACAAGCTATTACACTCTCAGACCAGGATGACCAGGTTGCCTGCTTCCTTCTATAGGCTTATATGTTGTTTTTTTTTTCTTCTCTTCATAGTCAGTACTAGTACATGTAACATTTCACATGCCTAGTACATGGAATGAGCATCCTATCCAATCAGAACCAGATCCAAAAGGAATTCAAGATGTTACTTAACTATATGTTTAACGTTTAAGCACATATTTGTATTCACTGATATAAACGTGCTTAAACATAGGTTTAACTTTAACTTGATGAGTCAAGGCCTCAACTTTCCAACCAATCCTAGTGACTCAGATTCTGCTACTTTCTCCCATGGTGAGCAGTATCTTATTTCACTAATCCACCCCACCTGCAACAGCAGGTGCCAAAGCAGAGTTTAGTTTTCACCAAACAGTGCCATTCTGTGTTGGTCCTTTTTTTTTTCTGCTTGGATTGTTAACCTATTAGAATTTGCTTCTTTGGATCCTCCAGCACTGCAAACATTGTGTGTGGGTTACTTCTCTTCCTTTGGTTTTGGGGCTGCAAAAATAGGTTTGTTTGGACAGCCTGCTACCCAGCATTTTCAGAATGTGGCTAAAATAAATCTAGCTTCTTGCTTGCACTTCCTCTGCAGCTGTTGGTAATTGCATCTATCTCAAGATCTCCATATTCAACATTCTGACTGAACACTTTTTACTTTGGATATACAGCAGAGGCTTCTACTCTGAAAGTGACTATAGACCTGTTCTTCTCTGGTGCTAGTCCCCAGGAATATGCTGAGGACATTCCTATTAAAGATTCACAGCTTAGGGGTCATAGTGATGATGTCCGATTTCCATATTAGGGTAAATTTCCAAAAAAATGGCACTAACAATATAACAACTGGAGTGGATAAGGCAAATGCGGTCATCAGAGCTATGAAAAGTGCTGCCAAGGTAAATAAACTCACCGCCAGTGCCAGCAGGGCTAAGGCTGGTAGGATCAGACCCTTCATACCTGAAAGGCTTTCTTAGGCCTGATTGCAGTGTGCACAGTACATTGAACTCTACTGGACTGTTAAAGGAATTGGATACTATTTAATGGCAGTAGTGGTACCATAGTATAGCTCTTTGAGAGCTCCTGTTGAAATGCAAAATTCAAGAATAAAATAATACAGAGGAGGAGGTGGAAAAATTGTACACAAATTCTAACAATTCTCTTCATTTAAAAAAAAAAAAAAAAAAAAGGACATTGAGTCGGGCTTCTGTAGACTCTCATGAGGCTTTTTAAATGGTATTATAGATTTTTTTTTTTTCTTATCATTTGACATTAAAACATTTTCTCATGAGAATTTTAAGTGATTTATCCTAAAGGCAGATATTGATCATTTGACTCTAGAGTTACCTTATTCACATTTTCTTTATGCTTTAAAATGAAACAGTAGGTGAATATTTAGAATATTTTAAAGCCTTGTCAAAGAGAACCACTCAAAATAATTGGATACCTCCTAGCATTGAGGCAGGAACAAGAGGATGTTTTAAATTCTACAAGGGTATCTTCAACTTAAAAGCACATTTCTGTTGAAAAATGGTTTACCTATCATTGTTACGAGTAATACTGAAGATTACTATAAATTGAAAGAGATTAGAGAAAAACTTCCCCTCCATTTTACTATTTGTAATTTGTGTGTGTGTACTTGTCAGCAATTTATGTACAGGCAGTTCTGTTGACTGTATCAGTCATCTGTCACATGGGTTTCTTTCACAGGTTTTTTCTAAGCAATAGAAAAATGTGGTTTTAAAATCACAAAACTGTCAGCAGGAACTGAGGGCATGAAAAACTACTTATAACTGAATTTTGTTTAAAATGGATTAGCTTTCAAGATCATAATGTCAATTTAAGCTTCCTTTAGTATTTCTACACTACCTATTTACTAAACAATATTAACTGTTTATAAACAATATCACCTGATGACAAATCAGCCAATGAGGCTTGACTGGTGGAACAAGGACCACAGATTCAGATAATCATAGAATTAACCTATGAATTCCAAATTTATATTTTTAACATCATACAGAGTTGTCTCTGGCTTCAGAAATTAGATTTACTCTAAAAAGACTTATTTAAATTATGTTTGTTATGTTTTCCTGCACTTCTTCCCTTTTTCAGGACTAGATAACTTAATTCTTATCCCACCTCTCAGGATTCTGATGGCAAAGATAAACCTACAACTGTGAGTTTGTCAGGTCTATTTAATCTTCCTGTCAACAAAAGCAACATGTTTAATATACCCAGCTGTTTAGAGAAGCAAAGCTGTAAAAAATACAACCACTATCCGTTCTAGTTATGCACGGTCTTGGAAGATTTTTTTCCACCTTTTAGGTAGGTTTTAAAAAATGTTGGAATAAGATCCAGACAAGTAGCTTTCCATCAAAGCTATTATCCTACTTTCTTCCTGACCCATTTATTTTTTTGTATCCTGGATCAACAAAGGTAAAAGAATAAACATGGGTGATGTAATACAAGGATCATTTTGTTTTTCAAAGTTTAACATAAGGAAAATTGCTTATCTACATAAACACATTCTTGTATATATAGAGTGAAAAATGGATGCTAAGGAAGTCAATGCAAGTTTTATTACTGACTTCAGTGAAGTCAAAATTCCAACACTCTTGCTTGCTATTTACAGGTTTTCCTACTACAGATCACTTACTAGTAATTGGGCATTGATGGATCCCACAGTTCCTGCACAATAACCTGTACAATGACATGAATGAGTTCAGGATCCTGAGGAAAGGAAGGACAGCAACAGAGTAAGGAGCCTGGACTTCAAAAAAGCAGACTTTGACTCCATCAGGGAACTGATGGGCAGGATCCCCTGGTAGGCCGGCTGGAGGGGGAAAGGAGTCCAGGAGAGTTGGTTGTCTATTAAATAAACCTCACTAAGGCTCAGGAGCAAACCATCCTGATGAGAAGGGGAAACTAACAAGTATAGCAGAAGACCACCTTAGTTTAGCAGGAAACCCTTCAGTGAGCTATAACACAAAAAAGAAACTGAGAAATGGAAACTTAATCAAACAGCTAGGGAGGAGCATAGGAGTATTGTTTGGGCATGCAGGGATGAAGTCAGGAAGGCCAAAGCACAACTGGAATTGCAGCTAGCAAGGGGCACTAAGGGTAACAAGAAGGGTTTCTACAAGTGTCAGCAACTAGAGAAAGATCAGGGAAAGTGTTGGGTGCCTTACTAAATGGGAGAGGCAAGCTAGTGACAGATGATGTGAAAAAAGGCCACAGTACTTTTTTTTTTACCTCAGTCTTCATAGGCAAAGTCAACTCCCAGCCTACTGCACCTAGCAACATCATTTGGGGAGGAGTGGCAAAATTACAGAATGAGGACTATTTAGAAAAGATGGACACTGTACAAGTCCATGGAGCCATATGTTATGCACCTGAGGATGCTAAGAGACTTGGCCAATGTGATTGTGGAGCCGCTGCCTGTGATCTTCGAAAAATCACGGCAATTTGGGAGAGGTCCTGGATTGCTGAAAAAGGGCCAAGGTACTGCCCATCTTTAAGAAAAAGAAGATCCAAGGAACTACACACTGGTCAACCTCACCTCAGTCCCTGGAAAAACCATGGAGCAGATCCTCAAAGAATCCATTTCTAAGCACTTGGAGGAGAAGAAAGTGATCGGGAACAGTCAGCATGGATTCACCAAGGGCAAGTCATGCCTGACCAACCTGATTGCCTTCTATGATGAGATGATTGGCTGTATGGATGCAAGAAGAACAGTGGATGTGATAAACCTTGACTTTAGCAAGGCTTTTGACATGGTATCCCACAACATTTTTTTCAAGCAAGTTACAGACATACAGGTTGGAGGAATGGACTATAAGGTGGATAGAAAACTGTCTGGATCACTGGGCTCAGAGGGTAAGAACTGCAAATAAATCCAGGTCTCGTACACTCTCCACAGAAGTCATGTACCTGAGCCCCCACACCATTTTCATTGCCCTCCTCTGAACTTTCTCTGATTTGTCCACTTCCTACCTGTAGTGTGGGGGACAGAACTGGACACAGTACTTCAGATGTGGCCTCAGTAGTGTCAAAAAGAGGGGAATGATCATTTCCCTTGATCTGCTGGCAACTCTCCTACTAATGCAGTCCAGTAGGCCATTAGCCTTCTTCACAACAAAGATGCACTGTTGGCTCATATTTATCTTGTTTTCCATTGCAACCCCCAGGTCCTCTTCTGCAGAGCTGCTGCTTAGCCATTTGGTCCCCAGCCTGTACCAGTGTATGGGATTGTTCCGTCCTAAGTACAGGACTTGGCACTTTTGGTTCAATCCTCTAATTCATCCAGGTCTCTCTGAACCCTAGCCCTACCATCCAGTGTACCTACTCCCCTCCCCAGCTTGGCATCACCTGAAAACATGCTTACAATGCTTAGAAATGGGTTTATCTGCAGCCCAAAGTTAAGAGCTTGACCAGAAGTTCGCCAGGGAATTGGCTGAGGCCGCATGCTCCCGGTCCATGGTTGTCGTGGGAGACTTCAGTTACCCAGACATCTTGTGGAAAGAATGCTCAGCCAAATCCAAGCAGTCGCAAAGCTTCCCCTCGTGTGGATGACCTCTATCTGACACAAGAAGTCTACGAGCCAATGAGAGGTAAAGTGCTGCTCGACCTGGTACTGGCAACCGGGGATGACCTAATCAGTGACCTAATGATCAAAGGGAAGCTGGGTGTCATTCTCCTGTTGTACATGGCCTTGGTGAGGCCGCAGCTGGAGTATTGCATCCAGTTTTGGACTCCACAATTCAAAAAGGATGTGGAGAGGCTTGAGAGAGTCCAGAGGAGAGTCACGTGTGTGATCAGAGGTCAGGAAAACAGAACTTATGATGACAGGGTGAGAGCTATGGGACTCTTCAGCCTGGAAAAGCTCAGGCTTAGAGGTGATCTGATGGCCACCTGTAAGTTTATAAGGGGTGTCCACCAGGATCTGGGGGAATGTTTGTTCACCAGAGTGCCCCAAGGGACAACAAGGTCTAATGGTTATAAACTCCTGCAAGACTGTTTCAGACTGGACATAAGGAAGAATTTATTTACTGTCTGAACCCCCCGAGGTCTGGAATAGCCTGCCATTGGAAGTGGTTCAAGCACCTACTTTGAACGCCTTCAATAGAAATTTGGATGTTTATCTTGCTGGGAACATATGACCGCAGCTGACTTCCTGCCCCTGGGGCAGGGGGCTGGACTCGATCTTCTGAGATCCCTTCCAGCGATAATGTCTATGAAATCTATTTAGCTCGGAGAAGAGAAGACTGAGGGGATTTAATAGCAGCCTTCCGCTACTTGAAGAGTGGTTCCAAAGAAGATGGAGCTAGATCATAGGCAACAGGTGCCACCTTAGTCAGGGGGAACATGTGCCCCCCCTGAGATCAGTTCTACCATTTGGGGGGGCTTCCCCCTGGGTCCCCCCCAGGTAATCCTACGATGGCTGACTTGCTGTGGCTGATCATTGCAGCCACCTCTGGGAGCAAGTACCAGCCAATCGCTCCAGCCACTCCTGGAAGCGGCTGCAGCAACTGCAGCAATCAGCTGGTGCTTGCAGGGGGGTCACCAGTGCTCCCGCCTGCTCCCCCTGATCATCGCATAAGCAGCAGTCATGGCTGATCAAAGGGTGCACCAGTGCTCTCAGGGGGTGCACATGCACCCCCTACATGATGCCATTGAGCAGCAGAACAAGGAATGATGGTCTCAAGTTCCAGAAAGGGAAGTTGGTTGGATATTAGGAAAAAGTTTCTCACTAGAAGGATAAAGCACTGGAACAGGTTACCCAGAGAGGCTGTGGAATCTTTGGAGGTTTTAAGACCTCTCTAGACAAATCCATGGCTGGGATGATCTAGTTGAGGATGGTCCTGCTTTAAGCAGGGGGTTGGACTAGATGACTTCCTGAGGTCTCTTGCAACCCTAATTTTTTATGATTCTCTGTATTAATTCCATCCAATGAACTCAAGAATGGCTCCTTTACATTTCATGTGAGGCAGAGTCACATTTTTAAATTAATTTGGTTTCAGTTGGAGATGTAACATTGTGTGACAAAATACTCGTATCACTCGATAGCTAATGGTGTATTAGGAGTTCTGCAGAATGCGACTGTGGCAACCCTAATCAAACTATGGACCACATAACAATGTTCTGCCCTCTATACAAAGTTGATGGTGATGCTGCAGAGATGCATTCCCTTTCCTCAAGAGCATTAGACTGGTTAACTAACCTTAAACTGGGCTTAATTGTTGCTCTTTGTTAGTCATGAAAGAAGATGGCTAAAATAAAACTTGGAGAACTAAACTGTTTCCTAAAGCACAGGATAGAACTCTAATTACCTAATGGAATGATTTCTGTAATATTCCATTCAGTTAATGGCAGAGCAAGAGTTTTTGGTAAACCTTTACAAAGAGTTGAAACTACTAAGGTGTCTGGGTTAAAAATCTACTGAAGCTCAGCATAACTAAATAGGAGCTTGTTGAGCATTTTTAAATTTGTTTTTAATTATTATTTTTTGATGCAACAGAAATTGACTTTGGTTCTGAAGGCTTATTTCAACGTCATCTTAGTACCTAGTGCCAACCAGTAGAATTTTGGGTTGAGACTCAAGTTTCTAGGAGGTTTTTTTACATACCTGCAGGACTGCTTCCAAATCTAAAATGGTGGCACCACAGATGTTGACATTAACAATAAATGTTTAATGGAACAGAGAGGACATGGAATCCAGAAAAAACAGGAAGAATATCATCATTGAGATTCAAATGTTTCACTGTTGCAAATCAGTCCAAGTAGGGTACATATTTATACATGAATTTACAAAAGGGGGGGTGGGGTGGGAGGGGATGATCCCCAAATAGCAGAGAAAAGCCCTAATGGTAGGGACAAAAAATGAGAAGGAAAAGATCTTGGACTTTTCATTTCAGTTGTATGTAGGTCCTCAATGAAGAAAACAGTCAACTATCTTGTTTCAAGATTCTTCTCTATAACTCTACTCCAGAATAAAAGCTACAGTTCAACATTTCATTTTGTTTCCATCACCTAAGTTCCCTAATATGCACGCTATTTGGCATTGAGGCCTCCCCTTTGGAAGATAAAGAAAATGAAATCCACCATGTTTTTCATTTACAATTATTCAGTTGGGAATGAATTTCAAAACGCCATAGACTGAGGGACAAGCTAATAAATACGAAAACAATCTAAAAAGCAGTTTTTACACTTCTCTACCACTGTTGCTCTAGATAACTAGTTTTACTTCAAGAACTCTAAACAAAGTTTTTAACTAGCTGAGTTGTGTATAAGTTATAAGCAAGATCCTGCAAAGCCCCACATATAGAATGTTTTCCAGATTCATTGGGAGTTCTGGATATGAGAGAGCTGATATTTTTTGCATGTTATAAAATGTGTATTTTCCGGTGAATTTCTAATTTGAAATAAAAGTCACTAGAGACTCTGGGCTATGTTCCTTGCAAAATATGTCATTCCCCAAATATATTACCAGGCACAAAATCAGAGTAAAAGACATTTGAGAATCAATAAACCTGAAAAACAGTTCTCGGAGCACATATTTCTCGGGGGGGAGACCCCATGAAGTTACTGTACTGCTTCAATTAAAAGTAGACCCTATGTAGGTGACTCTCAACAAGGATGTCATGGCACCTTGGAGTACCTTCAGATTCTTTCAAGGGTGCCAGATAACATTAACACTGCTAGGTTTAGAAGCACAATTCATAAGATAAATCCAGAGATTTCAAATAAAAATCTATATTTGTGGTCTTTCTGAGAGTTTTGCCATATTTTTCTATAGACAAGAGTGAAAACCAAGAGCTGGCACTTTCCAAGGGTGCCTCAAGTCTATCCAGGTGTGCTTCAAATCTACCTGGGGGTGCCTCCAGTCTTTTAAAAAAAAAAAAGCTCAGAATCACTACCCTACACAAGTCAATCCCATAGGTTCAGGTTCAGGAAACCAGTTCCTCCCTCCCTTCAAATATCAGTTGGTAACTACAGAGCTGTCATTGTCCTTACAGAACTCCACTGAAGAATCAGATAATCAAAAAGGGATATAAATGATTACATACACTAAAAGGTAAAATTAAACAAGCATACTCTGTACTACAGATATCATAAAAATCTTTATTAATGCATACAAGACAAATATTTTTAATTAAACAGAAGTTGTTCAAAAGATTGAAAAAAGACAAGCCTAGCCCTTATTGAAAGATCAGATTTTAACTGTAGTCCTTGGTTCAAACTGGCTATGACATGTAAGAGTCAAAATCATGGATCCAAACAGTCCTGGTCTTATTTATAATTTTCCTAATTTCTGGAGTGATGTGGGGAAGGAGAAAGTGGGTACTTGCATAACAGTGCAAAGATGTCAACTAAGATCTGACCTCTCAAATGAAACCTAGCAGAGTTTTAAAATATTTTAATTTTAACATGACCTCATGTTTAATTTGGTACTAGAAACATCCAGCATTGTTAGTATTTTTGACATAATAAGTTCACAGTTTGGTTAAAAAAATTCCAAACAACCAAAACTTAAAGTGGCTTTTAAATGTAAAACAGCCACACTTCTGAACTGCCTGACACTACCTGGTTTCCTGCTAGGCCAGTGATTCTCAACCTTACTAGACTCCAGGCACGCCTCCATAATTTTTGTGAACTGAGCAGCACCCTAATTTACAAATTTCTTACAGTGCTTACCTTCTTACAGAGGGCCTGGGGAAGGGAGTCAGGGCAGTGGCCCTGGCATGCTTAAGAGCAGCGGAGCAGGTGATCCCATGTGGCATCCTTGAGGGCCATAACGGATATCTCTTATGGGTATCGTGCAAAGGTATCCGCTCTGTTCAGCACTGCTGTTTTAATCTGGCTACAATTCAACCCCGCAGCTGTAATGTGTATTGTTCTTTTTAAGGGGGAAGAAGTTGACATAATTAGAGTGGGGCATACTGTGTTGAGGATTTCCCTGAGTTTAGACAGGATAGGCACTGCACCTACATTTAAGGCTACTTGAACATCCCACTTAAACTCTGTATGCTCAGAGGTGGGCCAAATTTTAAACATATGGACTTAAATTCTTCATGCCCCATTTTTTCTTAGGCTACATGTTTCTTTCTTCATTCTATTAATATCAGTTAATACAAGAGCAAGGCCTGGGGGGAAGACCCATTGCCTTTCCCATGCACAACCTTAATCTGTGTCCTGTCTGCATACGCATTATGCAACAGTCTTTAATTACATGATTCCATAACTTTTTTTCCCATAGAATGCTTGCCTTGTACAGAGGAGACCTACCCCTTTGTGTAACGAAAAGGCTTGTAATGAGTGACCCAGCATATTTGCTGCAAAGTTATACTTTAGGAAATCCAAATCAAGGATGAGATACCAAGGATGGTGGGCAAATTTGGTGGAGAAAGGAGTTTCTTCCAGGTGAATAAATTAAGGCCTATTCTGAAGACAGACAGATGTGTTAGGTTCCCAGATAACAGTAAGCAAAGACAGCAAATTTTGAAAAACTGGCCTAATTGCCTTCAGCTTGTGAGGACATCAAGAATGTTTAGGTAGACAGAATACTTCCAGGCAAGCTAATGAGAACTGATTTTGTAAAACTACCTGTTAAGAGAAAGATCAAAGATCAAACTGTAGACAAACTTTCCAAAGTAGCCAGTGATTCTAGGTACTTCGTTTAATATAGCTAAGAACCTGGTTCTCAGAGAGGTATCTGTAGGTGCAGAAGTTAATGGGACTACTCACATCATTAAGAACTTCTTATTAGCATCAATTGACCTAGTATGGTCTGTAGTTCCATGACTGCAGAACTGTCATTTCTTACATGTTCATCAGCTTCCACTACTTCTTCCCTATCTGAATTCATGAACTGCGTAATACATATGCTGTAAAAATTACTGGCAGTACAGATCCAAGATTATGCCTCCAGAAGACAGAATAAGTCCCAAAAACAGATAAGTTCTCAAGAAATAAAAATGAGAAATTTAGGAACCAAAGCATGAGCAAAATGGAGGTAACAGGAAAGAAACTATTATTCCATGCAATTCTCCCCTTAAAAATGTTCTGGTTTCCTAAGATGTATATTATGTCAGTGATTATTTTAGATGTCTTTTAAAAATGCCTCATATTTTATACTAAAACAGAATATTTCTGTCTTGGTCACAGAGAATTTGTTAATAAAACTTTTATTTAGCATTACCAATAGTATTAACTGTCCATCTGTTATTTGAAATAAATAGACTTCATTTAACAAAAGTGAATGGAAAACTTTGCAGTTGCTTGTTAGGGTAACAATATGGATTTTAGATGTTAGGGTAATGATATGGAATATGGGGGTGCTGAATATACAGCTGAATGAAGGCTTTTTCCTGTGTCTCAGCAAAGCCTGCTAGACACAAGGCTAGCTGATATATTAAAAGCAACTAACTTTGCAAATGCTTAAGCAAGCAGTTTCCTAACAAAAGGATAGTGCGTAAAATGTATGATTTACTATGTAAGAACAAAATGCAACCCACCAGCTATCGTCAGGAGATAAGACAGGAGCGAAACCTTTAGAGATGGTGATAAAATCAGCAAAGAACAAGAAAGAACCAGCAAGTAACTGAGAGTACCCAGGTTCATGGTCTTATGCATGTGCTCTTAGCAGAGAGGCATGTAAATGAAGGAAATACATAGGCAATTCCATGTTAATGAAGTAAACAGTAAACACAGGTGGAGCTTGAAAAGGGAGGAGAAATGGGTAGAACTGGAGGTGGAACAAGGCAGTGTAAATGTTAATGAGTATAAACCAAGGTGTATAAAATGTGAAAAGAACTATTGTTCAAGGCAGGACCCCGTCTCTTATTGTGTGACACCCCTTGTCTGAAGCTGTCTCCATTCTGAATAAAAGCTGTTGCGAGCAATGTGTGCTGGGGTTTGCTCTCTACTCTGCTCTGGCTAATGAGTAACAGGATCCATGGGTAATTGGACTGTCGTCTCCGTAGTTGTTGAGCACCGCATGGAGTCGGGATCTAACATTGAAAACTTTGAGAAGGTACAAATTGAGCTATTTGTTCTGAAGCTGGCAGCCATGAGTCATGAATGTATACAATTTGGGCTTTATTACAGTGATGCCAGCAGCACCATTAAAATTAAGGTTTTGTTGTCAATTCCTAGTTCCTGTAAGTTTCATAAAATTGGTCATTTTAATTTTGCTGGAGTCAGTAATTTCAGATTTCTGTTTTATGACTAAGGATTATTTTTGGAGCTAGTAATAATGTTTCAAATAGCAACATTTTTGCCAGCTATGTCATTTTTTTAAAGTTTCCCATGAAAGCTGTGTCCTTTTTTTCATATTCATTCTTTTTATTGAAAACAACTATTGAAGTTTTTTTTAAACAAAAGCCATGAATTTGTGCTGAAAATGGCTGCAGCTCAGCTACTATGTGAGAACTCATCTAAAATGTGAAGAGGCAAAGTAGGTGCAAGCTGTGAGATTTACCCAAGACAGAAAACACCCGGCTACAGAACAAAAACAGTCTCAAGAAATGGGACAGCCTCAGTTACTTGAAGAGATAACTTTTTGTCAGCTGCTACCATTATTAACTAACAGTTACCAAGTTACTAACTTTTTTCATTACAGATCATCTATAACATAATCCATGTTTAGATCCAACTGCATCAGTAACTGGTTATACCTCACTGAAAAAGAGTGTAAGAGCCCAAAAATGTTAAATAGAAAGACAGTAAAGCAGGGGAACAGGGTAGGAAAGACAAGGGAAATGGTCATTTTGTGTTGCATGACTGAATTAATACACCACTGCTGTTCCAAAGGATAGATCAAAAGATAACATGACTCAAATGAAAAATGCTTAACTTTAAGAATGAGTCATCCCATTCACCTCAGTGAGCCCAGGCTTAAGTTTTTGCAAGATCAGTTTCTAAGCTTTTGTGAACAAATTTCTTGACCTATACTAGTACTCTTACTGTTAAATGCTTCTGTTATTAAAACTAAAAAACTTCAGAGGTGCAGTTTACATCAGACTACATATATTTACTTTTTGTTTTCCTGTTTAGACAATGGGAGGAAGGAGGGAAATCACTGAAGCTGGTTTCATGTTTACTTATTAATGTTACTTTCACATTAAGGTGTTACAGCATCTAGTTTGAAAATACAGGAGAAAGAGAATTTATGTTTAAAAAGAACAGTTTTCATTGCCATTTTTAAAACTATGGAAACATTCCTAGTCAGCTAAAGAATACTAGAAGTCTGCAATTACAGTCTGTTAACTTCTGGAGCAAAATTGTGTGTTCAAGATATAGGTCGAATTTACATGGCAAATCAAGGAGAAAACTGAAATTAGATTACAAAATCAAAGTTACTATAGAGACCTATCTTCCCTGGAGATTGTGCCTTAATGTAGTAAGAAGGCATGTGTGTTCCAATTTAACTTCTGGTATGGCCAAGCAAGCCAGACATGTCAAGCAGTAGAGACTGATAAAAGGGAATCCATTTTTCCTTCAGGTTGGGGATTGAGCAGTAGACTCCAAACCCATCTTTTAATAAAGTTATAGAAACACAATAATATAGCCATTCCAGCAAACAGCACTGTAGACAGGATTGGTAGCGCCTTGTTCATACACCATGCAACATCCAGCACAACAAGAAGGATTCAGATCGAGATGGAATTTCTCTCCCTTGAGGCAGGTTGTCCACGAGAGAATGTGGTCTAATGGTGTGCAAAGAGCTAAATGTAAGGACTAGGGTAAAATAATTTTTAACTTGAAAATCAAGAACTCATAATTTAGGAAATGCCAGAATTAAGGTTGCTGATGTAAACTTTAATTCAGCCCCTTTGTGCACATGCATTCTGATGTTATTTTAATTTAATACTGTTTTTCTTGTGCATGGCATGAGGCAGGCTTTGGAAAAAAGTGATTGCTTTTTCTGTTATATTTCTACATAAATGTACAATACAGAAAGAGAAGAAGTGGGAAAACAACACTGAAAATTATGTTATTCTAGTTTACAGCTTAATAATGAAGGAAAGTTATTATAAAATGGAAAGTTGTATAAAACAGTTTGGGT
This sequence comes from Alligator mississippiensis, assembly GCF_030867095.1. Taxonomy (NCBI): domain Eukaryota; kingdom Metazoa; phylum Chordata; order Crocodylia; family Alligatoridae; genus Alligator; species Alligator mississippiensis. The sequence continues at coordinate 133,373,202 of NC_081827.1, read as the reverse complement.
GGCCATTAATTTATTTCCAATAGACAGGTGGCAGAAAGATGATGCTAAATAATGAGCTATCAGCATATTTACATATAGATTAATCTGGCAGCTTCTATTTAAATAGTTGAATCTTAACACATGCAGCATATGACATGCCTGGATAACCAGGAAACATTTTATTGTACTCTGCTCCATTTCTCTCTCTTGCCTGACATTTATTTGAGCTTTCTCCGCAATAGGGCTTCCATTTGCAAAACTAAACAAAGTTCCAGGTCAAGTCAGTGGATTCTTGCACCTCCACAGTAATCCACTCAGTGTAGATTTGACTCCAGCAAACCTGTTACTTACATGCATAATAGTATTGATATTGATATTATTGATATGAAAAATTCCGTTAAGTTCAATCATGCGTATATGTAGACTCCGTGGGACAGAGCCTCTGAGTGAAAAATTTAACTGCTCACTCCAATTTTTAAAAGAAATGACCATTCCTTTCTCCCTTCTGTTTCTTTGTAGGAGCAACCTCAAGCATTGACCCTTTCATTACAGGTACTCAGGCAAATTCCTGAACCTGCTGTGTCGTGACTGCTCACCCACCTGCTATTAGTCACAGCAAAGCATCATGGGTTTTACTGAACAGCAGGAATTCTGCAAACCAGACACTCTGCAGAACAAGAACTACAATCCTAACACTGCCACAAGGTTGACATTGGCTCCTTATTCCCCGTTCCCAGTTCCTTATCCCCCATTCCAGTGCCAACACACTTCTTTGACTTTCCGTCTGCCTGAAGAAGCACGTTTGTGCCCAAAAAGCTTGCAAAGAACACTTTTTCCATCTATTTAGTTGATCTAATAAAAGATATCACATCTACCCAAAAAAATCTTGTCTGCCTATGTCCTTAGACTAATGTAGCTACAGCCAACAACCCTACACACTCCTTAGTGTTTATACAGCAAAGCTTTTGATTCAAAAAGCAGTATAACCTAGCACTGATTTGCTTTTAAGAAGTTATGAAGAAACTGTCTGACTTTAAACAGGATTTGAATTATAGGGGAGCTCAGGGGGGCCCATAAGAAATGAGAGCCCCCCTGTAGTATTGCCAGCTTTCATGATTTTGGGCGTTGTTCTTCAAGTCTATGTTTTAGGAACGTGAAAAACGTAGCTCTTTCTTTTATCTATGTTTATAGATCAAACAATCTTACAATCTGAAGTATAAGAACACCACCCCAAATCATGAGAGTTGACAACACTGCCCCTGTAAGGTTTGAAAATCATAACCTGGGGTGTGGTCTCTGATTTTATTAGGGTATTGTGATGGGTGCCCCCCCCTTTTTTTCCCAACCTCCCCCTGCCTCCCCCCCCCCCCCCCGAGTCAAACTGTAATTCAAAGTCTGGCTTTAAATAGTCATTTATGGGAAAGTTAGGGCATAAGGTGGGGGATGTTTTCTTTTTGCTATTTGTTAACCTTCTTGGGGAGCTGCTTTGCCTTGGCAGAATTATCTCCCTGAGAGAGCTCCCTTCTGTGAATCATAGAAAGTGAGGGCTGAAAGGGACCTGAGGAGGTCCCCACATCCAGCGCCCATGAACTGCATACTTTGGGATCTGCCCAGAAGCTCTGCCAGCTCTTCAAAACCCAGCTGTAGACGCACACTGCAGCAGGAAAGCACCGGGCTCAGGGCAGGGCAGAGCAGTTCCCTATGTGGAGAAGGGGCTCCACCAGGAAGTTCAGCAGCAATCCCAACAACAAGAGTAAGCTTGGGACAGCCAGGTTGAGCCCCAAGCCAAATCGTGCCCCGCTGGAGGGCGAGGGGGAACTGCCACCTTCCCTGACAGATGAGGCTTTGGGGGAACGGAAGCTCCTAGCATACACAGAGGGAAAGGTGGGGGGGTCTTTACCTGCATGAAGGGAAGCAGGGTGGCCCCAGCCTCCTCTCTCAGCCAAGCCCCTGGGGGAGGAGCAGCTTGAGAGCTTTGTGCTTCCCTGTGCCCAGTCCTCACCTGCGAGCAGCTGCAGGGCCTGGCTCAGCCAGGGAGGCCTGTGCCCTCCAATGGCCCTTCTCCCAGCCCCAAGCCTCAGACCTGTCCTCAGGGTGGGTGCACAGCCTATGAAGCCAGGTCTCTGCCCAGTGACTTGTCCAGAGTGGTCTCTATCACTTTCATTTTCATTTCTGAAATGTAACGTTGTATTTCACTTTCCTTCAGGTGCACAGGCCATGAAAAATCCTCGCTGCCACAACAGCAGTCTTATCCCAGCTTATTTAACATTCTGAAATGGAGATGATCATTATTCAGTCTGCTAATTTCTGGGTGTAAAACTGAGTTTGGCTTCCACCTCAATGTAATAGTTTCCCATGAATCATCCATAGGAAGTCTTTGCCGGTTTCATAGATTGTAAGGGGCTGGATCATCACAAGATTATTGGATCCAGCCCCCTGCACTATGCAGGAAAAACAACCCGGGTCAAGTGACCCCCTGAGGTGACCATCCAGTCTCCTCTTGAAGATTTCCAGAGTAGGTGATTGCACCACCTCTGGAGGGAGCTCATTACACAGTCTGGTCACCCTGGCTATGAAGAAGTTTTACCAAATGTTGAGCCTGAACTGATCTGCCAGGAGTTTGTGACCATTACTCCTGGTTTTCCCCTTGGGTGCCCTGGTGAACAGCTGTTCACTGAGCCCTTGATGTACTCTCCTAATGTAGTGGCAAGCTGCTACCAAGTCCCCTCTCAGCATTCTCTTTTTCAGGGTGAAGAGTCCCAGGTCCCTCAGTCTTTCCTCATATGTATTGCTGTGCAAGTCTCTGATCATATGGGTGGCTCTTCTCTGTACTCTCTCAAGCTTGTTCACATCCTTGTTAAAGTGTGGTGCCCAGAACTGGATGCAGTACTCCAGCTGTGGTCTCACCAGTGCTGAGTTGAGTAGAAGAATCATATCCTTGGTTTTATTGCAGATGCATCTATTGATGCATGCCAGGGTATTATTTGCCCTGTTGGCTACAGCATTGCACTGCCAGCTCATATTCATACTGTGGTCTATTATAACCCCCAGGTCCCTTTCATTCATGGTGCTGGTCAGTTTGGCACCACCAAGCCTGCAGGTGTGCAGGGGGTTGTTCATCCCCAGATGGAACACTTTACATTTCTCAACGTTGAACTTCATCTGGTTCCTATTTGCCCAATTTGCTTGCTGTCTAGGTCTGCCTGTATCTGTAGCCTATCTTCAAGTGTAACTACACTCCCCCATAACTTGGTGTTGTACACAAACTTGGCCAGTGAGCTCTTCATCCCTACATCCAAATCACTGATAAAGATGTTGAAAAGTACTGAACTGTTCTGAGACTCCAAGGAACAGCAGAGACTCCCTATACCTAAAAAAGGATGATTGTGCCCAAAAGCTTGCTAAGAACTTTTTTCCAACTACTCAGCTGATCTAAAAGATATCCCATCTACTCAAAGAACCTTGCTTGTATATGTCCTTAGACCAACATAGCTACAACCAAAAGCCCATGAATCATTCGCTTTTGGCCCCATATTCTAAACCTACCTTCTTGAAAACTGTTATTCCTTGGATTGGAGGTAGACTACCTTTCATCTTAACCCTATCCTGATTCTAGTTCTGCTCCCTCTTTCCTTGTTCCTTTGAAAGACTGGCCTTGGCTATGTTATGACCTACTCATCTCCCAGCCCTACAGTTATCTGTGCAATCAGTCAGAAACCACTGATCCCTAATCAGCCTCTCTAAATCTATTGTTCTGCATAACTGCCCCAGTATGGGCTAGGTCCTCAAAAGCTTCTGGGTCTGTACATCTTCCACAGACATGCCCCTCCTCAGGGAGTTTATCATCAGTGTGAATTCCGAGGTGTTTTTCTCCAGCTGTTTGCAAAGCATTCACTTTCACTCATGGTGTTCGTGGTGAAGAATTGCCCCCATCTTGACAGGGACTTGAGAGGCCATCTCCAGAACAGGGACTTTTGTAACGAGTGGCTCTTAAAAATAGTGCCCTTGGCTAACAAGTGCCATTGTTAACAAGACCTTCATTCAGATCCAAAATGTCAGCCCGCTGTAACTCAGGGCCTAAGCAAGTGATTCTTAACCAGGGTGATGCAGCACCCCAGGGTGTCATGATATACTTTTAAGGATGTCAGGGGGTGCTACACAATATTAGGTATGCAAACACCTCCACTTAGGCAGACAAGGTTCTTTGGGTAAATGTGATATCTTTTAACTAGAGATAATAGCAGCAGATATAAATGGTTGTAATACCAGGTTTTTTTGTTGCCCTCCTTTGTCATTTAGTAGGATTGCCACAGTCCTCCCTCTCCACCTAGCATTGAAATTCATCCTAATAAACTGGTACATCTACATGTTGTACTTGTACTACTCCCTTCCCTACACAGGCCAAAGACATCTACAGCTGCTTTTATTACTAGAAGACTCTGGGCCTGATCCCTTCCAACCTAATAGCTGAACAAAAAGAGTTAACATGCCTACATTTATAATACGCCATCCATTTAGCCTTAGAACAAAATCATAAAAATGCACCGAGGAGGAGCAGGACACACCTACATGCTCTATCATCTCTTTGTTAGGGACTCAAGCACGATGAAGCAGGATCCCATTTAGGTGCCTAAGCTTTCTTAGGGCCCTAACAGGTAGAGTAGGATCTGATCCCTTCCATCAAAGGTAATTCAGACTTTGTGCTACTCTTGAGGATGTCACTGCAAAGTTAGCTCACATATCTATGCTCATTCTGCAGACAAGGTTCTTTGGGTAAATCTGATATCTTTTATTAGACCAACTTAAATAGTTAGAAATAACATTTTTTAGCAAGCTTTCGGGTTTAAAAACCCTTCATCAGGCTGAGGAAGCCTCTGCAGTTGGTGTGTGCTCTTCCTGGATGCAATGAATAGTAAAGAAGCCAGAGGCTGGGCTCGTATGCATGCAAGACAGTCAGTCAGGGAAGATGTAAACTGAGGAGTCAGCGGGTGAGAAACAGGCTTGCGGGGGGGAGGGGAAGAAAGAAAAGGGGGATGAATGTAGCAGTTGGATAGTGGAGAGGTACCTGGGGAGTCAGATGTCAGGCAGGTTATAATGTGTCATAAATACAATGTCTATATTTAGTCCATGAGTTTTTGTATCTAGGAGGTTGATGAAGTGAAGTTCAAAGGCTCGTCTCTGAGAAGTGTTTTGTAAGTTCCCTTTGAGGATTAGAACTGAAAGATTGGAAAGAGTGGTTTTCTTGTGAGCAATGTGCTCCCACAGGTAACTGCATATTCTTGACTTTGATAGATTTCTGGTGTGCATTCATTCTGGTGCACTGTTGTTGTTTGGTCTCTCTCATGTATTTTCCATCAGGGTATTTGGTGCATTGGATGAGATATATTACATTTCTGGAGGTGCAGCTATAAGACGCAGAAATATTGATGGTTCTTTTGTGGGGTGTAGTAACTGTAGGGATGGTGGAGATGTGTTGGCAGATTTAGCATTTCTTGGCATGGCATGGTCTGGATCCATTCGGTGTGTTCCTTGCCGAAGGAAGTTTGTTTCTGGTGATGAGGTTAGCGAGGCTCGGTGCTTGTTTGAAGGCTAGGATGGGTGGTTCTGGGAAGATCTGTAAGAATAGGGTCTCTTCCTAGCATGGGTTGCAATTGTTTGAGGATTTTCTGTATGATTTTGAGGGAGGGGTGATATGTCATAACCAGCGGTGTGCAATTCATGGGAACCTCTTCACTATGCAGCTGCTACATTTATCCTCCTTTTTCCACTTGCCCTGCCCCCCCCCCCACCCCAGCCAGTTTCTCACCCACTGACTCCTCAGTTTACATCTTCACTGACTGCCTGTCTTGCATGCACACCAGCCCAGCCTCTGGCTTCTTTACTATTCATTTAATCCAGGAAGAGCACACACCAGCTGCAGAGGCTTCCTCAGTCTGATGAAGGGTTTTTAAACCCAAAAGCTTGCTAATATTTTTCCCAATCCAACTATTCAAGTTGTTCTAATAAAAGATATCAGATTCACCCAAAGAACCTTGTCTGCTTATGTCCTTAACCCAACATGGCTACAACCTACACCTATGCTTGTTCTGTACACTCCACATTTAGAAAGGTGTTGCTAAGAATACTCCAGAGACATCTCCATGCTGTCCCTTGCCACTGTATATCTGGGTTTGGTATCTCCTGGCATGTCTACATGTTCATTAATGGACATTTCATAGATTCATAGATGTTAGGGTCAGAAGGGACCTCAATAGATTGTTGAGTCCGACCCCCTGCATAAGCAGGAAAGAGTGCTGGGTCTAGATGACCCCAGCTAGATACTCGTCTAACCTCCTCTTGAAGACCCCCAGGGTAGGGGAGAGCACCACCTCCTTTGGGAGCCCGTTCCAGACCTTGGCCACTCGGACTGTGAAGAAGTTCTTCCTAATGTCCAATCTAAATCTGCTCTCTGCTAGCTTGTGGCCATTGTTTCTTGTAACCCCCAGGGGTGCCATGGTGAATAAGTACTCAGCAATTCCCTTCTGTGCCCCCATGATGAACTTATAGGCAGCCACAAGGTCGCCTCTCAACCTTCTCTTGCGGAGGCTGAAAAGGTCCAGTTTCTCTAGTCTCTCCTCGTAGGGCTTGGTCTGCAGGCCCTTAACCATACGAGTAGCCCTTCTCTGGACCCTCCCCAGGTTATCCGCATCCTTCTTGAAGTGTGGCTCCCAGAATTGCACGCAGTACTCCAATTGCGGTCTGACCAGCACCCGATAGAGGGTAAGTATCACCTCCTTGGACCTATTCGTCATGCATCTGCTGATGCACGATAAAGTGCCATTGGCTTTTTTGATGGCTTCGTCACACTGCCGGCTCATGTTCATCTTGGAGTCCACTAGGACTCCAAGATCCCTTTCCACTTCTGTGCCACCCAGCAGGTGATTCCCTAGGCTGTAGGTGTGCTGGACATTTTTCTTCCCTAGGTGCAGCACTTTGCATTTCTCCTTGTTGAACTGCATTCTGTTGTTTTCTGCCCACTTGTCCAACCTGTCCAGATCTGCTTGCAGCTGTTCCCTGCCCTCTGGCTTGTCCACATCTCCCCATAGCTTTGTGTCATCTGCAAACTCGGACAGAGTACATTTCACTCCCTCGTCCAAGTCACTGATGAAGACATTAAAGAGTATCGGTCCAAGGACCGAGCCCTGCGGGACCCCACTGCCCACACCCTTCCAGGTTGAGACCGACCCATCCACCACGACTCTCTGGGTGTGACCCTCTAGCCAATTTGCCACCCACCGGACTGTGTAGTCATCCACGTCACAGCCTCTTAACTTGCTCACCAGTATGGGGTGGGATACCGTATCGAAGGCCTTCCTGAAGTCTAAGTATATGACATCCACCCCTCCTCCTGTGTCCAGGCATTTCGTAACCTGGTCATAGAAAGATACTAGATTGGTCAGGCACGATCTGCCCGCCACAAACCCGTGCTGGTTTCCCCTCAGCATAATTTGTCCTGCCGGGCTCTCACAAATGTGAGCCTTGATAATTTTTTCAAATACTTTACCAAGGATGGAGGTGAGACTGACCGGCCTATAGTTCCCCGGGTCCTCCTTCCTCCCCTTTTTGAAAATGGGGACCACGTTGGCCCTTTTCCAGTCCTCCGGGACTTGGCCCGTGCGCCACGAGCGTTCGAATATTCCCGCCAGTGGCTCTGCAATGATGTCGGCCAGTGCCTTCAGCACCCTCGGATGGAACTCATCTGGGCCTGCCGACTTAAAGGCATCCAGTTCTTCCAAGTGACTCTGCACCATTTCAGGGTCCACGCATGGAAGTCTGTCGCCTTGCTGCTGTCTCTCTACAACCCCAGTGAGAGACTTGTCGTGCCCCTCACTTAGGAACACTGAGGCAAAGAACTTGTTGAGGAGTTCAGCCTTGTCCCCCCTGTCCGTCACGAATTGTTTCTGCCCAACAGAAATTTGAATGTGAATTTTGATAATTCACATTAAGTTTAATACCTCCATTGTGAAGTACTAGAAAAAGGCGCATTCGCCTATTCATGTGCTTTAGTACAGCTTTTTGTGATGCTTTAATAAGCATTAAAATAGGCTAATGCGCATTCTAATGCACATTAAAGCACACATGTAGATGTGACCACAGAGAAGCAATGCATAGACACAGTTATTTTTCCCGCTGGCAGCATCAAGAGTGATGCAGAGCTAACATAGACATAGTCTGTGTCTGCGCATGCTTTATACTCATAGAAGTGTGGGAGTAGAGGGCTTTCTTGTGCGATAGAGGGCAACTTCATTGGCTGCAGTTCCAGGTTTTGTCAGGAGGACTCCACGTTCACTGTGGACCCCTGCAAGGCTGTACCAACAGAAGGCACATTTTACTGTCAAAGGTTGGTGATGACAAAAGACTCCAGACTCCTGCTGGGTAATAGATTGGCTCAGCTTGTATCTCGTCACAGCACATTCCCATCAGAGACCTTTGAGACAAGTTCTTTTCTAGCTCATTCTATATAATTTACTCTGGTGAAAATGTGAGTAGAACTTGTATGATAGCTCCCTATAGAAACATATTTTTGAAAGGTGATCTGAGACAGAAAGAATCAATAAAGCTTAGTACAGAGTTGTCACAGTTCTAATCAATTAAAAAAATTAACTTTCTTCAAAATCGAAAAAAGAGTTAACAGGTAATGGGCAAACACATAATAGTTCTATATTACATATCCAATACAACAATATACATTTTATTTGCCACATATAAGAAACATAATATGTATCCAGTGTCATTTAAGTGACCTCATTCACAATTTTAAATTTTGCTTTAAAGCAAGGTACAATGTCTCAAGGTGATAACAGGTAGCAAAACATTTGTTGTTGGCAATCTCTCTCTCTCTCTCAGTAATATCAGATTCAGTGACAATGCCTTCTGTATCAGGTTCCACCGATGAATATAGTATTCATATATAGATTAGACAGGACAAGTATTGTGTGTGCTACTTCAATTTCTACATAACATCTAAAACTACCCTACTGATAATTACTAGATGAAAAAATACATGATTAACACATGTTTAAAGGAGAGAACAAATTCATAGTGTGCCATTTATGACAACACGATATCGTGTTACTAAGTACAGAATTGAAAGTTTTGGGGTTCTTATCTATATTTTTGTGTGTCCTGAAAACACTTCCCTCAGTTATCAGCCAGTCATATTTTTTTGCTGATACAAAAACAAAAGTACTTGAAATGCAAATGAGTTATAGAAAAAGTAAGACTGAAATGTCCAGTAAGTAACCAAATTGGCTTTTTTCCCCATAAATATTTATGAAGTTGAATTTCCACAAACATGAAGTTCCATGGTCCTTAGCTTTTAGTGCAATATAGCTAACAGAGGGTGTGTCTACACATGTTGCTATGGCAACGTTATTATTGTGCCCCATACTGCGCCATCCACGTGGCACGGTTATTTTTAGCAGCTACATCACCATAGCGATACCAGGGGAGCACATCACTACGGTGATGTATCTGCTGGTCATATGTAGACACCTGTGGATGCTACGTCGCCATAGCACATTGCTATGGCAACATAGCATCATGTGTAGATATACCCATAGACAATTTACAGAGCTGCTCTTGGGAAATAAAATTTAACTTCTAATCCTCAGCTGATGGTTTAGTACCATAGATCTGATTGGAGCTGCATCATTAAAGATACCACCCAAGTGTTCAAAAGATTGCCTTGACACATAGAAGAACTGGGCACTGATGGGGGCCTTAGGAAAGTGATGAGTTGTCCCCATCTTGACAGGGACTTTGTAGCAAAACCCCCAGTTTTTCTTTCTTTTATTATTTAAAAATACGTTCCCTCCCCTTCCCCAACCATTTCTGACTTTCTCTCTTCCCTCTCTATCTATAAGTGATTACAAGTCGCATTAGGTAAGCTAAGTTCTTATGTTCCTATTATGTTCATATTGATTTGTACTGTTTTATATTGTATTATGTTCCTATTATGTTTGTATTGGTTTTTACTGTTTTATATTGAATTTCTATGATTTAGGTCTATGTCTGTAAAGTAATGTCAAGTAATGTCAAGTTTCCATTTTGTATGTCAAGCCTCCATCTTATGTCCTCTGTCTGGGTATAACCTATGTTGTAACTGTGACTAACCAGTCTCATGTAAAATGGTTCCTGAATGAATGGGAATTAATGAGGGTGCTTGAGGTAGAATGGTAGCAGGCCTCTACTGAATGGTCAACTCAACAACCCAACCATTGCCTTGGATTGACTCACTCAGGAACCACAGACCTCACCCAGAAACAGAGACAAAACCCAGCATTTGAAAGACAAAGAACCTACAGGAACCCAACCTTTGGAAGACAAAGACCCTGCAGAAACCAGCAACCCCACCATTGTGTCCTACTAGATAATGAGGACACTTGGATCTGCATGTATGCATCTGAATAGGACTGTCCTTGTCTGGACATGTCCTTCCCATAGGAGACACAGGTAGCCCACCCCTATAAAAAGGAGTGGTTGAATGCGATTTCTTTGGGACCCCCTCTCCATCTGGACCAGCACTGTGCCATGCAATCTATCCACCCAGAGGTCCTGCCGACGACCCCCTCTGGACAACACCTTACTGGAGAAAACCCCAACTGGCCATCGAGGATCAATTCCCAGCCCAGGATAGGTAGCTATCACCCACCTTCCTTCTCCAAGCAAAGGACCTGGACTCTGTCTCTACACACCTTGACTTCAATCCCTCCACCAAGCCTTTTTCTCTCCTGCTACCATTGTGTGGGTGCATGTGTGAGTGCTTGCATGTGTGTGGGAACCAATAACTTTGTGAGCTGTATAGTACACTGCCTGTCTAAGAAAACTGATATTTTTTACCTTGAGTTGGTCTCTGTCTTGTTGCAGGCTCCCAACTAAATCCCTGTCTCTCTGATCTTCCTCTGGGCTTCATTCCTCTCTGCTGCCTCTATCTCCCCTGGCCCCTCCTTTCTCTCCCTCTCCACTGACATCCCATCCCCACTCTTTGGTCTCCCAGCTCTAGCCCCTACTCTATCCTGCCGCCTCTGCCATCTCCCCAATCCCTATCTCTCCCTCCATTCCTGCTTGTGTCTGTTTCCTTTCCCTGATCTTCCCCATCTCTCTCTGTTCCCTGTTTGTGCCCTGTCACCTCTGCTTTCTTCCCCAATCTTCTCTTTATCTGTCCCCAGCTTCCCCAGGGTGCCTCGCTGCCTCCACCTTCTCCCCAATCTCCCTGGCACCTCCCGTAGAGTCCCCAGATCTCCCAGCTTGCCTCTGCCACCTCCAGCAGCTCCTCACTCTCTTCCCCAGCCTCTCTCCAGCCACTGCCTCTGCCTCCCAGCTCCCCCACTGGCTACAGTCCTAGCTTTTTCCCCCCACAACATTCCCTCCAGGTGCCAGGCAAGGGCTGCAGGGAGCCAGAGAGTCCCTCGGAGCTACCCCAGCACCCGTAGCTCCTTCCCAGATCCTCCGCAGCCTCTCCCCCACAGCACCTCTCCAGCACCCATGGCTACCCCGCAGCACCCCGATCCAGCTCCTGGCACCTGGAGCCTCTTCAGCTCTCTGACCCAGCTCCCAGCACCTGCAGTCTCTCCTGGTACCCCTGCAGACTCCCCGACCTAGCTCCCAGCATCTGCGGCTCCCCCACAGCCCCTCTCCAGCTCCCTGACCCAGCTCCTGGCTCCTTAGTTCCCCTGCAGCCTCTCCCAACAGACCTGAAGCCTCCTCCGCAGCCCCTCTCCGGTGCCCAACTCCCCCTGGCCCCAGCTTCCATCTCCCCATACCTCTCAGCTCCCCCGCAGTCTCTCAACTCTGGCCCCTGTGCCAGCTATTCCCCAGCATCGCTCCTTCACCCTAACACCTTTCAGCTTTTTCTTTTGATCAATTAATACCAATCAACTTTAATTAATCCCAAGCCCCAGTGACCTCAAGTAACCCCAACCCCAAGTGAGCCTGAGTAACCGCAGGATACATTGACCCCAAGTAACCCTAAGCACCAAGTTACCCCAAACACCCTCTAGTGTTAACACACAGCCATGAAAGTGTGCATTTGTGTACATGTATGTGTCTGTGAACGCATAGTGGTGTTTGTGTAGTTTGTGTGTGTGTATATAATTTTATACCACACCCTCCTGTCTAACAGCGCAATACTGGGATACTGAGTGTTAAACTGATGCATGTCAAGTCAACAACTTGACAGGTCCTCTCCAGAGCAGGGACTTTTGTAAAGAGTGGCTCTTGAAAATAGTGTCCTTGGCTAACAAGTCCCAATGTTAACAAATCCCTCTTTCAGATCCAAAATGTCAGCCCATTGTAGGTAAGGGTCTAAGCGAGTGATTCTTAACCAGAGTCATGCAGCACCCCAGGGTGTCATGAGATACTTTTAAGGATGTCAGGGGGTGCTACACAATATTAGGTGTGCAATCTCCACATAGGCAGATGAAGTTGTTTGGGTAAACAGGATATCTTTTATTAAACCAATTAATAATAAAAGATCTCACATTCTAATAAAAGATATCACATTCACCCAAAGAATCTTGTCTGCCTATGTCCTTAGACCAACCCAGCTACAACCAACACTTCTGAAACATCTCCACATGATTCACAAGATAACTCAGAGGTTTCAAATATAAATCTACAGTGTCCAAGGTTTTCTGACCTGTTCTGGTCTTTTTGCAACAGAAGAATTGCTCTATTATTCCTTAGTCTATTATTATTCCATAGTCAAGAAATGAGTAAAAGCGAAGAGCTGGCATTTTCAAAAGTCTAATGAGGGGAGTCTGGAATCTAAGAAGATTGAGAACCACCAGTCTAAGATCAGCACCTGTCAGGGATTATCACTCTTATCACTCTCCCAGGCATGGAGCCTAGGCACCAAGCTACACAGGGCTGAGTGCTGGGGCCAGAACATGGGACTCCAGAATTTTCATTCCAAGGCAGCAAAGAAAAAGTTAAAAAACAAAACATTTGTTGGCCAGCAAGTGAGCAGCACATCTAGATGCCAAGAACACAGATAGAAACACTACCACAGAGTTACTACCCTAAACATGTTGCTTTTCCCTGGCCCTCTGGTTAGGAGGGAAATACAACATTTCTCCCTGACCATAAGCAAGGTAAGAACCAAAGCTATTTTGACCCAAGTGCAAGCTCCCTTCTTCTACCTCATGCAATGGAGAGCTATCCTGGCTGGAGAGCAGCTCTTTTTCCCCTCAGCACCACTCTTCAGCCTGCCCAAGGAATGGGACTCATCCCTGGATGACTGAGAGGGGAAGTCAGACCCCCTAGCTTGCATTTGTGCCTCCTTCTCCCATCCTTCTCATCATAGCAATACTTAAAGTCACATCGTGTGATAAGAACTCTGAAGAGCCTGGTCAGTGCCTCCCATCCAGACAGTCCACCACTGGTTCAGTAGTAATAACTCCAGACCTGCCAGTGCTGAGGTCTCTACTTTGAGTCCTGGCTCTACTCTTGGGCTCTTGATGGGCTGTTGGCCTCCCAGACAACTGATACTTTTTTCTTTTCTCTGCTCTCTCTTGGAAGTAAATATTGGTACCTCCAACCCTAACACACCAGCAGGGATTTTAAAATTCAGACCCTGCCTTACAAAGATTAACCATAAATGGTTTGTAAAAGGCAGTCCATGAAGAAGTGTCTGTTCAAATGGTGCTGATAAGGTAATGAATTAGTTGGAAAATGGTCCCGCTGGAAAAAAAAAAAACACCCTCTCTGTATTAAGTTGTAGTGTTCATATGTAAAAACAGAAGAGCAGTTGTCTATGGAGCAGTCTCATCATGATCATATTTTTACCCTAGTATTTTCAATTCTAATAAAAAATTTCTTTGTCAAATCAGCCACATATACCTGTAAATTTATTAATTTGATTAACATCACCAATAACCTGGATCACATTAAAAAAGAGCTGAGAACTATGCTTACTGTCCAAATCCACACAATCATGGGAAGCGAACAAGCTAATCCCCATTCATGCATCATACACCTCCTGACCTGCTTATTCTTCCTTTACCTATTATACAAATTTCTCAGTACCATATTAAGCAAAGTTTGCATTTTTTTTCTTTAAGTGGGTCTTGAAGGTTCATGCTTGGATCTCTAATCTTAAAGGATCAAAAATCTGAAGGCAAGTAAAGATAACCTAAAATACTATTTTTAAAAATGTAATGATTTTAAAGTCAACTTCCTGATTGTTTCTCTTTTTTAAAATGCTTTGGGTGAGCTACACTGTGACATTTACCACAGTAGCATAATGGCCCCTTCCAAACCAAAATAAATGGACCCCTTGGTTAGCTCAACAATTACAATAATGAAACATGGGAGGGCAATTTAATGTTTTGTTTTTTAAACAGCAAAGATGTTTTCAATTTGCACCATTACATTACATTAGAATATTGAGCAACCCTATTGTAGAACATTACTGAGCAAAAACTAATGGAAACCCATTCACTTTTCATACAGTGAAGGAGACAGATGCAGAACACCTTAGGGAATTAATCTCAGAGTACAATCAAACTTCTCTGAAAATCCTAGTTTTCAGTCTGTGGTAGGCAGCCCATGCACTTAGCACCCCACAGCACCCTTAAAAAGATCTCACTGCAGCCAAAGTGCTACAGTACCCTGGTTAAGAATCACTGATCTAGGGGTTAAAGGAAGATTCAGGGACAAGGAAAAAAAGTGTGCTAGTGCTATATCAATTATAATTTCTCCATTAAAAAACCTCATGGTCAATTCACAATTAATTTTGGTTCGAATTCAATACTTTGCCTATGGTCAAGACAAAAAGGAAGAAGTGCTGTTTATTCCGTCTCTGATCATCTACATCTTACATAAGTAGATGCATCTGAAGGAAGTTTGAATCAGATCCAGCTGGCAGGAATATGGCAAGCATCCAAAAACGCATGCAAAGTGTGATAAAATAAAATAGTTTCAACCTTGAAGTACATGTCACTAGCCATATTTTTGCCCCTCCAATAAACAGCCCTCTGAACAAAGACAACACAGAGCTCACATGGATCGTTTCTTGAAGGAGACTTATAAGCCACTACAGCACCCTAGCAGGTGCTCACTCTAGAAGGCTCCCATTAGCTTTCTTCTTGATTATTTTTCCCCTATGAGGAAAGGCAGCTAGTGAACTACAGGGAAAATGAAAACTTTTAAAGAAAGCCCTTAATCCACCATCTGAAATTCACAGGAGCATTAAGTCATTATTCAAATGAAAAGCTGCTTTTAGCTATTAACATATTTTCATCAACAAAAAAGCAAGATGCCGATAGGAAAGGAAATCTGAACATTCTTATTTATATGGTAATTGAATGGTCAGGGAGTTTGCTTGTTATTTTCCTAGGATATGGTATGCATCAATTAAAACGATGTTGCAGCTACTGTCTTAATGGAACCTGGCATCATTAAAAACATCATTTATTTTATGTAAGATGTTATAGGGAGGGAGGAATCTAAAACCAACCAATTTTTTCATCCTACTTTGTTACCTGATTGTCAGCTTTTGCCTTTCTACAGACAAAGCAAAAATTAATCATTATTCTCAGTAACAAGCGACAAGAGAATTATTTTTGTCTATAAAAAAGCGTTGTAAACAGGAACATAAAACATTGTTTCCCCTGCTATACATTTGCATATTTAGAGTGTTAGTAAAATCTGGAATGCTATGATTATTTGGCTCATATTCCCAGAGGTGCCGGGCCCCAGAACCCAGAAGCCCTGCACTGATCTCCTTGACAGCTGGCAGGCTTCATGGATGCAGCAGGGGCTACTATTCCTGCAGCTTTCACCCTGCTGCGCCTTAACACACACAGTGTCACCCATGTCACGAGTTTTGCTTGTCCGCAGCTTGAGGTACATTTTCCCCCAAACCCCTGCACTAATCTTCTTGAAACTGGGCAGGCTTTGTGGCCTCACCAGGGGCTATCATGCCTGCAGTTTTCACCCCACTGTGGTGTAACATATACACGACATGAGTTTTGCTTTCAAGAATTTGGGGTACAGTTCCTCCCAAACCCCTATACTGATCTTCTTGAAACTTGGCAGGCTTCATGTTCTTAGCAGAGGCTACCATCCCTACAAGTTTCATCCAAACCAGACAAAAAACCAACCAAGTTATAGATATTTAATTGATTCCCCATTATACTGTATGGCCAGATCCCCAAGGCAGCTCTGAAGCTCCAGAGCTGCTCTGGCTGGATCAAAGCAGAAACCCGGTCCGGAGCTCTGGATTGGATCCCTGGTGTCCAAAACTAGATCAAATAGCTGCCTACTTGCACAGGCCTAATGCACAGCCTACATAACTGAGAAAGCCAAGAGAAAACCAGAACATATACCAGTGTGTAGATGATGGGTAAAAAGGAAGGCACAGAGCTACATTACAATAGTGACCCATGTACTGCTATATAAATATTTAATAGCCAAGAATTTAAAAATTGCACTTGCATCCTTGGGATTTGGCTTCAGCAAGGCCTGTGGGATCACCCATTGAGGCAATCCTCACTAAATAATGGCCCATGGTGGCATAAAACTTTTATTTGTCATGTGTTTGGGAAACTGCTTTCCTCAAGAGAGGCTAAGCAAGATTAAAAAGTATAGATCATTTCCAATAGCTGCCCATTGAACCTTTATGCCTCACCAAACCACTATGCATTTTGGTTATGCCACACAACTCTCAGAAATGAATGTTCAGAAAAGTTTTAAGTTTTGTTAAAACAAAACAAAAAATACCACATTATTGTTTAACTTCTAAGGACAAGGGAATCCGTAAGACAGTCCCTGCTTTGAGACAGTCCCTGCAGCGACCGAATGCAAGCTCCTGCCATGGTAAGGCAAAAGTAAGTACAGTTCAGCAATGGCTTTTCATAAAGATAGCTCAGGGCATTCAGACCACATGGATGGAGTAGATGGAGGTTCTTAAAAGAGCAATTTCAACGAATCAGCAAAAACGAGTTCTCTCAAATAACTAAGCAGCATGCTAAATGAGGAGAGTTGGAAGACAAGTAAAGACAGAGGGTGATGAAGTTTGGGCATGTGAATACACTAGGACAAGATATTGCATGGAATGCTGATGGTGCATATGGAGATGGGAAAGTCCAGGGGAAAAGAGTTTGAGGGAAAGAGCAAGATGAGGCGCAGAATGTTAGTACAAGGGGTGGTTTCTGGGGGAAAGATGTATGTGGAAAGCTGATGAAAAGGCAGGAGGTGGTAGCGAAGTTAGCATATTGGCAGGCCACATGAGATGCTCGAACTGGTGACTGATAGATAAAGGTGATTTGTATCATAGTAGCAAACAGAGGTTCCACCTGCAATAAAGAGCCATTATGCCTGGCATTATACATACATGGACAGAGCTGCTGTCCGAAGAGTTTATAAGAGCTTAATAAGGAGTGGCAGGGGGGAATGGGGGCACCAGCCCTAGGTTCTGATTCTTTTGATGGGACAAAATGTGGGGGAGGAGAAGAGGCAGGGGTACAAAAATAGTAGCAGCTGCACACCCGTGTAGCCTCCACTGCACTGCCAGCACTGCAGCCATTCACACTGCCATATGCACACCTACTGCCCAGGGTACCCAAGTACCCAGTTAGGCCTCTGAGAGCTTATAGCCTAACACAATGGTTCTCAACCCTGTTTAGAATCAATACATCCTTTGGGAAATACCAGTTATCTTTCACTTCTTTTTGACTGCAGAAAAAGCACTTGGGAGCCAGAAGCAGGGAGGTGAGGAGGGATCTAGGCACACGTGCATCCTGCACACACGTGTGCCACCTTACCAGACCCGAGGTGGAGGCAGACGCAGCAGCAGTGGAGCCAGCAGCGGGGGCAGCAACAACTGATGCCCCAAAGGTAAGTGGGGCAGAGGGACCCAGCAGAGCTCAGCCAGAACTGGCGGGGAAGCCCCCCGGATCCCTTTTAGCTGAGCTGGTAGGGAGCTGTGCTCCTGAGCTGCACGAACAGAGAGTGCAAACAGACACGCTCTGTAAGAGTGTGCCGGCGTTTGCACCGGAAGGCAGGCAGGAAGGGCTAGGAGGGAGACTCCTGCAAGGGTAGGGCAAAGGCACCACACAACTCTAAGTAAACTGCATCCACACCATTGTATAAGTTGCTGAGTGCTGTTAGGGCCCCTGTCTAGGGGGCGCTGCCTGCCTGGGGCTTGTCTGAAGCCTCCACCCAGACAGAGCCCATGCGGGGGCTGGCATCCACCTACCCCCCAGGTGGCAGGGGATGCCCAGCAGGGCCAGGGGGGCAGGGAATGGGGGCCCCCCACACCTGTTCTGCAGGCACCCATCTTAGGGCCCTGGAGGTGCAGGTGAGGGAGCTCCAGGAGGAGGTTAGTAGACTGAGAGGAATCAGGGAGGCGGAGGATGAAATTGATGGTTATTTCCTTTCCCTGCAGGACCAGGCACACAAGGAAGAAGCATACCAGGAGGTGCCCTCCACTGCTGAGTGGCAGACGGTCACAACCAGAACCAGGGCTGCTCACAGCAAAGCAGTACCAGTTCCTCCAGTTCGTCTGGATAGCAGGTACGAGGCTCTGGCAACTCCACAAGAGAAGGAAGGAGAGGAGGAAACCTCCAGTGAGGAGGCAACTCCACTCTCTTCACGCTCCAAACAGGCCGAAGTAGCCAAGCAGACCCGGAGGAGGAAGCGTTGAGTGATCGTCATAGGTGACTCCATCCTGCGAGGTACGGAGAGCCCCATCTGTCGCCAGGACCCCTCAACATGCGAGGTGTACTGCCTCCCTGGAGCAAAGATTCGGGACATGACAGGCATGATCCAGCCCACTGATTACTACCCCATGGTCCTAATCCATGTGGGTACTAATGATGCGGCCAGAAGAAGCCCTGATCACCTGATGACAGACTACCATGCTTTGGGGAGGGTGTGCTGACGGAGATAGGAGCACAGGTGATATTCTCCTCTGTCCTACCAGTGAGCGGATGTGGAAGATGACATGAGACCTGCATCAGAGAGACCAACTGGTGGCTTTGGGAATGGTGTCTGGAGGCAGGCTTCGGCTTCCTAGACAACAACCCGCACATCACGATGAGAGACATGCTTGAGTGGGATGGGCTTCAAAGGTAAGCATGCGTTCTCTTCTAGGTTGGCGGATCTCCTCTGGCGGGCTTTAAACTAGGCTCATCGGAGGACGGGGAAGATGAGGGTAGAGGAAGCCTTGAACCAAAAAAAAAAGAGACACTCACAAGGACAGCCCACCCTAGACTGACGATGAGCAGAACAAATACCTAGGTAAGCAACAGGGGCCCGGGTATAGGAGGAAAGTGCACACATCTTCAGGAGGCCTCAAATGCATCTACACAAACGCTTGTAGTATGGGGAACAAGCAAGAGGAACTTGCCCTCCTGCTAGCTGACACCTGTCGGGACTGAGGGCGGTCTAAGGCTATGGCCAGTAGCCCGGACCGTCAGGTGGGGTTTTTCCACGATGGAGTAGAGTTAGGCATGGAAGCTTATTGGTTTTACAAGGAAAGCTTTACTTACACTGCCGATGGTCACAGTGCAGGAAGGAAACTTGCTTGAGTTGCAGTTGCGCACAAACAAACACAAGTGAGATCTCTTCCGAACCGAACCAAACCAAACCAAACCAAGATGAGTTGTCGATGTACGACTCCACAAGCGCTTCACACAGGGGTACGTCAAATTTTCCACTATGATGGGGAGTGGCTAAAAGCTGATCAGGCCTTTATGTCCTCCTCCAAGACACACGCGGAGTTTGCTAGGCTCCACAGCACGCTCAGAGTTCCCCATGAGATGGTTGTGGAGTCCTCCAACTTGGGCAGAAACTGCTCTAACCTTTTATACGGCTAGCGAGCCAATTGCTAGCTGCCACATAGGAATAATTTAGAATTGACCAACAGTGGGACACTAATTTGCATACATGTGGCGGGAACTCTTTTGCACCAGGGATTTCTCTCTGCAGCTGAGAAATCCACCGTGCAAAGAAAGCTCCATGTGGCGGGAAAATTCCAATATGCCGAGGCACTAAAATCATTGGGTAATGACAACACCAAGCCAGGCATAGTGGGGCTCACAGAAACATGGTGAGACCAAACACATGACTAGGCAGTGAATATCAAGGGCTATAGGCTGTATAGGAGGGACAGGACAGGGAAGAGAGGTGAAGGAGTCACATGTATATGTGTATTCTTCCTCTGCATCAAGGAAGAATACACATCCTCAAAGAGTAGCACAAGGTCAGATGAGAGGCACACTGAAGTGCTCTGGGTTAGAATACAAGGAAGTTGAGGAGAAAGGGACTTAATCGTAGGGGTCTACTACAGACCACCCAACCAAGGGGAAGAGCTAGACAGGGAATTCTTAAGTCAGCTCACGGAGGTAGTTAGGTCAAAAGACGTGGTCATCATGGGGGACTTGAACTTTCCAGACATCTGCTGGGAAGAGCAGTCAGCCAGGTCTGACCACTCACGTAGTTTCTAAGCCGAGATACAGGACCTTCATCTAACTCAGGAGGTGCACAGCTCCACCAGGGGAGATGCCTTGTTGGATCTGGTGCTGGCCACAGGCGACGACCTCGTGAGGGGGCTGCTGGTTCTCGACCTCCTGGGCGACAGCGATCATCGCCTGCTGGAATTCACCACCCAGCGCAAGGTGGCAAAAGCCAGCAGCAAGGCAGCAGCTCTGGACTTCAGGAGGGCAGATTTCAATGAGGTAAGAAGAAGAGTTTGGGAAGTACTGAGGTCCCAGAAGGGAGGGGAGTCAGGTGTACAAGAGGAGTGGTTGATCCTTAAGGAGACGATCCTCCATGCCCAAAGGGAGATAATCCCAACAAGGGTGAAAGGGGGCAAGAGGGCGCAAAAGCCCCCATGGCTTACCAAAAGCATACGGGAATATCTCCTAGCTAAAAGGAAGGCATACACCCAACGGAAGGGAGGGGCCATCACCAGGGAAGACTATACCTCAGTTGCTTGGGGCTGCAGGGGGGCGGTCAGGAAGGCAAAGGCAGAGATAGAACTGGAACTAGCTACCCAGATTAAGGACAATTAGAAGTCCTTTTTTAAATACATAGGGGGCAAAAAGAAGGTACCCGGTAATGTGGGGCCTCTGCAAGACACGCTAGGAAATATGGTTGTTACAACAGATGACAAGCCTAACCTATTTAACGATTTCTTTGCCTCCATTTTCCTCAACGGGGAACAGATCAGCCCATCTGCTGGGACCCCCTCAGGCCCCGGGGGAGGCGCACCCAGGCCTAGGGTCAGTGAGGACCTAGTCAGGGAACTTCTGGAGGGACTGGAAATATTTAAATCAGCTGGTCCTGACGACCTCCACCCCAGAGTGCTGAGGGAATTAGCAGAGGTCATTGTGGGACCCCTGGCACAGCTTTGTGAGCACTCGTGGTGCTCTGGTGTGGTGCCAGAGGACTGGAAAAGGGGCAATATGGTTCCCATTGTCAAAAAAGGGAGGAAAGAGGACCCGAGGAACTATAAGCCAGTTAGTCTTACCTAGATCCTGGGTAAACTTTTTGAGAGAATTATCCTGGCGCATGTCCACAAGGGGCCAGCAGGGGAGGTTATGCTTAGGGGCAACCAACATGGGTTCATTAGAGGCAGGTTCTGTCAGACCAATCTGGTGGCCTTCTACGACCAGGTCACAAAATCCTTAGATGCAGGGGTAGCTGTGGAAGTAGTCTTTCTGGACTTCAGGAAGGCCTTCGACACTGTCTCTCACCCCACTCTCATTAAAAAACTAGGGGACTGTGGTGTTGACACCTACAAAGTCAAATGGGTTGCACCCAGAGAGTGGTTGTGGATGGGTGATTTTCGTTCTGGAGGGATGTAGGTAGTGGGGTCCCCCAGGGCTCGGTCCTCAGACCCGCACTGTTCAACATCTTCATCAGTGACTTGGACAAGGGGGTAAAAAGCACCCTATTCAAATTTGCTGATGACACTAAGATGTGGCGGGAAGTGGGCACACTAGAAGGGAGGAACAAGCTGCAATTGGACCTAGACAGGTTACAGGGGTGGGCAGATGAGAACAGGATGGGTTTCAACACTGACAAGTGCAAGGTGCTGCACCTGGGGAGGAAGAACCAGCAGCATACCTACAGGCTGGGGAACTCCTTTCTTGTCAGTGCAGAGGCAGAAAAAGATCTTGGAATCGTTATTGATGCCAAAATGAACGTGGGCCAACAGTGTGGGGACACAGTTAGGAAGGCCAACCACACCTTGTCATGCATCCACAGATGCATCTCAAGGAGGTCCAAGGAGGTGATCCACGCCCTCTATGTGACACTGGTCAGGCCACAGTTGGAGTACTGTGTCCAGTTCTGGGCGCCACACTTCAGAAGGGATGCGGACAGCATTGAGTGGGTCCAGAGGAGGGCCACCTGCATGATCAGGGGGCAGCAGGGCAGGCCCTGCAAGGAAGGCTACGGGACCTGAACCGTTCAGCCTCCACAAGACAAGGCTGAGGGGGGATCTAGTGGCCTGTTACAAACTAGTCAGGGGGGACCAGCAGGCATTGGGGGGAGTCCCTGTTCCCCGCACACTACCATGAGTGACTAGAAATAACGGTCACAAGCTGGCAGGGAGTAGATTTAGACTAGACATCAGGAGGCGCTACTTCACAGTCAGGGCAGCTAGGATCTGGAACCAACTTGCAAGAGAAGTGGTGCTGGCTCCTACCCTGGGGGGTTTTAAAAGGGGGTTAGACGAACACCTTGCTGGGGTTGTTTGACCCCAGTGCTCTTTCCTGCCATGGCAGGGGGTCAGATTTGATGATCTCTCAAGGTCCCTTCTGACCCTACAAACTATGAAACTATGAAATAATAGAGCAATTCTTTTGTTGCAAACAACTCAGAAAGACCACAACAAGTCATCAGTGGTCACCAAGATATCTCCTGTGAGCTGAATCAGGTCTATGGAGTCATGTCGTCTGGCCTATAGGGTCTGGAAATTTGGTGGTGAGGGAATGGTGGCAGTGGCAATTAACACTGCTATGTAATGGCATTTCAACATAAAAATGAATTTTAACAAAAAGTGGGAGAGATTTTCCACACAGAAATTGCTTCTACATAATCCAGTAAATCTAGCAAAAGTATTAGTATTCTACATCCATACTCTCAGATACTGGAAACAGGAATAGCGGGAGAGCAAACAAAAAATAAAGAAGAAAGGGAAATTAATGAATATATAATTTTAACCGTGAAAAATGGGTACAGTTATGGAGAGAAGCCTCAGCATTCATAACTGAAGGAATGTTCTCAGTCCTCAAGTACCAACACAGCAGCTTGGTACTGCATGTGGGGATGAAGTGGGAGATCAGAGATGGCTTGCTAGTGGCTCAGAGGCTTGCTGGAGGCAGTTAAGGAGTCTCCTTGAGCTGTCGCTGAGGAACTGCAGCTGCTAGAACCTGCTAGTGAGAAAAGTAGAAGTTGTGGGGACAGCTGGCATTTGGGTAGATTGCAGAGGGGAGAGTGATTGGAGCCAGCTGGGGGCACTCTGGGAGCTGAATTTAGCCAGGGACAGAGAACAAAAAACTGGGGACAGATACGAGGGAGGGGAACATAATAGCAGGAGTGGATGCCACCTTTGGAGTTGGCAGATATGGTCTTCATTTTGTGCTCTTTTTAAGTTGAATTTTTCATCCTGAAACAAACATTCACACACATTCACAGTGAGAGAACCAGACCCTAAAATATGAGATTAAAACACTTCAAACACACACAATCTCACTTTTCTGAGCAAATCTAATTATTGTTTTTGTGCAAGTGTGCATGCATTTCTCTTAGGATTCTTAACTGCAGCCCTGCTCATCTCCCAGCTTTTTTATGCCATGCTGACTCACGCATGCGTTAAATGTTAGTTTATGCAATAGAACACACTACAAGTCTTTTGGACTGCAGAGGTGGCAGCACAAGTTTTCAAGGGTGATTAAAAAAGACCCCACATTTGAATATGAGGAAAAAATGGACTGCCTATTCCCAAATATATGAGTATTTGACAGATTATCAAAGAAAATGACTGACTGTCTCATTGTAAAGATATATTGAAACTTATTCAGACCAATGTTGCAATAAATGCAAACCGAGCTATATTTGAAAATTAACAACAGAGGGGCAACTGAGAATCACAGTTCTGTACTACTACAGATATAAATCCCATGAATGAAGTTTTGAAATCTCTGGTCCCATTTTAAACTGAACAAACAATATCCAGTTTTGGGATATTAACTTTCTGAAAGCAGCAAGGAATCATTTTACCATAGTCCCTAAGAAAGAAAGGAGGTGCTGTAATTATAAGCACCTGTTTTATTTGTAAAATTATTACACTACCTATGGTCATAGGTGTTACTGCTATGAACAACTGCAACATGTGAAGAAGTCAAACCCTTGTGGGAATAAAGGACAGGAAATCAAAAAGAAGGACAATCCGTTCTTTTAGAACTTTGAAGAATAATATTTTCTACTTACACAGCACATTTCACCAGAGGATCAAGGTAGTACAAATTTAATCTGCAAAAACCATGAGGGAATATTTTACTTATCTTTTAGGTGCAAGGACTCAGGCACATATATCTGAAGCATTATTTTTGTATTTCCACTGTAGGAGCTAATGTCTCAGGTTCCTTTTGTGTTAGGTGCTATATAAATAAACTCAACCCCAGCCTACTCATTGCATGGTTTGATAAAGGCATAGGCCAAGTAACATGTCATACTTATTATTCAAACATAAATTAAAATGTAAATTTACATTTTTTTGCATAAGGGATATGTATTACAGTCTTTGTAGTTGCTCATCATTTAATTTACATCAAAGATACTAAAGTTTAATATATCCTGTATTACCCTCCAAAAATTTGTAGGGAACACCTTACTGATTCTAACAATAAAATTAGAGAAAAAAATTGGTTAAGTCATTTATTCTCATCCTTTCCAAGAAATTCAGGCATTCTCCAATCCAGGATGTAGATGTTACCAGTGCCATAGCAAGGGGGTGGAGGTGGGGGAGAGACAACACACTGCCCTGGGTGCAGAAGTGAAGGGGCACCAACAGGAACTGCCAAACCAAGGTGGGGCGCAAGATGAAGCTGTGAGCAGCTCATCTGCAGGGGGGCACAGGGACGGGGGGAGGGTGATTCCCAGCACTACATGCATTCCTGGGCAAGTATGGGGGGGCATGTGCTCCCTGGATCTGTGTGTGGGGCAAGGGTGGGCTGTTGCTGTGGGCTTTACCCCAGGTTCCAAACTTCCTTGCCACAGTACTGGATGTTACCAAATATCAGCATGCACTTTTTAATAATGATGTATAATTTGTTCTATGTAGACCTTTGCACACAAGATCATACAAAAGTAGGGCTGAAAGTGACCTCATGAGGTCATCTAATCCAGCCCCTTGCTCAAGGCAGGATCATCCATGAGTAGACCATCCAAGTCATTTGTCCAACTTGCTCTTGAAAATTTTCAGAGATGGAGATATCACAATTTCTCTTATTCAGTGCTTCACCACTCTGATAGTTAGAAAGTTCCTCCTAGGAACCTAAATTTCCTCAGCTAAAGATTGAGGCCTTTGCTCCTAGTCCTGTCTCCCACAGCCACAGAGAAAAGCATGTCTCCATCCTCTCAATAATTACCTTTTCAGGTATTTGAAGACTGCTTTCAACACCCCCCCCTCTCCCCACTCAGCCTTCTCCTTTCCAGACTAAATAACCTTAGTTCTTTCAGGCTTTCCTCACAAGTCTTGCTTCAAAGACCCCTAATCATTTTTGTCATTCTGCAACGGACTCTGTCCACATCCTTCTTGAAGTGTGGGACCGAAAACTGGACACCATACTCCAGATAAGGCCTCACCATTGCTGAAGAAAGAGGAAGAATCCCTTTTCTTGATTGGTAAGTGACACTCCTGTTGATACAACCCAGTATGCTGTTGGATTTTTTTTTTGCAACAAAAGTACACTGTTGGCTCATATGCAGCATACACTTCTCTGCACTACTGCAGCCTAGCCAGTCATTCCCCAGTCTGTATTTGTGCATGCAATTATTCTGCCCTAAGTGCAGAATTTCGCATTTGTCTTTGCTGAATCTCATCTGATTGATTGAGGATCCATTTTTTGAGTCTATCCAAGTCATTCTGGATCATAACCTGGCCTCCAGAGTATCTGCACCTCCATCCAACTTAGTGTCAGCCACAAATTGCTAAATGTGCACTCAATCCCACCATCCAAAGCATTAATAAAGATGTTAAACAATTCTAGTCTCATAGTAGACCTTGGAGAAACCCCACTGTATACTTCTCCCCAGTTAAACATTGAGCCATTGATGACTACATAAGCAGAGGGATCTTTAAAAGCACTTATTGACGTTTGTGTGGGCTTGACCATTCACCTTGTAGAAGAGATATACTCATTATTGTAACTAGGGGTGGGCAAGAGCAGTGTACCAGTCCCAGGTGCTAGATGAAAATGCTTGCTAGAATGGCACAGCCTTCTGTGGCAGGAACAGTTAGGTGTGGATAGAGAACACTAATGTAGCCACTGTGCCCACTGGGAGCAGGTAAGCAGCCACATGGCAGCGGGAGCCAGAGTCACTGGTATCTACACAAGATGCTATGTTGCTGTACCCATGAGCTATGGTGACAGTGTTGGAGGGCACGAACCATGGCAACAATGCTACTGAGCAACAGCAACAAGCTACTGCATAGTAGGGTCCTGTAGGGTTGGAAATTACCCATGCACTGCCAGGACTGCACAGTAATGGCAGTTACTGTGCAGTCATTTAGTACTTGTTTTTGCAAGTAACAACTGTGGGGAAGGTATAAATGACCATCGTGCCACCTGCCACCACCCTCTAAGACAGCTCTCTGGCGCTTGGAAACCCCCCTGCTTTCTGACAGGATTTTGCCCAGGGCACACACCTTATTAGTTACACATCTGGACATCCTAGATTTTATCAGAGCAGTGATTAGATTAATGCCCCAATAACTGTGGTAACAAAGACAGCACTTGTTTCATAGTCTGTTTCATAATGGGTTCTAAAACATCCTCAGGCTGGCTATGTACTCTATAGGTCCTCATATCTTGACCTTTTCATAGGAAGCATGCAGTTATATTTTCCATTGGAGACTCATGCTCTCACCGTATGCTTCAGTATTTAGTGCTTTATTACTTTAAATTTGATTTCTTAGTGGTTCCCTTGCATGCATGCCAAAGGGTGCTTCTTAAGTCATACTCTGCCTTCAGTCAGTTACTGCGTAAATCCATCCATCAATGTCTGGTCTATTGCAAAACCGTGATGCTGGACTCAGGAATATATGCACAGAAAATACAGTGCTCCAGTAAGTTGTTATACTTAAAATGATTTAAGACTTTCAAACCATCCTTACAGACACTGCAGTGGCTTATAATAAATCGTATGTAATAGCATTTATGTATCTTGCCATTTTAGTTGCCAAAGAACCATTACACTACACTCATATACAGGACAACTGAGACAAAAATAGAAGCAACTGGTAACCTGCCAGACCAGAGTCAATGAGCTAACCTTCTTTACAATGATTGCTTCATGTTATGATTGGCCAACTTGAGAAAAGCAAGGAAAATGAAAGAACAGATCAAAAGCCTATTTAATTATCAGTGGGCATGTCTACATCTGTACTTACGCTGGCCTAAATATACTGCACAGTAAATTACTGTGTGTCTGCACATGCAAGCGTTAAAGTGCATTAACACTGTGTGTGAACTGATTTGGGACTAAAGTTAGTCCCCAGTCAGTCCACACATACAGTGTTACTGTGCAGGAAGGTGTCTACACATGCATTACTGCACAGTAACTAATTGGGTATAAATTTGATACCTGCATGATGCAGGTATCAAATTTATACTCAAGTCAGTGTAAGTTGCCATATTTACTGTGCAGTATGGGTGTGTCCATGTAGACACATGCCTGTACTGCGCAGTAGTTTTGGTTACTGTCCAGTAAGTAGCACCCAGTAATTATTTAAAGCAAAACTGCACAAGGTTTTACAGAGTATCTAGATTCTAGTGAAGTATTGGTCTTCTCCAGTTCATTTATGCTAAAAGTTTATTAGTCATTCAGGCTTGTTTTTCTATTTTTGCATTACAAATTACATGAGATTCGTCAACCAGTCTACCATGTGGAAGGGAGGACAGACAGCTCATGCTGAAGTATTTGGTAACAACAGCATGCACTATCATTTCCACTCAGGTTTGTTATTTTTTTGGCAAGACATGGACTGAATTGGAATGCCCTGTCTGAGTGCTGTAAAACATTAATCTCTTTTCTCATATTGACATTCCAGGGATATGTGTATTATTTAATCTCTACAAATGCTGAAGAGCAGAATGAATGGGAGCATTATTTTGTAATCAAATTTATATAATGAGATTTCTTCATCAGCTGGAAAATGCAAAGTCATCCTGAATTACAAGCATGATCAGAAGAGAAATGGTTTTCAAGGAAAAACCATCAGGAATGTCTGGGTGTACAGGTATTTTGTATCAAATGTTGTTACAAATAAGGTGTTTCCTAACTGTTGCAGGCAAAATCCATTCTGGTATAAACTGGCAGAGTTCACTGAAGTTAGCCAAACTGCACCAATTTCCACCAGCTGAGGAGGGGATTCATTCCTCACATTTATCACAGTGATGCTTAAGGAACAAAAATGGAGCCCTAGAAACACAAAAATTTACAAGCTAAACAAATGAGACATGCATTGGTTGGGAGGAGGGGATACTCAATTTGCGATTCTGCAGATTTTGCAGAAACTGTGAGATCTGGGATTGTCCCCAAAATCAACTTAAAAAAAAAACCCAACAAAAACATAACAAAAATAAAATGCTGGCTCCCCAAGGCAGTGGTCCTTGCTGTCACTGTGGCCCAGCCCTGCAGCCTGCCCAGGTGGGGAAGGGGCAGCAGGAAGTGCAGCAGACAAGATAGTGGCTGCCCCTTCATCCTTCCTCCCACTGCTGCGGCCCCTCCGCCTATCACCACCGACGGCGGGGCTGCCGGAACAAATCCAGGAAGTATCAACAGAATTTGCTATTTATGCCATGATCAACCTATGAATATTGTTTAGTTTCTCAGCAATTTAAGTAGACCCCTAGCTATAACACAAGGGTCGTGTCCTCATGAGCACATACTTGTGATTTGCAGTGCCTCAAAGCAGTTTGAGGTTCCAAAAACCATACAGCAGGCTTGTCCAACATATGGCCCACGGGCCATATGTAGCCTTCCAAGCCATTTTCTGAGGTCCAAGGTGCTTTAATGGGAAATTAAAATAAACACTGTACTTTTGTTTCGGGAGGCAGGGGGATGTGATACCGCTTCCTGTGAGGTCTCTGAATATGGCTCGCCAGCCCACTGGGTGATAAAAAGTTCATGATCCGGCCCCACATTCAAAAAGGTTGGACACCCCTGCCATACATGGTGAACATGCCCCCATTCACCATGCTGCTAATTTGCAGTGCAGTGGGTTTTTCTGACAACAGGAGATCCCAGTGTCTAAATCCCCACAAATACCCGCCGCTGAAAAAAGCAGTGTGGCAGATATTGGCAGCAGCATGTGCTACCAGAAAGGGAGCCTGGCCAGTCATGCTGTGGGTGCTGGCCAGGCTCCAAGAAGGTGGATCATTGCTGCTGCTGCCCCAGGAGGACCCCAGGTGCTGGCTCCACCCTCTCCTCCACCACTGAGGACAGTTTGCCTCAGATCAACCCCACATGCAGCTTAAAGCATGCACAGCAGCAAAAAGCAGCAGCACAAATTTGTGCCAGTACTATTTTTGCCACAGCAATTGCATGCCCTTGAATGTGGGGATGTGCCCAAGGGCCATGTCCACATGAGCATGGACACTTGTTTTCCCAGGGACAAGAAACAATTGCATACCTTGTACCACTGCTAGTTGGCACCAGGGAACGCCTGTGCCATGCTCCCTCTTGCACACAGCAGGCTGCCCTGGGTGGGATATGGGAGGCTGGGGCCAGTACTGGCCCAGCCCCAGCAGCCTTACTTGGGGTCTGGAGGCCCTCCTGGGGCTGCAGCAGTGGAAATCCTGCCATTTGGAGCTTGGATCTGGCTGTCCAAGCTTTGGTTTGGGGCCAGATGCACTGTCCCTGCATGTGCTGCCCTGCTTTTTTTTTACCCTAGGATCTCCCAGGGTCAACCCCTCCCCCCTCATATTGCAACCTTGAAGAGTGGAGAACATCTGAATTCACAGTGTATGGTGCTGCAGATGTGTCTGCAGCGTCTCATACATCAAGGTCACACTCATGTGGACATGGCCAAGAAGAGAAAACAAGGAAATGACAATAACTTCCTCTTATTTCCACTACCTTGGGGGTTTAACTGGGAAAGGACAAGCTCCCTGGATAGAAAGCAGACACAGAAAAAACAGGATGAGGGAAGATGTAGAAGGAAGTTGAGGTAAAGAGACTGTAGTAGAGGGAAGGGAGAGTGTTGGAATAAAGCAGTCAGTCACCACAGAGTAGAGAAAGGCTGGTCAGAGCAAAATAAAGTTCTCTGGAAGTCTGACAGCATCCACTATGTATCTCTAGCTGGCTCCTTTCTACATTTTCCCTTCTTCCTCTCCTGTAAGGCCATATTTTTGAAGAGAAGGAGAGGAGCAGTACTAGCTGGTTCCTCCATCAATTACCTTCTCCAGTGCAGCAGTTCTTGCTGTGACAGCTACTGAGATGGTTCCAGCCAGCTGAAGTCTTTGGCCAGCAGGTTTCTTCATACAGATGACCCTATGCTTGAAGGAACAGCTTCTGAAACTATTGCAAATACATCAGAGGATGTGATATTTGCATTTCATCCTGTCATAAGCTATATGCCTGTCAATTCACACTGGCAGTTGACAGTGCCCAGCACCTTACAGGACTGAGCTCTAATTGGTTTGCTATAATCATAGATGGTTTAATGTAGGATACTTGGGACCTGAGATCCCAGCCTGGAGGATGCCTGAAGACAGTCTGAGCAGCAGGCCATGTTAAAACTGATAGCTATTTTCTATGGGCCAGTCATCCACTGGGATACTCTAGGCCAGCGACATCCAACCTTCTGGACTGTGGGCTGGATGACTGATGTGGGGTCAGGCTATGGGCCAGATCCCATACCACCCCAATCCAGCATCTGGTATGTAGGGCCACGTTATCTGGCTTGTGGAGCCCCCACAGGTCTGGAGGATTTAGCAGCAGGGAAGTGGAAATTCATGTTGCCACTACTATCACATTTCTGGACACTTGGAAAGCTGTGTGGGTTGGATGATACAACTCTGTAGGCTGGATCTGGACTGTAAGGCTGGGACTTGAGCACCCCTGTCTAGGCTAGCATAAGAGGAAACAGTATCAAGGATTCAGAGCAGAGTAAAGACAAGTGTCAGCCCAGGAAGCTGAAAACTAATGTTTTTCTATGGCACCCTTGATTTTTAAAAGCTATAAAATCTGATTGAGTTTGGGCTTTGCTATTAGAAACTTTATTAACAACATATTAAAGTATATCACAAGTGTTGGACAGCAACCTTCATCTAGGTAGCAAAAAAAGTTTTGTAATACAATAATTATATCTCAGAACCAACTTGGGAGATGCATATAACTTTTCCCATTTTAAATTCAAAAGTCATACTCCACAAAAAACTTCCCTTTCAATTTCATGGTAAAAATTCATGAAATTGTTAATTTTGAGGTTTAGTCTTAAAATGTGGCTTTTTAGTTTAGCTTTTCAGAAAAGATTTTTAGTCTTAACAAATCTGGTTTCCAGTAAACAGGTGGTTGCAAAAAGCACTATAAAATATAATAGTTGTTCTAGGAAACACTACAGCAACATTCAATTATTGCATTCAGGTTCAACTCTAGAACTTGTATCACTGCAGCAATGAACACTGTTCAACATGGGACATAAATAAAAGAAAATGCTGCCAACATTAATTGTCAAAGAAAACAAATTGAAAATTCATAGCCTGACATCCATTAAAAGAGTGTAGACTCTTAATGCAAACTGTAATCAAAGCTATTTGCTTTGAAAACAACAAAAGTAAAATGGCTGTTCTCAGCAGTGCAAATCATTGAGTTTCCCTGCACATACATGCATCCCCCTGCCCCCGAAAAGCCAAGTGAACACTGCATTTATAAAACTAAAAGAAGAAGATGAGACTGGTATCACACTATTGGATGTTCTTCAGTGAAACTAAATACAGTTCAGAACACAGTAATGGCTCCCAGATAAACTCATTAAACCAATTCCTAAACACGTTCAACTGATATCGTTGAAATCAGGAGCATAACTAGGGATTGACAATGGCATTAGCACTGGGCACTGACTTAGAAGCACTGCAAGAAAGGCAGCTGCTGCTACCACCAGCCAAGCCACTGCTACTGTCCTTGTGGCAATTATCACCTGTTGCCATTTGGGATGCAGAATCTGCTTGTTATGTCTCTGGCCTGAACATTTAATATTCTCTGGGAAGTAGTGGGACGGTAACAAGGTCACAGTCACTGTGAAGAAAGTTAATGAAAAACTTGAAAGAGTTGAGGTAAAAGAAGGTACTCCTAGTTTTGAGGAACAACATTGTAGATGTTTTGTTCACAAGGAAGATGCCATCTGCAACTGTACAGATTTATTAATAAAAGATAGTCATAAAAACAGCTACAATTCATTCAAGTTCCTTTATTTGCAAGCGAAAATAGTTGTGTGTGGAAAGGTTGAGAGGCAAGCAATCAAGCAGCATTGTACTAATCTTCACCCTTTTGTCTCTACTTTATTCCAGTTGTGTCTGTTGCTTTTTCTTGCTTCATAACTATAGTTGGATCCCAATCCTGCAATGAACTTTTTGTAGGCTTGGGGCTCTTGCCTATACAAGAACCTCATCACAAACACAGAGTGTGATGTTAAACTGATCTTGTTAAAATGGTACAAAAGCCTGTTTGGACACTTATTTAAGTTTAAACCAGGATAATCTGGGTTTATTTGGCATCACCAAGCAATCTATTTGTTCTAAACTGAAATGAGAAAGTTTAGTTTTAAACCTCTGAGTAAATAGTTTTAAACTTCTGAGTAAGCAGTTTTAAAAACCACAGGTGTATGTTTAAACAGATGCCATTTTCTCCTGTGGATAATATCATAGATGGCAAGATGCTAAAGAAATGGCCATGTCTGTTCTGTTATCCACAGGTTCCCTCATAGACTCTGCATGGCATAACCAGCAAACATGCAAAATATGCAGCCATGTCAAAACAATTTGGTGACAGAGACAGAAAAAAAAAATGCATCTCTTGAATGTAAAAATCCCTGGATGAGTAACAATAATGGGTTGTTATTGTTGTATTATTTTCATTGTTGGGGCCTCTTGGAGAAACCTTTGATGCTTCATAGTGGACAAGGGGAACATCTGTACCGTCCTCATTTGCCACCAGCCAAGTGTTAGACACCACATAAGATGCAAATGTACATGCATAGCATTTATCATCTCTTACTTTGTCGCAGGGCACTAAGGTGTACCTGCTCCTTTAGGGGCAGAAACTGCCTAGAGATAGGGCCTTAGGAGCCAGGCAGAACCCCCACAGGTGCAGGTTGCTGTGGCAGCAGGCTGAGGGAATTAGCCTGCACCTGCACCCGGTCAGCTGACCCAAAGAAGGCAGGGCTCTGGGCACATATAAGCCCCAGGGCTTGGACTGAAGGCAGTTAGGGTTCTGGCAGCTGCCAGGGGGAGTGGAGTTTGTGTGGAAAAGCTCCATGGAGATACCTGGGTGCCTGTTCAGCAGCTGCTGAGACTAATGAGCTTTAGGACCTCCTAGAGTATCTAGGAAGCACACATTCATAGAATCATAGAAGTAGGGTCGAAGGGACCTTGTAGATCTTCAAGTCCGACCCCCTGCCTGGGCAGGAAGAAAACTAGGCTCAAATGACCCCAGCCAGGTAGGCATCAAGCTGCTTCTTAAAGACCCCCAGGGTAGGAGCCAGCACCACTTTCCTTGGAAGTTGGTTCCAGATCGTAGCCGCCCTAACTGTGAAGTAGTTCCTACGGATGTCTAATCTAAATCTACTCTCCAACAACTTGTGGCCATTATTCTTTGTTATCCCGGGGGGGCACTAGGGGAAACAAGGTCTCCCCCAAACCCTTCTGGTCCCCCCTAGTGAGTTTCTAGACAGTCACCAGGTCCCCCCTCAGCCTTCTCTTGTGAAGGCTGAACAGGTTCAGGTCCTGTAGCCTCTCATTGTAGAGTCTGCCCTGCTGTCCCCAGATCATGTGGGTGGCCCTCCTCTGGACCCTCTCAATGTTATCCACATCCCTCTTGAAGTGGGGCACCCAGAACTGGACACAGTATTCCAGCTGTGGCCTGACCAGTGTCACGTAGAGGGGGAGGATCACCTCCTTGGCCCTACTTGAGATGCACCTGTGAATGCACTATAGGGTCCGGTTAGCCCTGCTGACTGTGACCTTGCTTTGTCGGCCCATGTTCATCTTGGAGTCAATGATGACTCCAAGATCCCTTTCTGCCTCCGTGCTCTCAAGAAGGGAGTTTCCCATCTTATGAGTGTGCTGCCGGTTACTACTGCCCAAGTGCAGCACCCTGCACTTGTCAATATTGAAACGCATCCTGTTTTTGTTAGCCCACCCCTGCAAGCTATCCAGGTCTTCCTGCAGTCTTTCCCTCCCTGCTAACGTGCCCACCTCACCCCAAATTTTGGTATCAGCAGCAAATTTGAACAGGTTGCTTTCCACCCTGTCGTCCAAATCGCTGATAATTGAACAGTGCGGGCCCAAGGACGGAGCCCTGGGGGACTCTGCTGCTCACTTCCCCCCAGGTCAAATATGACCCATCCACCACCACCCTCTGAGTACAACCCTCCAGCTAATTTGCAATCCATCTGACTGTGTAGACATCAATGCCACAGTTGCCTAGTTTTTTTAATGAGGATGGGGTGGGAGACAGTGTCAAAGGCCTTGCTGAAGTCCAGAAAGACTACATCCACAGCGACACCTGCATCCAGTGCTTTTGTGACCTGATCATAAAAGGCAATCAGGTTGGTCTGACACGACCTGCCCCAAATGAAACT
Organism: Alligator mississippiensis; assembly: GCF_030867095.1. Classification (NCBI taxonomy): domain Eukaryota; kingdom Metazoa; phylum Chordata; order Crocodylia; family Alligatoridae; genus Alligator; species Alligator mississippiensis. The sequence goes on along the minus strand of NC_081827.1, from coordinate 133,338,140 downwards.
ATGCTGGTTGCCCTTGAGCATCATCCCCGATGCCGGCCCATCACAGATGTGCTCCTTGATGATCTTCTCAAAGAGTTTCCCCAGGACTGAGGCAAGACTGATGGGTTTATAGTTGCCCGGGTCCTCCCTCTTCCCTTTTTTAAAGATGGGGACCACATTGGCTATCTTCCAATCATCTGGCACCTGGCCCGAGGACCACGAGCGTTCATAAAGCCATGCCAAGGGCCCTGCAATAACCCCTGCTAGCTCCCTCAACACCTTGGGGTGGAGAGCATCTGGACCTGCTGATCTGAACATGTCCAGCCCCTCCAGAAGCACTCTAACCCGGTCATCCTCAACCTTAGGTCTGGAGGGGTTCCCCTTGAGTCCGTCTTGAATCATGGTGGGGGAGACCCGGTCCTTGCACAAGAAAACGGAGGTGAAGAATTTGTTAGAGATATACCTTCTCTTCTGGTGCAACCACCAGATTGCCCAGCGTATCTTGCAGGGGCCCCACATTTCCCGGTGCCTTCTTCATCCTCCCTATATATTTGAAAAAAGGACTTTTTATTATCTTTGATCTTGGACGCTAGTCCTAGCCTTATGTCCACCTTAGCTTTCCTAACAGCCCCCCTACAGGCCTGAGCAGTGGAGGTATACTCTTCTTTGGAGATCGCCCCCACTTCCACTGGGTCTATGCCACCTTTTTGACAACCAGGCATTCCTGGATGTCCTTGGTGAGCCAGGGAGGATTTTTGGGCACTCTTGCCCCCCTTGCTTCTTGTTGGGATCGTCACCCCTTGGGCCCTGAGTATCGTCTCCTTAAGGAACAACCACTCATCTTTGGCACTGAGTTCCCCTGCCCTTGAGAACCCCAGTGCCTCTCCCACCAATCTCCTCAACTCTTTGAAGTTGGCCTTCTTTGTTGAGGGAGAAACTGGCCCTCTTAAAGGGGAAGAGTGTGACCTCCAGTGTTAGGGTTGCTGTTATGTTATAGCCCAGGGGCTCATATTTGTATTGTTGCTTTTAATCCAGTGGACTGGGCTGAGGCTATTGGGGAGGAGGCAGCCTCATTGAGGCACACTACCCATTCAGGGCCCCAGTGCCACAGGGCACAATGACAGGGCCTGCAGGGAGCCCAGCACTAGGGAAGGCTCATAGACAGGGGCCAAGGGCCCAGTGATGACAGGAGGCCAAGCTAGACTAAGGCCTGAGAGGGACAACGTTTGAATACTATCTGTGAGGCACAGGGCGTGGTAAAGAGGCAGTTTTGGAGCCACACATCTAACCCATAGGGCTCAGGGTGTCTTGAGAGGCACAGACTTTGAGTAAGTCCTGGCAAGGGATGCAAAGGCAGCAGGATCTAGTGGGGTTCAGCAGGACTGTGACCACACCATCTTGTGGGCAACCTCCCAACTTATTATTTCAAACAAGAAGTGGCAGGTGAGAGTAGAAGGTGCCCACAGGGAGAAGCTGGCACAATTACAGGGCCCTAAAGACATCACAGCCATCTCTAGGGACCCCACCATGACATACTGGAATGCATCATTTTAGGTCACCAGAACTAAATACCACCACACGTTGTGAAACAATTAAAAAAAAAACTATGTGGAAAACAACCTCAGCAGCATTTTCTGTTAAAATGTAAAATAGCTCGATATTTTACAGTAGTTACGAGAAAGCTCTTCAATGAAGAAAACTCTTTTGAAATTCGCTAGCAATTTTGTATATAATTATTTTGCCTTAAAAATGTGTAAAACAATTTCCAGTGACACAATTCTTTTTTCTGCATCCAGTGATTCTTTCCTTGATGTTTTATATCTGCTTTTCTTCAGGTGTTAGGCTGAATGGGTCAACATATAAAGAAAGTCTTTTTCATATATACTTATAAAATGATATGGTTTAAGTGCTTTCTTGACAGAATGCAAGATTAGTAATGCCAGAGAGAACTAGCCCACAAAGTTCAGATATAGTGTTATGATAGGATTAAAAAAAAAAAAAAAAAGAGACAAGTATGTTTGGAGATGAAAGCATCTTTCCCTGCTTTGGTGATGAAAAGCAAGGATAGCTTAAGAAGTGTTCCAAAGAGGAAATGGCATATTAGAAGAGCTAAACATTTCTTTATCCAAAGTACAGCCCACAATGTTGCTGTGCTTAGATGTAGAGATCAAAAACCAGGCCTGCCATTTAGGAAAAAACAAACAGAGGTAGGTCCAAGAATGGAAGCTGCTTTCTTATGGAAACCCAGTAAATATTCATGTTCACTTCTGCAGATTACACAATCAGAAAGTTTGGATCCTGACACAGTTAAGAAGATTTGGTTTCCATACTACCATAGACCTCCTCAAAGATTTTTCTGCATAGATCAGAAAGAGTGGGATTGTCAAAAGCACTCTAACTACTAGAACTCTCATTGACTTGAATACAAGGAGTATAAGGAAAATACCATCATTCTGTGTCTTGGTTTCCCATATTCTATTTGCCTTGCCTACTGGGAGTCAAGACAGGAAATGTGTCTGTCAGGCCACCTCTGTACAATGTAGTGCTTTGAGGAGATACCCAAACTAGCTCTGGTACCAGAAGCAGCATAACCATGTTCGCATAGTGCTCTATCCAGCCTGATTGGCTTTGCTAAGAAGCGGAGTATATTATCCTAGACAGAGCACTACACTAAATCAAATATATTACTTCTGATGTCCATATTAATTTACTTAGAGCCAGCTAGGGTATTACCACATGGCAATGCATTTTGCTGTATAGATATATCTTACAGCATTAAACAATAGGGCCTCAGTTGCAATCTCTGGGCATTTACTGTAATGAAGGTAAACATCATTTTCCCCCATGGAGTTTTGGTTTGAGTTCACCTCAACATATATCTTAGTTTAATTCTTTCCTGAAATTGATGGCTTCTCAAAATTCTGCTCATACCTTTCAAAAACAGATATATGTAGTGCTGGGAAAGAACACTGAACAAGCTTTAGTCATGGGGAAAGAGACAGAGAAAAAGAGAGAGGTGTTTGTAACTTCTGTGCTCAGAAAGAGATGGAGATGGTGGTAAAGAAGAAAAGAGAAACCAGGAGATCCTGTTTAAGTTTCATTTATAGAACTGTAAAGTCAAACAGAATCCTGAGCAAATAAACCAAACAGCCTCATAATGCTGTTCATCTGCATGAGAATCTCAGTGGGTGTTATCCATATCCCAAAAGGGGAAGAGTCTCTATTCAATATACATAGCTATGTTTGTAACATAACTGCATACATGTTTATGTATTTACACATGACCTCATCTGCTCAGATAGGTAGAGCTCAGACTCTGGTTCAGAGGCAGGTCATTATATTTAAATAATAGATCAAAGGGCAAAGTGAGGGGAAAAGCCTATTATTCATTAAACCGATGTATTGGAAGTGAACACGCATATAGGCATGGACCTGCATTTTAGCCTATTTGGAAGCGTTCCAGGTGAATCTATAACATACCATCTCTAGCCCCATGAGTGCAGTGTGAAAGGATTACACAACTGTGGTGAGTAGCAACAAGATAAGGACAATTTCCTAATCTGGATCTATCAACTCTGAACACAGGCTAGAGAAAAAAAAGCAATTGAACTCGATAGAAAAAACTCATACAAGCTTCAAAAAGCTTTGGTTCAAGCCCTATGTATTCAAGCAAGCAATCTCGTTTTACTGCCTGATAGGGTCTGGATGAGATGAGTTTGGTGGTTTCAGTCCAGTTCCAACAGGAAACTTAAACAAACAAAAAAATCACCATTACATTTGGGTATAACTATCACCTTATATCACTTGTCACCTCACCTCAGGAGTGAGACCACAGATCAAACTGGATTTGAGCAATAAACCTCTTGCTACATGCTAGTACTGAGGCATTCAGGTGAGTCAGTTATATTTCTACTACCCATGTTGTACCAGTTTTGGCCTGCATGCCTGCTTTTTTGCATCTGTCTATCAAACAGCAATATTCCCCTTCCCCAGATAATACACTGTCAGCATATTCCTTGAGGCTATCTTTTCATAATGATTATAATAAAATACTTCCAGAAAATAAATATTTCAGATCACTGTCATAGATTGGTGTCTTCCACTGTTTGAAATAGGTCTATTAACTTATGACATAACCATGCAAAAGGATGATCATAGTCTATGGTAGTTTGCTAGCAAAAGGTTGAAGGAGGAGGAAAACACAGGAAGGCTTATGTAGAGGAATCATGGTAAAGAAATATTCTACTCGCTAATCTCTGTTCCCAGTTCCATCTGTTCTCAACCATTTTATCTTCATACTACATTTCACACTTTGTGGGGGATGAATGCCAAAGACACACTTTAGTAAGTTCAAGACAACGTAGCAACAATGGTCATTTAACAGCTGGAGATTTACTGGCATCAAACTGAAGAATAAATCACCAGGCAATGCCATGGCACTATACTATGATGCACAAATCACAGGACTGCAGCCATTCCATAATTCCATATCGCCACACATTTTTGTGTAACAGGTAGTAAGATGGAATAAAGGGGAAATTCTCCAGTGAATATCATGTGCGCTAAGGATTACTACTGCTTAGGTTCTAGTAACTAGCTGAACAAAGTGGTCTTATACTCACCTTGATGGGGTTGGATGGTTGTTGTAGCCATCATGGTCCAAGAAATATGCAAAAAGCAAAAAGTTTATCTTTGCTGATATCTTTTATTGGACCAACTGTATAGTTGGGAGAGATGCTAGACAAGCTTTTGGACACAAAGTGCTGTTCCTCAAGTCTGGGAAAGAAGCAAGTGCAGCCTAAGCCAAATGCCATATAAAACAATGGCTTATTTAAACCTTGCAAGAAGCAAGGATTTTTGTAGATGATATCTTTTATTGGACCAACTGCCTACTTGGTCTATTCCACCGCAGGGCCTGGCAATCTTTTCAAGCTGTGGGCTGAAACAACCAAACTCCAATTCTAGAAGGGCCAGGGGGCTTCAGAGGTGCATTAGCTCCTGGCTCTGGCACAACTCCTTGCTCTCATGGTCTCATGGTCATGGGAATAGGCAAAGCCCTCCAGCTCGCAGACCAGATCCAGTGGCTCCATAGGCCAGATCTGGCCCATGGGCCATAAGTTGCCAACCTCTGATCTACTGGACCAACCGTGCAGTTGGTCCAACATATCACCTACAAGAATCCTTGCCCCTCATATTTCCTGGATCATCACAGCTACAGCATCACTCCAACACTATGAAAACATTATTTAAACCTTGCTGCTCAATTTGATGGCCCTTCTCCATCTGTAAGACTATTACTATTGAACATCACATTCCATCAACTCCAAAACTTCAGGGTTTGTTCTTGATACCAACGGATAGGATCCTACTGAGGTTAGTGGGGGGGGGGGGGGGAATAAAAAATCTTGAAGAGAAATAGATGACACACATATATCTGAGTCAGAGAAGTTTCAGATAATTCCTATTATAGAAAGGGATAGGAGGGTGGCAGAGAGAAAGCTGGTAACATGACTCTAGGAGCCACTGGTATGGGCAATGAGCTTACACATTTGTCTATAGAAAAAACAGTGATGATTATTCGGATGAAGCTGTAGTGAAGATCCGGACTTCATTGTATTAGATGCATTGTCCCTGAAACCTATACACTCACAGGGAGTATATTCATAGTCCCTGCCCCAAAGCATTTACAGTCTAATTTGAAACAAAAGGCTAAAACTGAGTGTAGGAAATAAAATGGGAGAGAGGACAAGGGTAGCAGACATGGTATTAATGGGTTGGGTTGATTCACTATTTTGTAGCATGTTATTCCTTTAAAACTGGAAAGCAGCCTGTGTACTCATGTGGGGGGGGGGGGGGTGTTTGTTTTTGTTTTTTTTAAACAAAAAGCACTGAATAAAACACAACTCCATGATAACAGTTTAATGTAGTTAGGACTTGTAGCTGATCTTGTGTCAACACCATTGAAGAAATGCAATTCAGAGAAAACGATTTGGTGCATTTATAGTATTTGAACGATAGTATAGTTTATAGTATTTGAACTAAATTTCCCTGACACCTCACCATTGTTTGAGGGAATTTTTCTTCTGTCCTTCCCTCAAGGACTTATAGCCTACATCAGTATTCATGTAAGTCATTAGAAGAGTGTCCAATGACTTATATGAAGGCCTGATCCAACTCCTATGGGACAGGTCAGAATCCAGACCCAAATTTGTTGCTTCTTTCCTCTATCTTCAATTTACTTTGTATCCAAGGCATAGCAGAAATGAGACAGTGCAAAACTGCTGATCCTCTCTCTTCCCCCACCCCTTCTCCTTGTTCAAACAAACAACCAACCTCCCACAGCTTCTTTTGCATTATCATGATGGTCTCATCTTTTATGGCATGCAAGACACATTTAATGCATAATTTCCAATTAAGGTTGTATTAATGCTAGCCAGCAGGATCAGTGCCATAACAAAGTAATCCAGACAGCTTGAACAATTCATTAAAAAAAGAGGTAAATGATCAGTCAGATAGCTTTATGAGAGAAGACACTGACTCAGTAGAGGTGAGAAATAGCTTGTATGTTCTCAGGCAATCCTGGTAGACAAATGGATCAGTAGATTTTCATTTTCTGCTATCTAAAGCCTGATCTGCTTTATCCAGCTTGTCTGTGCTGAACCACTAGGGGAAAAGTCTCTCAGTCTCTATCTTATACTTTCAAAGTTGTATATTTCTATTTGAGATAGGGGTTAAAACACAATCTAGGATTTTCAAGAACAATACTCAGAACTATTAATCAATTTGAATTTCCTTTTTTGGGGGAGAAGTTAGAAAAGGATGAACATGTTAATTTTTTGTTTCAAATTTTCTTAGGTCATAATAATCATTCCTGATATATCTCCAATGACATCTGTTGACTTGTTGTGGCTTGTTGACTACGATGTCTTAAGAAATGAGATGGATATGGACCCAAAGTCTACATAAACTTACAAAATAGAAAACAATCATATGTCTTTATGGATCTAATCTTATACCCCATCTTGTGACCTGGTGAGAATTGATATGGAATCTATTTATGTTGTGAACAGGCCTTTAGGAAATTTTCAAAAGTTGTGGGATAGACATACCAGCCTTCTTTTCACAAGGTATTATGCATTAGCTAACATTTTCTCCAATGTGACTTAAAAGGCCTAATGAGGACAAAGAAGTTAAACTTTTCTAGTGTCTTCACCTTAGTCTGCAAACTACCAAAACTACATGCTGCTTTGATCTTAACATGAGGTAAAAGCCTGGTGGTTAAAACACTGTGGATCAGATGTGGTTAAAACATATCTTCCCCCTAGTGAAGACATGGTTTCAATCTAAGACTACAGCTTCTTGAAAAAAATTGAAATAATGGTTTAATGTTAGAGAGTGCAGAACACACCTTTCAAATGCCCGAGTTCTTTAGTTCAAAGGACTAGTAAGATATCACCATATCTTTTTCATTCTAACCTCACAGATTTTAAACTTTTGGTAGGGCAGCAGTTGGATTGGAACTCATTGGAGTTGTACAGGTTGCAGGAAGGAAGAGTTTGCAGAAGGCACCATAAAGTCTATTTATTTGTGCACATATGGCTGGAACACTAGCTACAATTGCAATGCTACCATCTCTCTCTCTCCTAATAAAATTTATGGAATCCCATCATGTAGTCACATTGGCTATGGACAAAAATTACACATATACTAGTATAAGTGATCAGAAACCAGTTCAAATCTGTTAAACACAACAAAGCCAGGTACAGACATTACACTTTTACCAGTATAAGTGATCAGAAACCAGTCAGCAAATGTGTATTCTGTTTGCTACTGATCTAAACAATGCCACTTACAGAAAACTGCATAACTTAAATTGATTGAGCCTCAGACTTTTTGAAACTCTGTACCTAGCCCAGAATTTCAGTACAGATAAATCAATCTCAAAATGGCCAAAACTGTTTTAAGATAAAGCTGGATGGATGTAGTATCAGACCAAACTGACTTAGGTTAAATCAGCTTATTGAACTTCTGTCCCAGATGCCCTCCAGAGTCAAATGAACACAGTCTCCTAGTATCCCAGGATGCTTTTTATTAGGGTTACTGTATTTGGATCTTGGGGAGCACTGGATTTGCAGCCGAACGAAGGCACAACCTGTAGCCTAGCAGAGCTGCCAACCACAAGGCAGTATGGTATATTAAAAGTAACATTGCGAGATGCTTAGGCAAGTAGTTTTTTTAACCATGTAGTAGCGTTGTAAAATACATAATCGTTACATAAAAGAAACAGGATGTAAACCACTGGCTCTTGTTAGAAGGAAAAGTAGATTTTGCTTATGAGTGCTTATGCTAAGTAACCATCTTAAACCGTGTCAACCATTTTCAAATAAGTCTGTGCGAGTCTGTGTGCTGTGAATGAGGTGAAGCCTTAGGCATGTGGAAGATGGTACAACATGCCACTGAAAAACAAACTGGAATGTGAAAGACAACATGTAATTGGTAGCAGCATCCAAAATAAACATATGTGAAAAGGTGATTGGTGAAGAAGTCTTCAGAAGCTTCTAGGCTTTGGTCAAAGTCCAAGTGACAGAGGGAAGCAGGAGTCAAGGTCTTAGACATGTGCTCGTAGCAAAAAGACATGTAAATGAATGAAATGCATAGGTAATTTCATGCTAATAGAATAGTGAACAGAGATGGAGCTTGAGAGGGGAGGAGATATAGGTGGAACGAAAGGAGGGGGAAAGGTGGAGTAAATGTTAATGAGCATGAACCAAGGTGTATAAATGTGGAAAGAACTATTGTTCAGCACGGCTCCCCTGGTTTCGCAGGTTGCGTCTCTGTGAGGGAGCTAGTCCGACACTGTCTCCATTTTGAATAAAGCTCTTACAAGCAAAGTGTGCTGGTGTTTGTTCCCCCCTTTCTCTGGCTAATGAGTAACAGGATCCATGAACAATTGGATCATCATCTCCCTAGTCATTGGGCACCGCATGGAGTCAGGGTCTAACATCTTGGCATCGTCAGCAGGATTCGACACACATTTGGAAGGGACTGATCATCCCAATCCTACCAGGGTAAGGTCTAGCAGCATATTAGGTTCTCCTAAGCTATCGTACCCCATCTTATACCTTTCCCCAGTAGCATGGCAATGGGTTCAGAGGCTTTTCTTCTGTGTGTGTGTGTGTGTGTGTGTGTGTGTGTGTGTGTGTGTGTGTAGTCAGGGTGACCTCAGGGATTTTATAGAGAGTTGGGTTAAACAGAATGGGGGGGGGGTCAGGGGCCCCAGGAGAATCTGTCTAGCCCGGCTTGGATTACGGCCCGGGGTTGGGCCCAGGGAATTTTAAATGAACAATCATGGAAACAGATCTTTTGCAATGCAACTGTCCTCCAGGCTTCAGCTTGGAGTGTTCAAGATTTCACCTCCAGGTCAGGCAGAGTAGTGGACATGAGTATATGCTGTGGTCCACTTAGAATTAAGTAAGAACCTCCTGTTGTGTTTACAATAGGAAGCTAAAAAGCACAGAAAGTCATCTCTCTGCTAGAAAGGCTGTGTGAATGAACAAGGTCTTCTGTGCAGAAAAAACAGAGCTGGTATATGTTTGCAGCAAAGTTTGTAAAGTGTAAGTTACTGGTGCAGGTTATAGCAAGACAAAGTGTTATACAGGCAGTACAGCTTCAGAGAGATCAAAGACAGTTAAAGGAATGTGAGACAGACACTCTAGAATCCTTTGTGTACCAGAATTAGAAGCAGAGAGCACAGAAAGAAACAAGGTATGTTACTAGACATCTGTTCAGGCAGTGGCAGAGAGTTTATGATTAGAAGTAAGAGGAAAGTTGGTTCCCCCCCCCCCCCCCCAGGAACAGTGAAGCGCCTAGAAGAGATAAAGATTGTTACAGAAGCATAACAGCTTGTTTTAGGAAATATTAGGGTACTGCTGTGTAAACAAAAATCAGTGGCCAGAATTTCTTTAAGTTACTCTGAGAAAGAAAAGAGGAGCAAGCTTATCAGAGGCATGTTTTGTGTTTCTCTGCCAAGGCATAGTTTAAAGGTTTCCTTTTTGAGATGGGAAGAGTTTGCCTAAAGGGATTGTGTGTAGTGTATGATTTGTCACCCACAGTCTTTCAGGGAAACTTTCTTAGTCCTGAAGTAAAGCTCACTGTGCTGTACAGCTGTAAGAGAGAGATTTGATGAATTAGTTTGCAGAGAGCAAGGCAAGAAGGGGCCACTAATGAGAATGGATTGCGAAGCCTAGAACCCAGAAAGGATATAGTTAAGGTCTGTTAAGGAAAGGGAAAACTAAAAGTTAAGTAAAGCCTAGAAAAAGTGTTAGGATTCTAGAAAGTTGCTAGAGAGAAAGGAAAGGGAAGATCTAATAAAGAGTCTGCAGGACCCTAGGAGATCAAGTAATCTGGCAGTCCAGAGAAGGGGCACAAAAAAAAAAAAATAAAAATCACTGTTAGAGCTGCCAGAACCAAAAGCCTGCAATCTCAACTGACCCAAGGGAGGAGCAAAGAAGCCCAGAAGTCAGAGACTGGGCCCATAGAGTAAAGAAGACTAAAGCAGGAGAGTGAAAAGTTTAATCCTAGGTATGACCTGAAACTACCACCCTCCTGGGTGTAGATAGTGTAGTAAAGCTACCTGTAGCAGGGTAGGCTTTGCAAAATGCTGCATAATAACCACCCTAAGGAATAGGCAGAGGTAAATATAAAGTGCCTTAAAACCCTAGCTCCCACCTCCTTGTGAGTTATCCTTCTTTAACAAAAGGCTAGGGGGAGCATACTCCAACAAAAAACCCCTAGGTGCAGGCGAAGGAAAAGAAATGTGTGGCACAGAATGCCCACCACTTTAAGAAAAGAACACTGCTGTAAGCAGCCTCTGCAAGATGCAGGGAGGGGAAATTTTTGAATGACTGCCAACCTGGCTATAGGTCAAGCAAAGCCAGCCACAGTGTATGAAAAACCAACCATGAGAGATAGACCCTCCCTTTTTGTCCTTGTTTTAGAGGATAAAACCACCATTGAGCATCATGACGTGTGCCGAGTACAAGAAAGGAATCAAGCTTGACTGTGTTATGTGTAGTAATTGTGTTTTGTTGTGTCTGTAAAATGCCATTACCATTAGTGATTGTGATGTCAACTATGCTGGACTATGAAATGTAAGGCAAAACTTCTTAATAAGCTATGAAATACCTGAAGAGTGGCTACAAAAATAATACATCATGCAAAGTATCAACTCCATGACTTCGCAGAGTTCAGCCATAACAAAAATCAAGAAAATTGTTTGTTTTATTGTCATCCTTTGTTTCCTCCCCCACCTTGTTTTTGTTAAAAACAATGTATTTTAGTTTGTATAGTAGAAATAGTAATGTAATGTAATTTCATTAATTCCCAAAATTTGTGCAAAGATTAGAAGCACAAAGTAAAATGTAAAATCCTAAGGAAAACCAGGGCCTTCCTGTGTAAACAGCATACCTAGTTTCCATAGCAAGTTAAAAAAAACAAAACAGTCCTAACCCTTAACATTTATCCAGACTTTTACAGGATGGAAAGACACTAGTAGTGCTATAGTGACACCAGCATCCAGCAAATCAATTCAGCTGCATATTCATGCCAATGAAAAAGGAGAAAATATCCCTATGGTACCATCGTCCCAGTTCCTGGCTCGGTCCCAGGCTGGAAAGTAAGTAGCCTAAGCACTCTCACACTCATTACCAACAATGGGCAGAAAGGTCAGTCCTGTCTGAGTAACACAAAAGCACCATCTACCTTGCCAGGCCCAATGGGTGTACTGTGTGGAGAGAGTAAAACTTCTGGAGAATTGTCTGGGTTTCTCTTTTGCTGCCTATACTAGTTCTGTGACGGAGTGTTAGGGTAACTGTATTTGGATCTTGGGGAGCACTGGATTTGCAGCTGAATAAAGGCATGACCTGTGGTCTAGCAGAACTGCTAACCACAAGGAAGTATGGTATATTAAAAGTAACATTACGAGATGCTTAGGCAAGTAGTTTTTTAAACCATATAGTAGTGTTGTAAAATATATAATCATTACATAAAAGAAACAGGATGTAAACCACCGGCTCTTCTTAGAAGGAAAAGTAGATTTTGCTTATGAGTGCTTATGCTAAGTAACCATCTTGAATGTGTCAACCATTTTCAAGTAAGTCTGTATGAGTCTGTGTGCTGTGAATGAGGTAAGCCTTAAAAATGTGGAAGATGGTACAACATGCGACTGAAAAACAAACTGGAATGTGAAAGACAACATGTAATTGGTAGCAGCATCCAAAATAAACATATGTGAAAAGGTGAATGGTGATCAGTGAAGAAGTCTCCAGAAGCTTCTAGGCTTCGGTTGTAGTCCAAGTCACAGAGAGAAGTAGGAGCCAAGGTCTGAGACGTGCTCATAGCAAAAAGACATGTAAATGAATGAAATGCATAGGCAATGATGTGCTAATGAAGTAAACAGTAAATGGAGGTGGAGCTTGAGAGGGGAGGAGATATGGGTGGAACCAAAGGAGGGGCAAAGGTGGAATAAATGTTAATGAACATGAACCAAGGTGTATAAATGTGGAAAGAATTATTGTTCAGCACGGCTCCACTGGTTTCACAGGCTGTGTGTCTGTGAGGGAGCTAGTCCAAAGATGTCTCCATTTTGAATAAAGCTGTTGCGAGCAATGTGTGCTGGTGTTTGCTCCCTGCTTGCTCTGGCTAATGAGTAACAGGATCCACGAGCAATTGGATTATTGTCTCCCTAGTCGTTGGGCACCACATGGAGTCAGGGTCTAACACTTTTCACCTCCCCTGAAACACTCTCCACCCCCACAACAGGGTGGGTGGGCTAGTCTTGACCCAAGCTCCAGCTGAGCAGGGAGGTGTGTTGTAGCACATCCTGGCTTCTGGCCTGAACCACTACAAGCATGTGGCTACATTTTTGGAATCAAAAGTGAATGTCTGTTCACTTATTATAGATTCATAGACGTTAGGGTCAGAAGGGACCTCAGTAGGTAATCGAGTCTGACCCTCTGCAGGAACAAGCGCTGGGGTCAGTTCCACCTGCACGGCTTAGACTAACTTGCAAAGATTGAATTGATTCAGCCTCAGGCTTTTTGACTGTTTGTACATAGCCATTATTGTCTAGTTAAGATTAAAAGGAACTTAAAAAAAAAAAAAAAAGCAAACAAACTAAAAAAGAATGGGCTTATCAACACAAGAGGAGTTGCCAAATTAGCTCCATAGTAAACATTTCAGTATATACACATACAGGCCTATTAGGCCACAGGAAACAAATAAAATCTGCAGTACTATTCTGCTAAAGACTTTTTTTCATGTGCAGCAATGCATGTGTAGGCACTGACCTGGCTGGCTAGACATAAGATTTCTTCAATGTGGAAGCAGTCTTCTGGACAGCCCTGCACTGGAGTACCCTCATACAGCAGTCCTAGGCATACATTCAAACGGCATGCCTGGGATCAATAAACTCTGGTGCAACATGCACTGGAGTTTATTGCTGCAAATTAATTGCACATGTAGACACACCGTATATCAACAAAAATGTGTTCCTTTTCCTGGCCGCAGAACAAGATTCTTAGCATGTAAGAGTTTGTCATACTATTGCTTAGAAGCAGAGTATTTATAAATATTTATATTATAAATATAATTTATAAACTCTAGACATTGGGGGGGGGGGGGGAAGGGAAATCAAAGCAGAGTTGCTGCTCCTTGGAGGTCTCAGAAGCCAAAGTTAAGACCCAGTTTTTGCAACCAATATCTATCCTACTTATATCAAACTCAAAAGGCTGCCCATGCCAAATGATCCTGTAAGCTAGTTCAGGAATCAGCAGCCTAGACCCCACAGCCCAGATCTGGTCCATGAAGTCATTGGATTTAGCCCCTGGTGCTGAGGCTTCAGTGGTATTCAGTGGTAGGGTTTTTGCCTGCATTGTGCCCAACTGGGACCAGGTGACTGAGTTGCTATGCCACATGGTAGCTGGACAGCAGAGAAAAGTGGGTGGTGGTAACAAGCAGTGGTGGGGTTGGTTCTACTTCCCATTTGCTTCAAACCCAAGTTGGGTCTTTCTAGCCTATAGCCAGAAAATATGTTGCCAACTGCTGAGTTAGTGCATTTCAGTCATGCTACCCAGTTTCTACAGCCAATTGTTCATCATGGGAGAGGGCCATAAATTGTGTGGGATTGGATCCATCTCTAGCATAGTCTTCAGGTATTGAACACCAGTGGTAAAGAACATGAAGATACAACCTTGTTTGAATACATATGGTATGTACTCCTTTCCTTTGACATTCATGGGAATAGCATATACAGGTGATGAGAGTAAACCCCTAAGGATAATAAATCCCAGCTTAAGAGAGTTAAGTGCAAACTTCCATTAAACTCCAGAGGAATTTAAGCATTTAACTCACTCTTTTTGGGCTAAGCTTCAAGTGTGATCTTATGTGCACATCTGTTTTCCTACCTCACCATGTTTCTGTTCTGTGGCCTTTGAGATGCCAGCTTCCTGCTGGTATTCTTCTCTTTTATGAATTTCTGATGAATGAATTCACAAAGGCCTAGCAGAGGGGTACAATTTCAAACACACATAGGCTTACTATACACAGTTAAGGATTAAATAGTACGTTTCTTTCCCTCCTTTGTTACAACCCTTTTCTACTATTGTCAGAAATTATTCAAGGCAAGCATTTAAAAGAACACCATAGTGCAATTCACATGGCTAATTAGTACTGAAAATCGGGGGGGGGGGAAAAGCAGCTCTAGCTACCAATGCTCTCTAAAAGCAATCTTAGTAAATCCACTTGCAATTTGCAGGCTGTAGGCAGCTATGGGCAGTGTCCAGGCAGATCACAGTAGGGTATGTTTGGTCAAGGTAACTGAGCTGACCAGTTTTATTTTTGCTGCTGGCTTTGGCCAAGGACCCACTGATCAGGCCCCTTGCTTCTGCTGCAGCCAGCCTAGTAGATAATACCCGGAGGCCACACAGACTTGTTGGCAATGCAAAACAAACAAAAGAAGTTAAACAAATAAGTTAGCACTTAGCCATCTTCCAGGCTTCACCTTCTGGTTGCCTCTTGTCTTTCAGAGGCTTTGCATAACCTGCAAGCTTGTGCAACAAAGCAAGCAAGCAAACAGAGAAAAGCCCTGCTCCAGGTTCTCCTGGTGGGTACTTAACCCCTGGTTAACTCCTGATTCCAGGCAGCCTGCTCCCTGTCCAAGTGCTGCCCCTTAAGGCTGTTTCAGTGTCTTTTATCCTTCCCATTATGGGCTCATGTGGCTAACCCTCTCATTCCCCACACCTGTGTCAGCTTCACTGAGTCCTCCCAGGTCTGAGTTAGGTGTGCAGAGGTGCTTCTGGGGTATGGGGCTGTTCATATTCCCCCAAACCCCTAGTAACAGGGCAGGTTCCTGTTACACAGGCACAGAGGGTAAGTAACTTGCCCAAGATCACACAGCTAGTGGTAGTCAGGCATAAATCCACTAAATCACACTTCCTCTACAATGATTTACCTGGAGAAAAAATGAGATTTTCTTTTCTTTGCCCAACCCTTAAAATTTTTTTTTCTTTAGTATTTACTCTTAATCTTATCCTTTCTCTCCTCCCTCCATCAATATGGATTTTCTTATGTTTTAATATATAGGATTCACATGAACATTCTCTAACTATATTCATTCCCAGATCAGTTTAAACAAAAAAAGTTCCATATTTTTGGATGGATAATTACAATGGAGTCCTTAGTTTAAGCACTGACTCCACCTCTACAGCCAATTAAGAAAGAACTGATGCTAGAGAGTGAGTGCAGGATGTGGGAGGAGGTATGTTTAAGGTGGACTCCTAGCTCTGACGAAGATTCGTTTGGCCTTGGGAAAGTCACCTAATTCCTGCCTCCATTTTTCTTGCTATAATAATACATACTTTGTAGGAAAGTTCTGGGGATTAAAATTTGTAAAGAGCTATTATAGTGTGCTTATGCTTCAAGAGCTACTGCTTAACCATTTTGGCTGATGTAGAAAGGGCAGGAGACATTTAGGTTTAGTCTGTTATATGGTTTACATGGCTCTCCCTCCTGAAAATGTAAATAGACCATGAATTACATAGCAGGACAACTGGAACAGCAACTCTAGACACTAATGTGGGGAGTGGGGGGGAGAAGGGTGAAAAATTAGCAACTGCTGCTGCAATTCCATAATTGTACTAGTGGCACAGCAACAGCCAGAAGTTACCACTGCCTCTGGGCATCCAGCTGACTTGTTATGTTTCTCCTTGAGTTCCATATAAAAATAAAACTCAGCAAAGAAACATCAATCTGCAAACTTTTGTATGTGATTTTAAAATATACATGCACAACGTATAGCAGCTGCCATCTACATAAAAAAATAACACTGCTTAATGACATTAAGAAAAGGATCTAAACCCTCTTGCAATTTGCAAGGAAAGACACATTTTGTATATCATTTTTATAAAAGCCAGGAAAATTGGCATAGTCCCTTTATCAACACTAAACTGTTGCACGTGTTTGCAAACCTAATTGGTGCAAATCACAACTTCATAAGGAGTAAGCATTAGCCTACCAAACAATTCAAACGGCATCCCAAGGAAGGCTTAAACAGTTAGATGTGATTCAAATGGTCCATTCATTATATTTGGCAAGTTGTAAACCTAACATATAGCCTCTCTACAACTAAGAAATATTTGCAATATACGGATTTTTTAAAAGTAAATATATCATAACTAGGGCATTTTAAATTATAGCAAAGCGTGGCTGTGAAGTACAGCTTCCATTTTTTGCAGCATTTTTTGTTCACAGAACTTTGCAATCCTATTTTTCAAAACAAAACACTATCCATGTTCTTCATAGAGTCCTGCATCTTGTGTGCACAAGCCATCCTGTTGACTTTCAAGGGAGCAAGTTTTCTTGTAGACAGTACCTCAGCTACAATAAGGTAAGCCACTGGCAACTAACCTTTCACTCTTTTTTCTCATTTAGCAATGCCCCTTACACCTCAAGTTTAAAGAAATGTAAAAACGCACAAATAAGATTCACCAATAAAGCTGTTGTATCAAATCCCACAACCCCAGGAACTGACACAGGGAGCCAGCAAGGGAAATTCCCACTTTTGTATAGGGGATGCTGGGATTAGGATCACAATGCAATGGGCTAGAGAGAAAGGGACAGAAACAGGTGAATAAACATTAACATTAAGGTACATAAACATAGAATCTAGGTAACAGGTAGTAAACAGTGACACTGGTGAAATTGCCCAAGAACAGGTAACCAGTAAGGAACACTAATACTGTGGTATAGACACCTGAGAAACCTTAAACTTCCCACAACTCTTAGGACCAGAAACAGGTTAGGAGTCCCTCCAAAATACTTAATTGCTGCCTGCCTGGGCTTCCAGATCTGAGCCCCACTGCTGCAACTCAGAGTCCTGGCTCTGCTCTTCCTTCCAAGTCTTCAGCCACGTGTCTCTCAGTCTCCATGTCCCACACTCCATTACTGCTTTTTTCACTTCCTCCCATCCCCTGCAGCTTTCTGGGAATTGTATTGCACATTACAGTCCAATTCTTCAGTCCCCTGGAGGCTTCTGAGAGTTACAGTTCACACTACAGTTCCTTCCTCCAATCCCATGGGGTGCGTTCACACATGCAAGCATGTGCGCTTGCAGCAGCTCAAATAGAAGCGGTACAAATTTGAGCTGGGCCTTTTTGCCTCAGTGCACGTGCTCAGACATGCACTTTATTGTGGAGCAAGTTGTGCCACTTGGGGCAAAATAACCCTGCCTGGCTCCTCCCGGATCTTCAGCCAGGGGGAGCTAGAGCCTGGGGCCAGCACCTGTGCTGTCCCCAGCAGTATAAAAAGCTGCCCTGTCCTGACCCCAGCAGTATAAAAATTTGCCCTAGCAAGTAGCTCAGGGCTACTAGCTCTCAGGAGCTTCTGGGGCCCAGCCAATTGGTACCTGGGGACACTACCCCTTGTGCCAGCTGGACTGCTGAAGCAGCCCCGAGAGTTCCCTGCACCCTTTACCCACTGCAGCAGTCTGGTAGTGGGGGCTGCTGCCTGGCTGTGACCTGCTGTGCACCTGCCAGACTCAGATGGGGACTGCAAAGCCAGTAGAGGCATCTTCCCTTCTGGGCCAGCTGCCAGTGGACTGCAGTTGCAGGGTTGGCCTTTGTGTGGCACTACTGCCATTTGTGCCCCCTGCCCGGCCATCTGGGCAGCTATCACCCAGAAGATGTGCCAGGTGTGGTGGCCTGCTTTGAACTGTCAAAGCATGTCCTCCTGGCCCCATTTGGCCAGGAGGTCAGCCACAGCCAGATGGGTCCAAATGCCAGCTCTGAGCAGCAGGGTCCTGCCACTGGTCTCCCTAGCAGGAATTTTGGTGTTCCCTATTGGAAAACTGAAAAATCTCTGATAAAAAAAATCCCAAAGTCACTCTGTAAAATACCTGCAAATCCATGTTCCTCCACAAGTAAAACAAAAGACCAAGAGAGAGAGAGAGAGAGAGAGCGCGAGCGCGCGATCAGTTGGACAACGTTTTATTGATATATCTACAGAGTTAAAGCAAGTCTCTTATCATAATAATGAAGTGAATTCTAAATACAGGTTTCATGAATTCATATTTTGCTGCCCCCCCAACAAGGGGGTTTGTCTCCCACACAAAGAATTTGGCCCCCCAAAAAGGGGATTCTATCCCACAAAAAGGATTCAGATCCTTAACAGAGGGTTCATCTCCCACCCAAAGGGTTCAGCCCCCCAACAGGGTGTTCATGGCCCCTGCAGGGTCTAACACCCCCTCTGCAAGACCCACATGCCCCTCCCAGGCCCCCCCCCCCGATTGCTGCCCCACCTGGCCCCATCCCCCACCAGCTGCTGCAGCCCCCCAATGGCTGCTCCACCCAGCCCCACCCCCTGCTCCCCCAGACCCCCTGATGTCTACCCAATCAGGCCCATGCCCCAACTTATACCCCAAGGCCCCAAAGGCTACCCCAAAAACCCCAGGCACCAGCACTTTAAACCCTGCCCCACAAAAAAGAAAAAAAAAAAAAAGAAAAAAGCACCTCTGCTTACCTTAGAAGCAGGGGTGGGGGGGCTCCAGAGCCTCCTGGCAGAGCCCCCCTAGGCAGCACAGGGCAGCAGAGGGACAGGAGGGCCTGGGCTGGGGCCACTGGGGCTGTCACCCTGCCCTGTACTGTGTGGGCAGAGCCCCAGTTAGCTACAAACAGCTTCAACTGCCAGTAATTGCTGGGGGGGTTGTTGTTTTTTTTAAAGTATGGGGTGAGGGGCTGGTGGGGGGAGGGGCCAGCCCCGGCAGAGGTCGTGGGCGGGGCCAGTGAAGGTCCCTCCCACAGTTCCTTCTCCCCTTCTCCAGCCCCCCCAACCCCTTACTCACTGGCACCGGAGCCCTGGTGCTGAAACACGTGGCCTGGTGGGCCGCGTGTTTCAGCACCAGGGCTACGGGCCAACTATAGAGACGCTCTGGCAGCCAGAGCATCTCTATGGAGGACTCAGCCTCTGGTTGCCTCAGGGCATGCCCCACTTTTAAATACTTCACTTTTTTTAGACCCCTGGATATCCAGGGGTCAAATTTTCTCCCCATGCTGCATACTTGCAGCGAGGGGAACATTTTTTTTGTTCCTGCACGTGCCTGTTGCCCCATCTCAAAGGGGTTTGAGGCGGGGCAAGAGGCACATGCGTGCTCATGTGGAAGTGCTCCTGGAGGCTTCTGGAAGCTGTAGTACATGTACATTATAGTACATGACATTCAACATTACAGTCCATTACACATTTGCTCTACTGTACGACAGGTCTTCCATACCATCCCATTGAAAAGCATTTTACAGTTTCAGACTTAAATAATGATGAAAGAGCAGTGGGAGTGAGTAATTTAAGCAAGAGAGAAGGGCTATTTTTCCAGCCGAGTTACAAAGTGAAGAGATTTGATAAGGTAAAAATATGCAATTCTATAGAGCAAAAAGCTGAAGAAGAGCAGGCTCTAATATAAAAGAGCAGTTACCAAAAGAGAAATCCAGGACTAAATGAGTTGGAGTAGATGACCTCCTGAGATCTCTTCTAGCCTTGGCTTTCTATGAAACTATGATTCTACAAGGAAGTAAGTGTGCACATATGAGTTGTTACCACAAAGCAACTGATGTACAATAAAACTGGTCCCTTTTATTCCTTAGTAAATCATTATTCTTCCAACTAGTAGAGATGGATGCAGTCCTTCTGGGGACAATTAATAATGCTCCTAAATATGTTGTAGGGATCACTGCTCAGCAATACAACATGCTTCCTTCCCCCAGCATCCAAAGCAGGCAAAGTTTGCTAAGTTTCTAACCCTGCAACTGAAGAAACAAATCTGAGCTTCAAAATCCAATTTCCCAGTGGCAACATGTTATGCTATTACTAGACTGGCTGGGTCAAGCCCTTCCCATGGTTTTGGAGAGAAAGCACAAACAGCTTTTAAATAGACAATGTTGTCTGAATCAGCCTCTCAAAGATGCCATATTGATTTCTGGTGCATTTCTTTGGAGCAATGGTGCAATCCAGTGGTCAGTTTGGATAGTAACACAACATGTATATTGTACAGGCTAAATTCACTGGAAGGATATTTAAACATGAAGGACCCAAAAGAATAGCAGTTTCTTAGTGGTGAACAAGGAAGTTTCAACATCTGAAGATAAGTTCTATAAGATAAATGGAAGAACCTTGTTTGTTAATAAAGGCAGGCACAGGACACATGCTAATCAATAATTATTAGCATTGTACTTGCACTAATTTCACAAAACTCCAATCACATAGTAATGAGGTGGGAAGATGGATGTGTGATCCATTACTAGGGTCTCAACACTATAAACTGAGAAGTGGGCACCCAGCTGTAAGTGAAAGGATATTATATTCTTCTTCCCTCATCAAAATACACAGAAAGGGAGCCGAGACAATCATAAGCCTGAACTCTCAGCAAGACTTGTACATCAGCCTATGTTTGTTTACAGCTGAAGGTCAGGTCAGTTATAATACAGCTAGAGCTGTGTCTAGTTAAAACCACAGGAATGAGAGCCTCTATTGTACTGATTATAGTAAGCCTTAGATCATTTAATGGCAATATGTTATAGCATTTGTTTGACAAAAGGTTGGGTAAGAGAAGAAGAGACATAAATCAGGCCAGATGGTACAAGCCAGATGGTTGAAGGTATGAGCCGTTTTAGAAAATTCAAGAAAGATGGAGTGGGAAAAAACTAAGTTAAAAGTCTTACTACAGGTCACATAGAGAATGTCAACACATGAAATGAATGTGGCGTGATAAACACATACAGCTGGGACTGCAGCATATTGAGTCAGGTTGGAGCAGTTTCAGCTGGGAGGGTCCACAGGGATCAGCGTGCTAGCCCAAGGATGCTTTCACCTGGCTCAACAAGCTGCAGAGGGACTGGCTGGGGAATAAAGATGCTCCAATGCAGGGTTAGCCAGCAGGCAGCCCCCACACTGAAGCACTCTTGTGGACCAGCCAGTCCCATCAGTGTCTTCACATGCATTGTACTGCACTAAAGAACATTCCCATAGGATAGTACTTGCATTTACTAGTACTAACCTATGGCAGAGTTAATTAACTTAATTGTATAATAGAGGTGCATGTGTAGATGCCGAGACTTTACTGCAGAACTAATTATGCGGCTCTATAGTAAACACCTTGTGTAGTTGCACCTTGAGACAACTTTATCTTGGCCCCATGCTCCCTGTTGCTGGAGCAGGCTCTGCCACCAGAGCTCAGGCAGGGACAATGTCCCCCTGCCCTGGCAGCAGGGAGCTCCCAGCTTCCCCACTCATGATTGGGGAGCAGGGGCTGAGAGATTCTTAGTTCCCAAACCAGACCCCGTGACTGTGGAGCTCAGGCTGGGAGATAAGAATCTCCTATCTCTAGCCACATGATCACAGAGTGGGGGCTGGGAGCTTCCTGCTCCTGGGCTAGGGGAACATTGCCCCCACCTGGGCTCCAGTGGCAGAGCCCACCCCAGCAGCAGGAAGCTCCCAGGGGGAGGGAGCACTGTCCTAGCCCCCATGATTCCTGCCAGCCCCTGGGCTAGCACTCGGGGAGAGCCTAGAGCTACATGGGGATGGAAGCAGACCGTTGCCATGAGCAGCAAATCTGTTCCCACATCCCTGCATGTGTAGATGCCTGCCTGGGGTGGGTTTACTCTAGAGCATATTACTCTAGAGTAAACCCACACCAGTGCATTTACATGTGTAGACACTCCCAGAATGTATCTTAGGGTCAGCAAGGGACAAACTTAGCTTCAGCACTACATGATGCCAGGCATTGAACAGGTAAAGGTCACCATCCCACCAGGCAGCAGAACCAGTTTGCAGTCTTAGTGCCATTTGTGCTTGTAAACACTCCAAGGTGACTCAGTGTAAGAACGAAAACTTTACAGCCTATGCTGAGCAACACAGATTGATCAAACTAACTAATCCTTTAGTCCACTGACTCTGGGTGGGGTTCTGTTCAACAACAATAGGTCTGCACTGCTTCCTCAGCCCAAGGACAGCATTCTACCATGCCCAGCTCACCACCCTGGCTCATATGGACTGAGCCCAGACATATAGATAGTGAAGCCATACTGATGATGCTTACTAGGGCTGTGTGAGGCTTCGGACAGAGCTTTGGATCCAGAGAAGCTTCAGATGCTTTGGGGCCCGAGGCAGCATATCTGAGTTGAAGCTCTGGCCTTGTTAGGCTTCCTGAAGTGGTTCAGAGCTTCCGAAGCGCTTCGGAGCCGCCTCGGAGCCACCTTGGAGATCCAACCAGAGGGTATAATGGGGAAACAACAACATACTATAACTCTGTTGTTTTTTTGTGTGATTTGGATGAAACTTGAAGGGATGGTAGCCTATGCTGAGTCCACAAAGCCTGCCAAGTTTCAAGAAGATTGGTGCAGAGGCTTAGAGGGAACTGCACTCCAAACTCTTGAAAGCAAAACTCTTGTCGCATCTATGTGTACAACCCAAGAGGGTCAATACTGCAGGGCTGGTAGCTCTTGCTAAGGCCACAAAGCCTGCCATGTTTCAAGAAGATCGGTGTAGGGGTTTGGGAGGAACTGCCCCTCAAGCTGTGGACAAGCAAAACTCGTGCCATGGGTGACACTGCATGTGTTAAGGTGCAGAAGGGTAATGGCTACAGGGATGGTATCCCCTGCTACCACTATGAAGCCTGCCAGCTGTTGAGGAGATCAGTGCAGGGGGGTTCTGGGGCCCTGCACCCCTACCTGCTGATGGACAAAACTCATGCCATGGGTGACTGTGTCCGTCTTGGGGCCTGGGAGATGCTACCACAGGCCTGGCTGCTAAGCTACTGTGTTACCAGTTAGCAATCAATCATGATTCACTCAGGGACCAGCTCAATACACAGGACCTAGCTAATGTAACCAGTTAATTGCCATCAATTAGCACCTACAAAACCAGGCTAAGGAGAGGAAAGAATCAATACAGACAATTCGCTGCCCCAAGACAGTCACAGTCAGTCCCACAAGCACTCATGGCACGAGTTTTGCCTGTCAGCAACTAGGGGTGCAGGGCCTCAGAACCCCCCTGCACTGATCTCCTTGACAGCTGGCAGGCATCATGGCCTCAGCAAGGGCCACCATCGCTGCAGCTGTCACCCTGCTGCGCCTTAACACACGCAGTGTCACCCATGTCATGAGATTTGCTTGTCCACAGCTTAAGGGGCAGTTTCCCCCAAACCCCTGCACCAATCTTTTTGAAAATTGGCAGGCTTTGTTGCCTCAGTAAGAGCTACCAGCCCTGCGGTTTTGACCCCCCTGTATTGTAACACATTGATGTGACAGGAGTTTTGCTTTCAAGAATTTGGGGTATAGTTCCCCCAAAACACCTGCACTGATCTTCTTGAAACTTGGCAGGCTCTGTGGCCTCACCAGGGGCCATCACCCCTGCAGTTTTCACCCCCCTGTGGTGTAACACACAGCCGTGATAGGAGTTTGGCTTTCAAGAATTTGGGGTACAGTTCTCCCCCAAACCCCTCCACTGATCTTCTTGAAACTTGGCAGGTTTCATGCTCTCAGCAGAGGCTACCAGGCCTGCAAATCTTAGCCAAATTGGCCAAAAGCAACAAAGTTATGGCTCTTTCATTTTTTGCCCATTATACCCTATGGCTGGATCTTTGAGGAGGCTCCTCAGCTTCCAAGTCGCTTTGGCCAGATCGAGGCGGAAACTCAGTCCGGAGCTCCAGATCAGATTGCTGCCATCTGAAGCAGCCAGATCCGAAGCTGGATCGGATCGCTGCCAACTTGCACAGGCCTAATGCTTACTACCAAATGGCAGGCATCGGACATACCAGAGAGAACACTCAAGACTGGCATCAAAGGAGACAGGTGCTCTCTGCTCATGCCTCATTTCTGGGTTTGGCCTGTGTCAATGGTAGTGGGTAAGATATGTTCAAAAACTGCCACTCCCTAGGAGCACTAGAGAAACAGGGTAGATATTATGTTTGCTTGCCCATTAGCTGCCCATGTTTTCTTTCTCCACAAGGTCCCTCATGGAATGCATAGTAGTAATAGTGTGGCAAATGAGGGTCCTAGATAAGAATTACAAAATCTGCCAGGACAAGTCTCTGGGACTTTTAAAAATGTATAAAAAAACCCCCTTTGCTAATCTAAGATTACAGTTAGGTAACTGGGGTGGGCGTAGTATTATATTGGGAAGAGGAAATTATGCAAATTCCCTGAATTATAACTAACAGATCCATTTCAAAGCACCCCTGTTTCTACCCATCTTGCCTCCCAGGGATACAGCCTGGAACTTAATCACAGTACAGCCAATGAAGAAGAATTCTCAGCCGGATGTTCATTTCATGCATCGTAATAAGGTACAAGCATCATGAATGTAGCTCAGTTTCCCATGAGATATCAACAACAGTGCTGCACAAAAGAAATAAAAAAATGCCAACAAGATCTTAAATTGTATTAAAGAAGAAAAATAAACAATGAAAAAGTACAAAAATATTATACCTTAAACCTACATTAGACTACATGATACTATCCATCACATAGCCCTGGTATGTAGTTTCTGAATATTCCTATTGTCAGAATCAAGACTTGATACAGCTACTGTGCGTCTCTACTCCCATAGGATTAAACTGTTATGCAAGTTTTAACCACTGCAACCAGAAATTAACATTTGGAGATTTCCTTATTTTTTCCTACCTTTGCATTTATTAAAACTTGTTTTTGTAGGTTCCCCAGCATAGATGAATCATGAAGTTATTTTCTTTGACAGAAAATTGCTAGCCAGGTACTTTCTTCTCCCAGATTCCAGTTAATCCCTCAAACTGGGACATGTAATGTAAGGTTTCTTTTCCCAAAGGTTTGCTCTGTTTACTTATCATTTCCTAATTCCATACTAGTAGAAGCTAGATTGTGAGCAGTACTTAATACTTAGCGTTCTCCAAAGGATGCAGATATTTTAGGGGTGAGCTCATTAGAAGTACCTTGAGGGATTAGATCAATAGTGCCTTTCTGAACTTGGCTGTGGTGACTTCCTCATGGTCCTAATCCATATGGGCACTAATGATGTGGCCAGGAGCAGCCCCAATCACCTGATGAAGTACTACCAAGCCCTGGGGAGCAAGCTGAAGGAGATAGGGGCACAGGTGGTCTTCTCACTTGTCCTTCCAGTCAGCGTGTGGATGATGCCATGAGTCCTGCATCAGGGAGGTCGACCTGCAGCTTTGGAAATGGTGTCTCAAGGTGGGCTTCAGCTTTTTGGATCATGACCCATATTTCAGGACAAGAGACAGCTTGGGTGGGATGGGCTCCACCTCTCCCCCAAACATAAACTTGTGTTCTCTTTCAGGTTGGTTGATCTCCTCCAGTGGGCTTTAAACTAGGCTCATCAGGGGAAGAGGAAGTTGAGGACGGAGGGAGCCACGGAACACTGAACAAAGAGCCACCCACAAGAACAGCCCAGCCAAGACAGGCAACGAGCATGAGAAATACCCAGGTAAGAGACAGGGGCCTAGATAGTCCTAGGATTAGGGGGGCGGTGCACAAACCTGCAGGAGACCTTAAATGCCTCTACACTAATGCTCATAGTATGGGGAACAAGCAGGAGGAACTTGCCCTCCTGCTAGCTAACATTAACCCGAACATAGCGGGGCTCACTGAAACTTTGTGGGATCCAATGCATGACTGAGCAGTAAACATCAGGGGCTATAGGCTGTACAGGAGGGATAGAACAGGGAGGAAAGGTGGGGGTGTGGCGCTCTATGTCAAAGAGCGATACACATCCTCAACAAACAGCACTGGGTCAGAAGAGGGGCAGACTGAAGTGCTCTGGGTCCGTATACAAGGGGGTCAGGGGGAAAGATACTTAACAGCAGGGGTTTACTACAGGCCACCCAACCAGGGGGAAGAGCTGGACTGGGAATTCTCAGGTCAGCTTGCGGAGGCAGTTAAGTCAAGGGACGTGGTCATCATGGGTGACCTAAACTATCCAGACATCTGCTGGGAAGAGCAGTCAGCCAGGTCTGACCATTTATGTAGGTTCCTAGCCAAGTTACAGGACCTCCATCTAACCCAGGAGATGCACAGTCCCACCAGGGGAAATGCCTTGTTGGACCTGGTCCTGGCCATGGGTGATGACCTGGTGAGTTGACTGTGGGTTCGACCACCTGGGCGATAGAGATCATTGCCTACTGGAATTCACCATCCAGTGCAGGGTGTCAAAGACCTGCAGCAAGGCAACAACCCTAGACTTCAGGAGGGTGGATTTCAATGAGGTAAGCAGACTAGTTGGGGAGGCACTGAGGTCCCAGAGGGGAGGGGAGTTGGGAGTCCAGGAAGAGTGGTCGTTCCTTAAGGAGACAATCCTCGCGCCCAAAGGGTGACAATCCCCATGTGGATAAGAAGGGGCAAGAGTGCTCAAAAGACCCTATGGCTCACCAAAAGCATCCATGAATGTCTCAAAGCTAAAAAGGAGGTGTACACCCAATGGAAGGGAGGGGCCATCACCAAGGAGGATTATACCTCTATTGCCCAAGATTGTAGGGGGGCTGTTAGGAAGGCTAAGGCAGAGATGGAACTGGGACTGGCAACCCGGACCAAGAACAACAAGAAATGCTTTTTTAAAAATGTAGGGGGTATAAAAAAGGTACCGGGTAACACAGGGCCTCTGCAGGATACGCTAGGAAATCTGGTGGTCACACCAGACAAAGCTAACCTCTTTAACTATTTCTTTGCCTCCTTTTTGAGCAGGGACTGAGGCATCCCCCCCACTGGGATCCCCGACAGGCCCAGGGGAGGTGCTGCCAGGTCCAGGGTCAGTGAGGACCTAGTCAGAGAACTTCTGATGGGTCTAGACATGTTCACGTCAGTAGGTCCTGATGACCTCCACCCCAGAGTGGTGGGGGAATTAGCAGAGGTCATTGCGGGATCCCTGGCACAGCTTTACGAGCACTCAGAGTGCTCTGGCAAGGTGCTGGAGGATTGGAAAAGGGCCAGTGTGGTCCCCATTTTCAAAAAAGGGAGGAAGGAGGACCCAGGAAACTACAGGCCTGTTAGTCTTACCTTGGTCCTGGGGAAGCTCTTTGAGAAAATTATCCAGGAGCACATCTGCAAGGGACCAGCAGGGGAGATCATGCTTAGGGGCAACCAACTTGGGTTCATTAGAGGCAGGTCCTGTCAGACCAAACTGGTGGCCTTCTACAACCAGGTCACAAAATCCTTGGATGCAGGTGTCGCGGTGGATGTAGTCTTTCTGGACTTTAGGAAGGTCTTCGACACCGTCTTTCACCCCATTCTCATTAAGAAATTAGGTGACTGTGGCGTTGATGCCTACACAGTCCGATGGGTCACAAATTGGCTGGAGGGCTGCACCCAGAGTGTGGTGGTGGATGGATCTTCTTTCACCTGGAGGGATGTGGGCCGTGGGGTCCCCCAGGGCTCGGTCCTCGGGCCTGCACTGTTCAACATTTTCATCCCCTCATCCAAGTCACTGATGAAGAGGACCTAGTGTCATCCATGAATTTTGAACAAAGAAGTGGGGAGAAGTGGGCATGCTGGAAGAGAGGGACAGGCTGCAACTAGATCTATACAAGTTAGAGGGGTGGGCGGATGAGAATAGGATGGGATTCAATACTGACAAGTGCAAGGTACTGCACCTGGGGAGGAAGAACCAGCAGCATACCTACAGTCTGGGGGGAACTCCCTTCTAGTCAGCACAGAGGCAGAAAAGGATCTTGGTGTCATTACTGATTCCAGAATGAACATGGGCTGCCAATGTGGGGGCACGGTCAGGAAGGCTAACCGCACCTTGTCATGCATCCACAGATGCATCATGAGCAGGTCCAAGGAGGTAATCCTCCCCCTCTCTGTGACACTGGCCAGGCCACAGTTGGAGTATTGCATCCAGTTTTGGGCACCGCACTTCTGGAGGGATGTGGACAGCATTGAGTGGATCCAGAGGAGGGCCACTCACATGATCAGGGGACAGCAAGGCAGGCCCTACGAGTGGAGGCTGTGGGACCTGAACCTGTTCAGCCTCCACAAGAGAAGGTTGAGAGGGGATCTGGTGGCCATCTACAAACTGTTCAAGGGGGACCAGCAGGCTATGGGAGAATCCCTGTTCCCCCAAGCACTACCGGGAGTAACAAGGAATAACAGCCATAAGTTGACCGAGAGTAGATTCAGGCTAGATATTAGGAGGCACTACTTCACAGTCAGGGTGGCTAGGATCTGGAACCAACTTCCAAGGGAAGTGGTGCTCGCTCCTACCCTGGGGGTTTTCAAAAGGAGGCTAGATAATCACCTAGCTGGGGTCGTTGACCCCAGCATTCTTTCCTGCCTATGGCAGGGGGTCGGACTTGATGATCTGCTCAGGTCCCTTCTGATCCTACCTACTATGAAACTATGACTTGCTTGTCAGAGTGTTAGAGCCACTTATTCACAATTACTCACTTATAGGGAGAGAAAAAAAAAGAGCCTGAATAAGTGAATAATCACATCCAAATCTGGATTTCAGGTACTGGTACATCACACTCTTTGGATATCTTCATGCACTTAAGTACCTTAGTCCTGCACCTTCATTCTAGATTCATAGATGTTAGGGTCGGAAGGGACCTCAATAGATCATCGAGTCTGACCCCCTGCATAAGCAGGAAAGAGTGCTGGGTCTAGATGACCCCAGCTAGATACTCGTCTAACCTCCTCTTGAAGAACCCCAGGGTAGGGGAGAGCACCACCTCCCTTGGGAGCCCGTTCCAGACCTTGGCCACTCGGACTGTGAAGAAGTTCTTCCTAATGTCCAGTCTAAATCTGCTCTCTGCTAGCTTGTGGCCATTGTTTCTTGTAACCCCAGGGGCGCCTTGGTGAATAAATCCTCACCAATTCCCTTCTGTGCCCCCGTGATGAACTTATAGGCAGCCACAAGGTCGCCTCTCAACCTTCTCTTGCGGAGGCTGAAAAGGTCCAGTTTCTCTAGTCTCTCCTCGTAGGGCTTGGTCTGCAGGCCCTTGACCATACGAGTTGCCCTTCTCTGTACCCTCTCCAGGTTATCCGCATCCTTCTTGAAGTGTGGCGCCCAGAATTGCACGCAGTACTCCAACTGCGGTCTGACCAGCGCCCTATAGAGGGGAAGTATCACCTCCCTGGACCTATTCGTCATGCATCTGCTGATGCACGATAAAGTGCCATTGGCTTTTCTGATGGCTTCGTCACACTGCCGGCTCATGTTCATCTTGGAGTCCACTAGGACTCCAAGATCCCTTTCCACCTCTGTGCCACCCAGCAGGTCATTCCCTAGGCTGTAGGTGTGCTGGACATTTTTCCTCCCTAGGTGCAGCACTTTGCATTTCTCCTTGTTGAACTGCATCCTGTTGTTTTCTGCCCACTTGTGCAACCTATCCAGGTCTGCCTGCAGCTGTTCCCTGCCCTCCGGCGTGACCACTTCCCCCCATAGCTTTGTGTCATCTGCAAACTTGGACAGAGTACATTTGACTCCCTCGTCCAAGTCGCTGATGAAGACATTAAAGAGTATCGGTCCAAGGACCGAACCCTGCGGGACCCCACTGCCCACACCCTTCCAGGTCGAGACCGACCCATCTACCACGACTCTTTGGGTGCGACCCTCGAGCCAATTCGCCACCCACCGGACTGTGCAGTCATCCACATCACAGCCTCTTAACTTGTTCACCAGTCCATTGGGGTGGGATACCGTATCGAAGGCCTTCCTGAAGTCTAAGTATACGACATCCACCCCTCCTCCTGTGTCCAGGCGTTTCGTAACCTGGTCATAGAAAGAGACTAGGTTGGTCAGGCACGATCTGCCCGCCACAAACCCATGCTGGTTTCCCCTCAGCATAATTTGCCCTGCCGGACTCTCACAAATGTGAGCCTTGATAATTTTTTAAGACGGAACAAATATTTTTCTGGCATTTATTAAGTGATTAATTATTGAAAAGGAATATAAATATGAAGCCATTAAGCCAATTTTTCCAGGCAATATTGTTCCTTTAGATATGTGGTGTGAAAGTGTACAACATGTAAATTCAATAAGACAGAAGTTTTATTGGTTAAGACTCACTGCTATAGATAGTTGTGTGGCCGTCATCTGGGTTATCTCTGAGCCACTCACAATCACTCATGATTTTATCCTCATGGAAGGACTTGAATTAGAAACCCTGTGAGCACAAATGCCATATTTTATAGATGGGGACTTGAGGCACTGAGAGGGGAAGGATTTTTAAAGGCATTTAGATGTCTACCTCTTAAGGGTTTTTTTATACCAAAAAGTTAAAAAAAAAAACTTCTGCCTTTATATTACTTGCTTTTGGTCATTATAGGAAGAAGTATCCAATTATCAGACTAGAGGCTCTGTCACATTATACCATTCTGTCTCCCCACATACATTTTTTGAGTAATATTAAATTATTACAAAATTAAACTACCATAGATCTTTAAAATGGTTCTACTTAAATATATTGCAACTTTAAATGGCTAAGATTTGAAGGTTAGAGATTCAAACTTTTGCCTGAATTCTAATGAGGACTTTAAATTACAGTCCTAGAGAAGCAACACAAAGGAAAAACAAAACAGAGCATATTCGTGTCACCCATGTAGCCAGGAGGATTTGGGCGTATATTAGGTTCTCAGTCGCACTGTAGAGTAAAAGTGTAAAAAGAGGCTTTTGGGATAATCTTATGTGACTTTTCACAGGGTAACTCTTCCATCTCTTCTCCCCACAGTTTTTTGTTTTTTTAAAGGTGGTAGCAGTTAAAAGTCTCAACTGAAATTGGTACTGCAATATGCCAGCTGCAGAGGAATAGGAAGAGACTATCACTGCACCAAAATGTAAGCCAGACAGTAAAAGGGGAACCAATGGCACAGAAGTAAAGTGACTTGACCTGTCAATTTGGGGCAGTAGCTGAATTAGTCTCCCTCTTCCTCTCCCTCCCACCCCACCGACCTCTAACCTCCCACATTAGTGGAGGTATGTTATTTGGGTAGTAATACAAACATCATTCAGGATGTTAATTAATAAGTGGCTAGACAGATAATAAAAATATATGTTCATTCATTTTAAAAGGCTACAAAATACATTCATTTAATTTAAAAAGCCACTGTTTCAGAGGATTGGACAGCAAAAATGTCAGCCTCATATATATGGAAGAATCAAAGGAAGTTGAGAAGAGTAAACCTCACATCTGTCCCTGGCAAATCAGTTGCCATAATCACTAGGACAGAACAGCTAAACAGCTGAAAGATATTAGAGGCTACCAACCTTGTTTCTACAAAGGAAACAAATAATCTCACTTACCTTTTAGAACTTTGTCAAAGTGTAAGCAAACTAGTGGATAACCAAGAACTGATTAATGTAACGTAGACTTCCAGGCTACGGACAGACATTCAAAAAGCCTGAGCCTGAATTGATTCAATCTATTGCAGGTTAATTTAACCTGGCTAGGCTAAATGAGTTTTGTAACTGGACAGACATCCCAGAAATGCAGGCACATGCCTGCAGTGGCTCAGGCTACAAGCTGGGGGTGGGGGGTGCTAGAGCAGCACTGAACTGAGCGGGGGCATGGTTAGGCCCTGGCAGGATGGTATGATTAGCCCAGCAGAAAATTGATAATAGTGTTTATCACCCCATTAAGAAAACAACGGAGGGACATTACAACTTCCTGTTGATTTTTCCTGTTGATTAAGCATGGACCGTAGCCAGCATGTGGTCTTCTAGCTAATACACAGACACCTCTCTGCAAAGCAGAGGAGAGGGGGGGAATTCCTGCTTAGCAGGGAGTGAGGAGGGGGAGTGGGGGTAACAGCCCACAGGCTTGCCAGAGCCAAAGCAGAGGGGAGGCCAGGCCTGCTGTAGAGCAGAGATCCCTGCCAAGCCCAGAGAGCATGCTGGGATGCTAAGGGCATTTGATTTATCTCAAACCAGCAAGGGGTCTGGGTTTGAACCAAATCAGTTAAGTCTGATACTACATTCAACCAGGTTTATTTCAAAATGATTTATGTACACTCAACATCTGTTCCGTTACAGGTTTAAACCAGTTTCTGATCACTTAAGACGGTTTATATGTAATGTCTGTCCCTAGCCCCAAAGGCTTTCAACATGGTGCCATGTAGGATGCTGCTAATGAAAGAAAAACAAACACAAACAATGACAATACTACCCTGGTTTCACCAAGTATTTGGGGAAACTTAGCTCAAGCTTAACTGATACAGTTCAGGTTCAGAAGTTTATGCCTAGAGAGGAGAGAGAGAGAGAGCGTTGGGATCTCACCTAGTCCAAGGTACTCAGGCTGCAAAGCTGACAGGCACAGTCCATAGCACAGTCCTTGAAGAGAGAGACAATCTGTTCTTCCAGCGTCCCAAGAACGACAGGGGATGGTGTCAGCACAGGAGTTTTCTTCTTCTTTCTTCTTCTCCTTCTTTCCTCCTGCTTCTTCTTCTTCTTCTTGAAGCGCACACACTTTTTACAGATTTTTATACCCTCAGTTCAGCTGCTTCGAAGCACCCTCAGTAGTGTAAATCATTGTCTTTTCTATTGACAAGGGGGTTATCTGGTTTGGAACATCTCAAGAAACTGATTGATAATCAGGAAACACTTAAGATTAGGGAATAATCCAAATACTTGGGAGCCAGCTTGAAATTCTTATGGATGGCAGATATACTGATGGGATATCTCATGGTTTCTTCAGGAACAATAGATAGCTTGCAGCATCAGGATTTTGGATTTTTACTTGTTGTGAACAAGCCTCAGCTTAGCATGACTTTTCCAGATCTTACAGTCTTTTAACAGACTTAAGGCAATTATTGGGGTGCTCATAACCTTTTGTGGAGAGGACTCCCACCAGTCATCTCGGGAAAAGTATGACAACACCTGGGATTAGGGCTCCAGCAGGCTGGATGCTGTGATGAACCCTTAACCATTGTTCAAATGTTGCCCATACCCCCTCTGACTCGGTCTCTTGCCTCAGCATTCCCTAACCCGGCAACCGAGTTTTAGTCAATCAAGTTTAAATAGGCCTCCCATAGTGGGACCGGGGAATGTATGGCCCAAGATGCCTATTAAATTTAGAGCTGTGTGTGTCGGGGGGGGGTGGGGGGGAAAGTCCTTAGTAAATTCAGATTAGAACTGGTCTGATAAATGCTGAGCTGGGTGTGTGTGAACATGGGTTGATTAACATTTAGAGCACAGTTTCCCCATCATGCAGTGCTCCCCTGCTTCTCTGGTCCCAGAATTCACTGCAGTCTCTGCTTCAGGCTTTCTGTTCTCCATCTCTCATGTAAATGAATGGTCATCTGGTTCCGTCTTGGATGTAAATGAGACCTAGGGCAGTTGTTTCACTCTGGTCACCCTTATCTGGAGGGTCTTAGGTGTGTCTCTCACTGCATCTTAATTAGTTTCATTTAGGTGGGGGGGGGGGGGCGAGTCCTTTGCGAGTCAGACAGACTGCATCCTGTGCCAGGGTTGCCCAAGAATACAGAGCTGAGGCATAACATAGGCTAACACCAAGCAATGCTTATGGTTGACATCCGATTGTTCAGGTATTAAAACCCCTGGAATTGCACAAAAATTTAGTGTGCCTTCATCCAGAACTCCCACATCCGCTTCTCTCTTAGCTTAGGTTTGCTTAATCATTCAATGCAGCCTTAAAACTCTGTTCTCTCCTTCTTCAAGAACTAGGATTAGATAGATTGGTAGATTCTATGCCTTGCTGCATCCTCTGCATAAAATTCATGACACATAGGGGTTGTAAAACACCTGGAATTTCTTGCTCAAGATTGCTAGCCAGAAGAGGAGTGTCTAGTGAACAAAGAACTTGTGTAGCTGGAGAATGGAGGAGCTCAACTCTCTCTAGTTGGTGAACAGTTTCTTGGGAACCATAGCTGGATGAGAACAGCTAGAGTAGCTCACAGGATCCCTGACTTGACCTGGCGTTTAGGATCACAGGTCCACTGTCAGGGCCTTGACATCCCTTCATTTTCTCCCTCTGCTGTGCAATATGGTCAAAGACTTGCACATGCTTCTCTTTGCTGTTCTTGGAGATTTTTGCTTCATCTGGGTTTATTCTGGAATAGGCATCTCCAACCCTGGCTCTAGGAAAAAAATATATGGGCTACTCTCTCCTGCCTCAGAAGTTCCGTAGACTAAAGGTTAGAGCAGCAACCTAAGGCAAAGAGACCAGGTGTCCTGTTGCTGGTCTACTTGGGGTAATTACTTCACAAGTCTCTGCCTCTGTTCTTCTTTCACCATTTGCCTGTTCAGATTATAAATTACTATTAGGGATAGAACTACTTCTAATTAGATCCTTATATGCTGTTGTGTATGTCAGCTTTCAATATTTGCTGCTAGGATGACAAGTATACTACCATAATAATAAACAATAATGATAATGTCTTATGATACTATTATGATGTACATGATGATACAATCATGTCATAACAACAATGATACTTTGATAATGATCAACCATAATGATACTATCATTGACTGAGTACATTTGTTTGCCCCCCCCCCCCCCCTTACCTACAGGTCTGTCATTTGTGAAAGGATCTCTAAAGGGTAGAAAAGCTAGGACCTAAGCCATGGGAAATTAGCTAAGGTTAACAACCAAGACAGAAGAGGTGGATATTAGAACGAGAAGGTGAGTAGCTACAATAACTCCTTCCCACTTCTCAAAAATTTTCCAGTAGAAGAACCTCCTACAAATAGCTTCACTGGGCACGTCCACACCTGCCAGCATGTGTGCTTGCAGGAGCTTAGATAGAAGAGGTACAAATTTGAGCCGGGGATTTTTGCCTCAGTGCATGTGCCCAGAAATGTACTTTGGTGTGGGGCAAGTTGTGCCACTTGGGGCAAAATAACCTTGCCCAGCTCCTTCCACAACTGCAGCCAGGTGCTGGTCCCAGTAGTATAAAAACCTGCCTTGTGCTGGCCCTAGCAGTATAAAAACCTGTCCTGGTAAGCAGTTTAGGGCTACTTGCCCTGAGGAGCTTCTGAGGCCCAGCCAGTTGATATCTGCAGACACTACCCCTTATGCCAGCTGGACTGCTGAAGCAGCCTTGATCTGGAGTGGCCCCTGCCCCCGCTACCCACTACAGCAGTCTGGCAGTGGGGGCTGCTGCTTGGCTGTGACCTGCTGCTACCTGCGACAGTATCTGCCCCGTTGGACCTGAGGTCCCATGGCTGCACACCTGCCAGACCCAGATGGAGGGCCCCCTCTCTGCCGTTTGAGTAGCTATCACTCAGAAAATGTGCTCCTTGCAGTGGCCTGCTTTGAACTGTCCATGTTCTCTTGGCCCTAAATGGCCATCAGGTCAGCCAGCTTGTCTGCTCTCCAGTTGGGTCCCCAGTGCTGGCCCTGGACAGGCTCCTCTGCAGGGGTCTTGCCACTTGTCTCACCAGCAGAGATCCTGGTGTTCCCTGTTTAAAAATTGCAAATTCTCTCTGATAAGAAACCCAAATTCTCTCATTAAAAACCCCAAATAGTGTTCTTTCACTCTTAAAATGAAATGCCACTACATATAGAGACATCAGCTGGGCAATGTTTTATTGATATATTTACAAGTTTAAAGAAATTTGGAAGCCTACCAGTGCGTCTATTACAGGGGTGGGCAAAATACGGCCCACAGGCCGCATCCGGCCCACCAGGCTATTCTTCGCAGCCCGTGGGGCTCCTAAAAAATTTAGGAAATTAATATTTATCTGCCCCTGACTCCTGTTAGAGATGACAGGAGACAGGGGCAGTAGGACCCAGAAGAAGCCACGACAGGCTCCTGTAACAGCAAGGAGCATCTGGCCCTGACCCTCCCCCAGGTAGAGGGAAGGTAGAGGATGACTCCAGGGATAGCCCTAATCCTTGGGGCTGGGCCAGCTCCTGATGAGTTCCACAGTCAGTCCATGCAGCTGGGATCCATGTGCAGAGTGGCCAGCAGGTGGGCAGGAAAGTAGGCCAGCACTGGTGGGGCCCTGAGCAGGGTGGCAGGAGCTGGCAAGGGTCCTTGGAGCTGGGCTGCCAGCAGAGAGAGAGCTTTGGGCCTGCTGCAGTGTGCCTTGGACTCCCGCTCCTTCTTGCCAGGTGAGGCAGAGCAGCCCTTCCAGAGCCCCTCGGGGCCGCCAGTGTGGTTGTGGCAGCTATGGGGCTTGGTGGCCACAGTGGAGGAGGACATGGAAGAGGCAGGCTTACCACTGCTTTCTCCTTGGCACCACGAGCACTGCTGTGAGTGTGGTGACACTTGCAGGAGCGGCCCTGGGGGATGCCGCAAGGGCTGCTCCACCTCACATGGGAGGCCAAGGCACACTGCAGCTGGCCCAAAGCTGCCAAGCTGTCACCCAGCTCCCTTCTCTCCCTGCTGGCAGCCTAGCCTAGCTCCATGGACACCTGCCAGGCCACACCCCATGATCCAACTGTCCCACCATGGGCGCCATGGGCGCTGGCCCCAGGACACCAGTACAAGCCCTGCACTCCGCTCACTTCCACTGCCCCCGCTCCCCACTTTCCTGCCCACCTGCCAGTTGCTCTAAACCACATGGCTCCCATACCCACAATACCATATCCACACACACATCTGCAGGTAAGCGGGCCCATGGTGGGAGAGACATAGCTCATCTGAGAGGAGCCGAGGAGAGCCTCACCTCACCCCAGCTCTTACTTTACCTAGCCCCCCAGGGAG
The DNA here is from genome assembly GCF_030867095.1 of Alligator mississippiensis. Taxonomy (NCBI): domain Eukaryota; kingdom Metazoa; phylum Chordata; order Crocodylia; family Alligatoridae; genus Alligator; species Alligator mississippiensis. The sequence goes on along the minus strand of NC_081827.1, from coordinate 133,300,965 downwards.
TCATGCCACCAGAGCCGCACAAACAGGCTGCATAAACAGGCGCGCTTCTGGGCCTGGTGTACAAGTTACCATGGGAGTTTGCACAGTAGGGTGAGCGAGAGGGCCCAAGGCCCTGCCAGGGCACCCTAGGGAAGGCAGTCCCAGGCTTAGCTGGCCGACCAGCAGCACCATGCAGAAGGGCATGCATCGCACCCTGAGAGTCCCCTTGAAGTCTGTGGCCTCCCCCTCTGGCGCCTCGGAGACCTCTACCCAGACAGACCCCATGGTTCCGGGATCCATGCAGATGGAGCCTCTGGGTCTTGGCTGCGGGGGCTGCCTGACACTTTCAGGCTCTGGGAGCATGGCCACCTCCCCTTGTGAGGTCTGCTCCCTTTTGGGATCTCTGGCATGCCAGCTAGAGGAGCTCCAGGCCACAGTCCAGAGGCTGAGTGCCATCAGGGATGGTGAGCAGGAGATAGACTCCTATTACCAGGCCCTTCACCCCCTGGATGCAGAGTGCAGACCAAGGTCACCTTCCAGGACAAGGGAGGACTTGGGGACCTCTCATGCTGTCCAACTAGGGGGTTGGACCAAGGTGGTCAGGGGCCCCAAGGCCCACTGCACCAAGGTCCCCACCCCGCTGGAGCTTTGCAACATGTATGAACCTCTTGCAGCCCCAGCAGAGCCTGCTAAGCTGCCTGATCCTGCAGGCAACACAGGCTCAACTGTAGCTACTGCCTTTGCTCTCCCTAAGACAAAATGCAAAGTGTTTCTCATGGGAGACTTAATCCTGAAGGGGACTGAGGGGGCAGTCTGCCACCCTGACCCCTTAGCCCGGCAAGTCTGCTGCTTCCCGGGAGCTCAAATCCAAGACACTGGGGAGAGGTCCCCTAAGCTCTTCTGGCCCACTGACGACTACACTATGCTCCTTATCCATGTGGGCACGAATGACATGGCTCGGAGCAATCCCAGCCAGGTCATGAAGTGCCACAGGGATTTGGGAGTGGGGCTTAAAGGGTTGGAGGTGCAGGTGGTGTTTTCCTCGATCCTTCCAGTTTCAGGCTACAGGCTGAGGAGGGAGAGGAGGATCCAGGTAGTAAACCAAAGACTGCAGTGCTGGTGTCATCGTGAAGGCTTCAGCTTCCATGACCACAGTCCGCTCTTTGGTGAGAGAGGCAGTGAGATGTTGGGAAGGGATGGCTTTCACCTCTCTCCGCTGGCGAGGAGGCTCTTCTCAGCCAGACTGGCTGACTTGCTCCACTGGGCTTTAAACTAAGCCAGCTGGGGGATGGGGGGGATGTAACAGGAGGGCGGTTAGGGTTGCCGTGGTCTCCCCTGCCGCCTCCTTTACCGTGCCAAGCTGCCGACTTGCACACTCCAATTCTCGCCCGCTACGACTTTGATTTTATATATTTTTATAGGGAGGCTGCCTTTCGTCTTCTTGGTCATGGTTCTCCTGTCTCGGGTGTTCCGTACACCCCAGCCTTATGGGCTACGCGTGGATCCTACCATCCCTCTACCATGCACCAAGCCTTGCAGGTGTAACGGATGTTGTTCCGTCTCGCTCTTTCTACACCCTTTCTGGCACTCTGACTCTCTGCAGCCCTGTCTCTCTCTTTGTGCCCTCTCTCCGGGGGCCTTCTCAGTAAATGCCGCCCTCCTCTGGGGGCCTTCTCAGTAAATGCCGCCTTTCCTGGGGCTCACCACAATGCTGCCCCCCTCTCCAGGGCTCACCACCCCCGCACTGGGGCTTCTCTGCAATGCCCCCTTCTCTGGGGCTTCTCAACTGCCCCTCTCTGGGGCTGGGGTCTGTGCACCCAAAATGCTGTGCCCTCACTGGTGCTGGGGTCCCCACACCGCTGAGAGTCCCCTATGAGGCCTCCTCCAACCCCTAATAGCTTCACCCAAACCACCAGTTTAACAAATAGCAACACAAACACAAGCCCCTGGGCTATAACACAAACTGCAGCCGCCCAGCTATAACCATGCCCAAGCCTACCGGGGCTTCTTCATCCCACTGCAGTGACAGACACTGCTTCTGCATCAAGCTTCGCTTCTCTTTCCTGGCGGGGAGCTCCTTCCTCCTTGGCTGCTGGTAGGGAACTGCCACCCAGCCTCCTACCTGTGGTTTATATAGGAGCCAGGCCCTGCCCCTTCTTGTCAGCTGGCTAGGCAGGTGCAGATCATTAGCTCCCTCTAGTTGCCTCAGCAACTGGCATCTGAAGAGTCTTCACGGCTCTCTCAGTAGCAGGCACCTTAGTGCCCTGCTAGAGGGGACTACCACCACTGCTGGCTTGCTGAGCAACCCTTGCAAAGCCAGCAGGCCAAGGCACTTAAGGGAGCCCACCCCTACCCCAGCCCTGGAACAATCTGTAGGCAAGGCAAGGGCCCCTAAAGGGACACTTGCCTGCCTGTACACAAATGCCAGGAGCTTGGGGAGTAAACAGGAGGAACTTGTCCTCCTGCTTACCACAAATAGTTACGATGTCATAGGAATAATGGAGACCTGGTGGGACTCCACACATGAACGAGCCACAGGTATAGATGGCTATACCCTGTACAGGAGACATCGAGTGGACAAAAGGGGCGGGGGTGTAGCTCTCTATGTCAAGGAAAGCTATATGTCCTTGCAAGCCAACATTGGCGCCCAGGGTGGACTGGAGACCCTCTGGGTTAAACTCCATGGGGAACACAGCACAGGGGACACAATGGTGGGATTCTACTACAGACCTCCTACCCAGGATTAAGAGCTTGATCAGGAGTTCACCAGGGAATTCACTGAGGCTGCATGCTCCCGGTGCATGGTTGTCATGGGAGACTTCAACTACCCAGACATCTCGTGGGAAGAGCGCTCGGCCAAATCCAAATGGTTGTAAAGCTTTCTCTCATGCGTGAATAAACTCTATCTGACTCAAGAAATCTATGAGTCAATGAGAGGTAAAGCGCTGCTCGACCTGGTAGTGGCAACGGGGGACAACCTAATCAGTGACCTAACGATCAAAGGGAAGCTGGGTGACAGTGACCATGAGCTGATCACCTTCACCATCTGAGGTAAAGCTGGCAAGTTAGTCAGCAATGCAGCGACTTCAGGAAAGCTGACTTTGACAAGCTCAGGAGGCTTGTCAGTGAGGCCCTAAACGATCACGACCCAAAGGGGAGGGGAGTTCAGGATGAGTGGCTGCTCCTCAGGGAGCAATCCTGGATGCACAAGCAAAGTCTGTCCCATCTCGGAGGAAAGCCAGCAAAAAGGCACTGCAGGGAACTAGCGGACCTCAAGCGTCTAAAAAGAAAGACCTACCAAAGATGGAGCACTGGATCCACCTCCAAGGGGGAATACTCTGCACTGGTCCAGACCTGCTGGGAGCAAACCAGGAAAGCCAAGGCTGCAACTGAACTCCAACTAGCTACAAGTATCAAGGACAACAAAAAGTCCTTTTTTAGATATGTGGGGAGCTGGAGGAAAAGCAAAGACATCATTGGAACCCTGCTAAACCAGATGGGACAACCAATGCCCAGGAAAAAGCCAACTTGCTAAATGGGTACTTTGCATTGGTTTTTTACCAGGCCCAAGGGACGTCGCTGCCCATTACAGGATGGGAATAGGGTGAGGGATATTCCTTACCCTCCATCAATGCTGACCTCATGAAGGAACACCTTGAGAGGCTGGATACCTTCAAGTCAGCCCTGACAATCTACACCCCAGGGTACTCAAGGAGCTGGCAAGCATCATAGCCCAGCCTCTGGCACGGATCTTTGAGAACTCCTGGCACTCTGGTGTAGTGCCCGAAGACTGGAAGAAGGCCAATGTGGTGCCTATCTTCAAGAAACGGAGGAAAGTGGATCCGGCAAACTATAGGCCCATCAGCCTGACCTCTATCTGGGGGAAGGTCTTAGAAAAGTTTATTAAAGAGGCCATCCTTAATGGACTGGCCGACATCAGCATCCTGTGGGATAGCCAGCACGGGTTTGTTGCGGGTAGGTCTTGCTTGACCAATCTCATTTCCTTTTATGACCAGGTGACCTATCACCTAGACAAGGGAGAAGAGATTGATGTCATATATCTTGACTTTAAAAAAAGACTTCAGTCTGGTATCCCATGATCACCTCTTGGCAAAACTGGCTAACTGCAGCCTTGGCCTCACCATAATCCACTGGCTGGGGAATTGGCTCCATGGTTGGACCCAGAGGGTGGTGGTTGAAGGAAGTCAATCGTCGTGATGCCCTGTGACCAGTGGGATCCCTCAAGTCTCTGTCCTTGGACCTATTTTGTCCAACCTCTTCATTAAAGATGTGGACATTGGAGTCAGAAGCGGACTGGCCAAGTTCATCGACGACACCAAACTTTGGGGTAAAGCGTCCACACCTGAGGACAGGAGGGTGATCCAGGCAGACCCTGACAGGCTCAGGAAATGGGCAGATGAGAACCTGATGGTGCTCAAAACTGAAAAATGCAAGGTTCTCCATCTTGGGACGAAAAACCCACAGCATGCTTATAGGCTCGGCAGTGCTACACTGGCTAGCACTATGAATGAAAGGGGATTTGGGGGTCATGATTGACCACAAGATGAACATGAGTCATCAATGTGATACTGCAGCTAGTAAAGCGAGCAAAACATTGGCTTGCATCCATAGATGCTTCTCAAACAAATCCCAAGACATCATTCTCCCGCTGTACTCAGCCTTGATGAGGCGACAACTGGAGTACTGCATCAAGTTTTGGGCTCCACAATTCAAAAAGGATTTGGAGAAGCTTGAGAGAGTCCAGATGAGAGCCATGCGCATGATCAGAGGTCAGGAAGACAGACCTTATGATGAGAGGCTGCGAGCTATGGGACTCTTCAGCCTGGAAAAGCACAAGCACGGGGGTGATCTGGTGGCCACTTATAAATTTATTGGGGTGCTCATCAGGATCTGGGGGAACATCTGTTCACCAAAGCGCCTCAAGGGATGACAAGATTGAATGGTCACAAACTCCTCCATGACCGTTTCAGGCTGGACGTAAGGAAGAACTTCTTTACTGTCTGATCCCCCAAGGTCTGGAATAGACTGTCATCGGAGGAGGTTCAAGTACCTACTTTGAAAGCTTCAAGAGACATTTGGATGCTTATTTTGCTGGGATCCTATGACCCCTGCTGACTTCCTGTCCCTTCCAGCCCTAATGCCTATGTCTATGTCTATCCACACATCCCCACAAACCTCACACCCACCCACTCATACCCCGCCTCGACACCCCTGCACACCCCACACAATATATGAGTAAGACTGCATTTTGAGCTATTATGCGATCACTTCTACATGTACAGCACACACACAAATCAATACAAAAATATATTTTAAAATTAAAATTATATTATTATGAGTGTTTGATTTTTAGTATATAATTTGTTTCCCCCCACCCCAAGATGGTAAACCCTCTTCCCCAAAGGAATACTTCCAGGAGCAAAAGAAGGTACGTAAGATGGCAAAGGTCAGAGGTTAGGGTCAGGACTTTCCGGTCCCAAGATGGCAGGGCACCTGTCAAGGGATGGGGCTACCCATGCAGCCCTCGACAGCTTGCCAAAACTTGGTAAGCATCCCTCCGCCCAAAATAATTGCTCACCCCTGCTCTATCATCATAATAAAATAAATTTTAAATATCTCTACACTTTGGCACATATTTTTGGCATTTTGTCATAGAAAAATCAGAGCTGCTGCTACCCCTTTCACTCACCAAGATGTGCAGCACTAAGCAGTACTGATATGCCAGTGCCCTGCACCTGCCCTTGCCCCTCACTCTCAACCTACAGCCTGCTCCCCAATCCAGTACCCTTACTCCTGACCCACATGGCCAAGTATGCAGGTAAGGGACTTGTGGGTAGATTGTAGGGGGACTGTGGCATTGAAAGGCTCTGTGGAGGGGGCTGCTCAGGAGGGGTGGGTCCCCTGCCCCCCACAGGGTGCAGCTCCCCTGCACAGATCATGAACTGTCCCCCATACAGGGGCCACATTCCCCCAGTAGGGGCAGTGGCCATTGGAGCACTTGGGGCCCTTTGGCACAGCTCCCCTGTATGCTGCAGGGCAGTGTAGCTTGGCCCCAGCTGCCTGGCACACAGCACTGCTTGTACTAAATTGCGCAGGCTCAGCCCAGCTAGGCATGGTGCCATGCACCTTTGGGCAGCTCCGGGCTGCTCGGGCTGTCATCCAGGGTCCCATGCCACTCGCAGGTACTACCTGTTATGCCAGGCTGGTCCACCTTACCTTGGACTCTTCAGCCTGGAAAACCGCAGGCACAGGGGTGATCTGGTGGCCACCTATAAGTTTATCAGGGGTGCTCACTGGGATCTGAGGGAATGCCTGTTCACCAGAGCGCCCCAAGGGATGACAAGATTGAATGGTCACAATCTCCTCCATGACCATTTCAGGCTGGACATAAGGAAGACCGTTTTTACTGGCCAAGACCCCAAGGTTTGGAATAGACTGCCACTGGAGGTGGTTCAAGCACCTACTTTGAATGCCTTCAAGAGACATTTGGATGTTTATTTTGCTGGGATCCTATGACCCCTGCTGACTTTCTGCCCCTAGGGCAGAGGGCTGGACTCCAAGATCTGCAGAGGTCCCTTCCAGCCCTAATGTCTATGAAATTTCTCACTGAACTAGGCAGCTGAAGCTTCCTTTCTTTAAATATCCACAGTAACAGGGGAACAGGTTTTTTGTTCAAAAGATGGCTGGAGGAGAAGTCCATGCATCAAGAGCTTAATGTTTACAGCACTTGCTCTCTTCTGCCTGCAAGGATTCAATTTTGTCTGCTGACTTTCAGAAGTGTCAACTCTATTGTGTTATGGGTGGGGCACTGAGGCAGACAGAGTGAGTATGCAGGAGGTACACACAACTTTCTAGGTAAGTGGCTGTGGCCCTCACATGGGGAAAGAGGGAAACCTGGATTTCAGTTTCTGGTCCACCAAATGCTTAAAACTCAAACCTGTTCTCCATGATGGGATATGAGCCGCATCTCCCCCTTCCCAAATGAGAACCTTAACTAAATGGCCACAAAGCCATTCTCCCTCTGGTCCAATGACTGTTTATGTGGTCCATGCAAAATAGAGCAGTGTTACCAGGAGTAAATGAGAGCACGCTTCCTTCCCTTTCCACAATGTGCCATAACCTGTTTTTCTCAGAAGCAGAATATATGGATTCAAATCTCTCTGGCATGGGAGAAACAAGCTCAGCTCTTTCATCTCCTGATTTTTACAGGTGAGTATGCTTGAAAATCAGTACAAAACATGTGTTTCACCCTTATGGTGTTTGTGCCCTTTACATGTGGTGTGAGAACCCTGGGTCCCGAACAATCTCTACCTGATCTGGAGCAGGAACATAATCCAAGTCTCCCATTGCCTAGGTACATGACCTAGCACTCTAGTTAATGGCTGATTTGGGTGATAGGCCTCATTTTCCAGCTCAGTTTTTGAAAATCATCTTTCTGAGTAGACTTCACTTGGGTGCCCAGGTCCAATAGTGTGTTCACAGGGGAGGAGCCTGAGCAGAGGGAGATACCCTTTTTCTCTGAATCCCTTTCCTGGCAAGCTAGTTTCTAAGACTGCCTTCCTTAGGAACTTGAATCTTCTTATACATTGCATGGGAAATCTAGTCTCCTAAATTGACAGTGAGCATTTGACTAGATGGCAGGCTACCTAGTGGGTGTGTATGCAAGACTGTGTGGAGAAATGGCTGAGTGCCTTTGAGGACTGAAGCAGAATGGGTGTGCAAGAGACAGCATTGTGAGGGAAGCTCCCACAGCTGTTGTACTATGCACAGTGGCTAAATACAGATCTCACTCCACCTGAACAGATATCAGTAATGAAGGGCACAGACAGAACTTACATTTGTCACGTGATTGGCCCCTTGAAAGAGCTCTATAGCTGTGCCCTTATAGAAGTGCTCCACTTCACCTACCCCACCCTCCAGCGCATGCTGAGGAAACCCCAGACCAAGCTTCCTCCTCTCCCTTCCCCTCTCCCATTGTGAAGATAGTACCAGAGCTTGGGGTGGGGTGGGGTGGCTTTAGACATTCAGCTGCTCCAAGCTGGAGTTCAATCCCCCATTCCCCTGGACCCAACAGCGAATGGCTGTTGGGTTGGGGGAAATGCTGTAACTCACGGTGCTTCCTGTGAAGTGCCATGAGTTACAGTGGGGGAGCTGCTCATCTGTCAGTGCCCAGGGTGACTTTGAGTTCCACCTTCCAGTACAACTGTACTGGTCAATTACACAGTTCACATAACATGATTATATGCTATGTAGATAAACCCCTGCACAAGATTCTGAGGTCCTGCTCCTACGATCATTTTGACGGGTCTTATATCAGATGAACTCAAGTTACTTCAGTAGAGTAGGAGCTGCAAATACTTAGAAGAGCTGCAGGCTCAAAATCTAACTCTTCAAAGATCAGTGTCTAATTATGGTACAGACTGTACACACTCCTTAAGAATATAAACATTTAATAAAGATTTCCATTTAAAGGCCATAACTTTATTTACACAAGAAACAAGTAACGTGTAGCTTGCTGAAATCTCTTCACAGAATGGACAAATCAGGATTTGTCCAAGAGTTTGCAGCATACAGAATTCTTGGAAGTGTTGTGTTAAAAAGCAAATCAACATGGTCCTAAAAACCAGTTTTGAAACAACTCTCATACATAGATGCTTGTGACACAAACATTAGACATGAGGCATTGTATCACACTATATAGAACATTACTGTTGTTTATTTGCCCTTTTTAAAAAATAATTCTAACTTACGGTGGGCCAAAGGAGTGCATACAAGACATACAAAAAAAAAACAACTCTGTCATCGTATTCTGCTACATTTGTGGCTGCAACCTTTGTTTGTTTTCAAAATCTCTTTCATAAAGTGATTTTTCCCCCTCCACTCCAACCAAGACCATGTTGTTCAAAGAACAATTTTTCCTTTTTTTTCTTTTATGGGAATCTTTCAAGAAAAGCAAAACTAAAAGTGAACACAGCTATTCACAGGGCTATGTCAGTAAATGCACATTTCCCGCTCCAACAGCATTCTATTAAATACTTTTCAATTCGGGGGTGGGGGTGGGAAACCCCTCACAATCTTACAAAGAAAGTAAGAAATAGACTGCTGAAGGATAGAAAATGAAAAGTTTGGTATTTAAAAAAAAATCTTTGGGCAGGGACAGAGCCTCAGCAGGTGTAAATTATTACTGTTCCAATGATTTGATACAGCTATGATAATTTAGAACAGCTGAGAATCTGTCCCTATGTATACTGCTTTCCTGCCAAACATACCAGTTACTTTTAAATATAATAATACAACCAAGGATGTGTTTCCCTTGCCCTTCACCTGATGCTCTGGCAGCTGACATCCACATTGTATACTGATGAATTTGAAGAACCTCGGCCAAAATCTATGAAAATTCCTTCAGAATCAGAGTCAATTGACTCCAAAATCTGGTCCACTATATTCTCAGGGCTGGAAGAAGGGACTGGAATCAAGGTAGGGTCCCTGCCCAGCTCAAAAGCTGTATTTTGGTCATCCATTGGGTGGAAGAATCCTTTCTGTTGCTCAGCTGTGTTGAGTTTGCTGGAACATTGTACTGAACTGGCACTGGGCCTTTCCTGGTCTCCTGAGAGTGAGTTCTTGGTGGCTGTCATAGAACTTTTAGAACCATTGTCCATGATGGTTGTGAGATTAGAATATCCTTGTAGCTCCATGCATGAAGTCATTTCAGAAACAGAGTGTCTTCGGATGCCAGTGCCACTGGCTGCAATTCCCTCTGTTTCGTACTCAGCTACTGGGGTCAGTAGTGGGTTGTTGTAGCTTTTCGATCTCACTACAGGGTTCTTAGAAAGGATGTCACCCGATTTTGAACGTCTATAGAATCGCTTCTCTGTAAACATAAATAAATCCAAATTAAAATCGATGCAGCCCATTCCTTTTATAGTATATTACAGTATTTCTTACCCCTTTGTGTTCAAAATAATGAGTCAGGCTCCAAATAGCTGAGACTGGCTTAAAAATCCCGAGCTTTTTAAGTCTAAACGTTGGGCTCTTTTTATTTGACTTCAAGGTTTTTTACCTATATGATTCACATTTCTTAGTTTTTTCCTAACCTGGAATGTTAGAAACATATTTTTTTAAAGAAATGAAATCTGAGATACTTTCAAATTCACATGACTCAAGTGGCTTGGCTTTCAGTAAACTATCCACAAGTAAACACTCCTGGGCAGCTGTCTACATATGAAGGGACATGGGATCAGATTTGCTGTTCCTAGCAATTTGCTGAGTCCTGCAATGGGCCCCTGCTCTCACCGGGGGGTGGGGGGGGTGGGAAGCTTGAGGCTCCCCCTGGGTGCTAGCCCAGGGGCTGACAAGGAACACTAATACAGGAGACAGCTGTCTCCTGGCCAGGGCTGTGATATTGCTGGCTGCCCCCGGGGGGTTGCTGCTGCTGAGGCAAGAACAATGTTCCCCTGCCCTGGCAGGAGGGAGCTCCCAGCCCCAGCTCCTTGATCGGGGCAGGGGACTAGGAGCTGCAGAGGAGGGGAAGGTCCCAGTCCCCTGTCTCAATTTGCCAGTGGGGCAGCTAGCAGTGAGCCCCCAGCTGGGCAGAGATTCCATATCCCTCCAAGTGGAATCCAAGCCTCATGCCTTGACTGCCCAATCAGGGTGTGAAGCTGTGACCTGCACCTGATGGGGACAGACCCCAGCCTCTGCTCTGTGATTGCGGGGCAGGGGCTGGAGAGCTTGTTCCCTGGTCAGCTCTGTAAGTGTGGAGCTGGGTGGGGAACAGGCTGTGGAGCTTGTTCCCCAATGAGATCTGTGATCGCAGAGTTGGGTGGGGAACAGGCTGGGGCATGGAGATAAGGATCTGTCAGTACCGGCCCACTGTTGTAGAGCTGGTGCTGGGAGATAAGAATCTTCCAGTCCCTGCTCCCCAATCGTGATCTCAGAGCAGGGGCTTTGAGCTCCCCACTGTCAGGGCAGGGGGAACATTGTCCCTGCCCAGGCTCTGGTGGCACAGCCTGCCTGGCAGCACACAGCTCCTGGGGGTGGGGATTAATCTTCCGCCCCCTGGTGGCCAGCTGATCAGGAGCAGATTTGCTCCCACTCAGGTGTCTACACAAGCACTACTGCGTGGTAACTATTCAGGAGTAAAATTGCTACTTGCACTTGCAAGTTTACTGCACAGGTTTACTGCAGGGTAAACTATGCTACTTTGCAGCAAAGTGCCTCATGTAGACAAGCCCAGTAAGTTATAAGATGAGCAGTAAGCAGAGAACAGTTGCTTTGGGATAAATAGCTCGGGGTGAGACTGCCTTGAAGAGGCTTTTCTCTGTGCTAGTGACTTAGGGTAGCTGATCGTGTAAGGAGTGACCTAGAAACTACTATGCAAAGCCTAGGCAAAAGTCTCTGTTATGTGACGAATGCCCATCTGCAATGATAAGGAGGAGACAGTCTTAGATAAAGGAGGCTTGAAAACAAAAAGCAGAATCAGAGTACTGTGTCAAAGAGCTCATTAAAATACTAAAAATCACGCCCCTAGGTGAAGAAAAGGTATGCTAATGAAACATACATGTATGTTAATGAGATACATAGCTAAAACACAGGTATAGAGACATGCCCAGTAAAGAACTCCTTGCGTCACTCCTTTATAGCCAATTAGCAAACAAGGATGCTTATGAAGGTCCAAAACCCCTGTATAAAAATGGCTTAGAATTGAAAATCTGGTGTGCTTGTTATGTGAAATTATTCCACTTGCACCTTTTATTGCTAGCAATAAATCTTCTTTATACTTTCACCCCTGGTATCTTTATTGGCCTTTGCATACTGGGCACGAACCCAGACTTGAGCTGGGGCTCAGCAGTTTTAGGCGACCCAGATGGGACTGCCTTAGATAAGCTTTGCCCGGACTAACTGACGACCAGCTGATTTGCTTATCAAATGTCAGGCATGCCCCGGGATCTCTTTTCCTGGTGAGACTTTTGCTTCAGGGGGAGCTGGATCGCTGAGGCGGCAGTAGCCTAACGGTGCAACGCCATAGAGTGAAAGTACCAGTAACAGGCACCTGGGTGAGAGGGTAGAAAGGGCATAAGGCCTACCGTCGGGATTATCTCTCTAAGTATTCTGTCTGGCCCGAGTCCAAGATCAGTGATTTTCCCCTGTGAGGACGAGGACTAAGAACAGATCCCTGGATCCCAGGTAAGTCGGACGGTCAGAACCGGGAAGGCAGCCCTGAGATGGGTACTATTAACAGTAAGGTTAGGAAATGTACCCCCCTCTCTTGTGTATTGGGACATTGGGCAGAGTTTGGTGGGGATCCTATGACTAAGAAGAAAGCTAAATTCTTCTTTGAAACTGCGTGGCCATGCTATCAGCTAGATGATCAAGAACATTGGCCTCGGGAGGGAAGTGTTAATTATAATACCATCTTACAACTGATTTTGTTCTGCTGGCAGAATGGTAAATGGGAGGAATTGATGCATGCGCAAGCGTTTACGTCTCTTTGTAGAGATAGAAAGATTTTGGAGGAATGTGGATTGGGGGAGGGGGTTGGGATCTGTGAGATGGCTGTGGCTCGACCAACTGCAAATCCTGTCCTGGACTGTCCGGAGCCGGAGGCTCCCCCCCTTCTGCTGCCTTTACCTTATTCTCTTCCTCTTCCCCCTCCTCCTCCTGATTCATCTGATTCCTCGTTGGCATCTGCTCTTCCTGCTTCTTTCCCCACCGAGGCAGAGGTTGAGAATACTCCCCGACCCAGGGATCTGGAACAGCGCCAACCATGGCCATCAGGTGCTTGGCAATCTCCAGAATCCCCGACTTCTCCTGATATAACCCCGGGAGGTGGATGGAGAGTACAGTTAGGAGCAGACTCCGGGGTTAAGGGAAAACATCACAGGGAATCTGATCCTGGCCGTGGGAAGGGAAATGGGGTATTTCCCCTAAGAGAACAAGTGGTACCCGGGCCTCTCGAAGATGATGGGGAGCCAACCTACCGTCAAACCTTTGTGCACGTTCCTTTCACTACATCAGATTTGTATAATTGGCGGAACAACAACCCCAGCTTGAGAGAGAATCCTGAAAAGGTACGAAACCTGTTTAAAACGATTTTCAAAACCCATAACCCAACGTGGGCAGATGTTCAGTCTCTTTTAGATATCCTGTTGACACCAGAGGAAAGGAGGATGGTAGTGAACAAAGCTCGTGAGTACGTGGAAAAGGAAATTACCGCAGGGAACCTGCAAGGAAATAGAGATGATCATGTCCCCATCCAGGAGCCAGATTGGAAACCAGACCAAGCTCTGGAATGGGCTCCCAAGGGAGGTGGTGCTCTCCCCTACCCTGGGGGTCTTCAAGAGGAGGTTAGATGAGTATCTAGCTGGGGTCATCTAGACCCAGCACTCTTTCCTGCTTATGCAGGGGGTCAGACTCGATGATCTACTGAGGTCCCTTCCGACCCTAACATCTATGAATCTATGAATCTATAAGCTATGACCTCCATCCGTGCCTATCGAGAATATATCCTCCGAGGATTGAGAGATGCTGTGAAAAAACCTCAGAATCTCAGTAAGGTGTATGAGGTTCGACAGGAGACTAATGAGACCCGAGTGCTTTCTTGGAAAAAATTTACACTACTTTCAGGCAATACACTCATGAGGACCCGGAGGATGCATCGAACGCTCGCATGGTAAATATGATCTTTATAGGTCAGAGTGCACCAGACATTAGAAAGAAATTGCAGAAGGCAGACGGAGCAACAGGTATACCTATTTCCCAACTAGTAGACATTGCTTACCAAGTATTTACTAACCGAGAAAGTGTTCAGGAAAAGCAACAGGACAAGAAAGAGGAGAGAAAGATGAAAATGCAGGCAGCCCTAGTGGCAGCTGCAATCACGGGAAAACCTAGAAATGAGGGATCCCAGAGACAGCCTCAGAGACGGGGTCCATTAGAGAAAGATCAGTGTGCCTATTGCAAACAAAAAGGACACTGGAAGCGGGAATGCCCCTATCAGAAAGTTGGGGAAGGTGAAAAGAAAAAAGAGGAGAGCAGTGGATTGTTCGCTTTTGGAAGGGATTCAGATTGAAGGGGACCGGAGGCCTGGGAGGGAAAGATAACCCAGATCCCAGTGTCCCCTGACGAGCCTCTGGTTAAAATGCAACTAGGGGACAGAGATGAATTGGTAGATTTTCTCGTCGATACAGGTGCTGCCCATTCTGTCTTAACTCAAAAACTGAAACCTTTAAGTAAAAAGACTGTGCCGGTGGTAGGGGTTACAGGGAAGGCAGTAACACGACCCTTCCTACAGCCAATGACCTGTAATCTTGGGCAGGCCGAAGTCACCCATCAATTCTTGTACATGCCAGGCTGCCCCGTTCCCTTTTTAGGGAGAGACCTCCTCTGTAAACTGCAAGCTACGTTGTCGTTCCAGGATGGGCAAATGTTTTTAACAGTGCCTCCTGAAAAGGGGTGGCATTTGCAGGCTTGCCTTCTCGGCCTTCTCCGAGAGGAAAGTACACCGGATATTCCTCAAACCCTGCTCGATGCTGTTGTTACATGGGTATGGGCAGGTCACCGACCCGGGAAGGCTAAAAATGCTGACCCTGTGAAGATTCAACTTTTGCCAGGGGCCCAGCCTCCATGTGTGAAACAATATCCAATGCGGATGGAAGCCAGGAAAGGACTGAAGCCGTTAGTTGAACGGTTCCTGGAGTATGGCCTTCTCCGTGAATGCACATCAGCTTTTAACACACCCATCTTGCCTGTGAAGAAGCCTAAGAGTAACGAATATCGTTTCGTCCAAGACTTGAGAGCTGTAAATAAAGTGGTTGTGAGTATATACCCGATCGTGCCTAACCCGTACACCTTGCTGTCTGATTTGAACCCAGATCATAACTGGTTTATGGTTATTGATTTAAAAGATGCTTTCTTCTGTATACCGGTAGAGAGGGGATCTCAGGAAATATTTGCATTTGAATGGGAAGACCCAGATACTAGCATTAAGACTCAGTTTTGCTGGACTGTCTTACCCCAAGGGTTTAAAAACAGCCCAACCCTATTCAGCACTGCATTA
Organism: Alligator mississippiensis; assembly: GCF_030867095.1. NCBI lineage: Eukaryota > Metazoa > Chordata > Crocodylia > Alligatoridae > Alligator > Alligator mississippiensis. The sequence goes on along the minus strand of NC_081827.1, from coordinate 133,285,910 downwards.
AGCAAGGATTTACGTAGGCTAAAACTGCCACTGTCCTGTGCTCTTTTGCAATATGTGGATGACTTGCTTTTAACAGCCACCACTGAAGCAAGCTGCCTGGAAGGAACAATTTGCCTCCTTAATTTTCTGGGCAGGAAGGATACCGGGTGTCCAGAAGTAAAATGCAGCCCATGTCCCAGAAGGTAACATACTTGGGATTTGAATTACAGCCTGGTCAGAGAGCCCTCTTGCCTGAAAGAAAAGAAGCTATATGCCGGCTAGCACCCCCAAAAACAAAGAAACAACTACGAGGATTCTTAGGTACAGTAGATTTTTGCAGGATTTGGATTCCAATTTTGGGGTTATTGCAAAACCCCTGTATGGAGCTACACAAGGTGATGAAAAGGTGCTCGAATGGACTGAAGAGTGTGAGCAAGCATTCTGCCAGTTAAAGCAGGTTCTCATTGAAGCACCTGCCTTAGGACTACCGGACATGAGTAAGCCTTCTTCCCTTTTTGTGCATGACCGAGGGGGGGTAGCCGTGGGGGTCTTAACACAGAAATTGGGTAGCTGGCAACGACCGGTGGCATATCTTTCTAAAAAATTAGACTTTGTGTCATCCGGATGGCCTGCTTGTCTCCGGGCTGTTGCTGCCACCTGTCTGCTAATACAAGAAGCTGAAAAGTTAACCCTAGGCCATCAAATGACTGTATATGTGCCTCACGCAGCGCTTACAGTCCTGGAGCAGAAAGAAGGGAACTGGTGAACCCCGGGACGAATGGCTCGATATCAGGCCATCCTCCTAGATAAGCCTGAAATAAAATTGGCCATTTCTCGCAATGTAAATCCAGCAACACTGTTGCCATCTATGGCCGACACACCAGACCTTGTGCATGATTGCCCGCAAACATTGGAAGCTGTTTATTCTGCAAGACCAAATTTGAGAGACAGACCTCTTGAAAAAGCTGACCTGGAAGTTCTACACCGATGGCAGCTTGAGTATGGAGAATGGAATTCGAAAATCCAGATACGCTATCGTGACTACACAGAATATGATAGAAGCAGGACCTTTAAACCCATCTGTTTCAGCTCAAAAGGCTGAACTCATTGCTATGACTCGGGCTTTGCAATTAGCGGCCAACAAAACTGTCAATATTTATACTGACTCTAAATATGTTTTCCTTGTTTTACATGCTCAGCGCGCGCTATGGAAAGAGCAGGGTCTACTTGATTCTAAAGGAGCAGGCATTAAGCATAGCAAGCAAATAAAAGCTCTCCTCAAGGCAGTCTGGGAACCAAAGGAGGTAGCGGTAATGCACTGTAAAGCATATCAAAAAGAAAACAACAACTCCACAAAAGGTAATCAATTTGCTGATGCTACAGCAAAGAAAGCAGCTAAAAGACCTCAGACAGACTTGCTGCCCAAAGTAAGTAATCTGTTACCTCTCCTTCCAGACCTATACCAGCCTGTGATACCACAGTATGGGGAAAGAGATAAACAATTGATAAAAGAGTTTCAAGCAAAGAAGGGGGAGCACGGGTGGCTAGTAGCAAAGGATGGCCGCATTATCATCCCAGCTGCCTGGGTTCATGTGGTAGTGAAGAGCGCTCATCATGGCACCGGCTATGGACCCAGGGCCCTGGTAAGGTGGATCAGTCACTATGTAACTGGAGTGGGATTAAGAGAGGCTGCTAAGAAGGTATCAGAGACATGTAAGGTCTGCCAGAGAAATAACCCAAAAGGAGGGAGAAAAGAAACTTCAGGACATCAGAGAATAGGCAATGGGCCAGGAGAAGAATGGCAGGTGGATTTTACTGAGTTGCCCCGGCAACAAGGGATGAGATATCTCCTTGTCTTTGTGGACACTTTCTCTAATTGGGTTGAGTGCTTCCCATGTCGGACTGCCCAAGCCCGAGAGGTGGTCAAGGCACTCCTATGAGAAATCATATCTCGCTTCGGACTTCCAAAAGGAATAGGGTCAGACAATGGCCCACATTTCATTGCACAAATTACTCAGAAGGTTTCTGAGTTCCTGGGAATCAGCTGGCATTTACACACCCCTTGGAGACCCCAGTCCAGTGGAAAGGTGGAACGTATGAATCAGACCTTAAAAAGACACCTTGCAAAAATTCGCCAAGAAGCTCGACTCAAATGGCCAGAGGCCTTACCCTTGGCCCTGTTACGAGTAAGGGTCGCACCACATTCTAAATTGGGATTAAGCCCATTTGAGATAATGTATGGTAAGCCTTACCCTCTGAGTCTGCCGATGGGTACTGAACAATAGTTACATGTTTTAGGGGAGGGAATGATTAGAGAATATGCATGGTCCTTGGTTTCTGTTTTGTCTTCCATCCATCAGCAGGTACGGGACGTGCTGCAGACACAGAACCAGTCTCCTGCCCCGGAAAATCGATTATTATCTGGAAGTTACGCTCTTGTGAAAGATTGGAACGAGGAACCACTTCGAGCCAGATGGAAGGGTCTATATAGGGTACTTTTAACGACCCCGATGGCAGCAAAGCTCGAAGGAATCAAGACTTGGATATATTCCAGTCGCCTAAAGCTGGTGGCTGGACCGGAACAAGAAGGAACCCCTGCAGACTCCGGGACCGGAGGCAGAGAACAGTGGAAGGTGGAGCCAATAAGAGACTTAAAATTCCTATTCAGAAGAAAGGAACTTTAAATAATTTGTCAATCTTTGATCAAGTTTTACAAGCCTTATTATGAAATTGTTCAAGGTTTTATTGTGGGACGCCCTGATCTGTCCACTCCTACTCATAGGAGGGGAAAATCTTTTACAACAAAAATTTGACCCTCAGGAAAATGTCTGGATTTATCTGGCCCGGGAAATTTTAAATAGAACGGACTTCTGCTTAGCGGAAGGGATCAATGCTCACCTGGTTTTTACCTCATGCTTAATCGCAGTACCAACCCCTTTGAAAATTTTACAAAATTATACTATGCTGAAAGATGGAGATAAGGAAAGTACATATCAGGATATATATAAGTGGGGGACTGTTGTAAAAGAGAAAAGCAGAAATATGTTTTCCGTACGAGTTCAGGCAACAGCTAATGTTTCCGAATGTTTCCTAATGGTTAATTGTACTAATAATTGCTTTAAATTGAACCAAGGTAAAAAAAATCCTCTGTAGTAAGACCAGTCAAATCATCCTATGCACACACACATACCGTCCTTCCCCAAGGATGGTTTCTAGCCTGAGGGAGAATAATATATTCATACCTCCCAGAGAATGCTACTGGGGGATCATGCACCACTGCTCGGGTAACTGCAGCTCTTCCAAGGAAATCTGACCTAATGCATGCTGAACAAACCCCTTTCGGTGGGAGGTTTAAACGAGCATACACTATTCTCCCTGCTGATTGTGACGAGAATGATTTCCCCGGACTATTGTCTAAGGCTGAATACGTAGCATTAGCTGCATCTATGGTGGGGGTTCCGGGTCTTGCTGTAAGTAATAGCAGAAACCTTAATGCAGTGGCCTGTGTTTTAGCAAAAGGACTAAATGCTACATCCTGAGTGCTCTCAGCCCTGAATGCTGAACAAAAACAATTAAGGGACGCTGTCTTAGAGAATAGAGCTGCTATTGATTATCTCTTGTTACGACACAATCTTGGGTGTGAAACTTTAAAAGGAACGTGCTGTTTCAACCTCACTGATAATTCTGTGCTAATTGAAGACAAAATTGGTGCCTTACAACGATTGGCACAGACGTTGAAAGAATCATCTGGCTTAGACTTTTCCTGGTTAACTTCCTGGCTTCCCAATTTTGGATGGTTGAAACAGTTATTTAGTATGGTTGTTCTATTTTGTTTTATAGGGATTATGGTTTGTTTCTGTATCCAATGTATACCTGTTTTCATCACATCTATCTTCAGGCCTAAGGTGAATCAAATGATTCTACAAACAAAGAAAGCTGAGGATACTAGATTTGTGTTAAGTCAAATTGAATGGAGCAATCATAATAATAATTAAAAATGCTCCAGAGGAGGGAATGTAAGGAGTGACCTAGAAACTACTATGCAAAGCCTAAGCAAAAGTCTCTGTTATGTGACGAATGCCCATCTGCAATGATAAGGAGGAGACAGTCTTAGATAAAGGAGGCTTGAAAACAAAAAGCAGAATCAGAGTACTGTGTCAAAGAGCTCATTAAAATACTAAAAATCACGCCCCTAGGTGGAGAAAAGGTATGCTAATGAAACATACATGTATGTTAATGAGATACATAGCTAAAACACAGGTATAGAGACATGCTCAGTAAAGAACTCCTTGCGTCACTCCTTTATAGCCAATTAGCAAACAAGGATGCTTATGAAGGTCCAAAACCCCTGTATAAAAGTGGCTTAGAATTGAAAATCTGGTGTGCTTGTTTTGTGAAATTATTCCACTTGCACCTTTTATTGCTAGCAATAAATCTTCTTTATACTTTCACCCCTGGTAGCTTTATTGGCCTTTGCATACCGGGCATGAACCCAGACTTGAGCTGGGGCTCAACAATTGGTGGTAGAGTGTTTGTCTAGAGCTTTGTGTGTTTTTGTTACTCCCCCCTCCTATGTATGTTTGTCTTTTTGCTCCCCCTTTGCTCTGGTTTAGGTAACTGAGGGGTGGAGCTAAGTAGGCAGCCTTATAAAAAGCAACACCAGTGAAATGTGTGAGCAGTGAACAGAGGGCAGCAAACAGAGAGGGATTTTACCCTAGGAGGGATCCAGGGAGCAGGAGACTTTGTACATGTATGCATGAATGCGTACAAGGCCACTGGTATGGGTAGATGATGTGCAGGTTCTTGTGGTGTGTATTTTCCTCCCTTTCCTCCTGATCCTCTCTCTTTTTTTCCTCCTTACAAACATATTCTTCAGGGAGCAAATGAGGTACAAATGGAGTCTGGGTCATCTGTTGTAACCTGTGTGGGATGTGCCATGTTTGTATTTCTCCCAGAGGGTCAAAAGCACTTCATCTGCACCAAGTGTATGCTAGTGTCTGCTCTGGGGAAGATTCAAAGCATGGGTATCCACACTGCATTGAATCAGGGACCAGGAAGATTACTTGGGCAAGAGACTGGTACTGGATAGGCCAAAAAGCAATGAGGAGAAGTGGCAGCACATGACTACCTGAAGATGGAAGGAAGGCTCCCAGGATTGAAGAGTAGCAGACTGAAGTTAACAACCACTTTCAAGCATTCTGCAGTGGATCTGCTGAGGAAGAGGCAGAGGAGGAGACATCTGCAGGCATGAGGCAGAGTCGTCAGCAGCCTATAGAGCATGAAGTGCAAGGCCCCAAGGACAGGGCTCAAGGACCACTGCACTGACAAGGATAAAAAGAGTGGTGGTAGTTTGTGACTCCCTTCTGCAGGAGAAAGAAGCACCAATGTGTTGCCCAGATTTGTGGGGCTCGGTAGGTGTACTGCCTGCCTGAAGCCTGAATTCAGAACATCACAGACAGACTGCCAAAGCGCATCCATCCTTTGGACCATTACACCTTTCTGCTTGTCCACATAAGCACCAACAATACTGCCAGGAATAACATTGACCAGATCAGAAGTGAGTATGAGGCCTTTGGCAGGAGGATTAAGCAGCCTGGAGCACAAGTTGGGTTCTCATCGATCCTTCTTGTGGAAGGCAGGGGTACAGGCAGGGACCATCGTATCCTGGACGCGAACATATGGCTGAGATAATGGTGTTGAGATGAAAGCTTCAGCTTCTTTGACAATGCGTGGATGTTCATGGGAGGAGGGCTACTATCAAAGGATAGGATCCCTCTGACGAGAATGGGGAAGAACATCTTTAGGTATCATCTGGCAAGGACAGCTTTAAATGAGTAAGGATGGCTTTAAATTAGGTTCTGCAGGGAATGGTGATCAAAACCCCACACAAGAACACACAGTCCAGAGGGGAAAGGACTCAAAGAAGCAACTTAACTCTGGGAAGGAGCCAGAGAACTATGAGACTGCAAGAAGTGATGCAAAAGGGAAGCAAGTACGTCAAAATGCAAAATATGTTTGATGCATGTATACAAAAGCTAGATGTATGGAGAATAAACAAGATAAGCTAGAAGCTGTATCCTGTGAAAAGAACTATGATTTGATTGTTATCACAGAGACCTGGTGGGACAGCTTTTATGATTATAATGTCAACACTGAGGGTAACACTCCGTTTTGGAAGTGCAGGTTTGGGAGAAAAGGTGGTGGTGTTGCCTTGTGTGTCAAAAACCCCACGTACACTTATTCTCTGGTTCAGGAGGAATAAGACAGCAAAGGAGAATGCATTTGGGGGAAGTGAAAAGTGAAAGATTCAGCACCAGTACAGTGGTGGGGATTTATTATAGGCCAACAGATCAAGAAGAGGAGGTGGATGAGGCATTCTTCAAGCAGGTGACAAATGTATCCAGAAGCCATGGGATGGTACTGATGGGAGACTTTAATGGAAGAACAAGTCACTCAAACATAAAATGTCAAGCTAGTTCTTAACTTGTGTGGAGGACAACTTTCTGTTGCAGAAAGTGGAAGATACAACTATGGTTCCATCTATCTTGGATCTTGTCCTGACCAACAGGGAAGAACTGGTGGAGGATATGAAAGTGATGGGTAACTTGGGAAGAAGCAATCACAATTTGATAGAATTCCAGATCCTGAGACAGGTAAAGCATGAGGTCAGCAAAATTAGGATGCTGGATTTCAAAAAGGGCATATTTCATCTGATTCAAGGAGTTAATAGGCATGGTATCATGGGAGGATAGACTAAAGGATAAAGGTGCCCAGGAGGGCTGGGAGCTTCTAAAGGGCACAGTATAGGAAGCCCAATGAGAAACTGTTCCAATATGATGGATGCACATAAAGAACAGCAAGAAACTAATGTGACTGCAAAAGGAGCTTCTAAAATTCCTCAAATGCAAAAGGACAGCATACAGGCAATGAAAGAGTGGGCGGGTCATCAAGGATGTGTAACTGGAAATAGCAAGAATCTACAGGGACAAAATCAGGAAGGCAAAGATAAAGAATGAGCTGTACCTGGCAAAGGAGGTTAAGTACAAGAAGAAGAGGTTCTATAAGTAGTTTGGCCAGAAAAGAAGGACCAAGGAAGTTGTGGGTCCTCTGTTAACAAGCAGGGGGGAACTCCTAAGAGAAGATGTAAAGAAGGCAGGTCTATTCAACAGCTATTTTATTTCAGTTTTCACAAAAAAATGAAGCTGCAGTCAGACACCTAGTAAGGATTATCTGGATAAGGAAGGGGGCAAGCTGAGGGATGAGATAACAAAAGAGGCAGTCATAGAGCTTTTGTTCAGTGTGAATAAATTCAAGTCAGTAGGGCTGGATGAACTTTATCCTAGGCTACTGAAGGAACTGGAAACGTACTGAGAGAAGATCTCAGAGCCCTTGGCAATGATCTTTATGAGGTTGTGGGAAGTGGGCTAGGCACCAGAGGACTGTAAAAGGGCCAATGTAGTGCCCTTCTTTAAAAAAGGCAAAAAGGGGGACCCAGAGAACTCAGACCAGTTAGCTTCACCTCAATACCTGGGAAGGTACTGGAGCATATCCTAAAGGCATCATTGGCAATTCCTTGATTTGAACATGATCTCTGCAACAGCTCACTGACGGGTCTTGAGATGACTTAAGAGTCCAATCCTTGAGCCACATATCAATCTTCAGAAGCTGCAGTTTTTTCCACAGGGGAGCGTAGGCTGCAGGCTAGGATTCCTCTTTTTTCCTTCCTCTGCTCTCTGTTCTCTGCTTTGAAGGCAAAATGCTTTACCTTGACATGGGCTGCCACTTGGTTGAGGTTGTGACACCACTGCAGTCAGGCAGCAACCAGATCCTCCCAACTCTCGATGTCAACATCTATTATCTTGAGATACTCCTTCAATGTGTCCTTGTAGTGTTTCCTCTGGTCACTATGAGATCTCAGTCCATTGTTAAGCAGGAACAAGCACTTCTTTGGGGAGTCAGGAGTCAGGCATCCATACATAGTGGCCAGTTCAACAAAGTTGGTGCTTAAGGATCAGACTCAGTGCTGGTAATATTGGCTTCAACTTAGATGCTGGTGTTTGTGCGATGATCTTCCCATTTGATGTGAAGGATTTTCTGGAGGCACTGTTAGTGATACCTCTAGAGGCTCTTGAGATGCCAATGGTAGGTCACTCACATTTCACATTCATAGATGAATGTGGGGATGATGACTGCTTTGTAGACCTGGATCTTGGTGTTTTTCTGAAGATCATAGCAAATAAAAACACAGCAAAGCAATTTCCCAAAGGAGGCACTTGAACATCAGATCTTGTGCTAGATCTCCTCATTAATGTTCACTCTCTGAGACAGGTGGCTACTGAGGTAACTACCTCAATAGTAATTTGGGGAGGGGGGTCACATTCATGGCCTAGGGCAGGCTGGTAAAGCACTTCAGTCTTCTTGATGTTGACAGAGAAGTCCAAAGTTCAGTAGGCTTTCCCCAAAATATCCAGCATGGTCTGGAGGTTTTCCCCAGTATGTTTAAGGATGATGCAGTCATCGGAATGCTGAAGGTCAAGGATGGTTGTTTTGAGTACTTTGACCTTTAAGCAAAAATAATGCAGACTGAAGAGCCATCCATCCATTAGGTACTCATTGTAGATTTCAGAAGGAAGTTTGTCCTTAATGAGAACTAGGATGACTGTCAGAAAAATGGAGAATGGTACTGGGGCAATGCTCCATCTGCAAGCATCTGGAGGAGGAAAGTCTGATCACAAGTAGCCAGCATGAATTTATGAAGAAAAAATTGTGTCAAACAAACTTGATCTCCTTGTTTGACTAAGTAACTACCAGGGTGGATGAAGGGAATGCTTTTGATATAGTGTATCTGGACTTCAGTCAGGCTTTAGATAAGTTCCTGCACGACCTTCTCCTAAACAAATTTGGAGAAGTGTGGGCTGCACAAAACTACTATAAGGTGGATTGGATTAATATCAGCAAGAAAAGGGAAATTATTAATGGGTCCATGTCAGAATGGCAGGAGGGTAGTTTTATGCAGTTTGGATTATAGATCGTATAAAATGGTTTGGATAGGAATAATCCTGCCTCAAGCACGGGACTGGACTAGATGACCTCTGGAGGTCCCTTCCAGACCTACTTCTCTATGATTCTGTGATTCAGTCAGTTATTGAACATTGGGGTGCTTGGGATATATTAGCTTTTATTAAATGACAAATTAAGACTGAAATTATGCTCCCAGATTTGTATGGGCATGGATATTCCTGCAAATTTCTTGCATGTAGAAGAACATAGGTTTCATGTTAAGGTCAGCTGTGAGGATGTAAAAGAGGCCGCTTTTTCCTAGTGTTAGGACTGAGTTATCTTTGATTTATTTGTACTTTGTTCAACAAACTAACTCTCTAGGCTGAACTAAAAGTGGGTGAAAGAGATGGCTCTGTGGACTAATTAAACTACTTCAGTACACAAAATTAATAGAAAGTGGCTGTGACCCACCACTGCCCATATGAAAAATCAGACAGCTTTCAGGTGTCTCAATTTGGATATGTATATATAATAACTTATGAAAATTTTGACTTAAAAGCTTACATGGCTGCTTGCAGACTTTAAAAAAAAAAGCAAAACAAAACAAAACGTTACCAGAAGAAGCAGTTTGTTAATTCAACCCAGCTCTGCTGCACCTGTAAAGATCGGGTGCTTCAGTGGGGCTTTTTGGTGCTTTTAGCTAAAGCTGATTCAATCAGCTATTAGATAAAAACACCAAAAAAGCTCCACTAAAATGCCTGACCTTCACAGACGTTGCAGAGTTGGGTTGAAGCAATGTGCAGCCTCTTCTGGGCATGCATGGGGCTTGGTGCAGGAACACCGAAGCACTGTTTTTTTGAGGGAAGGGGAGTTATGTCCGCAAGAACCCACTGTGCTAATGTGGAGTGACCTAAATAATTTTAGAACCTGTTTTACTAGTCTATTAAACCTGTGCTCATTTTCACGTGTTTACAAGTTTTAATTCTTTACATTGCTTCCAATGGTAGAATGAGAGCCTCATTTTTAGAGAATGGCCCCTCAGTGGCAACAATTTAGAATGAATACTGCTGTGCTTGGGAACCTTTTAGAATTGGCTAGGTTTCCATGAAACTTTCACACAAGACTGAAATGCTTATTGAGCAATGACTGTAACCTTTTCAGAGGTTCTATGGTTTTCCTATTTACAGGACAGATACTGACTACTGCTCAGACTACTCTGTGTTAGAAGAATGGTGCAGCTAGTGCATCTTGAAGCATCTTCTCCCAATGGCTACTGTCACTTGTCCATCCCCATGTCGCTAGAGAAAGAACAATTAAGCTCTGGTGACAGCCAATTAGAAATATAACCCCACTGCATGGTTACATATAACATTAAGAGTGCTTTAAATTTGGACACAGTTCTGCATATCTCAAGTACTAAAATTTAGGTTTTTAAAATGGTATTGATCTGTTTACACAGACACAACTTAAACATCAGATATTGCAAACAAACCATTTCTATAACTAAGGTTATATTCTGCATTTGCCTCTTCCTGAACAAGGAAAATCAATTACATCAGTTTCACTTTCAGATTCTTGTCTGGTTTAGGGATGTTCCTGGCATGAGGCCATAAATGGAAGAGAGGGACAGCAGCACTGGTAGAACTCCCAATGAAGGCAAGCAAACCTCTATTTGCATGATATAACTTAACCCATTGTTCACACTGGGGTTCTGCAGATGCAGCTTTTACCCCTGGCTAATGCAATCTGGCTAGATTATGGCCAGCCATGCACTGGATCAGAAACAGGTCCACTAGTTTAAAGGCAGTAGTACAGACTCGTGCTTTTTGAACTGTCAGACTTCAGTTCCTTTTCTACAGGAGACTCACTCAGGGGCATTGCTACAGATTTACATCTCTGGTTTAAACAGATCCCCTGTTGCTATAGCTCCATTAATTTTAATACAGCTACAATGATTTACAGCTGGGAACCTGGCCCTGTGTCTACATAGATTCCCTGCTGTGTTACTGAGTGTACCAATTCCTTTCATATATAATAATACAACAAAGGCTGTCATGCTTGGACTAGGCCTTGGTGTCTCAGCATTTTGTTTTCAAATATTACAGAGGAATCGTTACTTTTTAGAGAACCATTTCATTGAAATTTTACTGTGCTGGCAGAAGTATTTCTGTTGCTCTTATGCTATATAAACATCTAGGTGCTTTAGCAGCAGTGATGAATAGAAAGCAATAATGCTGAACCACCATAAATACCCAGCCCAGAATTACTCACATAAAACTGATTTGTTTCTTAAATGCTTGTTGCAACACAACCCACTTTCAATAAAGCTTCAAGAGAAAATCAACTGCCCAAACAACAGTTTCTGACAAGGAAATGGATTAAATTAACTGCATAGAAAATGTACAGTTTAACTTACATGTTCCTCTGTTTTCCTGGTCCAAAAAAGGGTATTAAAAAGACTTGTTAATAAATCTTTGAGTACAATTACTACTTGTTCATTCCAGTCTGCTTTTCCCTTGCAGTTTCTATGGGATAATTTATTCAAATCTGTTTAACTGCAACCTCACTTAGAGGCCTCTCACTTAAAAGGCAGTAGGAATGTTCATACCACATGCTTTTGAAAATCCTGGCCTTTCTCTTTGATTTCTGTTCTAAACAAGTCTTGAGAGTAACTGTGCGCTGCTAGATAGTGCACTCTCTTCTACTCCAGAGATGGTTTAATTCAAGCAAAGTGATTCCTACTTGCATTTCTTATACCTGCTTATCTACTTCCCTTCTAACTCTTACTGTCCATGAAGACCTTGAGTTTAACTGTTTTCAGTGAAAGGTGGGATGGAAATATAAACTCACTCACAGATTTGTAAAATAAGAAAGACAGAAGGGGCCATTATGACTGGCTAGTCTGACCTGCATATAACACAGGCTCTAGAATTTTTATTAGTAGAATTTGTATTTCAGAAGTTCAAAAGACGAGGGTCAAGGTAAGTTTTGTGTACCCACAACATTGTGCTTAAGAAACAAAATGCCCCTGGTTTGAAGGCACTGATAATCATGTTTTATAGGTTGTTGACCTTACATGTTTACAAAGCTTCTGCCTAACCCCTTATGTCAAATCAAATTCCCAGGGCCTCTATTATTCTTACCCAAAATACAAGAAGAGTGTGTGAAGGGTCCATCACTGGAATACAGACCATATGTACCCAAATAAGGGGAAACAACTTTCTGTATCAAGGATTCCAGTTTCAAATAATCTTCAGTCACTCCTTTAGATTCATGAACTCCCTGAAATAAAGAACAGAAGTGAAGATTAATATTGTCTCCTCAAGTCTCATCAGAGCAGAAGGAGAAGAGACATTCTTATTTAATTATATACCAATGGCACACTGCTAAGTTGTGCTGGTTACTATTATTGATTTGTATTGCCATAGGCTAAGTACAGATATTCAAAAAGCTCGAGCCTGAATTGATTTAATCTTTGCAGGTTAATTTAATCAAATCTTTAATCAAATGAGAGAAGTAAGTGAACAGACATTCACTTTTGATTCCAGAAATGCAGCCAAGTGCCTGCCTGCAGTGGCTCAGGATAGAAGCTGGGGGGGGGGGGGGGGGGGGTGCTAGAACATGCCCTCCCTTCCCTTTGGCAGTGGCTGGAAGGCTGGAGGGAAGCTGAGCTGAGGGGGTGGGGGTGTGGCCGGACCCCAGCAGCCTGCTGAGTACGATTGGGGTGGGCTTTAAACCCCTACCCTGGTCTTCATTGTCCCCAGCCAGGGTGTGCTTGGAGGGGGAAGAGGGAAGCAGCCCTTGCCAGCCTCATCCCTGAGTGGTGGGGCACGGCCAGATGCTGGCCCCAAGCAGCAGCATGAGGTGAAGGGAGGGTAGGGATGAGGATTAAAACCCCCTCCCTCCCCTCCCCCACCAGCACGGGATCCCAGCTGGGGTCTACCTGGCTTTCCCCCCTGCTCGCTGCTTGAGTGGTAGCGGGGGGGGGGGCATGGCCATACACTGGCCCAGGACAGCAGTGAGAGGCACTCAAACTGCTACATGGGTCAGTGTCTGGCCATGTGCCCTGCCACTCAAGTGGCAAGTGTGGGGGAAAGCCAGGCAGACCCTGGCTGGGGTCCTGTGCTGGTGGAAGCCTCACCCTGCCAGCCCCTGCTGGGGCATGGCCATGTCCCGTGCTCTCTGCTGGTGCAGGGAGTGGGGGTAGGAGGGGCAGAAACATGGCAGCCCCCCCACTCTGCCAAAGCAGACCTGGGTTGGGGTTTCATGGCCATGGAGGTGTTTAAAACCCCCCTCCCTTCCTCCCCTCCACCTGAACCTGCTGGTCCACATCCCCAACACCTCCACTCCAGTGGGGGAAAAGTCTATCAGGTGCTGCTCTGCTACCACCAGTCAGACTGGGCTGTGTCCCCAGCCAGGCTTCCCACCCCCTCTCCCTTGTCAGCTAACCCTCACTGCTCAGGCTAGAGAGCAGAGGGGCAGGGCTAACCCCACTCTGCTCAAGCAGATGGCACAACCCAGCCCAGCCCAGGGCTGCAAAGCATCCTGGGATGCTGACGACTGAAATTTAACTTAAACCAGAAAGAGGTCTGGGACCGAAGTTATATGAACCGATTTTACAGATTCACAGAAGTTTAGGGCTGGAAGAGACCTCATTAAATCATCAGGTCCAGCCCCCCTGCTCTGAGCAGGAAAGACTGCTGGGGTCAAATAACCATTGCAATCTCCCTTACACAATCACTTGTACTTGCTGCACTTCCACTTCCTTACTCTTGAGCAAAATCCTGACTCCAGCTGCATTCTTTACCTCTGACCCTGCCCACCTTCATTATACATAGAGAGGTTTGACTTAAATCAGTTAAGTCTGATATACTACATTCAACCAGGTTTATAGTAAACCAGTTTCAGCCATTTTGAAACTGGTTTATATGCACTGAAATTCTGTTGTTACAGGTTTAAACCAGTTTCTGATCACTTAAACCGGTTTATATGTAACTTCTGTCCCTAGCCATAATTCCCAGAAAGTTGAATCACACATCAGAGACCTGTTTTGCTGAAGACCGTATAAACACATGACAAAATCAAAGTCTCTGCATTCAGCAGATTAAAATGTAAGTGTTTAATAGGCTCAGAGATTCCTAAACATTGACCCAATGACTAGTTGAGAGCAACTCATGGAAGATATTTGGTGCCATCAAAAATTCCTAACACTTATTAATCACCTGACACAAAAGGAAAATATTACCACAAAATACATTCATCGGGGGTTTGACAACCAAGCCAGCACTTTGTTACAAGGGAGTTCTGACACCACGCCAAATTCAAGGGGAGTCGCTCACTTTCAGCAGCTTAGTCAAATGTAGGGGCCTTTTAGAAGCCACAGCAGAAGAGCATTGCAGAACATGACTAAAAAGGTCATTGTAGTTTTTAATGCTGATCTACAATTACCACATGACCAAAGGCTTGACCAAACAGTTTTGATGCTGCTGCATTGATTTAGTGCCACAAGGTGTCACTACCATCTCAGCGATTTAAACATTGAGGAGGAGGCAAAGGAATCAATCTCCTAAAAATATATATTCCAAGATATTTATGATTGCCATGAAAAAGTACTTGGAGGAAAATGTCACTTCCTCCACTCCAAGCCTCAGTCAATTTAGGGAAAACTTTCCTTTAATTCACCCCTCTGTAGCAGGTCTCTTGCAAGGGTGAAATTTACCCTTAATTTTGGAGCATGTTAGAGCATCTGTGGTGGACTCCTGTATCTACCTGGAGCCACCTGGATTTCCACAAAGCTCCATATGGGCACAGGACTGTATCAACACAAATCTTGTTGAGCAATCAAAGGTTTAATTCACAAACTTTTAAGACAAAGGGCACTCTGCCTGAGTATGGACTTTAGAATTTAGTCCATTGCTGCATCGTAAATCCCTAATTTATTATAAAAGGACCAATCTACTGCATTCTGAAATTAACTCAGAATGAGTTTTAGAATAAATATAACCCTTTCTTCTATTAGTTAAATGATCACAGTTTGTAGGTGGATTTGTTATATACCAGAATTCACCAAATAGCTTCTGTGAAAAAACTGTAGTCCATTTGATATTTGTAAATTATTTGCTTCTGCCTTTTGTTATTTGTGTTGCATGACTGACAATTGAAGAAACCTCCTATTTTTTTCTGCTACATGACTGGATAATAGAAAGATTCTAAAAATAAGAAATAATTCCGAATGAAGAGCAAAACAACATCTCACTCTTATTCACTGGTGTTTAGATATTGCCTGTAAACAAATAACACACTTCTGAGATGTATAATGTTTTTTGGAAATGTCAGTATTAAAAAATGAATACAATGGGGTCCACAAAGAGTCTGAAAGCTCAAAAGCAATAAGACCTCACGAGTAATATAGAACGAGATCATCATGTCTATCTATTACTTAGGCAAATAGACCAATTAAGCTCTGGAAGCTCAAGGACAAAAAAATAACAGGAAACAACCAACCAACTAAACCCGTTCCACAACTTCAGACCTAACTTGACAGAGAGTGAGAAATAACAAAAGCATAAAAGCATTAACAGGGTCTTAGTACAGTATGGTGCATATACTATTTCAAAGTCAGCATGGGATAAACTGGAGATAATGTTTCAAACACAAGAACAATACTATACAACATTTTCTATACTGGGTTTCCCTCCCATTTAGGTAGGATCTAGCCCAGATCTCCTCCAAAATGGGAAGGGCAGCAATTCCTATGCAAGTAGGAGTTCATAATCTCCAGGAAGGTTGTGACCCCTGGGTGAGAACAATGCATTAAACCAGGGGTTGTCAACTGGGGGTATGCGTACCTCTGGGGATACTTGAAAAGGCCCTAGGGGGTATGCATGTGAAGGGACAGGATGCCACCACACACTATCCCACACTGCCATGCAGGTGCCACCCACCTGGCCAGACGCAGGAGAAGCTAGCATGCTGTGGTTGCCACTGTTCTGTGTTCGGCTATGCACCACCCCCTACCCCCTCTGCTCCGCATCTGGCCATGCGTCACCCCCCTCCCCCACTCTGCATCCAGCTGCTGGGGGTACACTGATCCAAAAACGTTGAAAACCCCCGCATTAGGCCACAGATTTCAGGTCCCTACTTAGATTAGATCCCAAACTAGTTTCCTAAACTTGATCTGTAACAAGTCTGGCAGATGGTGCTTCTAATTGTTTATGTCCTGACTTTTTTTTCCTGTTGCAATATATTTAATAATTTTGGTAAAAAATGGTGAGAGCTGAAAGGCCTGGAAAATACACTAGGATTAGTTCCAAGCTGCCAGTAACAACTTTTCCTAACTCTGGAAGAATTGCAGCAGCAGGAGTGATAAAGAATCTACTGTATCAGTGTAGCAACCTACCCCGGCTTCTGTAGCCAGTACATACTTGACATGTATTTATTATTTAATGGTGAATTCCTGGTTTCCCTTAATTTCACTGTTCCTTGAAGTCTGTTACTATTTCTCTACCTCAAAAGCAAACACATTATTCCATAGAAGGTTGCTAGTCTACTGGTACTGGGATTGGGTTTCATTTGCAGTTAAAGTCACTTGAAAAACTTAATCAGTTAACTAGTACATGGAGACCATCTTTCCTCCTACAACCTCTTCACAAATGCATCTGCCAAATTGGTTCACCTCAAGTCAAGTCACCAGGTTTCTTCTTTCACTCCCAAGAATAGGAACAATGTTAATCTCCATCCTTATTTTTGACTGCCTTACTGCAGGGGGATGTCAATGTGCCATTGTGATTGGTTCTAAACCTCCAGGCATTTCTCAGTCTTATACCTCAGTTTTATAGTCCTTCATCAGAAATTTTCAATGTTTTCTGCTAACATATGGAGGTATGATGACCTCTTTATTTTGTCTTGGTACAAATACATTGTAACTACCTGCAAGATCCTTCCTGTCCAAACTATTACACATTTTCTGATTTCATGAGAAGATATTGTGCTTTTAAAGATTACATTCCAGAATATATTTTACGGATATAGCTTGTAGGTGTGTTGGTCTAAAATGCAGAGGCAGACAAAACTCTTGATTTAGAGGCAATATATTTATTAGACCAGTGAAATGGTAGCAAATTTTTTCTTTCTTTGCAAGCTTCTGGGTCCAAACACCCTTTGTCAGGGTGGAGGAGGAGAATTCAAAGATTGTAAAAGATCTCCCAGGTAGAAAAGAAACTTCATCTTGCACAGGGGAGGTAAAGGATGGTAAGGCTCCCCTGGGTTTCAAAGTTCATTTGTGAAAAAGTTGTTTTGTGAATATGCACATTAGGCAGAGACAGAGCTCCTGCAGGTTTCTTCCCTGAAGGTGTCAGGAATATATTATAGCTCTTTGTAGTCTCTCAATATAAGAGAGAGTGTGTTGGACTGCAAGTCAAATGCTGAACTTGTAAAGCTGTATTTTTTTTTTTTTTTGGTGTATAGATATAAGTATCAGACTAATCATGCCCGAGTTCTCTACTTAATCATAGAACAGTATGTATGCCCTGCTGGTTACCAATATTGCCTGTGTTTGGTAGGAGGGTACCTTTGTAAGAGATGGAGGATTGTAGTATGTATAGTCCTATCAGTCCCTTTGCTCTCCAAGTGTTCCAGCAAATTTGCAAGTAATGTCAGCTGGGGTGCAAGTGTTGTTAATGTTCCTCCACTGAGAGCTGCATGGAATCTACCAAACTAATTTCAGCCAGATTACAAAAAAAAAAAAAAAAAAAAAAAAGATCCTCAACTCCTCCTGGCAGCAAAGCAGGGAAAGAACAGAGCAGGTCTGAGCATCCCGGTGGTTGCTTTGGGATGAATGGTTGGGTTTCCCTCAAGCTGGCTTATTAACTTTCTGGACAGACTTCAAATACCATCTTTTCTCTCTGACTTCCATGGTGGATTAAAGAAATGAGCAGACCTAGGATTTTGAAAAGTGTGGTGCAGGATGGTACAATGCATCATCCTATGTAACATAACACATATTTTTCTCAAGTTAAAAATATACCAGAAGTCTTTCTAATAAACTAGGGGCCCAGGGTTGTATTATTCAGTTTTGATTTGAAGTAAAAACAAACATAAATTTATTGGAATGTGCATTAATTTGCTACATCATATATTATATAAAAAAAACACAAAAAAAGCAAAAATAGTTAAAAGATGTTGTTTCATAGGTCCTGCAGTCATTAGAATGAAATGGGCATCTCTTTTTCAGATTCAAAATGAAACCTAGCCTTCTTGACGTGATTTCCACATGTGAGTTAATGTTCTTAGCTAGAGCTAAACAGTCTGTAGGGCTGTGAAATAGGAGTCACATTACCAGGAGCAAGTAACAGACAGCAGAATTGCAGAAGAAATGCTAGTTTGATTAGCTGAACATCATGACCGTTAAAAAGGAGAGAGGATGGTTAACTCCTGTGGAATTAAGACTTTAGATTCTAAACTTTAGAAAGAAACAGGTAGATTATAATGATCCATAAAGTCCAGTGACTGAACCCCTCACTGATGCCTGACTAGAAATTCTGCTGCCACTGCCAGGAGGTTCATTTTAAATTTTGGGTGGACCAGGAAACAAAGAGGGGTGGAATTGCACCACCACATCTCTCCCAGATCTGACCCTGATTGAAGATATTTGCCTTCTACATGCAAATGCATGCAGAGTTTTCTACTGCAACTTGTGGTATAGTTTAATACACAGATAGGTGACTACAGCACAGTTCTGAAGTCTCTTTTTTTTAAGTTACTTGGTAGAACAACATAAGGCATGCTTATACTTTACTGTGTGCATTCTTTTCCTGGAATCTGAGGTGTGTACAGGGACTGTGACTTCCTGATACTGCAGCTACACTAGGAAAAAGAAAATAAATCTGGATACTAAACTGCTAGAACCCTTGAGTGATAAAGCCCAATGGAGCATGGAAGCCACTAGGTCAAGATCCTGCAAAAACTGCTAAGGACAAGCATTACCAGTGTCAATGAGTAGCACAAAGAGGAAGCATAAAATGACAACGTGGGCAACGTACTGGACCTGGTCTGAGGAGGCCTGGAGTCCATTCTGGGCTCTGCTACAGATTACTTATATGATCTTGGGCTAATCACTTAAGTTCTCTCTGTTTCAGCTCTTCATTTGTAAACTGGGCAAAAGATTTGTTTTCTCTAGCTCTTTATCTCTCTTATCTATTCAGACCACAAACTTTTTAGAGCAGGGAATGCATGTCTGTACAGTAGTGCATAGAAGAGCAAGGCAAGGCAAAATCTCCCTGTCCTGTGAGAATTTTTGAGTTTATAAAAATGCCACCAAAACATTTGTTTTTCCTATTTCTGAAATATTTTGTTTTTAACATTTTTACAATAAATATATTTTCAACTCAGAAATAAATATTTTTCATTGCAAATGTCTAAACAGGACATTTTAAGAATTTAGGTTTTTTCTAGGATTTTTTTCCCCTTAAAGGAGTAGCTTATTGGTGCATACCCTTTCCTAGGAATAGTATTACTTTTGTAAATCAGTATTTTCCAATGTAAAAGTGTTTCACTAAAAAAAAATCTGCATCTTTCTTGGTTGGGATTTCAAGATTCTGCTATAATATAAGCAATTAATAATATTTAATATCTTGTGTAATCTGAATCTACTGTCTTTTAAGGTGAAGAAATAATGATGGGAGGCAGGAAGCAGTTTTTGCTTAAGAATAGCAATGTTGCACTTGAGGAACACACTTTTTTTTTTGGAAAAAGTGCACATAATTTATTTATGTTAGTTTATGCTTTAGTTCTGTGCTAAATAAAACACCACCCTAACACCATTGTGAAACCCAAGCACACATTAAGCATGAGTCAGTCTTTCCCTCAAAAAAAAAACAATACTTTTGATTCAGAAATCATTAGTTTTAAAAATATAGGCTGCTTACAGATGTCAAAACAAAAAAACTGTGCTTTACCAGAAGAAGCAACGTGTTAGTTCGACGCAGCTCTACCGCATCTGTATAGCCCCAAATATATGGTTCTCTATCAACCATAAGATCTAGAATCTTTTTTTTTATCAGAAAAATAACACCTGAGATTTCTAGCACACCTATTATAATGCCTGTGATAAAACCAAGAGAATTAGCAATATAATGATAGTATCTTATATTTATAGATACATTCAAATGGAAGGATCACAACAATTGGCAGAAACCAGAATGGCTTTAGCAAGCATTGAAATGTATTTATTTTTGAGACATAGCATGGTAGCTTTATCAGCACAAGAAAACCACAAAGCACAGTTCAAGGCAGAAAGGAAAGAAGAACAAGATGGATCATCTGATGCTACAATCTGATATAGTGATAACTGACAGTGGTGTAGGTTCTGCCTGCAGGTTTCCTGTTGTAAATGGTTGGGCAAGCTCAGAAGCAAAACACAAAAATCCAACCACACTGCTTGGTCACATTTTTTTTTTTTTTTTTTTTTTACAAAAGAAAACTTGTGATGTAGGCCCTAATGATGGTAATGATTAGGGCATCAGATGTCACCACCAACAGAACAGAGGTTGGCAACCTCCACCATGCATGCCAGAGCATGGCATATGAAGCCATTTTGCTTGGCATGTCACAGCCAGCTCAGGATCTGGGCAGCTGCCACCGGCCATGGAGTCCAGGCTACTTGCAGCAGGTGGCTGGGAAGCTGCAAACCCTGCTGTGAGCAGCCTGGGCTCCATGGCTGGCAGCAGCTGCCCAGAGCCCAGACGGGTTATGGCAGGCAGCCGGGAGGCTGAAAACAGCAGCACCAAGGTCTGGAGCCCATCACCGGCTCTGTGCTGGCAAGCCTTGGAGCGCAGGGCAGGGAAGGGGCTGGGGCAGTGCAACCCCAGCTGCTCCCCTGTTTTCCGCCTGGGGCAGGGGCACATCTGTAAGTCAGGGCTTTCCAAGCTGAGGTATGGCATCCACAGCTGCACAGCTCATAATGCTTCAAAGGCAAAGACTGTACTTAGCCTTAGGTATGGTTGCACTGAGGGCATGACCTTTACCCACTGCACAAGAACTAGGAAGGGTTTGCACAGTCTGTATTGCTCCAATTTTGCTGGTACTAATATCCAAGCTAGCTACAGTAAAGCTAACTTGGGAACATCACCCCCATGCTGCCATCTCATCTTGGACTGCACTGGGGACTTGCCCTCTAACAACATGACTTTATGTTACACTTCTCTTGTTTATAACATGAGATGTTATTCTTTTTATAGATAGCATGTTTATGATAGGCAGACAAGGTTCTTTGGGTGAATCTGATATCTTTTATTAGACCAACTTAAATAGTTGGAAAACAATTATTAAACAAGCTTTCTGGTTCAAAAACCCTTGGTCAGGCTAAGGAAGTTTCAGCAGTTGGCGTGTGCTCTTCCTGGATGGAATGAAAAGTAAAGAAGCCAGAGGCTGGTCTGGTATGCATACAAGACAGGTCGTCAGTGAAAATGTAGATTGAGGAGTCAATGGGTCAGAGACAGGCTGGGGGAGGGGGGAGAGAGAGAGAAGGGGGATGAAAGTGGAGAGATACCTGGGGAGTCAGATGTCAGGCAGGTTATAATGTGTCCTAAATCCAATGTCTATATTTAGTCCATGATTTTTAGTATCCAGGAGGTTGATGAAGTGGAGCTCATAGGCTCGTCTGTGGGAAGTGTTTTGTAAGTTTCCTTTAAGGATCAGGACTGAGAGATTGGAGAGAGAGTGGTTTTCTTGTGAGAAATGTGCCCCCACAGGTAATTGGGTATTTGTGGCTTTGATAGATTTCCGGTGTGCATTCATTCTGGTGCGCAATTGTTGTTTGGTCTCTCCTACGCATTTTCCATCAGGGCATTTGGTGCATTGGATGAGATATGTTACATTTCCGCAGGTGCAGCTGTAAGATCCAGGAATACTGATGACTCTGTTGTGGGGTATAGTGATTGTGGGGGTGGTGATGTGTTGGCAGGTTTTGCTTTTCTTGTCATGGCACGGTCTGGATCCATTGGGTGTGTCCTGCGCTTGGGAAAGTTTGCTTCTGGTGATGAGGTTGGCGAGGTTCGGTGCTTGTTTGCAGGCTAGGATGGGTGGCTCTGGGAAGATCTCTTTAAGAATAGGGTATCTTTCTAGTATGGGTTGCAGTTGCTTGAGTATTTTCCGTACAGGTTCAAGGGAGGGGTGATATGTTATAACCAGCGGTGTGTGATTTGTGGGGGGGGTTCTTCTGTACTGCAGCAGTTCTTCATGTGGTATCCAGGTGGCTCTTTCAAACGTGTGATCTATCTCTCTGGAGGAGTGTCCTTGTTGGGTGAAAGCCTTTTTGAGATTGGTGAGGTGGCGATCCCAGGTGTTCTCTTCAGTGCAAATTTGGTGGTATCTGAGGGCTTGGCTGTATATCACAGCTTTTTTGGTGTGTTTAGGGTGATTGCTGGTTCTGTGTAGATATGTATGTTGGTCTGTGGGTTTCTTGTATACTGTGGTCTGTATTTTATCATTCTGGATAGCGATTATCATGTCTAAAAAGGAGATGTTGGTGCTGGAGTATTCTAGAGAAAGTTGGATGGAGGGATGGTGATTGTTGAATTTCTGATGGAACTCAATCAGAGATTGTAGGTTTTCAATCCAAATGTGGAAGATGTCATCTACTAAAAATCATGGACTAAATATAGACATTGGATTTATGACACATTATAACTTGCCTGACATCTGACTCCCCAAGTATCTCTTCACTTTCATCCTCCTTCTCTCTCTTTCCCTCCCCACTCCCCCCCCCCCAGCCTGTCTCTGACCCATTGACTCCTCAATCTACATTTTCACTGACTACCTGTCTTGTATGCATACCAGACCAGCCTCTGGCTTCTTTACTTTTCATTCCATCCAGGGAGAGCACACTCCAACTGCAGAAACTTCCTTAGCCTGATGAAGGGTTTTTGAACCCAAAAGCTTGCTTAATAATTGTTTTCCAACTATTTAAGTTGGTCTAATAAAAGATATCAGATTCACCCAAAGAACCTTGTCTGCCTATGTCCTTAGATTAACACAGCTACAACCTACACCCCTGTAACATGTTTATGATAGAGTGTTTATCACACCATGGTTTAATAATAAAACCAAAGACATATTCTGATGCTAAAATCTAGCCTGTTTAAAGGCCAGTGGCCTTTTATTGCCAGAGAACAATAAAACTGAGGCTGATGGCTAACTTGCAGGAAGCCAGGCTTTAGGAAAGGAACCTAACACTTAGAACATATCCAATAAAACAGTGGTCTGGACCTGCTCTTTAATGCAATAGTTTCTCTGCAGCTATGCAACAAACTTATTTTAAAAGATAACCAAGACTTTTCCTGAACTCAATCTCATTTTAGTTAGAGGGCTTTATGATTCTCTAAACACGTAAGATGTGTCTCTTTAATTCCGTTCAAAGGTCCTGCCTAACCTATTTATTTCTCAATTTGTGGGTCAAAGTAATTCAATGCCCATACAGAGGCAGGTATGTTAATATTTCTGTTGGCATGTATGGGCTGGATCAAATCCTGATCTTGTTTACACCACAGCACAATATAAGAGGAACTCCAGCCACAGAAACTACACCGATGAAGTCCAGTCAGAGTCTGGTCTATACTCATCTTCCAAAGCATGCCTAATTGGACTTGAATCCTCAAAATATCCTTGAAAATTAAAAGTTCTGTACTTAGGCTCCAAGAAAGAGTCGAATCCCCTACTTCAATATTTGTAATTCAATCACTTGGAAATGGAACACTGCAACCTTACAAAGCAATTATTATTTATTTTAGGTTGTTCTAAGAAACCCTGACAATGACCATGGTCCTGTTGTACCAGGTGCTTACAATCAAAATAGACAAGGAAGATGAGGTTTAAGTAGCAGGAAGATTACATATAAGGAAGACTAAGTGCACAATGGTTTGTGAAAATCATCTTACTATCACATTGTTTATTGTTTTGATATTGCTTTAGTATTGTTGTAATTTTTAAGTGGTTTTTAGAAGAACCTGACTAAATACAAAGGAAGAGAAAGAGAGAGAGAGAAGTGCTGAAAGGAGAGGTGGGGGAGAAGACTGGAAGAAGAAGGAAAGCATAAAAGGAGTGATACTGAAGAGATTGTGAGGGGCAAGGCAAGAGGGATTTGTAGCAAATGGCGTCAGCATAGGGGATCATCCAAAGTGCATAAGTCAGGCACTGATACCATCACTCCCTGCAGTCTCTGACTTTGAACCATCATAACTGGACATATAATAAATATCTTGATGCCATAATAGACAATATATGATTAATTATGCCAAAGGGAGACTAACAGACAGAAGGGGAAGAACACAGCCTATACTGATCTCCAGTCCTCAGCCAGGATGGACTTATGATGCATCTTCTGCAGAGGAAAAATAAATTGTGTTTAAGCACAAGTATTACCTGTCCTGGGTATGTGCGACCCAGACAGGTCTTATGGAGTTTTTTTAAAAGCCTACAATATGCTGCTGCTGGGAGCTGCAAAAAAGGCATGGTATAAATGGTCTGAGGGCACTGCATCTGAATTGGCACAGCAGAGGGCAGTGTGTTTGGAAGGGACCAGAGAAGAACAATGCTTGGTCCCATTCAAAAAACCACCTCTGATTCAGTCAGTATTAATACAGTGGGTTAATGAAAAACTACTGGGTTTGTAAGTGTAAACAAGGCCTTAGGATGCAAAGTGCTAAATGCTGCCTTTGGTAGTGTTAGAGCAATGTTGCAGCTATGATAGACCAGTGATTATGTGAGAGGCAAGGGTATGTTCTCTTTAGCATATGGAGCTCTCATCAACCTCAACAGAAACTGTCTGCTAGAATCAGAAGGTAGAATCCATGAACTGGAAAACTGACAAAGGGGTTGGCCATAATGGACTGAATGATTAATTAGGTACGGTTGGAAAATATACTCCCCAGACACGCACAGAAGAGTGGTCGAGGATTTTCATGAGCAAATGTCCTAGTTTTTACATGTTTATGGTTTCTAGGTATTGAAACGGTCTCAATTTAGACCAAGGGTGGGAAATTATTTGGGCTGGAGGGCCATTTATTTAGGGAGTTTTGGTGAGCTGCTGCAAGCTGGGTTAGCAGCCCCAACAACTCACCAAAATTCCCTCAGTAGCTCTGCCTTGGGATCTGGCCCTGTACACCACCTGGTGATTAAGGACCCTGGGTCTCCAAGGAGACCAGCCCAGCACTTACCTGGGCTGGTGGGATGGGGCCACGGGCAGGCAGGGAGTGGTGCCTGGTAGCAGGATGGGCTGGTAGGCTGGGGAAGGGATTTTGGGATGGTAACAGTGCAGGGCTGGGGCCTGGGGCAGAGCTGTGATCCGCTCCCAGCAGCCTGTAGAACTGGCACCCGTTGCAGGGACATGTGGACAGTGGATTGTGGCTTTGCCCCAGACCCTGGCCCCATGCTGTAACCAACCCAGATCCCGGCCCTGGCCCTGCCTGCTTCTCCTGCTCCCAGACGTGGCTCCCTGCCTGCCCATGGTCCCATTCCATCTGCTCAGCTGAGTGCACCCTTTCTGCATGGGTCCTGGGTTAATCTCTACAGTGGCCCCGCCTACCCACTCTGTCCAGCACCCCCACAGTGGGTAGGGGGTGGATGAGTTGGGTCCAATGGCATCAGTGACACTAGTGGCAGCAGCCAGAAGGAGCCACCACCACCAGAGCTCTTGGGTGGCAAGACCGGCTATATGTGCCACAGCCAAGGCTGCCCCCTGCACCTAGAGCTGAGGGACCTGCCATGGGCCAGATAAAATTCCCTCGGTGGTCCAGATCCTTGCCCACCCCTGATTTAGATACTGATTGGGGAAGGCATTAAAGCATGTACCTGCTTTTAAGCCTGTGAGTAGTCTCACTGAACACAGGTTTAAATACTTTCCTGAATTAGGGCTTAAGAATCTTCTACAAAATTTAAAGGTTTAAACTATATATATGTGCAACATAGTATAGGATGAATTCCTTTAATGGGTTTAAATTACTCTTTAAGTAGCATTAAGTTGTTTTAAACAATTTTATTGAAAAACAGTGGGTATTTGGCTTGCAATTTTGCCACAAATGTATCATTTATTAAAATAGTATGTGCTGTGGTTTTTCTCTTTAAAAAATTAAAATAATGATTTTCCTCATTTTTTACCATGGCAACGAACCAATGCATAGTCACAATTTATTTCTAGTGGTTCAACATGTAGATTTTTAAAAAGACTTTGCAATATTCCGTTATGTTTTTGGCACGCTTAGTTTTTAATGGCCTGAGTATGACACCCTGAACAACGAGTAGCACCCTCGGTTTTGAGTAGTCTCATCTGAGTGAGTGTCACCCCTTGTGGTGTCAGGCCTTATTCAGCACTAATAAGAGAGGCAGAAATGGCCCCAGTGCCATTGCATTATAACAGCTATATAATTCTGTCTCTTTTAAACTATTACTGAAAGAATAATACAGCTATTTAACAAACAGGCATGGCAAAAGTAGCCCAGCAGCAGAAGTGGTGTGCTAGGGGAAAAACGTGTGATAAGGTTATACAGTTCTTAGTATGCCAGTTTCAATATTCCAATACACAAGACAAATGTAACTGAAAAACAGCTGTGTGCACCCCACAGGCTGCCCAGCAGAGAAAAATATAGGCTGTGTTTTTCAAAGGAATTAGGTATCCAGATCCCATTATACTTCTGTGAGTGTTGGGCACCTAATTTCCTCAAGCTCCTTTGACCACTCCCATACATAAAGCCTCCATTAGGAAGCTGCACCGAGGAGAAATTGTTTGAATTGCCACTCATCAGATGGAGCATGTTAGAGAGCAAGGATAAAAGAGGACAGAGAGCCTCAGGCTGTCTGTGTTCTAGTGGGCAGCTACAGAACTTCTTCCTATCCTCACTGAGAGGGGCTGGTTTGAAAAGCCCTGCAACTTGGCAGAGAGGGAAATGGTTTATTATGCAACGTTCAAGCTGTTAAAAATGAGATGAACCCTAGCTGCATCTTCCCCTGAGGGCAAGGGGGTATGATGTATAAGGGGAATTTGTTTTATGCATAGGTGGAAAAAGCCCAAGTATTATGCCTGAGAAGGTAAGACTGAAATTTTAAACATTTCCAGAGCCTTTAATAATGGAACACAGCTCTAAGGATACATGGAGCTGAGTGCAGCCTCCCACCTGCTCCTAAACCTGGTGCCCTTGGTGAATTATAGCCTCTGAGAGGCATGTGGTTCTAAACTTTCCACAGAGGGGATTGTGTCATTTTGTGGTTCCCATTTCATTTTGCTATCGCATAATGTCCCTCCCTAAAGCAAACTCCCCTCCTTCTCCATAATTCATTCTTTTTTCTTACTACCACAAAACTGAACTTTATCTTCTATTCCTTCTCCAATCCACAGAATCAACTAGTGCCCTCAAATCAATCTCCTCCACACACTGGGATAAGCAATACACTTTGACGTGATCTACAGGCTTTGCCTACATAACTCACAGAATAAATAACTCTAGATATGAAGCCTTTCTTCGCTGCTTTCAACTTCAGTTACATTTATCCAGGGCAAAGCAAGAGAGCACAAAAAGCATTTCCTCCCCAGATGCTTTTCATATAGCTTATGTTGTGCTTTCAAGGCTAAAATAAACCTCTCAGGTTCTCCCCACAGACATGTTATCTTGGAGCACATATATGGTAAAGAATGGTACTGATCCAGCTTCTGATTCACTTACACTGAGTCTTTTGTAAAATTCAGTGACCAAAAGTTACTCATTCTAATGTATAACAGTCATGACTTTGGCTAGGGAATGAAGCAGCAAAATTTCCTAGGTTGAACACTGGAAATAACCCCAGAATACTGTGTGTGTCAAGCTACAGAATCAGGCTTCTGATATACAGACTGTAAGAGATCTATATGCTCTGTGGACTGGGGACAGCGGAGGGACATAGAGAACACCTTTGACAAGTGGCTTAAGTCTAAGCATAAAGGCCTTTTGCTGCTTGATCTTCCTGGCTGCCAATTCTCCTTGTTACATTTCCCAGGCCCCATGAACTTCTAAGCTCCCTCCCTGGAGCATCTATAGATGGCTTCTATAGATCATTCCAACAGTTTACTTCCTTGGCTCCTTCTCACTTGTTTTCTATTCCTGGCTCGTCCTGGTTTTTTCTCTTAGGCTTCAGGCTGCTCACCAACCTCTAATGGCTATGAACGGGCTATGAATTAACTTTTTGCCTATATTTACAAAGGGTGTAATTTCCTAAAAAGTTTCTGATCACCTTGCATAACTTCCCTGTAAATGGTAACCATAGATGTAACTACTTGTCTTGCAATCATAAAGTGTTAAATGACAATTTAATTTATGCATTATGCGAAGGACCAGCTGTTTTGCAAAAAGCTCTCTGCTGTCAGACCAAGGGACACAAATGGTTCTCTCCCAGACTGCACCATTAGATGCACTCAAGCGCACAACAGTAATTGCTTAAGTAGCTGTAGCACTCTTACTTTGACTTGCATGTTTTCGCTGACTGGGATGTTTTTGCAAGGTACTGGCGAAGGAGAAAGTCTCAAATATCAACCATGACAAACTGCTGGATACATTTTTAATAAAGAAGAAAGACATTTTTTTTGATCTTTAAGACAAGGAAAGTAGGAATTCAAAGGCACAATACAAATGCAATATGAAGTATTGCCAAGAGAAGCGCTGCCTTTTCTAATGCTTTAATGAACTACTACATGCCTATCTATCACAGATGAGATGAAACTGGAGCAAAAGAGAAATCACATTTCAGGTACCTGACTGCTGCAAACTCTGAGAAACAATAGAAGTAGAAGCCATTTCCACAAAATTGAAGTCAATGGGACTGTGTGTTGGAGAAAGGAAACATACAATGGGAAATGATTACAGAATCAGGCTCAAATATGCCAGTTAGTATCTTCAGTTATAACAACTTTCCATCTACAATCAACTTGCCCTGAATTTCAATCGGTGCCTGAAGTTTGACTGGTAGTGAAATAAAGCAGCTACTGGTACAGAGAAACAAGGCATTGTGACTCTCAGTCCCTGCCTTCCACCCACTTCTCTATGCATCCCAGCCTAGTGAAAAAAGTGCAGTTATTTTCTACAGACTTTCTCTACTTTTTCTACTGACCATTTTACTTTTATCTGAAGTAGATTAATTTGACATTTTTTAACTGTGAAGAAAGACTCAACAGCAACAAAAATAAAATAGCTCCAAGCAGCACGTAAACTTTTGCTCCATCTTAGTCGGCAATGAGTTAAGTGAATCTGATATACACGAACAGCGTGTGCCTTTCATTAGGGTGGGGGTCAATTGCTGTAACAATACAGAGATAGAGAAAATGCACCTGGGGTGGAAGAGTTGCAGTAATGTCTTTCTAGACAGGCACATGCTGGAAGGAAATCATTTTACATCTTTGAAAAAGAACTTTCCCCACTGGACACTGACTATTCAGTATGGATAAGCTTTATACAGGCCTCTGAGCATGTGATAACACTAATTTATGGGCATGTAGGGTTGTGCACAAAGGAACATGGAAAATAGGCATTATAGGCCAGCTGTCCAGTTGGCATAAATCAGTGCAACCCCATTTGTATCAATGGAATTAGACGCCTTACATCAGCTGGTGTCTACATGTCTAACTTGCTCACTTCCCACTTTTTTGCACATGTAGACAGATGCACCCATAAATATTATAATCATGTTTTATAAGTTCACTAGAAATTTCCCCCTATAGATTTCTTCCTACATAGCTTAAATCCTGGACAAAAATTACTATTGGAAGAATTAAACTGTGTTCAATGCAGAGTAGATTCACACCTTATAGACTAACTAAAATAGATACATATTAGGGCCATGCAAAGCTTTGGTCCCTGATTCGATTCGGTGGAGATTCGGCCCAATACAGTGTCTGAATCACCGAATCCGAATTGAATCAAAAGATCCTTTAATCTGTCTCGTTCAGAACCCTCCAAATTGATTTGGAGAGATTCAGACAGATTTGGCATTTCAGACGTAGATGCAGTTTTAAACTTTTTTTCTATATACCTCTAAATAGCAGGGGCTCTGAACACTGTGGTGCTGGGGCAGATGCAGCATCCCACAGAAGCATGGGGCCCTCTCCAGTGCACTCAGCAGTAGACCTAGAAGTGGACCAGAAGCACTTTGGGTTCATTTCCTGGCCTCCCCTGCACCTTCCCAGCTCAGTGACTGGTGCCTCCTGGGTCTGGGGGGACACCTGGGGTCTCCCCATGGCTGATCTCTGAGCCAGGGGACATGGGGGCCCCCCCACCGCGCTCCCTGGCAGACCTGGAAGTGGACTGGAAGTGCTTCCAGTCCACTTTTGGGTTTGCTGCCGAGCACGCTGGAGAGCCCCTCATGCTCCTGTGGGACACTGTATCTGCCCCAGCACCACAGCGATCATGAGCCATGCTGCTACCTCAAGGTATATAGAAAAAAACTTTTAAAGCTGTGCCTGTGTCCAAATCGCTGATTATCTGAATCAGCATCGAATCTTCAGATTCAGATTCGGCTGAATCGAATCAGGGACAGTGATCCAAATCAACAAATCAAATCACTGTCCCTGATTCGGGCTGAATCCAAATTCGAATTGAATAGGGTCCGTTTCGCACAGCCCTATATAGATAGCACAAAATTTTGTGGGCTAAAGCTCACTTCATCAGATGCTGTGAAAAGATGTGCACAAAGTTGCATATAAGGAGAGAGAAACCTGAATATAAGGAGAGAGAAATCTAAATATAAGAGAGGGAGGGGTCATCAATGGGAGAAGCAAACATGCAGGGCATAAACCCACAGGAAAAAAGGAGCCACAAAAGCTAACACAGGTAATAGGATTAAGAATTCAGAGTCCTTGTTTAAACCATACTTAACATCCAACCTGTGGATGATTTCTTGTTCTACAGTTTCCTGGATTAATACCATGACTGCTTTCATCTCCGCTTAAATCTCTCAGTGTGAAAATATGTAATGTGCATGGCAGAGAGGCTGGCCATGATGCTATTAGAAGTCAGGACTTCAAACCTCTGTGACTGCCTCAGAAATAAAGATCTTGTCACTTGCACTTTAATCTCAGTGAAGTGTCAAGCGATGTCAATGTCAGTGTGAGAAGCAGCTCTTACTCCCTCGTTCTTTAGAGCATGATACTGAGACGCTAGCAGAAGATAAGGATGATGAAACTCCCAGATATAGTGCATAGTAGTAAGAGGTTTTCAGAAGGCAAGAGAGCTATGGGATTATTTTCAGGGAGGCTGAACACAAATGAGAGAAGAGCCTTCCGCTTATCTATGGAAATACAAGAAAATTGTTTTTCCCCTCTTTAGCAGTCCAATATGCGTTTCACTTAACATAAGGAAGGATAAGGAAAGCAGGTGAACCAGTTAAAAATAAGGAAAATATCTGGAAATTTTAAATACACCAGTGCAATCCTTTTAAGAAACTGGACAACCACATTGCTGCTAAGATTTCGGTAAAAATTATGGCAGACATTTTTAGGCTGAAGGGTGTCTGAATCCTAAGTACCAGTAAGTGGCACCTCTGGGCAATGAATAGAAGTGCATGATTCAGTCAAATAAGCTCATGTCACTTCAAACAGAGCTATAACTCACTGAGTGATGGAGCATGGGTCTTTCACAACTCAAACATAAAGGCTAACTGATTTAGATCTCCAATTTTTTTCTGAAAAGCATGTGTGGGGTGCTTAGCTTGGTCTCCATACAGATAGATCCTGGAGGATTAGAGACTATAAAGACACAATTACGCCTGTTGCTAAATAATCAGATGTAATGTGTAATGTTCAATGCATCTCATTTCTTCTGAGGCTCTCCCTAAAGTTCAGACTGCTTCTTTGCTGGGGAACTGATGATTTTTGATTCTGAACCATCAAGCCTTTCACCCAAGCTGGGCTCTGTGTTTGTTCTCAGAAACCATTAGTTCAAAGGAAATCCATCATGTATTTATTTTTGGGAAGAGCCCTCCCCTGGTCTGCTTAAGCTGCTTTGAAGAGACATCCAAACATGTGCTTTTGAAGATCTACAAACGCAAACTTGGCTGCTGCAGAGTACTCATGAGGATTTCAGAATCAGGCCTTCCATACCTAGGCTCTCTATCAAAACATTAATGAGTACTTCTGTACTGACAAATATCGCCCTTCAAAAGCCTGTGTGCTGCTTCCTCCTCCATGAATAACTGAACCCATTCCACAGATTTTCTTCTTCTTTGAAGTATGGCTGAACAGATGGATCAGCAACCTCTAGGTAGCTGCTAGATTTAGTAGTTGAAAATGTGCTATTTTAATAACTGCATACAACTCTCAGAACATATTCACCAATTTGACTGTGTCATACTGTAGTATGGCTCTGCAGGCAAATCTTGGCCTGACTGGTTTATTAACATATCATAGTTCATTACTCTTTCCTTTACATTACTCACCCTGCTTTTCACTCATTCTGCTCACTAGCAGTGAGTCTTACACTCACATTTTCAAAAACCTCAGAAAGACATACACGGTGTAGGTTGTAGCCATGATGGTCTAAGGACATAGGCAGACAAGGTTCTTTGGGTGAATCTGATATCTTTTATTAGACCAAATTAAATAGTTGGAAAACAATTATTAAGCAAGCTTTCGGTTTCAAAAACCCTTCGTCAGGCTAAGGAAGTTTCTGCAGTTGGTGTGTGCTCTTCCTGGATGGAATGAAAAGTAAAGAAGCCAGAGGCTGGTCTGGTATGCATACAAGACAGGTAGTCAGTGAAAATGTAGATGTCTCGGCCGGGCTGAACTGACTCGAGGTGATTCAGAATTTAACCGTTCGTCAGGGCGGGCTGGTGAATAGAGAGGCTGACAAGCTTAATGGTTGCAAAAAACTTTACTTACGTCGCAGGTGGCTGCGACGGAAACGGTTCGGTCTGGACAACAATGTGAGTTGCTCCAGCTGGCGAGGCCAATGCCAGTAAACTCGTCCGTAATTCAAGCCGGCGGGAAAAGGGTACATCTGGGACTGCGTTCGGCGACGGGAAGAAGGATCGATAGGTGATCAGTCTATCGACCAGCTAGCCGCAAGTCGGATCTCTAAGAGGCACTCTGCAGCGTGCTCAAAGTTCTTCGACTTGGGCGGAAGTCGCGCTAGTTTTTAAATGGCCAGCAAGCCAATTACTGGCCGCCACGTGTGAATAAGTTAGCACTAGCCAATTTCGGGGCACGAATTTACATCCGAATGGCGGGAACTCTTTGCACCGTGCACCTCCGTGCTGCAAAGAGAAAATGCATCCTGCAAAAGCAGCTGCAAAAGTGGCGGGAACTCCCTCCTGCACGCGGGTTCTTTATGCAGCAAAAACCCTCGCTGTGCAAGAGGCTCTCGTGTGTCAAGAAAATTCCATAGTGCCGAGGCACCAAACTCACTGGGTTATGACATGCCCCCTTGCCGACGGCACAACTGGAACTTTCGACACACGAGCACATTATATGGATTTACTGACTTGGCAAAGCCTTTGCAACCAATATATATACATAAATACATAAACAAATAACTTTGAACACATAACAACAACTGCTGATCATCGTCTGATTGGAGACCATTCCGCTTTGGTCTGTCTTCTCCTATAACAGACAATGTCAGTAAACACTTAACAAAATAAAATAATGCCATAACAAGTCCTGAGTAGATGGGTTTTTTGTCGTCTCAGTGCCTCCCTCGCAACTATCACTTTCTAGCTTCGAATGGATTGCAGTTTGGTCTCACAATCAGGTGGTTGTGGATTACCGCTTTTGCTGGGGTCAAACCTGTGAAGGAAACAGAATAACAAGACAAAACACAACGAGAAAGAATCATAACTGGTTTTACTGTAAGGATACTGGGTGAACATCGGAACGGCATGTCATCCAGTTGTGATGAACAACAATAGGGGGACAATCAGGCTTCTCTTCCAGTTGGACAGAATAGGTATTGGGATATTGTCCCGGCCGTTGAACTGTCCCTTTGTGAACTTGTGGGTGAGACTGATGAGGGTGAGGTATTGAAATCCACACCAACTCGTCAGGTTGGAACTTGGGCTCCCAAGGTGAGGGTTTCTGGACATTAGCTTCGTCCCATAACAGTTTAGTAGTGTTTAGTGAAATAAGGATATCATGATTAAATTTAGTCCAATTTTTAAACGTTCCTCCTCCTCTAAGGCGAAGCTGCTCCTTGTATAGACCTATGTGTCTCTCCACAACGCCGCTGGACTGCGGATGGTACGGCAGATGAAGATGCCATGCCACATTGTGAAGACGAGCAAACTTATCCAAAGCATTAGAGTTGAACGGAGGTCCTCCATCAGACTGAATTTCATGAGGAGGCTGCCAGGTGGTAAACACAGAAGTCAAGGCAGCAATAACAGCAGTGGCATTGCTTTTTCGCAAGGGAATAACCTGCAACTGTCTGGTCCCCAAATCAACCACAACTAGTCCTTTATTTGGTGGTTTAGACCCTGGGAGGGGTCCCAGCAAATCTACCTGCCAAACTTTTCCTGCCTGAAACTGAGAAGGATCGAAAGCTCCGATCTGATGCTTGGTTTTATGACACTTTTCTTTAGCACACGTTTCACAGGCCTGAGCTACCTTTTCCCAATCCCGCCTGGCTCCATATGAGGCCGGCTCTGTAATGGTTCGGCACCAACGTTGATGACAAGCCCGTGGTCCTGGGTGACCCCAATTTTCGTGAAGCCACGCGAGGAATGGATTTGCTTCTGGATCAGTGGTAGATGTGACAGGCAAGGCTATGTCGGTCCGGAGTGGATCCTCCAAGAGCTTATCAATTACCTCATGCACTGGATCAGTATCTGAACGATGGGACTTAGTGTGCCTAATCAATGGAAGGCGTACAAATCTAGTTAACGTCCTCCAGATGTCTCGCCAATCATCCAAGTTCTCGGTGGGAAAAGCTGTGCCCGTAAGAATTTTGTAGATATACTGAGAATCAATCGCGATGATCGGAACTGGGAGTGTATCGTTATGATACATCAAACAATGTTCCAGTACCTTCAGGAATCCTAATAATTCACATTTTTGGGACGAATTATCATCTGGGTCGGCTTGGAAAATTTCCTTATCGTGACAAGCTTTACAGTAGTACCCATAGGCTCCTTCATGCCGGGAGGTTCCGTCCGAGGCCATCCACGCTGGGGCTGAAGTTCCATACAGCGTAGGAACCTTTTCCTCATCTTCTGGGCTTGGATCAGGTACCGTGTCTTCCAATCTCCAACAATGCCAATTATAATGGTGGGTTAGTACTAGCGTATTCCAGGTCTTAGACTCCCCTTGAAAATGTGGGTCGATTCTTCCCGCGTCCAGCAAGGGTAACAATGTGGCACCAGGAGCGCGTAACGTCCCATGCCCCCTTGCTAACGGCTCCAGTTGTTCAGCTAGGAGAATCTTTCCCATAGCTCCATATCGATGTTGCACCGCTTGAAGCGTCTTATGGGCCGTGTATACCAACTCATCGCGGGGGTTATGCACGACAGCCCACACGTGATTGGTGGTGAATCCAAGGGTTACGGTCAGTGACTCACCCATATCGATGGCATGGAGTTGT
Organism: Alligator mississippiensis; assembly: GCF_030867095.1. NCBI lineage: Eukaryota > Metazoa > Chordata > Crocodylia > Alligatoridae > Alligator > Alligator mississippiensis. Next base: position 133,250,349 of record NC_081827.1, on the reverse strand, counting down.
GTACCTTTAACCGTGGTTAGCAGGCAAAACAGATTCTGCTGATCCTTTTCCGTCCAAGGCGTGGACTTTCGGGACTTGTCACGAATCTGTCGCTGTAATTAGGTAGGAGTGCCAAATCACTAGGTCCAATATAATGTCGATACCAATTTAAATGACCCAAAAGCTGTTGAAAATGCCTCTTAGTGACAGGGTGGAATGTTTTTAGCGGATCGATGTTAGGACCCTCATGCGAAACTCCGTGGCGGATGGAACCAGTGTATCGAGTGCCAAGGAACGTAATGTCATCTACAGGATGCAGGCTTGATTTTTCCTCATTGATGGTCGATCCCTCACTTTGAAGGTGAGCAACTAGTTGATTTACTATACTGGCAACTACAGAGCTATCGCGACCCATGATGGCAATATCATCCACATAACTCCAAATTTTTAATTCTTTTTCTGGGGGAAGAGAATGCAAGGCTCGAAAATTCTTCAGGGTGTTATTCATGGCACCAGTGGCTAATGATGGAGCGTTACGATATCCTTGCGGACAAACTGTCCACCTGTACATGATGCCATCAATACACATATTCAGTATTCCTTCCGGGTCAGTTATTGGGATAGAAAAGAACATGTTTTTCAGATCTAATGTAACTCCGACCCACGGACTTTGCTGGAACTGTGCCATCTCAAACATACACTGTGGCAAAGTAGACGGATTAGGTTGTTGAAGTACTTGGCATCTTTTATTGACTTCTCGATAGTCCACGACCAACCGGGCTTCATTAGGCTTCCCAGGTTTCGCCACTCCCCATCCTGATGATAGGTGTGTCCTGCTGTTACAGTCTTAATACAGCCTCGTCGCTCGAGTCGCTGCAGAAGGTTAGTAAGGGACTGTTTCAGAGAATCCTTAGCTGGGATTGGCCGATATCGCCAGGTGGAAATGTCACGAAGCGTTGGTCGATGCCAGTCCTGCTCTGGGATAATTACAGGTAATGCCTGTAGCACTTGTTCCCTGAGGTCAAGCGTCTTTATCCCCGGGATTCCTAAAATATTGATGCCCCCTAGAACAGCTTCTAGGGGATATCGGTGATCCTGAATCCAGAACTTGACCTTCGTTGTGACAGCAATAGCGTTAAGCCCTTGTACTTTGATCGTCTTGGTGGTCTTTTGATGAGGTATCATCGAGGTAATCACATTGGTCTGAGCTCCAGTGTCAAGAAGGAAGGATATCTGTTGTTTGTCATCCAGATCGGTAGGGTTGTAGACAGTGAGTTCAGCATATGGTCGAGAATCAGTAGGATCAGGTCTGAGTTGAGGAAGGCCGCCGGCGGAGCCGCCGGCCATTACTCGTTTTTTGACGGATCCTCAAAATTAAATCCCATTGCTTCGGCCATACTAGCCTGGGCCTTGTCTCCCAAAAGTCTCAATTGGGCTTTTGTTAGTCCGGAGTGAGCAAGAAGAAATCCAAACATAGTCCTTTCCTTCAGAGTTCTTTCCTTTGAGATTCTTTCTTTTGGGGTCCTTGGAGGCAACCCCCATGGCTCTCGCTGAGGGGTATACCCTGGACGCCTAGGCCTCAATGTTGCAGCCAAGTATGCTGAAGGTCGATCCCTTATGTCATTAGAAGCTTCCTCACCTTGCTTCATAATTGCTTGCAATCGTGGGAGATGGCCTAAAAGACTTCCCACTGGTTGTCCTGCTATTGGGTTCAAGAAGAGTCGGAGTGTAACAGCATTCGCTCCTCCGTACACCTCCACGCAGGCATCTATAGCTTCCAAGGGCGTTGGAATTGCCCCGGGGTCCGATAGGTGACGATGAGCCCATCTCTCTTTACGCTGGACTGCTGTTAGTCCCATTGGATTTGTTCTTGGGCTCCATGAGAGATACGACACTCCAACTATAGCCAGGAGAAGTTGTTCTGCTGTAGCCTTCTTCGGGCAACCCTCATGCCAGGTGTAAAATTTGTGGGTCACCTGTCCTACCACAAGCGCCGGGAGCGGGATGGGCCAGTGGGCACTGTCCGTGACCACATTCAAATCAGTAGCGCGTCCTCCGCTCCACGCTGCTTGTTGTGTCAGGGCACTCGCTTCTTCTTTATCCAGAGTGTCGGATCCAAATTCCACTATCAGTCTTCCTAAGCATATGGCCAAGGTTTCTTCCGGCCTGATTTTAGAGTCTTTGCAAAGCTCTTGAATCTCTGGTCTGGTGCGTGTACGAGAGATAGTGGTGGTACGCGTGGTACCTTCTTCATCCTCAACATGCTTTGTCACTGCTATCGGGTAAGCTGCGGCAGAGAGAGGGTTAAATTCTGTGTCTGGGAGCATTGGGTACATCCCTCCTCCCATTGCCCCCTCCCTGTGGTAAAGAGGCGTGGTTGCAGGGAATGACGTCATCTCAGGGGGTGGAGTCACCAAGGGAATCCCCGCCGGGTCTTCCATAACTCCGCCCCTCCTTTCCGGGTTCCCCGGGTAGCTCGCGCTTCTTTTGCTGCCATTTTCTGCTAGCAGCATCATGCGGCCGGCACTGTTAAGAAACGCTGCTCCGGAGCCCTTTGCTGTCCGCTCCAGCGACTCTTTACCCTCAGTATACATCTGAGCCTCCAGATTCGCGTATTCCCTCAATAGGCCCGTTACTGCACGGAACAGCACATTGATCATCTTTCCCTTTTTCCATTTAATTAGACCCCACTTTGGCTTGTGACGGCCCTTAGTTTCTAAATCCTCCCACAGCTGAACGAGGAGCTCATGGCCCCGCGACTCAGGCACCAAATCCGGACAGTTGAAACAGTCCGCGGGGGTGGGTTCCCCCCCCTCCTTCAAGTATCGGGTGCATTGGGCGAACTCCTGAGCGGGGGTCAGCTTTTCTGCCTTCCACGCTTTCACCCCGGCTAGGGATATTGTTGATGTTTCTTCCAGGGGCCAATAGTAAACCCGGTCGCTCCCCATTATGCATCCGAACTCCCCTAGGGATAGTTTTGTTCTCCATTCTTTTATTACGGTCTCTTCTCTTTTTACGGAGAAGTAACCATCAATACTTCTTTCCTCCCCTTCTACCGCCTGGTGGTAAGCGATATGTGCCCATAGATCGTTAGCATTCTCTACGTGGCGGTTCCCGGTGCGCCAGGGGCAGCACCCAATTAAGTTCTTCTTCATCACCGTGCCCTTTGATCCCATCGGCATGTGCCGCGGTGATCCCGATCCCATCCTCGACGCCATGTCTCGGCCGGGCTGAACTGACTCGAGGTGATTCAGAATTTACCCGTTCGTCAGGGTGGGCTGGTGAATAGAGAGGCTGACAAGCTTAATGGTTGCAAAAAACTTTACTTATGTCGTGGGTGGCTGCGACGGAAACGGTTCGGTCGTCTGGACAACAATGTGAGTTGCTCCAGCTGGCGAGGCCAATGCCAGTAAACTCGTCCGTAATTCAAGCCAGCGGGAAAAGGGTACGTCTGGGACCGCGTTCGGCGACAGGAAGAAGGATCGATAGGTGATCAGTCTATCGATCAACTAGCCGCAAGTCGGATCTCTAAGAGGCACTCTGCAGCGTGCTCAAAGTTCTTCGACTTGGGCGGAAATCGCGCTAGTTTTTAAATGGCCAGCAAGCCAATTACCGGCCGCCACGTGTGAATAAGTTAGCACTAGCCAATTTCGGGGCATGAATTTACATCCGAATGGCGGGAACTCTTTGCACCGTGCACCTCCATGCTGCAAAGAGAAAATGCATCCTGCAAAAGCAGCTGCAAAAGTGGCGGGAACTCCCTCCTGCATGCGGGTTCTTTATACAGCAAAAAACCCTCGCTGTGCAAGAGGCTCTCGTGTGTCAAGAAAATTCCATAGTGCCGAGGCACCAAACTCACTGGGTTATGACAGTAGATTGGGGAGTCGATTGAGGAGTCAATTAGAAATCATTTACTTCACCTAATCTACTTCAAAAGAGACCAACTCAGGAAGGAAATCACCACATACTACAACAACTTAAAAGACAGAAATCCAATCATCTTCCCTAACAATATACAATAGATACAAAGAGACTATGAAAAACTTTCTATAACATTCATCCTACATAAAAGGAAAAAATGGAACAAATTAGTCCAAGAACAAGTTCCACAGCCACAAAACAACCATCAGAGGAACAACACCAACACCTTACAACATTTCAACCTCAGACTTGATAAAACTGAAAGCAGCATCCAACCCACAAATATTATCAATCTCTCCACACACATGCTTACCAAAACTGAAAAATCTGTCCTTTCTAAAGGCCTAAATTTCTGTCCAGAAAAATACCCTAATAAAATACTTGAATGTGGAGAACTAGAAGAATTCTTCCAATGGCTCTGTCTCAAGGAATATTTCCACAACCAGACTGAACCCACTCCCAACAACTCATCCTCTGACAATATTCAGGAAAAGATCAATGCCAAACCCCCCCCCCCCCCCCAAAAAAAAAACCATCAGATTGGACACCTCACAGTGGATGAAAAACTAACCTTGACCGCTACATTGACTGCTTCAGGGAAAGAATGAACAATGAAATAATCAGCAACACACGCCACCACAACAACCTCTCTCTACCAGAGAAAAAGGCCATAGAATCTCTAAGATCTAACCACCAAATAGTAATAAAACCAGCAGATAAAGGAGGAGCCATAGTCATCCTAAACCGTGAAGACTACATAAAGGAAGGCAACAGACAGCTCTTTGACACCACCTACTACAAAGAACTACAAGAAGATCCTACTCCCCTTTTCACCAAGAAACTCAACAACACCATCAAATCATTTCCATCAAGACTACAAGAAAAACTACAGACCTTGATCCCCCGACTACCTAACCCAGGGACTTTTTACATGCTCCCTAAAATCCACAAACAAGGGAACCCTGGCAGACCTATCATACCCAACCATGGGACCCTAACTGAGGAAATATCAGGTTTCGTTGAATCAATCCTAAAACCGCTTGTCACCCACAGAGCAAGTTTTGTACAAGACACTACAGACTTTCTACGGAAACTTAAAAACATAGACCACCTTCCCAGCAACACACTCCTAGCCACCATGGCCGTTACCAGCCTATATACCAACATCCCACACCAGGATGGCATCCAGGCCTGGCTTACATATCTACAGGAAAAAAGACTACAATTTAGAATACAGACCCAAAGATATTACTGACGTTATACACTTCATCCTCACACACAACAATTTCACTTTTAATAATAAACACTTCTTCCAGATGATGGGAACAGCTATGGGCACCAAAATGGCCCCACAGTATGCCAACCTTTTTATAAGCCACCTGGAAGAAGACTTCCTCAAGAACTGCACCATCAAACCCTTGCTATACTTAAGATATATCAATGACATCTTCATCATTTGGACTGAAAACCTACACTCTCTGATTGAGTTCCATCAGAAATTCAACAATCACCATCCCTCCATCCAACTTTCTCTAGAATACTCCAGCACCAACATCTCCTTTTTAGACATGATAATCAATATCCAGAATGATAAAATACAGACCACAGTATACAAGAAACCCATAGACCAACATACATAATTGCACAGAACCAGCAATCACCCTAAACACACCAAAAAAGCTGTGATATACAGCCAAGCCCTCAGATACCACCAAATTTGCACTGAAGAGAACACCTGGGATCGCCACCTCACCAATCTCAAAAAGGCTTTCACCCAACAAGGACACTCCTCCAGAGAGATAGATCGCACGTTTGAAAGAGCCACCTGGATACCACGTGAAGAACTGCTGCAGTACAGAAGAAAACACCCCACAAATCGCACACTGCTGGTTATGACATATCACCCCTCCCTTGAACCTGTACAGAAAATACTCAAACTACTGCAACCCATACTGGAAAGAGGCCCTATTCTTAAAGAGATCTTCCCAGAGCCACTCATCCTAGCCTTCAAACAAGCACCGAACCTCGCCAACCTCATCACCAGAAGCAAATTTCCTCAAGCCTAGAACACACCAAAAGGATACAGACCATGCCATGACAAGAAAAGCAAAACCTGCCAACACATCTCTACCACCCCCACTATTACTACACCCCACAACAGAGTCATCAGCATCCCAGGATCTTACAGCTGCACCTGCAGAAATGTAATATGTCTCATCCAATGCACCAAATGCCCTGATGGAAAATGCATAGGAGAGACCAAACAACAACTGTGCACCAGAATGAACGGACACCGGAAATCTATCAAAGACAGGAATACCTGTGGGGGCACATTTCTCACAAGAAAACCACTCTCTCCAATCTCTCAGTCCTGATCCTCAAAGGAAACTTACAAAACACTTCCCAGAGATGAGCCTATGAACTCCACTTCATCAACCTCCTGGATACTAAAAATCATGGACTAAATATAGACATTAGATTTAGGACACATTATAACCTGCCTGACTCCCCAGATATCTCTCCACTACTCATCCCCCTTCTCTCTCTTCCCCCCTCCCCAGCCTGTCTGTCACCCATTGACTCCTCAATCTACATTTTCACTAGCTACCTATCTTGTATGCAGACCAGACCAGTCTCTGGCTTCTTTACTTTTTATTCCATCCAGGAAGACCACACACCAACTGCTGAAACTTCCTTAACCTGACAAAGTGTTTTTGAACCCAAAAGCTTGCTTAATAATTGTTTTCCAACTATTTAAGTTGGTCTAATAAAAGATATCAGATTCACCCAAAGAACCTTGTCAGAAAGACATAGTAACAAGAGTCTCAAATTCAAAGTGACTTCGTTACTTGGCTCTCTAAATCCCTCTGAGACAACTTTAGGGTGCTTATACACAAGCTTCGACACATTCTAATTATAATGCTTTAGCATCGTTGCAGTGTCACATGTATACACGTGGGTTTAAAAATGGCTGCTGAGGCACTTTAACTAAAGCACATCAACTGTTTTAGTTAACGCATCGGCAATTTTTAAATGTGCAGGGGCTTAATCCACATGACATTGTGGCATTTTAATTAGAGGGGCTCTCCTGGAACTGCTTTAATTAAAATGCTTCCCTCTGCCTCTGAGCATATGTATAGGCACCCTACGTTCCCCTGTACTATGGGCTGCTTGAAGATATTAAAGAAAAACAAAACAAAATGGTGCTTTACTTTAAACTTGACACATTCCTGCGCTGAGCCTCTCACGTGGTCAGAAGAGGCAGCACCTTAGTTGGACTCAGCTTGTCTGAAGTCTGTAAAGATAGGACACTTTAGTGTAGTTTTTTGGTGCTTTTATCTAATAGCTGACTGTATTAGCTTTAGCTAAAAGTACCAAAATTCCTGCTGAAGCACCCAATCTTTACAGATGCTGCAGAGCTAGGTCAAAGTAAGGCACCACTTTTTCCGGTAAAGCGTGTTTTTGTTTTTTGAACATCTGCAACCAGCCTTTGAGAATGACCAAATTACCTAGGCCTGGCACTGGTAACATACAGTCTGTGGGCTAGACCTGGCGCATTCAACCACTGAATTGAGATGACCTGCACTTGTGTTGGGACTGGGCAACAAGGAGCTGCACCCGCACTGCAGCTGAGGTTGAGGGAAGGGAACATGGGGAGAAGTGGCAGCTGGGTCAGAAAACTGGCCCACAAGTAAACCAAGCTGGGTTGCTTCAGCCTGTGGCTCCTAAAAATTGCCAACCTCTGACCCTAGGCACTTTTGAAAATTTTACCTTAGACAAAAATAGGACAGGCAGGAGGTCAGGAGATGGAGATGAAGCATTCAGGGAAGAAGATGGAAGATCTCATTTCTAACAGGGCGTGTTCACACAACCAAACAACCCTCGTAAAATAGGGCAGTACACATTGTTATAGCGTGCTATTTACTATTTTGCTAGTTCATTTTATTTGGATTAAAGCAGAAGGTATGGATTAATGCAGGACAGAAGCTGTCTTTTTGCCTCCTTGAAAACATTTAACATTTGTCTGTGGAAAGGAAAAAAACCCCAAAAGCTTCCATTTTACAATAATGACTCCAAGATCCTTTTCTGCCTCTGTGCTGATGAAAACGGAGTTCCCCAACCTGTAGGTATGCTGCTGATTCTTCCACCCCAGGTGCAATACCTTGCACTTGTCAGTATTGAAACCCATCCTGTTCTCATCCGCCCACCCCTATAACCTGTCCAGATCTGATTTCAGCCTGTCCCTCTCCTCTAGTGTGCCTACTTCGCCCCACATCTTAGTGTTGTCTGCAAATTTGAACAAGGTGCTTTTCACCCCCTTGTCCAAGTCGCTGAAGATGTTGATCAGTGCGGGCCCAAGAACCAAGCCCTAGGGAACCTCAATGCCTACATTCCTCCAGGTCAAAAATGACCCATCCACCACCACTGTCTGGGTGTGGCCCTCCAGCCAATTAGTGACCCATCTGACCATGTAGGCATCAACACCACAGTCGCCTAATTTTCTAATGAGAATGGGGTGAGAGACAGTGTTGAAGGCCTTCCTAAAGTCCAGAAAGACTACGTCCACTGCAATACCTGCGTCTAAGTCTTTTGTGACCTGGTTGTAGAAGGCCACCAGGTTGGTCTGACAGGACCTGCCTCTAATGAACCCATGTTGGTTTCCCCTAAGCATGATCTCCCCTGCTGGTCCCTTGCAGATATGCACCTGGATACTTTTCTCAAAGAGCTTCCCTAGGACCAAAGGAAGACTAACGGCCTATAGTTTCCTGGGTCCTCCTTCCTCCCTTCTTTGAAAATGGGGACCACACTGGCCCTTTTCCAGTCCTCTGGCACCTCACCAGAGTACCCTGAGTGCTTGTAAAGCTGTGCCAGGGGTCCTGCAATGACCTCTGCTAATTCCTTCAGCACTCTGGGGTGGAGATCATCAGGACCTGCTGATTTGAACAAATCTAGTCCCACCAGAAGTTCTAGGTAGTCACTGACACTGGGCCTGGGCCTGGCTGTGCCTCCCCTGGGACAGCTGGGGATCCCGGTGAGGGGGATGACTTGGTCCCTGCTCAGAAAAATGGAGGCAAAGAAATTGTTAAAGAGATTAGTTTTGTCATCTGGTGCAACCACCAGATTTCCTAGTGTGTCCTGCAAGGGCCCCAAGTTACCCGGCACCGTCTTTTTATTCCCTATGTATTTAAAAAAGGACTTCCTGTTATCTTTGATCTGGGTCACTAGTCAAATTATTCCAGAACAGAATTATTCCAGTTCATGCTGGCTCCATGTGTGGTCCTGCGTCATTCAGAAATGTTGAAAAACAATGGAAATTACCCTACAGATATTTTAAGTGTTTTATTCTCTCAAACTACGTAATTAGAAGTAATATCAGGGAGACAAGAGCATATTCAGCAAGAATGAAGCATCTATCTTTTTTCTCCTAGAACCACATTGAGGAGCCTATGCTGTGAGGACAAACAAGAATGTAGAGCCCTTTGTCACTAGAGGACACTTAGATGACTAAGACCATCAGTTCATTTATTTGTAACAAAATCAATTCCATTATTACTGTCTTCTTGTTTCCTTGTTCTTTTCATCTACTTGTTTGCACCCATCTGTTGACTCTTGTGTTAGGGTTCAATCCTTGGGCCTGACTCTTGTTCAATCTTTGGGCCAGGAACTTTTGCTGCGTTTGTACAGTGCATAGCACAATTAGGGCATAGACAGAAGTGACAATTTTCACCCAATCTGGCTACAGAAAGCGGTTTATAGTGGTGACCAAAAACAAGCACACAGCTGCAGACAACTTCAAAAATGACCGATCATGTGAAAATCTGAACTCTCATTGCATGAGGGTTCGAATGAAGAGGTTTCAAAACGGTGCATTCTCTGTAACTTCTGTCTGTGTCGCCTGCCAACCCTGAGCTGTTTTCAGAATGGGAGGGAGGAAAGGGAGCAGAGGGAGTTTGGTCTGGGAGTTTTTCAGGCCCGGCTGGAGGGAGGGGAGGGTGTATCGAAGCCCACCCACCCCACCTTTCAGCACTGGCTGGGGAACCCCTAGAACGATCTCCCCTTCCTCACTTTCCTCCCTTCCATTCTGAAACAGTGACAGGCTGGGAGGGAGGAGGGACTATTGCTAGAGGAAACTGGTGGCAGGCTGGAGCCAACAGCTAGATAACCCTACCCTCTGGAACCAATAGTGAACTTCTGTTCTACCCAGGGGATCATTGTAACTCAGATGCTTCCTCCAAAGTGTTATCAGTTACAGCGGGGTGCTGCACTTCTGTTTGCACCCTTGGGGCGTGTCAACACATGCAAGCACATGCACTTGCAGCAGCTCAAATGGAAGCAGTGCAAATTTGAGCTGGGACTTTTTGCCTCAGTGCACGTGCTCAGACATGCACTTTGGTGTGCAGCAAATTGTGCCACTTGGGACAAAATAACCCTGTCTGGCTCCTCCCAGATCTGCAGCCAGGGGAAGCTAGAGTCCAGGGCCAGCACCTGTGCTATCCCCAGAAGTATAAAATGCTGCCCAGTCTTGGCCCCAGCAGTATAAAAAGCCACCCTGGCAAGTAGCTCAGGGCTACTAGCTCTTAGAAGCTTCTAAGCCCAAGCCACATGGTACCAGGGGACACTACCAGCTAGACTGCTGAAGCAGCCCTGAGAGTTCCCTGCACCCTCTACCCACTGCAGCAGTCTGGCAGTGGGGGCTGCTGCCTGGCTGTGACCTGCTGCGCACCTGCCAGACCCGGTTGAGGACTGCACAGCCACATCTGCCCCTCTGGGCCAGCTGCCAGTGGACTGCAGTTGCAGGGCTGGCCTCTGCACAGCACTACTGCTGCATGTACCCCCTGCCTGGCCATCTGGGCAGCTATCACTCAGAAGATGTCCCAGGTGTGGTGGCCTGCTTTGAATGGTCAAAGCATGTCCTCCTGGCCCCATTTGGTCAGGAGGTCAGCCATAGCCAGATGGGTCCAAGATGCCAGCTCTGAGCAGGCAGGGTCCTGCCATTGGCCTCCCTAGCAGGAATTCTGGTGTTCCCTATTGGAAAACTGAAAAATCCCTGATAAAAAAAAATCCCAAAGTCACTCTGTAAAATACCCGCAAATCCATGTTCCTCCACAAGTAAAACAAAAGACCTCTATAAAGAGAGAGAGTGTGAGACAGAGACAGCGACAAGTTGGACAATGTTTTATTGAGATATCTACAGTGTTAAAGCAAGTTTCTTATCATAATAATGAAGTGAACGCTAAATACGTTTCATGAATTCATGAATATATATTTTGCTGCCCCCCACAGGGGCGATGGCCCCGACACAGGGGTTACAGCCCCCACACAAGGGCTATGCCCCCCCAACAGGGGATTCAGCCACCATGGAAGGGCTACAGCCCCCTAACAGGGGATTTGGCCCCCCAGCATGGGGTTTGGCCCCAACACAAGGGGTACGGCCCCCCAACAGGGACCAAATGGCCCCTGCAGGGGCTAGCACCCCCCTGCAAGGCCCACATGCCCCACCCCAGCCTCCCAATTGCTGCCCCACCTGGTCCCATCCCTCACCAGCTGCTGCAGCCCCCCACAATGGCTGCCCCACCCAACCCCACTCTGACACTCCCCCAGACCCTCCAATGGTTGCCCCACCCAGCCTCACCCCACGACTTGCACCCCCAGGCCCCCATGGCTACTCCCACAACCCCAGGCATTGTCACTTAAAAAAAAAAAAAAACCAGGAAAAAAAACTCCAAAAATAAATGGAAAAAAAAGCCTGTGCTTACCTTAGAAGCAGGGGTGGGGGGCTCCAGGGCCTCGTGGAAGAGCCCTCAGGGCAGAACAGGACAGTGGAGGGGGGGGGCAGCAGGGCCCGGGCTGGGGTGGTCAACCTGCCCTGCACTGTGCGGTTGGGGCCCCAGTCAGCCAAACGGCAGCTCCTACTGCTGGTAAGTGCCAGGGTTTTTTTTGGTTTTTTTTAAACTATGGGGTGGGGGAGGCAGGGATCAGGGGGGCTTGAGGGGCTGGAGCTGGGCCGGGCAGGGTCGGGAGCCTCGGAGGGCTCGTGGGGGGCCAGCCAGGGCAGGGGTTGGGGGCCTCAGGGGGGCAGGCACGGGGTGGGGCCAGCCAGGGCAGGGATCAGGGGGGCTGGGAGAGTGAGTGGGGCTGTCAGAGTTTCCCTCCATGGTCCCCGCCCCAGCCTCCAGCCCCCCCCAACCCCTTACTCACCAGCACTGGAGCCCTGGTGCTGAACATGCAGGCTGGCTGCATGTTTTAACACCAGGGTGAGGGGCCAACCACAGAGATACTTTGGCAGCCAGAGCATCTCTGTGGAGGATCCAGCATCTGGTTGCCTCAAGGCACAGTCCAGGACAGTGCCCTGCTCCGCTTTTTAAAACCAGGATATCCAGGGGTCTAAATTTCTCCCTGCAGTGCACACTTGCAGCACGGGGAACATTTTTTCATTCCTGCACGTGCCTGTTGCCCCACCTCAAAGGAGTTTGAGACGGGGTGAGAGGCACATGCGCATTAGTCTGGGTGCGCCCTTAATGTTCATCCCAGCTGGAGGGCAGGGCAGGAAAGAAAAGATGGTTTTTGAAAGAGGACTCAGAATTCTTTGCAACCATGGATGTCAAGCTGATCCTGAATTTAAGGATACAAACAAACAGCATGATTAATTACCATGGGATAATTTTCCTCAGGTTTTAGTACAGAGCAGACACACCATAGCTAGCTCTCTGAAATTATCTGTGGGTTATAGGCATTATAACAAAACCTAGCTACTACATGGATATTTCTTCCAATGAAAGCCACCAGATGAATAATAACAATAATGTAATAAGGGTCAGGCTAAAAGAAGAGTGATCTTAGTCTGATCCAAGCATCGTTGTTCTTTTGCCAGTAGCAGCTTTATTGCAATGCTGCATTGTTTTTGTTTTCTTTTCTGTACTGCAAACTGGATTAGGAACCAAAGAGCAATGTAGTATCTCCAACATGAATGTATTTGATAGTACCAAAACATGGGTGTCAAGCATACAGCCCACAGGCCAGATCTCTCCCATGGTGTCATTCTATCTGGCCCACTGGGCTACTGGTGGGCTGCCAGAATTCGGGGGGAAGTTAGAAGGATGTGGCCTGTGGGTGTGGCAAAAAGGTGGTGAGGGACGGCCATGCAGGTACAGCTCCTGCTTGACCTGGAGCTGCTTGGTTATGCTGCTGCTGGATGTCTGCCGCCACCAGACCTGTGGCAGCTGCAGCTGGCCCCATGATATGTGTCCAGCAGGAGCCCCATCATCCAGATCTGGCTTGGGATAAGTTTGACACCGCTGTATTACAGGATCTAGTCTTAATGAGTCCTGATGAGCACATCTCATTACATTATTAGAAAAGCAACTGACGTGCTTTTCCTTCTGTTTTTTAAAACTACTCCCTTGGTTACTCCCATATTATGTCCACCCTGTAAATGATGAATGATCATTTTTCAAGTGACCTTCTGCTGATGATCTTCAGCAAGCTACACTGTGGGGTGATACCAGACAGATAACTTCAAACATCTTTTCAATATTTACAAGTGTAAATATCAACAGCAGCTAAACTGTAAAAGGGGCATTCTGAGAGTGCCCAAACAGCTAACTCATCAACACTGGTGACCTCTTACATAATTTACATGACACCCTGCAGCATGTTTTGCTGAAACTATGTTAACCACATTGGAAACAATGACGAAGAGGCCACTTCTGGTAAGGTTTTAAACTAAAGAACACCTACATAAACTGAACTCTGTTCATTCACATTATTAACTGTTTACCTTTTAATTGCCTATAATTATTGAGTAGTTAGTGAATTTCACAGTAAGTGTCATATACCAGTATCATGCGCTTGTTATTTTGGCACCTACAAACAGAGCTAGGGACAAGAATATACAATTATTACAGCAAAAGTTTAACCCTTCACACTCAACTAAAAAGAAACAAGTGCTTATGTTGTCTGATATATTCAACGTATTATTCCTATGTTGTTTGCAGATCACCAAAACCATGCACTAAAGTTTTCTTTATCCAGACGGGGAAAACATATTATAGTACTGGTTCTTTCTGGTCACAACCCTCATGCCTGCAGCCAACACTAGGTGCTGAATTCTGAGCAGTAACAGAGGAAGGAGTGGGAGGCAGCTTCTGTTCAGTTTTGTACCATCCACAGAACATAATAGATTTGTATTGCTATTATAATACTCTATGAAATGATCATGTCTTGTTCAAATACATCAGAGTTTTGCTCTATAGAACTCTATGGACTTCTATGGGATTCTGAAATTATATAGGGATATTCTTGCTGCTCTCACTTTGGTGCAGGCAACCACACAAGTTCTGCTGCAGGACAACCCTTTCTCTGTTAGGAGAGCAGGTTAGAATTGTCCCTCTGAGCAAAGTCATTGGAGCAAAATGGCAGCTGGCACTCTGCCACGCCTGAAAACAATTTGGACCTCCCAAGTTTCACACATTGTAAAGGCAGTTCCATTATATTTCAGTTCCCCAAAGCTAGTCAGGATCCACTATAATTAGCTTATGTCACTACTGCCTCTGTGAGGCTTCAGCAATAATAAGCAATACGGAAAGGGGCTTTTGAAGTGCTAAGCCTGATGGGACTAACGGCAGCCTGTGTGTTCAGCTGCCCTTCTGTACAACTCTGAGTTGTGGGAAGTTACTTGCCAAGCTGTGACCCACTTTACAGGGATGCTTGAAGAAAAGAGAGGGGAAAAAACAGTGTGGTGAAAACGCTGCCTGCAGAACTGCAGAGATTTCAGTTGCCCCGGGCTTGACAGGTCATCATGTTTCTGGGTACTTTCCATTCTGTGTCTCCCTTTACTGTCCCTGGGGTGTGCAGGAGGATGGGGTCATAGAAAAAAGGGAAAGAACAGCATAGAAGGCAATGTAAAGTAGAGACTTGCAAGCTGTAAACAGATGTCCTTATGAGCTGTCCTGGGAAATCCAGCTGTACTGGGAATGCCGAGGGATTTCAGTGGTGCATCTCTACAAACAGGGGCCCCTGAAGCCCTTGGAGTGCCTTCCTGGGGTTCCTCCATCGGCAGAAGTGTGCCATGAGTTGGGGCGTCGCAGCATGACATGTACTCTCCCTCCCTGGTAATTGATAGGGCACACCTCTGCAAGCAGGGAACCCAGGCAGGCACTCTCAGGGCTTCATGGGCCCGATCCTGCATGCCATGGAACTACCCTTGCAAGAGAACTCCAGGGTGTGCAGGATTGGTGGGCCTGTGAAAACCAAGGAGTGCCTGCCCTGGGCAGCTGGAGAGCGTCCGCAGCTCTGGACTGCCCACGCTCTCCCACTAAAGTAAACAGATGTTTAAAGAGATAACGGAGGGAGAAATGATGGCCAAGATAGTGTCCTAGAGGTTAAAGCTCAGGATAGTGCATCATTTAATTTAGAATCCACACTGCCATTGATTAAACACAGTAACAATTGGAAGCATGAGAGGTCCAAGAATAAATGGTAAATTGCGATGTGTTCCTGCCAGAGAAATGGCAGTGTTTAAAGTTACTCTCTTATCCGCTGCTCAGCAAAGTATTATACAGTGTGTTGCCTTGTTGGCTCTACAGTGTAAAAGCAGCACCTGTTCACAGAGCTGTCAGAAATATTTCTGCGCTTAGCCTGGGTTGACAGCAGTGGGAGATTTCTCCCAGAAATTCTAAGGGAAGTCTAACTTTTTAACATCATAATCTAATTTTTAACATACATTACATAATGTTTTTAAAAACCCCTACAAAGAACGTGAACCATTCATTTTTATTGTTGCAAATGTGATTTTTGTTGTTTTTATTCCTGTCTTAGGAATGGTGTCATGTGAATGGGCCTG
Source organism: Alligator mississippiensis (assembly GCF_030867095.1). NCBI lineage: Eukaryota > Metazoa > Chordata > Crocodylia > Alligatoridae > Alligator > Alligator mississippiensis. The sequence continues at coordinate 133,234,607 of NC_081827.1, read as the reverse complement.
ACCTGGAATGTGATGTACTGCAGTGAAATGTACTGTAAATATTGACCTCAATCATTATTTTCAGCCAGTATTCCTATTCAAATCATGACAATTCAGCAGTATGGATTCCCTTGAGGACTCATCTACACAGGGACATTCAGGAAAGTCAATCTAAAAGAACTAAAGTTATGACTTGCAAGTGGATGAGCTAAACATTGTTTAACTTTCCATAACAACACTTTTGATCAGTATGAGGTTGGTCTGAATTTGAATTAGTTGATTTAGCTCCAGAAAGTGAATTAAAGCCACATTATGCTGATCTTTTACAAATTTAGGATTTATCTAGACACAAAATTGCAGTGGTTTAAACCACTTTTGAGATTCTGGGAAAAATCTCTTGTGGTAGTACTGCTTATGTTCAAGCTCTAGCCCCTTTTTTCTGTGATTGCCCAGGCTTGGGCCCCTGTGGTATAGTCCAACTCTTTCCTGCCATGTCTTGATTATTTTATGATGTTATTAGTTGGGAGGTGTTACTTCTTTTCTACTGCAATTGGACACCGACAATCTACGTGGGGATTTACTGGGATCACAACCTCTCCTGAGTCTCTTTCAGATGCCACCCAAAATTTAAGTCATCGATTGAATCACAGTCTTATTTGGGTTAAACAATTTTCTTTTTCTGATTTATTTTTACATCTATAACCAACCCACAGCTAGACAGACTGTGCTTATTGTATGCTGTTCAGGTAAATCTTAATTTTACTCTGGAAATATTTGGCCGGCTCACTCCACTCTCATATAATACACAGTTTAGGATAATTATAACTTAACAATTCAAACTAAACAAGGAATTTTTACTTCTTTTTTTTTTGTTTCGGTCTTTATCATACAGGTTGCCCTGTCTCTGGGCAAGATCTTATCTCATTAGATCTCTCCGTGTATTCCTGCTTCTTTAAGGGTGAGGGAGTAGCTGTCACTCAGGCTCTCTCTCCCATGAAACCCTCTAGAGCCCAACTGGCTCCACTAAATATTCAAACACAATAAAAGAAACAATAAACATAGCTTCTGCGATGACCTGAAAGACAGCCACTTTTCTCTCCTCAGCGCTGTTTCAGCTGACGCTCCTTTGCTGTTTAGAGCATTTTTTAAAATGTTTTTTCTTGAAGATGAACCCTTTTCACTGGTGACTCCCAGATTAACAGGATCTGGTCGAGCTCCTTCCTTCAGTCAAGACCAGTCTTCAGGGGGTCTCTCTCCCCCAGCAGCCTTCTTGGGTTTCTTTCTGCTGAGTTGTCTTCCATTCCCCTCTCTCTCCCGGCATGCTGCCCCTCCCCTCATGGGGCTGCTCTATCTTAAAGGAACAGCTGCTCTGGCACCAGAGCTCTCCTTCCATCTTCTCTTCTCCCCTCCACTCTGTCTCATTCCCTATGGTAAGTATCTTATTTTTAGCCAGTTCCTCTTCACACCCCTGCATTGACACCTATTTTGGTTTGAGGGTTACTTTGTTCGGTTTACTTTAAACATGTTTCAAATTGACTTCAGTTAAAATAAGCTGCTCTTGGTAGGAATAACAATATCCAGACAACCTTTTGCACAAGCTTAACTAAAACAGCTTGAATGTACACCTCTTCTAACTCACTGATAATTACTTACTAAAAAAGAAAAACCTCACTAAAGTGAATGAAATGGTACTCGTAGGTCATGCCTGTACCAGCCTTTACCAATCCTGGGCCCACTGCTGGGAAACAAGTGTTGTCCATTTGCTCTTGCTCTGTGCCAACCCAACACTAGCAATTAGGTACTGCATACAGCCAGAAGTGTAACTGGCTAGTACTGTGCCTTGGGCAATGACAGTGCACTGTGCAAGTGCAGTGGCCAAAAGTTCACTGTTGTTGGGGGATGTCACCTTTTTATTTTGCTGAAAACACACGTTGTATAGCCATTTAAACACTTTGAGTTTTAGCACCTAAAAAGGAGGCTCTCCACCTCACAGAAGCAAACCTCCAGCTACTACTCTTGTACTGTGCATTATATCACTGCTGCCCATCCTATTGCCTAAGCTGTGGGGGAAGGATGCAGGATATATGTGTGTGCTGGGACAAGGTAGGATGGGAAGATGAGGCATCCACCAGCCCACTTTTGGTGATCTCCTCCACTTCTACAGTACCCAGGTTTGTGCCTGGGTTGCCCACCCATTGTTTTGCTACTGGATACAGCTCAGAGGGGTGGTAAGTATTCATACCAACACTGTTCTCAGGCTCTCCTGAGAGTAGAACTGCAGCACAAGCCTTCTAAATCAGCTGTTCTACCAACTTGTCAGACTCAGACATGCTTAAGGAGTGAGTGGGTAGGACCTGTTTCAGTTTCTAAACAATTTTTGTAAAACTGCATCAACTTTCTGAGATAGACAAGGTCCCAATCCTAGTGGCCTGAACTCTTCACCAGAGTACACTGCTTCTCTTCTATTCAGAGAACAGAGAAGATGGCAGGCTTAAAGTACTATGCCACAAAATACTTGAAGCAGGTGCCTGCAAGTCATCTGGCTGCAAAACAAAGAGCAGCAGACAATTTATATCCTCTCCCTCATGAGCAAACAAATTAAGTTTTGTTGTGAAATGCATCACTTGCAAATTTTCAGTGAAGACAATTTACAAAGGAAAATAAATCTACTCATTTTGCGGTAGACTTTCATTAGTACTGGTTTTAAGTTCAGTTTATATTAGGGTTCTCCCAGAGTCACAGAAATATTGTTCAAGTGGAATTGCCATTAAGAAATTATCTGTTTGGGTTCTTTCTCAATTAAATTTTGTAGAAATGTTAACAGTAACTATCCTTGTTCCCCTCCCACCCCACTACCAGAGGGCACAGTGCTAAACATAGCTGTGGTAAGTCCTGAAATAATAAATTTATCTTCTTACAGCCATATCTAAACAGAGCTAAATACATGAGGGGGGAAATGCCTTTGATGTGGTTTCTGTTCTTAAATATGGAACTACAGTGTGAAACTGGAAAATGGACCACCATGTACTGTCACTGATTTATATCTTCACCAGTTTTATAGGGCCTGATCTCTTTTATACCATTAAAGTATTCAGTGACTTTAATGGAATTACTCCTGATTTACACTAGCATGATAGACAGTAAAACTAGGCTTGAAGGACCAATTGTTTTGAATCAGCTTAAGAGAAAGGAATATGAACAGAGCTAGAAGTTTTTTTGAAGCTGGACCACTAGGTAATAGTTTCGTCGTGAAGCACAACTAAGAGTGATTTTTGGGTGAGTTACTCTAAGATGCGTTCATTATTGTTGGATCAGTTCTTTTTGCACTGTCTATCTAGTTCAAGGTTCTTTATGACACATTTACATCAAATGAGTCTCACTTGCGAGTGTCAGAAAGTAAACAGCAAAGTGGAAAGATACTTCCTTCAAAGGAAAAAGCCAGAATTCTTTTTTTCTACACTGCTTTTTCTACAAAGAATCAAACAGGACTCAAAATTACAGTAAGGCATGATCCATCCCAGGCCATTAAACAATGTCATATCTACTGCAATCAAGCTGTACTCATTAGGACAGGCAATACCACATAGGACACAGTGCAAAAGTGCACTTGGTTTTTTACATGCAAACACGTCTAACTGGAAATTGGAGATCCAGATTGTTAGTTTGTGTAAATTGACAGAAGTCAGCGAAGCAATCTAGATGTCAACCAGGTGCAGAGTTGACTATGATAATTGTTATATAAGTCACAGTCACTGCTGCATTTATTTAAGGCAGTGATTCTCAACCTTGTTAAACTCAAAGCATCCCTTATTAGACTCAGGGCATCCCTTGGAAAATGCCAGCTCTTAGTTTTCACTCATTTTTTCACTACAGAAGAAAAAAACAGAACAATTCTCCTGTTTTAGAGAACCCAGAGGGATGACAAGGCAGCTCTTAACATTATAGTGTCCTATTGGAATTCTCTGGGTTTCTCTTGCAAATCATATTTGCACACCTAAGGGTGTTAGTACATGCTACATTTTGCATGTGCTAATTCTGAGGAATGTTAGGCAGTATTATACTTAGCACATGCCGTATACAATTGCATATTAAGGCTTAATACCCTCTCTAACATGCACAGCTCTGATTTGCTGCTGGACAGCTGGCAAGCAGAGGCATGGCTAGGAGCTGCCAACTCTGACCTGTGGCTGCCTGAATCTCTGGCTATCCAGCGCTCCCATTCACCTGCTCCCCTTCCCCTCTCCTGCAGTTCCTCAGAAGCTCCCTGCTCAACCCTCTTCCAACTCTCCCCCACCATTCAGGTGGCTTCCAAGCCATTCATGGCTGCTTGGCTCCCCTAAGTCTTTGTCAATCTGGGGCAATAAAGTTCTGGATGACAGATCATCCACTGGGGGAAGAGAGGGAGTAGAAATGGGGCATTCTGGGATACTGGCATTGGAACTGTGGAGCTGATTGATATTATGGCAACACAAGTGGCCTAACACTAGCTAGAGATAATCTTAGTGCAAATAGGTATAACTCTGCAATGTTCAGAGGACACCTAGCACATCTTTTCCTGCCTTAACATATGGACACTCTCATCTTAAGGGCAATTAACATGTGGGAAAGGTAACATCTCACATAATTGTCTGGCACTCTGCAACATTCTCAAAAGAATCTCAAGGCACCACAAGGAGCTGTGGCACCCTGCATAAGAATCTTTGATCTAAGGAGCTGAAGGGCCAAGCCAAGAAAAACAACAGGCAAAGGGTTAACAAAGGGTCTGGGAATGAGAGAAGAGGATTATTTTCCACCAGGTAAAGAAAAGGTACACCTTAGAAATGGCTTTATCTTTAAACCCGCAGGTATGTTTGCATCTTTCCATCTCTCGTAGCATAAACAGTTTGGCAGTAGGGAACCAGAAGTTCCCTACTTTAAGGCTACTTCAAGCTACTATGCTTGCTGCTTTGCTCTACATATAACCTATCTGGTTCCTATGCTTCAGCTGCAAAAGGCTCTGTGAGGCTATTCTGATAAGACACGCATAATAAGTTGGCCTCAACTGATACTCACTTCAGTGTTACAGAGAAAATATTCTGTTCCCAAGTTAGAACCCTGCAATAGTGGAAGTGTTTTCTAACTGCTATGTTGTCCAGGTTGCTGTGTTGCTGATGATATGGGAAAACAGCTCTATTTCTATTTGCTTACAGTTTCCAAAAAGACCTTTGCAACCCTTTGTCAAAGTGACAGGGCACTGACAACACTTAGGCACAAGCAGGAGAATAGATAGTTTTCATTGGGCAGATTCGCTTATTCATGTTGTACTTCCTTTCCAGAGCCAAGAGCCCCAAGGAAATTCAGATAAGCCAAAAATGAAACCACCGGGTTTTATTTTTCCAGTCAGGTCTGCTGCTTAGAGGCCTCATCATTCAACGTGAGAGATACTGTATCTTCACATTCTGTAGTTTTAATTGGTTTGGGGCGCCCATAGAAAGGATAAGGGGGAGTCCATAAAGTTATCTTAAGTGAAAGAAGATGTGGAGAAGATTGAAAGAGTCCAGAGGAGAGCCACACGCATGATCAGAGAGCAAGAGAACAGGCCTTATGAAAAGAGGCTGTGAGCTATTGGACTCTTCAGCCTGGAGAAGCGCAGGCTCAGGGGTGACTTGGTGGCAGCCTATAAGTACATAGGGGGTATGCATCAGGATCTGGGGGAATGCCTGTTCACTAGAGCACCCCAAGGGATGACAGGGTCCAACTGTCACAAACTCCTGCAAAACTGTTTTAGGCTGGGCATAAGGAAAAAATTCTTTACTGTCCAAGCCCCCAAGGCCTGGAATAGACTCCCCCTAGAGGTGGTGCAAGCACCTACTTTGGACACTTTTAAGAAACATTTGGATGCTTATCTTGCTGAGATCCTTTGACCCCAACTGACTTCCTGCCCTTGGGGCAGGGGCTCGACCCGATGATCTTCCAGGTCTACTATCTATGAAATCTATGAAAGACATTTAGAGTAACAGTCTCTTCTATTCTGAATTTCTCAGGATGGAGTAGGATACCTGGTGATAAGATGTTTTAGTAACAGCAGCAAACAAGTGCCTCTGAAATGCTTGTTTTATGCAACAAGTCAGCTTGCTTAGTCATTTGTATAAATATCCTCTGGCAATCACAGTGATAGTTTTGTTCTGTTTGAGTTCTGTGTTTTTTTAACCATTTTTCCCTGACTCCTGTGCTCTTCCTTCCCAGTCTCCTGTTTCCTTTCACACATGTTCTTTTGCTTTCTAGTTCCCCAGTAGATGACAAAGTCTGGGGTGTCAGTGCAAAAGTCATGCAAAACCTTCTTTGTACTGCCCTGATTCTGATGCTGCTCTTTCAGTCTCTGTAAATGGAACTGAAACAGTCCAAAGGTGTCTCCAACCTACATTGGCCATAAAAGGTCCCATGTGGCTAACAATGCAATCAAAGATCGGTGAGGTGCAACTTCCCATGCCAGTGGTTCTCAAACTTCATAGACTCAAGGGGTGCCCCTCAGAAAATGCCAGCTCTAGCTTTCATTTGTTTTTTGACTAAGGAAAAACAACAGAGCAATTCTTCTGTTGCAAAGAGCCCAGAAAGACCACAACAGGTCAGAATGTTTATGACACTATAGCCCATGCTAGACATGGATGGCACAAGGCGTGATGTTTGGAATGAGGCAAAAAATTTCTCCAACTCATCTCACCACTGCAGTTTTCCCCAGCCTGATCCTATAGATTGGACAGGGGGAGGCTCTGACCCAGATCAAGGGCTGCCCACAGACCTCAGCAGGCTCCAGACTTAGGGTTGTCCCAACAATCAGCTGATTATCAGAGCCAGCCTCAGACAGTTCTGGGTCTGGTTTGACACCCCAGGCTGTCTGGGGCTGGGTCTGAAAATCAGCTGATTAATGTTTTTAGAAGTACTGAGGCATCAGGATCCCAGAATCATGGAGCGTCTCCCCCATCCTAGGGTCCCCATGTCCCAGAATGTTTAAAAACCATGTATTCAGTCTGTCTCCCCACAACTTGATATTTTAAAGCAGGGGTAGGCAAAATATGGCTTGCAGGATCTAACCCACAAAGTGATTTTACCTGGCCTGCAGCTGCCCCTCTGAAAACAAGCACCTCTTTGCCCTCTGTGAAGTAGGCACTGGCTGCAGCAGTATCTGTGGTTGCAGTTGCTAGGTAGCCACCCTCTTTCCCAGCATGGCCTGTCCTGTCCCCCAGCTCCAAGGCAGGGGATGCTGGGGATGGAAAACTGAAAGCTCCTGGCTAGGTTTCTGCCTGGTAAGGCTTTGACTCAGTGACTGTGTCATAGAGGAGACAGTCTGGGCCACAACGAGAGTCCAAGTACAGTCATGGGTATGAACTGGCTGCACGCCGGGGACTTGTATTACTGGGAGCCACAGGTTATCTGGGCCAGGCCCCAGTAGGCATGCAGGCACTCTTACAGCTCCATTGTGTGCCGCCACATGCGGCTGGTGCAGGAACTCGGCCATCTGCTTGGGACTTCAGCCAGGAACTGCGGGTTATCCAGGCCAGGCCCTAGTAAAGAAGCAGGTGCTGCTAACAGCCCCGCTGTGTTCTGGCATGTGCTGCACCATGTGTGACTGGCATGGCAACTCAGGCTGGAAGCTGCAAGGTATTCAAGCAGAGCACTAGTAGGGACAAAGGCTCCACTAATGGCCATGCCGTGTGCCCGCAGGAGGCGAACTGCTCCTGCTGCAGCTGTTGGCACATTATTTGGCTATAATTTGTTAAAGTTATATCTTCTGAAAGATTTTATGCATGTAGCCCTCTATTGGTTGAGTGCCACTCTCAGGAAGGTCTGATGGCCCTGAAGCCCCCATTGATTCATCAAGTGCGATGGGGTAGGTTGTTAGAGGGATCACAATGCCTCAGGGGCACAGACCTGAGGCACAGACCTTGTGGCTTAGGGGGAAGGGCTTCTGGGGCCCCAGGGGCAGGCCATGCACCATGAGGGTGAGACCTCTGGGGGGGCAGTCTTTCCCAGTCAAGGGGTGGACAGTCTGATGTCAGGGACCATGTGATGGGGCAGGAGATTCTGGGACCAACATGGCCACCAACATGGCAGTGAGTGGGGCAGGTCTTAGGGTCAGATGAGTGGGCCTTCTTATGTCATGGGCCATGTGACAGGATGGGACTTCCAGTTCCAAGACCGTGAACCCTGCTCCCAAAAGCAGTACTTCTGGGGCAAGGGGAGGGATGTCCTGTGGCAAAGGTCAGGGGGTAGGGGCAGGACTTCCAGTTACAAGATGGTGGCCAGGGGGTGAGGCACCTGTCAAGGGGCGGAGCTTAACAATTTGACAAGAAGTGTACCCATGCAGCCCTCAACAGCTCACCAAAACTCATTAAGTGGCCCTCTAGCCCAAATAATTACCCACTCCTGTTTTAAACTTTAAGACGAATGAATATTTCACTCTCGTGTCAACTCTAGTGTACCAGATGATCATCCTTATGCTGGAATGATCCTGCCTGGGGCAGTTAACTCTTTGCAGAGCAAACAATGTTGGTAGTGTACGCTATGTGACAGACTAAACTGAAAAATCCGACTCGGACTAATTTCTGACCTTCTAAACTAAGGATATCATTGAAAAAGGCCTTCAACTGTGGTGTTTGCCACTACTGTGTGGTAGCAATCCAGTTTCACTCCAGAAACAAACATTCTCCTTTCCAGACCCATATGGACATTTTCTCTAAGAGGTGGATAACAGAAGGGATACCAGATTGCCATGAGGTGATTAAAAGTTAGTAGAAATCAATGCAACTGATTCAAACTCATACCGCAAATCACTTGGAAATTTTGCAAATGCTTAATGAGTTTCGTTTCTTTTTGGACGGTCTACCTAGTATCTCCAGTTTGTCTCGACTCCCAGATTTAGATTCCTCCCTCTCCCCTTTTTTATACATGAAGCTGTACACGTAGAGAAATGTGTGTGTGTGTAGAGCAGAGACTGTGGCAGGGTGGGTCCTGAGAGATTCTAACCCATTTCATGAATTCTCTTATGTTATGGGGGATCTTATGACCCCAGCTGACTTCCTGCCCTTTGGGCAGGGGGTTGGACTCGATGATCTTCCGAGGTCCCTTCAGGTCTATGAAATCTATGAAATCGTATCTGAGGGATGTGGTGTAGCGACAGTATCAAAGGCTAGGGTGCTTTTCCTGGGCTACAGTGTTTGAAAGATTTATGTTAAAGATAAAATTACTCTAACGAGTGAAGTACAAGGATCAGGTTTTTTCCAGTCTTTTCATTAAAAAATGTTCCAGTGGAATGTGCTCTCTGCTGGCATCATGGACTGGGTGCAGCAGAGCACTTGAGCATGTATTTAACTGTAAATGTCTGAGTAATCCTTTTGAAGCTAATGGGATTATACACATGCTTCATGTTAAGAATGAGATTACATATTTATGTCAGTAAGGTTCAGAGTTTCTTGCAACTTTCATTTTTCCGTAATAAATCTTCATTTCCCTTCTCTGAAGATAAGTCCTATGTTACTGTCACTGGCTTTGCCCAGGGAGTGCTCCATTTACAATCCCACAAAAGAACCAGTCAAATAATCTGTAAACACCAGATTTATTTATATAATAAATGTCTGTATGTGCCTTTATTAAAATGTAACCAAACGGCATGCTAAGTGCCATGGTGTGGAACCTGACCTACTTTCTGTTTACATGACTGTAGCTACCTATGGTGATAGGCCTGACACCTTCTTGAAGGACTGACTTAAGAGTCTCCAACAGTAACTGTTTTCCAGTCAAGAGAAGGATTTTGCTACAGAGAGAAACTAGGCTGGAAATAACATTTTCTTTCCAGTTGGACAGGATGGGGCTGGAGCTTCCCAACTAAATCCCCAATGGCAGTATTGTAGCTCATCATGTTTGTCCGGCACAGCCAGAGGTAGGTGGGGCCCATGGCAGGGAGGGAGGGACCCCAACCCCAGACAGCTATGGGGCAGCTAAGTTCAAGCCAGGGAGGGACATGCCCCTGCTCCCAGCTCCTACTTCGCCCAGCCCCCAGGGAACCACATGACTGGAGCCTTGCGAACAGGCTGCACAAACAGGTGGGTTTGTCTGCCTGGCGTGTGAGTTAGCATGGAGTTTGCGCAGGAGGGTGAGCGGGAGGGCCTGAGGCCTGTCTGTAAGCCCCTAGGGTAGGTAGTCACAGTTAGCCAGACTACCACCAGTAAAATGTGGATGGGCACATGCTGCTACCCGAGGGTCTCCTCGGGGTCTGTGGCCCCCGTCCTGGCTCCTCAGAGGCCTCCACCTAGAAAGACCACATGGTTCCAGGCTCCATGCAGATGAAGACCCTGGCCCTTGGCTGCAGGGGCTGCCTGACACTTTTTGAGGCTCTGGAGTCTGGGAGCATGTCCACCTCCCCTTGTGAGGTCTGCTCCCTTTTGGGGTCTCTGGTACGCCAGCTGGAGGAGCTCCAGGCCGTAGTTCAGAGACTGCACGCCATCAGGGATGGTGAGTGGGAGTTCAACTCCTACTACCAGGTCCTTCACCCCCTGGAGGGGGAGGGCAAACCAAGGTCACCTTCCAGGACAAGGAAGGACTTGGGGCCCTCCCATGCTGTCCAGCCAAGGGGTTGGACCAAGGTAGTCAAGGGCCCCAAGGCCTGCTGCACCAAGGTCCCTGCCCCACTGGAGCTTTGCAACAGGTACGAACCTCTTGCAGCCCCAGCAGAGCCTGCTATACTGCCAGCTCCAGTAGACAGCACAGGCTCAACTATAGCTACCACCCCCACTCTCCCTAAGACAAAAAGCAAAGTGTTTGTCGTGGGAGACTCCATCCTGAGGGGGACTGAGGGGGGCAACCTGCTGCTCCAACCCCTTAGCCCGGAAAGTTTGCTGCTTCCTGGGAGCCCGTATCCAAGACATTGAGGAGAAGATCCCTGAATTCCTCCGGCCCACTGACCACTACCCTATGCTCCTTATCCACGTGAGCACAAGTGACATGGCTGGGAGCAATCCCAGCCAGGTCATGAAACACTATAGGGATTTGGGAGCGGGGCTTAAGGGGTTGGGGGCACACGTGGTGTTTTCCTGGATCCTCCCAGTCTCGGGATATGGGCTGAGGAAGGAGAGAAGGATTGGGGTAGTAAACCAAGGACTGCTATGCTGGTCTTATTGGGAAGGCTTTGGCTTCCATGACCACAGTCCGCTCTTTGGTGAGAGAAGCAGCAAGCTGCTGGGAAGGGATGGCCTCCACCTCTCTCCACTGGGGAGGAGGCTCTTCGCAGCCAGACTGGCTGACCTGCTCAACCGGGCTTGTGTACACAAATGCCAGGAGCTCAGGGAATAAACAGGATAAACTTGTCCTCTTGCTTAACACAAATAATTACGATGTCATAGGCATAACGGAGACCTGGTGGGACTCCACCCATGACTGGACCACAGGTATAGATGGCTATACCCTGTACAGGAGAGATCGAGTGGAGAAAACGGGTGGAGGTGTAGCTCTCTATGTCAAGGAAAGCTACGTGTCCCTGCAAGCCGACATTGGCATCCAGGGTGGGCGATTGGAGACCCCCTGGGTTGAAGTCCGTGGCAAACATGCCACAGGGGACACAATGGTGGGAGTCTATTACAGACCTCCTACCCAGGAGCAAGGGCTTGACAAGGAGTTCACCAGGGAATTGACTAAAGCTGGACGCTCCCGGTGCATCGTTGTCATAGGAGACTTCAACTACCCTGACATCTCATGGGAAGAGTGCTCGGCCAAATCAGAGTGGTTGCAAAGCCTTCTCTTGTGCGTGGATGAGCTCTACCTGACGCAAGAAGTTGACGGGCCAATGAGAGGTAAAGCGCTGCTCAACCTGTTACTGGCTACAGGGGGCGACCAATCAGTGACCTAATGATCAAAGGGAAGCTGGGTGACAGTTATGATGAGCTGATCACCTTCATAGTCCTACCACCTGGACGACCAGGTGACCTATCACCTGGCGACCAGGTGACCTATCACCTGGACAAGGGAGAAGAGATTGATGTCATATATCTTGACTTCAAAAAAGCCTTCGATCTGGTGTCCCATGATCGACTCTTGGAGAAACTGGTCAATTGTCGCCTTGGGTCCTCCACGATCCACTGGCTGGAAAATTGGCTCCGGGGTCGGACCCAGAGGGTAGTAATTGATGGAAGTCACTCATCATGGTGTCCTGTGACCAGTGGGGTCCCCCAAGGTTCTGTCCTTGGACCCATACTGTTCAACATCTTCATTAATGATGTGGACACTGGAGTCAGAAGCGGACTGGCCAAGTTCGCAGATGACACCAAACTTTGGGGCAAAGCATCCACACCAGAAGACAGGCGGGTGATCCAGGGTGACCTGGACAGGCTCAGCAAGTGGGCGGATGAGAATCTGATGGTGTTCAACACCGATAAATGCAAGGTTCTCCACCTTGGGAAAAAAAAAAACGGCAGCATCCTTATAAGCTCGGCAATGCTATGTTGGGTAGCACTATGGAAGAAAGAGATTTGGGGGTCATCATTGACCACAAGATGAACATGAGCCTGCAATGCGATGCGGTGGCTAGTAAAGCGACCAAAACGTTGGCTTGCATCCATAGATGCTTCTCAAGCAAATCCCGGGACGTCATTCTCCCCCTGTACTCGGCCTTAGTGAGGCCGCAGCTGGAGTACTGTGTCCAGTTTTGGGCTCCACAATTCAAAAAGGATGTGGAGAAGCTTGAGAGAGTCCAGAGAAGAACCACGCGCATGATCAGAGGTCAGGGAAGCAGACCCTACGATGACAGGCTGAGAGCCCTGGGGCTCTTTAGCCTGGAAAAGCACAGGCTCAGGGGTGATCTGATGGCCACCTACAAGTTTATCAGGGGTGACCACCAGTATCTGGGGGAACGTCTGTTCACCAGAGCGCCCCAAGGGATGACGAGGTCAAATGGTCACAAACTACTTCAAGATCGTTTCAGGCTGGACATAAGGAAGAATTTCTTTACTGGCCGAGCCCCCAAGGTCTGGAACAGCCTGCCACTGGAGGTGGTTCAAGCGCCTTCATTGAACACCTTCAAGATGAAACTGGATGCTTATCTTGCTGGGATCCTATGACCCCAGCTGACTTCCTGCCCTTTGGGCAGGCGGCTGGACTCGATGATCTTCTGAGGCCCCTTCCAGCCCTAATGTCTATGAAATCTATGAAAAATTCACCATCTGCCATAAAGCTGGCAAGTCAGCCAGCAATACAGAAGTCCTCGATTTCAGGAAAGCTGACTTTGACAAGCTCAAGAACCTTGTAGGTGAGTCCCTAAGGGACCATGACCCAAAGGGGAGGGGAGTTCAGGATGAGTGGTTGCTCCTCAAGGGAGCGATCCTGGATGCACAAGCTAAGTCTATTCTGTCTCAGAGGAAAGGCAGCAAAAGGGCACAGCAGGGAATTAGTGGACATCCTGTGTCTAAAATGAAAGACCTACAAAGGATGGAGCACTGGATCCACCTCTAAGGAGGAATGTACTGCACTGGTCTGGACCTGCTGGGAGCAAACCAGGAAAGACAAGGCTGTGACTGAACTCCAACTAGGTACAAGTATCAAGGACAATAAAAAGTTCTTTTTTAGATATGTGGGGAGCCGGAAAAGCAAGTGCAACATTGGACCCCTGCTGAACCAGCTGAGACAACTGACAACCGATGCCCAGGGAAAAGCCAACTTGCTAAACGGGTACTTTCCATCGGTCTTTCACCAGTCCCTTGGGCACGGGCCCATTACGGGATGGGAAGACCTGGGTGAGGGAGATTCCTTACCCTCCATCAATGCTGATCTTGTGAAGGAACACCTTGAGAAGCTGGACACCTTCAAGTCAGCCGGCCCTGACAGTTCACAACCCAGGGTACTCAAGGAGCTGGCAAGCATCATAGCTCAGTCCCTGGCACAGATCTTTGAGAGCTCCTAGCACTCTGGTGAAGTGCCCGAAGACTGGAAGAAGGCCAATGTGGTACCTATCTTCAAGTAGGGGAGTGTACCCGCCTCCGCTCTACCAGGTGTTCGCGCGCTGCCTTTGCCCGAGCCCCGGGCTTCGTGCGCCCTGACTCTGGAAAGGTACCCCAGAGGTTACCCCGGCTGGTATCAGGGGGGCCCCTGAACTCGCCTGCCATGACTTTGATGATATCTTCAGTGGGGGTGGGGGAGGCCACCCTTGGGGTACCTACCGGTGTCAGCGCATCCCTCGGCGGGTAACCTGGTGGCTCCGTCCTCCCCTACACCCTGTCCACTTGCCACCTTAGGCTCTTCCTCTTGGGGGTTTCCACGTCGCCCCCGGCTTGTCACCCCCTCGCCTCAATATGCCGCTTCGTCAGCAATGGTCTTCGGGCTGGGCGTACTGCCTATGGGGACGCCAGCCCACTCCCTCCGTCCTCGTACCTGCGCTCCCCACAGGGGTCCACGGGGGAGCTGTCCCTCCTGCCGGCTCTGCTCTGTATTAGGCACCCGGTTGCCTCACCAGTGCCTTCTGTTTCACTGCAGCTGGCCTCCCTGCCGCTCCCGCTGCAGATGCCCTCGCTCCCCGCTCCGTAACCTGGGATCCAGCGAGCTCCTCCTTCCGTCCGGCTACCGGTGCTGCTGCCGGCTTCTCCACCGGTTCCGCTGATAGTCTCGGTGCTGGCCTCTCCACCAGCACCACTGCCAGCTGCTCTGCTCCGTTTCTCAGAGCCGCGCCTGGCTCCGCCTCCTCCGCTCCCGCACTCCGCGGTTGGCGGCTGACTCCCCGCTTGCTGGGGCTTCTCTCCCCAGCCTCCTTCGTCCAGCCACCCCGTTGCCTCGGCGGGGCCGCCTTTTGTTTCTCCCGGCCGGCATGCCCCGCCCCCGCCACTCAGCCACAGCCGGATAAACGCTGGCTGACGACCCGCGCCGGCAGCGCCAGCGCGTGGACTTCCTTCGGCTCCTCCGGCCCTGCAGGAGGTAAGCGGAACCCTTTGCCACTGCGAGGGTTTCCCGGCATCCCCGCTCCCCTGGGACAGGGAGGAAAGTGCATCCTGCAAACTACAGGCCCATCAGCCTGACTTCTATTCTGGGGAAGGTCTTAGAAAAGATTATCAAAGAGACCATTCTTAACGGACTGGCCAATGGCAGCATCCTGAGGGATAGCCAGCACGGGTTGGTTGCTGGTAGGTCTTGCTTGACCCATTTTATTTCCTTTTATGGCCAAGTGACCTATCACCTGGACAGAGGAGAAGAGATTGATGTCTTGTATAACTTGACTTTAAAAAAGCCTTCAGTCTGGTATCCCATGATCACCTCTTGGCAAAACTGGCCAACTGTGGCCTCAGCTTCACCACGATCTGCTGGCTATGGAATTGGCTCCATGGTCAGACCAAGAGGGTGGTGGTTGATGGAAATCAATTGTCATGGTGCCCTGTAACCAGTGAAGTCCCTCAAGGCTCTGTCCTTGGACCAACAGTATTCAACATCTTCATTAATGATGTGGACATTGGTATCAGAAGCGGACTGGCCAAGTTCGCCAATGACACCAAACTTTGGGGTAAAACATTCACACCTGAGGACAGAAGGGTGATCCAGGCTGACCTTGACAGGCTCAGGAATTGGGCGGACAAGAACCTGATCATGTTTGACACTGAAAAATGCAAGGTTCTCCACATTGGGAAGAAAAACCCGCAGCATCCTTATAGGCTCGGCGGTGCTACGCTGGCTAGCACTATGGATGAAAGGGACTTGGGGGTCATGATTGACCACATAATAAACATGAGCCATCAATGTGATGCTGCAGCTGGTAAAGCAAGCAAAACACTGGCTTGCATCCATAGATGCTTCTCAAGCAAATCCCATGATGTCATTCTCATTGTACCTGGCCTTGGTGAGGCCGCAGCTGGAGTACTGTGTCCAGTTTTGGGCTCCACAATTCAAAAAGGATGTGGAGAAGCTTGAGAGAGTCCAGAGGAGAGTCACACGTGTGATCAGAAGTCAGGAAAACAGACCTTATGATGAGAGGCTGAGAGCTATGGGACTATTCAGCCTGGAAAAGTGCAGGCTCAGGGGCGAACTGGTGGCCGCCTGTAAGTTTATCAGAGGTGCTCACTAGGATCTGGGGGAACGCGTGTTCACCAGAGCGCCCCAGGGGATGACAAGGTCAAACTGTCACAAAGTCCTTCAGGACCATTTCAGGCTGGACATAAGGAAGAACTTCTTTACAGTCCAGGCCCCCAAGGTCCCTTTTCCCCTGCTCCGTATACAACCATTGTGATTTTTTTCTTTAACAAAACATTCATAAACGTTACTTCCAGCAAACAGATTCATTGCTCTCTAGGGCCATATCTACACGTATGCTTTACTGAAGAGTAGCTAACTATCTGAGGAGTAAAGTGTCACCGCCTACATGTGTAATGGTATTAGGCGACACTAAACCAATTACCACTGCTGTAAGATTAATATGCTGGAGTAATTAACTGTGATTAAATGCATGTGTAGACACTGACTGTGAGCATAAATTGCACCTGATAAGCACAGCCAGAAGAGGCCAGACTCCTGCCTGCTGCCTAGCCACATACCACTGCACTTTCACTACCCTCCTGCCCCAGACAGCTCCTTTGCCACCTGATGCTGTCACCCACAGCCCAAAGCTGAACAAGGCAGGAGCGGCCCTTGTGTAAATTGCTCCTCCCCAGCTCAAATTGCTGCTGTCCCAGGTGCACATGCAGATGTTGTGCCCAGGAGTAGTTTACTCTGGCTCAAACTTCTCCAGAGTTTATTGCTTTTAATTAACTGCATGTGTAGATGTACCCAGTGAATCCTAAGCACTTCTGACAGAATCTATCCATGCAACCAAGTATGTACTAGGCATCATAATGAAAGGGCATATCATGCATTCATTTGTTACCTAATTAAGATTTGAATGTACAGATACAGATATTGTAAGACACAGGTTGGCAACCCATGGCCCATGGGTTAGAGCTGGCTCACATGACTTTGGATCTCATTTGCAGATGTGGGGCTTTGGCAGCATTTGGTGGGGAGTGGGGGCAGACTTTGGCTGAGTGCCACTGCAGAGACAAGCATCAACTGTGGGCACTCCCAACATGCAGCTGCAGAGGCAAGCAGTCGCATCCTTGTTCTCACCTGCTTGCCTCTGACCAGGGGCAGGTTACTTCAGCCCAGTCAGAAAAAGTTGTCTAACCCTGCTGTAAGACATTAACTTTCAGCTGGGGTTGCAAACATACAGCTCACAAAGCCATTTCACTCAGCTGCAGAGTTCCCTGCCAAATTCCCAGACACTTGCCAGGGATCCATATTAGTGATAGTGGAATGAGATATGGCTGTGTTAACCCCAGTGCTGCCACTTGCCCCACTGGTCCAGTGGGTCCAGACCTGGGCAGGGAGGCTCCTTGCTGGATCTGGCCCACAAGGAGGCCGGTAGTCAAGATCTATCCTGAGAGCATAGATAGGTTTGACACCCCTGATTTAAAAGACTCCATGGAAGGTGTTTTACTGACACCAGTATGAACTTGTTACCAAAAAGCTTCCAGTTTTTGGCCCAATTTTTCAAAGAAGCCATTTTTCAAAGAAGCTTTCACTTTTGCTAACCTTAATTTTGGGACATGCCCTTTGAAAGTCTACATGCAGAAATGTTGAGCTGTCTTGCAGCTGAAGTTGTGGGTGTTTGGGACTTGTGAAGTTCAGGGATGAGAAGTTTCAAATAGGGCACCAAAATCAGTGCCCTACATCTATATGACAGATAGAGATAATAATCAAAATCACATACCTGGAGAATTAGCAGCATTTGAATAATTGAAGGTGGAACCCTGGCTCTGGAACGTGATAGTGCATCTTCTAATTTAATGTTGAGGGTTATAATGTTCCTAAAGTGCAGAAGAGCCAGCTGACGAACTGAGGGCTCCTTCCCCTTAAAAACAGCATCAGCACAAAAGGGATAAGGAGCCATTTAAAAAAGACAATCAAAATCAGGAGTAGAAATTCTTCTCTTTAATTAAGGAGCAAGAGGAATAAGAAGTTCAACAAAAATTCAAAGGAAATATTGGGGTGGTAAAAAAAAAGTTCAATCCCACTTTATATCCTGTAACCTTAGTATGGCTCACCCCAGGGTTTTGCACAAGTTAAGAAGCATTGCCTTGGACTTAATTGTTTAGCCTGTAATCTACACAGGAATATAAAACTTAAATACGAGTGTGTGTGTGGCTTGGGGAAGGGCAAGGAAGACCTTGCCTGGATTTGTTCTCTGTAAGGGTATTCCAAATATTTGTAAAATCTATAAACAAAGTAGAATAAACTTTGGGGTTTCCTGGAACAAAGGTGGTGTTGTATTTCAGTTTCTTTTATCTACTTGTGCCCTGTTTTGGACTCCTTTTTCCAGTGTAAGGACTCCAAGCCAAACTGTGGCTTCCCCTCTTCCTAAAATTCACGGGAACCTTAACACAAGGCAATAGTAGAATTCATGTTTCATGTTCTATGTTCAGAGAACTACTTTTTCTCCAGTGAGAGCCAAATCTCACTACAAGTAGCTTCCGCCCAGAGAACACGATATATAACTTCTGACAACAGTAATGGTACCTGGTTGTATCTGTACTATACATTAACCCTGTGTCCTTATCTGTGCATGAACAAATTTGTTCCACTTGCTGGAATAAGGGCTTGTGTTTAGGATGTACAAAGCTGCAGACACATTTGGAAGAGTTCTCACAGCTGCCTCTGCAATAACCTTCAGCCAGCATGGAGAATAAATGAATGTTCAAGATTTATTTACACTTTTACACACAGAAAAAATCCCACTGTGTGGAAAATCCATCTTGTCATTTCTTCCAGACCCCTTAAGATAGTTTTAGAATGGTATTTGTATTCCAGTCTAACATAGACATACCAATAAGAATATATTTGCTACATATTCTTAAGGCTATAAAATCAAATGTAATTATTATATAATTTTAATGACAGTAAAACATTAGGACACTATGAAGCTTCGGTCCCTGATTCGATTTGGCAGAGATTCGGCTCAATTCGGTGGCCGAATCTCTGAATCTGAATTGAATCAGGAGACCTTTTAATCTCTCCAAATTGAATTGGAACCCTCCGGTACTTCTGGTCCATTTCCAGGTCTGCCGGGGAATGTGCGGGGGGGCCCCCCCATGCCCTCCCAGACTGGCGATCGGCTGTGGGGGGACTCCAGGTGCTCCCCCAGACCCAGAAGGCACCAGTCACCGAGCCACAGCAGTGTTTCTGCTCCACTTCTGGGTTTGCTGCTGAGCATGCTAGGGAGCCCCCTGTGCTCCTGTGGGATGCTCCATCCACCCCAGCATCACAGCATTGATGAGCCGCCTGGTACATTGAGGTATGTAGAAAAAACACTCAGAGTTGTGTCTATGTCTGAATCTCTGAATCCATTCGGAGAGATTCAGAAAGATTTGGAGATTCCGACATAAGACACAACTTTAAATGTTTCTTCTACATACCTCCAGGTACCAGGTGGCTTGTCAATGCTGTGATGTTGGGACAGATGGAGCATCCCATAGGAGCGTGGGCAGGTGCCCAGCGTGCTTAGCAGCAGACCCAGAAGTGGACCAGAAGCACTTCTGGTCCACTTTTGGATCTGCTGGGGGGTGCGCAGGGCCAGCCCACACCCCTCCGGCTCGGTAACTGGTGCCTCCTGGGCCTGGGGGGACACCCAGGGTTCCCTCGTGGCCAACTGCTTAGCCGGAGGCACGGGGGGCCTCCTGCACACTCCCCACAGACCCAGAAGTGGGCCAGAAGTACTTTCGTTCTACTTCTGGGTTTGGTGCTGAGCATGTGGGGGGGTCCCCAGTGCTCCTGTGGGATGCTCCATCCGCCCCACCATCTCAGCATTCACGAGCTGTGCCTGGTACCTCGATGTATGTAGAAAAAACATTTAAAGCTGCGTCTATGGCCAAATTGCTGATTCTCTGAATCAGCATCAAATCTTCAGATTCGGATTCAGCCGAATCGGATCAGGGACAGTGATCT
This sequence comes from Alligator mississippiensis, assembly GCF_030867095.1. Lineage (NCBI taxonomy): Eukaryota > Metazoa > Chordata > Crocodylia > Alligatoridae > Alligator > Alligator mississippiensis. The sequence goes on along the minus strand of NC_081827.1, from coordinate 133,214,654 downwards.
GAATTAACAAATCAAATCCTTGTCCCTGATTTGGGCCAAATCCAAATCAAATATGGCCTTCTTTGCACACACCTATAAACTGTGTAAACTTTTAATGGATGGGATTTTCAGAAGCACAGAAGTAATTTAGGAGCAGGAACTAGAATTCTAGAGGACTTTGAGGGCCATATCTCACTAAAATTCAGAGTTGGGGTCATAATTCCATTGAGTTCTTTAGAAAATCCTAGACAGAAGTTGCAGTAAAGAACACAAGTACCACTGTGTTTAGTCACATAAAGCTGGATTCACAAAGGTACATCAGAAATCTAAAATCTAAAAATGCAGATCAGTTAACTCACTTCAGTCTTTTAAACACCAGTCAACAATGTTTTCTAGCAGTGGGCTGGAATGACCCAGCTCAAGTTCAAGTTGAGCCGACACTAGGATCCTGCTGCCACTGCCGCTTATCCCTGTGGCTACTTCTCTCTGGATGCGTCTACATGTGCATTAACGCACTTTAGTTAATGAACATGAAATCTAGTATCTCCATTGTGAGGCACTAGGAAAATGCACATTAGACTGTCTTAATGCACATTAATTGAAGAGCACCTGCCACCCAGCTGTCGTACCCCATGAGGGAAGCCCCCTGCTGCTGAATCCCCAACTCCTTTGGAAATCCCTTGGACACTGAATTTCTGTTAATGATTTTCACCCACTTTGCACTGCTTTTAAATAACAGGGCAATTGTCAGAAGGAGGCTATATGTCTCCAGCTTTCGGTTCCTTTTTCCATGATTTTCATGTGAGCTCTACTTATGCAAATGACTTTACCGCATAAGAGCTGCATGACACTGGCCTACCAGGAGAGGCTGACAGTTGTGCCAGTATGTTGATCAACCAGTATAATCACTTTTTCCAGTTTTTCAAGATTCTAAAGTAATGAAGTAATTTATTTTTTACCTGCACAGGATAGAAAATAGCTTGAAGCATGGGCAAGACATCACTGAAAAAGAAATCCCACGTTTCAGCTAAGGTATCCAGCAGTTTCTGTCCTGTAAGAAAGCCCAAACCATAAAATAAGCTTGTGCATTTCTTCTGTTGTGAAGAGGAGATAGCTGCATTTGACAGGGAAATGAAGGAAATGACGTAAAATTCCTAATTACTGCAGAGCAAAGAGGGGATCATTTATCATTTTAACACTTTACAGGCTGAAAAATATTTCCCCATCCTGTATATAAGATCATACACAGCTTTTGGGCCTTTCAGGTCACATAGTCTAATACACTCACTGGCTTAAGGGATTCCCAGGGCAAAGTTTAGTCAGAGAGAAGAAGTATGGCCCAATGGCTGAGACTTGTATTCAGATCTCCATCCCACTGCAACTTCTACTGTGACACATAGGGGCACAATCTCCCTATGCTTCATTCCCTCAGCTATATCTGTGGGAAGCCAGTACCACCATACCCCATGAGGAGAGATGACATGAACAGGGTCCAGAAAAGCACCTCCGCTAGGAGGCACCCTATCACAAATCACAACCTCACTATGCACACATTGTATACAACAGGCATAATAACATTGAGACAGTTCTTGCTGTTGTATATTTACAGTTTATGGGTGTGGACATATGAACAGTGTACCTTGGTAAAAGAGCAAGGTTTTACTGTTTGCCAGCTTCTTGGGTAAAAGCTCAAATGTATGTTCTTATCCTGTGGTGAACAGAAGCTAAACTGTGATAGTTTAGCTTTCAATAAAGTGGGGTAAGATTCTGTGGTTACTCTACCCCATGGAATAAGCACACACACACAGACAGCTGAAATTCAGTAAAAGGCCTTTTCCCTTTTGCCTCACAGTAAATTGTAAATCCCACAATAAGCTAAAGCAGGAGTTGGCAACATTTTTGGGCAGATGGCCAAAAACATCCACAAGCTCAACTTGTAAGACATTGGTGTGCCAGAGGCGGATGCCGGGGAGCCGTGAGAAGCCTGATCCTTGTTGCGGCACTGCAGCTATGGCCCCCTCCCCAACATCTGCCCCGACGTGTGCAGACCAAGCAAAATTGCTTTGTGTGCTATCCTCTGGCAACCATGCTGGGGGTTGCCTACCCCTGAGTTAAGAAGAATTGGATTACTTGGTACTTGAGCTCATCATCAAAACTTTTTTTGAAAGTATATGACAAACTGCTTAAGGTTTGCAACCACGTTATTCCAACTGTTCTGTTCATCATCTGACTCTGCAAGTGACAAATGAGGATCCCCATGAGGTATACAGTAAGAGAGAGAAGATTATATGGTTGTATGGTATCACAAGAGGTATGAATCCCCACTGCCTTTCCTTTCATGCCATTGTAACCAATACAAAATGCATTCTAATTTACAAAGGTTTTCTACTGCCTTGCACCAACATAAATGACATGCCATGGTCAGAACCAGAACCTGAACTATTCTCACATACTAAATCCAGTATGCCAGTAGCATTCCTGAGGCACAATTCCTATTCATGGAATAAAAAATGCAACCATTTTATGTGCCAGAGTGAGAATTTTCATGAGAACTTACCACATTAACTGGCCATGTATGCTAGGCAGGGTCTTCCAGCTGGGGGGGCGGAGCGGGGCTGGGCGGGCCCTGCCATTGCAGGAGCTTGGAGTGGCTTCCCCTGGGACCTACTGCCCCTGGCTCCTTTCATCTTTGACATGAGCTAGGTACAGATAAATACTAATTTTCTAAACTTTTTAGGGGCCCTGTGGGCTGGACAGAATGGCCTGCAGGTCGTATTTTGCCCACCCAATTATCTAGCAGACCACATGCTGGTTATGGTCCCTGCTGAATCAACAGGTAGAATCAACAAGTAGCTGGTAATGTTCTGTTGTTTTCTTAATTGGGTGATCAACACTGTTATCAATTTCCTGCTGGGCTAATAATAGTGTCCTGCCAGAGCCTGGCCATGTCCCCCTCAGCTCCATGCTGTGGAAGGACTGGAAGGCTGCTCTAGCGCCTCCTCCCCACCCCCCGGCTTCTAGCCTGAGCCACTGCAGGCATGTACCTGCATTTCTGGGATGTCTGTCCAGTTACAAAACTGATTTAGCCCAGCCAGGTTAGACTAACCTGCAAAGATAGAATCAATTCAGGGTCAGGCTTTTTGAATGTTTGTCCCTTGCCCTGAGCTGCCTGCTACTGATCCCCCAACTCTAGATGTAAGCCTGGACTTTGTCTGTTCCTCATCTTGTCTGCTCCTGATCCCTTGGGTTGTGACCCTGTGACAGACCATGTCTTGCTCATACCTTTAAAAAGGTTCTCTTGTTGAGAGAACTGTCTTTACCTTAGCACATTCTTTATATTTTTGTAAGAAGCTGGCTCAGCATTATGCAGTATACAAATTGAATTTCAATGCATCAACAACAGCAAACTCAGCACAGTTGCTTGTCTCTGCTCAGTAAAACTGCATTTTGCCAGACAGGCCTTTCACTGTGGGATGTGGGAAAATTCTCAGAATCAGTGAGTGATTAGCAGTGCACACAAAGGAATTTGACTTTTGTGTCCTCTCAAGAACATTTATTTTATTGTTGGACAAAGGCCTCCAAATTTCCTACAGCATTTGCAAGAGCTAAAAGAAACATGACTTGATAAACTGAAGCCTTGCTTTGGTCGGTCTTGTATGCAACACTTGCACACATAATTTTCTCATTAGTGCCACAATATTTTTACTACCAATGGCTCAAAAATTATAGGAAACACTTTGTTTTGTTTCAGTATTTTCCATTTCATGGAAAATAAAAAAAAGCGCCCGGGGGGGGGGGGGTGGGGAGGGAGGATGAGCAAAATGTTCTATTTGGAAAAAAAACTGAGCCTGGAAGCTCACAGCTCTGTGGCTACCAAGGTTTCCTGGGCCTTGGGTCTAATGCCAGGCTTCCAAACATCCTCCTGCTGAGCCAGGAAATAAGCCATGACTAGAACAAGATCTCCCAGGACTTCCAACATCTTAGCTCTGCAGAAAAGAGTCAGGAAGCCTGGGGTCCCTCATCACTGACCAGTTTACATGAAAGGTCTGCCTTGGAGCTATTATCAACTGTGGAAACCCAGCCTCCCAAGCAACCAGCCAGACAAGTTGGCAGGAAACCAGAATTGTTTCTCTTAGAAACCTGCCTGACTGGATTGTAATAGAAGTTTGCTGAAACAGATATCTTCACAAAACATTTTAGTTTTGATGAACTAGCACTTTCCAGCACATACTTATTTCATCAGAAAATTCTCATTCACACCTGTGTTTTAGAACACACACATTTTTATGACTTGTTTTAAGTGCTCTCTAGATATAACTTAGTTAGTTAGTCTACAAAGGTGCATATCTACCCTGCCTTCTGACTAACTTAAAACAAAGAGAGATAGTTCATTTGAAATAAACTATGGGCACATCTACACATTACTGTACAGTAACTTGCAAGCCCAAAAGCATGACACAGTATGGGTAGTCACTGTGCCATAAGTGTGGCACATTGCCGTAGCGGCACACTATACCAGGGGAGCATGCTGCTATGGTGACATAGCTACCGATCATGTGTAGACTCATGTGATCACTACATCACCGTAATGTGCTATATGGCAAAGTAGGGGGATGTGTTGATGTGCCCTATATTAGGTATTAAATCAAATCTGAAGGCCATCTTAAGAACATGATGATGCTTTATATAGGATATTTGCTACTCCTTTATTTGAAAATAAGCTCAGAAACCTTGTATGTCAATTTTTGTTTCTCAGTTTTGGGTCTTAAATATCATTGATAATCATCTAATATCAAGGGTTTTTTTTATTTTCCACCTCAGTATAATTAACAAAAGAAAAATAATAAATTAAGTGGCTTTTATTTGTCAATATGGTATTGAAAAACCTGATTGATAGATTGCAATATAAGCACAGCCATCTACTGGGTCAGACAATAGGTTCACCTTGCCCAGTACTCTGTGTATGCTGAAAGGGAGAGTGAACAGGGTATGACCATAGTTTTTTCCACATTCAACCTGGAGGTCACCATTGCTTGGCTGACATACTAGACTATAAGTTCTTCCAAGTGAAAGGCAACAGGGAATTTTACACTCTAAGTGAGGATGGAAAAACCCACTGTGGCACCTCCTGATCCTTTTGCCAGTGAACTCAATGGAAGGGATCTCATTGATATCAGCAGGTTTGGGATAATACACATGGCACAGATCTAGTAATAGTGAAGTCTGAATTACCTTCATAAAAGCGGATCTTGTCCCTCAGGATCACCATGCCTTTGGTTAGCAGCTGATTCTGGAAATAGAATATGGAAGACTTTCCTTTAGTCCATTCCATGATTCTTTAAAGCCATTATGGTTGGGTTTCCTCCCCACCCCACCCTTAACACTAGAACTGCTTTGTTTAAATGACTACATATCAATAAAGTTGATAATAAAGATGAACATGATAATACTCCTTCCTAGCCCTTTCAATGTTCCACTTGAGGTTAATGAAGTGCTTTACAAACATTAGCTTATTAAGCCATAAAAATATCTAACTGGAGGGAGAGGGGAGCAGAGGGATGGAAATAAAAACTGTAGTCTAAAATATAACATGCATTTATAGTGAAAAAACCATTTAATAAACTTTAGGAGTCAGAATTTTAAGTCGAAATATTTGGAGCCTACAGAAAAGCAGCTGTTTAAGGAAAAATAGGGTAATGAGATGCATGCTATTCTTTGGGTGCTATGACTAGTCAATGAAAATATCTGTCCCAGATCTCATCAGGCCATAAAGTCTCATATGGGGTCTGATCCAATGCGCATTGATGTCCAGAAGAGTCTTTTCACAGACTTCCAAGGGCTTTGGATCAGTATCACAGATCATTTGGGAAACCAACTCTACCCTACTGTATGTAGAAATGGAGGAAACAAGATGAGAAAGGAAAGCACACAAACCTGTAGATATTCAGTAAAAAAGGATCCCAGCTCAGTTTTCAACAATTGCCTGTGTTAGAGACAAGAAGAAAGGCATATGAATAACCAACAAATTGCACTGCATGTGCACTATTCACTACCAAAGCCCCCAATCCAATAGCTCCGTGGGCTGGATGGGGTTGTTGATTGCCAACCCATTTTATGTTGTTTCTGTGTAAATCAAAGTGAAACTGCAGCAGTTTCACCTTTAGCCTGGGGATTCTTCTGAACTAAGTTAAATTCAAGGGATACACATCCACACAAAATAAAATGCTTGAAAACAACTGAATTCCTGTAGCTCCAATAGCAGAATGAATATATTCTGGGCGAAATTCACTCTTGTGTTTTGGCATCACTGATGTCTCTCTAGCATGGCAGTTCCTGGTGCTTGCTACACCAGGAACTGCCATGCTAAAACACGCACTACTTTCCAATCCAGGAGCTGTGTAGCCGCACTACTTCATCTAGTACTGTGGCTGGGCTAATTACTGCTGCCCCTTATTAAGCCCACCCACAATGTCATACTCAGGTGGCTCCACTCCCTCCAATTTAGGAGGTAGCAGGCATGCAAGGCACCAGGGTTGTTTCAGCATGCTGCTGTCTGGCATGGTAAATAAGAGGTATAGGCATGCTCTCTTTACCACTAAGAGACTTGTTAGGCAAGCTCTTTTTACCATGCTGACTTGTTGCATGGTGGGTGCTGAGCACTTCTGTAAATCTGGAACTAATTTAGAAGCCTGAAAGCTGATTTGAAAAGCTGGCCACAGCTGTGGTTGTTGGACACCAGAGAACCTGACCTTGAGCTCTTTTGGAAATCAGTCCCCAGATGGACCATTTTAATGTAGAGGTGCACCGATACATCGGCCACATATTGGATCAGCATTGATAACAGGAAAATTAACATTATTGGTAATTGGCTTTTTTTGACCAATAATGTCACCAATAAATGCAACATGCACATGACCAGGAATGCATCCTGGCAGCTTGGACAGCAGCATCCTGCTGGTCAGTCTGTGGGGGGGAAGGGGCGTGTGGGAGGGATGGGGCATGGGGGGAGTTGATTGAGGCTTCCACATTGAGGGATGGAGTGGGGCAGGGGCAGAGGCAAAGGCAGGGGCTGCCCAGCTGAGGTAGTGAATGCAACCCCAGGGCGTGGTAGAGCTGTGGGTGGCTTGTCTGGGAGGGTGTGGGGTGGGGGGAGGCAGCAATGGCAGTGCTGGGAGGGGTGGATATGGGGAATTTTGGGGTGGCCATAGCCTACCAAGCCTCCTAGTGCTGCTGTCACTGCTGTCTGCCCCACACAGCTGAGCCCATTATGCCCCCACGTGCCCTGAGCACAGCCCTGGCCCAGCCCCCTGCTGGGAAGAGGCCTACACTGCAGCAGGCAGCCCCCCTCAAATGCACAAATCCAGGAGGCACATGCCCCCCATGCCTACCCTGGGGGTGTGCACAGGGGCAGGGAGCTGCCCCACTGCTCCTGCACCCCCCAAATAAGCCACCTGCGGCTCTGTCCCGCTCCCAGGGTTGCATTCATTGCCCTGGCTAGGCAGACCCTGCCCCTGCCCTACTCCTTCCCTTGATTTGAGGGCCTCGATCTTTTCCCCCACACCTTCTCCCTCCCCACACCCATTCCCCATCACAAACTTATCGGCTGGATGCTGCTCTCCAATCCGCCTGGCTCCATTGCTCTAAATTCACTATTGGATTGGCATCTGCCAATATGGCTGGTTAATAATCATCCATTGGTATCGGCCAAGAAAATCTTCATGGGTGCACCCCTATTTTAAAGTACTTTGAAAGTCCCAGCTTCCTTGCTGACTCTAATAGGTGGTTTGTAAATAGCTAATACATAGGTGTACCTTTGTTAGATTTAATGGCTAATCACTGATTATAAAATGGTGTTCTCCACATGAGAGCACTAATCCTCTGATAAACCCAAATCCTGGTACTTTGCATTAGTTCAAATCAGAAAGAAATAAAACTAAGCAGTATCTGTCTTGTAATATACAGGCAGTGGAACACATCACACATGAAGTAGCATTACAGATGCATTAGCCTCTCTGTTTACAGGGCAGAGTCAGAACTGACAGCATTGTTAATATTTCCTTCTCTGTAAATCTTTAATAATATGGGTATTTTATTACTGGCTTAATTATTACAAAAATGCTGAGGCCCCTGGGCCACATTAGCACATAAGCTATGTTCTCAGTACTCAGACTCACTAAAAATAATGCAAAGCAAAACTGGATCCAAAGATATAGTAGGGTAAAATGGATTTTTCTTTTTGCCTTTTTTTTTCCCTTCAAAAAGCTCCTAGCATGAAATCCATTTGGCCATGAGGAGCGGTCATTATTGAATCAGTATGCCTGAATACACGTACTTTTGCAAATGGCACTGGGGTGACATTATGACAAATCTAAATGAGATTTCTGTTCAGACATGACCCCTGAGTTTTAAACAAACTCCAGTGTTGTTGACAGACATTTTGCACTCATCTTGAGCTTGTGTCTTTTAGGTTTTAAATCTACACTGTCTGTTTAATGACTTTATAAATTAAGACACTGATACAGATTCATATGAAATATATTGAAAAGCTCCTGACTTTCACACCTTTGTGTTCCTTCTCCTCTGCTTGATTTGAACATTAACTCTTAAAATACTACTTTGGATGAAATTCTAGATTATGCTCACATCTGACTTTTACTTTATTAGCTACTAGATTATGAGACATTCCAAAAGTACACTTCTTTTATCGAGTTTAGAATCTTGCAGTAAATGAGGAAATGTCATTGAAATTTGCTTTGTTTGCAGCCAGCAGCTATAAATACAGGTCATCCTCCATACTGGATATCCTGCTTCCTCACTGTTTCCTCTTCCTTCTACTTCTTCCTTAATTTTTGGGTTGTGTAAATAATGGCTTCAAAATGATGTCCAACTAAAGGAATCTTAAAAAATAACTCATATATCCTCTAGCTTCTGCTTCTCTCTCTCACACACATGCTAAGAATATAAGTAACTTTATTCATATTAAATAATTTAAATTATCCATATTAAAATCTGGCCTACGATACTGCATGGATGTTTCATGATGTAATTACAGTGACCAGTAGTGAAACCTGCACTAGGTAAGACTATGAAATAACTTCTTTTACTGCCCTCTAAATGTGAAAAAGTTAAGCACTTGAGCTAAATTTTTCCAACCTCAATTTCTACTTAATAAAGAGATTTTTGTTTCTTTCTTTGTAGGGAAGAGATAATCAATGTCTGAGTTAGAAGAGGATAAATTTATAGTTGTTTCACTTGAAAATTATATATCAGCCCAAACCTTTAGATACTGCTAAATCAATAAAAGTTTAGAACATGGGTTTAGGAACCAGGCATGCAACTAATCCTTCATGTGCTTAACTAAACTAGGATGGGGGGGGAAGGTTTGGATTTTAAATCATTGTGAGAATTTAAAAAGTGCTTACTGATATGTGCAATGATAAAATGTAGTTTAATTTGTAAAGTGTACAGTACAGGAGAGAGCGCGACTAAGTATTTCTAAACCTGTTAAGTAACAGGACTTATGTACAATTGCTTCCTTTTGACAAAAATCTTCCTCCTGCACAGCCCTTGAATCTATAATCCCCTTACAACAGCATTTGGACATCTATGAAGGAAATTTATTAACACAACTAGCAATCAATGAGAAGGAGGACAGCTGTTAGTGACAATGAGAGGACAACTCACGTTAATTAAGAGCTTAGGAGGAAACAAGCCTCTAACTGAGACAAGGATTTATGGCCTCTGAATCAATTTAAGTAAGAATATTTACAACAGGAAAGAACTGTGTTTTCTGACAATCCATGCTTGTGGGAATGAACTCTCTAGGAAAGACTAAGCTATGGACCATTCCCAGTAACAAGTTCCACAAAACAGACTGCACCTGGACACTGGAAGGAGATGCACGGAGATGGTTCATTCCATGCAGAAGTCAGGCACAACCTCTCCTTAAGTCATACCTGTGGACTACACAAAGCTAATCCTGCTAGCCTCCCCAGAGCAGAGGAGGATGCCAAGGTTTCTCCTCTTCTCATAGTCATTGCACCTTCTTTAGGGGTTGTATAATGGCCAGGCAAGTTCTGCATACCTGAAACACTGTGTCTCCTGGAATGCCCACAGAGTTAAGGTCTGATGCATTCCCAAAACAAGCTGGTACCTTAATGGACAATTCAGCCCCACAAAAGAAAGGTCTACACATTTCTTGAAGTGTACTTTAATTTTTAATTTAAATTTTAGATTTTAATTTTTTCTCTGTTCCAGCTGTAGGAACAATTTCTGAAACTTTATAGCCCCAAGGATGCTGCCCTAGCTAGAACTTCCAACTCTGGAACAGTGTGCAGAGTGAAAACCTTTTCTTTTTTTCCACCACAAGTTTCACACTTCTGATGTGTTGTTTATGCCACTAGTTTCTAGTTCAGATTTCACACTATGTCCCAATAGCTCAGATATGAGTAATCAGCATTAATCCTTCCCCAGAACAGAACAAAAATTAATGATGTAAAGACATAACCACAAATCAGCTATATCATTAAACAGATTAAAAAGAATAGACTCATATTGCATGATCAAATAATAAAAACCTTATTGGTAGTCAGTCTGCTAATATTACGATGAAAAGCAAATCATAAACCTAATTCTGCTTTGTATACATTGGATTATATCTGAAGTAAGTTTACTAACATTAGTACTAGATTTGGCAACTGTTGATCATTCCAGATCATGGTGTATGCATGAGAAGTCATCTAGACCTTTGATGCATGTGCCTAGACAACAGTTTTTGGTTTTGTTTTGTTTTTTTTGGGGGGGGGGGAGGGTTGTTTTGTTTGTTTGTTTGTTTGTTTGGAAGAGGCTGCCCAACCTTCTATTCTCCTTTTAGGCCACCAAAACCAAATCCAAAGGCCAGACTAAGTCCAAACATTTGGTGCCTCCATGGCTGTATTTGTATAAACATCTGGGAATTGAACCCAGGTTTTCTGTGGGGTAGGCAAGGATTCAACCACTGAACAACAAGGGACTAGCACTGGGTTTACACACAAATAAACAAATGCTAATTTGGCTGTAGTTCCCAAATCTCATCCATATGACTGTGAACAGGTTCAGACAGGATTTGTCTCTATGATACAGTCAGTTTTCCTTCCCTACTCAACATGCCAAGTCTTGATGTGAACACAATGGACCAGGAAGCTTCTGCCTTGCGTCGCAATTCTCAGACATAGGTATAAAGCTGGAAGAACTTAATTGGGGTTGCAGTAACTAAACATCTATTATCCTGATTACTGAATGAAAATGACTGATGGATCACACTAACTGACAGCTCTGACTGAAGGGCCACATGTTTGCACCAGTTATTTTTCCCCAGCTGGAGAAATTGTTTATTTTTTAATACAACAAAGATGATGAGTCAAATGTGTCTGGCTTAAGCTTCTATAAATTATTTACTTGAGTAAACAAAGCGGGATTGGGCTCAGTAGACTGTTTTACACAGCTGTGCCATTAAGCTGGTGACTACTACCAAGGTACAATGGAGATAATTAGTAAACAAGATGAAATTAGAGAAATTAAAATTAGAAGTGACCTATGAATTCTTTGAGAGTGTCCATCCTCTATGGCTGCGGTTTTCAACCTTTTTTTAATAAGTGTACCCCTGCCAGCTGGACACAGAGCAGGGGGGCGTGTGCGGCCAGATGTGGAGCAGCGGTAGCATGGGGTGATGGGTGGCGGCAGTGGTCGCGCGCAAGCTCCCCATGTCCGGCCAGCCTGGCAGCGCCTGTGTGGCCAGCAGAGGGATACTGCTGCCCTCACCTCCCCCCAACCCTGGCCCTGCTCCTGGGAGGCGGCAGCACAGGGTGGTGGGGGGTAGTGCTCCATCCCTGCCCCTACTTTAACCCCTAGGGCCTTTTCCAAGTACCCCTCAGGGTATGCGAAACCTCAGTTGACAACCCCTAGGACAAGACTGTTTGATGCAGTCCATTCTCAAAAACATTGTTGGAACAAGTTTGGACTCAAGTAATGAAGCTGCCATTGTATTTCTTGGGAAACTGTTCCAGTCTAGTACTCTTACTGGTCAGAACTTTTTGCTGATATTCAGTCTCTTTCTCATAACCTGTGCTGTAGTTGAGCAGCATTTGGTGCGATTCAGGAGAATACAAGAGCAATGGTGACTTTAAACTATCCTTGTGTTTCTTTGATACTGTTTTGTGCATGGTCTAAGATCTGACAGCTGCCAGTGGCCTCCCAGAGTCATTTTGCAAACGGAGGTGGCCAAGCTAGGCCTATTTTCCATAGTTACATCCCCTGGACTGGGAAGTGGGCGGCACTAGGAGCAGCAATGGGAGCTCTATATGTCCCAAGGATTCCTTTATTCTGGGAGAGATCTTGGAGTCTCTCTTAGAATAAGCAGCTGCAAGGAGGAGTGCAACGGCAGAGTGGTATAAAACTGTACAGTGCAACTAAGGGTAGGACCTGAATTCTCTCTCTCTCAGGTTTAATCCATTACTCCTGGACAGTAGATAGCTATCCACAGATAACCATTCATAGATAGTTATACCCCCTTACTTCCTTAGTCATTACTGGACTACACTTAGCTATTTGAGCGCATTTCATCTTTCTCTTATGTGATTGCACAATGATTAATTCATGAGTGAGTAATAGAAAATATACTCTCAAGACCAATCCTGAAGTAGCTAAGGGCTGAGCTAAAGACACTATAAATCTTTTCCATTCCTAGTATGATTTCTCCAATGTATTCTTCTGACCGAGAGGAAATAATAATTTGTTATTACTCTTTTACAGACCTGCGTATTGTGATGTCACCTACAGCTATCCAGTAAGAGCCAACAAAATCTCTTCTTTATCAGTGGCAGCACAAACAACTGCAGAAACAAAACCTTGCTGTGGAAGGCTTCAGCAGAGTGCAGGCTAACAACAGTGTGTCTCCTCAATCATGTCACTCACCTGACTCCTTCATTGAGGTTGTAAAGCTCATGGTCTGGTAGCCCTTTACGCTGGAAAACAGCTATTACTCCATTATGGATGCTGCAAACCAAAGTTAAGAAATAAGCTATTAACTGACCATATATTACTTCCAAGATAAATGGCATGTCCATTTCCAGAGACCTCTGGCCTGAATTTTTAAAAGCATCTAGGAATTTTTGATGCCCAACTTAAAATAACTTAAAGGATATTCATTTCCAGAAGGTGTAGGATGTTTCTATAAATCTTTAAAATGTCTCAGGGCCCTGCTACACATTCAAATTAACATTGGATAGAAACCAGCTATAGGGTTGTTACACATTGTCAAGCACTAACATTATAGCTGGGTGGCTTTTTTATAGCTGGATAGTCATTTTTAATTGTGTGATAATTACTTTGCACATATGGGGTGGTCTGAATTTATTGCACAATTCAGCTGTTTATTGACTAATATATGAAAAGAATAGCAAGGGCTCAGAGTGGTCACCTAAGAATGAAGAATCCAAAATCATAATTTTTTTTAAACGTAGGTTCATAAATTTTAATGAGAATATGAGCCCTATATACAGAAAACTTAAGAACTTTACTATGAGATCAGTAATATTATTCCGTGGATTATTCAGATATGTACTTATAAATGTGGTTATTTGATTCCTTTACCAATAAATCAGTATACTTCAGGAATCAAAATGAAATGTGTAATTTAATACTAAAATATTGTTTCATTAGATTACATTTACCAAAATCACAAGAATGCTTTTAGACTTTACAACAAAGAAAAGAAAATCTGGAAACTCGTCTCTTTTCTTATGAATTCTGACAATATAAAAGTTGAAAGCTCACAGTCTTATTCTGTACATAAAACAACAGTACCATTAAGTTTACTACACCATAATTAACCCAGATCCATTCGTTTCCATGCACTCAACCTCCAAAGTTTATTTTCATACCCTAGCTACAGGAAAAATCAATGCTCAGGTAAAAGAAAAAAAAGGTGATATTTAGCATTCATGAATATTAGGCATCAAGAGAGGTAGAGGTACAAGTAAAGTGGGGATCAATTCCAACCATAAGTTCTGCTGATGCATTTCTCTAGTCTTTTTTTAAACATAATTTTCACCTTTTTGACAAGCAGCAGTTCCTTAGAGACCTTCAGTTTTTCCAGAGGTTTTCTGCTCTGATCAGAACTGATGGTGGACAAAGCTGAGACCTCACACTTCACTAAGGTCTGTCTAGAGGGAAAAGCCAGGTGATCAACATCAGCTCACACTGGGTATGACTGCTAATCATCCAAATTTTTTTCAGCTGCCTAAATTTGGCATGCCTGTTCCAAAACTCTACAAGTTACTATTAGTGGTAAGTTACAGCCATTACACTCACCAATGACACTTTACAGTCCTGTAAAGTTTAAGGGGATTCTACATAGTCTTCTTCAAGTGAGTAAGTCTTCCTTAAATGAGTAATGGCTACAGGGTCAGGCCAAAAAACAGTCCTGAAATACATACGGGCTCAGAATGGGCCCTGATATGATTAAACATGTCTCCTAACTCAAAGAATTTGGTTCTGAGGACAAAAGTGAAGCAATGACAATTAACTCGCAGACTATCAACTCGCTCCCTAGTTACCGGAAGGAAGATCTTTGCCTAATAATTCAATACCATTTTATACCCTTTTCCTGTTTTTCTAAGACCATGGATACCTGAAGTGATTAACCTAGGGGAATTCAAACAGCCTCAATTTAAATAAGTTGCAAAAACATGAGGTAAGCCCTAGAAGACATACAGTATAACCTCAATCCAACAGTGGCAACTTTATCGTATTTTCAAATGGGCAGTGTTAGCTTTGGTCTGTCCACTTCCTGATTTAGCAAAAAGGTTCACCAACTCCCTTCCTTTTTACCTTTCTGATGTGTAATGCTCCAGGGTCACAGTAACTGGATGCTACCTCCCACTTTAAATTCTGGCTTGTGGCCAGATTCTGCCCATTTCTGCTCAAATACTGTGTGTGAGAAAGACTGGAAACCTATCTATACTGCTTTCCTCTAAGTTATCAATACCATGAAAGATGCCTGGAGGCTGCTAGATCAAAGCAGACATTCTTAACCTTTTTGGTTTCTTGGGGAGAGGCAAAAGTCCAGCAAGCCTTCAAGGAGAATCATAGATGAATCATGACACCTCAGGATCCCAGATAATTGTGGGGGCCCACATGCATGATGGCCTTAGACTGCTGGTCTAAGACCAAGGACTTCAGGTGTGACTCCAGGTGAAAGAAGGACTTTAATCACAGCTCAAGGGCGCACACTATACTACAGCCAGACCAGATTTTGTCAGGAGATGCCAGTATTGAGTCACAGTTCATGGCAGATTCTGGAACATGAATTCTGAGGTGCAGACAGAGACTGTAGAGAATAGGAACAGCGCCCTATCTATCATAGTAATGCATTTGAGGAACCTCATGCCTGCAAAGCCATCAGTATCCTCATGAAACTTAGGACATCTGTTGAGAATAATACCCTTTCTATGGTGATACAAATCTGTTGCACAGCAGCATCAACAGTGAATTTTCTCATACCAAACAAATCTGCAACAGAGTGGCAGCAGTGGGCAGGGTGGCACATATTGTTCATGTGCTTCTCCATGAACAGGAGCAACCTCCTCATATTTCATATCCCTCTACCTTTCTGGGGCTAGTTTCATTCAGCTTTCCAGGAAAATGCCCTTTCTCTTCCTGAAATTCTTCCATCACTGCTGGTCATCCCACATCCACCCCCAGTCCTAAGCCTGTTTACTGTAACTAGAACCAGTGGTCCATAAACCAGAGATAAGCAAAAACTATTTGTCGGCTGGACTGCTTTGTCTTGCAGGCAGGTCACCATGATCATGCAAACACATATCTCACAGGTCCATTAAGTGTTATGCCTCACAAATACCCATATCTGCCTTTTGGTGCATTACTGATGCAGCAAGATTTGCATTTGCTCATTGATGCTGCTGAGGAGCAGCAATGCAACACATACTCTGTGGCAAGAAGCCAGATACATCCGTGAGATCTGGCAATTGTTGGCATATGGTATATTAAGTTGATGAAGTGGGAATGCATCCAGGCTGTTGATATTAGTTTGAAAATGGTGCTGTCTTCCTCTTGGGAGGAGGATTTTAGGTGAATTTAGGGACGATTTTAGCAGTTCACAGTTAAACTTGGAGATTTCCAAGCACTCACTTCCAAATGTCTCAAACGCCACTGACACAGGTAACCCACAAAGGACTAGGAGAGGGTTTGCCACAAACCCCCCTGTAATGTCAGCTCTCTCCCACCATTGCTGATACAATTCCTGCAGAGTCCCAGATGCATGTCCTAATTTGCAACATGTTAGCACAGATGGCTCATTTGTGAGCATGCCATACAGTAATTTGTCCAGGTTTGTCTCATGCTCATCTCTCATGGTTTACCCAAACCATGTGTCCCTAGCTGAATCCAATCATTGTTACTAGCATTACAAGTTGCTAAACTTCTCTGTGCCTCAGCTTCCCCATGTGTAAAGTGAAGATAATGACATTTAACTCTAAAATCTTCTTTAAGATCAGCGGATAAAAAGAATACTATGAGAACCAATTATGATTACTAGAAGGGCATACAATTATTGTGCTTATTGTGCACATGTACACATGCCCGACTGTGCAATTGTTACTGTGTAGTTTTTATGCTTAGGCACGTACTAAATGACTATGCAGTAATAGCCATTACTGCGCAGTTGCAGTGCTGCATGGGTCATTTCTGATGCTACTGAGTAGTAGCAACAAGCAGTAGGAACAAGCTCCTGTGCAGTAGCTCATTGCTACTGTGCTGTAGCGTTAGCAATCATGGTTCATACTTGCTGATGTTACATCGTTGCCATGGGCAACTGGTGCCACCTTAGTCGGGGTGGGTCACATAATACCACCCCAGCGACCAATAAGTGAGCAGGGGCAATGGGGAGGCGGGTCCCCACCACGGCCAATCTTGGCGACCGGGGGAGGGGTCCCCACCGCAGCCAATCTCGCTGACTGGGAAGTGGCCGTGCTGCTCCCAGAAGCAGCCACACCACTCTTGGAAGTGGCCGCAGCACTTCATCCAGGCGCTCACACTCCCCAGCCGGTGCTCCTGCCTGCCCCCCCTGCTTGTTACCTAAGCGGGGAGCATGGCCTGTCAGGGGGTGCACCACCTCTCTCAGGGGGTGTACGTGCACCCCTGTGCACCCTTTATGTGTTGCTATTAATCGTCGCAGTAATGAGCTACATCGCTGTAGCTTGTCACTATGGTGACAAAGCATTTCATGTAGATGCACTCACTCTAAATAGTCTTACCTCTCAATCCTAACAGGCACAACAGGAGATCTTTATATCACTGTACTTCTCTTCTTGTTTTCCTGTACTTGGGAAAAGGCCTCACAGCTTGTTTGAAACTGGGAAGCAGAATTCCCCTTCCTAAACTGCAGCGCATATTTCTCATGTGCTTATTCAACATGCCAAACTCCCACTGATGTTGCTGGCATTTCCGTGCACGAGCACAGAATAGCAATTAAGATTTGTAGCACTGCTTAGAAACCAACAGTGGGTCAATCAGATGGAGTTCACCCCTAGAATATCTGATGGAAAAAATCTTTAGAGAACTGAAAGTACCACAGCACACCTCCACCCCCCTGGTCCTTGTTTTACTACTAAGTTAGGAAGTGTTGTTCTTCAAAGCTCTATTGTTGATTTCCCTGAGGTCACACTGCAGTGTAGTCTGGTACAATGGAACAAGGACATATTTCTGAGATGTAGAGGGTAAAGCTGGAGGCAACTATGCCTCTCTTAAGGCTAACAAGGCAGTAAACAAGGTTTTTTGCCTTGACAAGAAGGGCTGGATCTGAGCTGTAATCATAGGGTCCCATGGTAAGAAATGCACCTCAGTCTACACTATCAGTAGCAAAATTGGGCTATTGGATGTTTTCAATTACACTTGTACATGCCTATGCTATTGTTCCAGAGCCTGAACCCCACCTTCCCTGAGGGGTATAAATACAGTCCAGGGTTTTAAGTCTTAACTCTGTTTAAATATTGCACCATGTAGGAAACAAATATCTTTCTACTGTAATATTGTACTTGGATTCTTAATATGTTTTAAGTCAGGGTTGGGCAAAATATGGCCATACTGGCCAGCCATAACCAGGCCATACTGGCCGGCCCGCAGGGCCCCTAGAAATGTTTTACAAATTAATATTTATTTGCCTCTGGTTCTTGTCAAAAGTGACAGGAGCCAGGGGCAGTAGGACCCAATGGAAGCCACAGCAGGCTCCTAGAAGAGCAGGGCCTGCCTTGCCCCGCCCCCTCCCCCCCCCCAGCAGAGAGACTGAGAGACTGTTCCCGTCCGTGCCAGAGCAGGAACCTCAGGTAAGATGGGGTCAGGAGGCACGCTGGTCTCCATCTGGCCACGGGACTGGGGTGGGGGGCTGGGAGCAAGGGGGTGTGCGGGAGCCAGCACTGGTGGGGCCCAGAGCATGGTGGCTCCCCTCTCTCCATGCTGGGGCAACCTGGCCGAGCTCCATAGAACCCAGCCAGCTGCGCCCCAGGCTCCTGCCACCCTGCTCTGGGCCCCGCTGGCACTGGCCCCTGGGCACCACTCAGCTGTTGCTGGCTCCCAACCCCCCTGTCCGGCCCTGGGGGCAGCACGGGGGCCACCTGGGTCTGCTGGGGGTGGCACGACCCGGTGGAGACGTGACCCAAGGCGTGGGGAGGCAGCACAAAAATTCCATCCCATGCCTGAGGCGTGGGCCAGCAACGGCCCAGCTGCCCCGCCCATGGGAGGCTCCAGTGCGTGCTGCCAGCCCAGGAGGAAGGCCTGAGCCCCCCTGCTCTGCAGGGGCCCAGCAGCAGCTCACTTCCTGGCCCCAGGATGGACGGAGAGGCTGTGACAGGAGCAGCTGCGCGGAGCCCAGGGGAAGCTCCTGGCCAGCCCCGGGGACAGCACGACCTGGCAGAGTCCTGGCCCAAGGGCTGAGTACTTCTAGGGACAAGGGGAGGGACTTCCGGTGGCAAGGGTCAGAGGTTAGGGGCGGGACTTCCAGTCTCAAAATGGCAACCAGGGGCGGAGCACCTGTCAAGGGGCAGGGTTACCCATGTGGCCCTTGACAGCTTGCCAAAACTCGCTAAGCGGCCCTCTGCCCAAAATAATTGCCCACCCCTGTTTTAAGTGGTCAACTCAACCACTTTTCTTCTACCAAAGGAGCTATCTTCAACCACACGCACCAACTGAGCTTTGGGGAACACTTTGCTTCCCCCACCACCTTGATACTGAAAACATTAGTTTCCATGATGTCAACAGAGCCAGCAGAGTTCAATATTGGATGTAGCAAGCGGAGAAAAATTTTAGCACTGGAGAATTATTACATTGAGGATGTTTTGCTCCAACAGGCATTAAGATTGGTTGGCCTTTTGAGGAAGTCACACCTACAAGAGGACAAATATTTTGATTGCTGGCTGAGAGCAGAGCAACAGGGGAAGCTGAACTTGGCATCTGTTACCAACCACCACTCATTTTCACAGTGCATAGACAGATACAATAATATGTAGTAAAGGGACCTAGCAGCTAGGGAGGTCTGGCCTTATTATCAAGAAAATAAAAGTGTCATGTCAGTCTAGTGAGAGTACAGCCCACTAGTCACAAATGCATAAACAAATCAGAAGAAAAAAATATTACTCCCTCTCTCCCTACTCTCTTCCTCCCTCTTGTTCATTTAATGACATTTTTTCAAGATGCAAAATACTCCTTATTTGAATCCCCCTTACACACACAAATAATCTAATATGGTTGATTTTGGCTGGCTTGAACAGATGCACTCAATTTACAATCACTTGAAAATTGGCAGATAAATGTCTCTGGACACATTTACTGTTATGAGTAATATGTGAGGTATGATTAATGTAGTGAATAAAACAAGCACTCTTTGCATACTCTTCTGGTTCAGCAATTAACTTTGGAATGTTTTCCATCATCCTCTTGTAGAGCAGAATGACAAAAAGTACTGACTACAACCAAGAGCACTCTCTTGCTCTTTGATGATCCTTTCTAAATGAGTGGGAGATTTCTCTTCCCTGAGGCTTAACATTAACTAATATTCCAAAGAGGATGCCATCTCATACTGGGAATGCTTCTCAAGAAATGTTAATGGGGATAAACGGATGCTTTCAATCAGTAGTTGTCAAACTACTGTTGCATTGTAGCAGAACTTCATCATCCAAGAACTGCCTGAGTATGAATGATCTGGGTTCTACTGTCTCCATAATTAACACGAACAAACCAGATTCAGGAAGAAGGAACCAAATCACAGATTTGAAATGATATCACAGCTTTCTAAGCTGTTGGTGGTCTTCCTGCATATGGACAAACTAACTGCTTAATGCTGAACAATGCTCTAGTCACTTGCTTATGCTGTCATATGCACCATTTTGTTTTAGTACATGACCTGATATGTACACTAGACAAGGAGACAGGGAAGAGAGTGCTGGTTTTCCCTTTACACATCACAACTCCTCAGGGATTCTTCTTTTGGATATGAGCAATTCCCACTGACTCCCAATGATAAGATCCTCTAGTGGAAGAAGACAGTGTCAGGAAAAGATTACTTTTATCTATCCAAGCAGGACAAAGTGATATAAAATCCAGGCAGCCTACAATTTTAGGAAGCTGTAGAACAGGCAGGCAATTATTTCAGGCAGGAGGATGCTTACCAAGTTATGGCAAGCTGTCGAGGGCTGCATGGGTAGCCCCACCCCTTGACAGGTGCCCTGCCACCTGGTTGCCATCTTGGCACCTGAAGTCCCACCCCCTAACCCCTGACCTTTGCCACCAGACATTGCTCCCCTTGCCCCCAGAAGTACTGCTTTCAGCAAGAGGTTTTGCCATCTTGGAACCAGAAAAATACCAAATTATATTCTAAAAAGTGAACATCTAAAACATTCATTAATTTGATTTTAAAAAAATATTTTTGCCCTGGTTTACATGCTGTCACAGTGTGGGGTACCCAGGGATGGCCGTGATGCCCCTAGGGCTCCGTGACCATGCCAGCTTCACCCTGTGGGTGCCTTCTAGCCTCATCTGCCATATCTTGTTGGTTTAGATAAGAGATAGGGAGGCTGCCCTCTAGTTGCTGCGCAGTCATGGTCCTGATAGACCCCACTAAACCCTGTGAGTTCTTAGAACCTTTGCTGGGTCCCACTCTAAGTAGGTGCCTTGAGAGACACCCCAGGCCTGATGAGCTAGATGCATGGCTCAAAAACCACTTTTTTACTACAACCCATGCCTCACAGATGGTATATCAATGTTGTCCCCGTAATGAGGTCTTGGTCTAATTCAGACTTCTGTTATCACTGGGCTCTCTGCAGCCCTGTCTCCGCACCTTCTCTAGTGCTGGGCTTAAAACTAAGTCTTATGCTTGCATACTGTGGGGAGGTGGGTATAGGTTTGTGGGGGACTGTGGGTACGTGGAGAGAGGGAGCATGTGGGGGTGTGTGTGTGGATATGTGGGGAGTGGGTGGTCTCTCCCTCTGCATGCACACACACCTCCATACCAGCAGCGCCCTGTGCTCCCCAGTCCAGCCATGCAGCCAGGAGCCACATGGTGCTGGAGCAGGACAGGGGCAGGAAGCAAGGAATTAGCAGGTGTGGGCAGGGCTGGGCTACTGCTGCCAGCTCCCCCTGATCCCTGTCATCTTTGACAGGCAGCCAAGAGCAGATAAATATTTTCTAATTTTTTTAGGGGCCCCACGGGCTAGATAGAATGGCCTGGCAGGCTGGAAGCAGCCCACAGGTCATATCTTTCCCACCCCTGCTGTAGAGTTGTTGGGTTGGTTTGGTTTTTTTTGGGGGGGGGGGGGAGGGGGGGGAGGGGGGGGAGGAAAAAAAAAATCACACTATGAATATATTATGTATAGAGTTATGGGCCAGCGCCTCAACTGGTGTGAATCAGGTTTGATTCATTGATATGGATCAGCTAAAGATCTGATACAATAGTCAGTGTAATTGGAATAAATGAAAGGTCTAGAGAATATCAAACCCACATCACTCATTGATTGAAGGAATGGAAAAAAACAGAGCAGGAAAAGCTGAGAATGATTTTCAATCTGAGAGCAAAATACTCTCAGTGGGGTCCTGCAGGGCTTGGACCGTTACTCTTCAATGTCTTCATCAGTGACTTGGATGAGGGAGTGAAGTGTACTCTGTCCAAGTCTGAGGATGATGCAAAACTGTGGGGGAAGTAGACACACTGGAGGGCAGGGAACAACTACAGGCAACCTGGACACGTTGGACAAATGGGCAGAAAACAATAGAATGTAATTTAACAAGGAGAAATGCAAAGTGCTGCACCTAGGGAGGAAAAATGTCCAGCATACCTACTGCCTAGGAAATGACCTGCTCGGTAGCACGGAAGTGGAAAGGGATCTTGGAGTCCTAGTGGACTCCAGGATGAACATGAGTCGGCAGTGTGACGAAGTCATCAGCAAAGTTAACTGCGCTTTATCATGCATCAGCAGATGCATGACAAACAGAACCAAGGAGGTGATACTGCCCCTCTATCAGGCACTGGTCAGACCGCAGGTGAAATACTGCATGCAGTTTTGGGCGCCACACTTCGAGAGGGATGTGGATAACCAGGAGAGGGTCCAGAGAAGGGCCACTCGTATGATTAAGGGCTTGCAGGCCAAGCCCTATGAGGAGAGACTAGGGCACCTGGACCTCTTCAGCCTCCACAAGAGAAGGTTGAGAGGCGATCTTGTGGCTGCCTATAAATTCATCATAAGGGCGCAGAAGGGAATTGGTGAGGCTCTACTCACCAGGGCACCCCTGGGGGTCACAAGAAATAATGGCCATAAGCTAGCAGAGAGCAGATTTAGACTGGACATTAGAAAGAACTTCTTCACAGTGAGAATGGCCAAAATCTGGAATGGGCTCCCAAGGGAGGTAGTGCTGTCCCCAACCCTGGGGGTCTTCAAGAGGAGGTTAGATAGGCATCTGGCTGGGGTCATCTGAACCCAGCACTCTTTCCTGCCTACGCAGGGTGTTGGACTCAATGATCTATTGAGGTCCCTTCTGGCCCTAACATCTATGAAAGATTACTTTCAGTTGGTTGCTCAAGACAGGAAATTATCTGTCAGTGGCGATCACTAGTGCATATTTCCCTATAGTTTAAGTACACTGCATGCTGAAAAGGCAAACATTTTCCTTCCATTTTATGTCCCATGTTAGCAAATAAAAATACCTGATAATGTATGCACACGTATATCTGTGTATACAAAGACAGTATGGTATAAGAAATGAAACATGAACAAAAGGTGCATGTAAACACAATACAATACAGTGGAACATACTCTTGGCCATGTTACTTATCCAAAACAAAGGACTAATCAAGTATTTCCTAAGCATCAATACAAGTCTACTAAAGCATATCACAAGAGGCAAAGAAGCAGCATAGCTATGACTTGCCAAAGATAAGAATGCTTTCTGACAGGAAGTCCACTCTAACCTCACTGGGGGACTTGTCAGAAGCTGCACTAATCTTTCTTATTTATATATCCCACAGTAACCACAGACTGCAGTTAATCATCACAAGAAAATTCACAGTAACAGAACAAAAAATGAATTTGCAGTGATGAAAGAAAAGGTCTAAAACCAGCTGACCAGATGTCTCCTCTAACTCTTCTAGAGCTTATATATCCTGTTGTTTATCTGACTTTTCTCTTACAAGAGCAAGGCTACAGAATCTGCTAACCCTGTGACCTGGGATGCAGTGTGGGTCTCTTAACGAATAGGGGAGGCAACCTAGTGACAGATGATGAGGAAAAGGCTGAAGTACTCAAGGCCTTTTTCACCTTGGTCTTCACAGACACACCCAGCTCCCAGACTAATGCAGCCGGCAGCACAGTTTGGGGAGAAGGTAAACAGCCTTCAAGAACAAGTTAGGGACTATTTAGAAAAGCTGGATGTGTAAAAGTCCATGGGGCTGGATGCCATGCATGCGAGGGTGCTGAGGGAGTTGGCTGATGTGATTGCAGAGTCCCTAGCCATTTGAAAACTCGTGGTGGGGGGGCAGGGGGATTTGAAGTTCCGGATGATTGGAAAAGGGCAAACAAAGTGCCCATTTTTAAGAAAGGGAAGAAGGAGGATGCAGGGAACTACAGACCAGTCAGCCTCACCTCAGTCCCTGGAAAAATCTTGGAGCAGGTCCTCAAAGAATCTATTTCTAAGCAAGCTACCAAATGCTGTAGCTTGAAGAAGGTGATTAGGAACAGTCAGCATGGATTCACCAAGAGCAAATCATGCCTGACCAACCTGATTGCCTTCTATGATGAGATAACTGGCTCTGTAGATGTGGGGAAAGCAATGGACATACTATACCTTGACTTTAGCAAGGCTTTTGATACCCTCTCCCACAGCATTCTTGCAAGTAAGCTGAGGAAGTATGGGTTGGATGAATGGACTAAGGTGGATAGAAAGCTGGCTGGATTGTTGGGCTCAATGGATAGTAATCAGTGGCTCAACAGTATCTAGCTGGCAGCCAGTATCAAGCAAAGTGCCTCAGGGATTGGTCCTGGAGCCAGTTTTATTCAATATCTTTATTAACAATCTGGAAGATGGGATGGATTGCACCCTCAGCAAGTTTGTGGATAACACCAAGATGAGGGGTGTAGTAGATACACTGGAGGAAAGGACTATGATTCAGAGTGTTCTAAACAAGTTGGAGGATTGGGCTAAAAAAAAAAAATCTCATGAGGTTCAACAAACACAAGTGCGAAGTCCTGCACTTAGGACAAAAGAATCCTATGCACCATTATAACCTGGGGACTGACTGGCTAAGCAGCAGCTCTGCAAAAAAGGACCTGGGGTGACAGTGGACAATAAGATGGATGAGTCAGCCCTTGTTGCCAAAAAGGCTAACAGCATACTGGGCTGCATTAGTAGGAGTGTTGCCAGCAGATCAAGCGAAGTTATTGATGGTAATTATTCTGCTGTATTCTGCACTGGTGAGGCCACATCTGAAATACTATGTCCAGTTTTGGGCCCCCCACTATAGAAAGGATGTAGACCAGTTGGAGAGTGTCCAGGAGAAAGCAATAACAATGGTTCTGGGGCTGGAGCACATGACTTATGAGAAGAAGCTGAGGGAATTAGGTTTATTTAGTCTGCAGAACAGAAGACTGAGGGGGGATTTGATGGCTGCCTTTAACTACCTGAAAACTGGTTCCAGAGGGGATGGAGCTAAATTGTTCTCAATGGTGACAGATGATAGAACAAGGAACAATGGTCTCAAGTTGGAACAAGAGAGGTTTAAGTTGGATATTAGGGAAAACTAGGAGGATGGTAAAGCACTGAAACAGGTTACACAGAGAGGTGGTGGGATCTGCATCCTTGGGGGTTTGTAAGGCCTGGCTTAACAAAGCCCTGGCTGGAATGATCTAGTTGGGGACAGTTCTGCTTTGAGCAGGAGGCTGAACTAGGTGACCTCCTGAGGTCCCTTCCAATGCTAAATTTCTATGATTCTATTATCCACAACTGCCAGTGACTTCCATAGATGTAATGGGTGCTCAGCAAATCTCAAATCATCACCCTAAAGCTGTTATTTGCATTTTTTTTTAAGGAACTGAGGTCTTCCCAATAGGTTGGGTTTTTTTTAAGAGTTGAAGAACAATGGTAAAACTGCTTATGCACTTTTGTCCTTCCTACTTGCTATTTCCAAACTTACATATGTATGAAAATGAGTTTTTGTTTCTGCAAAATACTTACATAGTATTGTTTGGTTTTGTAATGTTTGCTGTTTAATAAATCAAGAAACATATTCACATGCAAAAAATGGTATTGTTGAGAACACCAAAGTATTCATTATTTACTATTTACAATTCTCCCATTTAAAAAGTTCCAGTCAACTAGTCAGTAGAAACAATCATGTGTGAGTAGCCATGCACACTGAATATTTACTTGCGTTTTTATTAAAATAACTATTCCAGAAGAGCATTCTGGAAGAGCTATTTCTATATATAAATATATTAAAATAACTCATCATATATGATATATATAAAGACAATCATATTTCCAAATGGGAGGGGGTGTTTTGTTTTTTTTTTACCTGATGTACTTTAATCTGCATTTAAAGTCTACTTTTCAGAACTAACTTAGGTATGTAACGGCTTAAGGTCTCACGCAGGAGAAAATGAAAGTCTGTAAGAGTGTACAGATGTTCAGGCTTTTTCTCCCACAGTAAAAATTGTCACTCCAGGAGGAGAAAAATAATCTGGGAACAACAAGGGTTAAGGTGAGTTTCTCCTGGAAAAGTGAATTTCTGTACATGCCATAAGTCTCACTGAAATACATGGGTGCTTTCCTACACGTCTCAGTGCATCTCTGCCCTAGCTCTGTGCTGCTCTTGAGGCTGCTGCTGCTGAGAAACAAGTTTCAGCTTCCCTCTCCCACACCACACAATCCAAACTCAGAACTGAGGTAGTGAGAGTGATCCAGGCCACTCCAGAGATTTTTGTTTCTTGTAATCTTGAGAGCAGAAATCCTAAAGAGCAGTAGAGTAAATGTGGACCATCCTACAGAAGCATAACAACCAGGGTGCCCAGTTGCATACCCCTCTGAGGATAGGGGTATCCAAGAGCTGGTGCCTTCCTAAGCCACTTTTGAGGATTGAGGCTCTGAAAATTTTGTTCAAAACAAACAATTCCAATGCATTGTTAACTGAAATTAAGCTGTGTGTTAAGCAACTCATGACAAGAAATCAGACTGCAAAAGTCAAAGCCTTCAATGCTTTACAGACACTCATTTTTAATTGCACTTATGAAGGCAGACAGTTTAAATGACTTCTCCAAGGTGCGATAGAGTTAACATCAAGGCTGAGTATGGAATTACAGAGTTCATGGTGTCTGGCTGTTTCTCTGTTCAGCCAATAACTATTACTATCTCTGAAAATTCCAAAGAGGGCTAGGAAAGGAGGCAGCAAGTCCTTGGACCAAAACAAAATACCTCCACAGAACTAGCCTCCACTAATTAATTGTGGGAAAAGGGAAACTCTCCAAGCAAAAATGGAAATGTTGAGTGTGATAGGCTTGAAAACTAGGAAACTGAATGGTAATCTGAAAAAGCTCTGTATTTTTAATTAAAGATGAAACATGGTCCTCTCTCCTGGGGAATGAGTCAGTGTACACACTACATTCTTGTAAACCAAGTTCAAACAGTAAAACTTTTCCTGATCACATTTCACTGCTTGGATCTGTGGCTGATTTTACTATTGTAACACAAATCTCTTTCTTCCTATACTTTGGCTCCTTTTATTCACTAATTATCCATCCTTCAACTTGCTCTCAGTCTTGCCCCTTTATCTCTGATGCCAAGGGGAATGTAAGATTCATTTCCCTATAGGCTTTTCCCACAGCAGAACTCAGCCGATATCAACCACTCATTAGACAGGGTGTGCCGACTCAGTCATAAAGCAAATGTCTCCATGTATTTTCTCTACCTTAAAAAGGCCCCCCTTAGCTAAAGATTATAGAACTGTGGGCTTCTCAGTCCAATTGGTTTAGTCAGAATTCAGCCCTGCAGCAGAAAACAAGCAGTTTGAGACAACGCTGGTGAAAGAATCAAAGTGATTTCAATCCCATGCAAATTCTATGAGCTGTATTGAAGCTGAATTGTTCAATTATTCTACCAGGGCTTGTTTGTAAATGTGCGCTGGCTGAGGAGTTGGTACACAATGCTTCTGGGGTTCATGGGAAAGTGGATGCCGAAGAGGCCACAATGCAAAGATTAATTTACATAGTAGTGGGCAGAAACTCAGCAGTGACTTCCCTTTGATATGACAGTTTCAAGTAGTTTCACAGTATACTAGCTTTGGAGATGAAGGAAAAAAAAACCTGCAGAAGAATAAACCTTGTGAGCTTAGTAGAAATTAATTAATCTTTTGTAGTCTGCCCTCACACAGCTGCAGAGGGCAAAAGTCACCCTATAAGAAATACAATCACAAGGGCTTAAACTGATATAAACATAGCCAATTCGATAAGGAAACATCACTAGACAGCCCAACTGGGGCAATCCAAAGCCTGCTTATGTGAGGGAGGAACAGAGCATCAGTAGACCCAAAGAAGAATGTGGGAGAGGGAGAATGGAGGGTGCATTGATTAACTCCCCTGAAGCTCCCATCAGTGAAACATGGGAAACCTTGACAAAATGAAGAGGACTCCTACCAGTATCCAGATGCTGATATTGAACCAACTGAGAATGTCAGGTGCAGGGTCTGACATGGAGTGCTACTTCACATCTCGCTAGATGAGTTTTGCTAAATGCCTCTCTAAAATGCAGATACACCCCCACCCTATGCCACACCCAGACACAGATGCTAACATTAAGCAAGTTACCAGAAACTAAGATTTAAATACACTAAAGTCAAGCTTGCTGATAAGCAAAAATCTTTAATATTTTTCACACAACTGAACAGTACAAATAATTCTCTTACATAGAACAAGTATATGTTTATGAGTCAAAGGCACTTGTTCAACTACAGCGTCCCATAGCTTGTTATAGCAGCTGCTTTTGCTTTTGTTTTATAGCAACAGACAAGGAAGCCAAAAGCTGTTATGCATGACCAACATTTTCAAAAGTGGCCACTGATCTTGGTGACTCAAAGCTTAAGTGCCCAACTGGAGATATTTACACAAGAAGCCCGATTTTCGCAGACAGCTGGCCACCCATCCTTTGAAAATCAAATTTTAAGAGCCTCAAATTGGACACCCAAAGGTACAAGTAACAAAGCTTGACAACTTCACAGGTAATTGATCTAAAGTGGTAATAACCAAACCATCATTTAGGCTCAACAGTCCCAAGCTGAAATGAAGACACATGCTCCAGAGCATAGAGTATTACTGAAAGTACTAAAACCCTTACAGCCAAGATGGAATGTGAGCCCTTTGAAAGGTCAAAAAGAGCCCCACTTATCCCCTTGCTCTAGCGCAGAGAAGGCTTTGTATTATTTAATAGACAATAAAAAGGACTGTACTTAGTGCACTCCAATAAAAATGCTACTGTTTTGTATTATTTATTACAACTTTGGAGCACTGTAACGCACACATGCCAATGTCCACTCTCCCTGAAAAACTGAGATGTGTGAATCTCTGGTCGTGAAGCAGCAGCTTTGCTTCCTTCTCTGGAGTGGTTTCAGAGCTGTGTGCAACAGAGCAGCCAAATGGTGGCATGTTCATGTTGAAGGAGAACGATGACCTCATGACCAAGAGGCAAGGTCGGTCATCAAGTTCACAAGCCAGTGAAGAAATTACTCACATGTTCCTGACTTAAACAACATGTGATGTGGGTGTTAATTAAACCTGGTTAAATATACAAGAGATCTTGCAGGTCTCCTATAAACAGATGAAAGTCTCATATTTGGTCAGCTCCTGCTGGGGTTTTGTCTGAAAAGCAGTTAATAGGAGCATATTCCATTTTCCCAGTGTGAACAGGGGATTGCAAGATTCCCTTCTACACAGTCCCTCAGTCTGGAACTTCCCCTTTTACCACTATGTCTGGCATGTACCCCACTCCCCACTCCTTGCCAATAAAAGCTGTCAGGACACAATTATGAAAAAGCTTCAAGGGCCAGGTCCTGTCATCCTACGCTAAGGGTGAGATCAGCCCTCTTGATTCCATTGGGCCTACTGGAGTGCTGCTCAACATGAATAAGGAGAGCCAAATCTAGCCTTCATTAGCACCATCACATAGACTCCCTTTGCTTAAGTTGCAAGTCTAGCAAGGCTGGAAGTCTTGTATTGCTACAATCCCAAGCAGGCTGCTAGCCCTTAACAAATAATTCTTAATAAAGACATGAATAAGTAGTGAGGTCACAGGAAAAAATGCAATATTTTAATTCTTTTTTACACAATGACATAAACCTTTTAGGAAAATTGTTTTCTCTGCAGCTCCAGTGATTTCTTTCTTGCTGTAACTATCTGCCTGTTTTAGGACATCTATGGGGAAAAAAAAAAAAACTTCTAAAGAGCTCATAAGTTTGCTCAGCCTCAGTGTCTTAGAGCCTATTCTATTTTCAAAAGTGACATGGACTTTTTTTAATTTAAGTGCTATTGACTTTAACTATACTTAGGATCCAAAGTGGTTAAGTCAGTTATGAAATTGGAACTCAAACTCATAAGTCCCCTAGAAGCTTTGGAAAATTTTAATCTGAGCACTTAAACTGCTAGAATATTTTACTCTATTTTTTGACAAGCAGTAACAGACTTAACATGTATACATACAATAAGCATTTATACATACGATATTTACAGCAAGTAAAACAAGTAATTTCCTTTTAATTCCAAAGCACATAGAAAGGAGAGTAAGGAAGAATGCATTCTTTTTTTAATGCAACAAAATCAACCCTGAGCTAAGATATCTAGCAAGAGCCATGTTTGTATCTTGGTCCTTTAAAAGAGTCATTTCCTGCCAGAATGAAGTGCAGGCTGAGCCATTTGCAGGAAAGGATAGTCTATTTTCTATAAGTATTCAGAGAAAGATTAACGGCAGCTAGAAAAAAGCTGCTCCTGTTTTTTTACTGAAAGTAAACCCTAGTACATGCAATGTATCATTGCAGAAACCTGGAACATTGTCTACTTCGTCATCTGGGATTTTCTTCCCAGCAATGCAGCCTGTATAGGAATGTAAGAGATGATAATTATGGTGTTAATTATGCCAGCTGCCATGGGGAAGCTTTGAGGTAAGTACAACATGCAAAAACTTACCTGTTCCAGGTAGCGTTGGAGCAGGCCCTTCGCTGCTGGTTCCCTCGCTCATCTAAGGCTGCCTGCTCTCTCTTGCCCAGATCACTGAGGCTGGGCGAACTCATGAACTTCAACCTGCGAAGAGTCCTCATGGTCAAATGTGTGCTTGCGCGTGGCAGCTACAGATACACCATCCTTTTTACACACACACACATGCAGCTGGAGCAGCAGCAGCAGCAGAAGCAATGCGAGCAGTTCTCTCCGTTTGCTGTTCAAAAAGAAACTTAAAAAAAAAAAAGAAGAGAGAACCAGTCTCTACGGAGCACACCTCTGCCAGCAAGAAAACAAACCTTTAATCAGATCAACTCTGACGTCATACCCTGTGGTTAATAATTTCTCCAGTCCTTTTAAAAAAATAAAAGTTGAACTCCTTGCTGCTGCTCTAACACTTTCTGGGCCCCCCTTTTAAACAGCAGCTGCCCAAAAAAGAAATATTTTCCCGCACCCTGACCTCACTAGAAACGATGACTGATTTCAACATGCTGCATGTTCCACCTGTCATGGGAATCACTCCTTTACTCAGCCAACTGTTTTTTTGAGTTTTGTTGGCGCTGGGGGGGGTGGGAGGGGAGGGGGGTGTTCCTCCTCTCTGTCTCTCCCTCTCTCACTTCCTTCTCATAACTGGAAATGAAACCAGAGGGCAACGGACAAAAAAACCCACGCAACCAATACCGACGCACTGAGACTTTATTGGAAAGTTTCACAGCTACCCTGCCACGTTAAGACGTTTACACATGCTCACACATGCACACATACATACACTACTATTTGCCTCAGAGGCTGTTTAAGCTGAAAATGTCTGATAAGCCACAAGAGTGAAAATATAAAAAAGAAAAAGAAGGAAGTAAATAAATAACAAGTAGAAGCTGGTGTTTTCATTTTTAGGAATTTCAAAAGCTAAGCAGAGTTTAAAAAAGGTTTGTTTCTTTTTCTTCTTTTTTTTTTTTTAATTCCTTGGACTTTTTTTTAAAATCAAGATAACAGATCTACAACTTGGGACTCTACTGGACTTAATTTAATGTTGGAAGATTTTAGCTAGCATCTGACCTATTGAGACTTTCAAGAATTTGCTTGGAAATCAGAATGATTGCCTTGTTCCTTTGTCACCAAAGCAGTGAGCTCAATACCTTTCTAATGACTTAAACCACCCCCCCTCTAAACATCAGGTAGAATGTGCAGAAGGTGAGCACTAAGGCAATATTTGGAATCAAACTGTTGCACTCTGGGCACATCTACACAAGATGCTAATTGCACAATAGTCGAATAACATTGTGTAGTAGCACATCACAGCACAGACAGAGCTGATACACTACTGTGCAGTGGCATCACCAAAAAGGTGTTCGCCAACACTACTGCACAGTAACTCCAATTACTGCGCATTTATTTAGTACTTGATTATAAAAGTACTAAATAAATGCACAGGAACCACTGAGCAGTATTGTCTCGTGTAGATGCGACCTCATACTCCTGCTAGTAGACCCCTGCAGTCTACAAACAGTTTGATTGGAACCAGGGCTACTCAGTGAGTAATACTCTCAGTATTTCGACCTTCGTTTTGGGATAAATTCTCACAGAATGTACTTTATTTTTTATTCCATCTGTTTTTCTTGTGTGTTAATTGCTGTTGCTCAGGTTTTGGATACATTTAAGTATATGAATGTTAATAACAATAACCCAAGTTAGAGGAGTGAATGTGATTTTTACATTCATGCCTGCTACCCTAACTGAATTCGTAATTTAAAAAAAAAAAAAAAAAAGTCAAAAAACAATATTTTTCCCCTGCAATTTGGTTGTTCTGGGCATACAAATGTGTTTCTTTCAGAATTTACATCCTTGAGTCCTGTTGTTCAGGGGAGCAGGCTGTTGTTCCACTTAGGAAAAAACACCCATTTTATCTGGAGCACTATTAATGGGGTTACCTTAATACTGGCTGGCCTTCCTGTCCCCAAACCCTAAAGTATAGGAGATAACCATTATAATGTATAAAACATAAAATTTCCCTTTTAAAGGGAACTAGAATGCCATAGAACCTATCTAAGGACAAAGACATTGTTATACCTAGTCTCCTCCAGATGTTTACACCCCTCAAACAAACCAATAACAATCCACTCCGTAAAATGCAGAAAAAGAAAGCACACAATATATCACTGTATTCTAAGGAATGAGATGCCTTCCACAGCATACAAATCAGTGACCAGAAATAGACACAGCAGACACTTATTTTTTTAAAATGGGATGAAGGATACTGAATTTGATTGGACATACACTGAGGAAAATAGGAGAGCTTAACCCAATTCAAATTGATAGGGGATTTCTAGTAAATTGGGAAGGAAGAAAAATATGGTTCTGCTCTATTTAATGAAACAACCAGCTGATAAACCAGTAAAATAAACCAGCAATAATAGAATTTCATCCCATTTCCATTTATCTCCTGCTTCAATGGTAATCATTTTCTGCTACTGACATGTTGTGATTATGATCGGTTTTATAAAAGTGTTATTTTAGTGGATTAAATCTTTCTTGAGATTTTAACTCTTTTGCCCTCTTGACAGCCCTGGAGAGCTTGCAAGTATCACACTGATAATTCCAATGTATTTGTGATTCTCTTAACAGTAATTTTTAAGCTCTTCTTTCAATAGCTCATGCTCTTCTTCCTTTCAATGCTTCCTAAACTGAGCAGAACCCAGTGCCTGTGATATCTTTTCAACTGCTGTAAGAGATAGTAATGAAAAAGCAGTCTCTGCCCTTGCCCTCAGAAACACAGAGACCTGGGAATGTGTTAATAGAGAAGAAAAAGATCTTTCGTTCTGTAACTTCAAATTCCACACTGATAGCTAGACTACCTCTACTCCCATCCATCAGCAAATGGCCTCAGCTTTTCAGTACCAAATTCCAGGTTTGTGCCACACAAAGCACCCATTTCTACTTCCTGTGCACTTGCCTCTACACAGTAGCAGTGGTTTTGTTTGTACTACTTCTTCCTCCCACCTCCAGTTCCACTTGATCAAATGTTGACTTACAGATAAACTACTTTGCTTTCAATAAAGATTGCTTACATTCACAACAACAGAATGATACTTTGTGCTCACATGGTGCCTTTCATCCCTGGTCTCAATTGGTTTAACAAGCATTAATTCAGCCTCAAGTGCCTTTGGGTAGGAGGAGTTATTATACCCATTTACCATTTAAAATGAAGAACAGATATGTGACGTGACTTTTCCTAAGTCACCAAGTGAATCAGTGGCAGAGGTGGTAGAACCCAAGAGCTCAAACTCCCCATTCTATTCTCTGATCACCAGCTGGCTCTGGGACTGCATGCTGGGAAGTGCACACAAATGCCTGGGATTAGAGGCTAACAGGAAAGGAGCTGGTCAGGGGTGACAACCTACAGAGCTCCTCGGCAGACTTTGAGAGAGAGAGGTTGTGAGGCCTCCATGGTTTCACAACCCCTTCTTCAAAGAGAACCCCAACACACTATTAAAGGGTTAAAGGGATACAGAGGTAAAAATCAAGGACTTTCTGAAGAGTTAAGTGCTGCTCAAAAGGCAGGAAGAAAGTACCCAAGTTAAGACTGAGACAGGGTTGTGGACTCACTAATGAAAAAATGCATGCATCTTAAATATAGCCAGTAATACCACTTAGCCGTCCTGTAATGATGGGGGTGGGGGGTGGTAAGTGGGGCATTAGCCCCAGGAACTGCCCAAGGTGGGGAAAGGACGCATCAAAATGGATCGTGGGGTGCACCTCACCCTCCCATTCCCCTCCTTCCCACACCCTGCATCCTCCCTGAAACGGCTCCAGCTCTGGCAGTGGGTAAGTCAGGACAGCAATGGTGATGCGTGGTGCAGGAGCAGATGCCAGAAGTTTGGTGCTGCATGGGGAGATGTCACCTTTTGTTGCTACCCATAACAGGTGTTTACGTGGATGCTGTACATGCATCCTTGTGGCAAAAAAAAAAAAAAAAAAGGAGATTACATCTCCCCTCCTAGGACCAAAACTCTGACTACTGCTTCTGCTCAAGGGAGCAGTATCCCCCAGTTATGTCTCTGCCACTTAGCAGTTTATACAGTACTAAGTGCCAAGGCTCCAAAATACTCATGTCATTGATTCAAACCCAGACCTCGACGTCCTGGATCCCAGACCTGGAGACCAACAGTTAAGTGATTTGACCATGTGAACATGATCACACAGGAATCTGGTGGCAAAACAAATAGAATTCCCAAAATCCACACTCCCAGCCCCTTTTTGCTAAGCCAGAATTGTCACATGTAAGAACGAGCCTTACTAGTCTAATCTATGGAAGTCTATTCTTCCTCCCACTGACTCTTGATGTGTGAACTCTGGGGTCCAGGAAAAACCCCAATGAAACCACTGGGGTTCAGCTTTGGCACACATATGCTCATAGTGAGTCACTTGCAGGACTGAGGCCAAAAACCCCCAATTGTGGTATACAGCAATGAGAGCTGTGCAAGTCTACTAAAGAAGGAAAGTGTTACCTTATCCTTGAAGGCCATATTTTAAGTATTACAATATTGCCAATCAAAAAATGTTTATACAAGTACTAAACAGATGC
The DNA here is from genome assembly GCF_030867095.1 of Alligator mississippiensis. NCBI lineage: Eukaryota > Metazoa > Chordata > Crocodylia > Alligatoridae > Alligator > Alligator mississippiensis. The sequence continues at coordinate 133,179,305 of NC_081827.1, read as the reverse complement.
ACAGTAATGTCTTGCGTAGACACAGCCTTTGTCTCCAGAGCTTGGGGAGGAAAAGGGTACCCTTTCAGCATGCCCCACCCACTTGCACATACCAAAACCAGACCTGCAGCAGTGAAACTGCTCTGGGAACGTGCCCCAAGGCTGCTATCTACCTGCATTGTGCTTAATAGCAGCTATCAGAGGGTCACATTTCTGAGTTTGGCACATGCAAGCCAGAGCAGAATGAAGCTGGTTCTCAAGAACAGCTCCACTCCCGGAACACTAGGAACAAAGTGCAGTCATATACCTTGGGAGTAGTCAGGTCATGCTCTCCTGATTTTCTTTATGACCACAAGTTAAAAACTTCATTTAAAATAAGAAATAAATAAATCTGAGTTTCTTCACTATTCACATGATTCCAGGGGCTGGGGCATTAACAGCATTCGGAACATCACAGATTTCACAATAAAAGCATGAAAGCTTGCAGCACGGTAAGCATTATGGGCCAAATTTTTTCCTCAAATCTAGGCATGCCCCTGCAATGACATCATAGCATAGTAGCAATTTTGATGTGTGTGTGTGTAGATGAAACTCAGAACAGCATTTGCCTTTTCAGTTTTAGTCACCAGAAAGCTGAATGAAATGTTTTTAAAATTAAATATGGAATGAAGATCATTAATTAATAAAAAGGTAATCAGTTAATAAAAAATATTAATTATTTTAGTTTTTTCCCCAATGGGAGTGTGTGTGGGGGGGCGGGGGGGCGGAGGTGAGGGAATCCCCCTGGAAATCTTCTGTACAAAGAAAGAACAGACAAATGAACATCACCAACTTGTAAAAACAAATCTAAAACCTCACTAAACAAAGGCTCTCTTTGATTTTGAGACACCAACAAACTTAAGACATGCCACAACATGTGCCAAAACTCAGGAATTAGCCTCCTGAAAATGCATACTTCTTAAAGGCACAGTGCACCCTGCTGCACAGTACATAAGAGGAAAAGGAAAGTGGGAGAGCTTGACTTAGCAGGAAAAAAAAGAGGGTATGAAGAGGAAAGAGGCATGGCTAAACAATTCTTTTGTTGCAGTTTCCCCTTAATGCTCACTCCTTTGTCAGTAGTAGGAAACAAAACAAAACACAACAAAAAATCAAGCATAAAGAAACCAGAAAAATCAAACCTGCCACTGATTGAAAAAACTCCCAACTAGAAATAAAAAGGCTGGTCCTGCTGCATTCTACTATGTCTGGTCTTAGAACTGCTATGGGTTTTGCTAGCTCTCTGCTTCACCTCAGCCTAAACCACAACTCTGCTCCCTAGATGGCACAAGACAACCTGGAGGGTCTCCCTCCCTCTCACACATGCTCAAGTGAGCCGCTGTTACTTGCTTTGGCAAGAACTAAATGACTGTACAGTAACCACCAGTACTGCACATGGTTAGTTTCTGCCCCTACTGTGCAGTTGCTAGTTGTTACTGCATGATAGTGTTGGCACCACGTGCAGCCGATGCTATGGCATCGTAACAATGAGCTACAGCACTGTAGCTCGTCTCTACGACAATGTAGCATCTTGTGTAGACGTGCCCAATATGTGGGAAAAGAGACTGCAGAGGCAGCAGACCCATTCTAGAGGAAAATGAGCTCACGAAGGACCCTCTCTACTGAGGTCGACAAGGGGATGACCCCAGGCCACGTTACTTGCAACACCAGTAACTCAACAAAAAATTGACAGGATCTTCACGCCAGTCCAAGTTACTGCAGCTCCACTAAATTCTGGCAACCTTGATATAAACAAAAGAGGATCTGGCTTTGTTGTCCTTAGTTTAGTTAGCATCCATGAGAAAATACACTGAGATTTTGCCAACTACACAGCAAGGTTTCTGGGACATATGGACACTCTTCTCCTTTTTAAGATAAAGGTACTGGTTATGTGTAAATGAACAGCTCTGCAAACTCTATTGAGGGATATGATTTTAATCCAGTAAATCAGCATTAGGATTTGCTGTAAAAAAGAGAAACCTGAAAGTTCCTTTTCTAGCTCTGGCACAGATTCCTACAGCTTTGTACACTCATTTCACCTTTTTCTCTCAAGTTTCCTCATGTGTAAAAGGGGGAACACAGACTAGCTTCACAGGATAACTGAGAATTGCCCTAAATCCTTAACACTTTTCAGCTAACTTTTTAAAGTGCATTTTACAATTTACAAATGAGGAAATGGGAGGCAGGATGCTTATGATCATTCCCACTTATTTGAAAAAAAAAAAAAAAGGGGGGGGTCATTATTATTTTTAGCAGTAGCAGAGCATTATTAAGAATGAAAGAACAATGTAAATGTATTAATACAAGACAGTGAGTTCAGAAAAACATGAATATAAGTATATGATTTTTAAAATGTAATAAATCACCATGAAATCAAATCTTTACTGCTCAATACCAGTGACTGTGGGGTTGATCCCACACTTACTGAAGTCAGTAGCAAATCTGCTTGTCAGTTTGGTGAAAGCTCAGGGCCTATATGAGAAAATTCCTTAATAAGGTCAACATTAACATTCTGGCTTGCTATGGGGTAACTTGGCATTTGTAAACTACAGGGCATGTCAGTTATGCACTAGGGACTGCTGGCAAGTGTGGGCTGTAAGGCACTGAGAGTTAGCTGTCAAGAACAAAGACAAGCACCTGCAACAGCAACTTACAGACAGTGATGACACCATCAGGTCTTACTGCTTCTCCCAGTTTTTACTTTAGGAAGTCCCTTACCCACGTCAGTTCACCGTGGCTACATACAGACAGTCAAAAAGCCCAAGGCTGAATCAACTCAATCAAAGCTGGGGGTGGGGGGCACTAGAGGATGCCTCCCATCCTGTTGGTGACTGCAGAGGGCACCAGGGCTCAATCCTGATTGGCTGCCCAGAACATGTCCCCCAACCCTGTTGTCCCCTCTAGGGAGGAACAGTTCCTACAGCCCCAGGACTGCCCAGATCCCCATGCCTCAATGGGGGTTCCCCACTATGGTTCCCCCCAGCCTTTCCCCCCAGTGCACGGGGAGGGGTCCTCTCTCCCACACATCAGTATGGTACCACAGGCTTGTCCCACTCCCACATGTGGGCAAGGAACACTCCCTCCAGCCCAGGGCTGGCTAGATCCCTGCACCTCAGTGGTGGTTCCCTGCCCCTGTGCCTTGCAGACCCCACCTGGGGGACCAGTGCTGGGCCAGATGGGTGCATTCACCCACCTCCCACCCCTCGGAGGCAAGGGCAGCTGGCGAGGTGGCAGGACTGGAGGGGCAGGGGGTTAGGGGAGGGGCTAAGGGATCCCAGCCCTGCTCTCTTGCCTACAGGAAGCCCCTTCTCTGTGCCTTGCGGACCCAGCTAGGGGGCTGGTGCCAGGCTGGGTGCGTGCATTCCCCTGTTCCCCAACCCCATGGAGGCAAAGGTTGCTGGTGAGGGGGCAGGGCTAAGAGATCCCAGCCTGGCTCTCTGGGGTGTGGGGGGATAGGGGGGTTAAAAAGCCCTGAGGAAGGTGGTTACCTACCCACTTTGCAGACCCCAGCTGGGACATCTGGTGCTGGGCCAGGTGGGTGCATTCCCCGACTCCCTCACCCCTCAGAAGCAAGAGCAGTTGGTGGGGCTAAGATGATTTCAGTTGGGCTCAAGGGGCTGGGGGGGAGGGGGCAGTAAGCCCTGTGGAAGGTGCTTTCCCTCCCTTGTGTTGTGCAGACCTGAACTAAGGGGTCTGGGGTCTGTTCCCCTGCCCTCTATTCCACTGTGTTGACAGGTACAGGCAGAGGCTAGGGAACAGGGGTGGCTCCTCCCCTCTGCCTCACCTCTGTGATAGCAGAGGGGAGGAGCCACTCCTGTTCCACTGGAGCAGACAGCACAGCCCAGGCCTGCAAAGCATCCTGGGATGCTGGGGGACTGACTTAATTTGAATCGGGAGGGAACCTGGGACAGAAGTTTCAAAGCCCAGTTTGAACTAAATTAGTTAAATCTGATATTCCATCCATCCAGAATTTATCTTAAACCATGTTTGGCTATTTTGAAAGTGGTGTATGTGCATTGAATGTTTGTTTGGTTACCGGTTTAAACTGGTTTCTGATTACTTAACCCAGCTTAAGTGTAACTTCTGTCCCTAGCCTGCCAGTCCAGGCCCTTGACAAGCTCTCCCTCACAACCTCTACTCTTTAGCTTCACTCAACCTTCTCTTGTACTTTTTCTTTACTCATTTCCCTTCTGTTTCCTCTCCCTTCCTTGGTCTCTCCTGTTGGCTAGTTTTTTCACAACAAAAAGAATTTAAAACAAAACAGGGAAAATTGCAGCACTAAAATGAGATTTGCAAACTATTATGCAGCTTGATCTAAGTCACTTGCAGGACTGAGGCCATGTTGATATTACAGCCCTCCCTGCCTTGTTAGTTCAGAGTAAAAGGGATCCTTTTTTATTCTATTTGTACAATGCCTTCCCCAAAAGGGATCATAATCTCATTGCATTTCCTATGCACAAATTTAAATGCAATACAAGATAAAGCCTATAAAAAATCCTTCCCAAGAACTTCCACCAAATTCCCTGATATTCCATTAGTAACAGTTTCTGGTTGATATTTAAAGTGATATTTAAAGTAGAATCCAGTATCTTGTTATTATCTTGCTCTTATCCTCCAAAAGATATTTTGACTAAGTAAGAAACCAACCAAGTACCAAAAGCTTTTTGCTTAAAGCATACCATTATGCTTCAGACTCAAATAAAAACTATTTCCACCAAAAGGCAACCCCGGTAGCATTTATCTCTGCTTATTGCTTTATTATATTTTGTGTGTATTGAAATAGGACTGTCATTGGAATACGCATGCTGGAGGAAGAAGTAAAGATCAATGCTCAGTGCGGTATCCTTGCCATTTGTAATTCTCATTGCCACCTTTAACTTGAATTACCAGCAAGAGCTTCATTTTATACAAGTACTGAGCCTCTAGGTATCAGCAGTTCCAGATCTCTGCTACCCTTTCACCACAGCTACCATAGCATAACCTGTTTTAAACCGTGTAATTGGTAAATGCCCCAAAACAGTCACAAAACTTCACTGCTGAAGAGCAGACAGGCAAGCAAATAAATTTGTGTTATAAATATTTCAGAGTTACGTTCAAATATTTAACATATTCTTTATCTGCTTTTCAAAATGAAAGCAGACTGGAAAATTAATCTTAAAAAGCAACCAAGCTAATAATGGTTAGGCCTTATTTTCAAATGCTGTGTAAATTCTTTCAGAAGTTGCCTGTTATGCATAATTTAACTGCATTTCTTTACATTCTGACCTTCATGTGGTAACTAGACTTTACAGTTCTGTCTCCTCCAGTTACATATGGTACAGTGGCTTCCAGATCTGTGAACCCTGGGAGAACAGAGTGGTGCGCTATAAAGCACTATTTTTCTTGTATCCAATTATTTCCAATTCAAGGTCTTCCAAGAATGCTTTTATTGTCTTGGAAGGTCACCAAGATAAAGAGTTCACTTTGGTAACTTCGAATTTCTAATATGTTGCAGTGGTACCTGGGAACTTATAACATTACAATCACAAGGTAATCTGACTTCACTACTAACATGAATCAGGCTTCGAGATAAATGTATTGCTGTCTCCCCCAGAAATCTATGTAGGGCAACATGGGACTGACCAATGGAAGGGGCAGCACTGCTTTTTTATTATTATTTTGCATTTTTGATTGAGTCTCTTTGTCCCCGCTATGCTGTTATTTTAAAAGTACCGTGGCTCTTTAGAACAAAGCGGAGTTCTGTAAGAACCACAAAAGGCTGGCTATCGCGCTGAATTGACTCCTTATAAGGCACATCATGTCCCTTTGATGTATAAAAAAAATCTTTTTACATGGCAAAGCTACATTTTGGCATGGAATGCAGCCTATTAGAAACATACAGTTGAAATTAAATTCACCTTGAAACTGAAACAGAACATTTTAAAACTTGCCAATGAGGTCAAAATAGAAGCCAAAAGCTGTGTAGTGAGCTTCTGTGGCTCTGGCAAACTGGATGTGTTGTGCCACGTTTTAAAGTGATGACCTTATACAAGCATTTTAGTCAAAGGACGTTATACATCTGCATGAATTTACCATACCTTAACATATATAAAGATATGTCAAAACAAAATCACATATTCGTGTGCCAAGCATCTGAAATAGCAAGCATAAGAAAAGTAGTCACTACCCAAGTGATTTTAAACTTCCCTGTTTTAATCTGTCAACTCCTTTGACGTCATGAGATCAGCAAGTCCTAGTGTGAGTGATGCCTCATTATAAACACCGTAGAAGACCAAGGAAAGACTACATCTCAGAAGATCAGGTAAATACTGTAATTTTCCAAAACAACATAGTAAGGTCTGAACAAAATTCTTTTTAACCTCTTGGATATCTAATTATTTTTCAGTTTCCACAATTATCTAAGTTTTCTCCTTAAACTATAAGCCAGTCTCAAGCACCAATCAAACATTACAGTGTCTGTGACATGAGTCTAGTATATACTGAGATGTCATTTTGAGCAGAAATCAGCACTGACATGAGAGAAATAGGAAAAAGGATTTTTTTTTTTTTTGGATAAAAACACAGATCTCCAAACTTCTCATTCCATGTCTCCCCCTCTCACGGAAAACATCCAAGGAAGGAACCCTAATGTAGTGGCAAAAATACTATACGGTTTTCCTCTCAAAGTTTTACTTACTTTGTTCCACCAGGCAAGAAATGATCAGCTAAGTGGTCAAGGTCATTCCAAGCTCTATAAACATCAGTACCTTCAGAGAGGTGGAGGATTCTCTCAGGGCACAGAGTCATCCACACTGAAGATCTCCTGTCTTCTACTCCCATGTACAGCCAGGAACTGTATGTCTGTCGGGCTTTGCATTGTCCTTTCAAAGGGGCTCTCTACCCATAAGAATCTCAGGCTACATTAATTCCTACCCAAAATACCTCAGGTGCTATAACTATCAGTGAGTCACAGGCAGAGTTCTCACAGAATCCAGCCTAGATTCAGGCTGGGATGCAAGGTATTTCCAGGGTCTGAGGCTCTAGAACAGTGGCTCTCAACCGTTTTTGTATGAGGACCCATTTGTAAACATCGAAGGCCAGTCCCGACCCAGTGCCCCTCACTCCTGACCCACTGCCCTCCAACCCCAGGCTCCTAGTGTGTGGGGCAGGAGATGGGTGTGTGGGGCACTGGGGGAGGGGGCTAGCAAGCCCTTGCAGGCTGGAATTCTGTTAGCCTGCAAAGGAAAAGCCATGGTTTCCAGTGTTTTTCTCCTTTAAAGGAAAATCCATTTTTTAAAGTTTGTTTGCAACCCCTTCATATATTCTTGTGACCCACTTTGGGTTGTGACCCATGGGTTGAGAAACGCTGCTCTTGAATATCCAGCCATGCCGGGGCTTTCAGGCTTGTTGAAATGGAACTGGTAATCAAAAAGCCAATTCAGAGGCCGAATCTCCAAATCTAAATTGAATCAGGAGACCCTTTAATCTTTCCGAATAAAATCAGAACCCTCTGAATCGATACGGAGAGATTCAGAAAGATTTGATGATTCGGACACAGACACAGATTTAAAAGTTTTTTCTATATACCTCAAGGTACCAGGCGGCTCGTGAATACTGAGATGCTGGGGCAGATGGAGTGCCCCACAGGAGGCAGGGGGGTCCCTGGTGTGCTCAGCAGCTGACCCAGACATGGACCAGAATTCCCTCCTAGACCCATGCAGCAACCAGCAGGGGCATGTGTAATAGCTTCAGGTTTTATTCATGTCTTGGTGTTAATGTGGTATATTTGAGAAATGACTTTTAGATTAATATTTTCTATACTACTCAATACTACCCTAAATCTTGAAACAAAAGTAAAAACTCTTATTGGATTCTTTTGGAGCAGAGCTTGGCCACCACAACTGAGAGCTTTTAAAAATCTCACACTGACAGTCCAGAGGCCATGAAGAAAAGTACACACAGCTTGGATTCAGGAGATCTGGACTGTATAATCAGGTCTCTGGCACTGAGCTCCTTGTCTATTGGGAACACGTTATGTGATCTCCTTAGGCTTCAGTGGTCCATCTGTACAATTAAGGAAGAACACTTAGCTACCTTGTTAATGCAGCTGATGTGCCAAGATGAATCAGTCAGCAATTTCACAGAAAATAAATTCCTCACTAAATTACAGTTTTAAGACAAGCCAAATTTTAGGCCTAAATTATTACTGAGTCACATTAATAATGACTTGAATCTGATATATTTTATTAAACAACATCATGCAAATTACATCACAGCATTTAATTTAATCCTGTTTCAAATATTTGTACTTTTTTGAGACGTGTTTTTTATTTGCTATTTAATAGTTGTCTGGTTTTTTTTTTATTTTTATTTTTTAAATCAAACCTGTTGAAATTTAGGAGCCAACCTAAGACTTATGAGGTCTAATAAACAGCTGTTTCAGTTAAAAGTGACTTAATGGAATAAAAAGGCAGAAGGCTGACAAGTACAGCGTACAGCTCTGTTTCTGATGTGGAACAAATGGCTAACATAGACAAGCGGTCTTCCTCCCTGGATGTCCAGGAGCCCAACGCATAAGAAAGACACCTCTCTCCTCCATTCAGATAGTGATCTTGGATGCAATGACAGAAGGGGTTACTAACTTTGTGCTCATGAGGTTGAGGGGGTGGGGGAGAGGGGCAGGACTATGAGGAGCGCAGGTTCAGACCGGTCTTCTTCTTCCTTACCCACAGCAGCTGGCCAATCATAAAGGAAGGGTAAATCTCCTTCAAAAAATTAAATGAAATGACTTCTCCCAAAGAGTAAGAGGGAAACAGGGCAGAACACTAACCCTGAATCATCATTCGTTGTCTGCCTTCCCGTGGGGTCACTGCTGTTATATGTTACCCGTTAATTCTGGGCAGATCACACCTTATAATCTACCCCAAAGCAAAGAACGCAACATAAATGTCCATGAGAAGGGAGTTTCATCTTCTTTTTGGCAGTTCTTTAAATGCGACTCCTCTATGCTTCAGTGAGCATGTGGCAAATTAGTAAAAGCTCTTATCACTTCTTTTCATTTTTGCTTTCTTTAAAATTCTTTGCAAATTGGTCACAATTTGGGGTTGGAGATAAGAATAATGCTGTTATGCAATTATTTTCTTATTGAAAAAAAAAATCAATAAGAAAAAAAGTCATTTCTTTGAGACACAGCCACTACAAACAGTCTGCTCAATGAGTCAGAACAGCTAGGTGAATTAACAACTTTCCTAAAGTAGTCACAGGTTTCAGATTAGTGATGATAAACATCAAAAGGTTCAGGGAGCTCAGTCAAATGAACATCTAAAACAGGGGTCAGCAACCCCCGGGACATGTGCTGAGCATGGAACGTGAGGCCATTTTCCTCAGCACACGTTGGGGCCGGGGCTGGAAGGCAGCAGCTGTTTGCAGCCTCCTGGTTGCAGCCAGCCCCAGCTCTGGGTAGCTGCTGACAGCTGGGAGCCTGGACTGCTTGCTCTCAGTCAGTGGCTGGGAGGCTGCAAGCCCTGCTGAGAGCAGCCCAGGTACCATGGCTGGCAGCAGCTACCCCAGAGCCTGAGCCGGCTGCAGTTGGGAGGCTACAAACAGCTGCTGCCTCCCTGGCCTGGCCCCAGCACCAACGAGTGCAGTTCCGGCACCTGCTGCCTTCCCGGAGTCCAGGGCTGGGAAACAGCTGGAGCCAGGCAGGGGTGGGAGGGCAGCAGCTGTTTGTAGCCTCCTGGCTGCAGCCAGCCCAGGTTCTGGGTAGCTGCTGATAGCTATGGAGCCCGGGCTGGTCCCAGCAGCCGGCTGGAAGGATGGAAGCCCTGCTGCAAGCAGCCCTAACTCTGTGGTTATCAGCAACTACCCAGAACCTGGGCGCTGCTGCCACCCCAGCCCCGACCCCAGCTGCCTCCCAGCCCCAGAACCGGCCTCGGGGAGGCAGCAGGTGCCAGTGATGCTCCCCGCTGTGCTGCCCTTGCCACTACTTCTGCAGAGCAGCGTTGAAACCCGGTGCAGCAGGGCACTGCAAGGGGCACAGAAAGCTGCCTGCTGCTCCAAGCTCCCCACTGCCCTGGCCACACTTCCCCTGCAGGCGGGGGCAGCAGTGAGGGGCACAACCTGCATGCTGCCCACGCTGCTCCCATGCACACAAGGGAAGTGTGACCCAACAGCACAGAGCTTGCAGCAGGAGGCAGCTTTCTGCTCCCCCGCCTGCAGGAGAAGTGTGGCCAGGGCAGCACGGAGTTCAGAGCAGCAGGCAGCTTTTTGCACCCCCCACTGTGCCCTGCTGCACTGGGTTCCAATGCTGCTCTGTCGAAGCAGTGGCAAGGGCAGCACAGTAGGGGGCATCACTGACACCTGCTGCCTCCCCAGAGTCTGGGGCTGGGAGGCAGCTGAGGCCAGGGCAGGGAGGCAGCAGCTGTTTGCAGCTGGCCCAGATGCTGGGTAGCTGCTGATAGCCATGGAGATTGGACTGGGGGGCATGGGCACGAGCAGGGCTGGGGGGCAGGAGTTTTGGGTGGGAGGCACGCGGCAGCAGGGCTGGGGGGCAGGGGCATGAGCAGGGCTAGGGGGAAGGAGCACAAGCAGGGCATCTTGCCATATACCCTCTGCTCTCGTTTTCTTTTTCTGTTATACTGGCACTCTGGCACCTTCCAAGGTAGGCACTGTGGGTTTTTTCGGCACTCCGGCCAAAAAACGTTGCCTACCCCGATATAGAAGCTCCCAAAGCTTACCGGAATAGGGCCTTAAGCCTGCAAGGCACCCACTGAAATCACTGGGTGTTTTGTTTGAAAACGGATAACAGAAACAGATTCTGCATAAATTTTTGTTACTAGAAATCACATAAGGTCAAAATTCTGGAACAGTTTGGTTTTCCGTGATCTTAACCAGGGTATACATATGTTAAGATTAGCCCTTTTCATGGCATTTTGGTTCTTCTTGTCATGACCCAAAGGGTATGATTTTGTGGGCGCTTCGGCACTGCAGAATTACTTCCCGCCACGAGGAGCTTTCTTTGCACGGTGCAATTCTCAGTTGCATAAAGAAAACCCCGATGCAAAGGAGTTCCCGCCACCCGTATGCAAATTTGTGTCCCACTATTGGCTGTTTCTAAATTATTCCCACGTGGCAGCTAGCGATTGGCTTGCTAGCCGCATAAGAGGCTTGAGCGGTTTCCGCCCAAGTTGGAGGAGGAGAAGGAGGACTTCACATCTCATGCAGAACTTTGAGCACGCTGCAGAGTGACTTTGAAGATTTCTGACTCGTGGCTGAGCTAATCGATAGTCTGATCAACTATCGATTTTCTCCCCATCGCCGAGCGCCATCCCTCGACGTACCCTTTTCCCTGCCGGCTTGGTTCATGTACGGATTTGCTGGCCTGAGTCTTGCCAGCTGGAGCAACTCGTGTGATTATTTAAGCGACCGGACCACCCGAGTCGCGGCTAGTAGCGGCGTAAGTAAAGCTTTTTGCAACCAATACGTTTTGTCTGCCTCTCCATTCACCAGCCCACCCAACTACCGAGCAATTTCTAGATCACCTCAAGTCGGCTCCGGCCGTCTGAGACATGGCAACGAGGATGGTATCCGGGGAAAGCACGATGGAACTAGAATTAGTTAAGAACTGCCCTTGGCGCAGTGGAAAATGCCAAGTAGAGAACTTCATGGAATTGGAGATGCATATAGCTTACCACCAGGCGGGCGGAACGGGTGAGATGTTTATCAGCGGATGCCTTTCGCTGAAGGAAGAAGAGGGAGCTTCCAAGGACAGAGCCCCAAGAGAGAGGGAAGTGTATCTTCACCCCACGGCATTCGGGTGTATAATGAATGATGAGCGGGTCCTGTTTAGGCCCCTCGACACTGTGTCCCTCGCCAGAGTCAACCTGGCAGGCGTGGTAAACCCGACCCTCACCCGGGAGTGTGCCCGTTGCCTAAGATGTGCTCGGGAGAGTAAAGAACCGGTGCCGATCGACCGGTTCGCCCCCTTTGTGCTGGCGTCTAGATTGAGGGGTCACGAGCTTCCATCCGAGCTCCGTGAAGATCTGGAGACAGAGGGACGTGCCGCAGATGAAAGGGTAACCCCAAGATACGACAAGGGGGGAATGCTAACTGCAACTTTTCGTACTGTAACCGATTTAACGCAAAATAATTTAAGTTTGAAAGCCCAGCTGCGTATGGCCGTTCAAGCGGTCAAAGAAGCGGCTGCGAAAGAAAATCTTGAGACGCCACGCCAAGATGGTGCCAAGCAAGAGGGAGACCGCGTGGAAGAACCGGAAGGGTGGAGCTTCGGAGGAACCCGCGAGAGTTCGGCCGGCGACTCCGCCCACCAACGCAGCATCGCTTCCGGCGACCATGCCTTCTTGCCAACAGAAGGGAGAATCGAGCAGAGGAGTGCATCCGCCCCTCCTGCCTGAAACAATAACAGCATCGACTCCCGAAGTAACAGCTCGTCCTGTAGCCATGATCAACCCAGTGACTGGTGCACAAGATGAAGTTTGTGCCACCACCAGTCGCATTCGTGCTTGGACGGAGTTACAGGAGCTGTACAGAGAATCTGAAATGGAATCCGATGAGGCTATAGTCTCATGGCTGGAACTCATGTCCATGGAGTTTGAGTAATCTTCTGCGCCAGTTGTCCCGACTGCATATCCTGATGGAGCCAAGCATATCTAGTGATCGGGAACGTCGACACCTTGACCGAGGCTCAAGGTGCAAGGCATCGCGAATCCGATCTTCCGTCGTTGCCACAGAGAACACCAGAAGAGTGATACATGTTTGGATTTCTCCTACAGCGTTCTGGACTCAATAAGCGGCAACTTCGGATTTTAGGGGACGCAGGCCAATGGCAACTGGCCTATGAGTTAGGTTTTCATTATCTGGAAGAGCTAGACGACGGCTCCTCGATGATTTCATCCAGTTGAGTGTGCAAGAGACGGTTGTCCGGAGTAGCAAACACCTGTATTATATGTTTTAGAAATGATAGTATGGTTCCATGTGAATTTTGTAAATATTAGTGAAATAACTGTTTTAAGAGAATTCTTTTCACAGATCCGGAATTCAGAGTGCGTGGCGGAGAGAAGCCCCAAGAAGGATAACATCATCGGCAGAAGTGAGGACTTGACGCGCGACTTAGCCATGACGCCCACTGAAGCCCTGATCGTGCAGTTTTTTGTTATGAATCTGGTTATGTGGGTATGTATTTGTGCCGGCTATTATTTAATTCGATCCCTGGAGGACAAACTTCTTATGTTAGCTGATTTTGTGTTTATCCGTTTAGTTCAACGACCCGTTATAAGAGCTACTGGAGACCCGAGTGACGAGCATGTGGTATAATTCAGCTGTGCCTTCAGCAAAGGGGGATGTCATGACCCAAAGGGTATGATTTTGTGTGTGCTTCGGCACTGCAGAATTATTTCCCGCCACGAGGAGCTTTCTTTGCACGGTGCAATTCTCAGTTGCATAGAGAAAACCCTGGTGCAAAGGAGTTCCCGCCACCCATATGCAAATTTGTGTCCCACTATTGGCCATTTCTAAATTATTCCCACGTGGCAGCTAGCGATTGGCTTGCTAGCTGTATAAGAGGCTTGAGCGGTTTCCGCCCAATTTGGAGGAGGAGAAGGAGGACTTCACATCTTGTGAAGAACTCTAAGCGTGCTGTGGAGCTTAACGAACCCAGTGTGTGCCTTAAGAAGGATACAGGGGCTTGATCAACCTCTAGCCTCTCCCCATCGCCAAAACGCTATCCCTCGACATACCCTTCCCTGCGCGCTTTCGTGGAGAGTCACCTTTCGGACTCTCATCGTGGTATCCAGAGCTCTTCTCGGGTTATTTCGTCCGGTTGATTCAACGGGCTCACGGTTCTAGAGCTCTCAGCCACCCTTGGACCAGAGTTCGTGGTTAGAACTTTTGTCTGCTCTTCTTCTTTTCTATCTTTAACTGCAACGCAAGCAAGTTTTCCTGCCTGCACCGCGACCATCTACGGTATAAGTAAAATAATCTTTAATCAACCGCTACGCGTCTGTGCCTAATTCTAGTCCGCCGTGCCGAATTCCCCGACCCATGTGCCAGGGCTGCTGGCCACAGCCCACCGTGCGCCCCTGAAAGCCTCAGACCGCTCCCAGCCCGCACACTTCTGTTTGTAGAGCAAGAAGATTAAAAAAAATGAAAAAGAAAGCACCAATAAACTTAAAAGAAAAAGGAAAAGGGAGGCAACCATATTTTCCCAGACCTCCAAAAGGTTAGATTTGGATCTGGTTTTAAGTTCCATCCAGTGATTTGGGGCAGGTCTTGTTTATTCTGAGTTAGTTTACCTATTTTTACTTTAGAATTAAATATAAAAATTGTACTTAAGACACTGCCTTGCAGTAGCCCTTGAAAAACTTCTTTAATCAGATAAACTAGTCCAGCTGGAAAAGAAGAAACTTTTGTCTTATGAGTAAAATAATATTTTCCCCCTATTCTGCAGCTTCTGTACTTCAACACAATGAACTAGTACAGTCTGAAGAGAAGAGGACAGAAAATTGGATATTGAGATAATATATAAATTAAATAAATCCAATCCTCAAGTAATTCTATAAGGACTGAAAAAGATATAGATGACTTTGAACAGGTCTGTATCATCTTGGAGGGAGGTGGCCAGTGGTGTCCTGCAGGGTTCAGTTCTTGGCCCTGTGCTGTTCAACATCTTTATCAATGATTTAGATGAGAATGTGGAAAGCACGCTGGCCAAGTCCTGCAGATGATACTAAGTCATGGGGAAAAGCAGGAATGGTAGGGGATAGGATGCTGATCCAAGCAGATCAGGACAAGCTGGAAAGGTGGGCAGAGCCAAACCAGATTCAGTTTAAAAAAAGGTAAGTGCAGAGTGCTTCATCTGGGGAGAAATAACCAGCAATGTGACTATAGGTTAGGAGGAGATGTCCTGACCAGCATGATGGCTGAATGGGACCTTGGGGTTATGGTTGATCAAAGGATGAACATGAGCAAACGCCATAGTCAACAGAGCTAACGGTATACTGGGGTGCATTATCCAATGCATAACAAGCAGGTCTAAGGAAGTGATACTTCCTCTCTACTTGGCACTGGTGAGACCCCAGCTGGAGTACTGTGTCCAGTTCTGGGTGCTGCACCTTAAAAAAGATGTAAAGAATCTTGAAAGGGTCCAGAGAAGGGCCTGGAGGACAAAACTTATGAGGAAAGACTAAGGGATCTGGGACTGTTCAGCCTGGGGAAGAGAAGACTGTAGGGGATTTGGTGACCATCTATAAATATGTAAGGGGTGAATATCAGGACCTGGGAGAAAAACTGTTCCCTAGGGCACCCCAGGAGGAGAGAAAGAGCGAATTAAAAGCCTGCAGCTGGCCGATTAACAATCTGATTTGCAGTTTTTTAATCTCTACTTTCTGAGGGGGAGGGGACACCGAGCGCTGGGTAAGAACCTCAGTCTTCCCAGAAGCTTGTTTCAATGCCCAAGGGTGTTACCCTGGGGAGGTAGTTTGTCGGCTCCCCCAGCTGCAGTAGCATCAAGTAAAGAGCGAGCGTCACTCTGGGTGTTAGTTAAAAACTCAGAAGTCACCCTCCTGAGAGTACTAACTTTAACTCCCATCAAAGTCATAGCAGGAGAAAAAAACGCAAGTGGGAAAAGGCTCTGCCAAAGTGCACTGTCTGTCTGATTGATTTAGGACACCCGCTCACAAACATATCAGAGGAATTTTAGTTCAAAAGCACACTGCCGCCATTTTCTGCACATTGACATGCATTTCACTGCGTATACAACTGCACACAATGCAGCGCAGTGCGCGTCAGTTTGCAGATGGAGTAGACTTGATTAACCGAGTCTGCTCCAACCCATCGGATCTCCGGCACATTGTGGGATGAAAAGGTAGGTGTAAAATGCCCAGGTTGACCAGAATCTGGAATCAGCTTCCCAAGAAGGTGGTGCAGTCCCCAGCCTTGGAAGCCTTCAAGAGGAAGCTGGACAGACACCTTGCTGGGATCATTTGATCTTTGCTTCAGTGGTATGAGCTGTCTGAGTAGGAAGTCACACTTAAGAAACTCTTCTGTTAAGTTCCAGTTTGAGTCCTGTTTTTCTTTTTCAGGCTGACCCAGCCCACAGCACCCAAAAGATGACTTGTAAAGGCCTAAGGCATGTTTTGTGCCTGGTTTACTGCTCAGTCGACCATGGTCGCACGTAAATGAAATGTGGGGCATGAGTGCATGACACTTTAAAGGGGGTTAAATGCTTTTGCACCACTTTAATGGTGTTGGTGTTTGCACGCGTTGGTGGTGTATTGTGCAGTAATTCCAGCTGCTGTAGCATATTCGGCAGCACAATGCGCCTTAAATGACTTGGGGTGCTACAGCTGCGAAGCGAAGCACCGACTCTGTGCAGCTCAGGGGGTCTGCAGGAAGCCCGTGCAGGCAGCCTGGCAGTAACCCAGAAAGGCAGTCTCCACCAAAGAAATAAAACAAAAAACAACAAAAAGGGTGAGCCTGATTCTTTTTCTCCCCCCACCCCCAACCCACCGGAGCCTGTCTGCCTGCCTGAGCTGCGTGAGGGCCCAGTGCTTCCCGTTGCAACTGCAGTGCCCCCCAGGACCACGCAAGCCGAGTGCCTGCTGGCAGGTGCTGCCGGGTGGGGGGGCTTTGCTGCGGAGGAAAGCATCAGCCCCCCTGCAGCCCAGGGACTGCTCTGCCCGCCAGCAGCTCGCCTTCCCTGTCACTGGAGAGACAGGTAAGTGCATGGGTGTGTGCACGACATGAGGGTTTACTTGGTTCTAAATTGAAGTGGTGTTTTTAAAAACCCACCACTTCAATTTAGGGCCCCCGTTTCATCTACACAGACTCCATGATATCAACAGCTTTCTCTAATGTGCCATGCAGCCAGTAAATGTGCCATGTTATTTTCTGATGCTAATGTTGAGGAATATTTTTGTTCTAAATTTGAACAAGTGTTTCATTGAGAGGAATATATTGGTGGATATTCCAAAAGGAATCAGCACAAAGCATTCAGTAAAGGGTGCTAGCTGAACCACCCTGGCCCTCAAAGACAACCCAGAACACTGTTAGAAACATACCTGTTAGCTCCCAACTAACAAGTGTGTGAGTAGGTCTAAACCACTTCCTCAGGGCTGCTGATGGAAGTTACCATCCATTAACCCACAGTCCACATGAATCAATCCCAAAAATAAGGCCAAAAAACTATGCTGGGGGCCACCCTGCTTCTGCTCACAGCCTGTGCTCACCCTAAGGGCCACTTCAGGGCTTTATTTCTTGACTTCATGCCTGAGGAGCAAGTTTCTTGGCAATGCTCTCAGGAGCACTGTACCAGTAGTACAGACTTTCCCTATATGGTAGGAGCCCTCAATGAAATTTCTCAGGGGGACAGCTAATAAGGAATAACCTGCATAGAAGAGCGATGAGAACAAATACATAGAAGAAGGGGGGACAAGGAGCTCAGGGTTCACTTTAAAACCATTTCAGGTCAGAGGACATTGCTAAGGGAGCATATAAGAGGTTGCAGCTTGATAGGGCGTTTCTACAATATGCATTAAGGAAAGACTATATGATGCAGTGCCATCCAACTGTGTATATTATTAGCATGTATAATTATAATAATAACATTTTAGTATTCCTGATACACTCACCTTCCTCCCTGTCTGCTTCTCTGACTGTGAGCAGAGCACAACTTCCATTTCTTTTATTAATTAGGCTCCGATCAGGCAAACTTGTGCATGTTTGCCTTGAAGCGTGAGACAGTCCCATTGAACAAAATGGGGATTCCTTACACTAACAGTTAAGCACATACATAAGTATTTATAAGGGTCTGACTTTAAAATGTAATCTACTACGAACAGAGCTACATTAGCTAGGCTTCTCTATGCAGTGCCTAGCACAATGAAGCAAGCCTCAGATCCTGATTGAGACCTTTGAATCCCACCATACTGTGAAATAAATAAACAACAGCTATGCATAAAACCATGTAAGTATGTGGGAGTGGAAAATAAGATCATACTATAATACTGCACTTAAAACCACAAGTACCACTCAAGGTCTGTGCTTATTCTATTGCCAACAAGTGAGAAATTACAGTCTTTGTGAGGGAGAAAGCATAACTAACCACAAACTGCTAGGTTTGCAGGAGGAAGCCAGTCTTTTCATAAAGTACTAGTACTGCTACTCAATATACACACACTGACAGGGGGTTCATACTTTACTTAAAGCACAGCATCAAATAATATTCCATTCTGAAACAGCTCCCCTTACCTGTCCGTTATGGTAGTGTTTTTATGGACCATACAAACTGCTGCAGTACAGACATTACTTCCATTAATCATAAAAGAACAATTTTAAGAACCAAAATTTTAAAAGGGAAAACAATACAACAGTGGACTACTTGTCCCAATACGTTCACTATTTAGTTCTTCAGCTACTAACTGGGTTCTCTTAGCAGCAATGTATATCACTGTTGCTATAACTTTATCTTAAACAAATTTAGATAGTATTTTAAAATGTTACAGAGAACAAGACTGACAATTTGAGAACTTCCATTTTTAGGACAGTCTACAAAACAGGATAGGCTTGGACAGCCCTGCTAATCCTTATCAGTGTTCTCCTGCAGCCCTCTTCAGGCAGAACTATCTCCACAGGTGACAGGGTAGTTACTGTCCAGGCTTATTCCATCTTTGACCTAAGACTAGGCACCAGTTGTGATATGGACACTTATCTGCTAGGGTCTGTTTGCTCTGGACAATGCCAATTCATTTCATGTGGGTACCCAAACAGTCATCAACTGTTGAAATCAAAGAATAATAGAAAATTAGGGTTAGAAGGGACCTGAGAAGGCCATTCAACCCCCTGCTCAAAGCAGGACCACTCCCAACTAGATCATCTCAGCCAAGGCTTTGTCAAGCTAGGTCTTAAAAACCTCAAAGGATGGAGATTTCACAACCTCTCTGGGTAACTTGTTCCAGTGCTTTATTACCCTCCTCATGAGAGAGTTTTTTCCTAATATCTAATCTTGCTACAACTTGAACCCATTGTTCCTTGTTCTGCCATCTTCCACCACTGAAAACAGTCTGGCTCAGAGGTGGGCAAAATACGGCCTGTGGGTTGGATCCAGCCCACCAAGCGATTCTATCCAGCCCACAGCTGCCCCCTAAAGCAGAATTATCTCCAGCCTGCGGCTGCCCCTCTGAAGGCCAGCACCTCTCTGTGCTCCATGAAGTAGGCACCAGCTGCAGTGGCAGCAGCCCCAGCTCTGTTTGCTAGACAGTCAATGCCCCTCCCCAGCCCAGCCTGACTCTCCCTGCCCCACCAACCCCAAGGCAGGGGGTGGTGGAAACAGAAAGCTTCTCCCCGGTGAGGCTTCTACCCAGCAACACTGTGACTGTTTGTAGAGGAGAAAGCCCCGCCCCTGGCGAGAGTTGAATAGCAGGTATGGGTCCAACCCAGCATGGGCTAGGGAATCGCATTTGGGTGAAGGGAGCTGGGAGCCATAGGCTGGGGTTTATGCCACCATGTGTGGCTGGCGCTACAACCCAGATGCACACCTGGGACTTGGGCCAGAAGCTGTGGGACATCTGGGCTGGGCTCGGCTCCAATGTGCAATGCCACATGCTGCTGGTATGATGACCCAGCTGTGCACCCAGGACTCAGGCTGGGAGCCATGGGCAATCTGAGCCCTAGGTCTTCGTATGGATGCAGCCAACAACTGTGCTGTGTCCCTACAGGAATTGCACCGGTTCAGCTACTGGCCCATGTGTGCCTGCCCTTTGTGTGCTGCTTCTACTTGCTGGCGCATGTGGAGGGCCAGCTGCTGGTAGTGTGCTGCCCACCTTACCCGTGATTTCCAGGGTACCCGCTACTACCAGCACAACCACCTGCTACCTGGTCAACTTCCCCAAGCACCTGGGCACTGGCTACAGCAAGAACATCTGTATGACCAGTAAGGGCAGAGGCAGGGGCAGGGGCAGGACCAGGACCAGGAGCAAGGGCAAAGGCACCTTGAGATGTGCTCAAAGCCCCACGTGTTTTGGCCCTGGCTGCACTGGTGGCCCTAGGTCAGGGAAAGGAGAGGCACCTGGGCAGCCTCCTGCTGCCAAGTTAGGCAAGGAGCAATCCCTTGATGCCCAGGACAGTGAGTGAGCCATGACATGGTAAGCCAGGCAATGACAGAGGAGAGGGAGAGACTAGGGAGAAAGAGAGGGCAAGCAAGGACAGAAATTGAGAGAGGTACTCTCCAAGTCTGGCCAAGAGTAGCCAGCTGAGACTGGGACAAGACTGAGGGATTGACTTTGAGCTCAGCAGAGGGGTCAGCTAAGATAGGAAGGTGTCAGCATGACCCAGCTTGGCAGTTACAAGCCAGAACCATGCCACCTGCACCTGAAGCTTGTAGTCCTGAATAGTGGGTTCAGAGCTAATAAGTGCAACTAGAGCAAAAGTGGACAGGGAGCCCATCTAGACAAGGACTAAATAATCAAGAGCCTGTTCCTCTGATGAGACGATCCCTAGTCAGCTTGTTCCATCAAGCTGTGAGAGATGAGACCACTGGCAGGGATGAATCAGGAAAGGAACAGGGCATGGCTGACTGGTGCTGTCTTAGTCGGGGGGGGGGGGGGCACATGCCCCTCCTGTGACCAGTCCTGCCGACCTCGCTGCCTGGGGGGATCCCCGTGGCTGATCCCACAATGGCCAATCGCTGTGGATGATTGCTGCAGTCACTTCCGGGAGCTGCAGCGATCGGCCGGCACTTGCAGGGGGAGCACCAGCACTCCCACCTGCTCCCCCCACCTATCGTCTAAGCGGTGAGTGCAGCGGGTCAAGGGGTGCACCGGCACTCCCAGGGGGTGCACGTGCACCCCCATGCACCCCTTACGCATCGCCACTGGAACAGGGTGACCAAACGAAAGACGTTTGAGAGGTCTAGTACTCTTTAGCTATACTTTGGGCAGCATACAAGAGTAAGATATTATTTATAGCTATTATGCAATCACCTCTATATCTACAGTACTCAAAAAAGCATAAATCAAAACAATATTTTTTTAAATAAAATTAAAAGCTTTTATAGCAGATGTTTTATTTTTAGTATATGAGTTGTGTTTTATCTGTATGTTGTTAAAATGATTTCTTCTGAAACATTTTATGTGCATGGCTATCAGCTCAATTAGTTTGGCAGCATTCTCAGGTAGGTCTGATGCCCCTGAAACCTCCACCAATTGGTTAAGGGCAATGGAGCAGGTTGGTAGAGAGGTCACAACCCCTCACTACCTGATAGGTCATACCTGTGTCTCATGGCCTAGGAGACAGAACTTCTGGGGTCCCCAGGATAGGCTATGCACTGTGAGGGTATGCTCTCTGGAGAGGCTGTGTTTCCCAGTCAAGGGGTGGACTTTAAGTCAGGGACCATGTAATGGGGGCAGAGTTTGAATTAATTTGACCAGGATTCTGGGACCAACATGGCAGTGAGAGCAGCAGGGTTTGATGTCAGATGGGTGGGCCTTATGTCATTGACCATGTGACAGTGCAGGACTTCCAGTTCCAAGACTGCAAGTACCCCCACTCTTCCCAAAAGGAGTATTTCTGGGGCAAAAGGAGGGACTTCTAGTGGCAAAGGTCAGGGATTAGAGGTGGGACTTCCAGTCCCAAGATGGTGGTAAGGGGGTGGGGCCAAGCTCCTGACTATTTTTGTTGCCCTCTGCTAGAGTCTTTCCAATTTTTCCATCTCCTTTCTGCAGTGGGGGGCCCAAAACTGGACACAATTCTCCAGATGTGGCCTCACCACTGCCACCTAGAGGGAAATAATCACTTCCCTCAATCTGATGGCAACACTCCTACTAATGCTGCCTCAAATGAAAGGAGCAATATAAATAGAGAGTATTACAAGTACTCTGAAAAGCCAGCAATTAAGTTTACAGGCCCTAGAAGATGAATTCTGGACTTGAGCCACATCCTTACATTGGGCACGAAGCACACCTACAAGGATACTTGACTCAACCAATAACAACCCTTACAGGGTTCCAAAGAGTAATCCCCTCCACCTCTGCAAGCTAATATGGGAGGGCATTGACAACTGGAGCCTGCCTTTTCCCAGGGTAGCTAAATTTTCTGTTAGCAATAAAGATTAAAGGCAATAGCCTTTCAATCTGGGGCACAATAAGGATTATAATTATAGCAGAGGCTACACATGTGAGAAAGGTCCTGTGAGCACTTGCAAATTCATTACCTGCGGTGCACAGATTGGATGCAATCCAGACCCTAAGTCATTTTCTCTCAAGTACACAACCTGTGATGTAGCTGGTTCTTGGTGGACTGCCCAAAGGGCTCAGGAAGGCTCTTTCTCTTCCACAAGGTAGCCGCAATCAGTTCCTAAATTACTTTAACTGTATATAAAAATTATACGCCCAATTTGCCACCCTTATGTTGAACAGTCCTTACAGGCAAGAACAGCCCCCACTGGGACAAGGTAAGAGTTATATATAGAAATACAATCACCACCACTGGAATAAAAGTGCATAGAAGAGGGGCTACAACTGACAATTCCCTCGTATTCTTTGTCTGGTATATTTCGGACTAAAGCATTATACATGGGGTTGTGTTTACATAAAAAGAAAGGCCAGAATATATTTTACAGGAGGAACTTTCAGAGAACAGCATTGTTTTTAAAAAGAAAATGAAAGCGCTGCAAAAATTTAATCTTGTCAATTACTAATAGCATATAGATAAATCAGTCAGACTAGCTTGCTTAGGGATGAGAAAAACCTCTTAATTAGGAGGTTTGGAAAGAAAAGCCATTTTAAAGGGGTTAATCACAAGTTGTTGTCTGAGAAATATCCAATTACCTGGAAAGACAGGAACTACTGCATGCGGTGTTCCTGTTAAAGAAATGCTACGATAAAAAAAAAAAATAGGTCAAGAACCCTTGCTTATTTTTCTGATTTTCTCTCACACTCACTCAGTCACACACAGAGTCTACCTATAAATGATGTTTCCTGAAAGTTATTTCAAGAATTCTATAAAATATTCTACTTCTTGAAAAACCCAAATGCTAATCTTTCAGGCTCAATGTTAGCAATGCACATTCATGAACCTTGTATTAGTGAACAGTGGCTGAAATCTTTAATTCAGCTCAAGCCTGGCCTTTTGACCTCTGGGGCTGAGGTAATAATTGACTCTTTGTGCTACCCTTTCCAGTGCTTTGGTTTTAGGGATTTTCAGCTCATGAACTTAAGTAAAATTGGAACTTCCTTCCCCCAGAAGTAATTTCTTGGGATGGACTGTATCTGCTTGTTCATTAGGTTAGCCTCAGATCCAGCTATAAATTCATAATTTGAAGGTTACTAATACAAATTTTTAAACCGGTATAAAGCTATCATTAGACAGATTGACATGAACTGACTTCTAAAACCACAGAGAGAGATTGTACTGTCACACACTAGTTCTTCAGTAGCAGAAAATACAAAGGGGAGCTGGTGCCTGTTATTGTGCAAAACAGATATTAACCTGAGTCAGCCCTGTACTTCATGTACATCAAGCCCTCTGCAGGATGTTTGAAAAGCAGAAACATTTTAAGAATAAGTGATGCTACAAGACCAGTGGCTTACCTGCTAATGGGTGCAGAAAACAGGACTAAATAGGAGATGCTAGGACACTCCAGAACAGGCTCCTGAAGATCACAGGAAAATTCTGACAAGGGATGCAATCTGATGGACAAGATTAACCACTTGCAAAAAAGGCAGCTCTGCAAAAGATGAAATAAAAAATCTTAAGAAGCTGGATTGCACACATGAATTCTATGTTAACAGTGCACAAAAAGGCTCATATCCAATGTGCAGAAGAGTGAAGGAAGTTAAGTTTGTTATTCAATACTCTAACACCTCTTCACTGATATTGACAGGCATTTCTCCTTGCACTTTTTCCTTTTCCGTTTTGTTTTCCTTTCTGGGGATTGGCTCATTTACACCAATGCAAATAGCTACACCTACTGGTAAGGAGGAGACCAATTTCCATGAACACACTCACACATGCACACAGACAAGTAAAAATAAGAATATTCTAAGAATAAAGGATGGCAGAAGCAAGTTTTATAATAGACTGGATCACATAGGATTATAGGTCCTAGCTCAGAGAGACCTCTGAGAAGAGTCTATGTGAAAAGGCATCCAGACATGATAAAAATGGTGCTTGAAATTCTATCAGCAGCAATGTCAGACCCAGGATTCTGAGCTCTTCCTCAGGCACACTTTACAGTGTCCCTTTGAGGTCAGTATTAACACAATTCACAAACTCAGCCTGGATCTCTTGGAGAAGCATGTCATTTTTTATTATGCAACACAAACACGAAATGTTTTCTTTTCCATTTTTGATTCTCTGTTTCTCTCGTCACTAGGTGCATGTACACAAGATGCTAGCTAGGCAGTAGCCGAATAATACTGCACAGTAGCACGTCACAGCACAAACAGTACTAATATGCTACTGTGCAGTATGATTAGGCTAGTGAGCAGTATGGCTGTGCAAAAGAGCACCGTTCCAATTTGACTTCCGTTTTGACGGAACAGTGTTTTCTTTCAAGTTTCATTTAGTTGTGAAAGCATTGTTCCGTTTCATTTCATCAAAGCTCTTTTGCTGTTTCGACACGGTTTTGATGTTTTGCCCGTAGGTTATTATGGGGAAATAAAATGCAGCAGACAGGCAGATCAGGGGCTCGCCTGCACTCCCCGGGAGGGCTGCACGGTCTGTGGTGGAGTCCTCCCGGGGGCCGGAGCCCCCAATCTGCCTGCCGGATGAGAGAAACTGGGTGCTGCTGCCTGGGACCAGTGCTGGGAAGATCGGTGCTACCGCCGGTCCCATCCAGCAGGCAGATCAGGGGCTTGCCCGCACCCCCAGGAGGGCTGTGCCAGGGTCCTCCTGGGGGCGTGGGCCCCTGATCTGCCTGCCAGATGACAGGCCGGTGCTGGGCATAGCCTGCACCCAGTGCTGGGAAGATCGGTACTGCCACTGGCCCCAGGCGGCAGCACCCAGCTCCTGTCACCTGGCAGGCAGATTTGGGGCACTCACCCTCGGGAGGACTCCGGCACAGCCCCCGCAGGCCCCCTGGGGGTGCTGGAGGGCCCCTGAAATGCCCACTAGCTGACAGGAGCTGGGTGCCGCCACCTGGAGCTAGCAGGGCTGGGGCAGATAAGCTTGTGCAGGTACCCACCACCCCAACCCCAGGGTGGGGGAGGGTTCCCGCATAAGCTGATCTACCCTGGGCCCCGCACCCTGCTCAAGCCAGCTCCGACATGGGGTCAGGGCAGATCAGCTTGTGCAGGAAACAGTTCCCCGGTCTGGGGGCGGGGGAGGATCCCCATAAGAGCCGATCTGCCCCAAGCCCCGCACCCTCCTCCACCCAGCTCCGGTACTTGATTATACAAGTACTAAATAAATGTACAGTAACCACTGTGCAGTAGTGTCTCATGTAGACACACCCACTGGTGACTGTATTGCACCCCTTTCCTTTTTAGTTTGAGCCAGCCTCTCCATTGTCTTGATTCACTGTAGTCATTCACACATGGGTATATCAGACATAAAATTCTACTATCTCATAAGAATTGAGATTCAGATCCACCTGTGGACTCACTTAACACTACGTAAAATACAGTCATCCTTTTTTAGTACCATTTTATATCTGCTTTGTGTTTTTGCAGGTAACATCATTTTATTTTGCGTGGGTCCTTTCACGTCATTGTTGTACGCTGATTTCTGGACAAAATGCAATCTCTGTGGTATTTTTGTACTACAGAGTAAAGCCCTCAGGTATGAGTCAAATCAGACAATTTAGGATTCAGGCAAATTATGAATACTTCATCAGTACAAAAACACAGAGATAGCAAACTAACAAAGCTGATCTACTGAGAATGAAGCTATAATCAGTGAAACTTTTTTCCCAGTATAATACAAAGCATTGCTAAGTGAAGGATGTTATACCACGAAGAGTGCCATTAAATGCATTTAGCTGTGTCTAGAATCATAGAAAGTTAGGGTTGGAAGGGGCCTCAGGAGGTCATTTAGTCCAACCCCTGCTCAAAGCAGGACCATCCTCATCTAGATCATCCCAGCTAAAGCTTTGTCTAGCCGGGTTTTGAAAACCTCCAAGGATGGAGCTTCCACTTCTCTGGGTAACCTGTTCCAGTGTTTCACTACCCTCCTAGTGAGAAAATTCTTCCTAATATCTAACCTAAACTTCCCTTGCTGCAACTTGATACCATTGCTCCTTGCTGTCATCTGCCACCACTGGTAACAGTCTAGCTCAGGGGTGGGTAAAATGTGGCCCTCCAGGCCATTCTATCCAGCGTGCAGGGCCCCTAAAAAAATTTAGAAAATTAATATTTATCTGCCCCTGACTTGCCAAAAGTCAGTAAGTGACCCTCTACCTGAAGTAACTGCCTGCCCTCCATCCTTTTTCAACCCCCCCTTCAGGTAGTTGAAGGCTGCTATTAAATCTTCCCTCAGTCTTCTCTTTTCTTGACTAAATAAGCCCAGTACCCTCAGTCTTTCTTCATAAAAGTCATGTGCCCCAGCCCCCTCACCATTTTTACTGCCCTCCACTGGACTCTCTCCAATTTGTCCACATCCTTTCTGTAGTGGGGGTGGGGTCCAACACTGAACACAGTACTCCAGATGTGGCATCACCAGTGCTGAATAGAGGGGAATAATCATTTCCCTTGACCTGCTGGCAACACTCCTACCAATGCAGCCTGAAAACTTCCAAGGATAAAGATTCCACCACTTTTCTAGGTAGCCTATTCCAATGCTTGATCACCCTCATAGTCAGAAAGTTCCTCTTTATCTCCAGCCTAAATTTCCCCTCTGTAGTTTGAGGATATCGCACCTAATCTTGTCCCTTACACCCACAAAGAAAAAAACCCAGCTTTATCTCCTCTATAATCACCCTTCAGGTATTTGAAGTCTTATCAAACCCCCTCTCCATCTTCTCTTCTTCACATTAAATAATTCTAGTTCTTTCAGCCTTTCCTCAAAAATCTTGCTTCCCAGGACCATAATAATTGTTGTTGTTCTGTGCAGGACTCTTTCCAAGCTGTTCGCATCCTTCTTCAAGTGTGGGGCCCAAAACTGGACACAGTAGTCCAGGGAAGGCCTCATCAGTGCTCATTAAAACAGAAGAAGCACTTCCCTTGATTTCCAAGGGACAATTCTGCTAATACAACCCAGTATACTATTGGCTTTTTTGGCAACAAAAGCACACTGTTGGATCATATTCAGCTTTTGGTCTACTGTAACCCCCAGATCTTTCTCTGCAGTACTGCAGCCTAGCCAGTCATTCCCTAGTCTGTATTTGTGCAAGAAA
Source organism: Alligator mississippiensis (assembly GCF_030867095.1). Lineage (NCBI taxonomy): Eukaryota > Metazoa > Chordata > Crocodylia > Alligatoridae > Alligator > Alligator mississippiensis. Next base: position 133,151,968 of record NC_081827.1, on the reverse strand, counting down.
TTATTCCGTTCCAAGTGTAGGACTTTGTATTAGTCCTTGTTGAAGCTCTTGTGATCGATAGAGCATTCAATCTATTTAGATCATTCTGGATCCTAGCCCTGTTCTCCAGAATATCTGTAACTCCCCCCCAATTTGGTGTTGTCCACAAATTTATTAAGTGTGCACTCAATACTGCCATCCAAAGCATTAACAAAGATATTAAACAATACCAGACCCAAGACAAATCCATGGCAAACCCCCACTACATGAAAAACCCAGTGCTATTTTTGCAGTATCTTAGAAGAGAAGTGTACTTTCATAAATTTCTAATTTAAATTGAACAAACGTCAATTGTCAACAACTTCGCAATTCCTGCCATACACACACATCACGATCTTGTAAGGTAAATACATGCTGCTGCAACTCCCTTCATCTTATGCCTTGTATATTTTCAAGCATGTGTGTTTGCAAGGAGGAAAACGGGACAAGTGAATGAACATGCTGTGGTACAAATGTCTCAGGGGTATGAACTTGAATGACGCACACTACTTCCCAGATGCAGTGCAAAGAACATATTGTTGCAGTGTGTGCCAAATGAAAACTCACAGAACCTTTAATCAGTTTATGATGGATTTTCTTTATATGGTGTATTTCTATATAGAAACTATTTTAGAAATATTTTTTCTAATGCCTCCACCTATTTTAGAAATATTTTTCTAATGCCTCCACCTCAAATCCAAACTTCCTCAGTACCAGGAATCCAATGGTGCAAACCACAGAGGAAGAAAAAAAGAGTAGTAATGCATTTTGCAAACTGTTAACAACTGTAAAATACCTTTATTAGGCAGAACAATGCTATGGTATTAAGACTGAGTACCTCATGAGCAGTGAAGGAAAGAAAGTAGTATTATCCATTAGAGGATGGGTTTCTTGCTCCTCAATGGCGGCCACTTCCTTCCCAGGTGGCTTAAGAAATATTGGACCCTAAAACTGCCATCAAGCCAAGATAATTCTAAAAGGAAATGCAGCACTTGGGACAGAGAAGGGAATGAATAAAGGAACTTAGTTAACTGTATTCTTTTAAATGATGCTCGCACTCAGAATGTTAGACGTCCTAGTAGAGACTGGTGGACTGAGTGCAGGTGAAACACTAAACCTTACAGAATCTGATCTGCAAGTCTGCATTTTATCACATAATATATGATACAATGTGTTATACAATATGCATATACATAATGCATACATATAGTACCTATGTTAACTACATCTATGTAATATATGAAACAATCTAATACATTTGGGTTTGAATATTAACATAGATATTTAATTACTATTTATTCACAAATAGCTGAGCCTCAATTTTACTTTTTCAGCATGAACCTTAGCCTTTGGTGACTTAGTCTCCATCCAGGCCTGGAATAAGGGAGAAATGTTGCATGTCACATGTTTTGGTTGAACTGACAGAGCTGTCCACACTACACTTACTGCTTAGCTCTAGTCAGAGCAATCAGTCATGCAGGTTCTGATTCTGCCACCTGGTGTTACTGTTACGTGCCTTTCAATTCAACAAGGAGTGACCAGTATACAGACTCTTCCATTTCAGCAACTGTCGTATATATGGGTGTAAACAAGACTTCAGACACCCAAATGCAGGTGGGATTTATAATTAAACTGCAATAAATCTTTCAGTCTGCAGTGGTCAGTCTGCTGCATGCAAGCTTGCAAGAGTAATACTGCATAAGCGCTTCTATTGCTCCTGGTAATTTGGGGCTGCACTGATTTAAAGCAACACTGAAGTAGCTGCTCTTATGAATTACAAATCCGCAGGGTGCAGTTGCAACCTTCTTTGACTCCCAGTCCACCTGAACTTTAAAACCAACTGCCCAGGAAGGGCAGCAGTATTTCTATTCAGGCAGCATGGAGGGAGTCAGCATCAGCTACAGTGGGTAGGCATTGTGTGCACAAGCCTGATGTACATTTCCCAAAACAACTGCTATACTCCCAACTCAGGCAAGGGCAAAGGACACGTGGGGGCCAGAGGAAACGCTTCAAGGACACCTGCAGGGAGAACATAAAGTGTGGCACCGACATCACAAACTGGGAAAAACTAACTCAGAACAGGGCTACATGGTGATGGCTTGTGAGAGAAGGTACATCTCACTTTGAGGAAAACCATCTTGCCCTGGAGGCAGAAAAATGACAGAAATGGAAGGAAAGGAAACAAGACTGAGAAATCTGTAGCCTGACCCTCCTTTTTACCACCACCTGTGGAGTCTATGGCTCTAGAATCAGTCCTCTTAAACATCAATGGACCCATCTACTACCCGTTACTTGACTTTGGAGTAATCATCCTTGACCACGAGGGATTCTGATGACAGCTTTCATTCTGGTATAAGCAGTAAAAGAACACCACTCCCAGCCTCTGTGACTCAGGCATACCTATCGTTACTCAGTGCTGCAACAGGAAACAAATACACTGTAAAGACACATTCTAGTGTTTAATATCAAATTCAGTCTTGTATTACAACTACTTAACAAAAGAAAGTAAATAATTAAAAGCAATGCTGAAAAGTATAAAACAAAGGAATAATTAACAACCAAAGAGAACTGCTGTCTGAACAATCAGGTGGTGAAGAATAGGACACAGTATTTAGATTCCAGCAACAGGAAATTTGTGGAAACTTGATGTTAGAGAGTTTGGGAGAATTCTTCCCTTTGGCATTTAGCATTTTAGAGTGCTGAGACATATTTTTCATAATTTTAATTTATGAATGTAAACTTTTAACCCTTACCCAATTAAGTTATACTATTTCACAATCAAAGTGTTTATTAGTTTATAAACAGTAGTTTATAATTCACAAATGCGGCCCTATGATTTCCAGTTCTTTCAACAGAAAATTAATTTTCTCAGTTTCCACCTGTCATTAGTAGATTTGGAATTTCTACGTATTGTTAAAGTGACAATCTCTGCTGACACAGATGATAAAAACACAATCCCAAAATAGTAACATGGAAATGCCATGAGTCTATCTTCAAAAAATATAACTGTGCTTCCAAAAGGATGATGGCAATATAGTCACTGGCTTCAACAAAACAGTATTACACTAATGTTGAGCACTAGTGGAAATCCCACCTGTCACGTGACTATTCTGGTTATACATCTGCTGTTTGAGGACCTAGTTTTACAGTTATCTCATGAATGGAATTTGCAATGCAGATACCACAATGACTTCAATAAAAAATTTAATCTTCAAACCACTCATAGAGCTGTGAAGGTATTGGTATTATAACTAAGAACTAGAGGTTTCTTTGGAATATTCTGTGCGCTATTTAGTGGAAGAGGCACAGGGGCCTCTGCTCTGCCTCTGGCTAAGGCACTAAAACTCATGATTTTTGTCATGGCACTTTAACAGCTTTTCTGGAAAAGGAGGCAGCTTGCACCTCAGAATAAACAAGACTGTATTCTGGAAGAATTTTCCTGGAGCACCTGCTGGGTCTTCTCTGCTGGCTCAAATTGCACTGAACAGTATCACTAACAGAGACTGTCAACTGAGTTACCCCTTGCATTTGAGTGTGTTGGCTATTCAGACATTTTCCCACAGCAGTCCAACAATATACAGACATTTTTTTACAAGCGGATGAATTGTTTTTTGTATGCAATATCTATCTTGCTGAGTTACATGGATTTGTGTTCCTAGTTCATTTTGTCTCTGCTTCCCAATGAATAATTGAGAGGAAGGAAACAAAAATGGAATTGTTTTTTTTACCTATAAATTGGCTTTCTCCAGCCCTTGTTCTGGTGGGGGTCCTGCTCACCACTGGTAAAGCAGCCCTCTAAAACATTTCTGAACCCTGATACCTAGTTTCTCTCAATACAGATGTCAGGACATGCTTCACAGACACCTTATCATATGTGAAAAAACATTTGCAGCTGACAGTGGTTTTCTATTATACCATTAACACCAACTCTATGGAAAGACTAAAGCATTGATGGATTGAAGATAATCTGATATGCATTTTAAAGAACCCAATTGTCCATTCTCATCCAATCCATTACTTCTGGCACTGGTCAGAATAGCCAAACAAGATAAAAGATGACACAGAGTAAAGGATAGCATTGTTCAGGGAAGAGTGACCGAAAGTGGTTTCAAACTCAGGCAGGATATCAATTTTGCAATGCTGTGTAAATGAAAAAATTGATGACAAGGTCACAACCCTACACATCTCTTTGAAGCAGCTCTATTTCTTTCCTTCTGCAAACCATGGACATAACTGGATGTGCTCTAGGGCCTACCAACATCAATGGAAGTCTTTCCATTGACAGAAGTGAGTTTCTGGAGCAGGTCTAATTGAAGGAGGGCTTTTGCCTGCTGACCATAATAGCAAAAATCACTCACATGTCACTGTCCTGGCTGAGGATGCCATATGTGCCTTCTGTAAAGTAATAAGATGTCATCTGATTAGAGAGAAGAAGGATTTGGTTCTGCCAAGACCATAGTTTTATAGCTCTTATTATTTTTAAGCACCCAATATACTAATCACCTGACAAAAATGCAAATCATAGACAGACTTGAAGGGTGTGACCACACTACTGTTGTGGTATACCCTGGAGTGCTGTCATGAAGTTTGTCCCACCCATTTATTTACACTCTGTCACATCAAATCCCAAAAGGTGAGGCCATCTTGGAGCAGCACTGAGCAAGTACCAATAGGCATGCCTGAAACACAGCCTGGGAATGGTGTCAGATGTCCTCAGCATCCATCTTTGCCTCATTTTTGCAAGATGGAATATATACTGTGGGAATGAGTGGGTGTTGCACACTTCGTAGCAGCAATCCAGGGCATGGTGTGTTTAGAGGCCATCCAAAAACTTGACTGATGAAAGGAGATGTGAAAAAGACAGTCAGTCAGTGGTGCTTGGTAGTAGTGTGAGAGAAGAGCCTGATGCACAAGCAGCAAACCTTTGGACAGTGGCTACAGGTCCACTTGCCAATTGGAGGTTGAAGCACACTCGGCTTCCTGGCTCACCTGCAGGCCTCAGCCTGGGCTCTCCTATAGTTCTCCAAAGTGACTGCACCAGCCTGGACCCAGCCTCTCCAGACTGAGCAGCTGTGGGCAGGGTTCTCAGTTGTCAGTGAGAATGCTGAATTACTTTAGACATTGCTTGACCTGTATCAGAGTATCCACTGTATTGGAGCTTTGGCCGTCCTCTGTATCACAGGCAGGTGTTGAGTTGGCCATAGAGAACAGCCTTCGGCAGATGATCTTGAGACATGAGCTTCATGTTTCCCAGCTGGCAAAGCCTGCAAGCATCCAGCGTAGTCTGCATAGACTGTAGGCTGGCCCTCTAAAGATCTCATTGTTGGTAATCTGTTGGTCCCAAGTGACTCCAAAGATTTTTTGGAGACAGCAAAGGTGGAAGCTGTTCAATCCCTGCTCCTGCTTGGAGTATGAGACCGTCATAAAGGAGGATACTGAGGGCACAAGCCTGATAGATGGGCACCTTTGGCTGCATCCAAGACAAGCATGGCTGTGCAGTACACAGCACGTGCACATGTCTGTGGTGCCATATACTGTATGTTCAGTTGTTCTCTGTGCTGCAAAGGAGCACACAGAAAAAAAGCGTAGCTGCATATGTGGCAACAGTGTGTGCCGCCCAAAGCCGGAGCCTGGCTGGCCAGAACCAGGCTCCACTGCTGGCCAGGCTCTGAGCAGCAGGATTCCTGCTGCTGCAGCAGGCCCAAGAGGCCCCCAGGTAAGGCTGCTGGGGCCAGCCCAGTTGAAGATTCAATCTTTGTGAAAATTGTGGGAGACACGGTTGTAAACAGAAGTTGTTGTTCACAGTTCTAGTTAGGGTAATACTAAAGGAAATACATGTGTTTGCAAACACAGGCCAAATAGGGTGTTAAACCTCCCTGGTTTTACAGTATGCCTACATTTCTGATCTGTCAAGTAGCCCAAGTTGAGGTTGAAATGAATAAGAAGGATGAGTTCATTTACCTGACAAGGACTAGGGTGTTGTGGTTTCCACCAACCTTCTAGAACCATAACTTTGACACAGACATGACTGCACCAGTATTGATATATTGAGTATAGCAGTAGAAGGAGTTATGATGCATTTGAAGAGGAAAAAGTGAACTATTAATTCCAGAGTGAAAACAGGATAAAACCAGAAGACATTGTTTGATCTATTATGCAAGAGACATAGGTTCAACCCTATCTTGCTAATTTGCTCCTTCTCCCGCTGCAAAAGCACTGCAGAATTAACAGTGGGAGGTGTAACAATCACTCGGTAATCAACTCTCTGGACAATTAAGGAAAGGCACTTACGGACTCTAAATGGCATTATATTATACAATAATGACAGAGGTGCAAAGCATGTCCTGGGGATTAATGACTTGTTGAGATGTTAGAGAGCCCTTGAAGCAGCAGGGAGTTGTTAACTCTTGGCACTCATTAATTCCTCAGACATGTCCTGTGCTAAGGCAATTTTGTGATACTATAAGGGGGGGGGGGGGGGGAGATCAAACTTAGCAAAATTATTATTTTTAATAGATAGCCTAGGAACTCTTCCATTGATACCAATGGACATGGACATCTTAGGAAAATACAAAAATGAGACCTCCGCAAAGGAGTCTGGTTCCAATATTCCCCTTCTCAACAGACAAAAGGGAAAAGGAGGATTGTGCTTTCATTTTCATACCGCAGTATTACTAAACTGCTGAATTCAAGTCATGAGCCAGCCCCACAATCATATGAGACAGCCTACAACTAATACATTTCAGAACATATTTTCTTTTCTGTTATCTGAGGTTGTGTAAGTCTATACCCCTCTACAAAAACATTATAACATCTACTTTTGTAATTCACTGTCATGCTAGCTGAAGACTAAGTCACAAAAAGCAGCAACACAGGAGGACTCATCCACCTCTTACATTTATGGTGTTTCAGAGACTTGAGCAGGAAGAAACTCAGGTTCCTAAAAACTACTTATGTGCTTAAAAGGTAGAACTCCTCATCTTTAAAAATTAAGGCTGATAGTTTTTATATGCTCATGATGTCAGGAGCTGTGGATATTAGAAAAACAGGAAATACTACCACATTCAAAATACAAGCTGTGAGAGTTGGCAACAATGGCTACTACTATATTTACTTGAATATAAGACAACCCCCAAATAATTAGATTCTATATGTGAAAATTTATAAATCTGTTATAATTTTCCAGCTATAAAAGCCTAATTATTGGGGATTTGCCTAAAATTTGTCCCCCTCCCACTAGCACAGCAGGGAAAACAAATCTGGTGGGGTTAGGTGGTCCCTTACCCTCTGACCAGAACTTTTTCCCATCAGACCCTGTTTACTCTGAGCACATAGAAGTGAATCTGAAACGCTGACTTGATTGAAATACATATGCATGTAGTAACTTGCATATAGGCAAACTACTATGGATACCCATAGACTTGATTCATCCAGAATTGATGATTTTTTTTTTTTAAGCGCTGCAAGTTTTAGCATAAATACACTTGTAAGCAGCACTTCTGTACCTATTTATACATATAGTACAAACCATGCATGATATTAGTCCAAAGCCAAATAGCTCATGATTTACCACATAGTTCTCTGGGCTGGGCCCCAGTAACATCAACAGCATTTCAAGCCATGGTAACCCCATAGCTCAACACTGCTCAATATGTGTGTACTCCAGATATACCCTCCCTCTCCCCAACAAAGGATCCGTGTACTAATTAACCCCCGACTCATGACTAGAACTGGGTATTCTTGTCATGAATCCTGAGATCCTCCAAAAATGTATATGCAGATGCGGTGCAGGGAAGCCTGGTCCGGCTCCACCTCAGGAGTACAGCATTACACTGATTATATGCGATAGGCTGAGAGAGGGGTGACAGAGAGGTTCTGGGTGAATTGTTTGGGGCCCCATGTTATGATGTTTGCCACATATTTAAGGCTGGTGAAGAAACAGGAATCATTGGAAATGGGAAAGAAAGGTGCAGCTCAGCTGCGGGAGTCAAGAGGAAGTCGAAATGTATTCGATATAGTGGCTCACCAGGACTTGAAAAAGAGTCACCTCTGAGGGGGACTATGCTCAATGGGCACTACCATATTCAGATTGGCTGTACTATTCTTGCCTTTTGGTAGATCTCTGTCAGTAGCATATCTTCAGTGTAGTGGCTGGGCAGAAGCCTGGTATACTGCCTAGATTGATACCAGCACCACTGAGGAGATGATGATGAAGCACTGAAATGGAGGAGGAGGAGTTCTCAAAGCCTCAAACAGCAATACCACCAGTCTTGTAAAGGAGAGTGGCAGTTATGGAAGGTAAAAGCAGACCAAGGGATGAGAAGCAAATCAGAGAGCGGCAGTGAAGATCCAAAGTCTGATGGAAGATGAACAAAGATGGAAAAGAAAGCACCAAATAAGGAAGGGAAAAAGGTGTGGTGGGATTGGCAGTTTTGGAGGAGGCTTTATTTAAAGCTAAGAGGAAAAAGTCCAGTTAACAGAAAGAACAGGAAAAGAAGAAGAGATGAAGCCAGGAAGGAGAAATGAGGAATGAAACAGTGATTGAGGGGAAGAGGAAGACTAGTGAGAGGAATAAGCCAGACCTGCAGAGAGAAAGAAGATGTGAGGAAGAGACACGGAGCAGCAGGTAATCTATACTTGAGATTAAGATCAGTAGTAACAGGGGAAGCAGAACAGAGAAGCTGGACAATGAATAGATATGAATTTACAGAAAAAAATATTGTTTGAAGTTTTGGATGTTAAAAGAGGAACAGCCTGATCACCTTTCCTAGCCAAATGTTTTGGGAAATTTCATAGCGGAGCCTAGAAGGATATAAGGATTTTTGAAAGATGTATATGGTAGTAAGTGAGAGAGAGGAACTTAAGGGGATACATTTTATTGCAGGAGAAGAGACAAGGTAAAGGACAATAATTATTCAAATGTGCATGGCCATGCTTGAGATGGGGGAAATAGAGAAATAGTTGGAGAATTATGTATACAAAGTTATGTATGTTGAGAAGATACATGATAAATACTGTATGTGGATGGGATCGTGGAGAGCTCAGGTGGTACTGAGGGCAGATGAGAGGCATCCTGGCGGGATAATGCACTTACCACCAGTAATCCAAATAGGGCTACACTGATGGTTTACAATATATTTCGGAAAGTGTAAACTCTGTAGGACGTGTAGGCAGGAAGGACACCCGGCTGCATACTGCTGGTATAGAATATGCTACAGATGTGAAAGGAAAGGATAAAGGGCAGCAGAGTGCCAAGAAATACTTGAAGTGTATTTGTTATTTGTGGGGAAGAGGGACACTTACAGCAGCGATGCCCATGGTCCTTCTCAAATAAAGGTAGATCTACAGAGCAGCAGCAGAGGCAGGAAAGGGACAGTGGTGAAGAAGATGATGTTGAGTGACAATGCATGACAGCAGAAGAGCCGTCACAAAAAAAAGCTAGGTAGGAAGAGAGTGAAATGTCAGTAGTCAAAATGGCGCAGCTGGCAATGGAGGAGGGAAAAGAAGGAAAAATAAGTGGAACAAGTGACCTAGAGACAGAGGAGAGAGAAGGGAAAGAGAAGAGAACAATACAGGAAGAAAAAGTGAGGATAGAGCAGGAGAAAGAAGAGAGCCAAATTGAGAAACGAAAGAAATCACATGCTATGGAGATTAAAAAGAAAGCAGACAAAGAGAGAGATGGGGAAGGAGATGGGCTGATGAAAAAGCTCACCTGAGTTAATGTGGTCTGGGGCTAATGGAGAGGAAAAAGGGAAGGGGGGAAGCAGAAAGGTGCAGAAGGGGGGAAAGGGGGAACCTTTCTTAAATATTAAAGCAATAAAACAAGCAGCAAAGACTATGAGGATACAAAGAGGTTGAGGATCCAAGCTGATAGCATCAAGCAGCAGCACAGAAGACTCATAAAGTGGTAGGGGTTTGAAATTTTAATGGACAAGCATGACTTTGTGTATTGCATTTATAAATGTCAGAAGTGTGTGATCAAGGAAGAAGTGGAATAAAATTAAGTCAATATTGAGTGGGGTAAAGCAGACATAATATGTTTACAGGAGTGTTGAATCCCATGGGGGAGGGATTACAAGCATTTTGTAGAGATTGGGATGGGGAACACTGTGATAGGTGGGGCCAGATGCAAACAAAGCAGCTGGAGTTGAAGCTTTGGTTAAGTTTCTCTACCAGAAGAACAAACCTGAGAGAACTCTCCCAGGTTATTTGAATGTGGGTAAACAGTCTTAAAGTAAACACAAACCATATAAGCTATTTTAAGGTTTTATATTATTTAGGAGATTCTATCCTAAACTCTGATGTATTTGACAAGGCTATTTGCTAATATTAAACTTCACTGGTTATGCTTACTGTGCTGTTTATTCAGATGTCTCAGTTGATCATAAAAACATCAACTTATCACTAGCAAGGCAGCTGTATAATTTTATGTGGACAGATGGTGTGGTGGAACTAGACTCTTTCTGTTTTTTGAGCGACTTGGACCTCAACATGGACAAAGAGCAAATTAAATCCTCCTTCTAATTACTTCCCGTATCTGCATATTAGCAATCTGTCCTCAGCCAGACAGAAGGCAGCAGCTGCTACACAACTGTTCTGGTGGTGGTAAGGTTGGCAGATGAGTGACAGGCAGGTGTGATGGTGCTTTGGCTTGCCAACTACAATTAAAAAAAAAAAAGTGAAGGCAGCAGTATTATCTAAAGTTGTTACCATCTGACAGCTGTAGGCTTTCAAAAAACCAAGGTTAGTAATCAAAGTTCAGTACCCAGTTGACAAGCATCCACTTAATTCTACACCATGAGTGGGAAAAGTCTGGCCCAGGATGGACACCATTTCCCAGCAGCCCCTGCTGCAGCAGCTCCTTTTGGCTGCCACTGCTGGACCCAGCTCTGCTGCCTAGGCACCTCGGCCCATCTGCCCCACATCCATTGCGAGGGGTGGGATCCACGCAAGCAGGGCACACAGCCAGATGGCTGGGATAGGACTGCAGCTGGGAGTGCGATGGGCAGGTGTGGCTGGGGAAACCCTGGGATCCTGTGGGGATCTGGGACAGACATGCAATCTGCTGCTTGCATGCCTCTGTGACGAGCGTGGGTTCTGCAGGCAGGGATGTGTTAAGAAGTGGATTGTGCTTCTGTCGCAGCTTTGTGTTGTCACCAACCCAAGATCCCAGCCCTGGAGCAGCTCCCCACCCAGCTGCATGCTCTGACCACATGGCTCCTGCCTGGCCGGTCTCCATGAAGACCAGCTGGGCAAGGGCTGCTGGGAATCCAGCTGCCATCCGGATCCGCCATTCTGCCTACCCCAGTTTACACCCTCTTTATGTCTGGAACAAGTAGGTACCATTACTCACAGTGTCAGTAAAGAAACTAACATGTCAGAGAGCACAGAGGATTATTTTAAACTAATGAAGCAGAGGAAAACCTGCAATGTTGCTCCCATATCCAAAAAAAACCCCAAACTGTTCTGTGACTAGACAGAGGACTGTGAACTCAATGCCTGTGAAACTCACTTCCCAAAAACAAAAACTTAATTTTTAGTGATGGGGGGAGGCAAGGAGAAACATGAAAAACAGGCGATGCCAAGTGAAGACAGCATTTTGAGGAGTTTATTCAAAGGATCTTAACAACATAATGTCGGTCTTAAAGGTACTGCTTTCCATCACCATCCTTCCAACTTCCAAAACTCTATAGGCAGGGCCCAGTTCTATGCAGCTGAGAATAAGCAAGCACCCTTTTAACTACTAGTCACCTCCAGTCTTCATGCAGCCACTGTGTTCAAACCCCTTCCATCTCTCAAGAGGGAAACACGTTCCATAACCAGGATTCATATCAGTTGAGACTCTGGAGGACACAAACCTTATGGAAAGCAACTCAAGCCTCTCACATGGCAGAGACCACTGATCTCTACACCAGTTAACATTTCATTTACTTGGACTCTCCTTTCTGTATGTTTCTACAATATGGCCCTGATTCACAAGTAAGGGTATGTCTACCTGACACAACCCAGTGCTATGTAGGGATATTAAAATTTTGCTTGCTTATGTTAGCTCAGGTCCTGGAGCCCCAACCTGGGTTAATTAATCCTGCTGAGAAGCCTGAAGAAGCCCATGTTAACATGGCTGCACTGCTACGGAGATCTGAGCTAGCTCCAGTATCTCTACACAGTAGTGTAGCCTGTCGTGTAGGCATACTTTACAAATCCTAAGTACCACAACACAAATATGCAAACAAAAATAGCAAAACAAACAGTGACATTATTTAACAATAATTTTTATCCTTATCTAAAAAAGTTGCTAGCAACAATAATTTCAGTAGTTTTTAACTCTTGGAAAACCAGGTCCTTTCAAGACAGACAATCCATTATTGCTAGGGTAGCACCAACACAGAGGCAGAAGTTAGCACTGAGCAACCACAGACCCCAGTCACAAAGATATGTAAAAGCCCCCCGTGTCTCTGTGCTAAGAAGGTGGCAGACAGATTGCATGCTAGGTCCATTGTGTGTCCTTAAAAAATACTGTACCACATTCCAGGAATAAAAAAAACCCCCAAAACTCTAAGTCTAAAGGTAATTTGTTATTGTGAGCTACCTGTGTGATTCCCAGTCTGGTCAAAGTTTATACTCAAATTTTACAATTTTGTAACATGTTTCACAGGTTTAGACCTGTGAATAGATAACTCTGCCACTCCCCTTCTAAGTTGCCATGGCTTTCCTAAACAAGACGGGGCCATGGCTTTCAAGCCTTCTTTTCTTCCTTCCTATCAAAGTTTCCAATGACTTTAAACATTTTGATATTTTTGCATGTGAGTGGGTGGATGAATAAAGTAGCATGCACATTGTGGCAGCCTGATCTTGCAAGTGACAGCATAGGGGTAGGCTGTGGCTTCTGCACAGAGCCCCATCAGCTTTAGAAGTTGCAGAACTGGAACTGTAAACCCTGTTAAGCATCTTAAGAGAGCAGCCACTAGAATTCTATACAGTCCAATTAGACAGCAAAGAATCAATAGCACTGCAGGCACCAAAACAGGCAGACTAAATGCATAAAATGACAAATCTCTAGACAGTTAGATAAGGAGTAACAAGGTAATAGCCAAAAGTTTAAAAGAAGACTGGCAATTAACAAAATTCTGTCACTTTCAACAGTTGTTGTAAACAACCCCATTAATCAGGGTAGTAGAAACATTCAGAATTTGTGCCAGGAAGTTACATCAGTAACTTCAGATCTGATTTTAAATCAATCCATGTAAAACACTGGAAAGCTCTTTTTTTGGATACACTTTTTTATCTTAAGTCATTGGAGGACTAAGCCATATTCTCACCTGGTATAAATAAATGTAACTCCATTAACTTTAAAGTAGCCCTGATCATTTATACACACAGAGCATTCTGCCCAGAGCTAGGGAAACTGTTTTTATGAGCAGGAAAAACAGAAATGCAGTTCTGTGCAGCTGAGAGAGTAAAATTAAATGACAGCAGGAATTAGACAGAATTGCTGTTCCAACAATTGTGCAACCATGTTACTGGGAGTCACTCTCAGCCAGTAACAAAAGTAAAGGAAACACTGAAGACCAAGCAAAACAAAAAGTCAAGGGCATTGTTATTTATTCATCATACCAATGTTCAATCAATTCAATGTTGGGAACCTGATCTTAACTCAAATAAATGGAAGTCAAACTGGGTAATGATCAAGAAGCTCTGAATTAATTCATTAGAACAGGGGTTGTTGAAAACGTATTACCTGCAGGCCAGATCCAGCACACAGAGCTTTTATCCATTTCTCCAAGCATGTTTGCCCAAGAATGTACCATGTAGGGGGCCACCTCTATTAAATGCCACTTCTGGCACACTGCCACCTCTGTCAGTTGCCTTCTCTGGCCCAAGGAGGACTGAGCTGTTAATTCAGCCAGTTGTTACTGACAGGTTGCCAACCCCTGCATTAGAAGTTGAAAGATATCCTTAAAAAAGAAAAATCTGTGATCAAACCAGTTAAATATCTGGATGGATAATGTTGACTAATACTTGCTTTCACGCTCAGAGACTTGTGTTGTCTGGCTCTGTTCTGTGTAGAACAGAAGGAAAACCATCTGCTTAGAATTTACTCATAAAAAGAGGATGTGTATGGTTTTGCCAGTGCCAAAAGTTTTCACGTTTGAGCATAAAATTGTTCTATTTGCACAGGAATAAAATGAATCAGAAGTGAGATCACAAACAAAAGTGGCCAGGTTTGGGAACACTTACTTCAATGACTAAAAATCTAATAAGGAAAAGAACCACAACCACACACACACACACACACACACACACACACACACACACACACACACACACACGACAGAATGGCTGAGTGCGAACTTATCTTCAAACAGTATCGTTAACCTTTATAAATGTTATCTCTTGATCTCTGCCAAACAAGCCCTGAGGTAGAGTACACCACTAATACTCTGCAGTACTGTCACAACACATCAAAGAACAATGTTGGAAAACACCCAAGGGTTAACATGTAAAGACAATTAAAAAGGGAAAAAATCTGTTAAATAGACTAGACAATTATCTGTCCTTATAAAAATTAATTTTTGGCCTTCATGCAAGCAAGTTTTGACAACTGGTTAAAAAACAAAAACAAAAAAACAAAAACAAAAATTGAGCAAACATCTCAGTAATTAACTTCATGTTCTTAAGAAACAGGGTGTAGAAGATTAAAGTGAGTATACAAATTAACTGCATTTAGAGTGATACCAATGTTAGTCTTATTTTATTTTGCTGTTAAACCTCACCAAGAACTAGTCCTAGTCACAGACCCTACTGTTCTAGGTGCTGTACAAACATAGGACAACATGAGAGTTAAACGCATGTTAAACTGAAAGGACTTCTCCATACGTAAATCAAGGGTCAGCAACATAAGACACACATAGGTTCAGATGGCTTTTGCACAGATTTATGATGATTAGAGGCCTAAAGACCAGGTCATACGAGAATCCCATGGAGCCACTG
Organism: Alligator mississippiensis; assembly: GCF_030867095.1. Classification (NCBI taxonomy): domain Eukaryota; kingdom Metazoa; phylum Chordata; order Crocodylia; family Alligatoridae; genus Alligator; species Alligator mississippiensis. Next base: position 133,136,959 of record NC_081827.1, on the reverse strand, counting down.
GATCTGACCTGCAGAGCCAGAGGACAGTGCTGGGGCTGGGCAGTGAGAGACTTCACTGGGGCCAGCCAGCTGGAAGTTGCATCTGCATCGCTGCTGCTTCCCAGCTGCAGCAAGGTCGCAACTTCCAGGTGGTGGGAAGGTAACCTGGGACTGGGCAGCTTCCAGGTATACTTGCAGTCCAGCTGGGAGGCAGGGAAAGGAGGAAGGTAGGGAGAAGCAGCACTATTGTGGATGTATCTTTCTGATGCCCAAACCCAGCTCAGTTCCCCACTTGCTGGAAACTGAACCCATGCTGCAATCAGGGAGCACAGAGGGTAGCAGGGGAGAAGTAGTGGTGGCACAGATGTGGCAAAGATGCCTTGTCCTGGCACAGGTGCAGGCAAAGTTGCTCCCACTGAAGCCAAGTGGACACTGAAGCCACCTGGCCTGCACTAGACTGGGGCTGGCTTGTTCTGGCCTGTTCCTTAAAAAGGTTGCCAGGCCCCGATGTACATGACTGACATAACTTTAAATTGCAGCAGAAAAATCAATACCCAAACACAAGTAAAAGGTTTCAGTATAATCCACTTGCACCAAACCAAGCAAACCAAAAGTTCAAATAATTTCCCCTTCCTTCCAATTCATGGCATGACCCAAGAGTTAGAGTCCACTTACTTCTAACGAAAGTAGGTAGTGAATTCTCAATCTGTCAGGCCCTTATAAAAGCACCCAGCCAGCAGCCCATTCTTAGACATAGTAGACAGTCTGTAGGGAGAATAATCCAGTCTAGGAGAAGGGGGGACATGGTTTTAAGCCCTTGCTCTGTCACAGGCTGCCTGTGTGGGCCCTTGAAAGGCATTTAACTTTTCTGTGCCTTAGCTCCTCATCTACAAAATGGGGGCAATAATACCTCCCTGCTTCAAAGATAGGAATCCAACTCCGGGACAGTTTGGGAAATGTGGTGGCAGTATAGCAGTGGCAACTAATACTGCCACCCCTGCCCGCTGCCAAAATTCCAAGCCCCACTGGGTGGGTTGGAGCTGGGCCATAGCCCTCCCCTTACCTGGCCAGATAGGAGTCAGGCCATGTCCTCTTCTCCCCGTAAGGCCAGGACATGCCCCCTTCATTCCAGAGGGTTGGGCCATGCCTCCTCCCCCTGCATGGATGGTTCAGAGCTGGACTATACCTCCTCCCTTCCCCCTCTTCGTAGGGCCAAATCATGCCCTCTTCCCTCTGCCCAGCCAGGTTGGGGCCGAGCCATGCCCCCTTCCTCCCATGGGGCAGAATCAGGGGTGGACCTAGCCCACTCCCCCTGTGGGGCCAGGCTGGGGCCAGTCGAAGCCTCCTTCTGTCTCACAGATGGATCAGGGCCAGGCTGCCCAGCCCTGCACAGCTTGATGGGTCCCCATCAGACCCAGCCTGCAGAGGGATTGGGCATTGCCTGTCTGGCCTGTTGACCAAAAGGCTGAGCACCACTGGCTTAGGCTAGCAGCAGTTAGCAGACAGTACAACTGCCCTAAGAAAGGTGCGATTAGTGGAATGCCAAGAGCACACCTTGTGGAGTGCAAAACTATGGGTCATTAAGTCAAACGACTCCCTCAGCTGCCTGATTAGTAACGCTGACACACACTGTGGAAAAGCAATCAAAGTAGCAGGCTTCTATCCTGGGCAGAAAAATCAGCTTATAATATGCTGTTAAAGGCTGAAAGACACTCAGACTTTATGACAGTGGAGGGCATTTTAAGGGAGGCAATGATTCTCAGTCTCATGGCAACCTTGGGGTACCACGAGATCTTTATAAAAGTACCCCAGGGTGCCATGCAACATTGTCACTGTTAGGTGTGCAAACACCCACACTTGATTCACAAGATAAACACAGATTTCAAATAAGAATCCACAGTGTCATTAACATTCTAACCTGCTGTGGTCTGAATTCATTGCAACTGAAGAATAGTTCTATTATTTTTCCATAGTCAAAGCAGCTATGGAAAAACCCGGCATTTTCTGAGAACTACCTTAAGTCTAACAAGGTTGAGAACTGCTGGCTTACAGAGACAATGTTCAAGCACTCTTGCTGATCTATCAATGATATTATTATTTATAATTTGTATCACTGTTCTATTCTCCATACAAAATAAATACAGCATTTTTACTCATCTCTTTCTGGTATATTCACTCTTCACCACTCTTGAAAAAATTGAAGCAAAAACGTGTAAGAACTTCAGCCTCTCTCCTATAAAAAAAATCTTTATAAACACTTTAAAAAATAAGGAGTTATTTTTCCCCTTCTGATTAACTTTTCATCTTACAAACACCCAGTTTCTGCTGGAAGAACAAGTTGATGAATTTTATCTTCTCTCACCCCCTCCTTAACTAAAGAGAAAGGTAACAAAAGATCCTTTACCCAGTACAGGCAAAACTCCAGACAAGTCATTTTTTTCACCATTTTGGGCAGATAAGCAATTTCACTTATGTCACTAGGGATAAAGAGAGTATAAAGTAGCATAAAAATTGACCCAGAGTGGGCAAAACAAGGTTAACAGAAATCCCAAAGTTTTTCCTGTGCCACCACTCACATTGGTTTATATGGTCAGAGAGACTTATGGGCTAGACAAGCAGCAAAAGGCAAAAAGGAGGAAAAAGGTACAGGCCCATTTCTTTCCTTTTGTCACATTACCTTTAAAGTCTAAAACTGAAACAAATATTGATGATACAAATTAGTTCCCTTGTCTAGCGCAACTGACTTTTACCTTGTAGGTTTGAGCAGAACTGCTGAGTCTTGCAGTAAAACAGGAAGTCAAAAAAAGACGAGAGGTCTGTGTTCACAGAAACGTATCATTAAATGTAACAATAGAGAGAAATGCCAGAGATCCATAGAAAAGTCAGATGCTGCAGCAGTCAAACACCTAACACTGAAAAAAAGACAGCTTGCTACTATTTGGGCACGTCTACATGTTGTCCTACAGCAACGTTGTCACTGTGCAGTGCTTTTAGTACTTCCAAAAGGAGCACAGGAAAGTAGCTGCTGGTCACTGGTAAACACCTGTGGAGGCTACATTGATGTAGTGTGTTGCTAAGACAACATAACATCATGTGTTCAGAAGTAACACCCTTTCAGTAAGAAAACTTGATCCAGACCTGGGACCTTCCAGAAACATCATTTCTAGCTAGGAAGAGAGTTGCTACTCCCCCAAGAATGTAGTAGCCCAGTTGGATCTTCCAAACAAATAGATGGAACACAACACTGTTTGAATGGAAAGGCGTTTTGATGGATGAACCACTGAAACCAGAGCCATGCTCCCTCCTACCCTGCATCTTTCTAGCGGCAATACAGGGTTTGTGTATTTCTAAAGTTCTCTGTCTTTTCACCATGGTTTTACTTTGATTTAGCCCACAATCACTAGTTACTTTCAGGTAAGAAAGTGTAGCTTTCTGTGGGATCCAGCTCCCAGGCCGAATGTTTAACACTCCTGCTCTAAGTGTAGAGGCACTGCTCAAGAGAGTCGAAACCTAATATTTCACAGTATTTGTCCATATAAAAGCCTGTAGAAGGAAAATGCCCTATTTCACTGCTTTTCCCGTCCTTACCAATCCCATAGAGTGCAGTTTCCCCTCATCTCTCTTTGTAGCTTTAAAATCAAACTACATGCATCTCCATTAGCATTAGCAACACACAGCCAAACCAGCAGCTCACAGAAGCTGCATGCCAGCCCCTTGAGGGCTATAAATGCAGTTTGATTCCTCTTAATAAGCAAAAGAAATCAATGAAAAATTAAGCTGGCTCTTCTTCAGACAACCTCTGGAAGGAACCTGTATCAGTAGAATGCCTAAGTCTTTCAAGATTGTTTCCAAGGCAGGAAGGCAGAGGCTTTGTTACATAGAGGGTGTGTCTACATGTGCATTTAAGCACACCTAAATTTAATGCGTGTTAGCTTAATGTGTGTTAAGGGGGTTTAGGCAGGTGTCTACATGTGTAGGTGTTAAAGCTCATTAACGCTGTGTGGAATGACTTGGGACTAAAGTTAGTCCCAAATCAGTCCATACATACAGTGTGAATACACTTTAACTCGTCTACATGTGTGTTAATCTGTTCATCTATTTGCACCTAAAATTTCATAGCTGTATTTACAGGTATCAAATTTACATGCGATTAGCCCCAAATCACCATTTTTAAAGAGCAATAAGAGCACGCATGTGTAGACACGCCCAGACTTATCAAAACTCAGGGCGTAAGGGGAAGACAAAGTGATTCTCTCTTGAATTCCTTCAAAAGTTCTCCAGACTTCAAAGACTAAAACATGTTGGCAAACCACATTATGCCTTCAGCTTCCCTTCAGCTCAGTACACTGTATAGGTCATCATTTCCACCACATTCCTCCCACAAATTTACTAACTCCGCTGTATTTCCTGTTTTTTATTCCACTAGGCTAAATTTACTGCTTTACAGCCCTGTTCATAGAGACAGACAGAAGACCGTACAGCTTAGAAGATATAGTGTAATTTAAAAAAAAATCCTAACAAAAAGGCTATTATATTGTGTGCGTGTAGATGTGTGTGTGAGAGTATAGATGAATCTGGTGCCCACAAAGGTACATTATAAACACATTCAAGTATTATCAACGAACTTGATCCTTCCAAACAGTATCACTGCTGCAATCTCCAGCTAAGATTTTTCTGAAACAGTGGCTGCCAGTTACATGATGGTTTTATAAGGGCAAATGTCCCTTAAGGAACTAAAATAAATCCATATGCTCATCTCTTCTATTGATATCTATGTGCAAATTTGCATAGAAATCTCTAGAGAGTGTAATACATCACATCACATACTACTCCTCTTTGGTTTGAAACTTTCTCAATAGTGTAATTGGGTATAAAACCCATACTCAGGTTAAGCATTTTTTTCCAAATATGCCAACTCCCTTTGGCATGGTCCATGGGCTAAATCAGGCTTGTGCAACATACAGCCTGCGGGCTGCCATACGGCCTGCCAAGACATTTTCTGAGGCCCGAGGTCCCTCGCTTGGGACAGGCGGGTGGGGGAGGGAAGGGGAGCTGCTCACCCCCGTGGGGCTGGGTTCACGTGACCTCCCACGTCACATGAGCCGGGTCCTGCTGCCACCCTGAGCGCTGCTCAGCGCGGGGCTGCCCCAGCCGCGCCTGACGGGACGAGCTGGGGCATGGTTGGGCTAAGTGGACGGTGGGATGGCCAGACGTGCCCCCCTCATCCTGCCCCAGCACCTCCAGCGCCCCGCTGGCCCCGGCACGTGCCCCCCGGGCAGGCAGGAGGGGAGCCCCTGGCCCACAGGGCCAGCAGGGGCTGCACCAGGTGCGGGGGTGGTGTTCAGCCTGGCTCGGAGGGCACAGAGCAAGGCGCAGGGGCAAGAGCATAGCCCCAGCCCGCTGCCCCCACTACCCTGGGGCCGGGACTTTGCCTGGGGCTGTGGGGGCAGTGGCAGCATGGTCCGGCAGGGCGCAGGAACCCAGCAGACACCCAGCCGGTGCTGGTGCTGGGTCCCGGCACCCCGTGCCCGCTGGACACGCCTCGCTGACCACAGCCCTGGACAGGCAGGTACCGACCCTGCCGTGGGGGGCTGCAGCCGCACGTGGAGCCGACTGGGGCACGGGGAGACGGCCCCGCGCAGGCGGGCAGCCGGGGGAGGCTCACATAGGCAGGTACATACCCCCCCGCACCCCACACACGGCCGGGGCAGGGGTAAAGTGTGCACACGTATGCACATGCGGGCAGGGATTTGCACACATGGACGGGCAGGCAGGCAGCGTCCAGGGGTGAGCACAGGTGTGCACACACCCACGCACTCAGAAGCATACATGCATGCACATATGCACATGTGCACACCCACCTCCACACACACACACAAAATTATGGGCACTACATGCACACGTGTTCTCATGTACATCCCGGGCCGTATAAACCCAGAGGAACAAAGGCTCAAGGTGAAGCAGCACTACCCACACGGTGGCACACACAGATGTCACATCACTCACACACCTGGGCATATCTGCACAGACACTCCCACCACCCTGGAGTTACCTGCCATGCATGGACAATCACAACACCCCTACGGCGTCACACACCTTGCAGAGAGTGGGCCCCAGAGCATGCAGTGGTGCACTCACAGGCACTCACAATTATGCTTACGCAGTTGTGCCCAACCACGCATGCAGCACTGATTCCTGCACAGCTACCTGGGAGGCGTATACAGCTTAGAACTACACACAATTACAGCAACGTCATCACAGTCACACCAGCAGAGAGCTTCTCCAGTACCCATGAACTTAGCCTTGCTGAATCAGTTCCTGTTCTACACAACTCCACACAACCACAGTTAAGCAGGTACTTAATTGCACCACACTTCTGAAGACAGTGACACAGGAATAGGCACACATATCTGATACTGCACGCACACACACACACACTTGCACAGCACTGACACTTGGCTCTCACACGTGCACACATGCACGCACGCACACACACATGCATCTGAACTCTGCCCCCCTCCTGTCTTCCTGGCTAGCGCAGGGCCAAGGGGGCATTCCATGGGCAGAGATGCCTGCCCCAGCCTCCAGCACCCACCCCCACTTTTCCTGTAACTGGTTTTCTGTAGAGGCTGCCTCTGGCATGACCATGGTGGGTCTCACTACCCCGCACATGGAGAGCCCATGGGGCCACCTTGCACAAATGCAGCCAGTAGCAGGGGTTAGCTGATGGAAGGCATTTTTACTGGTGCCAAGGGGCTAAGAGACACTTGGGAGGGAAGTGGGAGTTGGTGGGCAAGCAGTGCCTACAGTCTGAGTGCAAATGAATTAGGGTTAGTGTGGACCCAGTTGGACAGGGCAGGGGAAGCTGAGATGAGAAGGAAGACAGGCTGGGGGTAGCGGCTGTGTGCTACTGTGAGATGGAACTAGGATGCTCTGGGAGGGGAAACAAGGTTGTGGCTTAGAGCAGGGGGCCTGAGACTTTTACCTAATCATGCCCTGCCTTGGGGTCCTGGCTGTAGGGGAACACACCGCTGTGGTTTGGAATGGAAGAGACCAGGTGGGCACTTCTACTGCTCATCATCTCTCCTCCCCCAGAGTGATGCTCACGTAGATCAGGCTTGTCCAACATACGGGGTGATAAAATATGAATATGGCTCACCAGCCCACTGGGTGACAAAAAGTTCATGATTCGGCCCCATGTTCAAAAAGGTTGGACACCCCTGGGCTAAATCCTTCCCCTAGCAAGTGCACTAAGGAATAGCAAGAATCCTGCTAGACATGCCCATTGCTTCTGGGACCTGGCAGACTGGACACAATTTCCTAGGGCAGGCTGGGGGGAACATGCAATATGAGTGCATTTTGCTACTATTAGGAAAAGGAGTAGTGTACATTCCATTTAGTTTATGCTGGCAACGACAGCATGCACATCAGCTGGGTGGGGTCTGGAAAGGCAGTCACTGCAGGATGTTGCAGGAGAGCAGGCCCTACCCACTATATCAAGCAACTGTAGCAATTCCTCCAAAATCAACAGGATAGCATAGTGTACAAGGTACAATAGAAACATGTGATAATATTGTAGGCCCTGAAATAATGAGCTCTAATGACCTTTTCTTGTTATACTGGAAAGAAACATTATTAGTGGTCCAAACCTAGCCAACATAAAATTATCCTGGAGTAAATTTAGCAAATGCCATAGTAATACATACTAAAATGAGACGCACAGAATAATGTCAAGTACAAACACACACTTATGAACATGTATGTTCAGGGAAGTTACTTTAAAAGATAAAAGGACAATTTGTACAAAACAATGAGGAAAACTGATGCACATTAGAATTATAACATTAGAGGGTTTATTCCAAAGGACATCTAACCTTATTTGATGCATATGGGCAAACCTAAGAGACTTGAGATTCAGGCACTTGGGTTTTTATCTGAACTTTTTGAATCCTTGGATATGTAACCTTGAGATAGCCATTTTATCAGAACAGGCCCTCTCAAAAAAATTCTTGGGACTTCATGTTTTAATGATGCCATAAATACCACAGGTATGTTGTTGGGTTTTTTGTTTTTTCTTTGGGGGGGGGGGGGGGGGTCCTGGCACTTTGTGTTGGACTGACTGAAGGCTAGCTTCCCCTGACAGAATTATAATTTAGGGACTCAAATTTATTTAGGTATATTAAATTTCTTCTACCAGACTGGACATAACAGTCTATGCCTATGTTTCAAAAGAACAAAAGTGGATATAGAGCTGTGTTATTAATCATTCTGTACTAAATGAAAATTAAGAAATACAATTCCCATCCATAAACTAATGCATAGAATATCACATGTTTAATTTAAAAGGACAACAGTAAAATAGTGCTGTTAATTTATTCATGAGTCACTGAAACTCACTGCGTTGAACCTTTTCTCTGATATTTATTCTACCTGGCTCTTATGCTGTTTTTAGTGGATCACATCATATGACAATTTTAAGGTAGACAAAACTACGGCAATAAAACAGTGGTCGGTGTCCTTTAAGAAAGCAGTTCAGAAGCAGATATTTTCCATAATGCAATTTTTTATCAGACAGGCAACACACGCAACAACAAAAAGAAAACCAGTAGTATTAGACTATTAGGCAGGCTGGATCTGGAGGCACAAATTGGCCTCTCTCAATCTTATCATAAATTTTAAACCTCCTTGCTCCTTTCATTTCCTTTCAAACCCAGAAAAAAAACAAGTAAATTCCTTCTAATTTTGTTTTTCTAATCTTTTACTTTTACTCAGAAGATAAAATTCAATTAAAATAATAATTCCAGTTCTACCAGGCCAGGAAGTTTGGGGTTCCAAGTTCCACTAAATTAAAGAAGAATGTTTCCTGAACTGCCACATAAAATGTTTTTCTTTGTTCCCTTTTTTGGCCTCCAATAAACCATTAACCCTGAAGGCAGAAAGACAGTTTCCAATCTCGAAAGCATCTGCTGTGAATCAGAATGAAGATAATTCTAGTTATCTGCACCACACTACCTTGGATCATCACAATCCTATCCTGTAAAGAGAGTATGTCTGATATGCATAAAACACATGAATATTCAAATAGTAGGGATGTGACCAGTTAAACTATTAATTATGATTGCATTTAAACAATTAATCAATCATTTAACTGATTAACCCAGTGATAACCAGTTCTAACTTACCAGTTATCATTTAGCATGGGGCAGTGCAGTTGGGGAAGGAAAGCGAGAAAGAGAAGCTGTGCAATGTCCAACCAGGAGGCACCGAAGGAGGGAGGGAGAAGCAGGGAGGAGGGGGGAGGGGTGACTAGCACCTATAGCTAGGCTCTGTGGACCCAGGTGCAGCCACTTACAGCCTGCCTACCTACCGCCTGCCCGGGAGGCCCCTGCTACCTGCCATGGAGCCCAAGTTGCTCACAGCAGGCAACGGGGAGGCTGGAAGTGGCTGCACCAAAATCTGCAGAGGCTAGCTATAGGTACTAGTCACCTCCCCTCCACTATACACAAGGGCAGGGATTGCTGATGCTCCCCCTCCTTCCTGCACTGCTGTAGCTGGTCCCAGAAAGCCCCTCACTCTCTGCTGTCACCCATGACTTCATGGGCTGTGCTGCATGCCTGGCAGGGCTTGTCAGTGCTTTGGCTCTCTGCTCCCTGCGCTGCTCTGGGCAGGCGGGTGCACCAGCCTGGGGCTCAGTACCACCCTCCTGGTCTTACTTCACAGAACCACAGCCTGGAGCCCAGTGACACAGAGCCAGTCCCCATTACTGTGTCTGGCCAGAAACAGCACCTTCTCTGGCTGCAGCTGCTGCTGCTGGCGGCGACTGCACACACTCCCTGGCCGGACTGACAGCAGCTTCAGGACATGACAAAGGCAAGGTGAAGGAAGGGGGTGCAAGGCAACTCCCCTAGGCTTGTGGCTCAGCCCCATGGTGCGCCCCACCCACCTACCCCATCCAAATCCAGGCCCAGACCTGGGCTCAAAGAGGATCTACCTGCCCACCTAGTTTGTCATGAGGCGAGGTCCTGGGGAGCTGGGGCCCCAGGGAGCCACTGAGTCCCCATCACACCGGGGGGGGTGTTGGAAATGAACTGCTGGTGCCAGGCTGGGAAGGGATACTCTGCAGGCCAGGCCAGAGCAGCCCCAAATGGGCCAGCCAGGGAGTTGCCATACTGATTAACTGTTTAACCATTGTAATTAAAACAGGTTAAACAGCTATTTAAAAAAAATAAAAATCAGTATATAAATCTCTATCAGATACATACTGGTTCAGACAGAAGTAACAATTGGAACATTTCAAATGCCTTTGAAATGTTTCAAAGACCAGTTGTACAAGCATACATTTGAATATACTTTGAAATATTCCAAAAGTGACTGAAGCTCACCACATTATTATCTCTTTTCAGTACGGTACTATATGGAGCATTTCACTTTTTGTTATACGTGCATGGGGACAGGGTCCTCCAGAATCCCGTAAGTACTCCAGAGTCCCACAGTGCTTCACTCTCTGTCCTGCCCTCCTTAGGGAGAGTGGGTGGACAACCTGTTGGCTTATCCAGCTGCCAGGTATTGCTCCAGGTCCAAGAACACTGCTGGGCTCACAATGATACCCCTGCCTCTTTCCCCCCACTCTCCCTGCCAGATCCTTGTTTTCCTTCTGCCACCACTGCTAATACCTAGCTAGACTTACTGCTGGGCTTATCCCCCTGCCAACTACGGGAGCTGCTGCTCTCCAACCCAAGCCCTTCTTCTACCTCTCTGCTCCACAGTGGGGAAAAGGCAAGAATTGAGACATTTCAAGCTCGTGTTAGAATACTGGCACCAGGAAGCCCCCGCTAACCACCCTCCTCCATATTTATCTATCCACTCTGGCACCTGCTACTCTCCCCTCCCCTCTAGCTTCCCAGACTATTGGGGGGAAAGGGAATGAACTTGTATATTACTGCAGCCTCCTGTAGTACCCCACGGCTGGAGAGAGAGTTTGTAAGGTCATGGGCTCCACACAGACCCAGGAATCTTGATGCATTCCAGCCAAGGGGTACCAAAGGCGTTGTATGTGCATCTCATGACAGCAACAATGCCTTTTAAAATGTCTTCAAGCCGATTACACTTAGAAATGTTGCAGAACTTCTGACTATACCTATACAAGGGTGCCAACAGAAATAAGAACTCTTGAGCAGCAAAGAAGACATATTAAGGCTCTAGACCCACGAGCCAGATCCAGCCCTCAGCGCTGTGTCATCCGGCCCATGAAGCTCCCCGCAGATTTGTAGGGAGACCCATGGGCCTTGGCCCTGCAAGCTAAATCAGGTGTACAAAGTGGCACAGGGCCCAATCCCAGCATATGGGGGCTGGGCAGGGTTAGCATGGGGCTCCAAAACCCAATCTGGGCTGAGTGGAGGTGGCATGGGGCCCCCAAAGCCCAATCCTAACTGAGCAGAGGCAGCGCAAGGCCCCTGGAGCCCAATCCCAGCTGGACTGGGGCAGCACTGTACACCAGAACCCAATCACAACTGAGCAGAGGTGGAAATGACACAGGGCTCTGGAGCCCAATCCTGGCTAGGCAGAGGCAGCATGAGGCCCTGGAGCCTGATTCTGACCAGGTGAGGGTGGTATAGGGCCCTGGAGTCCAATCCTAGCATGTGGGAGTGGCACAAAGCCCAATCCAGACCATAGACTGGTTTCATGCCATTCATCTGTCCTGAAGGATCAGAAATGAGCACCACTACTATAGACCAGCGGCTCTCAACCTTTGTAGATTTGCGGCACCCCTCAAAGTGTCAGCTCTTAGGTTTTACTTGTTTTTTTTACTACAGAAAAAAAAATAGAGCAGTTCTTCTGCAGCAAACAACTCAGAAGGGCCACAAGAAGTCAGAATGTTTTTGACACTGTGGATTCCTATCTGAAATCACTGGGTTTATCTATCTGTACTCCTAACAGTGCTAAACACCCATGGCACCCTTGAAAGGATCTCAAGGTTGACAATCACTGCTTTAGTCTGACTTTATAAACCAAAAAAGTACATTATCATGCACGTTGCCCATCCAGTATCCAAATGTTACCAAATTTTCACTGGACTGGGTTACATCTATACATAGAATCTGAAGATTGTGCTTCATCATACTGCAACAGCATGCAAGCAATTTGATAACTTGTAAGGAAGCAAGAGATGTCAATTTCATGCTACACCATTAACTTTCACTGGCAATAATATTTGGAAGACAAAACAAAATGAAAACAAAAACTGAAGCACAAGTAAGCACAAACATAATACTTGGGAGTGAAAATACTAGGGTATGATCCTAATGTGAAGTCTTCCACTGACTTCATTGTGTTTTGGATCAGACCTATTATATACATGCAGGTTGTCAACCTTTCCAGTCTCTGCATGCTGCCTAGGATTTAGAATTGCTTGTCAAATTTCAGCAAGTAAGCAAAGATGACTCTGAACAATCAACAGTATCCACTTTGCTCTTTTTGCCATTACTGTCTAGAACTGGAAGGGAGAGCATTACTTTCTAGACTTTCCCAAGGAAAAGCTTTCCAGATGGGGCAAAGGAAACACCGTATTGAGCGTGAGCTCTCTCCTCCCCAACAATGATGCCCAATTATAGTGTTTCCCACCTCATCTTCTTCCCCCTGCCTTATGAACTAAACCATGATGATACACAATAAAAGAATATTTATTATACAGAATGACACACATGATTCAATGTCTGTTTGCTTAGATATCTGACAAATACATGAAATAAGTTCACATAAAAATAGGGTTGGAAAGGAACTGAACAGGTCATCCCTAGTCCAACCCCCCACTCAAGACAGAATCATCCCTGTCTAAACCACCTCATTCAAGTATTTGCCTAATCTGCCCTTAAACACTTCCAAGAATGAAGACACTGGATCATGGACCACAAGAGTAGAAATGGAAAACATTCATTCCTCAAGTCCATGTCCTTGCAAGCATAGCTGACATTAGCATGTGACTTGTTGCCCTTGGATCACTTACTGAAGTCTGGTACTCATGTAGGAAAGGGTAAAAGAGTCACAGGAAAAAAACAGATTAATTCTTAAAGATTACCAGGACAGGTGTGTTGTTTCTTAAACTTATTAACCTTCAGTATAATTCCTAGAATTATATATAGTCTGCTTTTAAATTCCCAAAGCAATAATCCTACCACCACCTCCCTTGAAAGGCTATTCCTAAACTTAATAAATCACTCTGTCAGGAAGCTTTTCTGATATTCAAAATGCATTTTTGTTTCACCTCATTAATCATTGTTATACCTCCCTATAAAATGCTTAATTATTTATCTCAGGGGTTTTCAACCTATTTTAGTCAGAGTACCCCAGCAGGCAGTTGAGAAGCAGGGAGTTGCCCAGCAGGCAGTCGATGAGTGTGGGTGGCGGGGTCACGGGGCAGCCAGTAGATGAGTGGGACTCCCTACTTCCAGCAGCGAAACTGGAAGTGCTGCCACCGAAACCAGAACTGTTGCCAGCTTCTCCGCGCTGCTGCCATGTACACCCTGGGACCTTCCAAAGTACCCCCAGGGGTATATGTACCCCCAGTTGAAAACCTCTTTTTTAATGCCAACACTCAAAATTATAGATGGTTATGTCCCTACCCCACTTGTTTGGCTCTGAAACAATCTATATGTATTACTTTTTTTTTAATCTCTCCTGATAAATCAGCCCTTCAGTACTCTACTCAGTTCTGTCACACTTTTGTTCCCCAGATCCCTCCAATTTGCTTGTTTAAAGCCCTTGAATTTAACAGAATAATGTCAAATGTGTCCACACCAAACCTGTGGAGTCTTGTTTCATAATGATGAAGTGATGGACAACTTTATTGTTCTATTTTGTCACCGCCTTTTAATGCAAACTGATGTCTAACTAGCTCTCCATTATAACGCCTAGGATTCTTCCAGTAGTATCACTACTCAAAACACACTTTCACATTAAGCACTTGTGCTAATCATCCTGAGATTCTGGTATTTGTATACCTTTGTTTCTTTCTCTTTCTGTCTTTTGGATGTTCCTATTGGTTGACACATAGGTATCTAAAATTATTCACGTGGACAATGGCTAAATTCTGAATATGAAAGAGCAAAACATACCGTGCACTTCCCCCCCACTTTGTCTTTCAGTGTCACCTTGTTGTCTTTCACATGATAATGGCAATAGCAAGACTAAATTTTATTTTCCTATGAGACATGAATCACCACGTTTTCCATAAAATCTGCATCTTCATTTGTTCACACAAGGGGAATAAGAAATTATGTCTGGGAATATACAGTCTCTCTCTTTAACTGAAACTGAGATTTAAATCACCTTGCAATCTCTCATGCTGTGAGATTCTGCCTGATCAACACAAAGGCACATACTACAATTGCCTGTTCTGTGCAAGTACCTGATGGGGAAGAAGTGACTTCATTTTTACAAACTCATGACTCTTCCAGCCACCTCAATATAACAAGAATGTAAAAGCCTTTGAAACAGAAACATTAAAAAACCCAGAAGTCCACCCACCGTTTTGCACTAGCCTTTGTTTTAGATAAGCCTTTTAAAAAAGGCCATATTTATTACGTGCAAAATATTCATCTACCTTATTCAAGAAAGGGAACGACCAAGATCATTACATAAAATGTTCTGATTGAGCTGTCAGATTCCATTAAGCAGTCTACACTAGTCATACATTTTGGCTTGCCTAAAATATTTTAATGAAAATATATTTGTACTGTGTGGTTTACAGGAACAATGACAGAACCTCAAACTACACTGTGTCCTTTTCAATACCTTTCCACCTCCCCATATACACAAATTCCAGACAAACAAAAGCACCAGATTGTTTAAAAAAAAAAAAAAAAAGGTGGTCCTTCTTTATGGTTCCTTTTTTCTTTTCCTGTTTAAAGAACCCCTTTGCTCATGGCTGCCTGAAAACACAAACAAAACATTCCTCAAAAATTATCCAGTCTAAATTTTAAACTCCAGTCTTCACATTAGGATATAAATAATCAGTTTTCTTCAATAAAATTTAATAGCATCATTTTTAATTATAGTAATCCTAACATGACATATTCATCTTCAAAGAGCTGTGGAGGCATTAGCTAATTAATCCTCATTTCCCTCCCCATGCCTCCCATTCCCCTTCCTTATTCTAATAAGCCATAAGAAAAGTAAACACCACACAGAGGACATGCTTGCAGACAGGCGGGGGCATTTTACAGCTCTTTTTGTTGCGTCTAGTGTCAGTGAATTCTGATTAATGACTGGACCACAGATGTAGACACATAATTACCATTTTTCATCTTTCAGCAATTATTAATATAACCTTAAAAGCGAGAGAGAGAACAACTGCTCAAAACTGTGACCAAGACTACACCACAATTGAGTTTGTTTCTGATCTTAATTTCTTGGGTATAAACCAGAAGAAACTTCCCTGAAGATGATCATGATAAATCATATTTAACGAGGAAGAAGGCAGAGCAATGTGTAAATCAGTATAATTGAGGTCTGATTCATGCTCAATGAGTTTAATGATGCTACTTCTCTATGCACAGGGTCAAATTCTGATTTCACATACATTTGTGGAAATCTAGAGAAATGTCGCTAGTGTTATTCTTGATTTACACTGCTTCACAATTTCTAAACCTTTCTGCAGTAAAATTATCTGCGATTGCTCTTCTGATGCACCACGTTTGCTCTTCCTGTGTTAGTTAATAGTCATATAAAACTGATGCTCCAAAAAAAAAAAAAAAAAAAAAAAGAAGTAGGCCAGAACCTTCCCAGGTGAAAATTGGCAAACTTATGGGATCTGATCTAATCTAACTTTTTTTGTTGTTTTAGGTTAACATCCTTGACAACATGTATTCAAATATACAGTTAAAACAGGAAATGCTATTTTTACTCATTATCTATTATTTTTGTTCAAAGATTAAGTGCTTCTTAAGTTTCCTATTACAGTTCTAGTATTGTTTCATACATATTTATGGCAGAATACATTTATCCTGGTGGCTTTTCCCATCTTAAAGTAGTTTTACTGGCTTCTTTTATAAGTGCCATATTTTAGTCCCACAATTTTACCTGCTGTAAAAAAAATTAAAAGAAATAAGAAGGTTTTCCTTGAGAATACAAATAGATAAAAGAGAAAATAAGCCCATTTTAACTCTTTTAACACAAACAAGCTCGTAGACAAATTTTCAAATGCTCTGGTCCCAGATTCTGCTCTCAACTCAGGTGCTCCCATTGTGATTCTAATGGGTGGATTTTCAAAAATCGCTCATAATCCAATGTGCAGGACTCCTTTGAAAATCTGGGCACTTGTTTTGGAAGATTATATGGAAGATGAGCTGTTTCGAAAATCTTCCCAAAACTGTGGGTTGATCAATTCTTTTGCAAATTCTGGCCATATTTTTTTTAATGTGACTTTCTCTGCAAATCTATTGGGAAGATCTCTTAATTCAATATTCTTTCCAAAGTCTTTCTATAATTAGATTATGAATAAGAGAATCAAAGTCTAAGCACCACATTTACCCATGCAGCAGTGTGTAGTTTAAATGTTAAACTCCGGTCAATGACTGTTACAGGTTAGTGAAATTATTATTAACAGATTAGTATGGGAAACTAAAATAACATGTATTGTTCATTTTACTGTTATAGTTAAACTTCTGATACACTGTTCCTTACCTAAAAGATGTGATAATGAATGAACAGCACTCCCACCTGACAGCACTACCCTGGTGTGAACTCAGTGACTAGAATACACTTTTATAATAATACTTAAATCAAAGAAGCTATGAAAATCCACGTGTTTACTATTTGATGGCTGATTACATTGCTCCATTCCTTCTAGTTAATCAATTGACTAAATTTTCCTTCTAGTGGCCAAAAGGTTTGTTCTACCTACTCTTCATTTTTATCTCTTACCACCAGTATTAAATAGAATGTCAACAATTTATTTTTGGATTTTTAACTAATTGTAGCTTTTTATTGTTAATCACCGTGCTGGTAAATGTTATCACTGATTGTTTCCTGTAATTTCAAATAAAAATCTTAAAAGCAAGCTGGATGGAAATTATGAACTCTCTAAATGCTAAATCATTTCCTTGATGCACCTTTTTGCTGTTTCTAAAGCTGCCTACTATTGGTAATTTAAAACACTGGCAGTCGCCCAAATTCCTGTGCTCTTGAAGAGAATAAAACCACCCAACCTTTATAGAATTAACCTTTATGGAATTATCAGTTTTAATTACAAGCTGCCAAATTACTACACACATAAAAACAGGAATCTACAACCTCATCCTACAAATGCTTACTAATGTGAAAAAAGCTTTCAGAAGCTGACCCCTGCCACTGACTTTTATAAGAAAATCCAATTAAAAAAAAAATCAATGTAAAGGGGATAGTGCTTGCATTATGTTTTGGGGTATCATCCCAGTCAGATCATGTTCTAGACATGTAGATGTGTCTGCTGACTACTAACCTATATCCATGTAAGAACCAAATGGGCACTGACAGAAAGGAACTATTAAAATGAAAGCAACTATTAAAACTGTATTTGACTACACATTGTAGAATTTACAGATTAACCACAAGTCCCCTTTAATATCTCCAAGACAATGTTGTCTCACAATCGATTTGTAAACCTTTATTCCCCCTCCTCCCCCCACGATACCATGAATTTTAGTATATGAATGTTAAATGCACCAAAGCAAGAAGTTGAGGTGCATGGAAACTGATATTAAATAGGCAGGTGATACGTTTATTATCCTATTACTTTACTTACTATTGCGTGGTTTATTTCCAAAACTGAAATACTGTCAACAAATATCTTTAGAGGTAACACAAAAACACCATCAAACCACTGGACCACGTGTTAGCATCTAAGCACAGAAGTGGACTAGGAATCCTCCCTATGCTTTCAGCTAGGGTCCACTTGAACAAAAATGATTTTCTTTTGATTCTCTGTAGGAATACCTAACCTCTCCTACCCTCCAAAAAGAGCATTTTTCCAATAACCATATTTCTTTGAATTAAAACACTTTGCACTCTCCTATTACTCCAGTTTTCACATATCTTACAAGAACACATACAGATGTTTCCCAGATATGCGTTCTAGGAGAGTTTGGAGAAATCACATCTCCCTCCCTAGGGATCACTGTTGGCAGCCCCAAAACATCACTTTGTTCAAACTGAAGCATTTTAATTGTTACTATCAGGGTCTCATATTCAGTACCCGCCCCCAGCCTGTGCCCCTACCTATGCTTGTTGCCCAGCAGAAATTAAAGAGAACTCCCCATGTGTCTCCAGGGATGAAGCAGGGGACTGCTCCCGCTTCCTGTTGGAGCTGGGCAAGGGTCTGGGCAAAATCAACCCAAAGCTGCCACTCAGCAAGCTGGCTTGTTCCTCAACCCATTGGAGGGGCTTTTTGCCTGCTCCCCCCACCCCACCCGCAGCTGCTGCTGGCTCATGTCAACTCTATGCTGTCCTTTCACAGTAGCTGATGAAGTGAACTTGGGTTCCCAAAAACTTGTGCTCTCTCTCTCTCTCTTATTTAGCTACCTACCAAGGTGCATCTCAGCTCCACTTTAATTTCAACCCTCCACTCTCCCTGAACCCTCAGGAGGTGCAGCCACCTCCCCTGCTAGGACACCTGCACCCTATGCTCAGAACCAAATGCCGCATGTCTATCAAGAGCACCTGGGAAGTAGCCAAAGACATCACCTTCCAGGCACGGCACTTGACTGACAGCACGGGGGGGGGCACATGCACAGGCACAGATATGCACACATATGCGTGAGTGTGTGAGCATGTGTGAATGAATGTAAGCACTAGCGTGTGACCACATGAGCGTGTATGAGCATGTGTGTGAGCATGTGTGAATGCACAAGTGTGACAGCATGTGAGCATATGAGAGGTGTGTGTGAGTGCATGCCAGAGCATGAGTGTGTATGTGAGTGCATGAGAGCAAGTGTGTGTGTGAGCGACTGGGAGTGCCTGAATGTGTGCAAGTGTGTGAGCATATGACACTGGGTGTACACGTGTGCCTGAGTGTGTGTGAGCACAGGAGAGTGAGAGCATGTGAGCATATGAAAGTGGGCGTGCGTGAGCACACAAGTGTGTGAGAGAGCATGAGGGGTTGTGCATGAGTGTGGATGAGGTCATGAGTGTGTATAAGCATGTGAGTGTGCGTGTGAACGCATGTGTGTATGTGCATGTGAACGAGTGCATGACTGTGAGAGAGAGCGCATGTGAGAGTGGGGGATGTACACCCAAGCGTGCGAGTGTATGCGCACGTGTATGTGAGCATGAGAGCGGGTGTGAGCGCGCGGTCCCCGTCCCCAACAGCCGGCCTCTCCCCCCACTCACCGCGGCGCCGGGCAGGGAAGCGGCGAGGCGGAGGCAGGGGCTGGAGAGCACAGCCGGCCGCAGGATGCTCACCCGTTGGGACAGAGCCCGCGTCTCGCTGCCATATCGGCCTGCGGTCCTCAGCCGGCCGCGGGGGGGGTGAGGGCTGGCGGCGCCCCCGGACGGAGCCAGCACCGGCGAGTGGGAGCAGCCGCGACGCACAATGCGCCGCCGCCTGCCCTGGGAGCGCGGCCAAGAAGTGGGGGGCGGGCTGGGGGCGGAGGAAGCCGGCTGCAAAGCGGTATCCGCCCCGCAGCTGCACCCGGAGGGAGAAGGGAGCGCAAGCCCAGCCTAGCCAGAGCCGAGAGCCAGCGGGGAGCCCCTTTGTTCCGCCCGCCCCGCCCCGCCGCCAAGCAGGGCAGCGCTCAGAGCCCTGCCCGGCCGCCTCATCGGATGCGATGTGGGATTTCCCTTCAGCGGGAGCTTCCCAGCGCTGCCACATTCCCTAGAGGTCCCAAGGAGAAGGAGGAATTTAAACATTCAACGTTTCTATACCAGCACCATTATTATTATTATCATTATCCAACGTTTCTATACCGCCACTACCATTCTTGTTGTTATAAAAAAAACAATTAGGATTAGTGATGGTGGTGTGGTGGTATAAAATGGTGGTCGTGTGGTTGTATAATATTAACATGCGTGCACACACATAATAATAGTAATATTATTATTATTATTATTATTAAGAGAAACAATAATTCCACTCATAGCATGATTAATAACAATAACAATTATTATAACAGCAACAATGACAACAGTAATAGTTACAATAAAAATAGCTATTATTATTATGACAACAACAACAGCATAAATAATCATTACAATAGCAATTGTTATTATTTTTATTATTAGAGGTGGTAGTGTGGTGGTGTACAATCATGGTGGTGTAATATAAACATTATTATTAACGGCAACAATAATTATACTTGTATCAATAATAACACTAGCTATTGTTATTGTAACAGCAACACTATTGACAACAATAACATCAATAATACTAACAATAACAATAGCAATTATTATTAACAGCACCAATAATGACAACAATACTAAACAATAACAGAAACAATAGGATAATAATAATAATTATTATTATTATTATTAGTGGCGGTGTTACAGAAATGTTCTGCCTTCAGTTTTGAAATTCCTCCTCCTCCTCAGGAAGGAAAGGAAATTTGGCAGCTCTGGGAAATTCCACTTTCCAACCTGATCAAAGCCACTGAGCCGCAAAGCTGGGCTGGAGGGTTTTGTCCATTGTCCAGACTGCATGTAGGTGGGGATGATGATGATGATGATGAATAATGTTGTAATTGCAATCAAAATACATGTCAGAAATAGGAACCTCCCACCACAAAACCCTTCCTATATTGAAGACAATGCAAAATTATATTTTATCCAAGTGAAAAGCTCAGGCATGCAGTGCACTCTGCCCTCTTCACTAGAAGAGATTTAGAGTTTTAGTAGCAAACTGTGGGGTTGTTAAGTGGATGGAAATGGAAATGGGTGTTAAGTTGGGAGATCTAAGGAAAAAATGGTCATTTATTCTTACTAAGACCTGTCTTCACCTACTGGGTCTTGAATGAGCAGCAGCAGCCTGTCTTGCAACATAAACTTGGAGGAGAGATTGTACATCCTCAGTCAACCTTCATAGGCAAGAAAACTTAGAAATACTTGGTAAGATCTGTTACCAATTAGCCATAATAGCAAGTAACATTGCACTTTGACTGTACACAACAAAGTGTTCCTATAACTTTCCCTCAAAATAAAAAACAAAACAAACTCTTGACTGAAATCCATAGGTCCCCTTGAAACATTTCAGTTGTTCCCCATTGGTATTTTCTGACAATGCTGTGCCACTGGGAATTTGCCCCTGATTCAATATGTTACCTTTGCTCTCTCTCTCAGAGGCCTCTGCTACACATGGCATCTATTATGCAATTGACTAGTGAATTGTGCAATAAATTGAGACTGGTCGCACATGCAAAGTGATTATCATGTGATAAAAATTACTATCCAGCTATAAAAAGAGCCAACCAGCTATAAAGTTTGTGCTTGAAAATGTGTAACAACTCTATAGCCGGTTTCTACCCAGCTTTAATTTGAACATGTAGCAGGGCTCTCAGCTACAACTTTGGGGTCTACGTTGTTATCAAACAGGATCAATTTTTATAAGGTTGGTGCCAAAGTACATGTAGATAAGCACCAGGATGCAAATACTTCAAAAACTGGTGGCGGCTAGAAGACTGGTACTTTGGAAAAGCTGGAACTAATAATGAATCATGTGGGACTGCATGTGGTAATTGGTAGAGGAATGGGGTTGTTTTTTGATTGTTCATTGTTGATCTTGTTTGTTCAGCCAGTAAGTTATTTGCAGAGATCAAGCCTGCTGATTAGACTTCTTTCTGCTCTGCTGAACTGTTGAATTGTTATGGCCATGGAAAAATGGTAATGGATCAAGGGCAGTAAGTCAAATATCAGATTTATAAAGGAAAGGCATGAATTTAGCCAGAAGCTCGACAAAGCGAGAAAACCTGTGTTGGTTTCCCACTTACCTCATAGGCTCGGTCCTCTCTCACAATTTTGAATGCCTACATGAAGCTCAAAATCCCTTGCACCTGAGTAGCAGTAATTTCACATACAGCAACCATACATGGCATGTACAACACATTGGAACAACTTACTAGTGAATGAAGATTTTTTGTTAGGAAACCCAGTCACACAAAACTCTGCCAGTTTGGGTTTCAAAGGTAATTGGGTACCCAGAAAGGAAGAATGAAAGACTGCTTGAGGATTAATTTTGGGGAATCCTAATCTAAGATATGATTGCACATCAAAACTCAGGCTTTCATTTGGTCTTTATAAGAAACCAGTTTGTAGCCAGTGGTTCTGAGTTTAGTGTTACTTGGAGGTGCTTAATGCTGCCAATGCAAAGCATTTGTTACGGAGATCCAAACCAAGGACTGGTGCAAGTCAAATCCACAAAAAGTATCACCAACCTCAAATTGAGGCTTGTATGGTGATTTGCTATGGCTTGTCCTAAGACTCGCCTACCTGCTTTCAAAGAAAGAAAATACAATGGATTCAAAATAATTTCAATGACAGTTCAATAACCTCTAAGTATTACTAGATTCCTCTGCTAATGGTAGGATGCACAGGGCTTCTCAGAGAAAGTGGTACAAGTAGCTACTTACTCCCTACCAGAAGAAGACTACCTAAAGTTTGGTGTATGCCAGAGGTGCAGCTAACAGGTTTTGTGTCCTGACTAGGGGTGCCAAGTGCAAGGGGGAGGTAACCTAGGGTAGTCAACCCTACCTACCTCAGGATTTCAAAGACCACAGCAGATGCTGCTGTGTCACTGTGGGCCCTTTGTGGCAGAATATCATCTCTGTCTCTCCCCAAACTCTGTTATCTGACAGTTTGGTTACCATGGTCACTACAGAGGTGTGGTGAGGGCAAGGGAACTGCCAAGTTGCGGAGATCCAGTGGCAACGGAGAAAAACCCCCATGCCACAGAGCTCGCCAGCGGCATTGCAGTATGCCAAGCCTCAGGAGCCTGGCAGCGGCAGGATCGCCACACCGCGAGCACCATCGGTGACCCCGCAACACACGGAGCCACGGGAATGGGGCAGCAAGGGCGGGACTGCCATGCTGCGAACCCCATTGGTGGCAACCCAGGCTGCCAAGACCCCTGAGCATGGTGGCGGCAGTGGGTTTGCTGCACCATGAAACTTACTGGCAATGCTGCAGCATCCCATGCCACAGCCAACAGGAGCCCAGAGATGGGGCAAAGAAAAAAAGCTGACACTGGTGTAGACGCGCTTTGTAAGCTTGTGCTGATGCCAGTTCACCATCAGGGGCAGCGGGGCAGAGATAAGAGCCCTGTGCTCTGTGGCAGAAGGCCACCTCTGTTTCTCCCCAAACACTCTGCTCTGTGACAATTTGGTTAGGATGGGCCCTGCAGAAGGTACACACCTTACCCTATCTCTTTAGGTAACCTGAGCTGGATACATTCCTGAGGGAGGGGGGAAACCTGCTCCCTCTGCCTACGTGACTGACATCACATACCAGGATGAGGGGCTTGGGCTTCCTGGTGGGCTAGAGATGCCAGTCTGCCCAGCAATCAGTGATACATTTCAAATTGGTTGACTGACAGCCAACAGGTGGTAGCCTCCATTGAATCAGGTAAATGAGGTCATAAGAGCTATATAAGTTAAGGAGTGCCCAGGAGGAAGGGGCAGCAGCCATGAGGAAGATTCAGAGAGAGAGAGAAGAGCTGGACCATCTGAAACTTGCTCTCTCTCTCAAAACCCATGATCAAGGAACTGCCTGCCCCCAGAGGGAATCTCCACCTGCCTCTGAATGTTACTTGTGAGTAAGCTACTAGAGATCTAACTAGATATATAGCTTGCAGTAACTCAGATGCTTGATCACAGGCTACTCCAGCCACCCTGTTTGCTCTATGGGATTTCTCTGAAACTACTCAACTCTGTACCCTATTCCAACCCTACTCCTTGTAACCAATAAAGTTCTCCTTTGTACCTAGCATGGGAGACTTATTGGGAGTGGGTCTAGATTATGCCTTGGGGTCCCCTTGGTTTGGCTGATTAAGGGAGACCACTACTTGTGCTTCCAACTGAGGGAAGCACCCCAAGTTCTTGAAGTGAGTCAAGTACCCTCAAGGGCTACTAGGCCTGTGTTTCCCAGGGGACACAGTGCCAGAATCAAGCCCTCCCCTGGGAAGTGGCAGCTCTACCCCCAGGCCAGTGGGTGAGCTCCAGGAAGGGGGTCAGCCAGACGTGAGATGCCCCCAGAGAGGCACTCAGAGCCTGGAAGGTGGTCAGGTGCAGTGAGGTGGGTGGCTCAGCACAGGAGCACCCCCTACTGACCCACCACATGCTCCAAGGCAACAGGAGGACTGAACGGAAGTCCCCAGCAGCCGAGGGAAGACTGCGGTGGGAGTGGAGAGCTCCAGAAAGACAGCTGGTGGCAGCCTCCCAGTGGGTACCATCTTTTGCTCCCACAAACTGACTTGGAGTCAGCATACTTACCTGAGGAAGAAACCTGGAAGTCCAGCTGTAGAGAGAGCAGAGAGGACAGAGGCAGACCTTCAAGTCAAGACAAGAATAATGACTGGTAACAACACTGCATATGTGCAACACCAGAGTAACAATGGGTTGGTGCTACGTGGGGTGTAGGGGAGGTGGAGCCCCAATATCCTCATGCTAACAAGTCCTCCTAGCACAACACCACTGAGCAGACAGTAACAACAATCCTCAAGATTAAAATTCTATCAAAGATGTGGCAAGTGAGAAGCATCGGTGGTCTAGGTAACTGGTGCCAGGGGCAAACTGTCAGCCCACAGGACCACTGTTAGCTCTGGGTGGTGGGAAAGGCCTAAGCAGGGAGCTCAGAACAGGTACAGCAAGTTACAAGAGGGAAGACACCTCTGGCCTATCGACTTCAGGTAACCCCGAGTTGTAACCTGAGCTGGATACACTCCTAAGAGAGGGGGGAAACCCGTTCCCTCTGCCTATGTGACTGGCCTCACACACCTGGGTAGGGGGTTAAACTCCCTATTGTTCTAAGCAATGTCATCATGACTGGGAGGGGCTAGAGACCCTGCCATTCTACCCAGCAGTGATGCATTTCAAAATGGTTGGCTAGCAGCCAACAGTTGCTGGCCTTCATTGGATCAGGTAAATGAGATCATAAGGTCTATATAAGTTAAAGACTACCCAGAAGGTGGGACAGCAGCCATGATGAGAACTCAGAGAGAAGCTGGACAATCTGAAACTCTCTCTGTGTCTTGAAACTCATGGTCAATGAAGTGCTTGCCTCCAGAGGGAATCTCCACTGGCCTCTGGATGATACTTGCAAGTAAGCTACTTGAGATCTAACTAGATACATAGCTTGCAGTAACTCAGATGCGTGATCAAAAGCTACCATGCCACTGTTTGCTCTAAAGGATTTCTCTGATATTGCTCTACCCTGTATCCTATTCCAAACCTACTCCTTGTAACTAATAAAGTTCTCCTCTGTACCTAGCATGGGAGACTCATTGGGAGATTATGCCTTGGGGTCCCCTTGGTTCAGCTGACTAAGGGAGACAACTATTTGTGCTTCAGGCTGAGGAAAGCACCTCATGTTCTTGTAGTGGGTCAAGTACCCTCAAGGACTACTAGGCCTGTGTTTCCCAGAGAGAACAGGTCCAAGATCAGTCCAGACCCCCGATGGTAGTGGTGTTACCCCCAGACTTGCGGGTGTGTTCGAGGAAGGGGGTCGGATGGACGCGAGACACCCCCAGGGAGGTACTCAGAGTCTGGAAGGTGGTCAAGTGCAGGGTGGCTCAATGCAGGAGCACCCTACTGGTCCACCACATCCTTGTACACATGAGGGCCTTCAGGTTTGCATTCCATGCCCCCTAAATTAAAATGGTGGCTTATATTTTTCCGTTAAGACTGTTACATGTCATCAGTCTTAAATCTCATGAAATGCTCAATACACTATTCACAGTAAATTACTGCAGGGCGTAGTGCATAATAATCCACCCCGCTGATCTCTTCGTACTAAGTTACAGCAGGGGGCACCACACACCACTAATCCCTGCTACAGACCAGTGATGTCTATAGCTCACAGCTTGCTGATATGTACAGATGACCAAGAGTGATGCAATTTAATTAATTTAATTGTCATTTCATTAACGTCATTATTTTTATACATTCTTTAAGAATTTTTTTTGAATTTTTTTACACCAATTTTTTTACATTTTTAATTCTTATACTTTTCATTCCTATCTTTATTTTTATTCTTATCTCTTTTTTTATTTTTCTATTTCTATGTTATCAAGTAAACTTCATTTTTTGTGTAAATCCACTTAAAAAAAAAAAAATCACTCAAACAACCAGCCCTACAAGCAGAGCTGTGAAATTCTCCAAGTGCTTATAAAAATGCACAAATCTGCACCCCATGAATTTCTTACATGCATCTAAGCACGCATATTGGAGTGTTGTGGTTAGAGGTGCACTGATACATCAGTCCGAAATCAGATCGGCACCAATATAAAGAAAATTGACTATATTGGATAAATGTCTATGCATGTGCGTAGCTGCAGCGCAGCACATAGGAAGCAAGGAGCACAGCCTGGCCATATGGAGAGCTGCATGCAGCTGGTAAGTCTGTTGTGGTGAACGGGGAGGGGGAGGGAAGGAGTGTGGGGGTGGGGGGACAGATCAACACCCCCCGCGATGAAGAATGGAATGGGGTTGGGTCTGTGGTAGGCGCTGCCCAGCCGGGGCAGGGTAGGTGCAGGATGGAGACATGGCTCATCTGCGGAGAAGCAGAGGGGGCGGTTCCCGCTGCTGCTCCCACCAGTCATCTGGGAGGGCATGGGAGCAGGGGGGGGGGGGGGCGGCATGTGCCCCCAGATCTGCACAGGACAGCCCGGGCAGACTGTAGCTGTGGGCCAGGGCCCGGGGTCATGCTGTGCCGTGCTGTGCTGTGCTCGGGGCAGAGACGGCAGCACTGGGAAGGATCTCCAGCGGGGCTATAGTGAAATTTGGGGTGGCTGCAGCCCTCCCAGGGCCACTGCCACCCACCTCAAGTGCAGTGCTGCAGCCTACCCAGCCCGCTGAGTGCAGATCCAGGGGCATGCACCTTCCCCACCCCTGCACACCCTGGACAAGCCACAGTTCTGTCCCAGGCCCGCACTGCCCCGCCCCAGCTTGGCAGCACCTATCCCAGACTCATTCCCACTCCCTTCCTCACCATGGGGGGGCATTGATCTACCCTGCCATGCCCCATCCCTCCCTCCTCCCCTTTCACCACAGCAGACTTACCAGCTGCACACAGCTGTATAGGAAATCAGATCAGTATCGGCCAATACGCCTTCTTAAAAACTGGCTATCAGTATCAGCCCCCAAAATCTCTATTGGTGCACCCCTAGTTGTGGTGCACTAATTGGATCTCCCATAATGTGCTTCCTGAATTATCTCACGGGGGTCCCAATCATGGAAGACACCTAGAATCCCCCCCTTCTGCACCCACATTCCAGAATGAAACAATGACCCCCAAAAGTGCAGGGTTTCCCTTCCATCCCCAGACATTGCTTACCAGGTCTCTATTTGGGTCTCTGTTCCCATAGCCCGCCCCCCCAAATCCCAGTTTCCTCAGGCTCTCTAATTCAAATCCACATACTAACCATACAATATTCCCCCTTTTCAGGGTAACAAGAGACTGTGGCCTTCTCACTGGACTTACCCCCGACCCTCCGGAAGACAGGAGCAGAGAGCCACTTCATTATCACCTCCCCCCTCTCCAAACAGGGTGCTGAAATTCTCCAAGCACTTATAATATGCACATGAATGAGCACCCCATGAATTTCTTATTTCTTCATGTACTTATTGGGCACCAAGTTAATGTGACCAGTGGTTGGTAATGCATTTTAATGTCCTTGCCACATTTCACCATCCCATACACACAAAGCAAAGGAAAACCTGTAGACTTCAGCCCTCACCAGCTTCCCACCCCCTTCTACCATCACTGCAGTCTGCCCCCTCCCCCGCTGGAGATGATGTACTTATGAGACGGATAGAGTTGTTACAGCAAAAATTATTATTTTATTTATAGAACAACTCAATGGTAACTGCTAAATGGTTTAGCGTTCAGCACTGATCGATTGGTGGCCTACAGAGCACCCTCTCCATCTGCAGAAAGCAGAATGTGTGCGGCCAAGCAATTCTGTACAATGGCTCCCCAGTCAGTGTTTGCAGGCTGATTGTAGGGGGCACCATGGCCTGCCTACCCACGCCTAAGTCTGGCCGCTGCCTCCCACACTTCCTCAGACTAGGACTCACTGAATACCTCCCCTCTGGTCTCGCAAATATTGTGGAGCATGCAGGATGCCACAGTAAACACTGTAACATTTTCTGGCTCCACCTAGAGCCTGTAGTTCAGGGACCTCCACTGTGCTTTCTGCCAGCTAAAGGCACATTCAACAGTCATCTGGCATTAGCTGAGGTAATAGTTTAATACCATCTTTTGCACAGTCTTCAGGCAATCAGTCAGTCAGAGGCAAGAGGCAAATGCTCACAGCAGCTGAAGGACGGGGACAGCCGAGACAAAGTTGTCGTGATCATGACCCCACTCTCCCCAATGCCTTGCCTGCATAAACCAGAGGAGGAGGACACATCAGATTCCACTGTGGTACTGGCCCCAGAATTGTGGAACACACCAGAAATTCCAGAGGCCCAAAGATTGGTGTTGGTGCTGGAGATGCCCAGGGACTTGTAAATTACAGGAAAGGGGCATTAGATTGGTATGGGCAACTAGGGTGTACGTGGATCTAGCCCTGCTTTTGTGCCAAGGCCAAGCACAGTGAGGAGGGAGGGAAGGCGTTAATTTTGTAAGTGGCAAATATGTCCACTCCTTGCAGTTGTGCAATGATTTGCTTACAAAGGGGCAGACATGCTATGCTCTCTCAAAGTTGCTTGGAAGGGAAAACGCCAATTCATTTAGTGGCAGGAATTTGTGCTGCTGAGAAACGTACAATGAAATCTTTAGTAGCTAGTTCATACCTTGGGTGGCAAACGTACCATCCTTTGAGCCTCTCCCGTGATCCTCACCCGGGTAGTGGCCAGCCAATTACCTGACTGGGTCTAAGCTTGCTCTGGCTCCTTCTGGGGCAACTCTATATACTCAAACATACTGGGCTCCCAGCCCTCTGGTTTTTCCCCCCTCACTGGGGCTCCTCATCTCCACCCCCTCACTGGGGCTCCACACCACCCGCTCCCTGGTGGGTTCAGGTGGCCATAGCTCTGCCTGGGCCCCAACTAACTCTCCTTAGGGTCTTGCACCCCACAGGGCTCAGGTGTCTGCAGTCATGCCTGGCCCCACTCTTGCTCCTCAGGGTCTTGCACCCCACAGGGCTCAGGTAGCCACAGCCATGCCTGGCCCAAACTACCTCCAATGGTAAATAACCCACTTGAAGGTGAGGGCTGGGGTTAAGGCACCTCTACTCACCTTTCACCAAAGTGGTAACTGTCCTGGTATTTCCTGGAGGCTTCTGCACCACTGGGAGCCCCACCAGGCCACCCATTCCTAGTAGGGTCCAATTTTAGGTCATGCCCAGAGCCAAACCAGGAGCCTCTAAACCATCCCCGACAGCTCCTGCCCTTACCTCCAGGATATTGCAGGGAACTGCTCTGTTTATATAGGTGGACAGAGATCTAAAATGGCTGCTGCAATCAAGCACCTGCTGGCTGCTCAGCTCAGCTCAGCTCTTAAAGTGGCAGGAACCGAGAGTGCCCTGCCACACATCTCCCCCCCTTTAAAGTGGCAGGCATCAGCAGTGCCCTGCCACAGTCAGCAACAGTACTTATTGACTAGGTACAGACATTCAAAAAGACTGATTCTGCTTCAGGCTGTTATGTGTTTTTTTGTAAGTTGTGAAGTTTAGATTGGTAGTGAACAGAACAGAGCACCCTTCCCTTTGGTGGAGGGAAGGCAAATCTTAGGGCATTTTTATGCATACATCAACTCTGCTCCAAAGCAGCAGATCTCCAGTGCAGGGTAGGTAAATTGCAGCCCCACCACCTTGGGGGGGAGGTGCTGAAAACCCCCCATACTAAATTCCCTCTGCTCCCTTTCCCCCTCTCCCATTCTGAAAACAGCAACAGGCTGGGAGCTCTGCAGACAAAAGTTACAAAAAACTCTGCATTTTGAAAGGTCTTTATCTGATACCTCATGCAATGAGGGGTCAGATTTTCACCTAATCAGCCATTTTTTAAGCTTTCTGCAGCTGTGCACTTGTATTTGGTCATAGCTATAAACTGAATTCTGTGAGTTTTGGTCACAGAGATGAAAACTGTCACTTTTAAGTTATGCTAGCAGCAGCTCGAAGCAAGAGCTGATGAAACCACACCAGGTAATTAATTCAATTACAGTCTATGGAAAGATAAATCTCCTAGTTATAATATAGAAATGGGACAATTGTGATTGTCTATGACTTTTGGGTGGGTGCTCACTGTACACCTAATCTTCTGAGGCTGCTACAGAACTGGGAGACTGATTTAGGCCATTTTAAGGCTATGGCTTCAAGTGTTTTCTCATTGGTGTGGCATAATTTATGTACTTAACTTGAGATACAAGAATTAGTACACACTTTAGAAAAATATAGGGCTTAATCTGAATTTTTCTTAAAAACTTGCAAAAAGTAGGCAGACTGCTGCCTCCTAAAGTCAAAGTCAGGTGAATCCACCTCTATGCTTCTTCACATAACGATGAACAAACTGTTGGTTAGAGGAAAATTCATGCTACAGCAGGCACAGGAAACCACAGAGCTGCTGGAAATATGAGTTAATGTTTGGATGAGTTAATGTCCGATAATGGCCAGAGATGTGGAAAACTAATGATTCCAGAGAGTATTAGTGCCAGGTTTTGTCCTTTGTATGTCCACTAAAACCAGCTTAATTCCACAGATATCCATGAGGACTTTCATTTGTCCCTCTGGGTACAAGAATGTCAGTTTTTCCACCACTGGAAACTGCCTCATTCTCTAACTAATTAGAAGTCAGAATGTTGTAAAAGTTTTTTTTTTTTTTTCCCCCTGTGAACTTGAAAAAAAATAAATAAAAGAGAAGTTTTTCTTTTATATTAGCTTTGGTTGGCAGTGAATTTTACAATGCTGTTTGTTTTTTTTTCACTTCTATCTCCCAAGTAGTAACCACCCTAAAGCAGAATAAGGGCTATTATAAAAAATGTTGAGAAAAGAATTATAGTAGGAAGTGAAAAGTAAGCATCATCACTGCACTGTTAAGTTCTATTTCTGCTTCAAAAGATTGCAAAGCACGGGGTAAAGGGAAGGTTGAAGAGAATCATTAAAAAAGGCCAACTCTTATTAAAAAAAAAAACAAGTGTCTTAAGGGATAAAATGAAGAAGTACAAATCTGACTTCAGTGGAGTTAGTCACTTATCTACCTAAGTATAAACATAATTTTTGTACCATCTGAACTTTACACTTTCATTATTGAATTTACGCTCACAGCTTTCAGGGGAAATAAAGAACACTTTTTTCCTTTTTTGAAAGGATGGAGAACTGTGGCCCAAAGAGATTAAATGACCTTCCCAAGGTCACCTAGTTTCACTGAATCACAACTGGGACTTTAGTCTTCATTGCCATATTCTGAGTTTAGTGACCAGGCTTCCTTGTGACAATTACTGAGATTAGAATCAGGGCCAAAGATCTGAGAAGGTATCCTCCCTTAGTATGTTCCCCCTTCCTACTTCACAATACCACCCATTCCTCACTGCTCAATGATGTGTGATGCTGTTCCTCATAGGTGTGTGTTTTATCCTAAAATGAAAGCCACTCCCTGATTTTGATAGCACAGTTTCAAACAGCTCCATAATGCCTTCAGTTTTCTATATCTATTAACTCAGTTTCTGCTACTAACCTAAATCAGGTGACTATTTAAGGAATAGATTAGAATTTGATTTTCCAGCACAATGAATAATGCTTTGTTCTTTTGCCTTGTCTTCCATCCAAGGACTTAAGGTGTTTTATGAACATTGCTTAGTCCTCAAAGAATCTGTTTGAGATAGGCAAGATGCATTGTTTTACTGATAGAAAAATGGAGGTGCAGGACAGGTATGGCTTGCTTACGGTGCCACAGCATGTCAGGAGACTCTATTTACAAAAAAAGGTAGCCCTTACCAATGTTCCCTCTAAGGTTTAGCAATCCATGAGCAATCCTGGTTGGGAATGCATGGGTATCTCAGTGTGCCCACCCCTCCCCCATCCTGCAGGAGCCTGTAGCTGGGTTGGGGCGGGTGGTGAGCAGCTGGATGCGAAGCCAGTGGCAGGGAGAGCATCGGCACCCCCTTGCTATGGCACTGGGCTTCCCCCCCAGGCTGGGCATCCCCCCTATTGCCCTCCCTGACTGGTACACCACTGTGTGCGTGGCATTAAAAAGTTATTGCATGGCATGATTTTTTATTGTGTGCAGCCATGCACGTGCACAGCTTAGAGGGAACACTGGCCCTTACTCATTCAGTGAACACACACAGCCTTGAACATTGGAAATATTTTTATTTAGAAGATATGTTGGTCAAATATTGAAGTGTGTATAATGTCTGCCAGGAACTCTTTAATTTAGTGTCACCAAAGGCAGGAAGAGGAACTGTAGTGTAGTTGACATTGCAGAAAACAGCGTCTTTGATAATACAATGCAATGCAGCATCAACATTGTATACGAGTTTAATTGTTATTAGCAGTACTGCAGTAGTATCCAGAAATGCCAAATGCCAAAAGGAAATTAGGGTCACAGCTTTTCTTGTGTTAGGCACTGTGCAAATATATAGACAAAATCCCTCTTTATATGAGACTTCAACTATCAACCCTCTTTCCCCTTCTTTCAGTTCTCTTCTGCTCTGTATCCATTCATTGGGGCAAAGAGACTGACTCTGTAACTCAGCTGTTAGGGCACTTATCTGGAATATAGGAGGATGAAAAAGGAAAAGCTTGCACCAAAATTTCACATGTCCTTGGTGAGGCCCCGAGTTAGAGAATCAGCCTTAACAAATTTCTCTCTCAGCCTTAATTAATATTTTACTATGCAAATTGAGTGTGACAGATATGGTGGAGATATGTGGAATGAAAGATAGATACATGTGGTGGAATCCTCGACCATGACAAGAAAGGAAGAGAAGGTATTGGAAGGAACAGAAATGGGCCTGTTGAAGTGGATTCTGGAATCAGCCTACAGGATAAGGTGAGAAATTATGACATAGGACACACTTGGGAGTAGACGAATCCCTAAGGAGGTAAAAAAAAGCTAAATTGAGATGGCATGGCCATATAATGAGGCAAGACAAAAAGATCACTGTACTAATGATCTATAAAATGGCACCAACTGGCATTAGGCTGAGAGGGTGGCTAAGACTTGAGATGGAAAGATATCATCAGGAAAGAGAACAGAGATCTCAGCATCAAAGCAGAGGATGTAGCAGATCAGAATAATATTAGATTCTGATCCCACCCTTGAGGTAGGAACCACAGGAGTAAAGAAGGAAAATAAGGAATGGCATTGTAACAGGGGGCCTTTCTCGGGGCTGATTTTGGGCAACATTTGAACAATGGTAAAGGGTTCATCACAGCATCCAGCCCGTTGGAGGCCTGACCACAAATGTTGTCATACTTTTCCTGGGGTGACTGGTAGAAGTCCTTCTTATGAAAGCTTATGAACACTCTAATAATTGCCTTAAGCCTGTTAAAAGACTACAGTAAGATCTGGAAAAGTCATGCTAAGCTGAGGCTTGTTCATAACAGGTAAAAATCCAAAACCCTGATGCTGCAATCTATCTATTGTTTCTGAAGAAACAAAAAGGTATCCCATCCAGTATATCTGCTATTCATAGGAATTTGAAGCTGGTTCCTAAGTGTCTGGTTACTCCTTAAAAACCATACGAATTTCAAGCTGGCTCCTAAGTGTCTGGTTACTCCTTAAACTTCTGGTTTTCCTGGTTGTTAATCAGTTTCTTGAGATGTTCCAAACCAGATAACCCCTTGTCAATTGAAAAGACAATTATTTACACTATTAAGAATGCTTTAAAGAAGCTGAACTGAGGGTATAAAAGTCTGTAAAAAAAGCAGCAAAGTGTGTGTGTGCTCCAAGATGAGAAGTCTCTCTGACACCATCTGCTGTTGTTCCCGAGAAGCTGGAAGAAACAGATCATCTCCCTTCAAGGATTGTGCTAAGAACTTTATCTGTCAGCATTGAAACCCGAGTGCCTTGGACTGGTGAGATCCCATCTCTCTCTCTCTCTCTCTCTCTCCTCTTTAGGCATAGCTTTCTGAACTTGAACTGTATTAGTTAAGCTTGAGCTAAGTTTCTCCAAATACTTAGTGAAACCAGTATAGTATTGTAATTATTTGTGTTGTTTTTCCTTTGCATGTCTATTGCTACTAGTACCATTATATATTTCATATACTTAGCAATAAACAACTTTTATAGTCAAACTGGTAGTAACTGGGTATATTTTTCCTTCTCTACTTCTCCTTCCCTACTTGCTCTGCAGCAACGCTTCTTTTACCTAAGCTAAAGATCCCTGTGAAGCCCAAAAATACTGTGGGGTCTGCTCATCAAGAGGCTAAAGATTGGGATGTGCTGAGTTTGAAACACATAATCAGCTTGTACAGGCTGATTGACCCAGTTTGGCTCAGACGTGCCCTAATGAACTGAATGCTGGCCCATGAGGGTGTCAGCTGGACACCAAGCTGGATTCAGAGCTATTCTGTTTACCTGTGCGCGTGTGTCTGACTGAAGATTATTGTTGCCCTGATGAACTGATTCCTGGCATATGAGGGTGTCAGCCTGTCCATGCTGATCAACCCGGCCATGTCACGTTAATCTGTGTGTGTGTGTGTGTGTGTGTGACTGATTTGGTGACTGGAGGAACCAGCCCTGTTGACACTGAGTCCTGCAAGATAGCTCCATTGGGGGTGAAGACTTGCAGAAGGGAGATATACAGCTCCGTATAGAAACACAAGTAACAAGCAGCACATTGATAGAATTACAAAGACCCTGAAACGTATCCCTAATAAATGAGCACACCCCAAAGTGATGGGCAAATCTGGTAACAGCCTGGATTCCTCTCCTCAGGCAGCCTATTCCACCTGCCTCCTGGGCAGCATAGCTTCCTGAACTGCTTCCCTCTTACGGGTGTGGCCCCCGGGACCTTCGGGTACTAGCCCCGGCCCACCTCCAGGCCAATCAGAACCCCAGGCCCTCAGCTCTTGGGCGTTCCTTGCGGTGGGCCCCTGGCCCTTTGACCCTTCCAGTCCTGGCCCCAGCATTGACCAGTCAGGGGATGTCCAGACAGGTGTGAGTCTATGGCCTCCCTCTCTCTTTGGGGTCCACCTTCCAGACCCTACAAAGGGGTAACCCACTTGGTTGTGGGGGCTAGGGGTTAAGGCACCTCAACCCACCTTTAACCAGGGTGGTAACTAGCCTGGCATTTCCTGGGGGCTCCCGTGCCACTGGGAGCCCCACCAGGAGACCCACTCCTGGCAGGGTGCAGTTTTAGGTCATACCCAGGACCAGGAGCCTCCTGACCATCCCCTACAGCTCCTCCCTTACCTCCAGATGATACCAGCAGCCCTGCAGCCAGGCAATGTTGTTGCCTGGCCTTCCAGCAGCAAAATGCCCTGTTATATGGGCAGCCTTGAATCTAAAGTGGCTGCCCTAATCAGGCACCTGCTGGCTGCTGTCTTCTGGACCTTAAAGTGGCAGGCACAAACAGTGCCCTGCCACAGGCTCCAACAGCAGAGATTGGGAATGGAAAAACAAAATTGAGATATTGAAACAGTTTCCAGGAAATGAAAATGTTTCTTGGGCAGCTCTAATGCTCACGCTTCAGGAAGTGTTATCAGGTATGTCACAGGACGGGGTCCTTAAGGATGGCCATGTTACCCCTAAGGCTCCTTGACTGTGCCAGTTTGGCCCAATGGGCACCCTCTATTCTTGCCCACCACATCTTGATGTAAGTATAATATAAGAAGGCTGCCTTTAAGTCCTCTTGGACACGGTCTGATGGACTCTCTGAACTCTGTGGGTTCCCAGACCCTTTGTGGGTCCTGTTCCCTGATGGGTGTTTCAGTGAGACCCAAGCCTTATGGGCTATATGCGTGGCTCCAACCATCCTTTTACAACACCCCAAGCCTTGCAGATGGTACTGACGTTGTTCGGTCTAGGCCTTGTTGTAATATGGCCCCCTTGTCCTCCCTGGGCTCTCCACAGCCCTGTCTCACTCTGCACCTCACTGGTGCCTGGGCTCTGTGCCCCGCAAAGTGCTGCACCCTCTCTGGCGCTGGGATCTGTGCACCCCAAATACCACACCCTCTCTGGCGCCAGGGTCTGGAACCCCAAATGCCATGCCCTCTCTGGCACCAGGGTCTGTGCACCCCAAATGCTGCGCCTTCTTTGGTGCCGGGGTCCCCACACTGCAGTGGGCCCCCAATGAGCTCTCCTCCTTCCCCAAGTTGCCTCACCCAAACCACCCGTCTTATAAACAGAAATCAACCTGCAAGCCCCAAGGCTATAACATAAACTCAAGCTGCCCAGCTATAATATAATTGGAGCCACACAGGGTGTGCTCTGTCCCTCAACAGTACCAGAAGCTGCACTTGCAGTCAGGCCTCTCCTCTTTGCTTCTTCTGGGAGAGATCCTTCCCCCTTGGCTGCTGGCAGAGAACTCCCATCTCTGGCCTCTGGCCTGGGGTTTATATATAAGCCAGTTCCTGCCCCTTCTCGTCAGCTGACCGCTGGCAAGTGTGGGCCAAATAACTCATTCTGACTGCCCTGGTAACCAGCAGCTGCGGCTCCCAACTCACTGCTTGGGCCCTCTCCCTAGCAGTTTCAGCCATTTAAGGGAGCAGGGCACCTAAGTGCTCTGTGACAAGATACTTAACATGTGGCACTCTTGTCATACTAAAACTAAACCAAATACACACCTCACTTTTGCCATCAGCAGTAGCGGGGCATAGTGGGCTGGCAAACAGCTCCTTGTGTAGTGCCTGAGATACTTGCAGCAGGGGCATGCTCAAGGCGCAGAGCCAGTGAGGGGTGGGCAGGGCTGGCCACAGGGTGCCTTCCTAGAGAGGCCACCTGCATAGAGGCTGGAAGCATTGGCAGCTCCATGTCCCAGTCATACAGGAACCCCATGCCCCCTGACCCCGGGCACTGTGGGCTTGGTGGCAGCACAGCACAGCACAGCAGCTGGCATGCAGGAGGTGAGGGGGGAACAGCAGGGTCTGGAGCTGTGCTAACAGGTGCTGCTAGGAGCCAGGCCTGTCCCGGCCTGGGTAGGGAATGGGGCAGGGAGGCTGCCTGTGGACAGTACCCAGTAGCTCACCAGCCCACTGGCCCCTGTGGAGCAAACAGGGATAGTGGGGATCAGCTGGTGACCACCTGGGCCTGGGCCTTCCTGACCAGTGTACCATGGTTTGTGAGCACCCATGCACACATGACCCCAGTGTGAGGCCCAGCAGTGCACCATATCCTAGTACAGAGCATCTTATCTCAAAAATGTTGCACAGCCTCCTGCCTCTGCTGGTCCTGCAGCTGCACATGTGGGAGAAGCACCAGGTGGCAAGAGGATGGCAGTTCAGGGTTACCACCAGCCTCCACTGGGGCCTAGTAGATGTGCCAGCTCAGGCAGTGGAGGACCCATGACCACACCTTCCTGCTGGATCACCTACTCCTGGCATCCAAGGAGCACCTGGAGGATTTCCAGGTTTAGTGGGCAGAGGATGTAGCCCATCAGGATGCCTGGTGGGAGAAGGACATCACCCAGCAAAATGCTTAGTGGCGAGAGGACATGGACTGCAAGGAGGTGCGGCTCCATCATGTGGAGAAGAAGTGGTAGGACTGGGCAAAATGGGAGTTCTGGGAGAAGCTTCTGGACCTAGAGGAGTGTCATGTTGAGGCCCTGGAGTGGAAGGTTGTCCTGGTGACCAAGACAGTGGAAGCACAGTGGAATACTGCAGACACTTTCCTGGCCCTAGAGGTCACCTTTGTGCTGTTGCTTCTGAGACCCAGTTGCAGACTATTGGGGTTCAGGATGCCATGACAAACCCCAGATTCTAGGCTGGGCTTCTGTGGGAGCCCTGGAAATGTGTCTGAGGATGGGTAAGTCAGTGTGGACAAAAATGCAGGGTTTTTAAGAAAAAAATTACTTTTGGGGTAGGTGAGAGCATTGAGACCCCAGCAGGCAAGAAGACAGCAGGCCTGTGGGCTTGTGAAGCATCTCTGAGGCTCAGCATAATGTTTGCAGATAAAAAGGGAGAGTTTAGGGTAGCTTGTGGCCCCTTTTTGCTGGGCAGATGTAGGGTTACCATATTTCCAGGTCCAAAAAAGAAGACACCTGTCACCGGAGGGGGTGCGGGGTGGGGCAGAGGAATATGATGGTGGGGGAGCAGTGCCATGCCAGTGCCCTGCCCCTGCGCATTCTGTTGCCAATCACTATCAAGCCACACCCAACTCTCAGCCCTGCTGCTTCCCCTCACTCTGGATCTACTGAACCCAGCCGTGCCAGTGCCCTTCACTTTCAAACATCAGTTCCTTTCCTCCCACATCTTGCTGGTGCCCCTCATTCCTGACCTGAAGCCCCTGCCCCACTGCAGCCCTGGTGGTGCTCCTCACTCCAGACCTGCAGCCCTCTGCCCTGCCCCCCAGCCCTGCCAGTGCCCCTTACTTCCTACCTGCAGCCCCTGCCAGCTCTGCTGGTGCCCCTCACTCCAAACCCACAGCCCCCTATCCCAAAGCCCTGCCAGTGCCCCTCATTCGCTACCCACAGTCCCCTGCCCCCTCCCCCCCAGCCCTGCTGCCCAGGCCAAGCAGCTCCCACATTGCACTTGTACCCACTCTCTTACTCTCTCTCTCTCTTTCTCGCTGGAGCCTGCATAGGGTGCACATGACCCCCGACAGCCAATCAGCTTGCCTGCTGCTCCCAGCCTGGAGCAGCCAGACCTGGACAGAGAAAACCCAGACATATCCTCTTATTTTAAAAACCCACCTGGATGCAGCACAGGTGTCCAAAAAAGAGGACATGTCTGATAAAACATGGATGTATGGTAACCCTAGGCAGAGGACTCTTTTACATGGCCCGTGAATATATATATATATATATATATATATATTTTTTTTTTAGCGTTTTTTTTAGTTTTGGAGCAGGTAAGAAGGCAGCAGGCCTAGTGGCTGTCAAAGCGTCTCTGAGGCTCAGCATGAGGATAGCAGATAAAAGGGAAGAGTTTGAGGCTGCTTGTGGCCTCTTTTCACTTGGCAGACAGCCCTTTAACATGGTTTATCAAGTTGTTGTTTTTTTTTTTTGGGGGGGGGGGGGGGGGGAGGGGGTGTTGTGCTGCCAAGGCTGGTTGGCTATGTGGGCCTGTTGCTGCCAGTGCAAGTTTGAGCCCTAGGTCTCTACAGAGACTCTTGCATTGGCATCTTCTATGGTGGAGGGGTTTCAGTTAGTTGTATGTTATTACATACAACTATATACAACCCTATATACTATTAGTTGTATCCTAATAGTGCAAAGGCTTGCAGTTCAAGTCTGGGTGTAGATTTGTGATTTCAAGTCACAATGTATAGATAAGCCTGGGTTAAAAATAATTTTTTTCCACCCTGAGACATGGCAAGTTGAGCTGAGCCACAGAGCCCATCTGGCCAGTGCCAGGACTCTGGCTTGTGAAGATGGTGTGGCATGACCAAACCGCTTGGGGTGGTTGGGTGTGTGCACCTGGTCTGGTCTGTACAGAGCAGTACAGGTAGGTTTGCTTTGTGGCTGAAGGGCCTGAGTTTTAAGTTGGGAACAAGAAGGCTGATAGTTCAAGTCTGCAAGTAAACCCGTGATTTTAAATCTGAAGTTATGGTTGTGGCTCATTTACAGTTTTTGTTGTCCACCCTGAGGCACACGAAGCTGAGATGAGCTGCAGAGCCCATCTGAACAGTGCCAGGGCTCTGTCCTAAGAAGATGTAGGGCATGGCAAGCCATGCCTAAACCCTTTGGGGCTTCAGCATTGTATTCCAACCCCCAAGATTCTAGGCCCGGCTTCCATGGGAGCTCTGAGAATATGCGTTAGGATTTGTGTGTTGGTGCAGACAAAATGCATTTTTTAATTTTTTTTTTAGTTTTGGGGCAGCCCAGAGCATTCAGATCACAGCAGGGAAGAAGGCAGCAGGCCTATGGGCTTGCAGAGGATCTTTGCGGCTGAGCATGAAGCTGGCAGATAAAAGGGGAGAATTTGGGGCTGCTTGTGTCCCTTTTCCACTGGGCAGACCACTCTTTCTCAGGGTCTGTCAACTTAAAAAAAAATTGGGGGGGAGCAGTCAGGGGTGCTGGTTTTTGTGTGCATGTGTCTGGTAAGTGGTAGCTTGAGCCCTGGGTCTTCCAGGTGGGGAACCAGGCATGCCTGCTGTGTATCTGAAGAACTTGTATTGCAAGCTGATAATAAAATTTTAGAGAGTTCAAGTCTGTGTGTGTGGAAGTGAGTGTTCATCTGGTTTTGTTGCCCTTGCTGGGGTTATTATTTTTCTTTTTGCCCCGAGACATGCCAAGTTGAGAAACGCTCCCAAGCCAATATGACCAATTCTAGGGCTCAGGCCTGGAAAGATGTCATTATTAAATAGGATTACAGCCTGGATTAGTTTTTATCATGAGCCTGTAATGATGTATGATCCTTTATGACACCACAGTGAGCTCCGTTTTATTGTTAGATCACAGATTTATTTTCAGGGGATAGTCAGATTGTTTAGATGTAGTGCCTAGAATCCCTTGTAGAAATCCAGCATAGGTAAGTGCAAACTGTATACCATTACCATGTAACTGTTGATTCATGGCCTGGGCACGATTAAGTTTGCGGTGAAACTGATTGTTTTAATTCAGTTTCTAGTGGAATAAGACTTATCGTAAAAACAACAACAGCAAAATAATAATGCCCACCCCCCCCACAAAACAAACTCAATCTTACAATTATATACCTTTCTATTTGAATCAATGTTGTGATTATTCCTACTACTGCACTACCACACTTTGAAAAGAGTGTGCCCTCAGTGATGCCAACACCACTGCAATCCCCAGTTTTTACAGATGTAGACTGGTGCTTAACATTTTATAAGGTACATTTTCATTGATTTCAACTGGACTGCTCAGAGTAGGGATGTTAAGCCTGTGTGTAAATGCTAGATTCTTACTGGCATCAGGACATTCTGAAGATGTCCTTTCCTCTAATGAGCACCTCCAGTAGTGAAGTATATTTTTACATGAAAGCAGTGCCCTGAACCTTTACTTTTTTCTTAACTCTTAACTGATGTTTTGCTTAAATTGTAGTGTTCTTTCATTTCTGGGTGATTCTTTCTCAAATTTCAAAGCTAATGGCTTCAGAAGATCATTTCTGTCGCTGCTGCAGACAGAAAGAATTGCTCATAAAGAGATTAAAGACTGTGTGAGAGTGAGGGAGGGAAGCACCGATGGATAGACTTAGAATTCAGAACAAAATATCTACTAAAGACTCAATCTTACTCCTGCCCAGCAGAATTTGTATAAGGGAGGGTAAAATTAGACATGGACTTTGTGATTATAAGCCATAGAATGATAGTGACTGGTTTGTCCATGCAGCAGCATTATTAGGACAAATTGAATATGTACCAGAAGATGAAGGCATTGAGTTAGTGTAGAAAATTCCCTGGTCTGCAAGGGGCCATGGCTGTAGAACCTCTGTTCTCTTTTGTTATACCTGGCTGACGAAATGACCTTTAAAGCTGGTCTAACAAGGATACATTGAACACCCCAGAAAAGAAAACATAAAGGAAATTAAAATCCTGTTCTTGCATCCAGCACAGCTTGTCCGGAATGATGCATCAGACCCAGAGTTTAAAGCACAGTACATTATAAATATGGAAAACAGGTATTTCATGGCCCATTTCATGATAGAACATACTAATCTATACTATGCTAGCAAATTGCCTGTCAAGAATGATGGGGAGGGGGGGACAAACTGGGATGGAGTCCCATGTCCACCCCCCCCATTGTCTGGGGGGGCCCGTTCCCCCCTTTCCCCCCTCCCCCTCCTCTACCCCTGCCATTTGGGGTTTGGCCGTGCCCCCTCCTCCCCCACTGCATCAGGCCCAGGTCCACTCCTCCCTCCCCCAACACTGTGTCCTCCCTCTCCCCCGCTGGATTGAGCCAAGCCCATTCCTCCCCTCCCCATCAGGCCCAGATCTACTCCTCCCCTCCCCCACAACACATCAGGCCCTGGCCCACTCCTCCTCCCCCCCTGCTGTGTTGTGCCCAGGGCCCCTCCCCCCCACGGCCACTTGGGGTCTGCAGCCACTCCAGCCACTGTCACCACTGTCGCCTCCTAGGAGCAGCTCTGGCCTCACCCCCCTGTGCTGTTGCCACTGCCTCCAGGGATGAGGGCCGGGAGGGGGGTGGGGGCCGAGGCCAGCAGCATTGGCCTCACCCCACTGCTTTGTCCCCACTGTCATGGTGTTGCTGTACCGCTGCCTGCTGTCTGGAACGCTCTTGGAGCACTCTGGTTGGTTGTTTCAGACAACCAATCAGAATGTTAATAAAGCATTATGGCTAGACAGACTAAGGCTTTTATAATATTAGAATATTATCTGTAATAATTTCAAACTGATTGTATTGCAGGCCATTGAAAAAGTATACCACATGTCAAAAGAATTCAGAGGCACAGTAGAAGTTAAAACAAAGTCCATGTATAATTTATCCAGTTGTCTACAACTCTATATCCAGTGACTACAATGGGACTCTTGTTGGCAAGATGTCCTCATTTACACATCAATTACAAATCAATTACACATGCAAGATGTCCTCATTTACACACAATTGCAGATAGAAATAAGATAAATTATTTTACTCGAGAGCATCCAGCTCAGGGGTGGGCAAAATATTGCCCTCAGGCCAGATCCAGCCCTCCAGGCACTTTAATCTGCCCTACAGGCAGAACTGTACCCAACCCAGCCCAGCCCAGCCCAGCCCAGCCCAGCCCTTCTGCCTAGGAGGGTGGGAATGAGGCACTCCATATACACTCCCCCTCAACATATCCTAGTGTGCCTAAGCTCCCACCCTCCCAGGCCACCCAGCAGCAGCTTCTGGGTGGAGCTGTTGCTGCTGCAGCCAT
This sequence comes from Alligator mississippiensis, assembly GCF_030867095.1. NCBI lineage: Eukaryota > Metazoa > Chordata > Crocodylia > Alligatoridae > Alligator > Alligator mississippiensis. The sequence goes on along the minus strand of NC_081827.1, from coordinate 133,093,878 downwards.
CTCAGGGGTGGGGGGAGGGGGCACCTGCTTGGCTTTCTTCATGTCCTGTTTGTTCTAGGCAGTAGGTAGGGAAGCAGTGTGGGTGGGGGATGGGAGGGAGGTGCAGCTGCGTGTAGAGCAGGGAGCATGAAGCTGGGGCTGGAGGCAGTGCAGATCCTGTGTCCAGGGGGGTGGTGAGAGCATGGAGCTTGGGTGGGCAAGGTGTAGGTGTGGGGACTCCCAACATATTTCCCCACATGGTGTGCAGCTCCCATAATTAGCAGCAGCAGCAGCAGGAGGGGATGCTTGTGCCCTGAGCAGGCAATTGCACCTGGCAGTGCACAGCTCCAGCCCGTGCTGCACATGGGGAAGGGGATCACAGCCTGATCAGCCAACCTCTATCGTGGGGTCTTGTCATTGACTGTCTCCAGCCTTCTCTCTGTGGCTAGGAGTGTTGCTTAGTTTTCACACTTCTGTAGCTGCCTTACTTAACACTGAGGTCAGGAGAATTGTTTCAGCAGTTTTCCCATTCTCTGAGACTTTTTATGCCTCGCCAACTTCTCTAATTCTAGGGCATGTTTTCCTGCTCCTTTGATCACAAAGAGAGCAACCGAAGTATGAAAAGGCTTAGATGTAGAATATGTCTGGAAAGGAGAGTTGGCTCATGCTTCACGGATGAACATGCATGAGGGAGAGGGCCTGCCAGCACTGGGAGAGGGAGAAAAGCATTGGGTTAAATGGTAAAAATTGGGGGTAGGATTGACTTTGGATTTCTGGTTTACAATGAAAAGGGATTTTTGTTAGCACCACCAGCAATCACTGTGGGTGTTTTAGTGCACAGGCATTCCCAAAACACAGTCAATACAATATTACATGCATACTGAAAAGATTAAACAGAAACTAGTGTGTTGTAAATCAGCTTCTGCCAGGAAGCTGATCTTAAAAAACTGACACAAAATGCTATTGAACTGATACCATGGAAAAAACAGCATAACTGCTGAATCTGTGTGCATCTATAATTCAAAACAAAACTTGAAATTATAAAAGAAAATAGCAACTATGGTTCTCCATTTTCCTTATCATTTAGACTAAGACTAGATGCTGAGTTTAACAGTATGTTGGAATCATGCTTTAGCTAGAGTTGGTTCTTTTTCATCTGATCTGCTTTCAGATGACACACGCACATTTTTCCGAGTCAAAGCAAAAGTGATTTTACAGACAAGGATGCTTTGCAAAAGGCTACCCAGCCAAAGCAATTAGAAGTAATTAGGCTTGCAGCAAAAGATACACACACACACACACACACACACACACACACACACACACACACACACACACACACACAGAACAGTAATAGGGGGAAGGAAACAGGGAAACCACATCAGAAAACTTAATGGAGAAGAAGGGTGTGCTGCAGTAGATTTAGAAAATCTTTAGTAATATGAAGGACAGTAAAGACCAGGCTCTTCATGAGAGATTCTTAGGGTGAACTGAACCTCAGAAGGACCAATACCCTTAGCTTCTCTCTAAATTTTAGACAGAGGCTGAAGACAGATTCCTGGCTCCAATTCATACTGCATATGTAATCACTAAATTTGTCTCTGTGAAAAAAGGACATTGAATGTGTAGATAATTCAGCTGATTTTGTTACTTTGTATAAATTGTACCTCTCAGGAGTTCCAATTTGTGCTCAGGTGACTTTTTTAGCTCAGTAGCAACAATGGCTTAAAAATATGAAGCCTCTTTAGCAAACCCAGTGGCTACAAATTTGGGAATGCCAATCTTCCTTTGTTGCTTAACCTTTGATACTAATTATAACCAGAGTAGACACTAATGGTGTCCAAATCAATGTATCATTAATGGCCTTAGGATTACCTGCGTCCATTTCTATTAAGAATGGAGACAAATAATCAAGGATTTATAAATCATTTCCTGAAAGAAAAAAATCTGCATAACTGAAACCACAAATAAACCAGAAAAAATAAATTTATTTATTATTTATTTATTTATCATTGAAAAACACATGGCTCACAACAAAGGAAAATATTTTGCTGTATCTTTTCACTAGGCTCATGCAAATGCTTAACCATACATACATGGTTAAATCTCTTGCTTTAGTTCTGAAGCCTTTTCCCCCTCCAACTTTCTCTCATGTATTCCAGTAACATAATTAAGAATGGGAATTGGGACAGCAGCAATGGTGATGAGTCAACAATCCCCTGCCAAATGCTACTTCTCAGCAATTACCTCTTCTAAGTGAAAATGTTTCAGGTCTGCTTAAGTTAATAGCTGCCATACTAAAACAGCCTTGGTGATAATAAAAAGATGTCTAAACTACATTTATAGCAAATATTATAATACATACAGATATGAAAATGACAAAACTGAACCCAGCTTTCCTCTAGCTACAAAAAGGGTGCATCTACATGTACACTTTACTGTGGAATAGGCTAATTAGCTCAATAGTAAAGCAGCGCAGTCTACATGCATGCCAGTATTAGGGTACAGCAAATTAACTCTGCTGAGTACTATCTTACAGCAGAGTAATTTACTCTCCCAAAATGCACATATAGACAGTGACAGAGGCTGCCTGGGACATGAGGGTGCTAAAGTGCTGGGTCTGCCTGCCACCTATCCCCACATTTTAGCACCCCGTGCCCTAGCCAGCCCCTCTGCCACCTGGAGTCCAGGGATGACCCCTGGGGCCCCCTGCCAACCCAGGGCTGCTCCACCTCAGCTCCAAGTGCTGTGCTCCTGGGCATACATATAAATATCGTGCCTGGGAGCAGCTGACTGAGTGCAAACTGCACCAGAGTGTATTGCTCCAATTTAATTACACATGTAGGTGTACCCAAAGAGACTAAACAGGAGTAAATTTAATTTCAGAGACTATCCATGCATGCCACAGTAAACTACAAAGACAACTTGCTGCATGCAGTAGGCACAGAGTCCATGTCTTAGTGAGTGCGTCTACATGTGTACCTCACTATGCAATTGTTACTGCACAGTCATTTAGTACTTGCTTTAAAGCAAGTACTAGATGACTGCGCAGTAACCGCTGGTACATCTCCGACCCTACTGAGCCACACAGGTCATTTCCGACTCTACTACACAGTAGCAGTGTCATCATAGTTCATGCCTGCCGATGCTACATTGCCCTAATGAGCTACGTCACCGTAACTCATTTCTATTGCACTGTAGCATCTCTAGTAGACATGCCCAGTGTCACTCACCCTCTCTTTGCAGTTACACAACTAAAGGTTTAACCCTGTCACAACCGCAGACAAAGTGGTAGCAGCTTTTGGCTGAGCAGCACGTGGCTAGCATTCAGCCATAGTGAGCCCATGGTGTGACAGGCAAGACTCTGGAAAATTCTGTTGTTTTTCTTATTCTGCCTTCCCAGAATAAAGTGAATGTTTTACTTGGGGACATGTGGTATATGAGATAATATGGTATTATGCATTCTTTCCTACTTAATTTTCTATTTGACTTTGAGCATGTAAGCTCCTAAAGGCAGAGACCTAGGCATTCTATGTTTTTGGAGCACCCTTGTAGTACTGTAAAAGTATGCAATACAAATAAACTATTTGTTTGTGCCATTTTTTAGTGTCTGGTTTATAAAAATTTAAACTCAACCAAGCAAAGTAATTCAGTTTAAGCACAAGTAGTTCCTGGGAAATCAATGGGGCTTGAACATCCAATTAGGGAATAGACAATATCGTGTGACCTAAATATTCAAATTGCACATTACAAAGAGCAAATAGTACATGTCCTAAATGTGCTACTTGCAGATGGTCAATAGACAGAAAACTATCTAAATAAACTATTTGGTGAGTTGTTATGAATTTAAAAGTATAAATTGGAATCAGTTTGTCAACAGCTTGAGAAAAGGAAGAAAGGACAATTTTGGAATGCAAGGAATATTTTCACCAGCTTTAGCTGTTGATCTATTTTAGACTGTACGCTCCTCTAGATCTATAATATATCTATCCAAATTAGCTAAAGAGCAATGAACATAATACTAGTTTTCAGTTACACCACAGTGGGTTTGTCTACATGAGACACTACTATGCAGTAGTTACTGCACATGTATTTAGTGCTTGTATAAGCAAATATTAAATAAATGCACAGTCACCATAGTTACTGCATAGCAGCATCAGTAAACTTCTTTTAAGTGACACTACTGTGCAGTAGCCTAATAATACTGAACAGTAGGCCTGTGCGAGTCAGCAGCGATCTGATCCGGCTTCAGATCCGGCCACTTTGGATGGCAGCGATCTGATCCAGAGCTCTGGATCAGTTTGCTGCTTTGATTCAGATGAAGTGGCTCCAAAGGTTTGGGGCCGTTTTGGAGATCCAGCTATAGGCTATAATTTCGGATCATGAAATATCTATAACTTTGTTGTTTTATCTCCAATTTGGGTGTAGCTTACAGAGGTGGTAGCCCCTGCTGATAGCATGAAGTCTGCTGAGTTTCAAGAAGTTACATGAAGGGGTTTGGGAGGAACTGCATCCCAAATTCTTGAAAGCAAAACTCCTGTCACGTCTATGTATTACACCACAGGGGGCTAAAAACTGCAGGAGTGGTAGCCCCTGGTGAGGCCACAAAGCATGCTGAGTTTCAAGAAGATTGGTGCAGGGGTTTGGGGGAGAACTGCACCTCAAGCTGCTGACAGGCAAAGCACATGACACAAATGACCGTGTGTGTGTTAAGGCGCAGTGTGCTGAAAACTGCAGGGGTGCTGTCCCCTGCTCAGGCCACAAAGTCCGCCAAGTTTCAAGAAGATTGGTGCAGGGGTTTGGGGGGAACTGGATCCCAAGCTGCTGACAGGCAAAACTCGTGATGTGGGTGGTTGCCTGGGCGACTGCCTCTGTCTTAGGGCACTTAGGATGTGAAAGCTAGTTCAGGCCTCCGTGCTGGGCCCTGCCAGGCCATGAAGCCTGCCAGCTGTGTGTGTCTTGCTGGGTGAGTCTGTCATCCAGGGCCCTGCACCACAAGCTTCTGACAGGCAAAACTCATGATGTGGGTGGGTGACATTGTGTGTGTGTTAAGGTGCGCCCTTCCTGGTGCTGGGGCCTCTGCGCAACATGGCAGTGTGTCCCAGTGAGGCCTCCTCCTCCCCTACAGCCTCATACCCAGTCCTGCACTTTACATGACAGCAGGTAAAATAACTTAGCTGGCTCAACACCAGTAGCATCAGCAGCAGCATCACAGGTACCCAAATGGAACTGTCACAGAGCCTTTCTTTTTATAAAGGAATTGACAGCAAGAAGTAAAGAAGTTGTGTTGTGTTGTGTTGTGTTGGACATATGTTATTCATGGTGTATGATGGCTTATCTTGTGTTTTTATGTCTATATGTGTATTATGAAAAAATGCCAGGACCAACTGCAGGTACTTCCTCAGCCTTGACAAAGGGGTTTTCAACCCTAAAGCTGGATCCCAGGCAGTTAAGCTGAGCTCACCGGGAGCCTCACAACTGCACTGCAACTGGCAAGAGTCAGACCTGTCAAACACGTGACAGGTCTGGACATTCCCCATCCAGGATTTTGTGCATGCATGCGTTAGCTGGAGGTTATGGTGCCTTTCACCAGGGGATCATTGGTCCTGGCATTTACGGGGCTACTGCACCACCAGCAGTCTCACCAGGCCTCCCTACCCTGGCAGGGTACAGTTTTAGTGGTCAGGCCCAGGACCTGGGGTCTCCTCCTTCCCCATAGCCCCAATCCCATACCTCTAAGTTTGTCCTGGCAGGAGAATGAGCTCAGCAGGGACATGTTCTTCCCCTGCTGGCTGGTGATGCAGTTAGTGCCCCCTCCAGCTGATAGCAGGACATTACTCGGCTTTCAAAAAAACTCAAAAAAGGAAACTGGTGCAGATGGAGTGAGAAGGGTGGCACTTAGCACATCTCCAGGTGGCGCTTGGGGAACCCCAGTAGCAGGAGGTTCACCTTTAGGAACGCCAGTTTCTCCACCAATGTAGGATCCAAGCAGGTGTGGTGGGGTGTCACAACAGCCCCAGCAAACACCCTCTCACTAGGAACACTGGTCGGTGGACAGGACAGGTGTTGCCAGGCAACCGTGACCAGATCCTGCCACATCTGGCTGCGGCTTGCCCAGTAGGTCAAGGGGTCGCAGTCCAGTGGCTCCACATCCTCAGCGAGATAGGTAGCCACCAAAGCTACCAGTGCTACCTGCCTGAGGCTGGGGTTTGGTGCGTTTGAACCCCAGGATGGAACCCATGCCCATGGCCCACATTGGCAGTGGCTGGCATGGAGGAGACTGGCTGGAGCTGGCGCTGGTGATGGTTCTGGGAGTGCTGGCATGGGAAAGTGGATCCCCCTCTTCCACATCCCCTCGCCTCTGCACTTCGGCCTCCCTGACTTTGTTCACCAGCACCTGCATTCAGTGATTGAGGGTTTGGGAGCTGCCAGCGCACATGCTCCCCTTCACCCTTGGGTCACACATGCCCACCATCATGTGGATTGGACTGGACTGCAAGGGATCCAGCCATCTCCTGATGCACTCCTTCAGCCGCCTCACCAGTGCCTGCATGTCTAGTGACAGCGGCCTGCCCCAGCCAGGAACACTGATTCCCTGGAACTTCTCCATTTGGTTCTCCAGTTCCCTCACTAGGGGGATCACCTGGCTGAGGAGGGCATCACCAGCACTAAGGGTCTCAGTGGCCTCAAGGAAGGGCTTGAGGACCACCAAGATCTGGGAGATAGTACCCCACTCAGCTGTGTTCAGGGGGCTGCTGATCCCAATCTCCCCAAGCAAGGCCATCTCATGGATGGCCTTCTGTTGCTCCACCAACCTTTGAAGTATCAGGTATGTGGAATTCCACTGAGTCTCCACATCCTGCATTATTCTGTGTTGCGAGATGGTCACTGTGGTGGAAGTAGCCGATCACCTTCCTGCATTTCGAAATCATGAGTGTCTCACATCCTTGCCACGGCTCATGTGCCTTCAGCAGTGTTGGACGATGGCAAACCTGGGATCATGTGCCACCTCAGAATGATCCCACACTACACTACTCCCCTGCTTCTGGGTTGAGGGTGAGGATCCTGCCTTTTCACCCTTCTCAGCAGGCTGAGGCTCAACAGCAGGAGGAACTGCTCAGCTGAGCCACTTGCCTCCACAACCTCAGCCTCCTCCGAGGTGCTGCTTTCCAGAGGAGACCTGAGTCTAGGGGAAACTTGAGGGGTGTGGAGCACAAACTCTGATTCCCCCTCAGTCCCCAAAATTGCTTGAGTTCAGCATCCCTGGTTCCAGCTCCAGCTCCTCCTCTGGCACTAGGAGGCTCACACTGAGACCTGAAATTGGGGTGGAGGAGACAGTGATTCCACTGCTGGTGCCTACTTCTGGACTGAGTGGAGGTGGTGCAGGTGCAGGGATATTAGGTGGAGACACTGCTCGCACCTCCTGGCTTTCACTGGCAGCACTGATGTCAAGGCTGCTTGGGAATAGAATGTGTCTGTGTTTGGGGGGTTGGGGGGCTTGCAGCTCTAGCTCTCCCCCTACCCCCTTTCCCTCCCCTTCCAGACTTGGCACCTGCCTTCCCAGCATGCTTCATATTGATCTTTCCTGTGCTGCAAAAGGTCTTTGTGTATGTGTGAATCCTTTTGTATTGTGCATTTTATTCCCTCTGTTGCGTGTGTGCACTGGCCTCTTCTTTGATTGTTTGCTTCAGTGTTAAGGGTTATGTAAAAATTGTGTGCTGTCTGTCTTCTTCTGCTATAAATATCTGATTTTTCTCTATATTGTCTGTGTATCTGTGCATGCAAGCAATCTGTGCCTACCTGCACAGTGATAGATCACACTGGCCGGGAAAACAGACCTTTCTTTTTTCAAAGTTTCCATAAATAAAAGAGCAAATATAGATTCAAAGAAATAAACTGAATAGTAATACTAATAATAATTGAATAGAATAGCTAAGCTAAACTAAGATAAATTAGGAGCTAAGCCAAATTAGCTAAGCTAAATTAATGGAGCTAAGCCACTCCTTTGTAACAAGAAAAAGGAGCAGGCAAGTTCACAATGCCTCAGTCTGAGTGTTCCTCTGTCACAGTTGCTGACAGGGAACAAGCTGGGAAAAAACACAGCACACCTCCAAACAGAGGCTTTTATGCTGTTTCTAGTTCCACCCCACAGACGCTGCCATTGGAAAGCCAGCCAGGGAGAAATCCTTCTCACTGGCCATCTACAGATGTCCCCCTTCCTCCCCTGCTCCCCCTCCCTCTTCTAAACGTAAGTCAAGATGTCCGAAGCGTCCGAAGCATCCGAAGCACATCTGAAGTGCTTTGGACTCTCCGACCCACTTCAAATAGCTTGCCTGAGCCCACTCTTCGATCCAGGCATGCCGCTTTGGATGCCAAAGTGTCCGAAGGAGCACCGGATCCAAAGCGTGATCCGAAGACTCGCACAGCCCTACTGTGCAGTAGCATATTAGCACTGTTGGTGCTGTGCACTAGGCTAGTACACAGTATTATTCAGCTACTGTGCACTTGGTGTCTCGTGTAGATGTTGCCAGTGAGTAGAAAATAAGGTTGAAAAAGAGGTAATAAAGTATTATTACTACCACTGATGATGGGTAGTTGTTTGCCATGGCACAAAATGAAAAATACAGAAGTATAGCAGAAAAAGTGAAAATCATAACACAGTATCTAGCATCAAAGCTGTGGAAATATGAAAAAGCCAAATAAGTATCACCCTACTTGTTAAATGGTGTTTATTATTAAATTTTATTATAAGGTCCCAGGAGGTTGTGGCCCCAGTTCCACATGGGGCTTATATGATGCTATCAACTTTGCTGAGCAGTGGAAGATTTATGCATGTACTTAAGTGGTTTCTCTAAACTGGGCCCTGAAAGAGTTCTGCTCTTTAGCGCAGTGCCCAGAAACATGAAATTTGTACCCTGCATGGTCAACTGTGTTGAGAGAGAGCATGACTTTTTTTTCTTAATAAAAACTCTAAGGCCATGTCCAGACGAGTGCAGCTGTGCAGTGTGTGGTGTTGCAGACAGGTCTGCGGCACCACATACTGCAAGTACATATGTTCTCTTCACTGCAAGGGATCAGCTCAGGGTTTGTTTGTTTTTTGACCCCTGGATATGCAAGGGTAAAAAAAAAAAAATGCAAACAAAAAAAAAGCAGAGTGGCATATGTAGGGGCAGCATGCGCTACTCAGAACCAGAGCCTGGCCAGCCAGAGCCACACTCCAGATGTTGGCTAGGCTCTGAGTGGCAGGATCACCACTGCTGCAGCTTCGGGAGGCCCCCAGGACTCCAGATAAGGCTGCCTCCCCTTCCCAACCCAGGGTAACCTGATGTGTGCCAGAGGGTGCATGGCACAGGCATTCCCCAGGAACAAGCAGCAGTGACACAAGAAGTCCTGCTGCTAGTTGTCTTCAGGCAACCAAAAGTCCGTGCTCATATAAACGTTGCCTAAAATTCCTATTTTTTGCCACAGAAGTCATAGCTGTGACAAATACTTATCACTATAATAACTATATTCTCTTAAAACCTTGTTAAATTGTAATAGTGGGTGGCTTCTGGAGCTCCTAACCCCTGGATTGTCTGTATGTTAACATCTGAAACTGATTTTAAGCACTCGTTATATTGCTCAAAGTTACGCCACTCCAGGGTAGGATTCTCTCTGATCTGTGTAACATAGTTCATGTTTACACTCAGGTGTAGCCACCCTAGAGTATACCTTTGTGTAAACACCCCAACTACCTCAGCTCCCTGCTGGCTCAAACCAGGCCCACTACCCTCTACCATCCCTTCCCCTGCCTTATTTGTGGCTGCCTATGCTGTCTGTACTGGGAAGCAGGCAGGGAAGTGTTAATTCACCTTCCCACCCACTCACTGCCATCACTGGCCACTGGGCCAGAAGAGCAACAGCCTGGCAGCAGCAGAGGCCTGGCAGGCAGGTTAACTCTCCCTGATCCCCTGGGACAGACAATACAGGCAGCCGCAAGTAAGTAATGCCCCAGGGGTGGAGGAAGGCAGGAGGTGTGGTAGTGGTGGTGGTGGGGACTCTGAGGGGTAGAGGGGAGCCCTGGGTGGCAGGGGGTGGTGGGGGCATTCTTACTTTTCAGTCCTCCAGGCCCCTGTTGACCTGAATGTGTGACTGCTCCAGAGCTGAGCTACTACTAATACCCATCAATATCTGTGTGACTCAGAGCATAAGGTGCAACCAGGCATAAGAGCATAAGGTGACTCAGAGCATAAGGTGTAACATACACAATGCAAGATGGAATTGTGTAGCCGACAGAAGAGACACATTTCATAGTTCTTTTATTTGGTTCATTTTTTGAATGGATGAGTTGTATGACATTGTACAATATCACAAGGTAATAATTGTTCTTTCATTGCAACATCTCAGTTTAAAAAATGATCATTTTATATTTAAAATGATTTTTAATGGCCTAAAATTGCTAGGTTAGGGCCCTCTGGGAATTCTGTTATTACAGTGTGCACATGCACATAACCTTCCCCACCCAACACACTGCTCTCACTTAAAACTTGCAAATTGCTTGTAGCTTTAAATTGCATATTAACTTTGGAGTAGACAAAATTGATCTCTTCTGATTTGATCAGGAGGTAAAAATATTGAAACGCTGAAAATGAACGGGTTCACATAGCACAGAATTTTTGTCAGTCTGTCCCCCAGATCAGATCATTCATGAAAATGAGGATGAAAATGATGCCCTAAAGTGCCTTCCTGACTAAAAATAGCCATTTTCACCACCGTAATGTTCTATTAAAGGATGCTCTGTGGCTTTTGAGCAGAAGATGATTTTGAGCCAGATAAGTGTATTAGTGTTTTGGGCAAATTTTAGAGTTCTTAAAGAGAAGAACATGGAGAAGAAGTATCAAAATGTAGACAAACATTTAGAGGGAAGCAGAGTGAAAAACATGCCACACTGGTACTAAGTTTAGTTTTCTATGGCACAGTATTGTGCCATTATAGCACAGGTCTAACCTAAACCCTGGTTGCTTTGGGTGTAGTTTGTCCTTTCATCTTGTTTCCTTTCTTCCACATTCTTACTCCTGATAATGAAAATGTGCATTTTCCAGGGTGGAATGTTTTGCATTGCTGAGGATGCCTTCAGTTGTCATTGTTGCTTCATTTAAAATACTCAGGGGCTCAGAACAAACATTTGGCTAAATGTCGCAGTTGATGATTGTCATCATTATAATAGCATAATTAGGGTGGTGGCTGCTATTTCAACTACTTTTCTTATTCTTTTCCATGATGTCTCTACTGACCTTTAGTAGACCTTTTGCTGCTTACAAAACACAGATAGATCCACTTCATCCTTCAAAATGTAAACAGTTATTTGGAATGTCCAAATAAATGGCAATGGCAAAAGAAAATGGTGTTGCATGCCTTTTTCAAGGCAATCTCATTAGCTGTAATAATATTGCTGTTAACACACCGTAAAAGAAAAGATAATATATCTACACTCTATCAACATTAAAACAATTTTAGAATCCCGTAATTACACTGTGAACTAATTAACCAGGATGAATATTGTGAACTATTTAACCAGGAGGATTGCTCAGAGCTCCAATATGAAACTGGAGATAGGCCTGTTGAGAGTCTCTGGGTTAGGGTCAGAGGAGAGAGCAACACGGTTGATGTTGTAGTGGGTGTCTGCTGCAGACCACCAGACCAGGAGGAAGTGGTAGATGAGGCTTTCTTCAAACATTTCGTGGAAGTTTCCCAGTCACAAACCTTGATTCTTGTGGGGGACTTCAATCACCCTGACATCTGCTGAGAGGGGAATACAGCAGTGCACAAGCAATCCAGAAAGTTTTTGGAGAGTGTTAGGGACAACTTCCTGGTGCAAGTGCTGGAGTGACCAACTAGGGGTCATGCTCTTCTTGACCTGCTGCTAAACAGGGATGAATTGGTGGGGGATGTAATAATGGATGGCACTTTGGTCAGCAATGACTACAAGATGATTGAGTTCAGGATCCTAAGGAAAGGAAGGATGGCGAGCAGCAAAGTAAGAACCCTGGACTTCAGAAAGCAGACTTTGACTTGTTCAGGGAACTCATGGGCAGGAACCCTGGGGAAGCCAGTCTGAGGGGGAGAGGAGTCCAGGAGAGCTGGATGTACTTTAAAGAAGCCTCACTGAGAGTACAGGAACAAACCATCCTGATGTTCAACAAGACTAACAAATATGGCAGAAGACCAGCTTGACTTAGCAGGGAACTCTTCAATAAACAAAATCACAAAAAGGAAGCTTGTAAGAAGTGGAAACTTGGATGAATAACTAGGGAGAGTATAAGAGCATTGCTCGGGCATGCAGAGATGAAGTCAGGAAGACCAAAGCACAATTGGAGTTACAGCTCACAAAAGGTGTGAAAGGTAACATGAAGGGTTTCTACAAGTATGTCAGTAGGAGGAGGATCAGGGAAAGTGTGGGTCCCTTACTGAATGGGAGAGGCAACCTTGTGACAGAGAATGCAGAAAAGGTGGAAGTAGTCAATGCCTTTTTCATCTCAGTCTTCTCAGGCAAGGTCAGCTCCCAGGCAGCTGCATCTGGTAGCACAGTTTGGGGAGGAGGTAAGCAGCCAGCAGTGGCAAAAGAACAGGTTAGGGACTATTTAGAAAAGCTGGACATATACAAGTCCATGGGGCCAGATGGGATGTACCCAAGGGTGGTGAGGGAGCTGGCTGATGAGATTGCAGAGCCACTAGCCATAATCTTTGAAAACTCATGGCTATCAGGAGAGGTCCCGGATGATTGGAGAAGGGTAAAAATAGTGTACATATTAAAGAAAGGGAAAAAGGCTTCACCTCAGTCCCTGGAAAATGTTCAAGGAATCCATTTCTAAGAACTTGTAAAATAAAAAGGTGATTAGAAACAGTCAGTCATGCCTCACCAACCTGATTGCCTTCTCTGATGTGATGACTGTCTCTGAATGTGGGTAGACTGTGTTGTTCAAATAGCATAAATACCAGCTTGATGTTAGGTAAATAGACTTTTGCCTATTGCTTTTAATCTTATGTATTTTCTTGAGCTTTGCATTGCCTCAAGAAAATCCATTTTGTATTGCTCTGTAGCTTGACATAAGTGCTTGATCTGTTACTCTTTTGTATGTTGTATGGGTGAGAGTGTTTGTGGAAAAGGAAAATATCTGCTGGCAACTGGCTGAAGAATGCAGCCAGATAAAAGACCAAACAAGAAGAATCTACCCCAGAACAATGAGAGAACAATTGCAATTGACCTTCAAGAAAGAACACAGTGATAACCCAGCAAAAGCCCAGGGTGAATTGACAAGGCTATAAAAGATGGGGCAAGACATATCTATTTTGGGTCTTGTTCTGCATGTCATCCTGGAGCATCAGTTTGTCTGATGAGATGAACTGGTAGGAGTTCAGCTCCAACTCGTGATCAATTTTGCTGGCGTCTAAGTTGATCTGCACACTGATAAGACTGGCAACATATACCAGCACAGAACAGAAATTGGGGTATGAATGTAGGGTGTGCATGTGTGTGTGTGTATGTGTGTGTGTATTAAGCACTTAATCAATAAATGTGGCACCTTGCCTTATCCTCCCTCATAAGGTCTCGCTCATGATTTGAGCAATTGGCAATTTGTGTAGCATCTGGTAGATAGTGGTGTACCTTGATTTTAGTAAGGCTTTTGATATGGTCTCCCACAACATTTTCACAGGCAAGCTAAGGATGTCCAGTCTGGATTAATAGAGTTTTAGGTGGATAGAAAACTGGCTGGAGCATTGGGCTCAGAGGGTAATAATCGATGGCTTGATGTCTAGTTGGCAGCTGGTATCAAGTGGAGTACCCCAGGGTTCAATCTTGGGGCTGGTTTTGTTCAATGTCTTTATCAACAACCTGGAAGATGGCATAGAGTGCACTCTCAGCAAGCCTGCAGATAACACCAAGTTGGGAGGAATACTAGATATGCTGGAGGGTTGGCCTAGGGTTTAGAGTGACCTAGACACATTGAAGGATTGGGCCAAAAGAAATTTTGTGAGGTTCAACAAGGTTCCTCCCCCTCTATGCAACACTGGTCAGGCCACAGTTGGAGTACTGTGGCCAGTTCTGGGTGCCGCACTTCAGGAGGGATGAGGCCAGTATTGAGAGGGTCCAGAGGAGGGCCACTTGCATGATCAGGGGGCAACAGGGCAGGCCCTATGAGGAGAGGCTAAGGGACCTGAACCTGTTCAGCCTTCACAAGAGAAGGCTGAGAGGGGATCTAGTGGCCATGTATAAACTTACAAGTGGGGGGACCAGAGGGGATTGGGTGAGACCCTGTTCCTCTAAGCACCTCCCGGAGTAACAAGGAACAATGGCCACAAGTTGATTGAGAGTAGGTTCAGGCTAGATATCAGGAGGCACTACTTCACAATCGGGGTGGCCAGAATCTGGAACCAGCTTTCAAGGGAAGTGGTGCTGGCTCCTACCTTAGGGGTCTTTAAAAGGATGCTTGATAACTACCTAGGTGGGGTTATGTGAACTTAAACTTAGTAAGGGTCATAAGAGCCCTGTATTCATTCCTGCTCAGGGCAGGGGGTCAGACTAGATGATCTGCTCAGGTCCCCTCTGACCCTACTTCTATGAAACTATGAAACTATAAGGACAAGTGAAAAGTCCTGCACCTAGGACAGAACAATCCTGTGCACCAGTACAGGCTGGGGACTAACTGGCTGCCAGAATCTCAGCAAAAAGTACCTGGGGGTTACAGTGGACAATAAGCTGGATATGAACCAACAGTGTGCCCTTGCTGAAAAGAAAGCTAATGGCATACTGGGTTGCATTGGTAGAAGTGTTGCCAGCAGTGCAAGAGAAGTAATTATTACCCTCTAATTAGCAGTGGTAAGGCCACATCTGGAGTACTCTGTCAAGTTTTGGGCCCTGCCCTACAGAAAGGATGTGGACAAATTGGAGAGAGTCCACTGGAGGGCAACAAAAATGGTTCGAGGGCTGGGGCACATGACTTATGAGGAGAGGCTGAAGCAACTAGGATTATTAAGTTTGGAGAGGAGAAGGCTGAGGGGATTTAATAGCAGCCTTCAACTACCCGAAGGGAGGTTTGATAGAGGATGAAGCTAGACTGTTTTCAATGGTGGCAGATGATAAAACAAGAAGCAACTGTCTCAAGTTGTAGCACAGGAAGTTTAGGTTAGATATTAAGAAGAATTTTCTCACCAGGAGGGTAGTAAAACACTGGAACAGGTTACCCAGAGAGGATGCGGAAGCTCCATCTTTGGAGATTTTCAAAATCCAGCTAGACAAACCTTTGGCTGGGATGATCTAGCTGGGGATGGTCCTGGTTTGAGCAGGGGGTTGGACTAGATGACCTCCAGAGGTCCCTTCCAACCCTAATTTTCTATGATTCTATGAATGTCTGTGAGACACCCATATTAGAGTAAGGCAGCAGCACTCAGCAGTGAGTGCTGCTATAGCTCCGTAAAAGGTGGGAGGGGGGAGTAGGATCCAGCTACAGCAGTAAAACCAGCCTACAAAATGTACTACTTAGCAGTCTCTCAAGTAGTTTAGATAATGATCCACCTGGAGCACAATAGTAAGTAACTGAAACCCCACTGACATCCCAGCTGTCCAGGAGTTAATCTTTATAGAAGTACTAGCACTGGGTGTATTCTGCATAGTTAAGCTTAAGCAGGAAGTTTAAAGTTGCCACATATCCTTTAGGATACCATGTGGTGCCATGTTCCCAAGAATTCCTTGTACATACAAAACAGGCATCAGTTGCAGAGATAGAGAGAACAGACTGCTTAGACTACAGCCGCACTGGTGGGGTGTTAAAAGTGCACACTTCCAAGTAGGTTGTCTATGCCAACCTTTCTGTTGTTATATTGGGTAGATACGTTTGTTCCTCACATTCTGTTCACAACATTGTGCACAGTTCTAGAAATGTTTCAGCAATGTAACTTCCTAGCAAGTAAGTGGTAATTACAACAGACTAAAAATGACCATTAAAAAGTTACCTGCCTATGAACATGTAACTCCATGTTAAGTGGCAAGATTCCCCTCCTTTCCCTCTGGAATAGTTTGTATTGGTCATTCTTGGAGGCAGGATATGGGAACCAGCAGACCATTGTGTTCCACATAACAGGGGAATTCAGTATTCCTATTATTTAGCCTTTCAGTACCAGCTGGAAACATACTCTGTCATTCAAGATGCTTCTCCTTACGGAGCAGATTGCAAGCCCTTCACTACCATGGATTAGGAAACAACCTCACCTATTTCACTAGGACTACTCAGAGGGTAACAAGACTATTCACCATGAGCAACAGGTTCCCAGTTTTAAAAGGGCATGGTGTTCTTCCACCTACCGTTTGCTGCCACAGGTTCCAATTTGCTTGGCTAATATGGCAGTGCAGAGGGATCACAGGAGGCAACAAGGCTCTCTGGAGTTGGGTAGGAGAGTAGTGAGCAGAAGCGTGGCAATTATGGAGCTGTGTTGGTATGTCAGGGAGTACAAACTGGGCACTGTAACCCTGTTGTTGCAACAGTAGAGGGAGAGGAACAGACCCCTTTTGGGAACCAGACTGTGGGGAAGCACAGGGGAAAGGGAATGCTGCAAATAATTCACAAGAGACTTAAGGCTCAAGACCAAGGACCAGAGGCAGATTAAGGTGTACTAGCGCCCTGGGCAAACACAAAATTGGATACCACTCCCTCATGGGGGCTGGGCTGCAGGGGGGCAGGGGAGAGGGGCCCCTTTCCCTCCTAGGGATGGCAGGGGAGGTTGGGTGGACCCTACTGGGCTGGGGGGGGGGCACATGCACACCTCTTCTCCCTGCCCCCACTACGGCTGAACGTACACACACACACATGCACACATACAGGCACTCACTGACATAGGCATGCACACTCTACTCTCACTGCACATGGACACAGACATAAACACACTCTCCCTGCCATGAACAGATACACACACACACAGCCAGACACACACACACGCACACTCAGGAACTCCCCCCTCCCCCACGTGATCAAATGGCAGCCGTTCCCCACCCCAGTATTAAGCTACTGCACAGAGTAAGCATCACTAAAAACCTGTGTGCCGGTGCTACTGTGCAGTAGTGTCAGTTACTGTGCATTGATTTAGTACTTGGTTAACCAAGTACTAAACTTAGTGTGTAGTAACTATGGCATATTAATGAACTTGTAGATGTGACCAGAAAGAGTGGAAAGGAGAATCCCAAAAAGAGCAATGGGGAACCAAGAAAGGTGTGGGTATGGCTAAAGGGAGTAGCAAGGAGGCCATGATAGCAGCTCAAAAGCACCCTGGAAAGGACTACCTTGGTCCTAAGAGCAGCCTCCCTGCAGAATATACTTGTTACCTACCAACCATTACAAACAAAAAGAAGGAGTTGAAGTAAGCTGGGGTAGTACTGATGACAAGGAGGATGAAATACCAGGCCCTTCACAAACACATTTTACTTTCTCCATGGACCAGCTGAAGAAGTCAGGAATTACAATCTTACCTTTTCGCTGTTAGGGCTGTGTGAAACGGCTATGTTTCATTTCAGATTCCGTCGTTTTGGAGAACAGTGATTCATTTTGGTGTTTCAGATCACCGTTCCATTTCCTGCCATGTTTCAAGGAGATAGATGCAGGGGTTTTTTTGAAACTGCACCTCAAACTGTTCAAAGTAAAACTTGTGTCATGTGTGTGTGTTAAGGCACAACGAGATGAAAACAGCAGGGGTGGTAGCCCCTTTAGAGGCTATGAAGCCTGCTAGTTTTCAGGGTTTGGTGCAGGGGTTTCTGGGAAACTACACTTCAAATTGTTGAAAGCAAAACTCATGTCATGTGTGTGTTAAAGCAGAGTGGGATGAAAGCAGCAAGGACGGTATTCCTGTCTGAGGGCATGAAGTCTGCCAGGTTTCAAGGAGATAGGTGCAGGGGTTTCTGTGAAACTGCACTTCAAACTGTTCAAAGCAAAATTCATGATGTGTGACTTTGTGTATGTGTGTTAAGGCACAGGGGGATGAACCAGCAGGGATGGTAGCCTGTAACAGGGAGGCTTCCCAGTGCCGGTTAGATCTCTGCCCTCCCAGCTGTTTCTGGGCCAACTGCCCACCCCTCTTGTTCCTGCCATGCCTTGATGGAAAACTGATTCAGATGTTTCCCAGGTGGGAGGCTGCCCACTTAGGTGTCTTAGGGTGACATCCATTCTGCAGCTTCATACCTCCCCTAACACTGTGGCCCATGCCCCGCACATTGTATCCTTCACCCCCTCCAGCTCTGGTCCCCTCTCTGGGACCTTTGGCTCCCCCTTAGGCCCTGGCCTCACCTTCACGCCAGTCAGAATCCTGAGCCTTTTGCTCTGGGCATTCCTTGCGGAGGGGTGGGGGGGACCTGGCCATTTGACCCCCCTTTGGGTCCTGGCCCCAGCACAGATCAGTCGAGGGCACCTCTGATATCTTTTATTAGAATAGTTTTTAGTTTTATAGAACTGAATAGTTGGAGAAATATATCTTAGCAAGCTTTTGGGTTTAAGAACCCTTCACCAGACTGAGGAAGCATCTAGTAGGTATGTGGATGCTCTTCCTGGATGGAATGAATAGTGAAGAAGCCAGAGGCTGGCATGCAATTCAGGCAAGAAAGCCAGTTAGTGAAAATGTAAATTGAAGGGGATGTAGCAGGTAAAAGTGGGGAGGTACCTGGGGAGTCAGATGTCAGTCAGGTTACTGTGTGTCATAAATCCAATGTCTATATTGAGTCCATGAGTTTTTGTATCCAGGAGGTTGATGAAGTGAAGTTCATAGGCTTGTCTGTGAAAAGTGGTTTGTAAATTCTAACAAGCACTGAACCTTGCTAACCTCATCACCAGAAGCAAACTTCCTACAGCTCAAAACACACTGAATGGATCCAGAATATGCCATGACAAGAAATGCAAAACCTGCCAAAATATCTCTACTACCTCCACAATGACTACACCCCACAACAGAACCATCACCACTCCTGGATCTTACAGCTGCACTTCCAGAAACATTATGTATCTCATCCAGTGCATCAAATGCCCTCATGGAAAATACGTAGGAGACACCAAACAACAACTGCATGCTAGAATGAATGCACACTGGAAATCTATTACAGACAAGAATACGCAAGTACCTGTGGGGTTACATTTCTAACATGAAAGCCACTTTCTGTCTCCAATCTCTCAGGCCTGATCCTCAAAAGGAATTTACAAACCTCTTTTCACAGATGAGCCTATGAACTTTACTTCATCAAGCTCCGGGATACAGCAACTCATGAACTCAATATAGACATTGGATTTATGACACTATAACCTGCCCTACATCTGATTCCCCAGGTACCTCTCCACTTTTACCTGCTACATCCCCCTCCCTCTGCCCCCCAGCCTGTTCCTCACCCCCTGACACCTCAATATACATTTTAACTGACTGGCTTCCTTGCCTGCAGCCTCTGGATTTATCACTATTAATTCTGTCCAGGAAGAACAGTGTGGGTGAAATCTTGGTCCACCCCCACCTGTTCCTGGGCCAACTGCCCACCCTTCTTTCATCTGCCATGCCTTGATGGAAAACCAATTCAGATGTTACCCAGGCAGGAGGCTTCCCATTTAGGCCCCTGATGTCTAGGGGTGACATCTGTTCTGCAGCTCCATACCATCCCTAACATTGCATCCCATGCTTCACAGATGGGATATCAGGAAGCTATGCTCACCTGGAGCCTCACGACTCAACTGCAACCAGCAAGCCTCAGGCCTCTCAAAGATCTTACAGGTATGGGCTTTCCCTAGCCAGAACCATGCATGCGTGTGATGGCTGGCAGTTATAAGACACCTCCTACCCACCTTTCACCAGGGAGGTTTGCATTCCTGGCATTTTTGGGGGGCTGCCACACCACTGGCAGTCCCACCAGGCCTCACGATCCTGGCAGGGTGCAGTTTAAAGTCATGCCCAGGACCTGGGGCCTCCTCCTTCCCTAAAGCCCCAGTCCATACCTCCAAGTTCGTCCTGTCATGAGAGCTCAGCAGGGAGATGTTCTTCACCTGCTGGCTGGTGATACAGTGAGTGCTGCCTCCAGCTCTGAAAGCAGGGTATTAAATGGTTTTAAAAAAAATATTAACAAGGAAATAGGTGTGGACAGAGTGAGGAGGGTGGCACTCACTCTGTCTGCATGTGGAGCTTGGAGAACACCAGCAGTGGGAGGTTCACCTTCAGGAACACCAGCTGCTGCACCAAACCAGGATCCAAGGAGTTGCAGTGGGGTATAACAACATACCCAGCAATACTGAACACCCTCTTGCTCAGAACACTGGTCATTGGACAGAACAGGTGTTCACAGGCAACTATAATTTCATAGTTGGTAGGGTCAGAAGGGACCTAAGTAGATCATCAAGTCCCCTGCCATGGGCAGGAAAGAATGCTGGGGTCAAACAAGCCCAGCTAGGTGATTATCCAGCCTCCTTTTGAAGACCCCCAGGGTAGGAGCGAGCACCACTTCCCTTGGAAGTTAGTTTCAAATCCTAGCCACCCTGACTGTGAAGTAGTGCCTCCTAATATCTAGCTTGAATCTACTCTCAGTCAACTTATGGCCGTTATTCCTTGTTACTCCCGGTAGTGCTCGGGGGAACAGGGACTCTTCCACTGCCTGCTGGTCCCCCTTGGCAAGTTTGTAGATGGCTACGAGATCTCCCCTCAGCCTTCTCTTGTGGAGGCTGAACAGGTTCAGGTCCTGTATCTTCCGTTCATAGGGCCTGCCTTGCTGCCCCCTGATCATGCGAGTGGCCCTTCTCTGGACCCTCTCAATACTGTCCACATCCCTCCTAAAGTGCAGTGGCCAGAACTGGATGCGGTAGTCTAACTGCAGCTTGACCAGTGTCACATAGAGGAGGAAGATCACCTCCTTGGACCTGCTCGTGATGCATCTGTGCATGCATGACAAGGTGCGGTTAGCTTTCCTGTCCGTGTCCCCACGTTGCCGGCCCATCAATAATGACACCAAGATCCTTTTCTGCCTCTGTGCTGACAAGAAGGGAGTTCCCCAGCCTGTAAGTATGCTGCTGGTTCTTCCTCCCCTGGTGCAACACCTTTCACTTGTCTGTATTGAAACCCATCTTGTTCTCATTCGCGCACCCCTGTAGCCTGTCTAGATCTAGTTGTAGCCTGTCCCTCTCTTCCAGCATGCCCACTTCTCTCCACATCTTAGTGTCATCTGCAAATTTGAACAAGGTGCTTTTCACCCCCTCGTCCAAGTCGCCAATGAAGATGTTGAACAGTGCAGGCCCGAGGACCGAGCCCTGGGGGACCCCACTGTCCACATCCCTCTAGGTCGAAAAAGACCCATCCATCACTACTCTCTGGGTACAGCCCTCCAGCCAATATGCAACCCATCTGACTGTGTGGGCATTGACACCATAGTCACCTAATTTCTTAATGAGAACGGGTGAGAGATAATGGCAAAGGCCTTCCTAAAGTCCAGAAAGACTACGTCCACCATGACACCTGCATCCAAGGATTTTGTGTCCTGGTCATATAAGGCCACCAGGTTGGTCTGACAGGACCTGCCTTGAATGAACCCATGTTGGTTGCCCCTAAGCATGATCCCCCCTGCTGGTCCCTCACAGATGTGCTCCTGGATAATTCTCTCAAAGAGCTTCCCCAGGACCAAGGTAAGGCTAATGGGCCTGTCACATCTGGCTGTGGGTTGCCCAGTAGGCTAAAGGGTCACAGAGCAGTAGCTCCATGTCCTCAGCAAGATAATTAGCCACCAAGGCCTCAGTGCTACCTGCCGAATACTGGGGTCTGGTGCCTCTGGACAACAACATGGAAGTCATGCCCTTGGCCCACATTGGTAGCACCTGTGATGGAGGAGACTGGCTGGTGTGTGGAGTGCTGGCATGGGACAGTGGATCCCCTTCTTCCACATCCCCTTGCCTCAGCCCTTCTTCTTCCATGAACCTGTTCACCAGCACCTCTGTCCAGTGATCCAGGGTTTTGCTGGTGCACACACTCCCCTTCACCCTTGGGTTGCACATTACTGCCAGCATGTGGACTGTACTGGACCGCAAGGGATCCAGACATTTCTTGATGTCTTCCTTCAGCCATTTCACCAGTGCCTGTACCTCTGGTGACAGCAGCTTGTCCCAGCCAGGAACATCGATCCCCTGGAACTTCTCCATTTGGTTCCAAAGCTCCCACACTATGGGGATCACCTGGCTAAGAAGGGTATTGCCAGTGCTGAGGCTCTCAGTGGCATTGCTTAAGGACCACCAAGATCTGGAAGATGGTATCCCACTCAGCTTTGTTAAGGAGGCTGCTGACCCCAATCTCCCTGACCAAGGCCATGTCAATGATGGCCTTCTGTTGCTCAACCAGCCTTTTGAGCATTAGGTATGTGGAGTTCCAATGAGTCTCCATATCCTGCATGATTTTGTGCTGCAGGACACTCAGCTCTGCCTGTTTCTCCCGCAGCATCTTGCCCACCTTGATGCTGTGGTGGAAGTAACCCACCACCTTCCTGCATTTTGAAATTAGCTGGCTTGTAGAAGTACTGATTTGACTGCCTTCACCATATTTTCCCCATTGTCAGTGACCATGAACCTACAGGTGAGCTCACTCTGCCCAACGAGCCGCCCCTACACCATGTTGTTCATGGCCACCATGACCTCCATTGCCATGTGGGACTCATCCATCACCTGCTCTTGAAGTAGAGCCCACCGGTGGCCTGACTGATTGCACCAGTGCCCTGTGAGGGAGAGTCAGGCATGATCTCCACCTTGCCTGCTCCAGATGTCCAAGTTGAAGTGTAAGGCCACCTGCAGACCTGCACTGTGCAGCTTCTCCCTCAAGTACTCCCTGCATGCCTCATACAGGGAGGGCACCACGGTCCTGCTGAAGGTGGTGCATGTGGGCCTGTGGTATGATGGTGCTATGAGTGCTATGAGCTGTCTGAACCCTGACTACTCAACTAAGGAGAAGGGCTGGCCATCTGGAGCAAGCAAGTCCCCAATGCCCTGGGTGATTTCACTCACCTTGGGAACCCACCCCCCTTAGTCCCTGCCTTTCCCCAACAGTTCCAGGGTGGCCTACCTCTGCTTCTGGTGGATGGGGCCTTTGGTGTGAGAGGGGGATTTCCTTTTGGGCATGCTCCCACTGGTGCCAGGCAGAGGAGGAGCAAGGGAAAGGTGGTGGTGCCTCCTGATACACAGCAGCACACCCATGGTGCTGAAGTGTTTCTCATCCTTGCCCCGACTGCTATTGCATTAGAAGTACAGGCAGATAGCATACTTGGTATCATCTGCCACCTTAAAATGATCCACCACTACACTACCCCCTTGCTTCTGGCATGTGGGTGTGGATCCTACCTTACCGCCCTCCTCAGCAGGCAGAGGCACAACAACAGGAGGAGCTGACTCAGATGTGCCACTTGCCTCCACAACTTCAACCTCCTCTGCGCTGCCTTCCAGAGAAGGCAACCTGGCTCTAGGGGAACTTTAAGGTGTATGGAGCACAAATTCAGATTCCCCCTCCTTCCACAGAATTCCCCTGGTTATGGCACTGAGCTCCCCTGGTTCCAGATCCAGCTCCTTCTCTGGCACTGAGAGGTTCATGCTGGGAACTGAAGTTGGGGTGGAGGAGACAGTCATGCCAGTACTTGTCATGCTGGTGGTGCTGGGGGCTATCATTACTGCTGGTGTTAGTGGAGGTGGGGCAGGTACAGACACTGCTTCCACCTCTTTGCTGCCACTAGCATCAGAAGTCTCATGACTGCTAGGGGAGAGGGTGCATCTATGTTTGGTGGGGAGGGTGGGAAAGGGGGAGAACTTATAGCTCTTCCTCTGCCCCCTCTTGCTTCCCTGCCAGAAGACCTGACACCAGCCTTTCCAGCACACTTTATAATATTTGCTGTGCTGGAAAATATGTGTGTATATGTAATATATCTTGTGTGTGTGTGTGTGTGTGTGTGTGTGTGTAATATGCCTTCTCTGTGCAATGTATCTTCTTCTGTTTAATATATGTGTGTGCATGTAATATATCTTCTATGCTTACTATATCTTCTATGTCTTTATTATATCTTCTTCTATCTGCTTATTTTATTATACTATACCTTCTTTTTATCTGCTTTTTTTACTATATCTTCTATGTCTGTCTTTACTATATCTTCTTCTATCTGCTCATTTTACTGTATCTTCTATGTCTTTACTATATCTTCTTCTATCTGCTTGCTGTATCTTCTATCTGTAATATATTTGAAAGGTGTATATCCAATCCTTTCCAAAAAAAGACAGACTAGTAATGGACAGGAAGCCAGTCACTGCAGCTAGCTATGGTACCTTTCACATGCTGTTGCTTCCAGACAGACAGCTCATTAAAGAGACAGAAAGTCTTCACACTGAGCCTCATATACTGTTTCTCCATCCCTCCCTCAGAGCACTGGGATTGGAAGGGACCTCAGGGACAGATTACAGACACTGGCCAGCTACAGATGTAAATATCAGAGCAGTCCTTCCCCCCCCCCCAACTTCCCTCTTCTGAATTTCTGTATCCTCGCAAGCCCACCTCTGAAACATGCCGAAACATCTGAAATGTTTCAGATGGTTTTGTTTTGTTTTGGAGATGCTTTGGAGCCTTCCGTTTCACTTCAGATTCGGTGTTTCAGGTGTTGAAATGGGCTGAAACACCTCCAAAACGAAACAGCTGCCAAAATTTTGCTCATATATTGTGGATCGATCACTAAGCCACAACCTATTCTCCAGTCAGCACAGAACTAGGGGTTTAAGTATTGCCAACTAGCCTAGAATCCTGCCTATGTTCTGTATGGGTTTTTCTGTATATTGGTCTCTCCTCCTGGTTCATCTGCATCAAACAGGACAGGACTACATCCCTAACTTAGTGCTTGGGAAATTGGAATCTCCGTTAATGTTACTGATGAGAAGTGGTCTTAGTTATTTTCATTTTTTTTTGTCAGCAATGATCTTTCTTTAGAGTGAAATTTTATATCAATTAAAAATTAAATTTCAGATTTTCAAAGTAGTGGGATTACAAAATATGTAATTTATGTTCATGGCTCTTTTGTATGTTTTCAGTCTATCATTTTCCTGCCTTTTATATACCCTCTTTCCATCTTTTTCTGCCCCTTTCCTCCACCAATTTATTTTAGTAGGGATACAGAATTGACAAAAAGAGATACATAGGAGAAAAAAGAATAGAAAGGTGAACACTGGAAAAAACCCAAACTAATGTTCTGATGAATATATTTGCAAATAATATCCTTTTCAAATCCTGTGGAATGAAAGGGAGTTCAGTGACTTCAAGTTTATTTTCCCCATCATTTCCTACCAGCTTTCAATATTGATGTTTCAAGTAAAACATTTTTATAATATAAACCAGACATCTCTTTTCATGCGACAAAAATCATGAAATGGGCAGCTGAAACAGAATACTGCAAAAAACACAATTTGAAAGAGAGTAGGCACCATCAGCATTTTATGTACTTACCAGTCACTTTTAATAAACATGTTTCATATCAAGCATCCTAGAGTATGATATACAGCAATACTAAAAATGGGAGATATCATTATTCATGTGTTTTAAAATATAATCAATAACAAATGAAATACTGCAATATGACAAGCAGAGACAGGATAAAGTACGGCAAGCTCAAAATAATTAGTAAAATGGTTCCAGGAAACATAAAATGCTATGAATTACAGTGTCATAACTGCAAAGGTGCAGCATGAATCCCAAACACATTTCTTTTTGTTCTATACATCTATGTTTAAGTTCAATGTGATTCACCAGATGTTACTTAGAGACCAGGATCCTGGGTCTGGGTAAGGTAACCAGAGCACTGCTGAGGGCCATGTCCATTTTCATCTGTGGGGGATCTTGCCTAGAATCTTTAAAAGCTGGCTTTACATGTCATTTTGCATTTATGTGTAAAACGAGTGTACATCCCCTCCTTCCTTCTTTCTCTTGGCGGGGATTGTGGCAGTACTTGGAGCTCTTGGGAGTCTTACTTCACTAAGCTATAGCTCTCTCAGCTACCAAAGGAGTAGGAGGGCTGCTGTGGAGCTTTAGGAATAGACTCAATATCTCCCCGCCCTGCCCTCCACACCTTGTAATAGGACTTAGAAGATCACAGTTCATATTTGATGTCATGTTGCAGATATTTCAAGTGCTGCCAGAATCCTTCGATAAAAGAAGGGAAAATGGCAGCTGAATTTCCAGTGAAAAAATATCAACAAGAGTTCAAAAAAACCCCAAACAACAACTTTTGAGGCTGATAATACAACACAGAGGGATGTTTGTTTGATTTTTTTGATTTTTTTACTATACACCTAACTTTTAATAGGTACAAATATATAGCTGCAACAGGAAATGGTAATTATGTTTAAGTTAGCTAAAATGTTCCTTCTGCAACAGCAACACATTGTAGCTAGGTACAGACATTCAAAAAGCCTGCGGCAGAATTGATCTAAGTTATGCGGTTTTCTGTAAGCAGCATAGTTTAGATTGGTAGCCAACAGAACACACATTTGCTCTTGGTGGGGGAGGGATGGGCTGAATCTTAGACCAAGTTCCACCATTTTTAAATGAGTTTATATGTGTCAAACTTCTGTTCTGTTACAGGTATAGACAGGTTTCTGATCGCTTATACTGGTAAGAGTGAAATGGTAAAACCTGGCCTTTGTAATCCTAAACCAACAGCATGCCATGTGCTGCAGGAGATCATCAAATGAGACATAAAATCCTGTGCTGAGTGTTTGTGAGACCAGCCCTAGGTGCTGAGTTTATGGGGGGAACAAAAGCAGAGCCACTGCATTGCTGCTGCCCAGGGCCCTGAAATAGCCATGTATGCTTTTGGTGTGACTAGTAAAAATTGCACAGAGATTTTTGCAAGAGTACAGACTTGGACTATACTGCTTTGTCTACAATCAGTTTGCACAAGTATATCCTTATTAGGGGTGTGAGAAACAAGCCATATTCAATTTGTATTTGTATTTGGCCCAAATCAGGGACAGTGATTCAATTCATTGATTTGGATCACTATCCCCTATTTGATTCGGCCAAATCTGAATCTGAAGATTCGATGCTGATTTGGAGAATCAGCAATTTGGCCATAGACACAGCTTTAAATGCTTTTCCTACATACCTCAGGGTACCAGGCATGACAAATGAATGCTGCAATGGTGTGGGAGATGGAGCATCCCACAGGAGTGGGGGGGGGGGGGAGGGCCTGGTGTGCTTGGTGGTGAACCTGGAAGTGGACCAGAAGTACTTTTGGTCCACTTCCAGGCCTGCCACTGAGCATGCAGGGGGGCTCCCCCATGCCCCCCCACCCCAGCTCAGTGATCAGCCATGAGGGAACCCTGAGTGCCCCCCCCCAGATCCAGGAGGCACCAGTCACCGAGTTGGGAGGGTGCGGGGGGGGGAGGGGAGGGGCTGTGCACTGCCCAGTAGACCTGGAAGTGGACCAGAAGTGCTTCTGGTCCATTTCTGGGTCTGCTGCTGAACATGCTGGGGAGCTCCCCATCCATCCCACCATTGCAGCATTCACAAGCTGCCTGGTACCTTGAGGTATGTAGAAAAAAAACTTTAAAGCTGTGGTTATATCCGAATTGTTGAATCTTTCTGAATCTCTCCAAATCGATTCGGAGGGTTCCAATTCAATTTGGAGAGATTAAAGGGTCTCCTGATTCGATTCAGATTAGGAGATTCAGCCACTGAATCAGGCCAAATCTCTGGCAAATCGAATCAGGGACTGAAACTTTGGACAGCCCTAATCCTTATCTATCTAAAAATCTACCTTCCATTTCAGTTGGATAAATATCTGTCTTAAACAGTGTTATTGTTACTGTGCACTGATAGTCATCTGCTTTTTCTCTGAAATGGCTGCTTTTCAGAGAAGGATGAGGAAGGGGACAAACTTTCAGTATTTGGGTACAAGGCTGCAATGGACTGATGATAAATTGTTATTATAAAAGAAATTTAAACACAGATCCTGCCTATGAAGAATTCTCCTCCTAAACAGTGGTTCCCTTGAGTACTGTTATTTGCTCTTGCTTCTTTAATTGCACTCTCCAGAGGTGAAAGGACAGGCATGTATTAAGTAATTTACACAATCAGAGTCATAGCTTTCACATACTACAAGCTTCTTTGCAATGAAAGATACAAGATATCATTACCCTTAACCCAGCCCCAAGAATAAGTAAAGTTCCAAGGAAACTGGGACTTGTGAGGACAAAGCAACAAGCATCTGTATTGACCTACACTGAAGCATATGAAGTCTAGATCTTTCCTATACCTGAAATCAGGCATGTCAGAAATGCATATAACAATCAACAAGATTTAGGCCATTAGTGAGCTTACCACTGATACCAACATTGCTTAATTACAAGGACATTACTTAATTATAAAGGCAGATCTGAGGTATTTTGATATAGATTTCCAAGGGGAAGGCGAGCTATAAAGCATACAAAGAAAGCCATTCTTGTTGCTGTTCATACCAAATTACGCAAACTATCCTGAAGTGAAAGCTAATTGTAATCTAAAATGAACATCAGAGCTTATAAAAATTTAAAAAAAAATTAAAATTCTCTCAAATTTACTGGGGTTTAGGTTGTAGCTGTGTTGGTCTAAGGATATAGGCAGACAAGGTTCCTTGCGTGAATTTGATATCTTTTATTAGACCAACCCAAATGGTTGGAGAATAGTTATTAAGCAAGCTTTCGGGTTCAAAAACCCTTCGTCAGGCTAAGGACGCTGCAGCAGTTGCTGCGTGCTCTTCCTGGATGGAATGAAAAGTAAAGAAGCCAGGGGCTGGGCTGGGCTGGGCTGGGCTGGGGAGTCAGTTGCCGGGCAGATTATAATGTATCAAAAATCCAATGTCTGTGTTTAGTCCCTGATCTCTAGTATCCAGCAGGTTGATGAAATGGAGCTCATAGGCTCGTCTCTGGGATGTGTTGTGTAAATTTCCCTTGAGGATCAGGACTGCGAGATTGCAGAGAGAGTGGCCCTCCTGTGAGAAATGTGCCCCCACCGGTAATTGGGTGTTTCTGTCTTTGATGGATTTCCGGTGTGCGTTCATTCTGGTGCGCAGTTGTTGTCTGGTCTCTCCTACATATCTTCCATCAGGGCATTTGGTGCATTGGATGAGGTATACTACATTCCTGGAGGTGCAGCTGTAAGATCCTGGGATGCTGATGGCTCTGTTGTGGGGTGTAGTAATAGTGGAGGTGGTGGAGATGTGGGGGCAGGTTTTTCATTTCTTGTCATGGCACGGTCTGGATCCTTTTGGTGTGTTCTGGGGTTGAGGAAGTTTGCTTCTGGTGATGAGGTTGGCGAGGTTTGGTGCTTGTCTGAAGGCTAGGATGGGTGGCTGTGGAAAGATTTTTTTAAGAATAGGGTCTTTTTCTAATATGGGTTGCAATTTTTTGAGGATTTTCCGTATAGGTTCAAGGGAGGGGTGATATGTCATAACCAGCGGTGTGCGATTTGTGGGTGTTTTTCTTCTGTACTGCAGCAGTTCTTCACGTGGTATCCAGGTGGCTCTTTCAAACGTGTGACCTACCTCTCTGGAGGAGTGTCCTTGCTGGGTGAAAGCCTTTTTAAGATTGGTGAGGTGGCAATCCCAGGTGATCTCTTCAGTACAGATGCGGTGGTATCTGAGGGCTTGGCTGTATATCACAGCTTTTTTGGTGTGTTTCGGGTGATTGCGGGTTCTGTGCAGATATGTGTGTTGGTCTGTGGGTTTCTTGTATACTGTGGTCTGTATTTTATCATTCTGGATACTGATCATTGTGTCTAAAAAGGGGATGTTGGTGCTGGAGTATTCTAAAGAAAGTCGGATGGAGGGATGGTGACTGTTGAATTTCTGGTGGAACTCCATTAGAGATTCCCGGTTCTCACTCCAAATGATGAAGATGTCATCGATATATCGTAAGTACAGCAAGGGTTTGATGGTGCAGTTCAGCCATCTGAAATGGAAACTGTACAACATGAAAAAGAAAGAAGCCAGACCCAACAGCGACATATAGTGAGAACCGGGAATCTCTAATTGAGTTCCACCAGAAATTCAAGTCACCATCCCTCCATCCGACTTTCTTTAGAATACTCCAGCACCAACATCCCCTTTTTAGACACAATGATCAGTATCCAGAAGGGTAAAATACAGACCACAGTATACAAGAAACCCACAGACCAACACACATATCTGCACAGAACCTGCAATCACCCGAAACACACCAAAAAAGCTGTGATATACAGCCAAGCCCTCAGATACCACCGCATCTGTACTGAAGAGAACACCCGGGATTGCCACCTCACCAATCTTAAAAAGGCTTTCACCCAGCAAGGACACTCCTCCAGAGAGGTAGGTCGCACATTTGAAAGAGCCACCTGGATACCACGTGAAGAACTGCTGCAGTACAGAAGAAAAACACCCACAAATCGCACACCACTGGTTATGACCTATCACCCATCCCTTGAACCTATACGGAAAATCCTCAAAAAATTGCAACCCATATTAGAAAAAGACCCTATTCTTAAAAAAATCTTTCCAGAGCCACCCATCCTAGCCTTCAGACAAGCACCAAACCTCGCCAACCTCATCATCAGAAGCAAACTTCCTCAACCCCAGAACACACCAAAAGGATCCAGACCGTGCCATGACAAGAAATGAAAAACCTGCCCCCACATCTCCACCACCTCCACTATTACTACACCCCACAACAGAGCCATCAGCATCCCAGGATCTTACAGCTGCACCTCCAGAAATGTAGTATACCTTATCCAATGCACCAAATGCCCTGATGGAAGATATGTAGGAGAGACCAGACAACAACTGCGCACCAGAATGAACGCACACCGGAAATCCATCAAAGACAGAAACACCCAATTACCGGTGGGGGCACATTTCTCACAGGAGGGCCACTCTCTCTGCAATCTCGCAGTCCTGATCCTCAAGGGAAATTTACACAACACATCCCAGAGACGAGCCTATGAGCTCCATTTCATCAACCTGCTGGATACTAGAGATCAGGGACTAAACACAGACATTGGATTTTTGATACATTATAATCTGCCTGGCAACTGACTCCCCAGCCCAGCCCAGCCCAGCCCAGCCCAGCCCAGCCCAGCCCCTGGCTTCTTTACTTTTCATTCCATCCAGGAACAGCACGCAGCAACTGCTGCAGCGTCCTTAGCCTGACGAAGGGTTTTTGAACCCGAAAGCTTGCTTAATAACTATTCTCCAACCATTTGGGTTGGTCTAATAAAAGATATCAAATTCACCCAAGGAACCTTCTCAAATTTACTAACAATTTTGTCCCTTTTTGCACTGAAGTTTTGAATCACAACACTGGTGTACATTTAAAAGCCCCATCCTCTTTTTTTTTTTGATCAGAATTTCTTCTACATTTGGAAATATGAATTTTTACAACTAATTTTTTTTAAAAGATAGGTTCTAAGTAGTCATGGACATATCTATCTGAACTTAAAGGAAGCCAGACATAAACCAGATGTTTATTTTCTTCAAGGTATGGAAAAAAAATTAAGTCTCCCTTCTCTGAATTAGACCTTTTCCCTTTCCTTATTCTCAGCTGTTTGTAGTTGGCTTTCATGAGATAGATTGACATTCTTGTCCATGACCTAGCCTTTTACTTGTCATATATCATTAGGGAGGACTTCTTGTAACTAGTACTTTGGGAAGTGGTTATAGAATTCTGACATCAATCAAACTTGTAACTGAGCTCATAATCTACTAATAGATAGCTTCATTTCTCTCAGGATGGGCACTTCCTAGGAGCATCCCAGAAATCACTGCATTCTTTTCCTTTGATTCTAGGGATCCCCCCAAAAATGTTAAACCTAAGGACAAGCTGATGCAGCAACAGGTTTGCAAACCTCTTGAGACCTGTTGGTGGATTTTGTGAGGCTAGAAAGTAGGTATTTACCTGTTAATTTACTAATGATTTAGTTGAGATATATAATTTAGTTGGGGTTCAGATTTCAAACAGCATTTAATCTATGCATTTAACATGCTCAACCATCCTTACTTTTAAAGATGATAAAGAGACACAACAGCTTAGACTGAGCAAGAGAGAGCTCCTTGTAGCTATGAGGTGAAAGAAGGGAAGTGGTTTGAGACTGAAAAAAGCTAACAACAGGAAGGCACAATATATTTCAGTCCAGGAGATATTGCACAGTCAGTTCAAGAACGAAAAGGAAAAAGAGATTGTCCATTGTTAATTAGGTAGGCCAAAGCAGCCTCCTTCCACCATTGCCTCATACTTTTTCCAAACTACAAAGAGCAGAAGTGGGGAAAAAACTAGCTGTGATTCCAATAAAGTTGAGACAGGCTTTATTCTTAGAAATAGTACACATATGCAAAAGAGGCTTTTGATGTGGGGAAGGTCACAGAGTTGAATCCATTTATTAAACATATTGAGCAAGCCAAATATTGTGAATCTGTAATGCTTGATAGGGCTGTTATGGGAATAAAATGATTTTCAGAGAAAGATAAAACAATCTATTAATGGGTATGGAAATAGCATTAGCCCATACAGATAAATATGAATGTAGAAATGAAGGAAACAGGAAGTAATAAAGAATACAAAAGATCTCTGGGAGTTTTCACTTCTATTTGTGCTTTCCTTAGCATCAGGTCACTGGAAGGACAGTGTTTGAATGTGGACATGTGCTTTAAAATGTGTACTGTACAGTAAATGGCACATACACTGCTCTTACTGTGCACCAATCTGAAAGTAAGAGAAGTAGATTATGAAAATAATGAACACTATGGCTCTTCTTATGATGTTTCCCCAGTTGGTACAATAAGCTTTAGGACTCTGGGGACCAATTATGGCCCTGATGTTTAAGAGATGGGATTGCATTCTTGGTTCTTCTAAGAAACTGCTGCTTGACCTTGGGGAAAAACTGTTTATAATTCTGTGCCTCTTTCCTCTCCCATATTTTGCTTTATTTTGCTATTTTGGCCTGTAAGTTTCTATTTTTCTCTGTATTTATAAGTACTTTGAGGCAGCAAAAGATAGTGCCTAAACATGCCACCTATCTCAGCAGGTCCTCTAGGAAGTACTATAATGCAAATAGTAAAGATCTTCCATCACTTAAACTCACTTCACACTGGTGAAGCTTCATAGAAGTTGCTGTTGCCACTCTTGATTTTCAGTATTGTGAGAAAATGATCAGGTTTTAAAACCTTAAATTGTTGAGTAAGCTTTGGAACCTGAAATCATATACCTAATTAGGAAAATGGAAAGGAACCCCTGATACATATCTTGCTATGGGGAGGGAGGGGGAAAGAGGTTCTGTTTGTTGAGGGGGGAGGAAAGTGTTGGGTGTTGTGAGGGGAATAAAGCTTTTTTCTTTTTCTTTCACCCATGTGCGTGTCCTGAGAGTGGTGCTGGGGTGGAGAGGGGCTGTAGGAGTGTGTGGGTAGTAGGGCAGGCAGGAGGCCAGTGCAGAAGAAGAGCAGTCTGGCAGGGCCCCCTGCAGCTGGTGTCCTAGCCCCTGCTGGAAGATGTGTGGCTGTCCTGGAGCCTAAGTGGTGGGGGGCGTTACTTGGGCCAGCAGAGCCAGCACCATGGGCAGCAGAAGCACAGGGCACTGGTCATCACTCGCAGGGGCTTAGCTGGAGCAGTAAGGTTCAGGGCATTGCTGGCAGGGGCAGTCCAGGCATGGGGAGGCAGGGTGGGTAAAAAGGGAGCATGCATGTGTTGCCTCTGCACTGGGCATGCTAGTCCTTGACAGGTAGGGGCTATAAGGGACAAATCAGAGCTTCCAAGATGGTTGCCAAGTTCTGGCTTCTGGGTCTGACTAAAACATGGCTGCCAAGTGCTGGCAGCCATGAGGCCAGAGGCTGGAGCTCCCCCAAGTAGCCACAGGGGCACAGGCAAGGCTGGAGGGACATAAGTATAACTTTAGTCCCAAGTCTCTGCATGTGTAGACACCTACCAAAAATTGCTTAATGATCATTAAGTTTAGTTGCGTTTATTTGCACGTGTAGACACACTCAGAGTGGAGCTCATGCTCTAGGCACTGATTGAGAGGGGGTGCCCAAGTCACAAAGCAGCAGCTCTGAAGTCTGAAAACCCATATTATAGCAGTCACAGCAACAGCCCATATGCAGGGAGGCAAGACTCAAGCAGTCAGCATCTGTCCCCTCTCCTCTCCAGAGCTTAGCACACCCCCTCCATCTCCCACCTGTCCAGGGCCCCAAAATTCCTAGTTACACCTCTGACTTTTCCCAGGTATCCACCAGGCATCCATTCTCAATTAATTACTGTATCATTTATCTGTGATTTAACCCCTGGCTGGAAGTGGCTTACTTTCATATCTCTGTGCTCAGTGTACACTGTCCCACCCTGCTTGCAATGTTTCTAGGCTTGCTCATCTCCAGCATTTCAAACTGTAGAATAGTGGCCCCCAGCTAACCTGTTCATAATCAGGTTACCATCCAGCCATGCCAGTTTCTTGGTTTTTAGTGCTGATTGTTAGGAAGAAGAGATTCCATAGCTGCAGCACACAAAAGGGTGTGTGTATGACTATGGCAAGCAAAACAACTAACTGGGCTCACATTCTGAGATACAAGGTACCACAATGTACTATGCCATTCACTTGTTTTTGTAGTGTGTGGGGAAGGAACTTATGGGCACCTACACACATGCAGAAAGCCTGCTCTGATGTGCTAGAAATCCAATACATCTGCTACAGCATGTAAATTGTGCACCAGCAGCCACGGCACAGCATGCCTCTACGATAAGAAGATGATAGGGCGCTTTGAACTAAAACACATTTGATGTGCTTTAGATCAAAGTGCCCCACTGACATTTTCTCAGTGCTGGGATGTGCTACACTGCTAACACGTGACATGGGGGCACTTTTAATTAGCACAGCTCACTAATTAAAAGCACCTGGTGCTGCATCAGCAACACATGTAAAAATGTCCTATGTCTCTTAATCCTACTTTTACCTGCCGCATATCCATGGTTGGTTTATATTGTTTTAGTCTGTGCTTTGGTATTCACTTCCTCCCTCTATAGCTTATTTTAAGGGTATACAAGTGTTAAAACAACTTGTCATCTAGACTTAGGCTGCCTTTTGACATATAAAGCTCTTGCATGCATGCTGGGGCTTGACATATACAGATGTTTTCTTAATTGGCAAGAGGCAGCTGTTCTGAGGAATTGTGCCCAGATGGTATTTAAACTGTAAGGACTCAATATCAGGACACATTGATTAGTGAAGTGGGATTTGTGGTTTGGAACAAATTGGCTTTAGCACATTGCAGGTTCCATAGCATTGTCCATGTGTGCATCTACACAAAAGTGGCTGCCTTTTAAAGCAAAGAGAAAAGAAATCCAGTTTGGAAGCTCTCTTGCTATTTTTTTTCCTCTTTTAATTCCAACCTCATGCAGTTAAATGGTTTGGCCTGATTTAGACTGTCTTGAGTGAAGATGCCTTCTTAATCATACACTCCTCTATTTAACTGTTTTTATATTGTGCTAAACCACCCCAGATTATACAGAGTGAATTCATGTGCAAATATAAATTAGTACAACTTCATTTATTTGGGGAAGGGATGATTATACTTGCTTACAGAGACATGAAATGCAATAGAATATAGTTTAGTGTTCTTCAGGAAGGCATCAAAATACTGAAATTGGAGATGACAAAAAAATAAATTTGATGTAAAGAATTTGAGTCTCTATCACCATAGATACAAAGAGGAACTATGTTTTTTGATGGGAAGACAATATTCATCCTTAGTAACTCAGAGTAACTCTTAATAAAATATTTCCTTGTGTTTCTAAACATCCAATGAGCTTTTGGGGACTAATCCTGTTAACTTTCACTCATGAAGTCTTTATCACATTCACACTTCCACTGAAGTCAAGAGCTCTATGCATGAGTATTTACTGGATCAGATTATGTGTATTTTAGAAAAGTATTAGAATATGCCACATGTTCAGATACTTGGATGATGAATGTGGTATGACTTAGTTTGCCTCATATTAAGTTTTGGAGATACAAACTGGGTGCCTCTATACATGCATTAATGCACTTTTCCCAATGTACATTAAATTTAGTACCTCCAATGTGAGGTACTAAATAAATGCTCATTAGGCTTCCCAAATGTGCAGTAGCAAAAGTGCATGTTTTTTAAGTGACAATGCACAGTAGCCTATTTTATTGTACAGCTTTTTCTTTACATGATGCTTTAATGTGCAATAAAATAGGCTATTACACATTTAAGTCCACGTGTAGATGAGCTCAGTGTCTTGAAGGCTGGATTTTGCCTGAGTGTTGTCTTCATTCATTCATATCTCCTCATTCATAAAGTGCTCCACCCAGGGAGGAACAACCCCCTGCACACCTACAGGCTTGGCAGCACCAAACTGACCAACGCCATGAATGAAAGGGACCTGGGGGTTATAACTGACCACAGTATAAATATGAGCCAGCAGTGCAATGCTGTAGCCAGCAGGTCAATTAATACACTGGCATGCATCAATCAATGCATCTCCAGCAAAAACAAGGAAGTGATTCTTCCACTATACTCAGCACTGGTGAGACGACACCTGAAGTACTGCATCCAGTTCTGGGCACTGCACTTTAACTAGGACATGGACAAGCTTGAGAAAGTCCAGGGAAGAGCCACCCATATGATCAGAGACTTGCACAGCAAGCCATACAAGGAAAGGCTAAGGGTCATGGGATTCTTCAGCCTGAAAAAGAGAAGGCTGAGAGGGGACTTGGTAGCAGCTTACTACTACATTATGGGAGTACATCAGGGGGCTCAGTGAACAACCGTTCACCAGGGCACCCACAAGGAAAACGAGGAGTAATAGCCACAAACTCCTGGAAGACTGTTTCAGACTCAATTACGAAAAACTTCTTCACAGTCAGGGTGTCCAGACTGTGGAATAAGCTCCCTCCAGAGGTGGTGCAATCACCTACTCCAGAAATCTTCAAGAGGAGACTGGATAGTTACCTTGCTGGGGTCACTTGACCCCAGGTGTCTTTCCTGCTTGGTGCAGGGGGCTGGACCTGATGATGTTTTGAGGTCCCTTCCAGGCTTACAGTCTATGAATCTATGAATCTAGATTGACCCAGGGCTCTTGACTGGCCCAAGCTGGGGCCAGGGCCCAAGTAGCCAAAGGGCAAACCTGCCTACCAGACCAGGGCGGCCTAGAGTGTGGCCAGGCTCAAGTGAGCAAAGGTCTCTCAAGGGACAGATCACTGGTGAGCGAGTGAGGGGGTTGGTCAGCAAGCAGTCTGGAATGATGGAGGCTGAAGCTTAATCATTGTAGTATCATGTAGGGGTCCTGAGAGACAGTTGGGGGCTAGTAACTGAGGGTAATGTGATAAGGTGGATTTTGGAACAGAGTGCCAAGGAGTAAGCAGATCATGAAGAACATCAAGCAGCTCAGAGCGGGTGAAGAAAGACGAGGGCATGTAGGACTGCAGTGGGTCCTGGGGCATGACCTAAAACTACATGCTTCTGGGGTTGGATGGCGTGGGGGGGTGCTGCTTTTGGTGAGGCAGTCTCCAGGAAATGCCACACCTGTGCCTCCCTAGTGAAATGTGAGTATGGGGTGCCAGAAAGCCTTAGCCCCCACTGCCTTGTGAGTGACCCTGTGGAGGGAAAAGGCTAGGGGAGCACACCCTGAGAGAAAAGCACCACACTTGGGTGACAGCACAGGGTTCAGGGGGGCCTGAGGCCAAATGCCTGAGATTGAGGCCTAGTGGGAGACCTGAATAAGAACAAAGCCCAGTAAGAGACTCAGTTCAGGGTCCAGGTATGTGGACAGACCCTTGAGGCCTGAGTGAGCCATAGGCCAAGTTTGAGATGCCTGAGGCCAGAGAGAGTCAGGGGCCAGAGTCAGCTTAAAGTGTGGGGTGATAAGCATGATGCCCCGTCATAGAATAGGACCTGAAATGGGCAGCCTGAATGTCTGTAATGGGTCAGGATCAATTGTGAGCGAGAGGAAGCCTGAAGGGCTGTATGGAGTAGGGCCAAGGGGGTTTGAAGAACTGTATAGGAGTAGGGTAGAGTGTGTGTGGCCCATGGTGGGGCAAGAATGAATGTGACCCAGTTAAAGGGGCAGTGTGAGTGGGATCCAGTTATGGGATGTGAAAGAGGCCCAGTATTGGGGCAGGATACAGCCCTACAAAAGGCTAAGTGAGAGTCAAATCAACTGTTTGGATGCCATCTGCAAGGCACGGGACATGGTAAAGGGGAGATAGATTCATAGATTCATAGATGTTAGGGTCGGAAGGGACCTCAATAGATCATCGAGTCCGACCCCCTGCATAAGCAGGGAAGAGTGCTGGGTCTAGATGACCCCAGCTAGATACTCATCTAACCTCCTCTTGAAGACCCCCAGGGTAGGGGAGAGCACCACCTCCCTTGGGAGCCTGTTCCAGACCTTGGCCACTCGAACTGTGAAGAAGTTCTTCCTAATGTCCATTCTAAATCTGCTGTCTGCTAGCTTGTGGCCATTGTTTCTTGTAACCCCCAGGGGCGCCTTGGTGAATAAATCCTCACCAATTCCCTTCTGTGCCCCCGTGATGAACTTAAAGGCAGCCACAAGGTCGCCTCTCAACCTTCTCTTGCGGAGGCTGAAAAGGTCCAGTTTCTCTAGTCTCTCCTCGTAGGGCTTGGTCTGCAGGCCCTTGACCATACGAGTTGCCTTTCTCTGGACCCTCTCCAGGTTATCCGCATCCTTCTTGAATTGCGGCGCCCAGAATTGCACGCAGTACTCCAACTGCGGTCTGACCAGCGCCCTATAGAGGGAAAGTATCACCTCCTTGGACCTATTCATCATGCATCTGCTGATGCACGATAAAGTGCCATTGGCTTTTCTGTTGGCTTCGTCACACTGCCGGCTCATGTTCATCTTGGAGTCCACTAGGACTCCAAGATCCCTTTCCACCTCTGTGCCACCCAGCAGGTCATTCCCTAGGCTGTAGGTGTGCTGGACATTCTTCCTCCCTAGGTGCAGCACTTTGCATTTCTCCTTGTTGAACTGCATCCTGTTGTTTTCTGCCCACTTGTCCAACCTATCCAGGTCTGCCTGCAGCTGTTCCCTGCCCTCCGGCGTGTCCACTTCTCCCCATAGCTTTGTGTCATCTGCAAACTTGGACAGAGTACATTTGACTCCTTCGTCCAAGTCACTGATGAAGTCATTAAAGAGTATCGGTCCAAGGACCGAGCCCTGCGGGACCCCACTGCCCACACCCTTCCAGGTCGAGACCGACCCATCCACCACGACTCTCTGGGCGCGACCCTCTAGCCAATTCGCCACCCACCGGACTGTGTAGTCATCCACATCACAGCCTCTTAGCTTGTTCACCAGTATGGGGTGGGATACCGTATCGAAGGCCTTCCTGAAGTTTAAGTATACGACATCCACCCCTCCTCCTCTGTCCAGGCGTTTTGTAACCTGGTCATAGAAAGAGACTAGATTGGTCAGGCACGATCTGCCCGCCACAAACCCGTGCTGGTTTCCCCTCAGCATAATTTGCCCTGCCGGGCTGAGCCTTGATAATTTTTTCAAAGACTTTACCAAGGATGGAAGTGAGACTGACTGGCCTATAGTTGCCCGGGTCCTCCTTCCTCCCCTTTTTGAAAATGGGGACCACGTTAGCCCTTTTCCAGTCCTCCGGAATCTGGCGTTCGAATATTCCCACCAGTGGCTCTGCAATGATGTTGGCCAGTGCCTTCAGCACCCTCGGATGGAGCTCATCCGGGCCTGCCGACTTAAAGGCATCCAGTTCTTCCAAGTGACTCTGCACCACCTCAGGATCTACGTATGGAAGTCTGGCGCCTTGCTGCTGCCTCTCTACAACCCCAGTGAGAGACTTGTCGTGTCCCTCGCTTAGGAACACTGAGGCAAAGAACTCGTTGAGGAGTTCAGCCTTGTCCCCTCTGTCTGTCACCAATTGTTTCTGCCCATTTAGCAGGGGTCCTATTCCTCCCTGGGCCTTCCTTTTACTTACAATATATCTAAAAAACAATTTCTTGTTGTCTTTTACTTGGGTTGCCATCCTCAGCTCCATGGTAGCTTTGGCCTGTCTAACTGCCTCCCTACAAGCACGAGCAGAGGAGGTATATTCATCTTTAGTGATCTCACCTTGTTTCCACTTTTTATGTGCTCCCCTTTTGGCCCTTAGGCTGCTCTGGATTTCTCTGGTCAGCCATGGAAGCCTCCTGGCCCCTTTCCCTCTTTTGCCTCGCTCGGGGATCGTCTTGCTTTGTGCCCGAAGGATCGTTTCCTTAAGGCACAGCCACCCTTCTTGGGCTTCCATCTCTTCAAAACTCCTACTCTGCAGTGCGTCCTTGACTAATCACCTGAGTGCATTGAGATCAGCTTTCCTAAAGTCTAGCACTTTCACCCTACTAGTTACCTTACCCACTCGACGTCTTATGTTGAATTCTATTATTAGGTGATCACTGTCTCCCAAATGGCTACCGATCTGGAGGTCCCCTATCATGTCATCCCCTGTTGCCAATACCAGATCCAGTATGGCATTCCCCCTAGTGGGACCATGCACCTCCTGTGTCAGGTGGAGGTCCTGTATACAGGTTAGAAACCTGCGTGAGCGATGGGACCTTGCTGTCTGCGTCTCCCAGCAGATGTCCGGGTAGTTTAGGTCCCCCATGACTACCGCCTCTTTAGCTTTTATGGTCTCCGAGAGTTGCCTCAGGAGCCCCACATCTATTTCTATCCCTTGGTGTGGGGGTCTGTAGCAGACCCCTACCACCAAATCCTTTTCTCCTTGCCCCCCATGTAGCCTAACCCACAATCCTTCTACTTCCTCAACCTTGGATTCTGTCTTGATGAAGGTTGATGTATATTGCTCACTGACATAAAGTGCAACCCCCCCACCTTTCTTCCCCGACCTGTCCTTTCTGTACAATCTATAGTCCTCAATTTGTACTGCCCAGTCGTGGGATGAATCCCACCAGGTTTCTGTTAGCCCCACTAAGTCATAGGTGTTTAGTGCAAGCAGGAGCGCTAATTCATCCTGCTTGTTCCCCATGCTCCTAGCATTAGTATATAGGCACTTGAGCCCTGCGACTGGTGCCTTTGCTGCCCCCCCGCTCCGAGTCCCAAGGGGCCCATTGTTTCTTACCTTCTTGTTTCTTACCTGTTCTGTAGTGCTGGTCTCCCCATGGCTTTCAGGTTTCCAATGCTCTCTTTCTTCAGGCTGGTCTGTCCTTGTGGGACAGCCATGTATCAAGCCATGGCTTGATAGGAGCCATGTATTATGCCTTTGGTATCAGGACAATGAATGGGCAGCCTCCTGCCTGTGAACAATGATTAAGTTCCAACAAAGGCATGGCAGAAGAGTCAGGTGGCCAGACTGCCCTAGACAGGTGAGTGGGAAAATGATTGGACTGGCCCTGAGGTGGCCCGCTGTCACAATCAGCTGTTCTGGACCTAATTGTGACAGGGGGCCACCTTTGAACGTCATAGCTAGTCTTCATCTGACCCTAGGTCAAGAGAACAATTTTTCAAATGTCTCCATTTACCCCCTCTAATAAACCAAACTTAAAAAAAGAAAACTGGTTTCTCTTTTCATTTTTATTCAATTGTTCCTTCTGTGTGTGTGACAGGACTCCTTCAAGTTCCTTTAAGGAGAACCAGACAGGCTGGAAGCCACACCCCTGAAAGCCCTGAATAAAAGGAGGGTCCAAGCAAAAAAGGGAGGAAGAAGGGTTTTGAATGGAGAGAAATCAAGAGTTCTGGCTAAAGGAGGAGATGCAGAAGAGATCCAGGGAGAACTGACTGAAGTAAACCTGGGGAAATACTTTCAAAGGTGTAACAGGATACAAAAAAGGCCAGTTAGTGCAGGACACCTGGGGAGAAGGGCTGCCTAGA
Source organism: Alligator mississippiensis (assembly GCF_030867095.1). Classification (NCBI taxonomy): domain Eukaryota; kingdom Metazoa; phylum Chordata; order Crocodylia; family Alligatoridae; genus Alligator; species Alligator mississippiensis. Next base: position 133,051,996 of record NC_081827.1, on the reverse strand, counting down.
CTGGAACAGGAAATGTAGGTAGCCTCACACCTGGAGCAGGGAGAAGGTACAAGCTGCTACAATGTTCTCAGCATTCCTGACTTTTTTTTGGTTATTACCAGACAACATTATTATGTGTAGACAATACATTATTTAACTGCTGTTGCCAGCCAAATAGGCAGCGTTGCAAATGGATGATAGATTGCTTCATTCAGAGCCATTCAGTAATTAGGACTGGGGACTAGGAATCTGTGCTGTACATCCAGTGTAATTGTAGTCTAAATTTGGCTTCTCTTCTCATTAGTTTTTCTCATCTTAGATGGCGATATGTTTGCCTAATGTACAGGACTATTTTCATATTTAATTAAAGTTTGTAGAACTTTAATTAAGTGATCCTCATGTAAAATATACTTGAGACTTCAAAAATGCTAATTTCACATTAAAATATGGAAGAAAAGATTGATAAGCATTCTGTAAATTTAAATAATCAATGCAAGTTTTATCATCAGATGACCTGACAACATCCCTTGCCAATAGCTTTAGGACTAAAGCTGAGCCTTTGGATGACTGAATTTAACTATTGTGATGGGCTAGCTGGCAGTGACTTAGCCCAGGGGTTTTGAAAGGGTAAAAGATGATTGGAGGACTTGGGATTCCCTTTCCTCACCAATCAGGCCTCAGATACTCACCCTTCGTGTCCCCTGATTGGCCCCTTGGGTCACCTGGAGGGGGATAAAAGGGGCAGCGCAGCTGACTCAGGAGAGACCAGTGAGGGACCACAAGGAAGGAGTCTCAAAGACCTGGCAAGAGCTGGGCCAGTGGGGTGGGAGCAGTTGCCCCAGAAGACCCTGAAGGAGTGGGACCTGCAGGCAGCGGTTGGACCCTCTGCAGCACGGTGTGCAGCCAGCAGAAGAGGCTCCCCGCTGGGCTCCAGGATCTCTTACGAGAGGATGCGGCCAGCAGGAGAGGTTCCCCAGCTCCAGCAAGGATCTGAGCAGTGACCTGAGAGGTTCCCAGCTCTGCTTCCAGCTCCTCCAATAAGAGGCCAGGCAGCTCGATGTGAGGCTGAGGTTCTGGGAAGGTCAAGACCCCTAGCTGCTTAGCATAGTACTGGTATTGGTAGCTGTGTGGTAGAGTTTCTGCCTGCCATGTGGGAGAGCTGAGTTTAAGTCCCAGTTGGGGTGAGTGAAGTAACAGAAAGGAATTCTTGTTGCAGTGGAAAGGGGTCATTGTGTTTTCTCCCCCCACCCCAAGTACTTAGGCCCTATATTCCTTGTTATTTGACATTTTGTATTGTACCTTTTATATTTCGCCACCCAGTATTGTTTGTTCTGCTGTTTGTGTTTTATATTTTGGTTAACCCTGTCTTTTGTCAACTGGATGAATATGTCTATCATTGTAAGTGTCTAACCTTTGTTGAATCCTACCCCTTCAGGGTGTTGTAGTGTCCCTTATACCCCCCTGGTTTATACTGGTTATGTTCCCAGTACTGTTTTCTCATTAAAAGGTATATGGTTAAGTCCCCATTGGTGGTCTGGCTCTGCTCTATAGGGGGAGAAGAGTCCCTACACCTTGCACAACACTTGTGCACTTGCTTTGATCCCTTCAATTGGAGAGGGGGTACCTCTTGGAGTACCGCCCAGGTTACACTATTGCACACAAACATCACTGATCTCAAACCCAAATGTGTGTGGATAAGGAACAAGGTAGTAAGTTGTTTATCTTAACTAATCCAGAACACTGGCTACCCAGTCTGTTTCTTGAGTCAATGTGAAGGTACAAGCATCTAAGGGGCTGGCTTTCCATACACCATCCCTGGTGTAGTCATATATGCTTGAACAGTGTGAGCACTAAATAAGAGTTGTACAATCCCATTTTGATTTCAGTAGTGCTTTCCACTCATCTTGTATAGATACCAACTATTACTCTGGGTCAAAATGTTCAGTCAAAATGATTTTTCATTTTTTACTTCAATATTTCACTGAAAAAAAAATGGTCAGCCTAAAGCCATCACTTACAACGCAGCAAAGCAAAGACTTCTATGGGGCACTCTCTTTCCTAAGAAGGGAAAAATGGTGTTCAGTTAATAGAGGACAATTGAATTGTATACATATCATAGAAAATTAGGGTTGGAAGGGACGTCATTAGGTCATCTAATCCAACCCTCTGCTCAAAGCAGGACCATTCCCAAGCAGATCATCCCAGCCAATACTTTGTCTAGCCAGGTCTTAAAAACATCCAAGGATGGAGATTCCACAGCCTCTCTGGGTAACCCATTCCAGTGCTTTAATACCCTCCTAGTGAGAGAGTTTTTCCTAATATCTAACCTAAACTCGCTTTACTGCAACTTGAGACTGTTGCTCCTTGTTCTGTCATCTGCTACCATTGAGAACAGTCTAGCTCCATCCTGTTTGGAACTACTCCTCAGGTAGCTGAAGACTATTAAATCCCCTCTCAGTCTTCTCTTCTTTAGATTAAATAGGCACCTATACATGTGATGAACCTGTCAGAGCTGACTTGATTAATTCAGTCCGCTGCCAGTCTGCTGGAATGTGCTAATTAGCACACTCCAGCACCCTCCACTTCATGTGTATTCAGCATCTCTGCACTTCAAAATGGCAGCAGGGGCACTTTAACTAAAGCTCACAGAATGTGTGCTGAATACATGTGATGCTGCTGGAGCTTTAATTAGAGCAGTTCTGAGAGAGAGTCACTCTAATTAAAGTGCTCCCTCACCCTGTAGCACATGTATAGATGCCCCTCAAGCCCTGTTCCCTCAGCTGCTCCTCACAAGTCATGTGCCCCAGCCACCTAATCATTTTTGTTGCCCTTCATTAGACTCTTATCCAATTTGTCCCTATCCTTTCTGTAACGGGGAGCCCAAAATTGGAGACAGTTCCCAAGATGTAGCCTCACCAGTGCTGAATAGAGGGGAATAATCACCTCCCTTGATGTGCTGGCAACACTCCTACCAATGAAGCCCAGTATGCTGTTAGCCTTCTTGGCAACAAGGGCACACTGTTGGCTCATATTCAGCTGATTGTCCACTGTAACCACCAGTCCTTTTCTGCAGAGCTACTGGCCAGTCAGTCCCCAGCCTGTAGTGCTGGATAGGATTGTTCCATCCTAAGTGAAGGACTTTGCACTTTTCCTTATTGAATCTCATAGATTATATCCAAACTATAACTGTTGTCAAGGCAAAGGAGTGCCTTTGAAAGAGAAATATTTTGGTTTTAGCCAAAATACTTGGACTTTGATATCTTGCTGAATAGGTAAACATTTCTCGTGGAAAATACTGTTATCCCAACTAACTCTATAAAACACTACACAAAGTATAAAACAGTGGAGGACTGGCTTAAAGGCAAACCAGAGGTTTTAAAGGTAAACCAAACTCCAAAGTAAGTTTTGTCTCAGGCTCCATCATGAGACACATGGGTAGAAGCCTGTTGCACCCCCGTTGAGCCTAGGGATCCCCAGCAGGAACCCCAGCCAGATTCCCACCTGGACCCCCAGTGCAGCCAGTGGTAGGTGGGGCCCATGGTGGGGGAGGGACCTAGACCTAGTCTACTGCAGGGAAACTGAGATGAGCCAAGGAGAGTCACGGCCCCACCAGCTCCTACTTCATCCAGCCCCCAGGGAGCCAGGCAACCAGAGCCTCATGAATAAGACATGCAAACAGGCACGCTTCTATGCCCGGCATGTGAGTTAGCACAAGAGTTTGCACAGGAGGGCATGCAGGAGAGCTCAAGGCCCTGCCAGTAAGCCCTAGGGGAGGTAGCCACAGCAGTAGCTGAACTACCACCAGTACAAGGCGGATGGCCACACGCCACACTACAAGGATTCCCTCGGAGTCTGAGACCTCCCCCTCTGGCACTTCTGAGGTCTCCACCCAGACAGAACCTATGGTTCTGGGCTCCACACAGACAGAGCCTCTGGCTCTCAGCTGTGGAGGCTGCCTAGCATGATTCCAGGCACATGGGACTGGAAGCATGGCCACCTCCCCTTGCAAGGTCTGCTTCACTTTGGAGTCTCTGAAGTGCCAGATAGAGGAGCTCCAGACCACAGCCCAGAGACTGCATGCCATCAGGGATGGTAAGCAAGAGATTGACTCCTACTGCCAGGCCCTTCACTCCATAATGGCTGAGAGTAGAGCAAGGTCACCCTTCAGGACAAGGGAGGACTTGAGGATCTCCCACACTGTGCAGTCAGGGGCTTGGACCAAGGTGGTCAACAGCCCTAAGGCCTGCTGCACCAGGGTCCTCTCCCCTCTGGAGCTCTGCAACAGGTCTGAGCCTCTTGCAGCCCCAATAGAGCCCGCAGAGCTGCCAGCTCCTGCAGGCAAGGGAGGATCATTAACAGCTACCATTCCTACTCTCCCTAAGACAAAACTCAGAGTGGTCATTGTGAGAGACTCCCTCTTGAGGGGGACTGAGGGGGTAATCTGACACCTCAACCCCTTAGCCCAGGAGGTCTGCTTCCTCCCAGGGGTCTGCATCTGGGACATAGTGGAGAGGATCCCAAAGCTTATCCTGCCCTCTGACCACTACCCTATGCTCCTTATCCATGTGGGCACAAATTACACAGCTTGGAGCAATCCTAGCTGGGCATAAGTGGCCACAGGGCTCTGGGAATAGGACTTAGGGGGTTGGGGTGCAGGTGGTTTTATTCTCTGTCCTCCCAGTTACTTGTCATGGGCTGAGGAAGGAAAGACGGATCAAGGTAGTCAACCAAAGACTGCAGTGCTGGTGCCATCATGAAAGCTTTGGCTTCCATGATCACAGTTTGCTCTTTGGTAAGAGTGACAGTGGTCTCCTGGGAAGAGATGGCCTCTATCTCATTTCATTGGGGAGGAAAGCTCTTTTCAGCCAGAATGGCTGACCTGCTCAACCAGGCTTTAAACTAAGCCCACCACGGGATGGGTGGATAACCAAAAAAGCAATCCCATCAAGCAATACCCACAAAACCAACAGATTAGAGCACAAGGGAAACTATTTCTACCCCAACCCTGGAACGGTGTCTGCGTGCGGGTGCAAGGAAGCCTAGGGCTTCCAATGGGACACTTACGTGTCTGTATACCAATGCCAGGAGCTTGGGGAACAAATAGGGGGGACTAGTCCTCTTGCTAAACAAGAATGACTATGATTTCATAGGGATAACGGAGACCTGGTGGGACTCCACAGGAATAGACACAGGAATAGACAGCTATACTCTAAGCAGGAGAGACTGTGTGGATAGAAGGGGTGGGGTGTAGCTCTCTATGTCAAGGAAATGCATCCTTGTAAATTGACATTGGAACCCGGGGAGGATGACTGGAGTCCCTCTGGATTAAAAATCGTGGGGAATGTGGCACAGGGGACACAATGGTAGGAGTCTACTACAGACCTCCTTACCAGGAACAAGACCTAGACCAGGAATTTGCCAAAGAACTGGCTGAGGCATGCTCTCAGTGCATGGTTGTCATGGGAGACTTCAACTACCCTGACGTCTCATGGGAACAGCACTCAGCCAAATCCAAATGGTCAAAAAGCTTCCTCACATGTGTGGATGAGCTCTACCTGACTCAAGAAGTCTATGGACCAAAAAGAGGTAAAGCGTTGCTGGACCTGGTACTGGCCAAAGGGGATGATCTAGTCAGTGAACTAAGAATCGAAGAAAAGCTGGGATACAGTGACTATGAGCTGATCACTTCTGCTATCCATCACAAGGCTGGCGAGTCAGTCAGCAATCAGAAGTCCTCAACTTTTGGAAAGCTGACTTTGATAATCTCAGGAGGCTTGTTGTCAAGGCTCTAAGGGGCCATGACTCATCAGGGAGAAGAGTCCAAGAGGAGTGGGTGCTCCTCAAGGGAGCAATCCTGACAGCATAAGGGATGTCCATCCCATCTTGGAGGAAGGGTAGCAAAAGGGCACAGCAACCCCCTTTGCTCAGCAGGGAACTCATGGACCTCCTACCCCTAAAAAGAGAGACTTATAAAGGATAGAAGACTGGAATCACCACCAAGGAAGAGTATTCCTCACTGATCCATACCTGTAGGGAGTCAACTAGGAAAGCCAAGGCTTCAACTGAACTCCTTCTGGCTACACATCAAGGACAATAAAAAGTCCTTTTTCAGATATGTGGGGAATCGGAAGAAAAGCAAGGGTAACACTGGACCCCTACTAAATCAAATGGTACAACAGATAACTGACACCCAGGAAAAAGCCAACATGTTTAATGGGTACTTTTTGTCTGTTTTTCATCAGCCCAAAGGGACTGCTCTGCCTAGCATGATGTGGAACAGCCAGGGTGAGGGCAAATTTATACCTAGCATCAGTGTAGACCTTGTAAAGGAACACCTTGAGAGGCTGGACACCTTCAACTCAGCTGGTCCTGATAGATTACACCCCAGAGTACTTAAGGAGCTTGCAGATGTCATAGCCCAACCATTGACAGAAATATGCAAAAACTTGTGGCACTTAGGTGAAGTACCTGAAGATTGGAAGAAGGCCAATGTGGTGCCCATCTTTAAGAAATGGAGGAAAGTAGATCTGGGGAACTACAAGCCAACCAGCTTGAACTCAATCCCCAGTAAGATTCTGGAAAAAAATTATTAAATAGACCATTCTTGACAAGCTGGCTGATGGCAACATCCTGAGGGACAGCCAGCTCAAGTTTGTTGTGGGTAAATCTTGCCTGACCAATCTCATCTCCTTCTATGACCAGGTGACATATCACTTGGACAAGGTTGAAATGATTTACATCATATATCTGGACTTGAAAAAGCCTTTGATCTGGTGTCCCATGATTTTCTCATGGAAAAATTAGCCAACTGTAGCCTTTGCTACATCACAGTCTGATGGCTGGGGAATTAGCTGTGAGGTCAGACCCAGAGAGTGGTGGTCGATGGAAGTGAATCATCATGGCACTCCGTGACCAATGGTGTCCCCCAAAATTCTGTCCTTGGACTGGTTCTCTTTAAAGTCTTTATCAACGATGTGGACACTGGTGTCAGAAGTGGACTGGCCAAGTTAGTCAATGATACTAAACTTTGGGTAGAGCATCCATACCCGAGGATAGGCTGGTGATCCAGGCTGACTTGGCTAGGCTTAGAAACTGGGCAGATATAAACCTGATGACATTCAATACTCCACCTCAGAACAAAACAAACCTCAGCACACTTATAGGCTTGGCAGTGTTACGCTCACTAGCACCACGGCTGAAAGGGACTTGGGGGTCATGACTGACCACAAGATGAACATGAGCCACCAGTACGATGTTGGAGCTGCTAGAGCAAACAAAACTCTGGTTTGCAACCATAGATATTTCTCAAGTAAATCTCAGGATGTCATCCTCCTGCTGTACTCAGCCTTGGTGATGCCACAGCTAGAGTATTGCATCCAATTCTGGGCTCCACCATTCAAGAAGGATGTGGAGAAGCTTGAGACAGTCCAGAGGAGAGCCATGTGCATGATCAGAGGGCAAGAGAATAGGCCTTTTAAAGAGAGGCTGAGAACCATGAGACACTTAAGTGTGGAAAAGCGCAGGCTCAGGGGTGATCTGGTGGCAGTCTATAAGTACATAAGGGGTGTGCATCAGGATCTGGGGGAACAGCTATTCACCAGAGCACCCCAAGCGTCGACAAGGACCAATGGTCACAAACTCCTCCAAGACCATTTTAGGCTAGACATAAGGAGAAATTTATTTACTGTCTGAGCCCCCAAGACCTGGCACAGACTACCTCCAGAGGTATTGAAGGCACCTGCTCTGGACTCCTTTAAGAAATGTTTGGATGCTTATCTCGCTGGAATCTTTTACCGTAGTTGCCTTCTTGCCCCTGGGGCAGGGGACAGGACTTGATGATCTTTTGCGGTCCCTTCCAGCCCTTATGTCTATGAAATCTATGAAATATAAATTAGTTATCTCTATAGACCCCCAAAAACCTCATGAATGAAGACTGACATTTCTTAAAGATAGTTAATCTAACTCTGTATTTAGTAGGCCTGTGTGAACAGGGAACTATTTGATTTTGGTTCGGATTTGGCTGATTCGGATGCCAGCAATTCAGTTCAGACCTCTGAACTGGTTTTCAGCTTCGATTTGGCTGAATCAGCTCTGAAGCTTCGGAGCCGATTCGGAGACAATTCGGAGCTGATTTGGAGATTTGGCCATAGGGTATAATGGGTAATCAATGAAATATCTATAACTTTATTGTTTTTTGTCTGATTTATATTACATTTACAGAGATGGTAGCCTACACTAGGAGCATAATGCCTGCCAAGTTTCAAATAGAGGTGCAGGGGTTTCTGGGAAAATCCACGTCAAAGTCCTGAAAACAAAATTCTTGTCACTTGTGTGTGTTATGCCACAGTGGGGTGAAAACTGCATGGATGGTAGCCCCTGCTGAGGCCACAAAGCCTTCAAAGTTTCAAGGTGATGGGTGCAAGGTTTTTCTGGGAAACTGCACCTCAAACTGCTGACAAGCAAAACTTGTGACATAGGTAACATTGTGTGTGTGTTAAGGTGCAGCGGGGTGAAAACTTCAGGCCTGCTAAGCCCTACTGCATCCACAAAGCCTGCCAGCTGTCAAAGAGATAGGTGCAGGGGAGGTGGGTTCTGGGGCCCTGAACCTCTGGCTCCTAACAGGCAAAACTTGTGACATGGGTGCTTGTGTGACTGTGTCTGTCTTAGGGCCTGGGGGGCGAACACTACTGCAGGCCTGCCAGGCTCTGCTGTGGCCACAAAGCCTGCCAGCTGTGTCTGTCTTAGGGCGTGGGGGGGGGGGGCAGGGGAACAATACTGCAAGCCTGCCAGGCCCTGCTGCAGCCATAAAGCCTGCCAGATGTCAAAGAGACAGGTGCGGGGGAGGGAGGGGGGGGTGGTTCTGGGGCCCTGCACCTCTGACTGCTAACAGGCAAAACTCATGACCTGGGTTGGTGATAGTGTGTATGTTAAGATGCTCACTCACTGGTGCTGGGGCCTATACACAACATGGTAGTATGCCCCAGTGAGGTCTCCTCCTCCCCTACAGCCTCAGACCAGTCCACCACTTAATATGACAACAGGTAAAATAACTTAGTGACTGACTGAGCATGAGCAGTAGCACTAGCATCATCTCAGGTAGCCAAACCATCAGAGAGCCCGTCTTTCCTCTCAAGTAGCAGCTGCTTCTTCTCTAGTGTGTCTGTTAAGGTGTGCTCTCACTGTGTGTGTGTGTGTGTGTGCGTGCGTGCGTGCGCATGCGTGAGCGCGCGCACACGTACACTTGTGTTCAGGTATGCCCTCACTGGCGCTGGGGCCTCTGCACAACATGGCAGTATGCCCCAGTGCGGCCTCCTCCTCCCTTACAGCCTTGTCTTGGTCCACCACTGTAAATGATGGCAGGTCAAAATAACTTAGCTGGCACAACACCAGTAGCATCAGCAGCAGCAGCAAAGGTACCCAAGCAGAACTGTCACACAGCCTTTCATTTTATAAAGGAATTGACAGCAAGAAGTAAAAATGTTGTGTTGTGTTGGATATATGATGTTATATCATGGTGTGTGATAGCTTATCTTGTGTTTTTATGTCTATATGTTTATTACAAAAAAAAAAGGAATACTGAAAAAAATGTATCTTAGGAAGATTTTGGGTTGAAAAACGCTTTGTCACGCCGAGGAAGTACCTGCAGTTGGTGTGTCTCCTGGTCCTGGATGGAAGCAACAGTGAAGAAGCCAGAGGCTGGCCTGGCACACAATGCAGGCAAGAAAGCCAGTCAGTGAAAATGGAAATGGAGGCATCAGGGGGTGAGAGACAGGCTGGGGTGAGCAGGGGAAGGGGGATGTAGCAGCACAGGTAAAAGTGTCAGATTAGACAGTGGAATTCTGACACAGAACAACCTGCCAGACATAGATTCCAGGGTCATAAGGGAACTCACTGGGCCATCTAGTCCGATGCCCTGTCCCTGGCAGGCAAGAAAAGGGTCACCAAACCTGGGATCATGAGATCCCAGCCAGGTGCCTGTCCAGTCTTCTCTTGACGTTCTCACTGTGGGAACCACCTGCCTGAGTGGGGCATTACCAGCACTAAGGGTCATGGTGGCCTCGAGGAAGGGCTTAAGGACCACCAAGATCCGGGAGATGGTACCCAACTCAGCTCAGGAAGCTGCTAATCCCAATCTCCCCAAGCAAGGCCATCTCATGGATGGCCTTCTGTTGCTCCACCAGCCTTTCAAGCATTAGGTATGTTGAGTTCCACCAAGTCTCCATATTCTGCATAATTTTGTGCTGTGGGATGCTCAGCTCTCCCTGTTTCTCCCACAGTACCTTGCCCCACTTGATGCTGCAGTGGAAGTAGCCCACCACCTTCCTGCATTTCAAAATCACTTGGCTTGTAGCAGTAGTGGTGGCGGTGCCATTACCGGCAGCCATGTCCCCCTCCACGGCATCCTTGACTATGAGGTGCAGCTTGAATGCCACACCTTGGATGCCAACACAGTTGAGATCATGGACAGCCTTCACCATATTGGCCCCATTGTCTGTGACCATGAACCCACGGGTGAGCTCGGCCTGCCCAGTGAGCCACCCCTGCACCATGTGGTTCATGGTCCCCACGATCTATCTTGCCGTGTGGGACTCATCCTGTACCTTGGCTTGGAGGAGAGCTCACCCATGGCCTGACTTATCACATCAGTGCCCTGTGAGGGAGAGGTAGGCATGATTGCCACCTGTGGCCCCGCTTTGCACAGCTCCTCCCTCAAGTACTCCCTGCATACCTCATACAGGGAGGGCACCACTGTACCACTAAAGGTGGTGCATGTGGGCACTTTGTAAGATGGGGCCAGAAGCACTATGAGCCACCTGAACTCTAGCAGCTCAACTAGGGAGAAGGGCTGGCTATCCAGAGCAAGCATCTCCCCAATGATCTGGGTGATCTCACTTGCCTTTGCAACTTGCCCCCACTGTCTGCAGCTTTCCCACACTGTTCCAGGGTGGCATGCCTCTGCTTTGAGGGGAAGGGAGCTTTGGAGCAAGCGGGGGACTTCCCTTTTGGCATGCTTGCACTGGTGCCAGGGTGAGCAGCAAGAAGGACAAGCGGGTACTGCCTCCTGAGATGCAGCAGCATCGCTGTGGTGGAAAAGTGTTTCATGTCCTTGCTTCTGCTGAAGTGCCTTTGGCAGTGCTGGCAGATAGCAAACCTGGGATCATCTGCCAGATCAAAATGCTCCCATAGCATGCTACTCACTCACTTCTGTCTTATCCCACTCCTCAGCAGACTGAGGTACAACAGCAGGAGGAGCTGCCTCAGCTGAACCACTTGCTTCCACAACCTCAACCTCCTCCGAGGTGCTGGTTTCTGGAGGAGATCTGGGTCTGTGGGAACTGTGATGGGTGTGAAGCACAAACTCTGATTCCCACCTCGCCCCCAGAATTGCTTGAGCCAGGGTGCTCAGCATCTCTGGTTCCAGCTCCAACTCCTCCTCTGGCAGTGGGAGGCTCACACTGAGAGATGACATTGGGGTGGAGGAGACAGTGATTTTGCTGCTGGTGCCTATTTCTGGACTGAGGGGAGGTGGTGCAAGTGCAGGGATATCAGGTGCAGGCACTGCTCCCACCTCCTTGCTTCCACTGGCAGTAGAAGCATCATGGCTGCTTGGGAAGAGAATGCATTTATATTTGGGGGGGGGGGGGGGGGAAGAAGGACTTGCTGCTGTAGCTGTCCCCCTACCCCCTCTCCCTCCTCTGCCTGGAGAGCTGGTCTGTGCCTTTCCAGCACACTTCATATTAATCATTCCTGTGCTGCAAAAGGTGTATGTGTGTGTGTGTGCATGCGCACACGCGCATGTGTGCATGCCACTCCTTTTGAGTTGTGTGTTTTATTCCCTCTGTGTTGCATGTGTGCATTAGACTCTTCTTTGATTGTTTGATTGATTCAGTAATAAATATGAAGTACTATGTAAAACAATGTGTGCTGTCTGTCTGTCCGTCTGCCTTCTTCTTCTTCTCTGTGATATATTTATTTACTATGAATTCTGAATATGGAGTGTGACTCTGTTTTGTGTTTTATTCCCTCTGTTTTATCCCCTCTTCGTTGCATGTGTGCACTGGACTCTGCTTTGGTTATTAATAACTATATGTAGTGTCTTCTTCTTTGATGTTCAATTAATGTGAATGTGTGACTACTACTGTAGTTCTTGTTCTTCTTCTGTGTTGTAATGTTTACCTAAAATTATATATATCTCCTTCTAAGACCCTGAGTTCTGTGGTAGTCTCAATCTGAATCTGACTTCTGTGTTGTCTTCTAACTATAATATTAATAACTACTATATATAATCTGACTCTCTTCTTCTCATATGACTATCTGATTTTCCTTCTTCTATGTGTGTATATTATAAGTGTGTGTGTGTGTGTGTGTGTGTGTGTGTGTGTGTGTGTGCCTCCCTGCACTGTGATGGATCACGCTGGCAGGGAAGACACTGAACTTTCTATTTTCAGAGTTCACAAAAAAAAGAGAGCAAATATAAATTGAAAGAAGTGAATTGGATGTATTAAGTAAAGAGATTCTAAACTAAGCTAAAATAAGCTAATTCCTATCTAATCCTTTCTAACAACAAAAAGGAGCAGGTAAGCTGCAAGTGACTGACTATGAAACAAGCTAGGCAGCAGCACAGTACCTTTTTGACACTATTGCTCAGACAGAACCAGCTCACAAAAGGCACAGCAAGCCTGCACACAGAGGCTTTTAGGCTGTTTCTATGTCCCTCCTCCCAGACACTGTAACTAGAAGGGCAGTCAGAAGGAAATCATGCTCACTGGCCACCTAGACATGTCAGTCTTTCCCCCCCTGCTTCTCCTTCCCCCCTTGCTCCTTCTTCCTCTTCTAAGTTTCTGTTGCCCCATACAGACACCCTCTGAATCTCCAAATTGCTGAATCTTTTCCAAATTGATTCCGAAGCTCCAAAATGATTTGGAAAGCCAAAAGTAGCTAGCAATTTGATTCCAACATGCAGATTTGGCCTCCAAATCATCTGACTCTTTTCCGAATCTGAATCACGGTCCAAAGCTTTGCACAGCCCTAATGGACACACAGACACAAGCACACTCTACCTCCTGCCATGAACATAGACATACGCATGCATGCACTGACACACATGCACACAAAGGCGCATGCATGCACACATGCAGATGGGCATGCACTCTAGTCACTCACTGTCTGCACACACAGAAACAGACACATTCTGCCTGCCATGAACAGTCCCCCACCCCCACCCTGATACCCCTCACTCCCAACCCACAGCCCCCTTTCCCCCCAGCCCTGCTGAAGGGCCCCAGCTGTGTCTGTTCTACCCAGGCTGGAGTGCAGTGGCTCCGATTCATGCAGGCAGTGGCAGATTGTGCCCGGCCCCAGTTCCGGCTGGAGAGAAGAAGAGGGGAGGCTTGTGGCACCTCCACCCTGATATAGGGCTGCAGTGCCCTGCAGCCACTCTGGACAGAGCCCCCTCCTGCTCCCCCTCCTTCCCCACCTCCCTGAGCAGTGGTTCCTGGCTGATCAGCCCCTCTGAGCACAGGTACCAGCACCTGCACTGCTGCCCAGCCACGGAGTTCCCCACTGACCACAAGGCAATCCTCCCCTTCCCACATGCCCTGTTGCAGCTGCAGCCTGCGCTCCTCCTGCCCTGACCAAATGTCTGGGATTTTGCTGTGCTCTGGGGTGGGAGAGGGGGAGGTGATTGGAGACAGCATGGAGCACCACCTGGGCTTGCGCACCTCCACAGCTGCAGGCAGGTCCATGTGTTCTCCCTACTGCCTCCAATTGCCCATCCTCTGCTTCCACCCCCAGAGCAAAGGAAAATTTTGGACAACCCACTCAGACAATGATCAGAAGGCTTAAAAAGAGTAGGGACATGTCCAGGGAAACCCAGACATACGGTAGACCTATCTTGACAGCACATGCTCACTTGAGCAAAAGCGACAGACAGACAGACAGACAGACAGACAGAGCCCTTTATTATATTATGTGGTGGACTTGATGCTTTTGCCTGGCAAGCCTGGCTTGGAGAAGGACACTTCAGATTGCTGGAGCATTTCCACCAATCAGGTAACAGCTGGGAGGGGCTTGCCCTGCCCCTGCTCAGAGGGTGGGGGATGCAAGGAGCCCCTGGACCTGATTGAAGACTGCACTTTAAAGGGCTGGCAGCCTTCAGAAGCTGGGCCTCTGGTGTAAATAAAAGCCCAGCATGCTCAGTATTCTGGGCAGACATGGCCAGGGATGGTGAGGAGAGAGGAGCTCCAGAGAATCCTATCATCAGGACCCTGCTGGAGCTTTGACAGTGCACAGATTGGCGCATGGTGCTCAGGCTCTGGAAGGTGCTTGAGGTGACTTAAGCCTGCGAACCCAACAAGCATCTGGGTGAGGTGGTATGTGGATTGGCACATGGCGAGTCAACCCTCTCAAGGATGCTCTGGGCCCACACAGTGCGCAGGTCGGTGCACAGAGAGCCAGCCCTGGGAGCAGTTTGAGGCTGCTTGGGCCTCACATGGTACGCAGGTTGGCGCATGAAGAGCTGGCCCTGGAAGCAGCTTGAGGCTGCTCAAGTTAGCCCCAGCTCTAGGGTGGAAAACCAGAGCCCTGCAGTGTGGCTCAGCATTAAACTAAAAGAGCCCCAGTGCCCAGAGCAGGGCCTGGGAAAGGGAAAGACCCCTGGCATGAGGTTGGGGAATTGAAGCCAGTGAGGGATCAGCTCCTATAGGAACTCCCTGGGTATGCAACGTGGGGCCCAGAGGGAAGAACCCTCAACTCGAGGCCAGCAGCTCCAGCAGGCTTGAGATGGTGTGGAGACCCAGAGGCCAGATTGACAGCCCCCAGAGGAAGGACTGTGAGTTACCGGGAACCTGGGTTCTGCAGGGGAGGAACCCCTGGGCAAGGGGACCTGTGGGGAGTGGGACTAGGGGGAGGAGACCCTATCCCATTTGAGGGACCAAGTGGTTGGAACCCAGATAGGGTGTGGCTATTATCTGGTATAGTTATGCTTCCTATTCAGCATCTATTGTTATTTTTGGTGTTATAAATAGTTAGGTATATTAATTCTGTATAATGGGCTCTGTAAGGATGTCTTTATTAGCTAGCCCACTTGTGGTATAAACTTGCTGGATTGACTGTCCTGGGATCCACCCCTCTTCTGGGCCTGAGGCACGGGTATTTACCTGAATGTAATCCTTAGGGCCGACTTCCTCTTGCTAATATATACATACATAAAAATGGGGATTATATTATATTATTAACTATATATATAGTTAAGAACTTTGGGCCTGGGCTATCTCTATAGAGGAAAGAGGGATCTGCTTGAAATTCTGGCATGCCCCTCACAGCACCAGCTCCTGACTACCCACTCCATCTGACTGAGAATAGGGCACACCCTTGGGTGTACCTGGGTTACAATTAGAATAATCCATTTTGTTGTGCAAGAAAGAAGACCAATTATCATCAGAAGTATGTTTTCTTCAAAAGATAAACTATGACCTGGACAAAACCCTTTCTTGAATGCACACAAAAGTCTGGGAAGAGTACTGATGGAGTAATTTATTCAGAATTGGCACATTCAAAGCAATAAAAAGAATCTCGTGGAAAATACAAACATCTTAAAATGATTGAATATTTTAAATTGAAGCATGTGTGTGTGGGTACTAATTCTAGTCAATGCTAGTTTTAAGTAGTGGTAGTAAAGTAAAAAATCCAGAAGTGGGCTTCTTAGATTTTGTCATAGCGCTAATTTATCCATCTTCAAGAAATGATGGGATTTATGAATCATATTGTGCAATAACAGTTTCAACTGAATCCAGCTATGACTCTATTCAATAATACTTTTTGGCAACATTCATTGAGGTGCTATGCCAAAGTGTATAAACAAAGATAAACTGCAGGTGACTGGCAAAGGAAGAGACAGCACATGTGGTATTTGCTTAGGATCATAGTCTCATAGAAATTAAGGGCTGGAAGGGACCTTGAAAGATCATCGAGTCCAACTCCACTGCTCTAGGAAGGAATACTGTTGAGATTAAATGTTCCCAGCAAAGTGGTTGTTCAGTCTCCTCTGGATAAGGCTCATGAATGCATTACGTGTATAATAATTAAGCTTATGCTATGTATAAATCTCTCTCTAATATAGTCTGCCTGACTTTAGAAAGGTAGTTAGCCATATTAGTCTGAAGTATTTCATACCAATGACCATTTGTCAATTTTATTTATTCCTGATTTGGTGGCAGGTAATACCTAAACCAGAACATTGCTAAGCACAGTCCATACTATTCTGCCTAATTAACTGATGAAGCAGGGAGGAAGGTGAAGATAGAAACAACCTGCGAAACAGCAATGATAAAAAAAAAGTTATTTGAAAGTACATTATAATCAGGAGAATGTGAAATATGGTATGAAGAATAATAAGCTTTAACTTCAGAAGCAAATATGGAAAATGTAGCTACCCTTTTTGCACTCCAGTAGGAATACAATATGAACTGAAAACTTCATACTGGATGACCGTATAACTCATTCCTCTTGTTTTCTCTCATATTGTACTCATTGCAGAGAGAGGGAGCTCACTTTTTCCCCTCTACCGTGCTAGATACACTCCCTGTATTTACTCAAATATAAGATGAAAAATGTTCCTCATCAGACATTTGCATACTAGGAAAGCTCATTAAATAAACTCTCTATCGTTAAACTGCTGCCAAAAGCAGCATGTGCTCTGTCATGGAACCCAACTATGAAGTTGATTAAATGCAGCCAACATTGAGTATGAGTATAAAGAACATGACCCACATTGGGCAAACATACTGATGGGAACCTACCACAACAATGGGTTAGTGCAGCCTCTCTGAATAAGACATTTGGTAGTGCTCAGTTTTCAAATTTGCGTCTCATTTCATGTGGTCAGGGAAAGCAGGGAGAAGGGACTGCAGGGGGAAGAATTTGGTGTGCATAGGGCAAGGGGACTGCTTGACCTTCCCCGCTCCCCCATTTATTTTTCCTGCTGTAGCAGTAGGCAGGGCACAAATTCAAGGCAAACCTCCAATAATTAACTTCTATTTCTTGAAAAGTGTAACAAATTTATAATTTTTCCATGTATAGAACCCAGTTATTGGGGTGTCATCATATTATTCAGGATTGTCTTATATTTCAGTAAATACAATAATATAGAAAGAATGCAATCTACCTGAAATTTCAAGTGGCAATTTAAAAGAGTGATAAAGGAAACAATAAAATTGACAAATGGTTATGTAGTACATTTTCAAGTTCTAGCCTAGGACTATAGAAGTATCTAGCAACCAACGTATCTTCCAGTGTTTTCTCAGGCTAGACAGATGTATCTCATTATATACAGTTCTTTTCATCCCAAGTATATGTTTCCAAACGGTCCATTAGTCAAATTAGAATACCAAAAACACTCATTATAGCTTCCAACATTCTCCACACCGTAACATCAATATATTTCTAAGAGTTGTTTTTTAGGACAGACAGAAAAATTTTCTTTAGCTGCTTGCTAACTGCAGAACTATGTGATACACAAGAAGGAAGTTGTCACAGGTGGGGTCCTACAGGAGGGCTGTGATCTCCTCAAGGCCCCCTCCCCGTGCCAAGTCAGCCCAAGGGCAACCTCAGATTCTTGCCCGCCATGTCTTTGATGTCACTATATATTTGAGAGGCTGCCTTTTACGCCCTCTTCGTCACTTCTAGCTGGTTATTCGGACCCCGTGAACTCCCAGAATCCTTGTGGGTTCCGCTCTACAATGGGTGCTTCTGGGCCACCCAAACCTTATCGGCTATGTGTGGCTCAAGCCACCCCTTATACCACGCCCCAAGCCTAGCACCTGGAATAGACGTTGTTTGGTCTCTCTCTGTCTCCACACCCTTTCTGGCACCTGGGCTCTTGAAAGCCCTGTCTCTCTCCCCCTCTCGGGGGGGACGGGCCTCAGTCACACCTCCCCCTCTCGGGGGGGGCGGGCCTCCACAGTCATGGTGCCCTATCTTGGGGGGGGGCCTTCTCAGTCACGCTGCCCACTCTCAGGGTGGGGGGCGGGCCTTCTCAATCACGCCCCCCCACTTGGGGTGGGCTGGCCTCCTCTGTCATGCCACGCCCTCTCGGGGGAGGCGGGCCTCCTCAGTCACACCGCACCCTCTCGGGGAGCAGGGTGGGCCCCCTCAGTAACGCCACCCCCTCTCGGGGAGGGGGCCTCCTCAGTCATGCTGCAACCTTTTGGGGGGTGGGCCTCCTCAGTCACATCGCCCCCTCTTGAGGAGGGGGGCAGGCCTCCTCAGTCACGCCGCCCCATCTTGGGGGGGGCGGGCCTCCTCAGTCACGCCGCCCCCTCTCGGGGGGGCGCGACTCCTCATTCACGCCACCCCCTCTCAGGGGGGCAGGCCCCCTCAGTTACACTGCCCCCTCGGGATGGGCGGGCCTCCTCAGTCACGCTGCCCCCTCTAGGGGGGGGCCAGCCTCCTCAGTCGCGCTGCCTCCTCTCGGGAAGGGGGGCGGGCCTCATCAGTCGCGCCGCCCCCTCTAGGGGGGGCGGGCCTCCTCAGTCACGCTGACCCCTCTTGGGGGGGACGGGCCTCCTCAGTCATGGCGCCCTCTCTCAGGGGGGGTGGGCCTCCTCAATCATGCCGCACCCTCTCGGGGTGGGCTGGCCTCCTCCATCATGCCACCCCCTCTCGGGGGGGGCAGGGCTCCTCAGTCATGGTGCCCTCTCTCGGGGGGGCGGTCCTCCTCAATCACGCTGCCCCCTCTGGGGGGGGGGCCGGCCTCCTCAGTCACGCCGACCCCTCTCACGGAGGGGGGCGGGCCTCCTCAGTCACGCCGACCCCTCTTGGGGGGGCGGGCCTCCTCAGTCATGCCGCCCCCTATCGGGGGGGCCAGCCTCCTCAGTCACGCCGCCCCCTCTCGGGGAGGGGGGCAGGCCTCCTCAGTTGCGCTGACCCCTCTCCGAGGGGGCCGGCCTCCTCAGTCATACCGTCCCCTCTCGGGGGGGGCAGGCCTCCTCATACACACCGTCCCCTCTCGGGGGGGGCAGGCCTCCTCAGTCATATCCCCTCCTCTTGGGAGGGACGGGCCTCCTCAGTCACGCCTCCCTCTTTTGGGGGCAGGCCTTCTCAGTCACGCCGCCCCCTCTCGGGGAGGGGGGTGGGCTTCCTCTGTCACGCTGCCTGCTCTCGAGGGGTTGGGGGATGGGAATCCTCAGTCACTACATCCACTCTCGGTGGGGGCGGGCCTCCTCAGGAACGCCGCTCCCTCTCGACGCGGGGCCGGCTTCCACATTTACACTGCCCCGTCTTGGGAGGAGCAGGCCTCCCCAGTCACACCGCCCCCTTTCGGGGGGGCGGGCCTCCCCAGTCACACCGCTCCCTCTCGGGGGGGGCGGGCCTCCCCAGTCACACCGCCCCCTCTAGGGGGAGGGGGGCGGGCCTCCTCAGTCACACCGCCCACTCTCGGGGAGGGGGACAGGGATCCTCAGTCACTCCACCCCCTCTGGGGGGGGCGGGCCTCCTGAGTCACGCCGCCCCTTTTGGGGGGCAGCAGGACTCCTCAGTGATGCCGCCCACTCTCGGGCGGGGCCGGATTCCACATTCATGCCGCCCCATCTTGAGCGGCAGGCCTTCTCAGTCACGCCGCCCCCTCTGGGGGAGGGGGCGGGCCTCCGGAGTCACGGTGCCCCATCTTGGGAGGGGCAAGACTCCTCAGTCACGCTTCCCCCTCTCAGGGGGGTGGGCCTCCCCAGTCACGCAGCCCCCTCTCGGGGGTTGGGCGGGCATCCTCAGTCATGCCAGCCCCACTCGGGGCGGGCATCCTCAGCCACGCAGCCACCTCTCGGGACGGGGACGGCTTCCACATTCACACCGCCTCGTCTTGGGAGGAGCAGGCCTCCTCAGTCACGCCAACCCCTCTCGGTGGGGTGCAGACCTCCTCAGTCACGCCGCCCCCTCTCGGGGGGGGCAGGCCTAATTTATGCTGCCCCCCCGAGAGGCGGGCGGGCCTCCTCAGGCACGCGGCCCCCTCTAGAGGAGGGGGGTGGGCCTGCTCAGGCATGCCGCCCCTTCTTGGGGGGGGCGGTCCTCAGACACGCCCCCTTTTGGGTGGCGGGCCTCCTCAGTCACGCCGCCCCCTCTCGGGGACGGGGGCGGGCCTCCTCAGTCACGCCGCCCCCTCTCGGGGACGGGGGCGGGCCTCCTCAGTCACGCCGCCCCCTCTTGGGGAGGGGGGAGGGCCTCCTCAGTCACTGCACTCCCTCTGGGGGGGGGGCGAGCCTCCTCAGTAACTGCGCCCCCTCTGGGGGGCGGAGGGCCTCCTCAGTGACACCGCCCACTCTCAGGGTGGGGGGCCTCCTCTGTCATGCCGCCCCCTCTCGGGGAGGGGGCGGGCCTCCTCAGTCATGCTGCCCCCTCGCGGGGAGGGGGGCTGGGCTTTCTCAGTCATGCCGCCCCCTCTAGGGAGAGGCGGGCCTCCTCTGTCATGCTGCCCCCTCTCAGGGAGGGGGCAGGCCTCCTCAGTCATGGCGGCCCCTTTTGGGGGCAGGCCTCCTCAGTCACGCTGCCCCCTTGTGAGGGGGGGTGGGCCTCCTCAGTCACGCCACCCTCTATCGGGGAGGGGGTCGGGCTTCCTCAGTCATGCTGCCACCTCTGGGGGGGGGTCGGGCCTCCTCAGTCACGCCACCCCTCTCGGGGGGGGGTGGGCTTCCTCAGTCACCCCGCCCTGTTTTGGGGGGCAGGCCTCAGACACGCTGCCCCTTTCTGGGGGGTTGGCCTCCTCAGTCATGCCGCCCCCTCTCGGGGAGGGGGCGGGACTCCTCAGTCACGGCGGCCCCTTTTGAAGGCAGGCCTCCTCATCCACAATGCCCCCTCTTGGTGGGGGCGGGCCTCCTCAGCCATGCCACCCCCTCTCGGGGGGGGGCGTGAATCCTCAGTCACGCCGCCCCCTCTCGGCGGGGGCTGGCTTCCTCAGTGATGCCACCCCCTATCGGGGGGTGGGCCTACTAAATCACGCTGCCCCCTCTTGCAGGGGGGCAAGCCTGCTCAGTCACACTGCCCCCTCTCAGGGGGGGCGGGCCTCCTCAGTCACGCCACCCCGTCTCGGGGGGGGCGGTTCTCCACAGTCACGCTGCACCCTCTCGGTAGGTGGGATGACCTCCTCAGTCATGCCGCCTCCTCTCGGGGAGGGGGTGGGCCCCATCAGTCACGGTGGCCCCTTTTGAAGGCATGCCTCCTAAGCCACGCCGCCCCCACTCGGGGGGGGCGGGCCTCCTCAGCCACGCCACCCCCTCTCGGTGGGTGGGACGACCTCCACAGTCATGCCGCCCCCTTTCGGGGAGGGGGCGGGCCCCCTCAGTCACTGCGTCCCCTTTTGAAGGCATGCCGCCTCAGCCACGCCGCCCCCTCTCGGGGGGGGCGGGCCGCCTCAGCCACGCCGCCCCCTCTCGGGGGGGGGCGGGCCGCCTCAGCCACGCCGCCCCCTCTCGGGGGGGGGCGGGCCGCCTCAGCCACGCCGCCCCCTCTCGGGGGGGGGGCGGGCCGCCTCAGCCACGCCGCCCCCTCTCGGGGGGGGGGCGGGCCTACCCAGTCACGCCGCCCCCTCTCGGGGGGGCGGGCCTCCTCATTCAAGCCACCCCCTCTCAGAGGGGCAGGCCCCCTCAGTCACGCTGCCCCCTCAGGATGGGCGGGCCTCCTCAGTCAAGCTGCCCCCTCTCGGGTAGGGGGGCGGGCCTCCTCAGCCACGCCGCCCCTTCTAGGGGGGGCAGGCCTCCTCAGCCACGCCGCCCCCTCTCGGGGGGGGGTGGGCCGCCTCAGCCATGCCGCCCCCTCTCGGGGGGGGGGGTGGGCCGCCTCAGCCACGCCGCCCCCTCTCGGGGAGGTGGGCGGGCCGGCTCAGCCACGCCGCCCCCTCTCGGGGGGGCGGGCCTTCTCAGTCACGCCAACCCCTCTCCGAGGGGGCCGGCCTCCTCAGTCACGCCGACCCCTCTCAGGGGGGCAGGCCTCCTCAGTCACGCTGCCCTCTCGGGATGGGCGGGCCTCCTCAGTCACGCTGCCCCCTGATGGGGTGGGGGGCGGGCCTCCTCAGTCACGCCGCCCCCTCTAGGGGGGGCGGGCCTTCTCAGTCATGCCGAACCCTCTCCGAGGGGGCGGTCCTCCTCAGTCATGCCGACCCCTCTCGGGGGGGGGGCGGGCCTCCTCAGCCATGCCGACCCCTCTCAGGGGGCGGGGGCGGGCCGCCTCAGCCATGCCGACCCCTTGTCCAGGGTTCACCACAATGCTGCCCCCTTCTTCTCCGGGGTTCACCGTAATGCTGCCCCCTTCTCCGTTGCTCCCCACGCCCGCACTGGGGCTTGTCTTCAATGTCCCCTTCTCTGGGGCTTCTCAACTGCCCCTCTCTGGGGCTGGGGTCTATCTACCCTGACTGCTGTACCCTCACTTTCACTAGGGTTCTCACACTCCGCCGTGAGTCCCCTATGAGGCCTCCTCCAACCCCTAATAAACTCACCCAAACCACCAGTGTAACAAACGTAACACAAACTCAAGCCTCTTGGCTATGACTTAAACAAGCCACCTGGCTATAATCACAGTTTAGCCTACCGGTGTTCTTCATCCCACATCAGTGTCATGTGCTGCTCAGGCTTCTCTTCACTTCTGCAGCAGAAAGCTCCTTCCTCAACAGCTCCTGGCAGGAAACCACCTCTCACCTCAGCCTGTGATTTATATAGGAGCCAGGCCCTGCCCCTTTCAGTCAGCTGACCTCCTGGTTGCCCTGGCAACCCACAGCTGGGCTCCTTATTCCCTTCTAGGGCTCTTTCCCTGTCAGTTTCCCCCATTTAGGAGTAGGGCACCTCAGTGCCCTGTGACAAGTGTAAATTGAGTGAAAGACCTGGTCAGCAAAATAAAATAATGAGGGATTCAGTATCTTTTAAAGACTATGGGTCCATCTCTATTGACTTTAGTAGGAATTTAAGCATCCCTGTAGATCCCTAGTATTATAGTTATTTAGATATAGGAATTCAGAATGAAACAAAAGGAGGCAGGAACTGAACTTTCTTGAAAACTTTTTGCTGATGATTAACTTTTACTAGTGCAATTCAGTATCAGAGATTTCAGAGAAGGCACTGAAGGAACATGACACCACCTTACAAAACCTTTAGAGTCAGTTATAAGTAGGGGCCTATCTAATTCACAGATGTTTAGGGCTGGAAGAGTTCAAGAGATCATGAGGTCCAGCCCCCAAAAGGCTGCACTCTAGGTGAGGCTCAGACTCACAACCTCAGCATTTTTTAAGTACCACTCACTAACCTATTGCACCACAGGAGCAGACTATATATACTAACCCCTGATTTTATGGATAGAACGTGGGCCCAGGCAGCCATTTCATGGGTGAAGCACAGTGCCCCCTCCTAGTGGCCCCTCTCAGTGGCCAAGGGAGCCTAGTGACTTCACTCTCACTGCAGATTGGCTGCGGGTGCTGCCTGCCATAAGGTCCTCCCCCTCACCTCTGATTTGCCTTGTGGGCTGTCCATCATGCAGCCTCACCCCTTGCTGCCGATTGGTGGAGAGGTCTGGGGCTGCATGAGAGGACCTATTTGTGGCAGCTGTCTTGTGGCAGCCCTTTGAGTGAGCACTCCTCTCTTCCCACCTCTGCTTCAGCAAGCTACCACAGTGCTCGGTAAGCTCATGGATTTTACAGGTAATGTCAGATTTCATGGAATCTGTGAAATCCACAAAATCACAAGGTCAGTAGCTCCCTAGTCATAAGCCATGCTTGGATAACACTTTCTTTTTATTCACCTACTTCTGTAACTAAGGGTGCCTATACATGAGCAGGGAGGCTGCTCTGCTGCACTGAAATTCCAGCATATCAAAGCAGACTCAATTAATTGAGCCTCCTGGAATGTGGCAATTATTGTGACCCAGCATTCTCCCACATCTCATATATCAACATCCCTGTCCTTCAGAATGGTGGCGGGGGCACTTTATCTAAAACTTGTTCAATGAGATTTAGATAAATTGTCCCCGCCACCATTTTGAAGCATGGGAATGCTGACATATAAGATGCTCCTGGCTATGTAATTAGAGTGGGTCTTGGAGCCACTATAATTAAAGCACCTTCTGCCCACCTCCTGGGGCACATGTATAAATACCCTAAAGTTCTGAATCTGATACTTTATAAATCAGAGACAAACTCTTCAGAACAATTCAATCTATAAACTTACCAGGGGGGACCAGAGATGAATGGGTGAGATACTGTTTCCCTGAGCAGCTCCCGGAGTAACAAGGAATAACAGCCACAAGTTGATGGAGAGTAGGTTCAGGCTACACATCAGGAGGCACTACTTCACATTCAGGGTGGCTAGGGTCTGGAACCAACTTCCAAGGGAAGTGGTGCTGGCTCCTACCTTAGGGGTCTTTAAAAGGAGGCTTGATAATTACCTAGCCGGGGTCATATAAGCCCAGTATTCATTCCTGCCCAGGCCAGGAGGTCAGACTTGATGATCTGCTCAGGTCCCTTCTGACCCTACATCTATGAACCTAGGAACCTATGGTGCAAGGTAAGCCCATGACAGAAGAACCTGCCTCAGGGCATATGCACAGTGTACTTAAATCTATCAGTACAATTTTGACTGAAAAAGGGAACTTTGCAAGATCACAAATACCTTCTGATTTCAGTCTTCCTTTGCAATATTTAGTCTTCACTTTTGATCCCTCTTCAAATTAGCAAGTGCAAATATGAGAACCCTATATAGTTATTGAATCTCTTTCAAACTGTTAAAAAGTCAGATGCAAATTAAGACTTGGATCCAATTTTTATCTTACCTGAAATCATAATTATTCAGAAAAATGTGTGGAATGGAATTCTTGAAAGTGTTTCATGTTGGCCAAACTCTCATCTTACGGAAGTTGAAGGGACAGATTTAGGTTGACACTATACACCTTTGAAAATCTCACTCACAGGTGTATCCTAGGAACCCCAGATGATTTAGAATTAGCATGACATCTTTGAAGAGAAGTGTGTTTGTGACTTACTGATAGGTTGGAATCAAATTAAGGGCTGGATTTTTGCTAACTTTCATCAAAGTGAATCAGCTTTTACTGTGTGAGTTGTCTCACTGATATCCACAATGCGTAGGGGTAGCAGAATTACATAGTGTTCCTCCTTCTGAGTGGGTTGTAGATAATTCCTCTGTGCATTATTTATAAGTTCTTTTTATTGGAGTTAAAAGCAAAACCACAACAACTGACCTGTAATTAAAAATGTAGCAAGTAATGGACCAAAAACAGAGAAACACTATCCATGGGATTCATAGATTCATAGATTCATAGATGTTAGGGTCGGAAGGGACCTCAATAGATCATCAAGTCCGACCCCCTGCATAAGCAGGAAAGAGTGCTGGGTCTAGATGACCCCAGCTAGATACTCGTCTAACCTCCTCTTGAAGACCCCCAGGGTAGGGGAGAGCACCACCTCCCTTGGGAGCCCGTTCCAGACCCTGGCCACTCGAACTGTGAAGAAGTTCTTCCTTATGTCCAGTCTAAATCTGCTCTCTACTAGCTTGTGGCCATTGTTTCTTGTAACCCCCGGGGGCGCCTTGGTGAATAAATCCTCACCAATTCCCTTCTGTGCCCCCGTGATGAACTTATAGGCAGCTACAAGGTCGCCTCTCAACCTTCTCTTGCGGAGGCTGAAAAGGTCCAGTTTCTCTAGTCTCTCCTCGTAGGGCTTGGTCTGCAGGCCCTTGACCATACGAGTTGCCCTTCGCTGTACCCTCTCCAGGTTATCCGCATCCTTCTTGAAGTGTGGAGCCCAGAATTGCACGCAGTACTCCAAATGCGGTCTGACCAACGCCCTATAGAGTGGAAGTATCACCTCCCTGGACCTATTTGTCATGCATCTGCTGATGCACGATAAAGTGCCATTGGCTTTTCTGATGGCTTCATCACACTGTCGGCTCCTGTTCATCTTGGAGTCCACTAGGACTCCAAGATCCCTTTCCACCTCTGTGCCACCCACCAGGTCATTCCCTAGGCTGTAGGTGTGCTGGACATTCTTCCTCCCTAGGTGCAGCACTTTGCATTTCTCCTCGTTGAACTGCATCCTGTTGTTTTCTGCCCACTTGTCCAACCTATCCAGGTCTGCCTGCAGCTGTTCCCTGCCCTCCGGCGTGTCCACTTCTCCCCATAGCTTTGTGTCATCTGCAAACTTGGACAGAGTACATTTCACTCCCACGTCCAAGTCGCTGATGAAGACATTAAAGAGTATCGGTCCAAGGACCGAACCCTGCGGGACCCCACTGCCCACACCCTTCCAGGTCGAGACCGACCCATCTACCACGACTCTTTGGGTGCGACCCTCTAGCCAATTCGCCACCCACCGGACTGTGCAGTCATCCACATCACAGCCTCTTAACTTGTTCACCAGTATGGGGTGGGATACCGTATCGAAGGCCTTCCTGAAGTCTAAGTATACGACATCCACCCCTCCTCCTGTGTCCAGGCGTTTCGTAACCTGGTCATAGAAAGAGACTAGGTTGGTCAGGCACGATCTGCCCGCCACAAACCCATGCTGGTTTCCCCTCAGCATAATTTGTCCTGCCGGGCTCTCACAAATGTGAGCCTTGATAATTTTTTCAAATACTTTACCAAGGATGGAGGTGAGACTGACCGGCCTATAGTTGCCCGGGTCCTCCTTCCTCCCCTTTTCCAGTCTTCCGGGACTTGGCCTGTGCGCCACGAGCATTCAAATATTCCCGCCAGTGGCTCTGCAATGATGTTGGCCAGTGCCTTCAGCACCCTTGGGTGGAGCTCATCCGGGCCGCAAAGAACTCGTTGAGGAGTTCAGCCTTGTCCCCCCTGTCTGTCACCAATTGTTTCTACCCATTTAGCAGCGGTCCTATTCCTCCCTGGGCCTTCCTTTTACTCCCAATATATCTAAAAAAAAATTTCTTGTTGTCCTTTACTTGGGTTGCCATCCTCAGCTCCATTCGGAAAGGCACTGAGAATATCAAACAAAAAACAATAACCTGACTTGGTCAAAGTTACAAAATACTTTAATTATAACTTCCTGTTTGCATTTCCTTTGAACTTTATTGAAAAAAATAGTTCTAAGTGAAAGATGATTTTTTGTTTCAGCAGTGAAAAGAAGCTGTTTTCTTGTCTAACAATTATTGATGGAGCAGCTTGAAGAAGAAAGCTTTGAGTTGGAGGATGATATTTTGCACACATTCAACATTAAGGTAGTGTAATACAATAAAAAATAGATAGTTTGTGCAGTTCAGACTCCTGCCACCACAACCCAAACAAGAACAACTCACTGAAATAATTACGTTATTGAAGGAATTAGTTGAAACCACTCAGAAAGAAACAACTTCAGAGGCTTTGAAGTCATGTAAAGAACAGTCCTGGACAGGCAGGGCTGACACACCTTTGTTTGTCCCATAAGCAATGTCTGACAGATTCAGATCAGATGCAGTGGCAAAGCAGTAATGCACAAATAATCAGGAAACTGGATGCTAAACAGGCAACAAGATTTGAGTGAAAAGTACTGGGCTACACAAAATTCCTCAGCAGTACACAAGAAAAGAAAGCAAAATTGAAACCAGGCAGAGCTAAATTTAAAATTAGATGATGGCATGATTATAGAATCAGTAGAACAATGTCAGTGACAAGCAAAATGCTAAGGGAAGGTATTTAGACTGCACTGTCAGGATGCACAGACACCACAGAAGATGTTGCTTTCAGCTGAAATAAGTGAATTAATTTATCTAGTGGCACTGAACCTGAAACAAATGATATATAAAAATAGACAACAACTCATATCCAGAGATGACATTATGAAATTCCTTCAGCAAAGCAGCTACAAAATTACTATGATTGGATGTCTTCCAGGCTATAGGCTGCAAAGCAGGGGTGGGCAAAATTTGGCCTGCGGACTGGGTCCAGTCCATCAGGTTGATTTAATCCAGCTTTTGGGTACCCACTAATTGTGTGGTGCTTGGGGCTGGAGGAAGCATGGAGCTAGGGGCCCACACCCATGGGAGCAGGGAAGGCAGCTGGCTCTATTGTGTGGGGCTTCCCCCTGGTGGTGTGTGAGTCCCATGAGCTACAAGTGAGCCCTCTGCAATAGAAGTGGGCTGACCTGGCTCAGCTCCTTGCCACCATGTGCAGCTCCCAGACCTGGGCCTATGTGCCCCCTGAACTTGCATGGGCCATGGACAGTGTGAGGGCCCACTGCCTGCTGCTGCTGCTGCTGCTGGCAGTGGTGGGGGTTGTGTGCCATGAGGGTAAGCATGTAGAGAGGGTCCCCACAACCCCCACCCCTCCTCACACCCGACAGATCCCACACATACCCACACCCTGCCCTCCCTCACATACCCTCATAAACCCCACAGACACATCCACCCACATACATACCCCACCATACACAGGTTGCTGGTTGTAGCCATGTTGGTCTAAGGACATAGGCAGACAAAGTTCTTTGGGTAGATGTGATATATTTTATTAAACTAACTAAATAGTTGGAAAAGTTGTTCTTTGCAAGCTTTGAGACACAAACACCCTTCTTCAGGCATAGGGAGAGTCTGGTGGCATTTTGTATGCTTTCCTGCATAGGATAGAAGCCAATATGCAAAATGTAGGTCTGAAAATGCAAATGTGTGGCAGTGAGGATCAGAGGGAATGGGAGACAGTAGGTGTGAGACAGGTAGGTTGGAGAGAGAAAGGGGAATGTTGAAATGGTGCTAGAATGTAGCTGGTAAAATGCAAACAGATTACCTGGGGTTATAAGATGGCAGGCAGCTTATAATGTGCCATAAATCCAATGTCTATATTTAGTCCATGATATTTTGTAGCTAGTTGATTTATGAAGTGAAGTCCATAGGCTCATCTATGAAAGGATTAGAACTGAGAGACTGGAGAGAGAGTGATTATCTTGTGAGAAGTATTATGCAATCACCTGTATATACGCTATGCAAACACCCATAAATCACCCATACATAAAATTAAAATACATTATATTAGATGTTTGACTTTTAGTATACAATTTGATTTTTTTTCTGGTACCAAGATGACAAACTCCCTCCTCCCCCTTCCAAAGGGATGCCTTTTGGGGGTAAGGGGTGGGACTTCTGGCAGCAAAAGACAGGGGTGGGAGTTGTAGTCCCAAGATGGCAACCAGGGAGAGCAGGGCATCTGTCAAGGGGCAGGGCTACTGTTGTGGCTCTCAACACAACTCATTAAGTGGCCCTCCAGCCATAATAATTTCCCACCCCTGCTGTAAAGCAAATGCTTAATGCACCTGTCATATTCCAATGGAAACATAATATAAGTAATGAAGCAAATGGAAAAATAAGATATTATTCCTCAAGTCCCAGAGCCTACAAGTTGCTTAAGTAGCATTGAGAAGCCAGTCTAGAATCAAGCAACCTAAACAGAGCACTAAAAAGAACTTACTGTCTGAAGAAGAAATACTACCTGACTAGGCTAAAGCAAAAATATTCTCAGCACTTGATGCTGAAGATGGATATTGGCAAGAGTTACAGAAAAAGGAAAGCATGTATCTCAGCACCTTTTGGACACTAGATGCTTTGGCAAAGTGGTGATAGATAATGACCCCAGTATGATTTGTCTTCTAGAGCATGCGTGCCACAAGTGATAAGTGCAGCCTCTGTGTGTGGCACATGGCTGACCAGGGAGGGAGCAGCAGATATACTAGGGAGCAGAAAGCAGAGAAAAAATCAGGCAGGAGGCACAGTGCAGGGAGCAGAAAGCAGAGCAGTGGATGGGACAAGGGAAGAGGATTAAAGAAGCACTTAAGGAAGGCATGGGGCTTATTTTGTGGTATACTTGCTAAAAAGATTGGCCTCTAGTTCTCTAGAGAGACCCAAGGAAATAAATCTGAAATAGAATAAAACCAAAATGAGACTACAATTGAGTACACTACCAAGAGGTACTTGACTTTCAAAGACTATGACTGGCCCTGCTTCCTGATACAAAAGCAGTACAGTAAACACTTATTCCTAATGATATTATTTCAGAGACTGTAAGCATTTCTTCTAAGCCCCTCAATTATGTTTACTGACCAAGGTAAGCAGTAGGATAACAAGGAGTAGTGAGCACGGCACCAGCCCCAGGTGCTGATTTAGAGGGAGCACTGGAATGGCAGCTCCCAAGGAGCCCATGCTGCAGAAGCTGCAACCAGCAGTACACAGGAGCCTGTCTCAGACACAGCAGCAGCAAGTGGAGTATGGTAAGCCTATGCCATAGCAGGTAAGACTCTGCCCACCCTCCACTCTGATTCTTGGTATGACATGCCCACCCTGTTCTGCCATGTGTTGATTATGTTTCTTCCCACCCTATTAAAAAAACTCAGTTTTCCTGGGTTGGCAATCCTGTTTGACTGAGGCAATAGATTTAAATTGTGCTGCCCCATAGTGTATCCTGCACAATTTTGTCACCTCTCCCCCCTCCCCCCCAGTCCACTTCCTAGCCTTACCCTTGCTGGCTCAGGTTCTGGCATAGACCCCCAAAGAAAGCCTGAGACCCAACAGTATTACAGACAGCCTGGGATTCAACAGCAGCAGCACATGGCTGAGAGAATGTTCCTTGCACTCTCACTTGTTGGCAGTGAAACCACAGTGTCCCTATGACCTGGTTATGGTCAGTTCCAGAAAGTACTGGAACCGGTCACCTTTTGAATGGGTGACCCAGTTCTGTTTGTACGCATTCTCAGTTGAAACATAAGTTTTGGTGAGAGGTCCCTGAGATATTTTGAGAGACACAAATTGTTACTTCTGAAAGGATAAGTATAGGACCATGTGCAGCAGAATATGCTAAGTGCACAGGTGTCATGTGCACCCATATGGTGAGTGGTGCATTGTGTGAGTGACAACTGCCTTTCAGTGAGTATGTAAAAGTTAATCATACCTGGGAAGGGTGTGATCAATAGGATGTGGGTGTAAGCAATTGTGTGAGATAAGTGAGGGAAGAGACCAAGTGTGCAAGTGATCTATTGAGTGTACTGTTGGTGTGGTTGTCCAGGGGACACTAACCTGAGGTGGGGCCACCATACTACTAAGTATGAGATGAGTGACCATTTGTGTGTAGCAACTGTGAGCGTGACTGAGATGAGTGAGGACCAGGGTGGTCAATACCTTGTCTGAGTGTCAGAACTGAGTGATCAATCATCATGTGTCAGAGTGGGTACAGACCAGAGTGGTCATTCCCCTCTGGGTGTATGTTGTGTTTGGGTGAGGTCGTGGAAGGATAATATCCCATGAATGTTTGTAAGTGTGTTGTGTGCCTGTCTGCATGTGGTGAGCCTGATTGCTCCTTAGCACCACCTAGGTTGAGCTTGGTACTGATGGTTATTTGTTGTAGTGTGTTGAGGAACATATTGCTTTGTTATTATTGGACCTTGTTTGTTGTTTAATTCTTGTTGTATTGCTGTTTTTCCAATATATGGTTATTTACTCCTTCCATTGTGTCACTTGGGTCACATCCTATGTACCTTATCCCACTGATATTTTCTGTCATCCAATCCTCTTCCAATATTTGAAATGACTTCTGTGAGTCTGAATCAAAACTAATGCAGGGGAGCAGAGGAATTTCCTTTTGTACCCTGGGCTATCCCTGAGACTCACAGCAGCTAAGGCAAGGGGTTGGGGTGAGGAAGAATTCCTCTCAGCTCCCTGGTGGTGCCTGGGGCTGGGGGACTCTGGTTTGGGGTGGGGGAACCCCCCCAAGGTGGGAGCTTTCTGGTGCCCCCACACTGGGCTGCATGGGCAGACACCTAGCCTGGAGGACTTCTTTCTCCCTCCTGGGGCAGTTGCTGAAGCAATCAGCAGCTGGAAAGGGGGAGGGGGAACTCCCCTCAGCTCCCCTGGGCTGTCTGTGTGCTCCTCCAAGGTGGGCCAGCACCCAGGCAGGGAGCTTCTTTACCCCCTGTGCAGGGACAGCAGGGGTTTGGGGACACTTGGATGAGCTGGAAATAGCCAGAAGCCTGGGAGATGTAGTTTAGTACCCTCTGTCTACTGGACTGGGTTAGTGCAGGCCTCCCCTGCCTTTCCCAATTGAAAATTGAATGTCAGTTCAGTTGTTTATCAGTTTAACCCCAGATACTTCTTTGCAGTACTACAGTCTAGCCAGTCATTCCCCACTCTATATTTGTGCATGCAATGATTTTGTCCCAAACACAGGACTTTTTATTTGTTCTTGTTGAATCTCATCTGATTGACTGCAGATTATTTTTCCAATATGTCCAGTTCATTCTGTATCCTAGTCCTATTCTCTAGAGTATCTGCAATTCCACTCAATTTGGTGTCATCTACAAATTTGTTAAGTCTGAATTCAATACCATGATCCAAACCATTAATGAAAAATGGAATGATAGTGAACCCAGGGTGGACCTTACTTGATACCTCCTTCCAGCTAGACATTGAGCCATTGATGACTACTCATTGAAGTGGGGATTTTGACTGGGTGTGACAGTACTTCTTCTGGGACTTAAAGCCAAGGGTTTCCAGATAGAGGACCATGCCCCTCTGCTTAAGATCAGACTAATCACTATATTTGAGTTTGAGATGGAATTTTTCCCCATGGTCAGACTGATATGAACTGTGCACAGTTTTGTGCAGGTTTTTGCCTCACTGTCCCGCAAGTTGTCTTCCACATTTATTCTCAATCAATTCCTCCATGTTTGTAAGCAGCAAGTGAAAAAGAGCTTCTCCACTAGTTAACCTCTCTACCATCTGTATCAAAAAGTTATCCCCAACATACTCCAAGAATTTGTGCATTGCTGTGTTTCCCTCTCAGCAGATGTCTTGATAATTAAAGTCCTTCCCAGACAACTGGGTCCTGTGATTTGGAAACTTCCATCAGTAATTTAAAGAAGGTATTGCCCACCTCCTCCTCATGGCTTGGTTGCCTGTAGCAGATACCTACCATGGCATCCCCGCTGCTGCTTTCCCCTCTGACCTGTACCCAAAAGCTTTCAACAGATCAACTTTCCATTTCATACTGCATGTCCAAATATGTGTACATCAATTTTATATAAGTCAGAGCCTTCTCCTTTTTTCCCCTGCCTGTTTTCTGAACAACCTATTCCTATCCCTGACCATGCTATAGTCATGTGAACTATCCCACCATGTCTCCATAACCGCAATTACTTCATAATTCTGTACTTTTACTAAGACCACCAATTCTTCCTATTTGTTTGCCCATGCTTCCCACATTAGTATATAAACATTTCAGGTATCTAGCTGATTGTTCTGTCTTCTTCTTGAGAACATTGCTAAGGCTTCCACTATTGCTTCCCCTTACTAAGTCTTTATCCATGTTTCCAGGCTCTTCATTTACCTCTGGGCTTTTTTCTTCATCCCCTGGTAAATATAGTTTAAAGCCCTCCTTAATAAGTTAGCAACCCTGAACACAAAGTAAATACTTCTCTCTCTTCATCAAATGGACCCTGACTCTTCCCAGTAGTCCATTTTCTTGGAACACCACCCCATGGTCCAAGAAGCCAAAGCCCTGCTGGTGACACCATCTACACAGTCAGGTATTGATATCTAGGATGTGTCTATTCCTTGTTGGGCCTTTATCCTTGACTGGAAGGATCAACAAGAATACCACCTGGGTCCCCATACCCTTCTCCATTGCACCCAGAGCCATGTAGTCACTTCTGATCTGCTCAAGGTTGCCCACATGGTGGGCATCATGAGAGAGTAGTCAGAGAGCTGGATGAGACTGAGCAACCTTTCTATGACATCTCTTGGATGTAGGCTCCTGGCAGGCAGCAGACCTCCAGAGGAATCAGATCAGGCCAGTAGATGGATACCTCCATGCTCTGGAGGAGGAAGTCACCAACCACCATCACCTTTCACTTCCTCTTTAGCAGTGGTCTCAATCCTCCCTACCTTAGGGATACATGGCTTGGCCTCCCCTGCCACTGAAGAGGGCTCCTTCTCATCCAATGCCAGGGCTTCATACCTATTCTCCAGCTGAATGGCCATAGGTCCAGAACAGGTGCACTATCTGTTGCCAGAGGTGGCAAGCTGCCAGCTTCTACTTCCAGAGTACCTACGTGAAGACTGTCCTCCCTGGCTGTCCCACTTCCATGATGCATAAGGCCTCATGTTCATGGATGCTCTGAACCTATCCACCTATTCCTGTAAGTCTCTTATCTGATTTCTGAAAGAATGCACCAGGACAAAACTTTCTTAATGCAAGCACTCCCAATCTGACTACCCCTTGCAAGGACATGCAAGCCACAGTCCCTGCAAAGGTGGACCAGAACCTGGGTGGAAGGCTCAATGGTCAGTGACCCCCCACTAGACATAGCCCACACAGGCATAGGCAGTGTCAGGGACTTTATGACTGTGACATTTTCCAGCCATCCTGTTGATTCTTCTGCTAGCTCCTTCTTCCTCTTCTGCTGCTACTTCCTGAAAAAAACTCCCTTTTCCTTCTTTACCTGATTTGACTCAGCAAGCTTACAGTGAAGGAAGGTTACAAAGAAGAAAAGTATCCAGGCAAATTCCCCAGCAAACTCACAACTTAAACTACCCTGTTTGCTGGTCTGTTTGCTGATCCTGTGTAGAGCCCATCTTTAAGTTCTGTTTTGTTTTTTGTTTTTTTAACAAAAAAGCAATGAATTTTCTTTCAACTTTGCCATAAAAGCAAAAATGTTGTTTTTTCAAATAGTTTTTCATGTTCTTGTTGCCCTGAGGGGTCAGGCCAATGCTCAAGATCTCAATATTGTGCTGTTAGAAAGGAAGGCATGGTGTACAATTGCATGTATACAAAACACACACAAATCAATTAGGTGCACACACACACACACACACACACACACACACACACATCCAAACGAGCCTAGGCACATGTATACTTAATCACCAATTCAAGCACAGACACTATACACCCCAAAAGTTAGACACAGACCACTAATTCGTATATCATGCACACAATGCCATATATATATGGGCTCTACACACACACACACACAGATACAAACACTAGCAACTCATATTCAAAATAACCAGTCTAGGTTCATGCACACCTATCACCAGTTTAAGCCCATACATGCTATACACACCAAATTTAGACAGAATCAGTTACCAGTTACCAACACCTGCACATCCAATACACACACATGGATTACTAATTCATATACCACACACACACACACACACAATGATATCTATCTATATATATACATATATGTGTATTCACTAATTTACACACATACGACCCACCTACACATACACACAAGTGAGTTCCTAAGTTGGGTATTGTGATACGTATGTATGTATGTGCTTGGTGTACTTGGGATACCTGGGGAAAGGCTAAGGTAAGAAAGTAGAAGTATAGGGAGTGAAAGTTGCTGGAAATGAAAGTCACCGGGACCAGGATTAGAACCAGAAGACTAGAAGGGCCTGGGCTGAAGAACTGAGGCTGGGGGTAACTTTAGGTTAATTGATCTTAATTGATTAAAAGACAACACCCAAAGCCTGCAGAACAGGGAAGCATGCCGGCACAGAGTCTGGGATTGGAGCCAGAGCTATGGGGGAGCTGAAAAGGTAGATGGGGAGAGGGGAAAATGGGACTAAGGGAAAGTGTGGGTGTTAAAGAGGGGCTCTGGGTGTGGGGAGCCAGAGGATGGCTCTGGGGCAGCTAGAGAAGTTGCAGGGAGCGGCAGTAGGTGCTGGAAGCTGGAGAAAGGCTCCAGTGGCTGAAGAAAACTGCAGGACAGCTAAGAGGAGCTGGGAAGCTGCAGGAGGGTGGGGGGAGGATTACAGAAGGTGCCAGGAAAGCCTAAAACCAGAGAGGTGGACAATGGAAAATTACAGGAAAAGCAACAGGTGGCAGAACAGCAGGAAAGCAGAGAAAGGCAGCAGATGAAAAGGGAAAAGGCAGTAGGAATTGAGAGGAGATCAGGAAACTAGTGGAGAGGGGTGGGGGCTAGAGCTGAGAAAGAGAGAGAGAGAATGAGGCTGGAATTTAAGATAAGGAAGGGACTGGGATTCAGTAAAACATTACCCAACTCTGGGTTGCAAATGACAGTGGTTTTATTGAACAGAAGAGATGGTGACACAATATCAATTTGGTTCCCTTGCACCCATAGATTCATAGATGTTAGGGTCGGAAGGGACCTCAATAGATCATCGAGTCCGACCCCCTGCATAAGCAGGAAAGAGTGCTGGGTCTAGATGACCCCAGCTAGATACTCATCTAACCTCCTCTTGAAGACCCCCAGGGTAGGGGAGAGCACCACCTCCCTTGGGAGCCCGTTCCAGACCTTGGCCACTCGAACTGTGAAGAAGTTCTTCCTAATGTCCATTCTAAATCTGCTCTCTGCTAGCTTGTGGCCATTGTTTCTTGTAACCCCCGGGGGCGCCTTGGTGAATAAATACTCACCAATTCCCTTCTGTGCCCCCGTGATGAACTTATAGGCAGCCACAAGGTCGCCTCTCAACCTTCTCTTGCGGAGGCTGAAAAGGTCCAGTTTCTCTAGTCTCTCCTCATAGGGCTTGGTCTGCAGGCCCTTGACCATACGAATGGCCCTTCTCTGGACCCTCTCCAGGTTATCCGCATCCTTTTTGAAGTGTGGCGCCCAGAATTGCACGCAGTACTCCAACTGCAGTCTGACCAGCGCCCTATAGAGGGGAATTATCACCTCCTTGAACCTATTCGTCATGCATCTGCTGATGCACGATAAAGTGCCATTGGCTTTTCTGTTGGCTTCATCACACTGCCGGCTCATGTTCATCTTGGAGTCCACTAGGACTCCAAGATCCCTTTCCACCTCTGTGCCACCCAGCAGGTCATTCCCTAGGCTGTAGGTGTGCTGGACATTCTTCCTCCCTAGGTGCAGCACTTTGCATTTCTCCTTGTTGAACTGCATCCTGTTGTTTTCTGCCCACTTGTCCAACCTATCCAGGTCTGCCTGCAGCTGTTCCCTGCCCTTCGGCATGTCCACTTCTCCCCATAGCTTTGTGTCATCTGCAAACTTGGACAGAGTACATTTCACTCCCTCGTCCAAGTCGCTGATGAAGACATTAAAGAGTATCGGTCCAAGGACAGAGCCCTGCGGGACCCCACTGACCCCATACACACACACACAGATGCACACACAATGGCAGCATGGGTTAGAGAGGCTTGATGCAGGGGCTGAAGTCCACTGAAGTCCAGGAGGAGAGAGAGAGACAGAGAGAGAGTCCAAATTGTAGGAGGAGGTGTGCAGGCAATATCTACATATCCAGTCTGGAAAGGGGTCCTTGTCCAGTAGGTGTTGTCCAGAGGGGGGTCACTGGCAGGGCCTCTGGGTGGATAGGTGGTGTGGCATGGTGCTGGTCCAGATGGAGAGAGCGTCCCAGTGGGTCTGTCTTCACTGCCCCTTTTTATAGGAGCAGACTTTTTGTGACCCTAGTGACAGGAGGCATGCCCAGGCAAGGGTCAGCCCCTGGCATACTGAGCATGTGTGCTCCATGCAGGGATGTACAGTTTCAGGTGTCTGTAATGGTGAGAGTTGCTGGTTTTGCAGGGTCATTTGTCTTTCAAATGCTAGTCTTGTCTCTGTTCCTGAGTGAGGTCTGTGGTTCCTGGGTGAATCAATGCGAGGTGTTGGCCCACTCATTACAGGCCATTCAGTAGAGGCCTGCTACCATTGTATTTCAGTCATTCCCAATCACACTCATTCATCCGGGAACCAATTTACATGGGAGGGATACGTGACTTATATAGTTGTAACACAGGGGATGCCCAGGCAGAGGACAGAAGATGGAGGCTTGCCCTATAAAATGAAAACTTGACCTGACTTTGGTTCACTTACAAACACAGGCCTAAATCATACGATATCCATATGAAACAATAAAAATCAATATGAAAATGATAATAATACAATAAACAACAGTAAAAATCAATAGATAGGAACCTAATAGTAATACAATATAAAACAGTGGATATCCAAAACCAAAAACTTGTTACCAAAATAAAAATGTTTAAATCTTATCCTACGTCTGAGCTCACTTATACTTATCTATAGGGAATAGAGAGGGAGAGAAAAAGTCAGAAATGGTTGGGGAAGGGGAGGGAATGCATTTTAAAATAAATTAAGAGAGAAAAACTGGGGGTGTTACTACTTTCTGATAATTCAAACACATTTAAAATAGACTGTGTTATGTAATAAGAATAACCCTAAAGTGTACACTATAGTGTAACACAAAAAACATTTTATATAGAAATTAATCACATCCCATCTCCAGGCTTTAGAAAATGGCCTTACTTCTGTGCCTTGAAGACCACAACCTTAAAAGCTTGTAGCAGATAGAGAGTAAATTGATTAAAAGAGAAAATATCTTGGTTACGTCTACATGAGACACTTACTTCACAGCAGCTCATTACTACTGTACTGTAGGCTATTACTGCTGTGCAGTAGTGTTGTGTCATGGCTCATGCCCAGCCGTGCTACTGTTCAGTACTAATGACCTATCATGCATTAGTAATGAGCTACTGTGCATTAGTAATGAGCTAATGCGTAGTAACCATCACCAGGCAACCATACCTGGACATTACTGCGCAGTCATTTAGTGCTGGTTATGCAAGTACTAAATGACTGCATAGTAACAACTGCATAGTCAATGTCTTATGTAGTTTTGGGGTAAACCTCAAAACTGAACCTTTCAGATTGATCCTTGATTCTCATGAAACGTCATTTAGATGGAGGTGTTTACAAGATGGAATAGTACACAATTAGCCTCCAACTTGCACTAAGATACAG
Organism: Alligator mississippiensis; assembly: GCF_030867095.1. NCBI lineage: Eukaryota > Metazoa > Chordata > Crocodylia > Alligatoridae > Alligator > Alligator mississippiensis. The sequence goes on along the minus strand of NC_081827.1, from coordinate 133,013,265 downwards.
AGATATTAATCTTCTGTCAGTATTTCCAGCAGCATCACTGGTACATGCTCTATGTGGGATGAGCACTTCATGCCAGAGGCATAGCAAGGCAGCTCTGCCCTGCAGGTATCTTCAACACAGGGGCAGTGCCAGACTGCCACTGAGCTTATCCTAATGGTGCAATTAGTCCCTCTCAAAAGTAGCACCGGGGGCTGCTGCTTGAGCATTCTCTCCACAGTTTTGCTACCTCTTTATGCCCAACTGTGTAGTGGACTTGTCCAAGGAGCCCAAGTGATGTAGGAGCTGAAATCCCATTGCAATTTTAATGGGAGTTGAGTGCCTAATTCCCTTGGGATTTATTGAAAATGGCCTAAATTCTCAGCTATAGGACTATAAACATCTGCGATAAAGAATTATTATTTAAGTAAAAATTTTTGCTAGCTTAGCTTTTTCATGCTTCCATATGCATTATTTCCCCCCAATATTATTTTACTTCTTCACAGGCTATGACCTGATTTCTCTGTATTGCAAGATCTTACCACTTGCTTACTGACTTCCTTCTGTCTTTATGTTCTCTTTTCTCATAAATCAATGAAGCAGAAGACATAAGAGCAATTCAAAGTAGTTATAACTATCCAATTGAATCCCTAATTATTTTAGAAAATGGAGCAGATTTTTAAATATTTAATAGAATTCACTCTGCCTTTTAACCATTCTCTCCTATGGGGAAAAAAAAATCATGAAATATGAATATACCTGTGTAATGTTTTGCAGGCACTAGTAACTGCTGTATCTTAGTCATATTTCTGCACCCAGCTTTTGTGCAGATGCCATAAAAATACTTTGTGGATTCTAAATGTCTCACATACATTTCAGTGCCCTATTTTGAGTAATAAAAGTATCCAGAAAAAGAGTGGTTGTAACAGGGAACTCTAGCCCTGTTACTAGACAGCAGAGTAGCCCCTTTAAGGAAAGAGTCTTCAGAGTGCAGCCTGCCCGCTGAGTAGAGGTTAAAGGGTAGCACCAGTCAGTTGACTGGGAGGTTGTCACATGACCAGAAGAGAACTCAGGCCAGAGCTATAAAAGGTCTGTGTTGAGCCAGATGGGAAACAGCCAGCCCAAGCTGAGGTGGAGTATGGACTCGTGAATGCTCAGGAGACCAAAAAACTCCCCAAACCCAGCTCGGAAGGCCAGGGCACAGGGCAGTGTGTCCTGGAGAGAAAAAGCCAAGGGGAAAACAGGCACATTTGCCTCTATTATTTTTTCTCCTTTCTTATAGCCTAGTGGCTTAGCATTCATGCTGTAGATTAAACTGGTGGTTTGGGTTTGGGACTGTAGGGGATGTTTTTCAGATTCCTATTAGTGCCTGAGAGGCACACGATAGCCTTGAGCCCTACTAGGGGCAGGGTTCAGGCCTAGGCAGTTACTGAGCCCCGAGTATCCAGAGGGACACAGGGGCCTGGGACCTGGTGTAAATGCGGGTTAGAGTCTCAAAACCAGGCCTGATACAGTGGGCCTAAGCTAGATGGCCTAGCTCAAGTACAAAGCAGAGGCCAGAGAGGCCAAAGCCCCAGCAGCGATGACAGTAATATCTGTGAGGCATAGGCACATTGTAGAGGTGGTATGGAGTTGTGCAATTAACCCTTAAGGCAGGAACTCTCCACTGCATGTCTTCTTTGGAGCAATGACTGAATCTGGGAAGCCCTGGGGCAGCCTTCTCTTTGAGAAACAAAAAGAAACATCACGATATAGCGGGTAAGTAAAGGGGAGACTGTTCCCAAGAGTGGAGTGAAATAAGGGGGTCTCTGGAGTGCCTCCAGGGGTTCTCAACTGCCCTGGGGATAGCACCCTGTTACAGTGATCAAAATGAATGGATCATAACACCTGATCCCCGAAGGTAAGTGGGGCAGAGGGACCTGGCACAGCTGACCCGGATCCAGAGGGGAAGCCCCCCGGATCCCTTTTGCTAAGCCGGTAGGGAGCTGCGCTCCTGAGCTGCGCCACGTGAACAGAAAGCACAAACAGGCATGCTGTGTAAGAGCATGCCAGGGTTTGCGCCAGTGTTCGCGCTGGAGGGTGGGCAGGAAGGGCCAGGAGGGAGACTCCTGCAAGGGTAGGGTGAAGGCACCACACAAAACTCTAAGTAAACAGCAACTTATACAATGGTGTGGACCCAGAGTGCTGCTAGAGCCCCTGCCTGGGACTTGTCTGAGGCCTCCACCCAGACACAGCCCATGGGGGGGCTGGTGTCCACCTGCCCCCCGGCCTGCGGGGGATGTCCAGCAGGGCTGGGGGGGCAGGGAAATGGGGGCCCACACACCTGTCCTGCAGGCACCCGTCTTAGGGCCCTGGAGGCATAGGTGAGGGAGCACCAGGAAGAGGTTAGTAGGCTGAGGGGAATCAGGGAGGTGGAGGATGAAATTGATGGTTATTTCCTTTCCCTGCAGGACCATGCACACAAAGAAGAATCACCCTGGGAGGTGCCCTCCACTGCTGAGTGGCAGACGGTCACAACCAGAACCAGGACTGCTCACAGCAAAGCAGTACCAGTTCCTCCAGTCCAGCTGGATAACATGTCCGAGGCCCTGGCAACACTGCAAGAGAAGGAAGGAGAGGAGGAAACCTCCACTGAGAAGGCAACCCCACTCTCTTCATGCTCTGAATAGGGTGAAGAAGCCAAGCAGACCCAGAGGAGGAAGTGTTGAGTGATTGTCATAGGCGACTCCATCCTGAGAGGTACGGAGGGCCCCATCTGTCGCCAGAACCCCTCAACACATGAGGTGTACTGCCTCCCTGGAGCAAAGATTCGGGATGTGACGGGGATGATCCAGACCATCATCCAGCCCACCGATTACTACCCCATGGTCCTAATCCATGTGGGTCCTAATGATGTGGCCAGGAGAAGCCCTGATCACCTGATGACAGACTACCATGCTCTGGGGTGTGTGCTGAGGGACATAGGAGCACAAGTGGTATTCTCCTCTGTCCTACCAGTGAGCGGACGTGGAAGACAACATGAGACCTGCATCAGAGAGATCAACTGGCGGCTTTGGGAATGGTGTCTGGAGGCAGGCTTCAGCTTCCTAGACAATGACCCGCACATCACAAGGAGAGACATGCTTGGGTGGGATGGGCTTCACCTTTCCCCCAAAGGTAAACGTGTGTTCTCTTCTAGGTTGGCAGATCTCCTCCGGTGGGCTTTAAACTAGGTTTGTCAGGGGACAGGGAAGATGAGGGCGGAGGAAGCCTTGAACCAAAAAAACAAGAGACAACCACAAGAAAAGCTCAGCCTGGACCAATGATGAGCAGAATGAATACCCAGGTAAGCAACTGAGGCCCAGGCAGTACTGAGATTAGAGGGCCAGTGCACACATCTTCAGAAGGCCACAAACGCCTCTACAGAAATGCTCATAGTATGGGGAACAAGCAGGAGGAACTTACCCTCCTGCTAGCTGACACCAAGCCAGACATAGTGGAACTCACAGAAACATGGTGGGACCCAATGCACGACTGGGCGGTGAATATCAAGGGCTATAGGCTGTACAGGAGGGACAGGACAAGGAGGAAAGGTGGGGGTGTGGCGCTCTACATCAAGGAGGAATACACATCCTCATCTAGTAGCACAAGCTCAGATGAGGGGCACACTGAAGTGCTCTGGGTTAGAATACAAGGGAGTCTAGGGGAAAGGGACTCAATTGTGGGAGTCTACTACAGGCCACCTAACCAAGGGGAAGAGCTAGACCGGGAATTCTTAAGTCAGCTCACGGAGGTAGTTAGGTCAAAAGACGTGGTCATCATGGGGGACCTGAACTTTCCAGACATCTGCTGGGAAGAGCAGTCAGCCAGGTCTGACCACTCATGTAGGTTCCTAGCCAAGTTATAGGACCTCCATCTAACTCAGGAGGTGCACAGCCCCACCAGGGGAGATGCCTTGTTGGATCTGGTGCTGGCCACAGGCGAGGACCTCGTGAGGGGGCTGCGGGTGCTCGACTACCTGGGCGACAGCAATCATCGCCTGCTGGAATTCACCATCCAGTGCAAGGTGGCAAAAGCCAGCAGCAAGACAGCAGCCCTGGACTTCAGGAGGGTGGATTTCAATGAGGTAAGAAGAATAGTTGGGGAAGTACTGAGGTCCCGGAGGGGAGGGGAGTCGGGTGTCCAAGAGGAGTGGTCGTTCCTTAAGGAGATGAGCCTCCATGCCCAAAGAGAGGTAATCCCAATAAGGATCAAAGGGGGCAAGAGGGCGCAAAAGCCCCCATGGCTCACCAAAAGCATATGGGAAAATCTCCTGGCCAAAAGGGAGGCGCACACCCAATGGAAGGGAGGGGCCATCACCAGGATGGACTTTACCTCAGTTGCTCAGGGCTGCAGGGGGGCAGTCAGGAAGGCCAAGGCAGAGATGGAACTGGAACTAGCTACCCAGATCAAGGACAACAAAAAGTCATTTTTTAAATACATAGGGGGCAAAAAGAAGGTACTGGGTAACTTGGGGCCACTGCAAGACACGCTAGGAAATTTGGATGACGCACTAGACGACAAGGCTAACCTATCTAACGATTTGTTTGCCTCCATTTTCCTGAGCAGGAACCAGATCAGCCCGTCCACTGGGACCCCCTCAGGCTCCAAGGGAGGCACACCCAGGCCTAGGGTCAGTGAGGATATAGTCAGGGAACTTCTGGAGGGACTGGACGTACTTAAATCAGCTGGTCCTGACAACCTCCACCCCAGAGTGCTGAGGGAATTAGCAGAGGTCATTGCGGGACCCCTGGCACAGCTTTATGAGCAGTTGTGGTGCTCTGGAGTGGTGCCAGAGGACTGGAAAAGGGCCAATGTGGTCCCCATTTTCAAAAAAGGGAGGAAGGAGGACCCAGGGAACTATAGGCCAGTTAGTCTTACCTCGATCCTGGGTAAGCTTTTTGAGAGAATTATCCTGGCGCATGTCCACGAGAGGCCAGCAGGGGAGATTATGCTTAGGGGCAACCAGCATGGGTTCATTAGAGGCAGGTCCTATCAGACCAACCTGGTGGCCTTCTATGACCAGGTCACAAAATCCTTAGACGCAGGGGTAGCAGTGGATGTAGTTTTTCTGGACTTCAGGAAGGCCTTCGACACTGTCTCTCACCCCATTCTCATTAAAAAACTAGGGGACTGTGGTGTTGACACCTACACAGTCAAATGGGTCGCTAACTGGCTGGAGGGCTTGCATGCAGAGAGTAGTGGTGGATGGGTCATTTTCGACCTGGAGGGATGTGGGCAGTGGGGTCCCCCAGGACTCAGTCCTTGGACCTGCACTGTTCAACATCTTCATCAGTGACTTGGACAAGGGGGTAAAAAGCACCCTATTCAAATTTGCTAATGACACTAAGATGCGGGGGGAAGTGGGCATGCTAGAAGGGAGGAACAGGCTGCAATCGGACCTAGACAGGTTACAGGAGTGGGCAGATGAGAAAAGGATGGGTTTAACACTGACAAGTGCAAGGTGCTGTACCTGGGGAGGAAGAACCAGAAACATACCTACAGGCTGGGGAACTCCCTTCTTGTCAGTGCAGAGGCAGAAAAGGATCTTGGAATCATTATTGATGCCAAAATGAACATGGGCCACCAGTGTGGGGATGCAGTCAGGAAGGCCAACCACACCTTGTCATGCATCCACAGATGCATCTTGAGCAAGTCCAAGGAGGTGATCCACCCCCTCTATGTGGCACTGGTCAGGCCGCAGTTGGAGTACTGTGTCTAGTTCTGGTCCTGGGCATGACCTAAAAATGCACGCTGCCGGGGATGGGTGGCCTAGTGGTGTGGGAGCCCCCAAGAAATGCCAGGCCAGTTACCACTCCAGTGAAAGGTGGGTTGGCGTGCCTTAATCCCAGCTCCCACAACTGGGTGGGCAATCCCATAGTAGGGCCCAAGAAGCTGGACCAATGTAAGAGTGTGGTCTAGTTGCTCAGAAGTCTGAATTGAAGCACCCTTGACTGGTCAAAGCTGGGGCCAGGACCAAAAGGGTCAAAAGGGCCAGGGGCCCACTATTAGGGATGCCCAGAGCCAATGGTCTGGGATTCTGATGTTGCACATGGACTTAATTGGCACCTAATTAATTAGGATCACTTAATGGGTGGCTTCTCCTTACAGTCCCGAGGAGGTGGTCTTTGGCCCCTGAGATAGTTAACAGATGGACCTGGGTGTATCCTTCACCACCCAATCCACCTGGTAATTAGTTATGATTTGATTAGGACTCACACCAAGACATAACTGACCCAAATTGATAGTTTATTAATTAGTGAACAACAGGTAAGTAACAGTAACAAATAACACGTACACCACTTCAATCTCTGCACACTCTCCAATACCAGTGTCCTTAAGAGACTAATTACTACCCTAAATCCTATAACTATCCTAAAGATTAATAAGAATGCTATTACTAATAAACCAACAAGGACAGATGGGCTGAAATTTTTAGGGAAGGACTAGGAGTAATTTATTGTATTCCAACCCCTGCCGTTGGTCTTCAACTGGCCACCTGCCTTGGAGCCTCTCGGGCCACCTTAGAGCCACTCTGGCAGTGGCTTACCTTCCACTCATGAGACAGGAGAAAGGTGAGGGGGCAGGTAGGATTGGGTAATACTTACACAAGGGAAGGCAAAAGGGCTGCTGCAGGTGTCAGAGACACGCACCTGGAGGGAAAGGCTCCAAGGACCCAACCCTATTTACCTCCACTATGGAGTCTTGCTGGAAGGGGAGCAAATGTCAGAGGCCCTCAAGTCACTGAAGTGTTCCAGGCAGCACACCTCCATGGAGCACTGCACAATCCAATCAGCTATTGCTCGCTCACTCTCTCTCTCTCTCTGTCTCTCAACCAATATCCAGACCCATGCCCTCACATACCTTCTCACTAGCTCTCTCTCTCAACTCTTCATCATCCACCCACCACATGCTCTCAATCCACCCACATGCCCAACGCACCACAGATCTGCACAGAACTCCACCCACACACCCCCTTTATATTAGGTGTGTGCATGGCTCTCATCCATACTCTGCACACATTTCAACATCTTCACCCGACACCTTCCTCAGATGCCTTACATCGTCCTTAATTGGGTAAGGTCATCTCATCTGGAGTTCACGTGGTGACCTACTTAAACCTGGACCAGATGACATGGCTTCACTGACATAGACCTGAATTTTCACTGCAACAGTGACTGACCTTGGAGGTGAGGCCAGGGCCTATGTGGCCAACGGTGCCATGGGGAGGGGGGGAGCACACCTGAGAGGGGGAAGAGTGCAGGGAGCTAGGCAGCCCAGAATAAGGGTGGAGTAGGCCGCCTGATCAAGGGATCCAGTTGGGGTCCAAACTGGAGGGTTATGGGGACCAGTGTGGGTCTGGAGACATCAAGGACTTAGATGCCATCTGCAAGGCATGGGCTGTGGTGTAGGGGAGGTTTCAGAGCCGCAGATAGTGCCCCCTGGCATCAGGGCTAGAAATGGGCAGTCTCCTGAATTATACCACTAGTTTATGGGAACAGCAAAGTCATGGCAGGTGAGACTGGATGGACTGCCCCATAGAGACAGCTTTAGACCTGGCCCCAAGCGTGCCCCTTGTCACAAGGATCAAATGCTTTTTCCTTCCCTCTCCATTTCCTACATGTAGATTTAGGTTAATGTGAATAATTTGACATAAAATGGGTTTTTTACAGTATTGAAAAGGAGCTAGGAATCCATCCTACCCAACTATATAAAAGTACTTTTAGGTGTGATTGACTGGAGCTTTACTGGTTTGTTTCATGGATACAGAAAAGACTGTTAATTGCATTGATGCAAGCACTTCCAATATTGTGATTTTATTAAAGGGCTAGAGTCAGGATGATGTAAGAGTATCATCTTTCATTCTAAACTATTTCTAGTCTTCATAGTTTCATAGAAAAACTTGCAAACTGAGTTTAAAAATTATATGAGTTAACACAATATGTTTTGGAGGAATTGGTTGTAGCCATGTTGGTCTAAGGACACAGGTAGACAAGATTCTTTGGGTAGATGCGGGATCTTTTATTAGACCAACTAAATTAATAGAAAAATGGTTTTTTGCAAGCTTTTAGGCACAAACACCCTTCTTCAGGCACAGGGAGAGTCTGCTGTTGTTTTGTGTTCTCCTGGATGGAAAAGAAGCCAATATGCAAAAAGAGTCTGTGAAAATGCAAATATGTAGTAGTGAGAATGAGAGACTATGGGAGACAATAGGTGTGAGACAGATGTGGGTGGGCAGTGGGGGGGAGAGGAGAGGGAGGAATGTTGACCTGGTGTGAGAATGTAGCTGCTAAAATGGAGACAGTTTAGCTGGGGTTATCGCATGGCAGGCAGGTTATAACGTGCCATACATCCTATGTCTTTATTTAGTCCATGATTTTTTATATCCAGTAGATTTATGAAGTGACGTTTGCAGGCTCATCTATGAAAGGTGTTTTGTAAATTCCCTTAGAGAATTAGAACTGAGAGACTGGAGAGAGAGAGTTTTTTTTCTAAAAAATGTGTCCCTACAGGTAATTGGGTATTTTTGTCTTTGATAGATTTTTGATGCACATTCATTCTGGTACACAGTTGTTTTTTGGTTTCTCCTACATATTTTCCATCTGGGTATTTAGTACACTGGATGAGATATATTACATTTCTGGAGGTGCAGGTGTAAGATACAGGAATGGTTCTGTTGTGCGGTATAGTTATTGTGGGAGTGGTGGAGATGTGTTGGCAGGTTTTACATACCCTATTTTTTCTCCATCTATAGGGTATAAAAAGTTGAATTCCAGAGAACTGTACAGACTGGTTTTACTAAAGAAGGTATATGTAATACCAGTACTATTTTTAAATATACATTCATCTGATGTGGTTTAAGTCATTTACTATTGTTGGGAACTCATAGGGCATGTCCAGATGAGCATGCATGTGACTCTTGCCCCATCTAAAACCCCTTTCAGATGGGGCAAGAGGCACGTGTGGGAATGAAAACATGTTTCCCACGCTGCAAACTTGCAGCACGGGGAGAAAATTAGAAAAAAAAAAAAAGGAGTTAAAAAAGTGGGGCAACTGGAAGCTGGGTCCTCCATAGAGATGCTCTGGCTGCCAGGCAGCATGCTGCAGCACCAGGGCTCCAGTGCTGGTAAGGGGTCAGGGGGACTGGAGGAGGGGGGAGGGGACTATAGGGGGGACCCTTGCTGGCCCTGCCCACTTCCCCAAAGTCCCCCCAGCTCTGCCATGCCCAGCCCCATCCCCCCTAGTCCCCTGAGGCCCCTGATCCCTGCCTTGCCTGGCTCCACCCCCACCTGGCCCCCTGAGGCCCCTGATCCCTGCCCTGTCTGGCCCCACCCCCTGCCTGCCAGCCAGGCCCCCCAATCCCTTTTCAGCCCAGCCACACCCCCCAGCTCCCCAGATGTCCCAGAACCCTGCCCTGCCCAGCCCCAGCCCTGCCAGCCCCACAAGGCCCCTGATCCTTGCCCCCCTCACCCCAGCATCCCCACACACACACAAAAAAAAACCCAACAAGAACCCCACCAGCCCTTATTGGTTGTCCAGCTGTTGTCAGGGTCACTGGGGCCCCACCCACACAGCACGAGGAAGAGGGACAGTCCCAGCAGCCCCAGCCTTCCTCACAATGCCCTGTGGTGCCCAGGAGGGGCTCTTCCAGGAGGCCCCAGAGCCCTCCCAGTCCCTGCTTCCAGATTAAATAGAGGCTTTTGGGGGGGGGAGGAGGGTTTTTTTCTTTTTTTCTCTGTTTTTTCCAAAGTGATGGTGCCTGGGGTTGGGGTGCAGCCAAGGGGACCTGGAGGTGAAAGTGGAGGATGGGACCAGGTGGGGCAGCCATTGGAGGTTGGGGTGGGGCATGTGGGCCTTGTGGGGGGTGGTAGCCCCTGCAGGGGCCATTTGGCCCCTGTTGAGGGTTTCTAACCCCTGTGTGGGGCTGTAACCCCTGTGTGGGGGCCATTGGGGAGCTGTTAGCCCTGTATGGGGTCCATGGCCCCTGTGTGGGGGCAGTAGCATCTTTTGGGGGGCTGTAACCCCTGTGTGGGGGCTGTAGCCCTGTTGGGGGGCCATAACCCCTGTATAGGGGCCTTGTCTCCTGTTGGGGGGCCACAGCCCTTGTGTGGGGGCAGTAGCCCCTATTGGGGCCGTAATCCCTATGTGGGGGCCGTAGCCCCTGTTGGGGGGCTGTAAACCCTGTACAGGGGCTGTGGCCCCTGTGTGGGGGCCATAGCCCCTGTTGGGGGGCTGTAACCCCTATGAGGGGCCATAATCCCTGTGTGGGAGCCGTATTTTCTGTTGGAGGGCCGTAGCCTCTGTGTGGGGGCTGTAGCCCCTGTTGGGAGGGAAGCAAAATATATATTCATGTATTCATGAATTCATGAAATATGTATTTAGAGTTCACTTCATTATTATGATAGAGACACTGGTAGGCTTCCACATTGCTTTAACACTGTAGATATATCAATAAAACATTGCCCAACTGATCGCTTTCTCTGTCTCACTCTCTCTTTCTCTTTGTAGTGGTCTTTTGTTTTAATTGTGGAGAAACATGGATTTTGGGGTATTTAAGAGAGTGACTTTGGGATTTTTTTTTTTTTATCAGGGATTTTTCAGTTTTCCAATAGAGAACACCAGAATTCCTGCTAGGGAGGCCAGTGGCTTGCTCAGAGCTGGCATTTGGACCCATCTGGCTGTGGCTGACCTACTGGGCAAATGGGGCCAGGAGGACATGCTTTGACAGCTCAAAGCAGGCCACCATACTGGGAACATGTTCCAGGCGATAACTCTGCAGCGACAACCCACTGGCAGCTGGCCCAGAGGGGCAGATGCCTCTACTGGCTCTGCAGTCCCCATCCAGGTCTGGCAGGTGTGCAGCATGTCACAGCCAGGCAGCAGCCCCCACTGCTAGACTGCTGCAGTGGGTAGAGGGTGCAGGGAACTCAGGGCTGCTTCAGCAGTCCAGCTGGCACAAGGGGTAGTGTCCCCAGGTACCAATTGGCTGGGCCCCAGAAGCTCCTGAGAGCTAGTAGCCCTGAGCTACTTGCTAGGGCAAATTTTTATACTGCTGGGGTCAGGACAGGGCAGCTTTTTATACTGCTGGGGACAGCACAGGTGCTGGCCCCAGGCTCTAGCTCCCCCTGGCTGAAGATCCGGGAGGAGCCAGGCAGGGTTATTTTGCCCCAAGTGGCACAACTTGCTCCACAATAAAGTGCATGTCTGAGCAAGTGCACTGAGGCAAAATGCCCCAGCTCAAATTTGCATAGCTTGTATTTGAGCTTCTGCAAGAGCACATGTTTGCATGTGTGGATGCACCCATATAGGACTTAGAAGAAATATGGTTGCCCTTGTATAATACTAATAAAAGTATTATATGTAAAATGGCCAAAATGCTTTGGTCAAAAATGTTTGTCAATTTTTTTGTCTGGGGGGAAGCTTGGTAGGTTTATTACTAGGCCTGTGCAAAAAGGGAACTATTCAGTTTAGATTCAGATTTGGATTTGGCCAATTTGGAGGTCAGCAATTTGATTTGGAGATTTGGATTGCTGTTCTGAATTGATTAATCCAAATCAGCTTCGGAAGATTTGGCGCCGATTCAGAGAGATTTGGCCCTAGAATATAATGGGGAATCAAAGAAATATCTATAACTTTTAGGGCAGTGTAAGTCTTCGGATCGTGCTTCAGAACCAGGGCCACTTGGGATGCTTCGGTGTCCGAAATGGCATGCCCGGATCAAAGCATGGGCTCAGTTAAGCTGTCTGAAGTGGTTTGGAGCATCCAAAGCTCTTCAAAAATGCTTTGGATGCTTTGGGCAGCTTAACTGAAAGTTAGAAGAGAGAGGGGGAGTGGGGGAGGGAGAAGGAGCAGAGGGGAAGACTGTCATGTATAGGTGGCCAGTGAGAAGGATTTCTTCCTGGCTGCCTTTCCAATGACAGCGTCTGTGGGGTGGGACTAGAAACAGCATAAAAGCCTCTGTTTGGAGGTGTGCTCTATCTTTTTCCCAGCTTGTTCCCTCTCAGGAACTTTGAGAAAGAAACCCTCAGACTGATGCATTGCAGCTTGCTTGCTGTACTCAGTAGTTGAACTTGCCTGCTCCTTTTTCTTGTTAGCAAGGATTGGGTAGGATTTAGCTTACCTTAGCTTAGCTATTCTATTCAATTACTATTAGTATTACTATTCAATTCATTTCGTTGAATTTATATTTGCTCTTTTTTTTTTTTTTTTTTTTTTTGGAAACTGAAAAAACGAAGCTGTTTTCCCTGCCAGTGTTATCCATCACTGTGCAGGGAGGCACACAGACTGCTTGCACGCACACATACATGCACACACACACAGACACAGGCACAGAATATAAAGAAAAATCAGATATTCATAGGAGAAGTCAGATAGACAGCACACAATTTTTACATAACTCTTAACACTGAAGCAAACAATCAAAGAAGAGGCCAGTGCATGCACACAACAGAGGGAATAAAACATACAATATAAAAGGATTGACATGGACACAGAGACCTTTTACAGCACAGGAAAGATGCCAGGTGCTAGGTCTTCTGGCAGGGGAGGGAAAGGGGGTAGGAGGAGAGCTAAAGCTGCAAGCTCCCCCCCATTATAGATGCATTCTCTTCCCAAGCAGCCATGACATCAGTGCTGCCAGTGGAAGCCAGGAGGTGGGAGCAGTGTCTGCATCTGATGTCCCTGCACCTGCACCACCTCCGCTCAGTCCATAAGTAGGCACCAGCAGTGGAATCACTGTCTCTTCCACCCCAATATCATTTCTCAGCATGAGCCTCCCACTGCCAGAAGAGGAGCTGGAGCTGGAACCAGGGATGCTGAGCTCAAGCAATTCTGGGGACTGAGGGGGAATCAGAGTTTGTGCTCCACACTTCTCAAGTTTCCTCTAGACCCAGGTCTCCTCCAGAAACCAGCACCTCAGAGGAGGTTGAGGTTGTGGAAGCAAGTGGCTCAGCTGAGGCAGCTTCTCCTACTGTTGTACCTCAGCCTGCTGAGGAGTGGGATAAGACTATGGTAGCGAGTGAGTAGCATACTATGGGAGCATTTTGATCTGGCAGATGATCCCAGGTTTGCTATCTGCCAGCACTGTCGAAGGCACGTGAGCCATGGCAAGGACATGAGACATTTTTCCACCACAGTGATGCTGCTGCGTCTGAGGAGGCAGTACCCCCTAGCCCTTCTTTCTGTTCAGCCTGGCACCAGTGCGAGTGTGCTGAAGGGGAAGTCCCCCACTCTCTCCAAAACCCCTCTCCCCCAAAAGCAGAGACAGGCCACCCTGGACCAGTGGAGGAAATGTGGACAGAAAGGGGGGCGCATTCCCAAGGTGAGCGAGAAGATAACACAGAGCACTGGGGAGATGCTTGCTCTAGATAGTCAGCCCTTCTCCCTGGTTGAGCGGCCAGGATTCTGGCAGTTCATAGCATTTCTGCCCCCATTTTACAAAGTGCCCACATGCACCACCTTTAGCAGGACAGTGGTGCCCTCCCTGTACGAGGCATGCAGGGAGTATTTGAGGAAGGAGTGCTGCAAGGCAGGGCCGCAGGTAGCCTTGTGCTTGACCTCCGACATCTGGAGCAGCCAGAGTGGTGATCACACCTACCTCTCCCTCACAGGGCACTGACGCAATCACTCAGACCATTGGTGGGCTCTACTGCAAGCCAAGGTGCTGGATGAGTCCCACATGGCAAGACAGATCATGGGGTCCATGAACTGCATGGTGCAGAGGTGTCTTATTGGGCAGGCTGAGTTCACCCATGGGTTCATGGAAACCGACAAAGGGGTCAATATGGTGAAGGCTGTCCATGATGCCAACTTTGTTGGCATCTGCTGTGTGTCACAAAAGCTGCACCTAATAGTGAGGGATGCCTTAGAGGGGGACAGGGCTGCTGGTGATGGCACTGCCACCACTACTGCTACAAGCCAGCTGATTTCGAAATGCAGGAAGGTTATGGGCTACTTCCACCACAGCATCAAGGCAGGCAAGATGCAGTGGGAGAAACAGGCAGACCTGACCATCCCACAGCACAAAATCATGCAGGATGTGGAGACTCGGTGGAACTCCAAATACCTGATGCTCGAGGACTGGTGGAGCAACAGAAGGCCATCCATAAGATGGCCTTGCTTGGGGAGATTGGGATCAGCAGCCCCCTGAAAAGGGCTGAGTGGGGTACAATCTCCCAGTTATTGGTGGTCCTCAAGCCCTTCCTTGAGGCCACCAAAACCCTTAGCACTGGCAAAGCCCTCCTCAGCCAGGTGATCCCCCAGTGAGGGAACTGGAGAACCAAATGGAGAAGTTCCAGAGAATCAATGTTCCTGGCTGGGGCAGGCCACTATTACCAGATGTACAGGCACTGGTGAACTGGCTGAAGGAGGGCATCAGGAGATGGCTGGATCCTTTGCGGTCCAGTACCGTCTATAGGATGGTGGGCATTTGTGACCCGAGGGTGAAGGGGAGCATGTGCACTGGCAGCCCCAAAACCCTTGATCACTGGATGCAGGTGCTGGTGAACAAAGTCAGGGAGGCCGAAGTGCAGAGGTGAGGGGATGTGGAAGAGGGGGATCCACTTTCCTGTGCTAGCACACCCAGCACCAGCACCGGCACCAGCCAGTCTCCTCCACACCAGCCACTGCCAATGTGGGCCATGGGCATGGCTTCAATGCTGGTCTCCAAATGCACCAGACCCCAGAGTCGGGTAGGTAGCATCAAGGCTTCAGTGGCTACCTATCTTGCTGAGAATGTGGAGCCACTGGACTGCAACCCCTCGGCCTACTGGGCAAACCACAGCCAAATGTGGCAGGATCTGGCCACGGTTGCCCAGCAACACCTGTCCTGTCCACCGACCAGTGTTTCAAGCGAGAGGGTGTTCAGCATTGCTGGGGATGTTATGTCACTCCACCGCAATTGCTTGCATCCTTCTTTGGTGGAGCAGCTGGTGTTCCTAAAGCTGATCCTCCCACTGCTGCGGTTCCACAAGCTCCACCTGCAGATGAACTGAGTGTCACCCTCCTCACTCCATCTGCACCAATTTCCTTTCTTGAGTTTTTTAAAAGCTGAGTAATGCCCCACTGTCAGCTAGAGGGGGCACTAACTGCATCACCAGCTAGCAGGGGAAGAACATGTCCCTGCTGAGCTTATTCCCCTGCCAGAATGAACTTGGTGGTATGGGATGGGGCTATGGGTAATGGGGAGGCTCAGGTCCTGGGCATGACCACTAAAACTGCACCCTGCCAGGGTATGGAGGCCTGGTGGGACTGCTGGTGGCACGACAGCCCCGTCAATGCCAGGACCAACAATCCCCTGGTGAAAGGCAGGTAGGAGGCACCATAACCTCCAGCTAACACATTCACACACACTCCTGGTTGGGGAATGCCCAGACCTGTCATGTCTTTGACAGGCCTGATGCTTGCTGCTTGCAGTGTAGTTCTGAGGCTCCTGGTGTGCTCAGCTTAGCTGCCCAGGATGCCAACTTTTGCGTTGAAAAACCCTTTCTCTGGCTGAGGAAGTACCTGCAGTTTGTTCTAGATGGAAGGAATAGTAAAGAAGCCAGAGGTTGCCTGGCACGCAATGCAGGCAAGAAAGCCAGTCAGTAAAAATGGAAATGGAGGAATCAGGGGGTGAGGGACAGGCTGGGGTAGGGAGTAGGGGGGAAAGGGGCATGTAGCAGCACAGGTAAAAGTGCAGAGGTGCCTTGGAGTGTCAGATGTCTGGCAGGTCATGGAAAAATTGGCTAACTGCAGCCTCTGCTATATCACAGTCCTATGGCTGGGGAATTGGCTCCGAGGTCAGACCGAGAGAGTGGTGGTGGATGGAAGGGAATCATCATGGCACTCCGTGACCACAGGTGTCCCACAAGACTCTGTCCTTGGACTGGTTCTCTTTAACATCTTTATCAACAATTTGAACACTGGTGTCAGCAGAGCATCCACACTTGAGGATAGGCCAGTGATCCAGGCTGACTCGAATTGGCTTAGAAACTGGGAGGATATAAACCTGCTGACATTCAATACCAAAAAATGCAAGGTACTCCACTTTGGAAAAAAAAACCCTGTAACACGCTTATAGGCTTGGCAGTGCTACACTCTCTAACACCATGGCTGAAAGAGACTTGCAGGTCATTATTGACCACAAGATGAACATAAGCCATCAATGCAATGTGGCAGGTGGTAAAACAAACAAAACCCTGGTTTGCATCCATAGATGTTTCTCAAGTAAATCTCAGGAGTACTCAGCTTTGGTGATGCTGCAGCTGTAGTACTGCATCCAATTCTGGGCTCCACCATTCAAGAAGGATGTGACAAAGCTTGAAAGAGTCCAGAGGAGAGCCATCCATATGATCAGAGGGCAGGAGAACAGGCCCCATGATGAGAGGCTGAGAGTCATGGGACTCTTCAGCCTGGAAAAGCACAGACTCAGGGGTGAGCTGGTGGCAGTCTATAAGTACATAAGGAGTATGCATCAGGATCTGGGGGAACAGCTATTCACCAGAGTGCCCCAAGGCTCGACAAGGACCAACGGTCACAAACTCCTCCAAGAACATTTTAAGCTAGACATGAGGAGAAATTTATTTACTCTCCGAGCCCCCAAGCCCTGGAATAGTGTATTTAAATCTAGTTTCAGGTGTTAATGTGTGGACAATACATTAATAGATTGTTAGGTACTGTAAGGGAACTTGCAGATCATCGGGTCCAGCCTGTCCCCCCCCCCCCCCCCCCCCCCCCCCCAGTCTAGGCAGGAAGGCAACTGGGGTCAGGTGGCTCCAGTGAGGTTACTGTCTAGTCTCCTCTTGAAAACCTCCAGAGTAGGTGAATGCACCACCTCTGGAAGGGGTTTATTTCAGCCTGGAAACCTTGACTGTGTAGGAGTTTCTCCTGGTATTAAGCCTAAAGCAGCCTTCCAGGAGTTTGTATCCATTGCTCATGGATTTCCCTGGGCGTGCCCTAGTGAACAGTTGGTTCACCAAGCTCCTGATGCACTCCTCTGATACAGAGGTAAGCTGCTATCAAGTCCCCTCTCAACCTTCTTTTCTTTAAGCTAAAGAGGACCAGGTCCCACAGCCTTTCCTCATATGGCTTGCCTTGCAAGTCCCTGATCATATGGGTGGCTCCTTTCTGGACCATCTCAAGTTTTTCCACATCCTTATTGAAGTGCAGCACCCAGAACTGGACACAGTACTCCAACTGCGGTCTCACCAGTGCTGAGTACAGTGGGAGTATCACTTCCTTAGTTTTACACTGTTCATGCATGCCAGTATGTTGTTTGCCCTGATGACCACTGCCTCACACTGACAGCTCATATTCATACAATGGTCAATCATTACCCTTAGGTCCCTTTCAGCTGTGGTGCAAGTCAATCTGTCACCACTGAGCTTGTATGGATGTTGAGGGTCGTTTGCCTTAAGATGGAGCACTTTACACTTGGAAGTGTTAAACTTCATCTGGTGCTGTTCTGTCCAACTCTTGAGCCGGTCCAGGTCTGCCTATATCTGAAGCTTATCTTCTGACGTGACTACACTGCTGCATAATTTGGCCAGCAAGCTGTTCACTCCCCCATCCAAATCATTGATAAAGATGTTGAAAAGCACCAGCCTAAGAATGGACCTGTGAGGGACACCACTGGCCACTTCACAACTTCACACCAGGATGACACAGATCCATTCATGATAACTCTGGGTCCTACCCTATAGCCAGTTTCCCACCCACTGAACCGTCGAGCAGTTGAGCCCACAATCTTCCAGTTTTCCCACAAGGATATTGTGGGATACTAGATCAAAAGCCTTTTGGAAGTCTAGGTATAAAACATCTACCACATCTCCAATGTCCAGGTGGTGAGAAACCTGGTCATAGAAGGAGATGAGATTGGTAAGACAAGACCTACCCACGACAAAGCCATGCCGGCTGTCATTCAGAATCTTACCTTCTGCAAGCACATTGCACGTATATTTTAATGAGCTTTCCCAGGATTTTCCTGGGATGGAGGTTAGGCTGATTGGCCTATAGCTCCCCAGGTCCTCCCCTTCTTGAAGACAAGCACAATGTTGTCCCTCTTCCAATCTGAGACTGTTGGTCCCAGCTTGTCCCCTATGAGCCTAATCTCATTTGACTTTCCCCTTGCTCTGGGGAACTACCAAAGCAAAGTGGGCATTCAGGAGTTCAGTTTTTTTCCTGAATGTCAGTTACCAGCTGTCCTGAGGTGTTAAGCAGGAGTCCCACACTTCCATTTATTGTTCTTCTACTGCCTACATACCTAAAGAAGGACTTCTTATTGTCCTCGACTCCTGTAGCTAACCTAAATTCCATTGCTGCCTTGGCTTTCCTGATTGTTTCCCCACAAGTGCTGGCCACTGTTGTACAGTCTTCTTTGAGGACCATCCCTAGCTTCCACTGTGTGTACACCTCTTTTTTCTTTTTTAAGAGGACTGCAATGTTCCTATTAACGCAGGAGGGCTTCCCAGCCCTTCCGCTGCCTTTCCTCTTTGAAGGAATGGTTTTATTTTGTGCTTTGAGGATAGTATCCTTGAGCAATGATCACTCTTCATGCACCTCATTTGTCTTGCCTTCCTGGTCCTGCATCACCTCCCCTACTAATGGTTTGAGCCTGTCAAAGTCAGCATTTTTGAAGTCCAGGACTTCAATCCTGCTGGTTGATTTGTTGACCTTGTGGTGGATGGTGAACCTGATAATTTCATGATCGCTGTTGCCCAGGTTACCCTCAATATTCAAGCCACACACCAGATCATCTCCCTTGGCCAAGACCAAGTCTAGGAGAGCATTACCTCTGGTTGGCCCTTGTACTTCCTGGGTCAGGAATAGCTCCTTGATCACAGTCAGGAAACTGCATGAATGATCTGACCTAGCCAAGTGTTCCTCCCAATCTATGCCCAGGTAACTGAAGTCACCCATGACAACCAAGTCCTTTGCACATGCAGCCTCTGTCAGTTCTCAAGAGAACTCCAGATCCAGCTCCTTTCCTTGGTTTGGTGGCCTGTAGTAAATTACTATAGTTAGGTTTCTCTCACCTCACCCCGCCCCCCTGGGCTCCATAGCTTGACCCAGAGGGTTTCAAGCTGCTTATTTTTGGAGCCAGTGTTAGCCTCCAG
The DNA here is from genome assembly GCF_030867095.1 of Alligator mississippiensis. NCBI lineage: Eukaryota > Metazoa > Chordata > Crocodylia > Alligatoridae > Alligator > Alligator mississippiensis. The sequence continues at coordinate 132,994,177 of NC_081827.1, read as the reverse complement.
AGAGATGTACTGCTCTCTCATGTAGAGAGCTACCCCTCTGCCTTTTCTCCATTCTCTTTCCCTTCAATTTTGGGGTTAAGATCTCCAGGAGTTGCCTAAAATTAATGTGTAACAAGGCCCTGAAAGAACTAGGGTTATTTAGTCTGAAGAAGTGAAGACTGAGGGGAGATTTAATAATAGTTTTCAACTACCTAATGGGTGAGTACAGAGAGGATAGAGATGGGCTTTTCTCTGTGGCTATAAGGGACAGGACTAAGAGTAATGGTCTCAAGCTGTAGCAGAGGAAATTTTGGTGGGAGATGAGGAAGAACCTTCTGACTCTGAGGGTGGTCAAGTATTGCAACAGGCTACCTGGAGAAACTGTAGAATCTCCATCCTTGGAAATTTTCAAGAGCAGATTGGCCAGAAACTTGGCTGGGATGGCTTAGTTGGGAATGATCTTGCCTTGAGCAGACAGCAGGACTAGATGACCTTGTGAAGTCTCTATGACCCGTATCCTTTTTCCATGATAAAAAAAATTGCCAGCTTTGAGTTTAGGGGAGGGCCAGGGTTTTGGGGTTTTTTTGAAACAGTAGAAGCTTGCAAAAATCAAGATCATGAAAGAATTCCCATGGTTCCATATTTTGAAATCCAGGTACCCATTACAGCAAAACTGCAAACAAGCCTAGAAACTGCCTGAAATGATAAAGCTATACTGTGTCTATGAAACAAGCTTTGAGAAAACAGAAGGCTGTATTCTGCTTTTACTCATGCTATTTAGGAAATAGGAATTAAGTGAAGGAAAGAGGCTATATCTGAAAGAGTTAAATGGATCACATTTCCTCCTCATCTCAGTAGGACTATAAAATGATTTCTTAAACAGTTTCTCTCTCCAGAGACTCAAAAACCTTCCCCACTTCTTCCAATAGCCTATTTATAGGTATAAGTAAAAATAGACACTATAAGCAAGAGGAAAAAAGGATTCACTTTCTCCATGACATGGCAGAAGAGTAGCACAGATAGTTGTATCAAATGCAGCTTGCGAAAAGGCATTGCAATGGGTTGTTAGTCTTCCTTTCCAGTTCTTTCCTTTCTTTTAGAGTGGTCTGACATATCTTCCTGAATCTAAAATGAATTTGTCCTTCCTGGACAGTGCCACAAAACATTAATAACCAGAATGGTGCATTGCAATGGGGTGACCTTGCCCCAGGATCCCATTCAATTGAGTGAGAACAATTAAATTTCAGTGCATGCAAAGATTTGGAGCTGTAGGCAGTGATAGGACTCTCTGAAAACCCTTCACCAGAAGTAACTTATTATTTGTATTTCAAAAGGTTTCAGCAGCTAGTTATGTAGTGGATGTGCTGTACCCACTGTCTATCATGCTTCCCAGTACAATATTGGCTCATTGTTTCCTTGTGCCCCTGTCTATATCTTTTTGGCACTTTTTGTATTACAGTTAGATTGTAAGGTCTTTGGAGCATGGATTGTCTTATATTCCATGTTTTTACAATGTGTAGCACAATAAGCCTGTGCTACATGGCTGAACCTCCTGGCCTTAACACAAAGAACAAAGAATAATAAAACAATCAGGTCCAGGGCCCTACTGTATTAGCTAGTTATACAAGATATGGGGTGTAATTCTATCCTAACTAAAGTCAGTGATAAATCTCCCCATTGCCTTGAGTGGGCTTGGGATTTCATCCATGGCTGATGCCCAAAAGAACTTTAAAATTTTGGACAGCAGACGATATTTGAAGGTGACAACAATAGGAAGGGAAGGTGGTGTGGAGCAAGGATGAAGGCAATGTTCTTCAAAATAAACTTATTCCATAGATAACTATGCCCCTTTCCTTAAAATATTACCAGTCCCTTAATCTCTTCCCTTTCATACCCATCAATCATTTCCTTTTCTCTAGGCTCAGTGCCTCTCAGTCTCACTTTCCCTTCCCCCATACCTAATTCAGAACACATTCATTATTGTTAAGTAATATGTAATTGCACTGTTCTAAGTTACATCCTATAGTTTAGGGAAAAACTGAAAACAATTTTTATTTATAAATGATACACAGTTAGGATACACAGTTATTTTTGCTATAGCTGTCCAAGGTGTGAATTAATGTGAAAAGAAGATGCATTATTAAATCCTTATGGTTCTGATGGAAAAAAGAGACTAAGAAAAATTAAAAGAAATGACATATTTCCAAGCTGAACTAAATAAAAAAGAGATAATCTCAGCCATAATTGATAGAGTGGATTCTTTAGCCTTATTAATTAGTTGCTGGGTACTTCACAAACCAGATAAGGGACCTGATTTCCAAACATATTTAGACTCTTAAAGAAGTGGAGAGGATTGAAGCAAGACTACTCAGTAAATAAAAGGTTAATTTTTCTACATTTTTTAGGCTACAATATTATAAAAAACCTATGCATACACAGAATCATAGAAAATTAGGGTTGGAAGGGACCTCAGGAGGTCATCTAGTCCAACCCCCTGCTCAAAGCAGGACCATCCCCAACTAGATCATTCCAGCCAAGGCTTTGTCAAGCTGGGCTTTAAGAACCTCTAAGGATGGAGATTCCACCACCTCTCTAGGTAACTTGTTCCAGTGCTTCACCACCCTCCTGATAAGAATGTTTTTCCTAATATCCAACCTAAACCTCCCTTCCTGCAACTTTAGACAATTGCTTCTTGTTTTGTCATCTGCCACTACTGAGAACAGTCTAGCTCCATCATCTTTGGAACCACCCTTCACGTAGTTAAAGGTTGCTATCAAATCCCCTCTCAGTCTTCTTTTCTCCAAACTAAATAAACCCAGTTCCCTCAGTCTCTCTTCATAAGTCATGTGCCCCAGGCCCCGTCACCATTTTTATTGCTCTCCACTGGACTCTCTCCAGTGTTCCACATCCTTGCTATAGTGGGGGTACCAAAACTGGACATGGTACTCCAGATGTGTCCTCATCAGTACAGAATAGAGGGGGTGCAACCGGAATCAGTGCATCCCTTGATCCGCTAGCAATGCTTCTACTAATGCAGCCCAGTATGCTGTTAGCCTTCTTGGCAACAAGAGCACACTGCTGACTCATATTCAGTTTATTGTCCACTGTAACACCCAGGCCCTTTTCTGCAGAGTTGCTGCTTAGCCAGTCAGTCCCCAGGCTGTAGTGGTGTATGGAATTCTTCCATCCCAAATGCAGGACTTTGCAACTGTCCTTTTTGAACCTTCTGAGATTTCTTTTGGCCCAATCCTCCAATTTGTCTAGATCACTATGAATCCTCTACTCTCCAGTCTATCTACTGCACATCCCAGGTTGGTGTCATCCGCAAATTTGCCGAGGGTGCAATCCATCCCATCTTCAAGTTCGTTAATGAAAATATTGAACAAAACTGAATCCAGGGCTGACCCCTGGGACACTCCACTTGATACTGGCTGCCAGCTGGACATTGAGCCATTGATTACTACCTAATGAGCCCAACAATTCACCCAACTTTCTATTCACCTTACAGTCCATACATCCAACCCATACTTCCTCAGCTTGCTTGCAAAAGCCTTGCTAAAGTGATGGTATACTATGTCCACTGCTTTCCTCACATTCACAGAGCCAGTTATCATAGATGGTAACCAGGCAGGTCAGGCATGGCTTGCCCATGATGAATGCATGCTGACTGTTCCTTATCATCTTCTTTTCCTCCAAGTGCTTAGAAATGGATTCTTTGAGGACTCGCTCCATGATTTTTCTAGGGACTGAGGTGAGGCTGACCAGTTTGTAGTTCCCTGGATCCTCTTTCTTCCCTTTTTTAAAGATGGGCACTATTATTTGCCTTTTTCCAATCATTCAGGACCTCCCCTGATCACCATGAGTTTGCAAAGATAATGGCCAGTGGCTCTACAATCACATCAGCCAACTCCCTCAGCACCCTCGAATGCACTGCATCTGGCCCTATGGACTTGTACACATCCAGATTTTCTAAATAGTCCCTAACCTGTTCTTTAACTACTGAGGGCTGCTCACCTCCTCCCAAAACTATGCTGCCTGGTGCATTAGTCTGGGAACTGACCTTGCCTGTGAACAAGGAGTTAAAAAAAGACATTGATACTTCGGCCTTTTTCTCATCATCTGTCACAAGTTTGCCTCCCCCATTTAGCAAGGGACCCACACTTTCCTTGACCTTCCCCTTGTTGCTAACATATTTGTGGGAACACTTCTTGTTACCATTCACATCTCTTGCTAGCTGCAACTTCAATTGTGCTTTGGCCTTCTTGACTTTCTCCCTGCATGCACAAGCAATATTCTTATACTTCTCAGAAGTTGTTTATCAAAGATTCCATTTGTAAGCTTCCTTTTTGTGTTTAAATTCACCAAAGAGTCCTCTGCTAAGCTAAGCTGGTTGCTTGCCACATTTTACTATTCTTCCTGCACGTCGGGATGGTATCCTTGTCCAATTGTAATTTTGGACGCTAAGTTGCCCAATTTTAGTGAGACTACTCAGTGTGAAAAGGTAAGTCCTCATAGACTAAGGCCCTTAGTATTGGGAGCTGTATTCAGGGGCACTGAATTCAACCTTTTTGTGTATAATCTTTGTTGATGTGCTTACAATTCAGTATCATTTGTAATTAGTGGATGATAAGCTCTATCCCTTGTATGTACTTTACCTGGGTAACAGGGAACCTAGGGCTCCTGTTATTTTGAGAGAGAGACACTGTGGCAACTAGAGCCCAAGCAGTTAAATGGGTGCCAGGAAGTGGGGGTAGGGGCATCAATGAAATGCTGTTGCCTAGGCAATAAGCTGCCCAACTTGGTAAAGGGGAACACCTTCAACTAGTCAAGAGAATGCTGCCCAGAACAAGCTGGGTCCCATAGAATAGGAAGTTAGGAACCAAAGGCTAGGAGTGCCTATTTCAGGGATACTTTCCCTGCAGTAGTGCAATAGGGCAGAGCTCTGCTATAGGCAGAAAGGGTTCTGATAGAACAACAGGTATAAGTTGCCTTGAGGACCTTAATGAGAAGACCTTGATCAGGCCTTGATGAGAGATCCCTGCATGTGGTTGGGGTAGTCACCTGACCAAAAAAGGGGGTGGGGCTTGGATGGTATATAAATCCAGTGCCTGTGCCAAGACAGACAGTTTGACCCTAGAGACTGCAGAGGAAGGGGAGGGAGAGGGGGAGATGCAAGATGGAGAATGGAGATAGGGTCAAGAACCCAGTGCTCAAGAGGGGCAGAGAAAGGGCCAAGGTCTCAATGACAGAGAGGCAGTCAGGGTCAGGGACCTATAGCCCAAGAGGGACAGAATTTAGGGGCAGGAAGCCCAGAAGTCCAGGAGAGGCAGAAACTGACTAAGACAATGAAGCCTGCCAAGGTATGAGATTAGACTGGGGCTGAGTGCCCACTAAACTGATTGATTTGGAACACCTGTGAGGCATAGCTGTAGGGGAGATTAGAGGGCATGAATAGCCCCTAAGGCAAGAGGTGCCCTGGGGGCATACGGGTCATGAGGGTCAATGTAATGTGAGGATTGGATTGGGACCAGTGGAGACTGGGAGGACTCCACTGGTAGGAGGACAGAGTGGGGCTCACTCTTAGGCCCTTGGGCAATCTCCCTTTCAGAATGAGTTAAGAATATCAAGGCATGGCAGAAAGGAAAGGAGGAAGGGTAACCTAGGTCCAGAGCAGTGGACCCACAGCTCCTGCCCTAAGAGGCATTGTGACTTCCCCTGGAGATGCTGTCTTGTTATACCCCAATCATCAAATTATTAACCTCTAGAAAGAAATCATCAAAAGCATCCCACAAAGAACAGCAGCTAAAATGAGGTAAATTGAGAGGTTTTTTGAAAAGGTTCATAAGCTCTCTTTTGTAGGTGATCATTAGGAGAGTGCCAGGTACTTTAGAAATATATAGACAAAGTGGAAATCTATACCTGTCATGTTTAACCAAACAAGAAAAGAATGAAGAGTGTTCCTTTTGATGGAAAGATGGAGTACAAAGCAGCAATGGGATAATACTGACTAGCTTGGAAAGCACTGGTGGCTGTACCTGATCACTGTTGAGATTCTTTACACACAACGAAGTTTGAGGCTTTATTTTTATATACAGTGCTTGGCACCATAGGGGGATTTGCTGTTGACTGATATAATTCTACTTGTTCAGAACACTTGCTGCCAAATTGGGGGGGGGGGAAAGAAGAAAGAAAAAAAAAAAATCAATCTTTTTTTCTAAATTAAATTCAAAAGCCCTTCATACCTGTGGCAAACATTACATCTTTCAGGGAACTTTTTTTGCATATTTTACTTCTATTTGGTCAAAATATTGATGAAAAATTATGAAGTCTGACATTTCTCCAGCCTCATGAAAAGTTCTATAAAAATTCTTAGTGTTCTTATATTTTCCTCCAAATAATCTTGTCTTCAAATTGTCTCAGAGTCTCTTAAGATTTTTGCTGACCTTGATATGAGTCCTGCTTCTTTGGTTCTTACAGGCTGACCTTATCTGATCTCTTTGAATACTCTCCTTCCCTGATATAGCTTGGCATTCCCCTTGCCACCACCACAAATAATAGGCTCACAGGGAACATAGGGTAGAAGGATTTTTGTTTGTTCGTTTTTTTTCTTTCCTGAGTTTATACAGAATTTTGCTTTTTTGTGCTTCTGAATTTGTCTCTATACACCTTTATATCTTCCTGTTATTTCTTATTTTAATTATACTTTCCCTTCTATCCCTATACTAGCTTCTTTTCTTAAAAAGCCTATCATGTAGGCATACTGATTTATTTACAAAATATGTTAACTCCCCACTACCCTATATTCCTTTTAATCTGGAGTATTGCTATTCACAGGATGCTAACTTTGTTTCTTATTAAAATGCACTTTCATGAGACTCCCTGGCTTGACAGGCACATAGACTAGAGATCTGAACAAGCGTCTTTAAGAGATCTTATTTAGAATGTTTTTTAACCAACTGCTGTAGGATTGCTTTGTGTCATCATAACCAAAATGTCAGGAAGGTACAAAGACAAACTGTAATACAAGAGAAGCAAATGGAAAATAAATTCATTCTCACCTAATATCCTAAGTTTATTGAGGGACAGTGTATTTTAGCCTGATGTTGCCACGAGGTGGCAGCCTCGGACCTAGAAAACAGTTCCTGGCTGTTTTTAAGAGATGAACAAGGATTGGAAAACATTTGAGACTGCTGAACTGAGGAACTCTTTTTTAAAAGAAATAGACTGAATACTAGGACCTGGGAAGAGAAATTTGACAAGGTCTAATGGTCACAAACTACTGGAAGATCATTTTAGACTGGACATTAGGAAAAACTTTACCATCCAAGTCCCCAGAATTTGGAATAGCACCTCTTCTGGGGGGAGTCAAGCACCTACTCTGGACACCTTTAAGAAATTGCTGGATGCTTATCTTGCTGGGGTCATCTGACCCCAGCTGACTTCCTGCCCTTTGGGCAGGGGTCTGGACCAGATGATCTCATGAGGTCCCTTCCAGCCCTAATGTCTATGAAATTTATGATTTTCACATTAAGATGTCCATTTTGCATTTGCACATTGATCTATGTAAACTAATGGCTCATTTAGAAACTGGAAACTCTCATGATAGGTTCAAAGTCTGAGGAGACATAAAACACACACAGTTCAGTAGTGCATCTCACTGTGATTGACTCCAGCATGTATAGAAAAAAAACTTTGGTTTTGTTTATATTGGCATTATTCATCAAACATGAAAAATCACAACACATGTAGACACATGAACTGTCCATATGCTTTTAATCAGTTACTTTTTCCAATAAATTGAGAGAGCTTCAGATAGCCAGAACTGACCACTGATGATATATATTTCCCATTTAAATCTTTCAGGCCATTTAGTTCTCCACAAATGGCCCAGCAAGAAATTAGTTTACAATTTGGGAGACTAAAATTAAGTCCCAGTTCCACTGTAGATCTTCTTGTAATTTTGTGTAAGTTTACTTTCCCTGTATCCCAGTTCTGCCATCTGTAGAATGGAGATACTAGAACCTCAATATCTCACATGTATGTTGTGAGAATGAATAAACACTGAGAAAGTATTTAGATACTTCAGTAATGGGTGCCAGAGAAGATCCACAAAAATATAAAATGTATAGCAGGTGCAGGATTTGGGATTATAATACATGTCCCTTAATGACAAAGGATATTTGGATATCAAAACATGGTTCAGGTCTTGTTAGCTTTTTGATTATCATTACATGTATATATACACACTAGTAGTAATAACCAGGTGACAAACTGCAGAGACCACTACAAATGCAAACACATCCATTCATCCTAATGATTTACTTTTAACATGTCAAATTCTTGAGCAGCTAAAATATGCCATTTTTAAATACATGGAAGATTTCCTTAATAATATATATATATATATATATATATATATATATATATATATATATATATATATATATAGAATGTCCACCTAAATCACTTGCAAATAAATGTAGATTTGCAAGTTTTAATACTTGCATTAGAAGGGCAGTTCAGTGACTAATACATTACCACTAGGATTGGTTGATCAGTGAGGTGTGGCAAAATTTTTAAATTAAAACAGTTCAGGTTTTGATAAATTATTTTGTTTTTCCCCAAAACAGCTGAAATTTCAAGTAGCTTTTGGTACAAAAATATGCTTTATGCCATCCAAATAGGAGTATTCCCAGCTCCCCTGCGACAGACTGATAGACACACACTTACTATATTGACCATATGAGATATCTTCTAACCATGTTACTATCTAAACTGATTTTCCTATATGTAGTTTTAGAAATGCTGAAAGTGGTACCTCTGCACCTTGTACTGTAACATTTGATTCATGGTACTATACCAGATTTTACATTCAGAAATGCTAACAATAAATAAATGGTATAGAATAAGGACCAGGCTCCCCAATCCACCCCTGCACTCTCTCATCACCAGCTCCCACTGCTTCAGTTTTACCTTCCTGGGAGTGCACACCTTTGTACCCCATCTCCCCTCTCCAACTGAGCAGAGTCACATTCCTCAGGACCCCAGGCTGGTTTAGCACCACAGCCCTGACTGACCACCCAGTTCTCTGCCCCCACCCCCAGTATCCTAAGTAAAAGCACATTCACACCTCATTAAAGTGCTCAACTTTTCTTGCCTAGCAATAACAGACAGACACATGGAGGACTTCCCCCTTTGGAACATTATTCTGGAAGTTTGGGGTTGTCAGCTTTCTGCAGAGGAATGTTTGAAGCTGTCAGTGCCTTGGCTAAGAAAAGGGTATCTTCTCTTTGGGCCACACTGCTTTCTGTGACCATTTTATACATAGAAGACATCATGGTTTGGCTCTTGCTCTGTCCCTCAGCAGCTGCTGCAGCTTTCCTTTTCAGGTCCCCTTCTGATTGCAAGAGCGAATCAATACTTTTTTCTCTGGTCTGATTCAGCATGACATTACATGCTGAACAGAACAATTTGCCACCATTTGCATGAAGAATGCCTTCAGGGTACTGCTTCACATAATCGATGGCAGATATGTGCTTTGGTTTGTGGACTGTCTTCCCACTCATCTTAATCTTAAGTGCATCAGTCAGCCTCACTGTGCTGAATGCACTGCCCTTTAAAATCCTCCCAGTCTCTCTCACTCCCCAGTGATTGAGCTAATCAGCGTGATCTTAAATATGCTGCAGGGAAAGGTTTCCCATGCTTTCCTTTGCTTCCTGCTTGCCTCTGCAGATAGGCTGCAGATACAAGCAGACCTAGACAGGCTGGCATGTTGGGCAGAATGGAACCAGATGAGATACAATGTAGAAAATTGCAAAGTGCTGCTTCTGGGAAGGAAGAACCCCCAGCACATTTACAGGTTGGGTATTGCTAACCTCACCAACAGTACAAATGAAAGGGATCTGGGGGTAAAAATAGACCCCAGCATGAATATGAACCAGCAATGCAACACAGTAGCCGCTAGGGCCAATAAAACTGTGGCATGCATTAATTGATGCATCTCCAGTAAATCCAAAGTAGTGATTCTCCCACTTCACTCAACATTAGTGAGACTGCAGCTGGAGTACTGTGTCCAGTTCTGAGCGCCGCAGTTCAACAAGGATGTGCAAAAGCTCGAGAGGGTCCAGAGAAGGGCCACCCATATGATCAGGGACTTGCATGGCAAGCCATATGAGGAGAGGCTAAGGGATCTCAGACTCTTCAGCCTGAAGAAAAAAGGGAGCTGAGAGGAGACCTGATTGCAGCTTAGCAGTTTATCAGAGGCAAAACTAGAAACAATGGCCACAAACTCCTGGAAGATAGCTTCAGGCTGAACATTAGGAAAAACTTCTTCACAACTAAGGTGTACAGACTATGGAACAAGCTCTCCCCAGAGGTGGTGCAATCATCTACCCTAGAGGTCTTCAGGAGAAGACTGGATGGTTACCTGGTTGGCATCACCTGACCCTAGATGTCTTTCCTGCTCAGGCATGGTTGGGGCCCCCTGAGGTGCAGATGAATGGCCTGACTCAGCTGGCTGGCTGAGTCAGGCCATGAAACTCCCTGTACCATTGTAACTTTGGAATCTTTCCTGGGCACAAAGCTTAGGGAGGGATAGAGGGCCCCCCAGATGGGTGGGTGGGGGAGAAGGATGGAGGCAGGTATCTTGCATTCTCTTCCTAGTTACTGAACATGTCCCATCAGGAAGATGGCTGGGTCAAAGGGGGGCCGCAGGCATGGCAGAAAAGGGCCCCACAGGCATGGTTCGGGCCCCCGCAGGTCCAAATGAATGGCCCAACTCAGCTGGCTGGCTGAGTCAGGCCATGCTACTCTCTGTACCACTGTAACTTTGGAATCTTTGCTGGGCATAAAGCTTAGGTGGGTGGGGGAGAGGAATGGAGGGAGTCATGGGCAGGGGAGAGAAATAATCCATTAATTTTCTAGCCCCTCTTAATTTTTTGGGCCCCCTGCCACCTATAGTGTATGTCTTCCCCCCCACAACCCATTTACCCTCTTGTCCCCACCCACCATGTACCTCCTCAGATTGGGGGGACTTTATACTATCTATTTATTTATTTTAAATCTTACTTCCTTCTGCAAGTCAGAGAAGAAACTCAATGATAAAGAAACCTGAAGGAGACAAAGTAGTGAGTGGGTGTCAGAAGGCATTTACCCCAGTTCGAATTTGCTGGGACATGGCCAGTAACCAGGTGGAGGGTGAAAAGACTATATGAAGTGGGCCTGCAGAACTTGTTCAAATTGAGCTGATGCTCTGGCCAAAGCCAGTGAAGAAGCCTCAGCTTCTGCCACTGAAGTGGTCAAGCTAACCAGAAGGAAGTTAAGATGTTTAAGGTAGAGAGCAAGTGGGGTGAAGAGCCTATTACTTGGACTGTGGAGGTCCTGGCCAACAACCAAGAAGGCCTCCGCAATTCAGAAGAGAAACTCAAGCTTCCTTAGTGGAAGGCACCACCTGTGACCTGAGCCGCCTGCCACTGCAGTGGTCATAGCTCCTGAGTGCAGCTTGCTTTGTGGCCAGCAGTGACTCAAAAGTGACAAGGGTGTAATGGAGATATCTAAGGCAGAGGACAAATGGGGTGAAGAGCCTACTACTAACTGAATCATGCTTACATGCCCACCTGCCAGACAGAAGTATATATTCCAACCTCCCTCCCATCCCAGCTACACAGATGCATGCAGACTGAGTGTACCAAAAGGCAGGAAAATGAATTTATCTTACGGGTACAGCCTTTCCCACCGAAAGTGTGGATGATTGGCAAGACATCTGGAAAACGTTAACTAAATTTGCACGGCTCCCATTGGTTAAACACACTAAGTCACACCATCTGGATACTGATCCAGTACATGAGGTCATCGATAAGCTCTTAGAAGACCCACTCTGGACCGACGTAGTTTTGCCTATCACATCTACCTCCGGTCCTGAAGTAAATCCGTTCCTCGCGTGGCTTCACGAAAATTGGGGTCACCCAGGACCACGAGCTTGCCATCAACGTTGGTGCCGAACTATTACGGAGCCGGCCTCATACGGGGTTCGGCGCGATTGGGAAAAGGTAGCTCAGACCTGTGAAATGTGTGCTAAGGAGAAGTGTCATAGAACTAAGGATCAACTCGGAGCTTTCGACTCTTCGCAGTTCCAGGCAGGAAAAGTTTGGCAGGTAGATCTGCTAGGACCCCTCCCAGGGTCTAAGCTGCCAAATAAAGGATTAGTTGTTGTTGACTTGGGAACAAGACAGTTACAAGTTATTCCCTTACGGAAAAGCAATGCCACTGCTGTTATTTCTGCCTTAACTGCTGTATTTGCCACCTGGCAACCTCCTCATGAGATTCAGTCTGATGGGGGACCCCCTTTTAACTCTAATGCTCTAGACAGATTTGCTCGTCTTCACAATGTAACGTGGCATCTCCATCTGCCGTACCACCTGCAGTCCAACGGCGTTGTAGAAAGACATATAGGCCTGTACAAAGAACAACTTCACCTCAGAGGGGGAGGGATGTTTAAAAACTGGACTAAACTCAGTCATGATGTTCTCATCTTACTGAACACCGCAAAGCCATTATGGGACGAAGCTAATGTCCAGAAACCCCTACCTTGGGAACCTAAGTTCCAACCAGATGAGTTAGTGTGGATCTCGATACTGCACCCCCACCAGTCTCATCCGCAAGTTCACAAGGGAACAGTTCAATGGTCGGGACAATATCCTAATACCTATTCTGTCCAATTAGAGGAAAAGCCCGATCGTCCCCCTATTATCGTTCATCACAACTGGATGACTCGTCGTTCCGACGTTCACCTAGTATCCTTATAGTAAATTCAACTACGATTCTCTTTTGTTTTGTTCTTTTGTTGTTTCTTTCTTTACAGGCCTGACTTCAACAAAGCAGTAATCCACAGCCGCTCGATTGTGAGATCCGTCGAGCACTCAACTGCGGTTCCCTTAAGTCAACGTAATAATGGCTATGGAGGGGGCACCGAGGCAGCGAATGTCCATCGGCCCAAAACTTGCTATGGCGCTGATCCTCTCTCATTTTGCTAAGTATTTTAATTGGCATTGTCTGTTATGGGAGAAGACGGGCGTCCCGCAGTGATTATTTCATTATGCACTGACTAATAAATGAGGGGAGTCCCAAACAGATGTTCTCCAATCAGATGATAACTAATAGTTGTTGTTATATGTTTAAGTTATTGTATTTTATAGTCTGTTACAAAGGCCGGTCTGTAAAATTGTTTGTTTATATATATAAGTTGGTTGCTTAAGCTCCATCAGGCCAGTGAATCCTGAAACAAAAATTCTCTATAATGTGCTCATGTGTCTAAAATTCCAGTTGTGCCACTGGCAAGGGGGCATGTCATAACCCAATGATTTTAGTGCCTTGGCATGATGGAATTTTCCCGCCACATGAGAGTCTCTTGCACAGCAAAAGTTTTCTGCTGCAACAGAAAACCCCGGCGCAAGAGAGTTTCCACCATTCGCATGCAAATTTGTGTCCCGCTATTGGCCAGTTCTAAATTATTCCTACGTGGTGGCTAGGAATTGGCTGGCTGGCCGTATAAAATTGTGTGTGACTTCCGCCCAAGTTGGAGAACTTTGAGCATGCTGCAGAGTGCCTCTAAAGATTCCTGACTTGCGGCTGAGCTGATCGATAGCCTGATCACCTATCGATTCTTCTCCCCGTCGCCGAGCGCAATCCTTCGACGTACCCTTTCCCTGCCGGCTTAATTTGTGGACGGATTAGCTGGCCTGAGCCTTGCCAGCTGGAGCAACTCATGGAGTTTTTTAAGCGACCGGACCACCTGCCTCGTGGCTACTAGCGGCGTAAGTAAAGTTTTTGCAACCAACATGCTTTGTCTGCCTCTCCATTCACCAGCCCGCCCAAACAACCAAGCAATTTGTATATCACCTTGAGTCGGCTCCGGCCGGCCGAGACAATTACATCATAACACCAATGGATGCTAAGCTCAGGATGAAAAGATGTGCAAAAGCCCCAGTGCTCTCGGGTGCTGGGGTGAAGTGTTGAAAGAGCAGCTACAACAAGTTCCAGACCACACAACACCCTGCAGTCACTGTCCTCTGCTTGGTACAGATGGGTGAGAAGCCACTGCTGATGCACAGAGGCAAAATGGAGAATGAGGATGAAATACGTGACATGGAACAGGATGAGGACATAGAGCAGGAGGAGGAGGAGGAGGTGGCGGCAGTACTGCTTCTGCCAACACTGTTTACCTGGGAATTACTGCTGGAATGCTTGAGAAGGATAGGAACTGTGCTACAGTGGCAGGTTGTAGTCCTGCTTTAACGGCATTAATGACAATAAAATGATACAGGTACCCAGAGGATTTGGAACACACAGAGGAAAGCGAAGAAGTGGAATTTGATCAGGATCTGTAGAGAAACCTGAGGAGGACCAGAATCCATATGGTGTAGGCCCATGAGAGCAGCTCCAACTGGTGGGAGTGAATTGTGCTGACCACTTGGAATGGCTAGCAGTGGCTGGAGATGTTCCAAATGAAAAGGGAGACTTTTTATCATATTCTCTCGATGCTGGGGCCCCACATTGCAAGGCAGGACACTAACATGCATCAGGCCATCCCACCAGGCAAGAGGGTTGCAATGGCCATCATGAAACTGGCCAGCCCATCCAGCCTCCACTACATTGCAAACTAGTTTGGCATGGCTGCCTTCATGGTTGAGCTGGCAACTTGTGAGGTATGCTGGTTGCATAAGGAGATTGCTGCAAACAAAATTACACACCTGGTGAATCCACAGCAAGTCATAGATGGCTTTGAGAAGGGGTTCCTGAACTGTATGGGGGCTTTAGACAGCACTCACATCCCAGTGCTGTGCCCTGCAGAGAGGGGAAGAACGTACACAAACAGTAAAGGATATGCCTCCATGATCCTGCAAGCCATGATGGACCCCTAGGGCTGGTTCATGAACATTTATACCGGGTGGGCTGGCAGCACGCATGATACATGCATGTTCAGAAACTCCCCTCTGCCTGGCCTCATGGAGAAAGGCCACTATGCACCTGGCATGGAGACAGTAATCCACGGTGTTGCCGTTCCCCCAGTTGTATTAGCAGATGCTGCTTACCTCCTAAAGCCCTGGATCATGAAGCCATATGGAGGGAGTATCACCGACCCGCAGAAGCTGGCTTTTAACTACTGCCTGAGCAGTTGCAGGATGGCCATGGAATGTGTCTGGCTGACTGAAAGGACGATAGAGGGCATTTACATGCCAGCTCGAGATGGAGCAAGAAAAATATCACAGCCTTTATTATGGCAGCCTGCATGCTGCACAATATCTGAGAGAGCTGTGGAGAGATTTTCAAGGAGTCATGGGAAGAAGTAGTATGATAGGCAGTGGCCAGACAGAGACATGGGGCAGCATCAGCAGCACAGGGACTGAGATGTCCTCAAGGAGAGGCTGGTTGGGCGGCCCTTGTGTGCGACTGTCTGGCAGGATATATTGCTGACAACAAAACCTAGTGCTTTGTTTAAAAATGAATTTTATTTTATTACACTTTAAATCTGTGTCCATCTACAAGGGCATGCAGTGTTGCAGATGGGGAGTGGAAGGGAGGGCAGTCAGGGAAAGAGGGAGGAAATCTGGACTGGGCTAGGGGTTTGCTGCTTCCAGACTGTGAGTGGTTTGGGGGAGGGGGGCATTATACACCATCACCCACATCTGAATAAGCCTCCTCCCCCCACATGTGGGTGAGAAGGAAGGATAACTATATTATAGCTTTTGGCAGGCTAGGCAGGTGGGGGACCAAGCCGAACAGCAACCCACATTTTGAAAAACATTCCAAAAATATTTATAAAACAATTCACAACACACCTCCAAAAGCCGTACGTGGCAGTACACAAACAGATTGATAGCGTACCTGGGCAGGAAATGGGAGGGTTCCAATGGGAGCCTCCATTAGAAACTGTATGAAGATCAATGAGCTCGGGAATGCTGGGAAATGTAGTTCAAAAACAAAAAAAAGGCCCGAAAAGCTCACCACCAAAAACACTGACAGCAATAGCCAATCAACCGGGCAGCAACAAACACCCACCCACCTACCCATCCACTCTAGGATATCATAGCAGCTATAGTAAATGAAAAAACACCCCCAAACCCCAAATATTTGTAACATGGTGAGATGGGAAGGGAAAGGAATGGGAGGGGAGGATTCATGCAGTTTGTCTTTGGGATTGGGATGGGGTCTTTGGGATTGCATACTGACAGAGAGAGACCAGACTGACCAAGATTGGAGGATGCAAGTGACAAGGACTTTGGGGTCACCATGACCTTGCCCAGGGGAAACTCAGTGAGAGTCAGGACTGCCCAGTGAGAGTCTAAGGGTGGAGACTGGGAAGCCTGGGTGGTTTACATGCACCTCTTGCTGTACTACATTAGGAAAATCATTACAGGGGGTATATTGTTATTTGACTTTCCCTACTGAAATCTTCAGGGAATGACACGAGGCTTAACTCACTCTAAAGCACTGTCCATGTGAAAATGAACACCATGTCATGCAAACAAAAATGCACCACACCAAAAAAAGGCACGTTAAAATTTTTGGGTGCTCTACATTATGGCGTGTATAGACGACTGTGGGAGGGTTTGCATCTAACCTGGTGCACTCTCCTCACCTTCTGTATGTTAGATTGCACTGTATGATATTATAACAGTATTTACCCACTCTCACCTTCCATGTATTGATTAATATATGATGTTATATGTTGGGAGGTGTCAACTACCATCAAAATAGTTCGTAATCTATATTGAGGAAGAGGATCCCCTTGGGACGCACCTTTGCTTCCCCTTTTCCTCTTCTTTGTAGGGTGTCTAACTTGTCAACCATTAATTTGAAACTACAGCCTTACGTCCTTCAGTTCAGGTTTACAGTGTCCTTCATTTATCAATACTTAAAAACTTACATCTGTTATCGTCTTGCACTAAGCAAGGCTATCCTTACTTATTTACATCAATTAAATATGAATGTCAACTCTAACAGAATCCCACTCAGATATAAAAGTTAACTTAACTGAGTTACTTCTCATCTATTACCCTTGAGTCAGTCCTATCTTTGTTGCCCTGGGTTCTATTTCTTTATTACTTTGTTTCCCTTTGGGGCATGGACCCTCTTCCTGGGGACTTGCAGAGACTTCTTCATCAATTGCCTTTTCCTTTCTCTTCCTTCATTTCTGTTCAGACCTTGCCTGACCAGCAGAGTGACATACTATAAACAATAACAACCACCCTGGTCCCGATATCCTCAAAATGGGAAGAGGGCTCCCTGGTCTCTGTTTTCTTCTTCTCATAGATTACCTCTATATCCTCCTTCATTGGAGCTTCTCCGTTTAGTTAGTCCTGTGTGTCTCCCTTTGCTCCCTTGGGGTCTGTTCTTACGGGGCTTTTTTCTCTCTCCACTCCTGTTTCATTTCTTTCTCCCTCAGCTCCACCCCTCTCTCCTGCAGCTCGTCCGAGCATCATGGAACAGCTGCTCTGGAATCTCTGTCCTCCTCCTGTTCCTTCCTCTTATTTCTTCAGATGCTTCTCCTGCTGGGAGTCTTTTATTTATTCCCACTGTCTCTTCACAATGACACAGGCATTATCTCATTGAAATCTTGCCTGGTTTGATAGTATATACTGTTGATTGATTTTAATGACACATCTTATTTTTTTTATGCTACCACAAGTTGTGACATACTGAGGAATTCAATGCTTTAAATGGGACAGGAGTTGTTAAAACCAATTATATGTACATTTTATAAAATTCTTTAAAAGTGGGATCAATTAAGTTAACCTGGAACCATGAGGGATTCAGAGTGCTAAAAAACTGAAAGTTATTTTATTACTTTAGAAAAAAGTGTAAAAAGTCAAGACTTCAACCTTATTTATAAAAGCCATTTAATATAAGAGAGGTAAGAAAGGAAGGCAACTGTGAACTGATATCTCATTTGAGGCAGCCTCGAGTATCCTGGATTTTTACCCATACCAGAAGAGGAGCAGCACGTTCATTATACGCATAACTAGGGACCTATCCAAAACAAAGAGGCAGGTGGCTGATTTTGTGGGCAGATGGTGGGGCCAGCTGCCATTTTTGTAAACTTATCACACCTAGGTTTCCCCATGCCTCCGATTGTCTTAGGCCCCACAAATTACTACCGATTTGTTGAAAGGCCTGTCTGTCTGTTGAAAGGCCTCTCCCCTTGCCACTGATTGGCTGAAAGGCTGTCCATTATGCTGCACCACTCTTCATGCTAATTGGTGGAGAGGGGCAGAGCCACATGACCTTCTCAGCCAATCAGCAGTGAGGGGCAGGGATGGCAGCCATGTTGGCTGCTCCTATTCATGCCAGCAAAGTACACAAAAGTGTAGTTAAACATTGATTTTTCAGGAAAAAAAAATAAGTGCTGTGATTTATTAATAGGAGAGCTAGATTTTCAGTTTTATCTTTCTCTTAGGGTAGAAACAGATGCCACATTTGTGATGCTGTAACAGTTTTTATGGTGGCACAAATGCTGAGCAAATAAACATCCCTACCTTTTGTTGCACCACTTCAGTTCTGCCGCTTTATTGTGGCTAACATCTATTTGCTCTGTAGCAGGAGAGTGAGCAATTTGGGGCTGCCTGCACTCTCCTGCCATCCCGGACAGGTGTTGTGGGGGCTTGAGGAGCTAGATGCTGCATACCCTGGCTAGTATTGGGCCACTTAAACTGCCACAGCACCTACATAGCTTTCCCTGCTTACAGAGATACCTAGTATTCATCTGTAAGTGGGGAAAGCCCATGCAGGTGTTGGCATGGTGGCACAGGACTCAGGAAATCCCAGGTGCCCTATACTTCCATGCCAGGAGCCATGAAGCAAAGGCCTCCAAGCTAGGACTGTTGCTAACCTGTACCTCATGCAAAAGCATGGGTCACTGCAGGTTACTAAATGGAGACATGGAACACAGGAGATTACCCAGATCCTGTGTCCCATCACTGCACCCAGGACCTGTGATGCATATGGAGGCACAGGTCAATGCAGGTCACCACATGGAGGTATGGGGCACTGGAGTTAACCCAGCTTCAATGCCATTCTTCTCTGCCTCATGCAGGGATCCATGCCTCTGCACAAAGCACAGGTCATTATGGGTCCTGGCAAGGAGGCATGGGGTGGTGTGGTATCTGGGGAATACCTAGGACCCCATGCCTCCTTGCTAGGACCTGCACTGCTGTACCTGATCTGCTCTGGATCAGTGATGTTTCTACCATTAGAAAGATTCTGATGCGATACACACGTCATGTCTATATTTTACTTATTTATTCCTCTTGTAGCAACTGAAAGGCTGGCTTTGGTGAAAAGCCAAAAACTGTTAGCTGGGATATGAGATTAAAATTCTCTCTATCCTGATCACTCACTAAACTACCTCAAAATGGATATATACTGGAAAAAAAAAAAAAAAATCACAAATTTTGTTATCAGTTTCCTTTCATGCGAGTAACCTCATTTAGGCCAAGAGCAGATTTTAAACCCAACCACAGAAGTTTAACTCTTTACCTTGAGAAACAATACCTGATTTCTAAATTTATGTAGATCAGATACTAGAAGGGGGCATATTATGGGGAAAGGATTTTTAAAATGTTCCAAAGATTCATCATCATTTAAATTATTATTCAATGAAGAACTTGAATATGTGCTACATTTTGGGTGTGTCTACACGAGACACTTACCATACAGTAGACTAATAACACTGCAAAGTAGTGTGCCAGTCAAAAAAAAGTGCTAATATGCTAGAGTGTTATTAGGCTACTGTGCAGTAAGCATCACCAAAAAAACTGTGCGCCAGCGCTACTGTACAGTAACTGTAGTTACAGCACTTTTAGTGAGCACTTCATTAAGCACTAAACTAAATGCACAGTAACTACTGCACATAAATGAATATGTAGACACACCCTTTAAGAACATGCTTAAGTCTTATTAACTCCAGAGTTAATGCACTTTAATGCCTGCACATGTAGATGTAACCTAGTACTAACTTTAGTGCTGGGTCTGCCCAGTCACTAGGGGGGCAGCCTGAGCCCAGCCCAAGGGTTCCTGGCTGGGTGCCTCTCCTGCTCCAGGGTTGGACTACTCTCTGGCAGCCCCTAGCTACAGGGTATAAAAGCCTGCAGCCATTTTGTGCCTTGAGGCACACTGCACAGATACCTGCTGGAGCCTGTGCACTCCCTGGGACCACTGCAGGCCTTGAGTGTTTCCCTGGACAGGACACAGGCTGCCTCTACCTGGCCTGTCCCCTTTCCAGAGTTGCTGCTTGGACACAGGTGTTTTAAAGGGCTTCAGCTTGCTGCACCCATTGTCCAGCTGTCAGATTCCTCCAGGGATGCTGGCTGGCTGTCTCTTGCAGCAGGGCCAGCACTTGCTCCCTGTTGCTGCTCTAGGGAGTGAATGTTGCTGGAACCAGGATTAGATTCAGTAGACTAGAGAGAAGGTGGCTGAGGAACTGAGGCTTGGGGTTACTTTAGGTTAATTGACATTAATTGATTAAAGGACAATGCCCAAGACTTGCAGAACAGGGGGGTGATGCTGGAGAGAAGCCGGCACAGAGGCTGGGACAGAAGCCAGAGCTACGGGGGAGCCAAAACATAAGCAGGGAGAGGGAAGCTGGGTGGCTTCTACAGCAGTTTTTGTATGCCAAATCTTGAACCAGGGAGGGTCAATGCAGGGTGATGGTTGGGTTGACAAGTTGATGGTTCAGTCATTCAGAGGGAGCTATTTTTAGACCTACTGCCATTGTCTCTCAAGCACCCTCATTCATCCCCATTCATTCAGGAACCAGTTTACCTAAAAGGGGTAAGTATGAGTCACACATTTACAAAAGAGTTACAATAGGGTATGCCTGGGCAGGAGAGACAAGATGGAGACTTGACAAACAAAATGGAAACTTGACATGACTTATGCTAACTTACATATGTAGGCCTAAATCCTATAGCATCAGTAAGCCAGTAATATAGAATAGTAAAAAACCCCAATATAAACATAATAATAATACAATATAAAAACAGTAGATATCCATAACAGGGCACTTATTTGAAAAAAATAAAACAAAACTAGAACAACTTGCTACCAAAATAAAATGGTGAGACAGAGAGTATCAGCTTATCCTATGGCTTAGCTCACTTATCCTTATCTAAAGGGAATAGAGAGGGAGATAAGTCAGAAATAGTTGGCAAAGGGAAGGGAATGCATTAAAAAAAAAAAAAAAGAAAAGAAAAACTGTGGGTTTTGCTACATATTGACACCTGCCAAAGATCAGTTACAGTGCATTAGCCCAATGTGCAGTGATTTTAATCACAAATGGCTTACAGAGGGGTGGTTGCTTAATTAGATTTAGGGGCTGTAACAGGTGTCTGCCCTGGGCTGATCTAAATGTGGCCTGCACACCTGTCCCTGGGGCAACCGCCCGCCTTCTCGCCTGCCAGGTACTGCCCCGATGCCAGGGGGCGCTATCTGCGGCTCCATTTCCTCCCCTACACCGGAGCCCATGCCTCACTGATGGGATTGACTCTGTTCAGTCTGGGCCTT
Organism: Alligator mississippiensis; assembly: GCF_030867095.1. Taxonomy (NCBI): domain Eukaryota; kingdom Metazoa; phylum Chordata; order Crocodylia; family Alligatoridae; genus Alligator; species Alligator mississippiensis. Next base: position 132,972,640 of record NC_081827.1, on the reverse strand, counting down.
GTTATAATCAGGCCCCCTTTTTCCCTCTCTGGGCCCTGCGCAACCCTATCTTGCTCTGCCCCCTCTCCTGGGGCCTCTTAACTGCCCCCCTTTCTGGGGCTGGGGTCAGTGCACCCCAAATGCTGTGCCCTCACTGGCACTGGGGTCCCCACATGGCTGTGTGCCCCCTATGAGGCCTCCTCCAACCCCTAATAGCCTCACCCAAACCACCAGTATTTAAATAACAACAAAACACAAGCCCCTGGGCTGTAACATAAATTTAAGCCGCCTGGCTAAAACATCAGTCAAGCCTACCAGGGAATACTCCATCCCTCCGCAGTGTCAAATGGTGCTCCTGCAGTCAGGCTTCCCCTTTCTTCCCTGAGAGAGCTCCTTCCCCCTTGGCCACTGGCAGGTAACTGCCCCCTCTGGCCTCAGCCCCTGGGCTTTATATGGGAGCCAGGCCCTGCCCCTTCTGGTCAGCTGACCTCCTCTGGTTGCCCTGGCAACCAGCAGCTGGACTCATTACTCACTGCTATGGCTCTTCCCCTAGCAGTTTTCTCCCTTCTTAGGAGCAGGGCACCTAAGTGCTCTGCGACAGGGGCCAATACACAGTCACTTTGTTCCTTGTGTAGCCATTTAAATTGGTACAAAGTAATTACAAAATAATATTAATTCTATATGGATGAATGGTGAATAGGGTCCAATATAGGAAGGTGACGATGGAATTTTGGCTGGATTCAAGAGTAAAAGGGGTGACAGAAAACAATGATAGTTTCTGTCTAAAGCAATGATACACCATAGAGGGCATGTACAGGATATTGGCTCCTTCTTTTGAACACAACAATCTATATTGGTAAATCAGCAGGGAACAGTTAGATCAAAATCATGTGGAAGGAATGTTCGAAAGATCTCAGTAGGGATTGAAGGATAAGGCAAGACCGCCAGCTTTCAAACATGGAGGGTTGTAGGGTATGTCCCTGAAGTGAAAGAAAAATATTTAAATAGGAGATAGGTCTGGTCCTATTCGGTTAAGTGCTGGATTGACAACCATAAGAAGAGAATACAAACAGCACAATGAGTATCAGTTCCAACTCATTTCTGCTTCTTCAGATCGAAATCAGGACTGCTGTTATCTTTGGCCTCTCTTCTGAAACTGCCTTCATGTTTTTTATTTTATAGGGTTGGTTTTTAAAAAATAACACCCCCCCCCGACATTTAAATATCAGAGCCTCTTGTGAAACTAATCACAACAGCTCACTTTGCCATGTGGACAGATACCCAATAACCAGTTCCAGTAAGCTGGCAAAGATGCTAACTGTTACCAGATCTAATAAGCTCTGTCTCAGTGCCATTCTAAGCCATTCAATCCCCCCAGTTTTTTTGATTGCCATATTTCCTATTTTTCTTTGAATTCTAATACAAATCCAATAGCAGTCTATTAAAAGGCCATTTGAAAAACTAATTTCTTCCACAAGTTCCTTTTCAAACAAATGGACTGCATGCAGACACATTCTGTGATTTAGAATGTAATACCTCTTTGATCCAATAAGGACAGATAAAATTAGAAAGAATACCAAACATATCAATTACAGAATCTAACACAAAAGTATGCTGTCTAACTGAGAAGCAATGAGTAATAGGGCTGTGCAATATTTTGCCAGCTGTTTCATTTTGACACTGTTTCGACTCATTTCGACTCAAATGCATTTGCTTTTTAGGCTTGTCTGGTTGGAAGAATAAAGTCTGACCAGGTTACATTTTCCTAAGGTGATCCAATAAAAAATTGGATTATAAAAAATACAGAATTAGTTATTATCCTTCTATTCATCTGCAGCTGCTTTATTGTAGACTCAACATAGAGAACAAAAAGATCTAACATTCCACTGAAGATTTTATGTTCAATTATATCCTACGCTAGCTGGTACATATCAATATTATCCTACAAATAGATTGGTTTCAGAACTGCTCTTGTCTGCTGTGTTTTCTTTTAGGGCTAACTCCTAAAACAAGACAAAACAAAACAAAACCAGCAGGAAGATAAACAGTTATAATGATGTTTTAGGATAGTTCTGTACAAATCAGAACTAAAACCAGATTATGTATATGGGAGGTTCTTTTAATTAATAGCTGGAATATAGGCATACACATTAGTAAGTGCACTATTGAAAAAGGCATTTTTAGTTGCCTTAAAACACATTACAGAAGCTTGCATTTGCTCTATTGACAATTTTGTCAAGGGACGTAGTATGGTATAGAATATTCATGCATCAAATAATGCCTAATGGGTCTGGAAACACAGGTAAGCATATTTCTCATAGCAGGACAAATTATTTTCTATATATGCCATCTAAACTTTAGGAGGAGAGATTGGCCCAGTGGTGGGCCAGTATGGGGTACTCCTGCATTGAGCCATGCACGTCACTGTGCCCAACCACTTTCCTGGCTCCAAGTGCCTCCCTGGGGGCACCTCACTTCTTGCTGACCTTCTTCCTGGAGCATACACACAAGCCTGGGGGTACTGCTGCCACCACCCAGAGTCTGCACTGATCTGGGATTTGCACCCTCTGGGAAACACAGGCCTAGTAGTCCTTGAGGGTACTTGACTCATTGCAAGAACCTGGAGTGCTTCCCTCAGTCTGAAGCACAAATAGTGGTCTCCCTTAGTCAGCTGAACCAATGGGACCCCAAGGCATAATCTAGACCCTCTCGCAATAAGGCTCCCATGCTAGGTACAAAGGAAAACTGTATTGGTTATAAGGAGTAGGTTTGGAATAGGGTACAGGGTAAAACAATATCAGAGAAATACCTTAGAGTAAACAGTGGCATGGTAGCCTTTGATCATGGATCTGAGTGACTGCAAACTTTACATTTAGTTAGATCTCAGGTGGCTTACTCACAAGTATCATCCAGAGGCAGATGGAGATTCCCTCTGGAGGCAAACAGTTCATAGATCATGAGTTTCAAGAGGGAGAGTTTCAGATGGTCCAAGCTTCTCTCTGAGGTCTCATCATGGCTACTGCCCCTCCTCCTGGGCAGTCCTTCACTTATATAGCCCTTATGACCTCATTTACCTCCAATGAAGGCCAGCAACTGTTGACTGCCAGCCAACCAATTTGAAATGCATCACTGGTTTCTGGGTAGACTGTCAGGGTCTTTACCCCCTCCCAGTCATGTTGGCATTACTTAGAACAATAGGGAGTTTAAGCCTCCCGCCCAGGTGTGCGATGCCAATCACGTAGGGAGAGGGAGCAGGTTTCCCCCCTCCCTCTGGAATGTATCCAGATCAGGTTACAACTCAGGGTTACCTGAAGCTGATGGGGCAGAATTGCCTACCCTTTGCAGTGACCATGGTAACCAAATTGTCAGATAGCAGAGTTTAGGGAGAGACAGACATGGTATTGTGCCACAGGCCCAAACACCAAACTTGACCTAAGGCAGTGGTTCTCGACTCAAGGCACCTCTTGGGAAAATGTAACTCTTACCTTTTACTTGCTTTGGACTATGGGAAAATAATAGAGCAATTCTTTTTGTTGCAAGTAACACAAAAAGACCACAAAAGGTCAGAATATTTTTGACACACCAGATTCCTGTTGAAACCTCTGGGTTTATCTTGTGAATTATCAAACATAATGGCCACAAATCCCTGGCTGAGAATCACTGTCCCAAGGATTGCAACAGACTTTACAAAAATGTAATTTTGTCAAACAATTAAATGTTATTCAGATTTACAATCCTGATTTAATCTATTATTATGGAAGCATTGATTATATACCCATATATAAGCCTGAGTCAAGTTTTGCACTTCACCCATATTTGTGTAGGAAGAATACAGCATATATCCCATGAAATTACAGTACCTACTTGGAAATACCTATAAAGTGCATTTCTGAAAATGTTAAAGTATATTGAAGTAATTTAAGATAAGTTAAGAACGAGTCTTTATGGAAACTTAGCGTCCCACGTTAGAATTTTCTTTGTTCCAAATTTTCTTTTATTCCATTATATAAATATTGTTATTGCATAGTTCAAACTCAATGAAATTTCAGGTGTAGACTATTAGTTTTTTAAGGATTACTGCATTCTTACGCATATAACTCATACCTTTCCTCAAGCCAGCTGGAGAAAATTAGACTACACATCATATGTAAGAAAAAATTCTTCCCATGGGTCGGGAAATTTGGTGTGGTATGAGAGGGGGAAGAACTGTGACAGTATTAATTGCCACAGCTCTGAGAGCCAGGGCAATTAACATTATCAATGCTCCCACATTCCATTGCCAAATTTACAGACCCATGGGGAGGCCTCCTTTCAAACTGCTTGGTGGATTGAGGTGGCACATGGGGTTGACCCATTGCTGGACAAAGCACAATGGGACTGACCCGATACACAGCTCTGGACCTAGTGCATTGAGTCCAACCCTGTGCACTGGTTCAGGTTAGATCCAGCACCCTGAGTCTGGGACTGTACACTGGTTCTAGAGCCATATGTCAAGTTACGTCTGGCACGTAGCTTGGAAACCAGCACTTCCACAGCCACGTGAGACCAAGCAGTGTGGCTCTGGCCCCAGCATCAGCTGTATTGTGCCCACTATGCAGCTCTGGCTTCAGTGCCAACATAGCTGATTGGGTCCTAGCACACAGCATCAGGGCTCCAGCGTATGACTGCTAAGTCCCAGCCCTGGTGCATGCCTCCTAGGTTACCAGCCTTGGTGTGCAACCCTGAGGCCCCATGCAAGGCTCCTCAGTTCTGGAGATTCCAGACCTCAGATACTTACTTGTGCTCTAAGGTAAGGTCTTTTTTTCCTTCTTGGGGTCTTGTCAAAATGCAGTGCACATTATATTTGGAAGAAAGGTGGTAAATGAAGTTTTTTCTATTCATTTTCATAAGTGAAAATGTATTTAGCAAAAATCTTAAATTGTCATGCACCCAGGCATAGGTGGTCTGACTAGTGTAGGGGTGGGCAAAATATGTCCTATGGGCCAGATCCATCCCACCAACTGACTGGATTTAGCTTGCTGCTGTCCCTGAAGTGCTCCACATGGAAGGCTTAGCTCCACCTGCTCCTGTTAGAGAAGTCTGCTCTGCACTCCTGCCCATACGTGCTGGCAGGCACCCTGACCAGCATGCACAGATTTTGCTGGGGATGTTTCCTGTTCTGCTCTGCTCCCCTTGCCTCCAGCTGGAGCTGCCCAGCTGAAGCTTCCCCACCCAGAGCAGCACAGCAGGGGTAGAAGGAGGAGTCACCACTGGAAGCAAAGGAAGCAGAACAGCACCTATCCAGCTGCAGCCACACTGGGAACAGCCCTGCCAGAAGCTGCATGCATTGGCTGGGGCCAGGGCCAAAAGCAGTGGGGTTGTTCTGCTCCCCTTGCCTCCAGCAGTGGCTCCTCCTCCTGCTTCTATCCCTGCTGCAGTACTCTGAGCAAGGGGAACTTCAATTGGGTGGATCCTGCCTCAGCACACAGGGCTCCATTTCCCCCCATCTGCTGAGAGCTGTGCAGCAGGAGCAGGAGGAGGAGCGACAGTTAAAGGAGAGGGGAGCACAACAGCTCCAAAGGCCCAGGCCCCGGCCCCAGCCAGCGTGTACAACCAGCTGGGTGCTGCTTTATTCTCCTCACCTCCAGCAGTGGATCCTCCTTTTGCCCCTGCTGTGCCATTCCAGGTGGATGTGGGGGGAAGCTTCAGCCAGGCAGCTCCTGCTGTACATGAGGGGAGCAGAGCAGCACTCAGCTAGACCAGGAACAGCCCTGCCAGAAACTGCATACTGGTTGGGACCAGGCTGGTATGCATGGGAACAAGTGCAGTGAGGCCTTCCCTGGGCAGGGCTCAGCCCTATGCAGAGCCCTATTGCATGCATTTTTTTTTTCACTTTTAATAACCAACACTTCCTCCAGAAGATGGGAACAGCTATGGGCACCAAAATAGCCCCACAGTATGTCAACCTTTTTATGAGCCACCTGGAACAAGACTTCCTCAAGAACTGCACCATCAAACCCTTGCTATACTTAAGATATATTGATGACATCTTCATTTGGACTGACAACCTACAATCTCTGATTGAGTTCCATCAGAAATTCCACAATCACCATCCCTCCATCCAACTTTCTCTAGAATACTCCAGCACCAGCATCTCCTTTTTAGACACGATGATCAATATCCAGAATGATAAAATACAGACCACATTATACAAGAAACCCACAGACCAACATACATATCTGCACAGAACCAGCAATCACCCTAAACACACCAAAAAAGCTGTGATATACACCCAAACCCTCAGATACCACTGCATTTGTACTGAAGAGAACACCTGGGATTGCCACCTCACCAATCTTAAAAAGGCTTTCACCCAACAAGGACACTCCTCCAGAGAGATAGATCGCACGTTTGAAAGAGCCACCCGAATACCATGTGAAGAACTGCTGCAATACAGAAGAACCCCCCCCCAACAAATCATAGACCACTGGTTATGACATATTACCCCTCCCTCGAACCTGTATGGAAAATTCTCAAACAATTGCAACCCATACTAGAAAGAGACCCTATTCTTAAAGAGATCTTCCCAGAGCCACCCATCCTAGCCTTCAAACAAGCACCGAACCTCGCCAACCTCATCACCAGAAGCAAACTTCCTCAGAGCCAGAACACACCCAATGGATCCAGACTGTGCCATGACAAGAAATGCAAAACCTGCCAACACATCTCTACCACCCCCACAATCACTATGCCCCACAACAGAGCCATCAGCATTCCTGGATCTTACAGCTGCACCTCCAGAAATGTAATATACCTCATCCAATGCACCAAAAGCCAAGATGGAAAATAACAACAACTGCACACCAGAATGAATGCACACTGGAATTATATCAAAGACAGGAATACCCAATTACCTTTGGGGGCACATTTCTCACAAGAAAACCACTCTCTCTCCAATCTCTCAGTCCTGATCCTCAAAGGAAACTTACAAGACACTTCCTAGAGACGAGCCTACGAACTCTACTTCATCAACCTCCTGGATACTAAAAATCATGGACTAAATATAGACATTGGATTTATGACACATTATAACCTGCCTGACAGCTGACTTCCCAGGTACTTCTCCACTATTCATCCCCCTTCTCTCTGCCCCCACCCAGCCAGTCTCTCACCTATTGACTCCTCAATCTATATTTTCACTGACTACCTGTCTTGTATGCATATCAGCCCAGCCTCTGGCTTCTTTACTTTTCATTCCATCCAGGAAGAGCACACTCCAACTGCTGAAACTTCCTTAGCCTGATGAAGGGTTTTTGAACCCAAAAGCTTGCTTAAAAATTGTTCTCCAATTATTTAGTTGATCTAATAAAAGATATCAGATTCACCCGAAGAACCTTGTCTACCTATGTCCTTAGACGAATATGGCTATAACCTACACCCCTATTAACTTTGGAAAGTATTTTAGTAAACCTGGCTACAATTCTGGATTTATAAGAAATGAAAACTCTGGGTCTCATTAAGAACAAGTTACACAGCTATTTCATCTTCATAAGTTTCATCCACCCCAAGACCTTAAAGGTAGATTTTTGTCTGTATAATAGAAGTATTTCAATTATTCAACTATTCAATAGAAGTATTCAATTATTCAACAATTATTTCAATTCAACTAAGATACAATTCTTTTTCCAGGTGGGTTATTGTGCTGCCCTTCTCACTGTAGTACCCATGCATCACTGAGCAGTATATTCAACATATTCAGCAATGCAACTAAATCCTTTCATGTCATGTTTGTTCTCTCATCTTCCCCTGAGGAGTAGAAGTATAAGCAGTGGAAATCATTATTTTGGTGTAGTTACATTTATTTATTTTTAATTAATGCAGGCTGCAATGTACAATAACTCAGAGATACTCCACTGTACTGTAACTAAAGTATGCAAACTGGAAATATCAGACTTGCATAATTTTTAGCATGCAGCCTATTCCTATTCTGCCAGAAGCTGAATTCAAATAAATAAATGCTTGCAATGAGCCAATTTCTGCCTCTGTTGAAATAATCTAGTTCAACTTCTATTCAAATTGTCAGGCAGTATTCAGACTCAGGGATAATCAAACTTAAATAGGGAAAGGGAAGATCATAAAATTACTGTGATCACGAACTTCTGTTCTGAATCCAGCATTTACTAATCCTTCCAGTTCACACCTCTTTTCTTTAGTTCAAATTTTCTCTTGCAATTCTCTCTTTAAAATAGACACCCCTTACTTATGGCTGTGAAGAAATTGTAGAATGTTCATATGAACCCTTCAATTACCTCAAATGATGGTAGACTGACTTAATCAGAAATGCATGAACTTTATTTCAATTTAATGAAGTATTACAGCACTATAACAATATAAGCACTGTGGCTGATGGAATGAAATATACTAGATACCAATTAACTGTTATTATTTCATCTGAGAAAATGTCTATACGTTGCGCTATATTTTTATTCTCTCTCACACACTGCCTCAAACATTTAGTCATCTGGGATAGCTATTAAATAATATAAGAAGAATATACAGTATTCCTATGTAATAAGATACAGGGGAAACATAAAAGAAGTGACCTGATTATTTATTGGTAAAGATGGCCTGTATTTAAAATAGCATCTCAGAAGATTTGAAATTTTCAACTTTACCTTGGACTTCAACATTCTAATTTGTTTATGTTTTCCAAGCTACCCTCCAGTAGTAAATGTATTATTTGCTATTTGATCTCAAAACAGGCATTAACAACATTCACTACTTTCTTTAGAACTAGAGTCTCAAAAACTTTGGTAGGTCATCAGTCTTACATTATATCCAGAAGTATCCTCTCCAATAGATTGTACCAGCTGCTATCATGCTGCAAGACTGATCTGGCACTACTGCCAGTGACTTTATAGATTCAGTTCTCTTTACATCTTTACCTCTGCCTAGATGTTGCAACCTGAAATCCTCTCGCGTGATTCTTTGACCTTGCCCAACATGACTGGTGCATTAGGATGCAAAAAGACATTGCCTTTGTGCCACCATAACAATTTTTATGGCAGCACAATCTGAAAGCAAACAAATGTCTATACTCATTGTTGTGGCCAAATATGTGATTGTGACAAAAGGTGATAATAGTTTCTGCTGCTTTATTGTGTCAGACATCTGTTAGCTTTATGGTGGAAACTGCTAGCACCCTCTAGCCACCCCAGGCAGACACTCTCAGGGCTTGATTCTGTGCGCCCTTGGACCTGCCACACAGGATTGGGCCCCTCAAGGCTCCAGGAGTGTCTGCCAAGCTTTCCCTGTCTATGAAGACAAGCTCTGGAGATTCCCCAAGGTGAGTCTGTGCAGGTGGGGAACCTTGGTTATCTCCACTTATAGAGATGCACCCCAGAAAATCCTCAGGCATGCCTCTGCAAACAGGGAACAGGTTACCTGTTGTCCTATGGGATCATGCCTCTGCTTCATGCAGGACAACATGTGACATGTGTTTCACACAATGAAGTAGAACAGCTGTGCTGCCACCACAGCTCATGTGCTTCATTTTGGCATGGTCTGTTTATACCCAGAATATATGAGTACAAGACAGATGCATTTCTGAAGGTGTATAGCTTTATAGCAGTGTAGCCATGAAACCTTGATAGCTTTTGTCTTCTGTGTAGTACTTATTTAATGTTATAAATACTCTCTGTGCAGAGTTCAGGAAACATTTTGTTTTCAGAACTCAGGGCAGCTTGCTAAATACACCCACTGTACTCTCTCTCGAAGTATGTTCATCTTGTGCTCCTGGTGCTCCCAAGTTGGGTCTCTCCGAGTTCACCTCACCACGTTCCCCCAACATGCACGTGCTCAACCTGAAAATGCAGCAGTGAAACCAATGTAAGGGTACTTCTTATACCGTCTTGGGGAGGGAGGCCCCCAAAAGAGGTTTACTGCTGCATTTCTGAGTTTGTAGCAAGGCGTATGCTTTGAGAATGACTGCCCACTAACAAGCACTGGTGTTGTGTTCAGATGTACCCTCAAAGAATTGACTATACATTTTCTCTTATTTTGTTCCTTCATTGTTACTGAGAATACCAGTGTGCTCTATGTATACGAGGGAACACAGCATACTATATAGTATTTTTGTATTTTGAATTATAGTTGCATCTAGGAGAACCCAACATGACTGGTGCTTTAGTTTACGAATAGAGAGAGAGAGACATTTCCAGCATCAAGGAGTTAAAACAAAACAAACCAAACCAAAAAACGAACTAAACCAGAAAGAGGAGGCAGTGGCAAAACAGGGAAGAGATTAATGACTTGTCCCGTGTCCCATGACAAGTCAGTAGCACAGTCAGAAACAGAACCAGGTTTCTTGATTCCTAGCATGTTGTCCTGACCTGTTCACCCATTGCATTATAAGGTTGGAATGGAGGAACCACTGTAACTCAATTTCCTGGTATTTAGCTCATTGACATAACTTCTATGAGCTATTTTCTTTTTTTTAGTGAACTTAGTCAAAAACTGACTCCACATTTTTTTTTCCTCTTGCCCCACAAAATCACCTATGATGTGATGAAGTCATTCCACTGAGTTATGATGGCCTCTAAAATAATAGCATACTCTTCCCTTTTCTTAACTACTCTTTCTTTCTTCTAATCTTCCTCACCCTACTTTTTCCTTCATCTGATGCAAGTTACATGATAACTAAAGAGCTACACAAAGGTAAGAATCTGAAAGCAGGACGAGGAAGAGTGTCATAGTAATTACCAATTATTTAGACAAACGTGTGAAAATCATCAACATTTGAGCATTCTAGAATATGAAATGAATTGGACCTGTCTTTTTTGGGGCTGATCTTTCTTAAGAAGTGCTTGACCCCATCATGTCTGGTTCACTGAATTCAGCTGGGGCAAAGAGTGCTCAACAGCTCTTTGGAAGTGCTCAGGGGCATTTGTAGGACCAAGCCCATAAACCACACTTTGGGATTGCATTGGCACAATGTACATGAAGAAGTTTAGTATACAGCATGTATAGGTCTTGATTAGCTACTACCTTACTTTTTTGTACACTTTTGTACTTGTGCAGAGTAGCTGTAAAATGCCACCCCAAATCCTCTACTTCTTGGTAGAATGATATAATTTCTATGTATATATACTTTGAATTGACTATACACAGGTGCCAGGTACAAGGTGGGAGAATTAGTCCCATCATCAGTAGTTTAGATTTAGTGAGGGGCAGTGTTAAAATGCAATTCAGCTCTGAAATACAAATCTAATAAAAGCAGCAGACATCTCCCCATGCTAATTGTAAACATCTGCCACTTCCTTACAGCTAACAGTGGATGTTAAATGGATCATATGCAATGAGAACACTCAACAAGAAGGAAAAGTCAATCAGATGTGACAAGGCAATAATTATGAAGGACTATTGATCTGAAAAGGTATTCAATCTGACAATGTGCCAATTATATCTGAATATCTTGTCCATGTCAAAACTTCCAGTCTGAGCAAATGTTCTGACTTTGTTTTTCCTTGTTGCTTCCTGTTTTATCTCTCCATTTCTTTTTTTTTTTATGTGATGCTTATGTAGCACATTTGAGTGAATTTTCTTTTATTGCTGATGTTAGTCTGTTCAATTGGGAGCAATGAACTTACGTAAATAAGAAAAACAGAAGGATTTGACCCATGAGGACAATCTATTATTGGTTCTTATTGCTTGTTTCTCTCATTATCCTCTAGCTTATTGAACCATGAAGAAAAAGGTTCTTTTAGTTAATATTTGTGCAGCATTTTAAAGATAGAAGGGGACATAAAAATGCTGTATATAATAGATCTGTGACTGTTTAGTACTTCATGATTGTCATATGACGCATATTGTGATTCTGTGGAACTTTCCAGCAATAGCAGGGATAGGACTAAAGGCTGCCTGTTCCAGAGGAACATGTTCACATTATCCTAACTAAAGGAGACTCTTTAGTATGATAATTAACTATTTAGGCTAGATAAGGCCAATCTTAAGGTCAACAGATAAGGTCTATCTTAAGGTTGCCCAAAAGTCCATACATACCAATTACCAGCTGTGTAATTAACCCTTGGCAATTCACCCCAAGCCTGAAGTTCAGCCGAGCTTTATAATATGAGGTTAGCTACCCATCATTTCCCTTCTACCCTGCTTCTCCTTTTTGGCAGCATACTCTGAGTTTACCGGGTATGGAGGCCTGCAGCACAGGAAACCCGCCAAAGAAAATCCCACAATTCTCTGTTCCTGGCATCCAGTCCTTCCATGTCACAACCTTCTCCCTCTATTGCTCATAGGTGCATACAAACCCAGGAGAGACAAGTAGTTCATAGATCAATTCATGGAAGAGCTCTGCTTTGTACAGTGAACAGTTTTGATGCAGGCTACAATCTAAAATACAGATGAGAAAGGATGAGTCACATCATTCAGGGTTGGGCTGGTTGAAGACAAACTCAAGATCAACCCTACATACCATTGTAGAGATACTCAGAGAGTCTGTGATACAAAGTAGGGCTGTGCAAAGCTTTGGTAGCTGATTTGATTCAGAGGAGATTCAGCCCAATTCGGTGGCCAAATCTTCAAATCCAAATTGAATTGGGAGACCCATTAATCTCTCTGAATTGAATTGGAAGCCTCTGAATCAATTCAGAGAGATTCGGAGATTCAGCCATAGAATTCAGGCAGTGCCAGTAGGAGCAGCTGGGGGAGCAGCCAGATGAGCCCTGGCTTGAGCTGGCAGCCCTGGGAAAAGCTGTGGCTCATCTGGCTGCTCCCCTGGCTGGGGCAAGGCAGGCAGTGCTGGTAGCCCCAAGAGAAGCTGCAGGGGCTGGAGGGAATGAACGGGGAGCTGGTGGCATGATTGGGAGCTGGGGGATTGAACTGGGACCTGTGGAATCAAAACCAGGAGCTGGGGGGAATAATCGAGGGTTGGGGAAATGAACAGGAGCTTTCTCCCAGCTCCTGGTTCAATCCGCCAGCTCCCAATTATTCCCCCCAGTCCTCTCAGCTTTTCCCAGGGCTGCCAGCTCTGCCTGCCTCGCCCTGGTGGGGGTGAGCCACAGCTTGAGCCAGAACCCTGTGAGAAGCTGCAGGGGCTGGGGGGAATGATCAGGGGCTTCTCCCCAGATCCTGGTTTGATTCCCCAGTTCCTGGTTCAATCCCCCAGCTCTCCAATCATTCCTCCCAGCCCCTGCAGCTTCTCCTGGGGCTGCCAGCTCAAGCCAGGGCTCATCTGGCTGTTACCCCAGCTGCTCCCACCGGCGCTGCCTGCCTGCATAGTCTATGGCCGAATAAGATTAGGTGCCAAATATCTTCATATTTGGATTCAGCTAGATTGAATCAAGACAGTGATTCAAATCACCAAATTGAATCACTGTCCCTCTGAATCACTGAATCTGAAGTGAATACTTTCCACTTTGCACAGGCCTAATACACAGGTTGGCACTTCTATGGTAGAGGACAGTGCTAAGATTAAACTGTTTACATTTTATTTTATAATTTGTCAACACTGAATTGAAGTTTTAAAATGAAAACAGACAAAATCCTAATTGAAAGCCATTCTCGATGAGTGTGTATGCATGCACACGTGCGTCAGACAGAAGTGATTAAAAATTCCCAGATTAGAATTCCCAATTGTGATTGCAGGTTTCTTTCTAGGTAACATTTGAAACTAGTAAAAAGATGCACTTATAAAAGTAGGCAGCTATACTTATCAAACCTGGCAAAAGTCTCATGAGAAAGATGCTTATGTTCAACCCTACCTCAACTGAAATAAAGGCAACAGCTCACAATACTTTGGTGTGTAAGTGCCTTCCTAATTCAAGTCCAAAACCTAGCCATGATTCAACATTTCATCAAAAAAAAAAAAATGCTTTTAATATTTGAACAAACTAGAACAAACTCTGACTACCTCCTAAATTTATGACTGAAAATAGCCAACCATCAGGCTGACTCCTGCAAAGTTCTGATAACTAGGGACCTACCAAAACAATGATTTCACAGATTTTGCAAAATCTGTCATTGCCTGAGAAATCCATGGGGGGGAAAAAAAAGAAAACATAAGGAAGATAAACTGCGGGCTTCCTCTGGGGAGTCAGCAGTCCTCAGAGTGCTGCAATAGCCTGTTGGTGTAGGGAAGGAGGAAGGTAGGGTTGCCTGCTTGAAGGACTGCTGGCAAAATGGCCACTGTCCCCACCCTCACTGTTGATTGGCTGTGAGGGCTGACTGTCATGTGGCTCTGTCCCCTCCACCAGCAGGAGTGGGACTCCATGATGGACAGCCCTCACAACCAATCAGCAGTGAAGGGTGGGTCCACATGACAGCCCTCTCATCCATTCAGTGGCAAGGGGTCCTTTGCCCAATCAGACATAGGGGCACTGCCCTCTGCCTGCTAAAATGGCTGCCCAAGCTCTGCATTCTGCTTGCAAAATTGGAAGGCACCTCCTCAGATTTGGTAGGTCCGTACTGATTAAGACCTTAGTTCTCCAAGATGATGAATATTTGCCCCAACCAACAAAACTCATGCTTTATTTTAAGCAACAAGGGGTGACCTTCAAATAGATAGGGACACTCTTATTATTAACTTTAAATACGCCCTTCTCCTGATATATCTTAGCCAGCAACCCATTATAGATTATTGGACTGCCTTTTCCTGTATAATACACGGAAGAACATGTTTTTCTTGTTCTGACTCAGTGGTGCTCAACCTTTTTGCTCTGAAAGCTGGATGGGTAGGACCCAGCCCATCTACATGCCAGATCCAATCTGATGGGGCAGCAGGGCTCCATCCAGTTGTGTTGGCAGAGGTAGGTATGCAGCCTGGCCTTGACTTGGCTGTGCAGCAGGGAGAGGGAAAGGGGGGGCTTGGCCCAGCCCTGATCTAGCCAGAAGTGATGAAGGGGTGGCAGTATTAACTTGCTACTGCACACCTACTGCCAAATTTCCTGACCCATGGGGATCCCTGCAGGCCAGATTCCTTGGCTTCACAGGCCAGATTTGGTCTGTGGGCCAAGGCTTGAGCACTCCTGCTCTAGCTGTTCTGCAGAGAGGATATAATTTTTTACTTTCCTCTGCTCTCCTCAAGAATTTTTGCAGTTTACTTTCCCAGAAATCAATCCAAATAACAAACCTCTCAGAGATCCTGGGATCACTGCATCTGAAGCAGGAGAAGTGGATAGCCTGCATTTGCAAAATCTATGGACAATAAAAAGGGGGCCGGACAGAGTGCACCCCCTACCCCACAGCCCAGTGCCACATCTGCCACTGCCTGCCTGCATGGCCTCAGCCACATCCCCACCCCCTTCCCCCCAGGCTGAGTCAGTGTAGCAAAACCCCCAGTTTTTCTTTTTTTATTTATTTATTTATTTTAAAATGCATTCCCTCCCCTTCTCCAAACATTTCTGACTTTTTCTTCCTCTCTATTTCCTATAGATAAGTATAAGTAAGCTAAGATGTAGGATAAGCTTTAACATTTTATTTTAGGTAAGAATTTTTATTTTTCTCTCCCCTCTTTGCAAATAAGTGCCCTGCTATTTTGATATAGATATCCACTGTTTTATAAGTGATAATTATTATGTTTCATATTGATTTTTTTTTTTTTTACTGGTTTTATATTGTGTGATTACTGTTTTAGGCCTATATATGTAAGTTAGCATGAGTCATGTCAAGTTTCCATCTTGTAATGTCAAGCCTCCATCTTATCCCTATGCTCGGTTGTGTAACCTATGATTCACACCTACTCCTCCTATGTAACTTGGTTCCTGAATGAATGGGGATGAATGAGGGTGCTTGAGCGACAATGGCAGTAGGTATAAAAATAGCTCCCTCTGAATGACTGATTCATCAACACCAATACCTGGACCAAGGACCCATCCCTTGGAACCACCCTCAGCATTCAAGAAAAAAAAGATGAGGCAACCCACCATTGTGCTAAGGCTGCACATGCTCAGTAAAAACACCTGGAGCCCTCTGGAACAGAACTGACCTTGCCTAGACAGGCCCTCCCCATAGGCGATAAGAGGTAGTCTGCCCCATAAAAAGGGGTAGTGAAGACTGACTCTTTGGGATGCCCTCTCCATCTGGACCAGCACCATGCCACACCACCTATCCACCCAGAGGCCCTGCCAGTGACCCTCCTTTGGACAACACCTACTGGACAAAGACCCCTTTCGAGCCTGGATAGGTAGTTATCACTCGCCACCCCCTCTTCAACCAAGGACTTGGACTCTGCTTCTCTTCCTCACCTGGACTCCAAATCTTCCACTGAGTATCTTTCTTCTGCTGCCATTGTGAGTGCTTGTGTGTGTGTGTGTGTGTGTGTGTGTGTGTGTGTGTGTGTGTGCGCGTGTGCATGTGTGAACCAATAACTTCATGGGGCTGTGTAGCATGTTGTCTGTTTAATAAACTTGTTATTTGGACCCCAAGTTGGGTTTTACTTTACTATGGTTTGGCCCTGCTCCAGTCTCTGCTCCTCTCCCCTCTAACTTCTGTCTCATTTCTCCCTCTCCTGCTTCTGGCTCACCGCCACCTCCAACACCTGTCCTGAGCTCTCTACCTCCACACCCCCTGTTTCTCTGCCACTGTCTTATCCCCACTGCCTTTTCTTTTTCCCCAGAGCAACCAGGTTTCTGCCTCAGTTTCTTTCCTGGCTGTCTCCTCCTTGCCACCAGGCTTTTTTTCTTTTCCCTCCCTTGCACCAGTGACCTCGAGTAACCCTGAGGCCACTTGATCTTAAGTAAACCCAAGCCTCAGTTCCTCAGCCAGCTTCTCTCTAGTCCACTGGTTCTAATCCTGGTTCTGGGAACTTTCACTCCCCACACTTTAACTCTCTCTCTCTCTCTCTCTCTCTCACCTTAACCTTCCCCCAAGTATCCCAGGTACCCCAAGCACACACATACATACCATCCCATCCCAGTTAGGAACTTACCTATGTGTAGGTGGGTTGTATGTGTGTGAACTGGTGAGTGTGTGTGTATATCATTGTGTGCATGATATACGAATTAGTGATCTGTGTATGTGTAATGAGTGTGTGGGTATGGACAATTGATTTTTCTCTAACTTTTGGGGTGTATAGTGTATGTTCTTGAATTGGTGATAGGTATGCACGTGCCTAGGCTGGTTTGGATGTGTATGTGCCTGAGTTGGTAGTGTGTGTGCACATGCACCTAATTGATTTGTGTGTTTGTATAGGTTCAATTGTGTCACACCCTCCAGTCTAACAGTGCAATATTGAGATCCTGTGAGTTGGCCTGACCCCACAAAGCAACATCAGGATGCATGGGTCCCCAGGCTGGGGGGCAGAGCATGTGGGGGGGTGGGGCTAGGTACTTGGGTTCCCACCCCTTTCTCTCCCCGCCCCAACTAGCAGCAGCAGCAGGGCCAGGAAATGCCCGCTTACCTTGGAGGGGCCAGCAATCTAGGTTGCCAGATCCCTGGGGAAGCAGATTTCATGGGTTTTGTACTTGTGTGAACCTTAGCTCTGGACATGTGATGAACAGTTTCTGTGCCCTACGCAGGTGGCAGTAGCCAGAAGTACCAGTGGCAATGACATCAGACTGGCAGTGGTTGCATTAGCTAATCTTGCCCCCCCCCCCAAAAAAAATCATAACCTAGAACTAGGGACCTGGTTACCTCCCTTTAACTATACTACTCCTTAGCTTAAAGCCTGGGCTGAAGATTGCTAATATTTGCAAATTAATGACGTGGCTCAAACAGGTCATTGCCTATATTTTATATTTGTAATTATTTGTTTCACATCAACAGCTGTTTCTCTTGAGCAGCAGAATATACTGTCACATAAAGTATGCTAAATATCAAAGAAGGCCAGCTCTAAGAAAAAAAAAAATGACTTTGAAAATAGCAGGAGATCACCTTCAATAGAACCTGATAGTAGAATAATTTTGCTGGTACCTCAGAGAGACAGAGTATTTTTCACACACCTACTTGCAAGTTTTACTATTCCAAACAAAAGTTGCCTAGAATGCAACAAATGCAACCTTTCCTATTTCCAAGGCATTCCAGATAGAGGCTTATTCTGACTCCCTGAAAATTTCCAATGGAGATTCCCTAGGTAGCTTTTCCATTGTCCTACTTTGCTTTCAGCTAGGAAGTGTTTCCTGAATGTCTCTTGGAAAAAGGTTATTATTTTCTGAACCAAGCCTAACAAAATGGCAACATGACATTTACTTGGGGTTTCTAGGTGCAAAACAAACAGAAATCTATCTTTCCCTCCTTAGTCTATCAGTTGAGAGAGGGGAAAAAAAAAAATTGTTTCAGGACATGAAGGTTCCAGAACTCTTTTCCCAACATATCTTTTCTACTGACTAAATGCTATTCCATTGTTTGATCTGCTGGAAACAGCAAGCAGCTAGGGATTAAATTCAAAGCCTGACAATGTTCTGAGTGAATTGATTAACAAATAATGCCAGATAACTTTAGTACATGAAACTTGGAGTATGCTAACTCCAAGGGATCTGACTGACAGTAATGAATTGTGTTTGTATACTTTAATGAAGCCTGACAGTATTCTTTGAAAATATTGTAATTAGAGAATTACACGTTGAACACTAACAGTGATATGGCTTTCATAGAAATTGACAAGGTTTTGTAGGTTATTTTTCTAAAAAACTAGATTTCTCTTTTTCCTGTCAATTTGCCTCATTTAAAAAAAAAATCAAATCCTGACTATGACTCAACAGTAGACTGAATGAATTAAAAATAAATAGCATGCTTATCACTAAGTTGCAGAGCTTCTGAAGCAGGCTGCCAAAACATACTAGCAGCAAACCTTATTTGCATTATAACCTTATCTTCTTTGTTAACTTGAGAAGCGAAGGGATTTAAAGAAAATACTGATTTTTTAATCTAGCTTCACAATAAATAATGAAGCCTAAAAATAGTAGGCAAAACTTAGAAAATATTTAGGGTAGTATTTCTCCAAGAACTGTGTATATATTTTTAATGTGCGTTAGACATTAAAAACAAAAAAGGGGCAGCTTTTGGGTTGTTTTTAACCAGCAGAAATAGAAATGTGGCAAGTATACACTGAAGAGCAGCAATGTTTATGATTTATATGGGGAAATTAGTCTATGCACAGCATAGAATCATCCTGCAAAAGTATTTGACACAAAAGACTATTGAGAGATGTTTTTTTATATCAATATATAGATTTTTTTTTTAATGACTGGATAATATTAGGCTAAATTAACACTGGTAAGGTATAGAACAGCTAAAAAGAAAATCAAATAATGAATCTGGGTTTAATCTGATCACTGATTAATTTTCCTTATCACTGCATAATTAAGTAGGTACATCATGAATTTCTCTATCATATTAATGTTTGATGCTAACGTTGAAAAGGCAGGATTTTGAGCAAAATCTGCATGGCAAAGTTTAGGCTAATAAGTTCCAGGTCAGAAAAAGTAATGCACACATACTTTCATAGTTGGTTTAATAAAAGATACCAAATTCACCCAAGGAACCTTGTCTGCCTATATCCTTAGACCAACATGGCTACAACCTAAACCCCTGCACATACTTTCAGTAATTTATATTCACCTGTGTTTTCTTATGTGCAAGATGCAGTTTTTACCTCTGGACAATGGGGTCTACAGGCAAGTTACATCTTATACCCCAAAGCTATGCAATGAAAAATAAAATCAGACGCTGGTAGCTTGAAGATCTTGTTCTGGTACTCCTCAGTAACTAGTAGGAGTTATCAATTTAATGGTCAACAAATAGAAAGTAGTTTGTTGTATTAGCCTGAATACCTTGTAGTATCTATTAGGTACTACAGTACATCCATGGCACATAGTAACTGGTATGCATCAGCACAGAAATTCCAATATGGCAGGTTTAAAAAAAATGTTTTTGATTATGGAGAAGACAGATTTGTGTCAATAACCAAGAAAAAAAGAGAAAGAATTGGGCTGTGTGTGGCCAGTTAGTTAAGTAGCCTGGAAATGCCATTTACACCAAAATGGTCATGACTTTCTGCATGTGAGTGGTCAAAGAAAGAAGCATACGAGACTTTTGCAGAGGTATAACTTGGTGCCATAGATTTGAGGCACCATGGATTGTGAATATACTAGCAGGGGTAGGCAACGTTTTTTGGCTGGAGTGCTGAAAAACCCAAAATGCCTACCTTGGAAGGTGCTGGAGTGCCAGCATGCCAGAAAAACAGGTTCTGGGTAGCTGCTACTAGCCACCGAGCCCGGGCTGCTTGCAGCAGGGATTCCATTCTCTCAGCTGGCTGCTGGGAGAAGCCCAGGCTCCATGGCTATCAGCAGCTACCACAAACCTGGGCTAGCTGCAGCCAATGGCACAGGCCTGGAAGCAGCATTGGGCTGGGGCTGGCAGTGAGGGTTGAGGCTGGGCCCGCCGGCAGCAGCACCTGGCCAGGGCTGGAACAGTCGGCAGTACCGGGATGGGTCCAGGGCCTTCACAGGTCCGTGGCCCCAGCCCGGCAGCAGCTGGGACTGGCAGTGGTGGTGGTGCTGGCTGGGGCTGGGAATGGGGCCATCTGCAGCACCAAGATAGGGCTGGGGCCCACGTGCGTCCATGGGCCTGGACTCTGGCCTCATCCCAGCACTGCGGATGGCCCCGGCCCAGCTGCAGCAAGATGGGGCTGGGCCCCAGCCTCATCCTGGTACTACAGATGGCCTTGGCCCAGCAGCGGTGCTGGGCTGGGGTGGACGGTGGCAGTGTTGCCCAGGGCCGGGCCTGCCAGCAGCGCCGGGATGGGGCCGGGGCCTGCACTGGTGCATGGGCCTGGGCCCCAGCCTCATCCCAGTGCTGCCGACAGCCCTGGCCCGGTGGGTGTGGTGGTGCTGCCCAGGCCCGCCGGCAGCATGTGGCCGGGGCTGTCTGTAGTGCCAGGATGGTGCCAGGGCCTGTGCAGGTCTGTGGCCCCAGACCCGGCCTCAGCCCCATCCCAATGCTGCTGAAGGCCCTAGCCCAGTGCTGGCACTGGCCCAGGACCCACAGTGGCAATGGTGCCAGCTGGGGCTGGCCTGCCGGCAGCATGTGACTGGGCCTGGGGACAGGGCCCATGGCAGCGGCAGTGCCAGCTGGGGCCTGCCACCCAGCAGTTCAGGGTTGGGGCTGGGGCCATTGGGGCAGGGATGGCCCCTGGCCTGGGGCCAGGATTGGGCTAAGGTTGGGGCCAGGGGCTCTTACCTGGCTGGGGTCTCTGTTCTGGGGCTGGGGTCCAGCAGTGGCAAGTCTAACGCAGGGGTCGGCGGTAGGACAAGGTTGTTCCCGGGCAACCATGTGCTGCTTAATCTGGGCATGCCTCTTCCCACCCCAGGGGGTGGGAAGCAGCCTGCATGCCAATAAAAACCATGCCACATGCCATGTTTGGCATGCATGCCAAAGGTTGCCAACCCCTGTACTAGGTCAATGATTACCAACAGATTCTAGAGTTCCATAGATTAAATCATAGCAGCAAGGCAAAGCATAAATACACTTGAAATGAGTCAAATCAGAAATATGGATGAACTTGCTGTCACTTGTGATGCACTATTCTATAAGTGAAGGGAAAAAAAAATACTATCAGAGTGAGAACTATTGTTTTGGTGTGTTGTGCTGATGACAAAATTGCAGCCAGTGCTGATTTTCAAATGGAAAATTTTGGAATAGAACATTTCTTGTGGCATTTTTATCTAGCTCTGTGGGAAAAGATGGATGGATGAAAACTGGGCAATGGACTGGTAAAACAGACTGACATAATATGGGGCAAACATACAGAAAGGAATTATTTCTACTGGTTTGGTCAGTCTCATGCACACATGATGATGACGGCACAAAAATAAATTCCACAAAGAACCCCTCTCCCCCACCAAAAAACCTGAGCTGGTCATCATACCTGGTGATCTCAAACTGCAGCTATTTGAATATGTTAATTAATCAGCCCTTAAAAACTTTTATGAAGGAGCAGTGGCCATGTCTATGCGAGACATTTACTGCACAGTAGCTCATTACTACTGCTCAGTAGCATCACCAGGAGCAAACTGTGATGCAGTGATACCTCATAATAGTAACGAGCTCCTGTGCAGTAGTAATGAGCTACTGCACAGTTAAGTGTCACTAGTTAACCTTGCTGGGACACTACTGTGCAGTCATTTAATACTTGATTGTGCAAGTACTAAATGACTGCGCAGTAACAACTGTTCATTGGGCACCTCATGTAGACCCACCCAGTGGATACTAAAATTCATGAGCACACAGCTTTATGAAACCTAAAAAGACCTACCATTATAGATTTATGAGTTGGATATTATTATTAATAGTATTTACAAGTACTTGAAGTACCAGTGCATTTTCATACTGAGTAAGTATAAAAACAAGTGCATTACAACACACAGTAGACCTCTTTCTAACTGGTTCAACTGCTAAGTAGTCCGAAGCACTAACTTTTATATAAAGTAGCTTGACTGAGCCCAGAAGAAGCTGGGAAGGTGAATGATTGTTATCAGCTGTTTTCTTCTGGCAGCTGCCTCATTCAAATGGAGCCCTGGCAGTTTGCCATCCAAGCCTCTTCACTCCTCCACCTAGCTATGACCTCTCCACTTCTGCCCCCAGCTGCTCATTACTTCTGTTATATTCTCCCAGCCTCCACTCTTCACACTTCCTCCCTTTTATCCCAGTTCTAGTTCTTTAACCAATGAACTACAAATGCAATGGTTTATGGTTTGCATGAACAGCAACCTGGGATTTGTCAGGCTGGATTCCTCATCAGTTCACTAGCAAGGTCTGGCAAAAGAAGAGCAGACTTCTTATAACTTTGTTGCTTTGAGAAAGGAACAATGGTAGCTGCACGGTTGGTAGGAGAGTGGATGAATAAAAGTCTTTGCTCAGCTCTGCCACTGATTTTTTTATTTGAAAAGGATGTAGCCCTACTCCTAGGAATTTTGCAGAGTCCCCAGCCCTGCATTTTCAACCCAGGTTCCCCAGATGAAACATATGACTGATTCCCAACTCTCCCTATATACTAGGCAGGAGTGACATGCAGGGAAAGAAGTGGGATAGGTTTTGGCAATTTAACAGGGAACCCTAGCCCTGTTACCAGAAAGAAGAGCAGCCCCTTTAAGGCCAGAGTCTTTAGGGCACAACCTGCCAGCAGAGCAGGGGTTAAGGGGAGCCCTGCAGGCTGGTCAGCTGACTGGGGCTGTCACATGACCAGGGAAGAGCTCAGGCCAGAGTTATATAAGCCCTGGGCTGAGCCACAAAGAGGCAGTCAGCCTAGGCTGAGGTAGAGTATGAGTTTGTGACAACCCTAGAGATTGGAGGAATACAGCTCTGCTGTCCAGGGTGCAGCACAGAGCACCGGGAGTGAAGAAGCCATGGGGTAAGCAGATATGCTGCCTCTTTTATGTTTACTTTGATATAGCCCAGGGGCTTAGCGTTATGTTGTAGTTTAAACTGGCTGTTTCAGGATGAGGCTGTAAGTGGAGGCCTCAGTGCCCAGAGAGGCACAGCTACAGGGCCAAAGAGCCCCAGTGCCAGAGGGGTGTAGGTACAAGGGGCCAGAGGTGAGAGGGGACTGATTAGAATTAGTGCCTCAAAGCTGAGCCTGACCCAGTGGGTCTGGGCTAGATGGCCTAGCCACATTAAAGGAATAGAGGTGGAGTTGGCCGAGACCCCGCAACACAGGGAACAATACTCATATATCACCTGTGAGGCACAGGGAATGGTGAAGGGATGGTATGGAACTGTGCAACTAGCCCATGAAGAAGGAGCTCCTCACTCTGGGTGCTCTGTAGGGAAGATGCTATCTGGGAGCCTATGAATCTATGAACCCCTGGGGCAGCCTCCCTTCTTGAGAACCGACAGAAACATCAAGATGTGGCAGGTGAGTGAAGGGGAGACTGTTCCCAGAAGTACATTGAAATAAAGGGGACTCTGGAATGCTGTCAGGAGTCCTCAATTGCCTTGGAGATAGCGCCCTGTTACAGGCACCTAATCCACATGTGGCCTGAGAGAAATGATGGTCTCCAGCCAGGCTGTTTCCTCCCTCCACCATAGACAGAAAAAGCCTACCCCAATATATACAATGGCCCAATGCTTTGAGCACATACCAAGGACATAGTAGAATATATTTCATATCTTTGCTCTATTTGATTCAGAGAAGGGACTTGGGGACTTGAAGGGAGAAGGGACTTGAACCCAGATCCCCTGTAACTACTTTAACTATCAAATTCTTGACTAGGTGGGTTTCTTTTGATCCTTCTTGTTGGAGCTACTCTATTTTGTATAAATAATTATATATTTATCCAAGTGAGGACTTGAACCCCTGTTCCCTACTTTCCAGATGATGACTGAGCTACAAGGTCAATCTTTCTCTCAATAAATGTTTATGCCCAGAAGAAAGTAAGAATGCTTATTTTAAAGCTCCTGCTTCAGGACCTGTGGGATTGAGTCATCCAGAGCATGAAATACTTTGCAAGAGATTTAAGTCTCTGTGGATACAGGGGCTTGGATTTACTTTAGTCACCTAGTCAATAGCTGAACATCAGGTTTAAGATGTTATATGTGCCTCAGTGGTGGACTTGGGCATCTGAAAAAGGACATAGCAGCTTAAATGCTACTGAGGACCAAGGTGTTAACCTCTTCCCATCTTCCTCCTCTTGTCAAATGGCAATGGTACCTTCTAGAGGTACAGGGTTAAAATTCCTAAAGGGCTTGTTAAGAGATTTGAGATCCTCACATGGAAAAGACTATCATAATGGAAACATTTTATATTAAGAATGCCAAAATTATAAAGTGGATGGTATTTCTGTACAATCTCTCAACCATACAGGAATTCAAACACTGTATTTTTACATACTTCAACTCATAGTTCTGTACAGCCAAACCCAGATCTTTAATGGTACAAATCTAAATGAATCCATTTCTTTTCTTTTTCTACTATGAAATAAACTAGTACAAACAAACGTAATTGGTTAGAGTGCTTTCTGTGTTTCTCAAAGTTCAGTAATTGTAACTCATTTTTGGTTGGAAAAATGTCTCCAGGGTAAGAATATAGCATCTGCCTGAGGCGATTTAGAATTTAAGATGACGACCAGGAATTGTCAAGCAGAACATGACACTGTATGATGTTTCCCATGTAACATGGGCGGTACTCCAAGAGGTACTCTCCCTCCAATTGAAGGAATCAAAGCACTGCCAGCTAGCCCATCACATCATCCCCCACAGCACCCTCCACCATCCCCTGTGAAGTGCAGGCCTCAGCCTGGGGGACTACTGGACCCAAGGGGCAGTGATGGGGACCTTCCCTGGCACCCCAGGACATCATAGGTGAAGCGGTGGACTGACCGAAGCTCTCACCTTGGCTGTGGGGTACAGTCTGGGGCAGAACTCCATGAGGTCCCCGGCGACTCGGGTTCCCTCTCACGTGAGGCATCTGCCCCACTGGCAGGTAAAGGCATAGGGATGTTTTCTCCTTTGGTCTCACCAGGCGGGGCCCCATGAGCAGCAGTCCCTGTTTCCCCCCCCCCCCCCCCACCTTCACCCTGAGGAGTGGCAGGTCCTAAGCTCAGGTGAAAGTCAGTAGGATACCACCAGTCAGTGTCCGAGTCCTCCAGGGGAGCTGCAGGCACAACTGCCAGCTGGGTAGTGTGAGGACTCTTTCTATGGAAAGACCTAGGCCTCTCTCCTCACGGCTCTCTCTTGGGTGGAGGGGGCCCCACCAATCCACCAATAGGCAGGAGGAGGTTCCAGTGGACCACACGACTTAGACCTGGTCCCGACTCAGGGGAGATCTCATATACTGGGAGGTCTCCCAGTTGTCACATCACTGTATAGGGTTCAGCCTGCCACCCATCAGTGATTTTTGTGTCTCCCAGTTAGCCCCAGGTTTTGCAGCAGCACCCGGTTCCCTTCCTGTAACCCTTGCTCATGCACTCAAGCATCATAAAGCTGCTTATGGTGTTGCTGGGTTCTTCCTGCAGTTTTGACTGCCAGTCAGTACGCACATTGGAGACTGTCCTGAAGCTGTTGTGTATATTGACCATGAGTCAAATGTTGTTCATAGACTCATTCTACCCCAAAACACAAATCTATAGGCAACCAGGGCTCCCTCCTAAACATGAGTAAATATGGACTGACCCCTGCTGCATCATTCCTAGTGGAGTTGTAGGCATGCACCAGGTATGCTATATGCTGGCTCCATGCGGCCTTCTCTTCCTGCTGGAGGGTACCCAGCATGTTCAAGAGAGTGCGATTGAAGCACTCAGCTTGGGGATCCCCTTGGGGGTAGTAGGGTGTAGTCCTCAATTTTTGTATGCCAGTCACTGTCAGTACTTCATACAACAAAACAGCTCTCAAAAATCTCACCCTTGGATCAGAGTGGATTCTGGCAGGCAGCCCAAACACAGAGAAGTACTTTTCCCACAGTACTTTGGCAACTGTTCTTGCTGTTTGATCTTGCGTAGGGAAGACCTGGGCATATCGAGTGAAGTGGTCTGTCACAACCATCACATTCCCCTTTTGGTGCCCCTCCCCTTCTATGGCTAGGAAATCCATGCACACAAGCTCCATGGGTTTTGAGCTCTGGATGGTGTGTAGATAAGCAGTTCGAGCAGGCAGGGTCTTCCTCCGCACACACCGATCACAATTTGAGCATTTAGTCCTTACGTCTTCAGCCATTTGGGGCCAAAAGAACTGCTCGTGGGCTAGCGCCAGGATGCGCTCCACCCCCATATGCCCAAAGTCATCATGCAAGGCCCGTAACGCAAAGGCCTTACACTTCTGAGGGAAGATGAGCTGGCAATATTTCCGTCTTTTGGGTCTTGCACCTCCCAATGTAGCACTCCATCAAACAAGTGAAGCCTTTCCCACTCCTTCAACAGGAGGTGGGCTGCTGGGGTAGCATTATTAAGGGTTGCGGGGGGGGGGGGGTATTCCCTGATCTCCAAGCATGCAGAATCTCTTGCACTTCCGGGTCCTGTTCTTGCGTTGTCTGCCATTCTGTGGCTATGCCCTGGGGCAACAAGGAGGAAGTCAGTGTGGTGTACTGAATCCAGGCCTGTGGGATGCCCTCAGGGGGCAACCCCAACACTTCAGCCATGCAAACAGTACTTTCCTTCATCCCCACAAGGTCTTGTAGCTGCAGGTTGCAAGTGGTCTTCACAGAGTCTCAGGGCTCCAAACACTCCTGGGGTTGCTGGGGAGTTGTCAAGACAGGGCATCAGCTTCCACGTTCTTTCGTCCTGCTCGATAGCGCAGGCTGAGGATGTAGTTGCCTAGTGTCGTGATCCAACGTTGGCCGGTCGCATCCAACTTAGTGTTGGTAAGCACATAGGTAAGGGGATTATTGTTTGTCTACACTTGGAAGGTGGTTCCAATAGAGAGTCCCAGAATTTCTCAGTGATGGCCCACTTGAGGGCCAGGAATTCAAACTTATGTACTGGGTAGCATGTCTCGCTGGGTGACAATCCCCTGCTGGCAAAAGCCACTGGTTTCTGGTGTCCATCATGTTCCTGGTACAGTACACCCCCAAGTCCTGACAGGCTAGTATCTGTGTGCAAAATAAAAGGGTGGTTGGGGTCAGCATATGCCAGCACAGGTGCCGGAGTCAACCACTGGATCACCTCCTGGAAGGCATCTTCACACTGAGTCCTACAGGGGACCAAAAGGCTCTGTGGGGCTTTGTGTCACAGACAGCCCATTTAAGCCATTGTCTCGCCTGTTCTTGCAGGGCAACCTTCCCACCTGGTGTCCACAAGTCAGGGCATTTAAAAGTCCAGTTATTGTAGCATAGTCTTTAATGAATCACTGATAGAAATCTGCAAATCCCAGGAACCTTTTCAATTCCCTAAAGTTCTTGGGTTGAGGACAGATGGTCACAGCACTTACTTTCTCTGGGTCAGTGCTGACCCTTTTCTGTGATACTACATGTCCTATGTACTTCACAGAGGCCGGGCAGAATTTACATTTATCAATGGCCAACTTAAGTCCAGCAGTCTCCAGCTGATTGAGTACCTGGAGTAGCTGTTCTTAGAGTTCCTTCAGGGTCTTTCCAAAAACAATAATATCTAAATAAACTAGTACTTGGGTCATATGCATATCCCCAACCACCTTCCAGTGACTAATGGAGAAGGTGGCAAGAGCTCCAGATATTTTTGGGGGCATTCACTCAAACTGATAGAATCCCAAGGGGCAAATAAAAGCAGTCTTCTCTTTGTCCTCTTCCCACTGAGGTATCTGGTAGTAGCCACTGTGGAGGTTTAATACCAAAAAGCATTTGCTCCCTACTCAACAGTCCAAAGACTCCTGCACCCATGGGACAGTGTATTGATCAGTGATGGTCCAGGCATTCAAAGTCCAGTAATCAATACACATACGGAGTTGGCCGTTTTTCTTCCGCACAATCACAATGGGAGAGGCATAAGGGCTCTTAGATTCTGTGATGATGCAGTGGTCCATGAGCTCCTGCAGATGACGTCTTACTTCCCCAATCTCTGTGAGGGGAATTTGCTGAGACCTTTCGTGAAGGGGTCGTGGGTTGCTCAGACGAATGTGATGCTCCACCCCCTTAGCCTTCCCCACATCCCAGTCATGCAGGGAGAAAACACAGGCTCGAGCCCTGAGTTTGTCCCTGAGCTGAGCTTTACAGGCTTCGGGCACTGGGGAGCTCCTGGTAAAGAACCTTGAAGGGTCAATTGGAGTGGGATTTCCCTCCTGCTCAGGGCTCACCACTTCAGCTTCCTTTATCAAGGCCATCTTCTGTCCCAGGTGGACCACAATATCTTTCAAGGTTGGGTTAAGCACCATCACTGTAACCGGGTCTTGGTTGAGCCCTTTTGTCTTTTGTCTTGATCACGCCATCAGGGACCCTCAGCACACTGGGTCTCTCTCTCCCAGTGGGGGTCTCCAGCACCAGCAGCTTATTCTTTTCATCCCTCTCAATCCAATTACATATAGTAGGCAAAGCCCATTGGCAGTGTGCAGGGATTCGTTGGGGCTTTGCTCCAGAGAACTGCAGGGTCCCCACAACCTCAGGGTGACCCCATATCTCTCTATGCTCCCATTGGTCATATGCCTTTGAGCACAAGGCATGCATCGTTAACTGTTATTGGTAACCTGGGCCAGCCTGTTGTTTACAGTAGCAAGCAGGAACCTGGAAAAGGCTAGAGTTGGTCCCTACAATGAGAGTGGCCCCTTTCATCCACCCCAGATCAGGGCACACTAGAGCGATGGTTGACTCTTCTTCCTCCACCCCAGCTATTTCAGCAGGGAATTTTAGCCTCACGTTCACATAACCCCTGTAAGGATACTGTTCCTGGCTTGAGCCAAAGTCCCAGCCCTGTAAAGACAAGCAAGGAAAATGTCTCAGATGTTCTTCATAGAAGGATTCAAATAGGATGGTAACCTGGAGCCCGCTGTCTAGAATGGCCCAGCACGGGCGACCATTCACCATCATCATGGGGACCTCTGCTCGGGGTCCCACTAGCCCCTTTGGCAGTGAATTTACTGAGGGAAATGTGCGGGAGTCTGTCTGGGTCCAGAGCGGAGCCAACTCCATTGCTCTGCCCCTTCTCCATTTCCCACTGCCCTTTTAACCTTTCAAATACCAATTCAGGGTTCTCAGGCTGGGTGCACCCTCAAGCCATGTGCCCTGGCTCCCCACATCTATAGCAGAACCCTGAGGCCCTAGAGCAGGTATGGGGCTGAGGTCCTACTGAGGCACAATGATGGGGGCAAGGGATGATGCCCCCGGGGGGGGGGGGGGGGGAGTTCTGGACACAGCAGCTGCTAGTGCTGGAGCCACAGGCTCCTCCTCCACTCCCAACAAGGTCTCCTAATGGGGAGCCACCGTTAGCATCCGACCCATGGGTCCTCTCCAGGGGGAAACGTCCTCTAGGACCCACATAGTCTCTTGGAGTCCGGATATCTCTTCCTCTTCATGAATCACTCCGAGGAGGTGACTGAAGTCAGCTGGGCTGCTCCTGCTCAGTTGAGGTTCCAGAGTAAGCTATACCATGCCCCAATACGAATTTGCTGGAGCCATATCCGTTTGACATCGGTGACACTAAGCTCTCCTTAGGTCACCAGGTGTTGTAGCACCGGCTCTAAGCGCAGGACATACGCTGAAAAAGTCTCACCCTTGCGCTGGAAGGTTCCCAGCAATTCATAGTATGCCCCCTCCACTCCCTATGGGTTGGCCAAAAGCATTCTGAAGGACCTGCATGCACTGCTGGGTAGCGATAGCAAGGTTCCAGAGTTTGGCAGTCCTCTCAACCCCAAAGGCAGGCTCACTCAGGACCTCCAGCAGACAGTGTCGCTTATCTTCATCAGGTATTTGCCAAGTCAGTAAAAGTTTCTTGAACATGGGAGAGCCAAGAGGTGAATCCTTCCTGCCCTGTAGGGACTGGAAGGGTTCCTGAGAACCTCCAGAGTCTCTTATAGGCCATCTGGTCACTGGAGGAATGGGTCACCTCCCACAGAATCTTCCGGAAAACCCTCACGCATTCCAGGGTAGCTTCAGTACCAGCAGTTTGTCCTGCTCCCCCCTACAGTCCCATTACTTCTGGAGGGTATGGCAGACTAGTTGGCGTTGGACATGTCTTCTGGTGGCTCTCTCTAAAGGGGTACACAGCACTTGAATAATATTCTAGCACCCGCTATGCAGGAATCACGGATAAGCCCCCAAAAAAGTAACCCGGGCAGTACTCTAAGAGGCACCCCATCTCCAATTAAAAGGATCAAAGCAGGTGCACAAGTGCTGTGGGAGATGTAGGGACTCTCTTCTCCCTATAGAGCAGAGCCAGACCACCAATGGGCCTTAACAATATACCTTTTAATGAAAGAACAGTACTGGGAACATAACAGGCATAAACCATGGGGTATAGGGGACACTACAACACCCCAGACGGGGAAGGATTCAACAAAGGTTAGACACTTACAATCATTGACAAGAGACAGGGTTAACAAAAGATAAAACACACAAATAGCAAAACAAACAATACTGGTTGGTGAAATAAAAAAGGACACAAAATACCAAATGTCAAATGACAAGGAAATATAGGGCCTACAGGTGGTATTCTCTTCCATCCTACCAGTGAATGGACGCAGAAGATGGCATAAGAACTGTATCCGAGAGACCAACTGGCGGCTTTGGCAGTGGTGTCTCGAGGCAGGCTTCGGCTTCCTGGACAACGATCCGCACATCACGATGAGGGACATGTTCAGCTGGGATGGGCTTCACCTGTCCCCCCAAAGGTAAGCGTGTGTTTTTTTCTAGGTTGGCGGATCTCCTCCGGCAAGCTTTAAACTAGGCTTGTTGGAGGGGAGGGGAAGATGAGGGCGGGGGAAGCTGTAGACCACCAAACCATGTGGCATCCACAAGGACAGCCCAGCCTGAAGAAAAAGAGAGCATTGGGAACCTGAAAGCCATGGGGAGGCCAGCACTACAGCACAGGTAAGAAATGAGAAGGTAAGAATCAAAGGGCCCCTTGGGACTCAGAGTGGGGGTGGGGGGCAAAAGCACCAGTCGCAGGGCTCAAGTGCCTATATACACTAATGCTAGGAGCATGGGGAACAAGCAGGATGAATTAGCGCTCCTGCTTGCACTAAACAACTATGACTTAGTGGGGCTAATGGAAACCTGGTGGGATTCATCCCATGACTGGGCAGTACATATTGAGGGTTAGACTGTACAGAAAGGACAGTGTGGGGAAGAAAGGGGGAGGGGTTGCGCTCTATGTCAGTGAGCATTATACATCAACCCTCATCAAGATGGAATCCAAGGATGAGGAAGTAGAAGGATTGTGGGTTAGGCTACGTGGGGGGCAAGGAGAAAGGGATTTGGTGGTAGGGGTCTGCTACACACCCCCACATCAAGGGGAAGAAAGAGATTCGGGGCTCCTGAGGCAACTCGGAGACCATAAAAGCTAAAGAGGTGGTAGTCATGGGGGACCTAAACTACCCGGACATCTGCTGGGAGTCACAGACAGCAAAGTCCCACCGCTCACGCAGGTTTCTAACCTGCGTACAGGACCTCCACCTGACACAGGAGGTACATGGTCCCACTAGGGGGAATGCCATACTGGATCTGGTATTGGCAACAGGAGGAGATGACATGATAGGGGACCTCCAGATCGGTAGCCATCTGGGGGACAGTGATCACCTAATAACAGAATTCACTATAAGACGGCGAGTGGGTAAGGTAACTAGTAGGGTGAAAGTGCTAGACTTTAGGAAAGCTGATCTCAATGCACTCAGGTGATTAGTCAAGGAAGCACTGCAGAGTAGGAGATTTGAAGAGATGGAAGCCCAAGAAGGGTGCCTTAAGGAAACGATCTTTCGGGCACAAAGCAAGACGATCCCCGAGCGAGGCAAAAAGAGGGAAAGGGACCAGTAGGCTTCCCTGGCTGACCAGAGAAATCCAGAGCAGCCTAAGGGACAAAAGGGGAGCACACAAAAAGTGGAAACAGGGAGAGATCACCAAAGATGAATATACCTCCTCTGCTCGTGCTTGTAGGGAGGCAGTTAGATGGGCCAAAGCTACCATGGAGCTGAGGATGGCAACGCAAGTAAAAGACAACAAGAAATTGTTTTTTAGATATATAGGGAGTAAAAGGAAGGCCCATTTAGGACCCCTGCTAAATGGGCAGAAACAATTGGTGACAGACAGGGGGGACAAGGCTGAACTCCTCAATGAGTTCTTTGCCTCAGTGTTCCCAAGCGAGGGGCACGACAAGTCTCTCACTGGGGTTGTAGAGAGCCAGCAGCAAGGCGCCAGACTTCCATGCGTAGACCCTGAAATGGTGCAGAGTCACTTGGAAGAACTGGATGCCTTTAAGTCAGCAGGCCCGGATGAGCTCCACCCAAGGGCGCTGAAGGCACTGGCCAACATCATTGCAGAGCCACTGGCAGGAATATTTGAAAGCTTGTGGCACACGGGCCAAGTCCTGGAGGACTGGAAAAGGGTCAACGTGGTCCCCATTTTCAAAAAGCGGAGGAAGGAGGACCCGGGCAACTATAGACTTGTCAGTCTCACCTCCATCCTTGGCAAAGTCTTTGAAAAAATTATCAAGGCTCACATTTGTGAGAGCCCGGCAGGGCAAATTATGCTGAGGGGAAACCAGCACGGGTTTGTGGCAGGCAGATCGTGCCCGACCAATCTAGTTTCTTTTTATGACCAGGTTACAAAACGCCTGGACAAGAGGAGGGGTGGATGTTGTATACTTGGACTTCAGGAAGGCCTTCGATATGGTATCCCACCCCATACTAGTGAACAAGTTAAGAGGCTGTGACTTGGATGACTACACAGTCCGGTGGGTGGCGAGTTGGCTGGAGGGTCGCACCCAGAGAGTCGTGGTGGATGGGTCGGTTTCGGCCTGGAAGGGTGTGGGCAGTGGGGTCCCGCAGGGCTCGGTCCTTGGACCGATACTCTTTAATGACTTCATCAGTGACTTGGACGAGGGACTGAAGTGTACTCTGTCCAAGTTTGCAGATGACAAAGCTATGGGGAGATGTGGACACGCTGGAGGGCAGGGAACAGCTGCAAGCAGATCTGGACAGGTTGGACAAGTGGGCAGAAAACAACAGAATGCAGTTCAACAAGGAGAAATGCAAAGTGCTGCACCTAGGGAGGAAAAATGTCCAGCACACCTACAGCCTAGGGAATGACCTGCTGGGTAGCACAGAAGTGGAAAGGGAACTTGGAGTCCTAGTGGACTCCAAGATGAACATGAGTTGGCAGTGTGACGAAGCCACCAAAAAAGCCAATGGCACTTTATCGTGCTGCAGCAGATGCATGACAAATAGGTCCAAGGAGGCGATACTTCCCCTCTATCGGGCACTGGTCAGACCACAGTTGGACTACTGTGTGCAATTCTGGGCACCACACTTCAAGAGGGATGTGGATAACCTGGAGAGGGTCCAGAGAAGGGCCACTCGTATGGTTAAGGGCCTGCAGACCAAGCCCTATGAGGAGAGACTAGGGCACCTGGACCTCTTCAGCCTCCGCAAGAGAAGGTTGAGAGATGACCTTGTGGATGCCTATAAGTTCATCACGGGGGCACAGAAGGGAATTGGTGAGGCTTTACTCACCAAGGCACCCCTGGGGGTTACAAGAAATAATGGCCACAAGCTAGCAGAGAGCAGATTTAGATTGGACATTAGGAAGAACTTCTTCACAGTTCGAGTGACCAGGGTCTGGAACGGGCTCCCAAGGGAGGTGGTGTTCTCCCCTACCTTGGGGGTCTTCAAGAGGAGATTAGATGAGCATCTAGCTGGGGTCATCTAGACCCAGCACTCTTTCCTGCTTATGCAGGGGGTCGGACTCGATGATCTATTGAGGTCCCTTCCAACCCTAACATCTATGAATCTAGGTACCTGGAGGGGGAGAAAGGGGGAAAATACAATGGCCCCTTTCCACTGCAAGAAAATGTTCTCCTTGTTAGCTCACTCACCCCAGCTGGGACTTGAATGCAGATCTCCCACATGGTAGGCAAAAATGCTGCCCCACAGCTACCTGTGCTGGCTCTGCTCCAAGCTGCTAGGGGTCTTGACCTTCCCAGAGCCCCAGCCTCATGTTACACTGCCTGGCCTCTTATTTGAGGAGCTTGAAGCAGAGCTGGGAACCTCTCAGGTCACTGCTCAGATCCTTGCTGGAATGGGGGAGCCTCTCCTGCTGGCCACAGCCTCTCATAGGCTATCCTGGAACCCAGCAGGGAGCCTCGCCTGCTGGTCACATGCCGCACTGCTGAGGGTCCAACTGCTGCCTGCAGGTCCCACTCCTTCAGGCTCTTCTGTGGCAACTGCTCCTGCCCCTCTGGCCCAGCTCTTTGAAGCTACTTCCTTGTGGTCCCTTGCTGGTCTCTCCCTTGAGTCAGCTATGCTGCCCCTTTTATCCCCCTCTAGGTGACCCAAGGGACTAATCAGGGGACACAGAGGGCGAGTGTCTGGGGCCTGATTGGTGAGGAAGGGGAATCCCAAGTTCTCCAATCATCTTTTACCCCTTCAAAACCCCTGGGTTAAGTCACTGCCAGCTAGCCCGTCACAACCATATGAATTGGCTCACTATTCAGCGACTCTGATCATGCAGACTTTGGGCTTCTCAATCTTTTTCCCCCCCACCTGTCATCCTGCATCTATTCAGAGGTGTTACAGAAAAATAAAGGGGGACTTTTGGTACATTTTGGCAGCTGGGGGGGAGGGGGGGAGGAGGAAGCCCAAGTTGAAGACTCATTCCTGTCTTATTTTAGGCCCATTCAGCCTAAAGTTTCACTTCAGCCTATTGAAGTAAACTGACTACTGGAAGATAGTTCCTCTTATCAAAATAAAAACTTATTTTCTTTAAGTAGCTCATTAATGGCACATCACCACAATGCATTCCAACACTTTAAGGCACTTTCCCAAGACTCACAATCAATTAACAGCAGGGAGGAGAATAAAAGCTTTGGATGCCAGGATAGTATTCAGCTCACTGAGACTACATTGGAAAAGAGAAGGAAACATTTATTATTATTTCTATTATAATAATAAGGTCTAGATGCCTGTCTGGGTGCCGTTATATGCAGTGAAAAATTGGGGGGGACACTATAGCCATGGACAGGTATTATACTTCTTGTGTTACCCTTATAGTGCTACAAAAAGTAAGTGCTCAGCCCTTCAAGCTACTTGCAGTACTACAAAGACTAACTTTTTGGTTTTGTAGTTCTACATGTAAGACCTGTATAATTACATTTAGCGCTACAGAGGTCTCTAGGACCTCCAGCTTTCCAAAGTGCTCCATTCTCCCTCCTTCCTCCATTAAAAGTGAGGTGGGATGGGGACAGGGAGAGGAGCTGGCTCCCCAACAGCTCACCCAGCTGCTATGAGCTTTTAAAAAACCCTGCTGGGACCCTGCTGACCCCTCTGTGCAGTGCACCTGGAAGGAACTGCCTTCCCCTCAGTGATGGTGTAAGGAGTAGGAAAAGTTACCACCAGCACCACAGAACACTGGGGAAAAAGGCCCTGTTTCTATGCAACAGTTGGCAGTGACAAGAAATGCTACCTGCCCTTCAGGAACCCCAGGAAAATCCACTCTCGTCACTGCCACAGCTCCATGGGAATAGCTGGTTTGCCCACAAGGGTAGTAGGGTGAAGAGCATGCCTTCCTCTACCCAGGTAGCTGCAGCCTGTGTTTGACAACCCTAGTTGCTGTCCTGGAACTATAACCTTCTAGTTGCCCAGAGGGATGGCCGGGGGTTGTCAGTCACTGCTGCTGCCCAAAGACCAGTCCTGATACCAGGACAGCAGCCATGGCTGTCAAGAACAGCCCTGGTTCACATGCAAGGGTGGTAGGGTCAGGGAGGTTGCTTCCTCTTTTCCTTGTGGGTAACTGGGGGGGGGGGGTGGGGGGGGGGGGAAAAAGGGGCTGTCCATCACTGCTACTGATACAGTATCTAGTCCAGAGTAGTAACTGGGGCTGTCAAGCATGGCCTGGGGTGGCTGGCAGGGGTGAGGAGAGCATGCCATGTCCTGGCAGGCACCTGGGACTGCCACCCTACTTCTTCTCCCCCCTGCCTCCAGTTGATACCCACATGGGGGGGGAAAAAAGGAGAAGGAAGCCATGGGGTTCAGGAGAGCAAAGGCATAGTCTCCTATGGCCCCTTTGCTGGAGGCTACACCTTTAAGACAACTTTTAGCTGTGCAGCTGGATCAATGTATAGCCAATAGCGCTATATTATTGTAGTGCTACAAAGTTCTGAGACCATGAATGCCTGTCCGTACCTTGTGTATCATGCACAGCTATTTTCCCAAATTGGATTTACTAGTGTACTGTCTGGGGTTTCTTTTTACAGATAATGTTAATGTATGTTCAGCTTTATCATGTTTGTATTTGTTGTTGGTATGAATACAATCTGTTGTGTTTTGTAGTATGATTTGATCAGAAGTGTTTGAATATAACTAAGATTAGGAATGACCCTTAAATTTGACAGACAGGTACCTGTATCTGGGAAGGAAATCATATGCATAATATACATGCTTTCTGAGAACAGAATAGGGAAATAAAGATAGGGAGATATTGGTGAAGTATTTAAGAGATGCCCTTTCAGAAGAAACCCCTATGCCTACGGGACAATTCCTGATCCCCAGCTGACTGAGCTAGTAGAGCCAAAAGGAGGGCTGGCCACTAAAAATTTTGAGAAGACTCAGTCCTGGGGCTGTGCTGCGAATGTAGCCAGCTACTTGTTAGGCTGGGTTAACTCATTTTAGGTCAGGTTAACCTTGGCCTATCTAAAAGTCAGCATACCTCTAAGGTGAACTAACTTTTGATCAGGTATGCCATTTTTAGAGCAACATAAGCATTGCTAACATGTACACATCCAGTCATTTGGACTGACCTGACCTTGGCTAGGTCTATCTAAATATAAGGCATGTACATACCCCTAGTTACCACATTTTTCCTCCCAGGACTGTAGGACCTGTAAAGATTTTGTAAGTTGATTTTAAGCAAAGTTAAATACCCAAGAGAACACGAAAAAGAATACCCAGCTATACAAATATTCATACCACCTCCCTCCATCCACCCCCCAACATATAGAAATTGAAAACTCCCAGTTATTTCTTTAGGCCCAGGTTAGATCCATGTAATACAATTTCCCAAACCCGGCTTCATTTTTTTTTAATAAAGGAAAAAGGCAGCCATGTCATGTCTGTGTGGGGAATAAGTGTCGTGGAAACACACACAGAGTACTTTTGGGTCAGGTCAGCAGAAGCTTTTATTCAAAAGAAATTACAGCTGTAGGGGGAGTTCCAAAGTGACATGGATTTCCCAAGCACTTGGAAGGGGTCCCCCCCCCCCCCCAAGAGCAAAATCAGGAGGCTTATATACTTTTTAACAGTCGCTTACAACTCACGTGATCATATAGTGAAATTAGCATGAAAAGCGGCTATAATATTACTTCATTATTTCTTTGCTGTTATCAGGATGGGAATTATGGGGGAGATAGGGTTAGTTCACAAACCTCTTTCTTGCACCTGGAAATCTACTTTGTACATACTTTTTTTTTTTTTTTTTTCTACCTTCAAGGCCGCAGTGAGCGAAGCATTTGCAGAAGAGTTACAAAGAACAAACACTTGCCCTTATCTGTTCTACTGTACCGAGCCAGCAATTCTACACAAAGCGGTTATGTCATCTTATAACTAAAATAATCAAAGTTTAAGGCATATATTTTTTCTGATTCCACATAAGGAAATTTTACTTTTAAACACTGTTCCCGTGAAGAGCAGCAGCTGGTAGTGTAGAATCTGTAAATGTCTGTAGAATACAATTACAAGTTGTGAAGACAGACATGTCTCCACAGATATAACAAACTGTTGAATAAGGTGCTGTGAGTGGTTCACTGAGCACATGCACATATACAGATGAAGGCCTGGCAGAGGGTGCAGAGGTTCTTTCAGTTTAGCTTGCTGCCATAGCAAGGGGGGGGGGGTTGGGGGAGAGCAAGCAGGGCAACTGCCCTAGGCACCAAAAGTGAAGGGGCAGGGCAAAGGATGGAGCTGCAAGCAACCTGTTTGGGGGGCTGTGGAGACAGGGGAATGGAGGTTCCCACCACTGCATGCACTCACGGGCAGGCATGGGGGGTGGGGGACATGTGCCCCCTGGATCTGTGCGTGGGGTGAGAGCAGGCTGCTACTGTTGGCTTTGTCCTGGGCACCAAACTTTGTTGCTATGGCACTGGTTTAGCTGCCTGCTCTTTTTAGCCTCTTACAATGGGGAAAGACTTATTTTACAGCTAAGCATTAAAGGAAGAGCAGTTTGTAGCAGACACTCTGGAGAAAAAGTTCTGGAAATCTCCCTTTGCTCACTTATGCACAGACCTGACATGCAGAAGCTCTAAGTCTAAGCTTCAGACTTTTCTGGGAGCGAAGAGCTAGCTTTGATTTCTCATCAATATACAACTAAAAGAAAGGCTGTTTCAGGGGATGGAACCAGTTCCATTTCCAAGTAACCATATCCCTTCCTCATTGATCACTATGGTAACCTGACTCCCTCCTCTTGTTTCCTCTAAATGAGAGCATGTTTCCCTGATAACCGAGATGAGAATTTCTTTGATTTGCTTTTCCAGTCCTTGACTACATATCAGCAAAGGGTCACTTTCAATTCTAATGCAAACAGTTTCAACAGCATTGAAACAAACACACATGCCAGACAGTCCCAGAGTCGTCTTAAAATATCCTGCTCAAAACTCACTACAAGAAACAAAGGCCCTATTTTTAAATTGCTGTATTAATAGCTGCAGATAAATATGCAAAACTAACTTTGTTTCTCACAGTTTGTAGCTGTATTGATCTAGAGGCAAAAGGAATCAGAACTCATGGCACAGGCAATGTCTCTTTTTTACACCAATTAGATTTTTTGCAAAAGAATTTAGATCTTTGCAAAAAACACCAATCAATCAAATCAATCCTTCACAAAAAAAAAAAAAAAAAAAAAAAAAAAAAAATCTAATTGGTCTAGTAAAAGGTATCACCTCTACCATGAGTTTGGATCCTTTTTGTTTCTCACATGCTTTAAATGATCCCTGTATGTCTGCAGCCGAATTAAATATTCTGGCATCCTGTGACTTGAGCAGTCGTCACAAAGGAACTTGGGAAGACTTTGGTAATGACCTTTAAATGGCAAGATAAAAAGTCAAATATTTTGGGTGAGATGGTGACATCTCAAATAGAGTCCTATGGGTAGCTTCCCATTTGTGATTGACTGCACCCTTCTCCTTCCTCATTTGACTGCCTAAACAGCTCTATGGCAACTACAGGAATTGTTGTAGTGGGAATGAGCTAGGAAAGTATATTCTATGGGTTGTTGTTTTCTGGAGGGTTTTTAAAAGAGTGCTAGACAAACTATCGGATATGCTTTAATTTTAAAATTTTCCAAACACTTTGTTCAGAACAAGGAAGAGAGCTACCACGAATGCCCATATCCTCAGTTATGGAAGCCATGGGCAGATGTTACATGTATACTGCTACTGGTATTGCTGCAGGCACCTACAGGTACATGGCACCCGTTTCCACCTTTGTTGAACTCCCAGGCTGGAGTGCTACAGAATCACTGTGAACCCACGTAGCATGTGTGATGTGGGGCTGAACAACCCTCTAACTCTTATTTTTTCTCCCCCTTTGGGGGGGGGGGGGTAGGAGGGGGAGGAGCCTTTCAGTGAGCATGCTGCAGCTTGGGTCCCTTGGGACAGCAGCTCTGCTCTCCATCCTTTAACAAACTTACTGATTGCTGACCCACAGCCCTTATTACAACCTAGGTCCCCCAGGATGCTACCTTATTCCCTGCCTCCCTGAGGAACCAAGAGACTGAAACAACTGACTGTCAACCCTGCTCTCCCTCTTTCTGCCTTGGAGGGGGAAGGAGAGCAGTGTGGGTTGTTGGAACAAACCTCCTGTCCTGCTACAGTGAATGATACAGATATCTTATGTGGCATTGCATAATGTAGAGCTACAGAGAAATAGCCGTTTCATCTAACAACATTTCTGTAGCATTTTCACAACATTATTGTGAGAGTATATTTCTGTCCATTTGACTTCTGTAAGCACTACAAAATGTAATGTTTGTCCATGGCCTGAGAAACCTAACTCCCTTTAAGCTACAGCCACACAGATGGACATAGTTTACCATATTAGTCAGCTTCTGTAGACAATTTTGGGCAGTTTCTGGTTTTTCAAGATTTTTATTCCAGGGTTTATGATGTTGTCTCTCTGAAAACTGTAATTCTTGGACATGCTATGTGACAATCACATATCTCATTCATTGTTACTAAAAAGCTTCAAAATGTGAATCCTACTCATTGAAACCCAAAAGACAGATGCCACCATGCTCCCCAATTATTATTTTTTCTTATTTTAGGGGACCTAACTATTAGGTTTTTTGGAATGCTTGGAGTTAGCAATACTGAAGTCTTCATGAGAATTAGAAAGTAGACTCCAGCTTTATCACTCTGTCCACCAATTCGGGAATATATACTGCTGCCATACAGTTGGGGAAAAATAGCAAAAAATATTTGCACCATGTAGATTTCACAGAAAAAGACTTGGAGTTTGAAGTTCAAAACTTCAAAGTAACACGTTTGCTGGTGAAAAATTTGACTTGAAAGAGCATTTTTTGCCTAAATTATGAAAATAGGATTATTTGTTACAGCTAGTTTTCCTTTTAGTGTGACTTATTTTAGTTTTATTCTATAGCTATCTGGCTGAAATGTATATAATTTACCTAGTCTGCCTCCGAGTGTTTGAGGCCCACCTGCTACTTTAAGCACCATTCAAGTACAAAGAATTGTCACTGTCTTTCTGTATGATTTTAACCCTTACAAGTACACTCCATTTGTAATTAGCAGATGGAATTCACATCTTATTTCCAGTATCAGTCTAATTATTTTTTTCTGATATAAGTGAGAAAAAAAAAAAAAGTCATAAGAGAATTTATAAACTCTTTTCCTCAGAAAGCTGTTAGACTGGGGTTCTCTCTCTTTCCCCCCCCCCCCCCCCCCCTTTTCTTTCTTTTCAGAAGTCATTCCCATGGGCAAGTCATGTCTTGGAGTCTTGCCATTGACTTCAAAGAGGCTAGGATTTCACTCCATATGACGCATTTGGATGAAATCCTCAGCCTGGATACAGCCACTTTATACTGTATAAAGGGGCTGAAATGATCTAAAAAGGAAAACAAAGGCCCCAGGAAGGTTCTTCTAGCACAAGAACTGTGGTAGAGAGCAGTCAACAAAAAATCTCTCCCTCTGCAGAAATGCCTTCAGATACTACTGCTTTCTAGGGCTGTGCGAAATGGCTGCGTTTCATTTTGGTTTCAGATTTGGCTATTTTGGAGGACGGCAATTTATTTTGGTGTTTTGGATCACTGTTCCATTTCAATTCAGCTGAATCAGTTTTGGAGTTTTGACGCTATTTTGGTGATCCAGCCATAGGCTAGAATGGGGAATCACTAAAGTGTCTATAACTTTGATATTTCTCACCTAATTCAGATGAAAATTGCAGGAGTGGTAGCATAAGGATGACATAAGGCTTGACAAGTTTCAAGAAGGTAGGTGCAAGGGTTTTCCTGAAACTGCACCTCAAACTGTTCAAAGTAAGTTTTGTGATGTGTGACTTTGTGTTAAGGTGCAGCGAGATGAAACCAGCAGGGATGGTAGCC
Organism: Alligator mississippiensis; assembly: GCF_030867095.1. NCBI lineage: Eukaryota > Metazoa > Chordata > Crocodylia > Alligatoridae > Alligator > Alligator mississippiensis. Next base: position 132,930,525 of record NC_081827.1, on the reverse strand, counting down.
TGTAACAGGGGGCCTACCTGGTGCCGCTTAGATCTCCACCTGCCCACCTGTTTCCTAATTCAGATGTTTCCTAGGAGGCTGCCCATTTAGGTGTATTGGGGTAACATCCATTCTGTAGCTCCATACCTCCCCTAACACTGTGGCCCATGCTTCACCCCCTCCAGCTGTGGTCCCCTCTCTGGGACCTTTGGCTCCCCCTTAGGCCCTGGCCCACCTTTCAGGCCAGTCAGAATTCCAAGCCTCTTGCTCTGGACATTCCTTGCAGTGGGACCCTAGCCTTTTGAACCCCCTTTAGGTCCTGGCTCCAGCATGAACCAGTCAAGGGTACAAGGATACCCAAGTACCTGTGGGGCAAATTTCTCACAAGAAAGCCACTCTCTGTCTCCAGTCTCTCAGGCCCGATCCTCAAAAGGAATTTACAAACCTCTTTTCACAGATGAGCCTATGAACTTCACTTCATCAACCTCTTAGATACAGAAACTCACGGACTCTATATATACACATTGGATTTATGACACACTACAACCTGCCTGACATCTGACTCCCCAGGTACTTCTCCACTTTTACCTGCTACATCCTCCTTCCCCATCCCCACCTTGTTCCTCGCTCCCTGACACAATTTACGTTTTCTCTGACTGGCTTTCTTGCATGCATTGCATGCCAGCCTCTGGCTTCTTCACTATTCATTCCATCCAGGAAGAGCAGGGGGCCTTCCCAGTGTGTGCAAGATGGCTCAGAAACAGGTGGGCAGGCTAACTGCCTGCCAGTCTTTTACCTGCCACACTTTAATGGAAAGAATTCAGATGTTACTCAGGCAGGAGGCTGCCCACTTTAGGCCCCTGATGTCTAGGGGTGACACCCATTCTGCAGCTCCATACCTCTGTTTCTTGCAGATGGCATCCCAGACAGCTATGATCACCTAGAACTTCACAACTCCACTGCAACCAGCAAGCCTTCAGCCTCTCAAAGATCTTACAGGTCTAGGCTTTCCCTAGCTTGGACTGTGTGTGCATGTAATGGCTGGATATTATAAGGCACCTCCTACCCACCTTTGACCAGGAAGGTTTGCAGTTCTGGCATTTCTTGGGGGCTGCCACAACACTGGCAATCCCACCAGGCCTCCCAACCCTGTCAGGGTGCAGTTTTAGGTCATGCTCAGGACTTTGGGCCTTCTCCTTCCCCATAACCCCCATCCCATACCTCCACATTTGTCCTGGCATGGGAGCTCAGCAGGGAGATGATCTTCCCCTTGCTGGCTGGTGATACAGCAAGTGCTGCCTCCAGCTCAGAGTGGGGCACTAAATGGTTTAAAATAAATAAATAAAATAAACAAAGGAAATGGGTGTGGATAGAGTGAGGAGGGTAGCATTCACTCCATCTGCATGTGGAGCTTAGGGAACCCCAGCAGCAAGAGACTAACTAGGAAGCCAGTCACTGCAGCCAGCCAGTAGCTTTCACACTGTTGCTTCCAGACAGACAGCTTACAGAAGACAGAGAGGCTTCAGGCACAGCCTTACATGTTGTTTCTCCATCCCTCCCCCAGAGCACTGGGATTGGAAGGGACCTTAGGGACAGGTTGCAGACACTGGCCAACTACAGTTATCAATATCAGAGCAGCCCTCCCCCTCCTTCCTCCCCCCACCCCCTCTTTCCCTTCTCTCTTTTGAGAGAGTGTGTCCGCAAGCCCACCTCTGAAACATTTCAGATGGTTTAAATTGTTTTGGAGATATTTCGGAACCTTCCATTTTGTTTCTTCAAATAGCACCAGAGGATTAACATGAATGGTGTCGTTGTACACACCTCAGTATATGGGTTTAGAGAAGAAAAAAAAAAAATTGCAACTGCATTCTCATCTCAACTCTTGTAGAAACACAAGAGTTACAGGGCCAGATCTGCAGATGAGTTATACCAGTTTACAGCAGCTGGCAATCCAACATAATGCAGCTTAATTGCATTTCTGAATTACTCAAATTCTTTCAGTTCCAGAGTTCAAAATGGCATAGAGCATGAGCCAAATTCATTCCCTGTTTTGGAAATGTAAGATAAACTTCCTTAAGTGAAAGAACCAAACAAAAAACAAAGTCCAGCTGGAAAGGAGACTACTTATAAATTTCTGATTCCTAAACCAAATTCCACTTCAGTTTCACAGCACCCAGTTTAGGAAGGGTCTATATTATTACATAAAAGTATCCAAACATGTGAGAGCACTAAGCCTATGTGGGTTGCAGCAAGATTTGTCCCAAGAGATGCTGTCCTCCCATGAGAAAAAAAAAACAAAACCAAAAAGCAGCTGTTCTAAGCTTTTATAAATGTGGGGGTTAAGACAGAATAAAGTTGCAGGTTCTGAGGATTCTTATTTCCACATTGATACTGGCTGAAGAATATTGAAAATCTTAATAATTGCTATACACATTACATGTGCTCAGCTTTATCTGAAAATATATTTTAAGCACTGCAAATAGAGACCTACATGCTAAGTGTAATTTGAAGAGTGTAGCATACATAGTATGCATATAGACAGAGTCCTATAGCATATATATTATGCATAGGAATCTTCCTGGTATATATTTGGTGTATTCATCTGGCCATGATGACAGGTTCACAGATTCTGTAAAATACAAGCTCTATTCTAAAGACTTTTGTAGATCTTTTCTTTCTTTGGAAAAGAAAAAAAAAACAAAAACTTTTGAGTCATTAGCTAACAGAGCTTTCTTAGTTTAAAACAGCAGCTATAAAGTGGGGAATAACTGTTCCTTATGTTTGAGAAAATCCTAGGCCTAGTGAAATAGTGAGGAACACTTTTTTTAATATAATTATCATTGATTAAATTTAGTCTAGAAATGGTGCATCTAATTTGCACTTGTAGTTTCTACAGTTACACTTGCAAATGGCCAAGTCATGTTTTCTGATATAGGACATAGGCAATAACTAGTCCACCCTCCTCAGCACTAGCAAGGCCTCTGCTGTAGGTCTACATCTAGTTTTGGAAGTCATGCTTTAAGGCTAGGGACAGACATTACACATAACCCAGTTTAAGGACCAGAAACTGGTTTAAAACTTGTAGTAGAACAGATGTTCACTGCACATAAACCAGTTTGAAAATGGCTGAAACTGGTTTGAGATAAACCTGGTTGAATGTAGTTTCAGATTTAAATTATTTGGGTCAAACTGGTTTATGCAATGTTTGCCCCAGACCCTTTCCTGGTTTAAGTTTAACCAGACTCCCCCAGCATCTTGGCATGCTCTCAGAGGTGGGCTTTCTGTTCCACAGCAGATCTGGCTCATCCCTTCTGCTCCCTGGCTGGAGCTCTGGGAGAGGTTGCAGGCATCTGCCTGGCTTCCTTCTTTCTCCCTGCCCCACTCCCCGCTAAGCAGAGACCCCCCCTCCCACCTTACACAGATGCCTATCAGCATTAGCAAGCATACCACATGCTGACTATGTTCCATACTGTGGTAGACAGGACTGTGTCTGCTTAGGGCATTTTTGGAGCTAATCAACAGGTAGCTGGTAACATCCTCTGTTCCTTCCTTGGAAAAAAAGTTGTTTAAGAAGAGACTGAACTAATTGAGAGAACCCTTTCTTTTGTTTTCTTAGTGGGCTGATAAGCACTGAGTTAGGGGTGATAAACACTGTGTTATTAACTGCCTGCTGGGCTAACCAGAGCATTCTGCTGGGGCCTGGCCATGCCCACCCCTCAGCTCAACACTGTAGAAGGGAAGGGAAGGCTACTCGAGCACCCCCCAGCTTCTAGTCTAAGCCACTGCAGGTATCTGCCTGCATTTCTGGGATTTCTGTGCAATTTCAAACTGGTTTAGCCTAGCCAGGTTAGACTAACCTACAAAGATTGAATCAATTCAGACTCAGGACTTTTTAAATGTCTATCCCTAGCCTAAGAGAGAGGTGGACAAATTGGGGAGAACCCAGAGGAGAACAGCAAACCTGATGAACCGTTTATAAAACTTGACCTACAAGGAAAGGTTGAAAGAGCCGTTTAGTTTAGAAATGAGACACGTTGTCATGAATACACACACACACACACCACACAGTTTCATAATTGAGGGATGATGGTCAATTGTTTTTCATGCCAGGTGGGACAAAAAGCAGCTGTTCTAACTTGCAGGCAAGAGTAATGATGATGATTGGCTATTAGAAAAGTGTCAAGTGTAAGGATATGTAAAGTACTGGACAAGGTTACTTAGGAAGATGATGAAATCCTCTTCATTGCAGTGAGACTATACCACAACTTACTTCAGTGACAGTCTGGTAACTTGTCACTAATACAGTGTTACAGTTTGCAGAGGCACAGCAGGGCAGCTCTGCACCTAGGGCAGTTGCAATACACGGGGCACCACTTGCTACCATGATGCTTTTCCTGTGCCAGTGGCTATATTTGTGCCCCTCCTCTCTCACACAGTGTCTGGCCTTCTGCTCCAACTTTGGATACTGAAGTCAAGTATCCTGTGTTAAAACAGTTCTTATGCTCTGAAGGAAAGTCTTCCTATTTTAAATTTAATATAATGGTAGCCTCCTGAGGCATTGCAACTTCTTTTCATTCCACCAGGTAGAGCTATAGCTTCAAATATTTTTGAAGAGCTAATGGTATGTGTTTGGGTAAGCTGTCTGCCCAACTGGATGGCTTTTTGTTTTAGACCAGGGCTATTAAAGACACATTTGCTATCAGACTGCTCATTATACTGATTCTTATAACTGTAGGAGGAATCAAGCTGGAGCCAATCAGCAGAAGAAGTCTTAAACCCACTCCAGCATCCGTAGACCACCCCCCCCCCCCAGTTGCATGGGCTAAAAGTGATGCAAAAAGTGTGTTAACTGCAATGAAGTGGTCTTGCTGCAAAAGACTGGGGAGTGATCATATTCACCTTCACAAATAACAAGACATAACAAAAATCCACACAGTTTCTAGGTACCCCCTCATTCTGCTTTTAGTTAAGGAATAGCGAGGAGACCCAATACAGCAGATATTAGTTAAATCTGCTTAATGCGTTTTGGGGAAATACTCAGCTACTGCTAGGTTCAGTATAAGTTCTTGAAAAAAGCAGAATCTGGAGAAGCTAAGTTTTTTTAAAGACTGACTGTCCTTAGGTCCATCTGACTACCACAAAGCCTTCTGTAACCCGAGCCCCAAGTCCTCCAATCATCTTTTGCCCTTTCAAAACCCCTGGGCTAGGTCACTGCCAGCTAGCCCATCACACTTCTAAATCCCTTAAGGCTCATTCTTCACACAGCCCTACTAGCCAGTGAGTTTAAGGGTTGAAGCTTTGGTCCCTGATTCAATTCAGAGGAGATTCAGCCTAATTTGGGGGCTGAATCTCTGAATCGAATCAGGAGACCCTTTAACCTCTCCAAAGAGAATCGGAACCCTCCAAGTCAATTCAGAAAGATTTGGAGTTTTGGACATAGAAAAAAAAACATTTAAAGATCCGTCTACATACCTCAAGGTAGCAGGCAGTTTGAATGCTGCAATGCGGAGCGTCTCACAGGAGTGCAGGGGTCTCCCCAGCACACTCAACAGCAGACCCAGAAGTGGACCAGAAGCACTTCCACCACGTGCTCAGCAGTGAACCCAAAAGTGGGGGGGGGGGGGGGGAAAGAGAAAGAGGGGTGCACTCATGTGGGATGCTCCACCTGCCCCAGCATCTCAGCATTCACAAGCCATGCCTGGTACCTTGAGGTATGTAGAAAAAAAAAAACCAAACAACCCCCAAAAACAAAACAAAAAAACCCAACATTTAAAGCTGTGTCTATGGCCAAATTGCCGATTCAGAGAATCGGCATCAAATCTTCAGATTCAGCCGACTCAAATTGGGGACAGTGATCCAAATCAACTAATCAAATCACTGCCCCTAACTTGGGCCAAATCTGGATCCGAATCAAATATGGCCTGTTTTGTACACCCCTACTGGCTAGTTCCTTACCCTACAAGCAGGCCAAATCAATCAGTGGAACTTAGCAGGTAATGCACTATACAGCATAAAGATCGTTTGTGGAGGAATTAATTGTCATTATAATCAGACTTTTATTTTAATCTAGTGCAGGATTATAGCAGCACAGTAGCCTCCATAAAATGCATGGGCTATGCATCTGTGGCCTTGGTTTAGTTTCTGAAGGACAGCTGTCCATCTCAGAAAAGATTTCCATAGTAATTGCTACTTGAACTGAAAGTTTGTTTATTGCTTTTGAAATATATCAGTCCCACCCAAGGCATAATATTTCTGTAGAAGAAAAGTAATTTGAGCTGTTTGAAATTGCAGAGTAGGAAAAATTAGAGGCAACACAAGAATATAGGAACATAGAGCATTTTTAATAGAAATAATAGCATTCATAATGCCTCCAAAGCAGCAATAAAGATCAATTGAATTAGCCTGTCAAGCAGTGAAGTCAGTTCTTTTCACGGAATTTTACTGATGGAATTAGAGTAGAAAGTATAATTTACAGGGATGGATCCTTAGGTGGCATGAACTAGCATAGCCCATTGAAGTCTGTGTGTATGGCAGAAAGCTTCCCTTTATTTCCCTTCTGGATATGGATACAACAGAAGTCCCTTCTTGCCTGCACCTCCCTCCCCACCACATTTTGTGCATTTCTTTTCCTTCTAAGTATCGGCAGAGACCTAGCATACATTGCATGGGTGTGGCAAGGCTCAGAGCAAGGCAGAAGGCTGAAGTGGCTTTCTGTAGAAGAAACCTAGAAACTAGGTCTACATGTCAATCGAGCTAAGTGTCACTAAAGAAAACAAAAGAACTAAAATATCCACTGCAAAGACTGTAAATATATCCTGTGCTAACCTAACTCACTTACCGTCTCCAGTAGCCTTTGATACTCAGTACTTCACATTGAATTTTTATATATTTTCCACAGTGCATTTTCATATTTCATCTGTCTTATATTTACCGTGACATTTACTTAAGAGTTTAAAAGTATAAGATATAAAATGCTAAATGTACTCCCTGTAGTATAAAGGGACACCATGGACCATTGTTAAAACTGCATTGAAATTGTAATTGTAAAGTGATAAAGTCTGTTGAGTGAATGATGATCATCAGTAGACAATAGCCTAGGCAAAGCATCTCCATTTTAAGCTAATCAAGCTAAAGAACTGATTCTTGGAACTGAGCACTCACCCTATGAGCTACTCCTGTAACCCATGACAATACAGTTAAGTCAAGGGTGGACTCCCAAAACTTCAGGTACCAGCAGTCAGAGACCCCTGTGACTAACAGCTGTCAGGTACTACTCAAGACATTTATGGGATAGCAACCTGTGGTTTGGGTAGCCAAGATGATGCTGGGGGATTACACAAGTCTGCCAGAAAGGGATAAAAGGCAGTGAAGCGTAATCCTTAATGGCGCCCTCTCATTCAGCACCTGAGATATCAAGACAGAAGGACAAGCATGTGACCCCTTTCTGGAGAATACACCACCTTGGAGGAAGCTGACCATCAACAGCAGACTCCAGGGCCTCAGATAGGTAGATATACTGACACTAGTGCTCTCACACTCACCCTTCTGGCTAAGCATCTGGTCTGTATTTTTCATCATCTCTTAATTTTATTTGTTGACCATTGCATTGCATCTCAGTTATTAATGGTTCCTTGCATGTATAAGTCATTCATGGATAGCAACATTGCAGAACTTTCATAGGTAATGATGAAACATTAACTTGAATGATATGGCTTCCTCAACTCAATACTAAAATTACCATGGAAACCTCTTAGCAACACAGAAGAAGAAAGTTGATGCAAAAAAAAAAAAAATGCAGTCAGTTTAAATGGTAACATTAAGGATGAAGAAACAAAATCCTGTAAAACTTCCAGCCTCAGCAACACAAAAGATACTAACTTTCTGCTGAAGATTCAGATTATGTCTCTCAGAATCAAGTTGCACATTACACTCAGACCATATTAATGACCTTTAACATGCATATGCTTACATTTAACTCAGGTTACAGCAAGGGAAGTTTAGGTTAGTGTCACGGTGGGGTCCTGCAGGAGGGCTGTTATCTCCTCAAGGCCCCCTTCCCGTGCCAAGTTGGGGCAAGGGCACCCTCAAATTCTCGACCGCCACATCGTTGGTGTTCCAATATATTAGGGAGGCTGCCTTACGTCTCCTTGGACACAGTTACTTCTGGCCCCGTGAACTCACGGACTCTTCGTGGGTCCCGCTCTACAATGGGTGCTTCAGGGGCACCCTAGCCTTAGGGGCTATGCGTGGCTCCTACCACCCCTTTGCCACACCCCAAGCCTTGCAGCTGAAATAGATGTTGTTTGGTCCAGGTCTAGATCCCCTCTCTGGCACTCAGGTTCTCCACAGCCCTGAGTCTCTCTGGGGCCCTCTCAGTAATGCCACCCCTCTCTCTGGGGCTCACCACGCCCACACTGGGGCTTCTCAGCAATGCCCCTTCTCTGGGGCTTCTCAGCTGCCCCTCTCTGGGTTTGGGGTCTGTGCACCCCAAATGCTGTGCCCTCACTGGTGCTGGGGTCCCCACACTGCTGTGGGTCCCCTATGAGGCCTCCTCCAACCCCTAATAGCCTCACCGAAACCACCGATGACAAACAGCAAACAAAACGCAAGCCCTTCAGCTATAACTTAAACAGAAGCCGCCTGGCCATAACAACGTTCAAGCCTACCATAGATTCTTCATCTCACAGCAGTGTTAGCTGCTGCTGCCGCTGCTGCCGCTGCCGCTGCCGCTGCTGCCGCTGCTGCCGCCTCCCATGGCAGAGAGCTCCTGGACTGCTGGCAGAGAACTGCCTCTAGCCTCAGCCCCTAGGGTTTATAAGGGCCAGGCCCTGCCCCTTACAGCCAGCTGACCACAGGCAGGTGTGGGTCGCTTGCTGACTCCAGTTGCCCTGGCAACCAACAGCTGGGCTCCTTATTCACTGCTAGGGCTCTTTCCCTAGCAGTTTCCCCTCTTTAGGAGCAGGGCACCTCAGTGCTCTGTGACAGTTAGATATTAGGAAAAACTCTCTCATGAACAGGTTACCCAGAGAATTTGTGGACTCTCCATGCTTGGAGGTTTTTAAGACCTAGCTTGACAAAGTCTTGGCTGGGATGATCTAGTTGGGGATTGTCCTGCTTTGAGCAGGGGGTTGAATTAGATAACTTCCTTAAGTCTCTTTCAACCCTAATTTTCTATGGGTGCCTATACATGAGCAGCAAGGCAGCTCCGACATGGTATAATTATAACATAATTGATCAATTGAGTCTGCTGGAGCATGGTAATTACCATGCTCCAGCAGACATCAGTGTCTTATGTATCAGTGTCCCCACACTTGAAGTGCCCCCACTGCTATTTTTTATCTAATGAGCTTTTGATAAAGCTCCCCTGCTACCATCTTTTAGTGCAGGGATACGGATACATGAAACACTCCGGGTGCTGAGCCACTCTAATTAAAGCACCCCTTTCCCCCCCAAAACACGTGTATAAGCACCCTATGATTCTAACTCATGATAAGCACCCTCTGAGCATCTCAAAGTTACATCGCTTCAAGTGAGGGTTAACTCTGGGCTCAGCTCCCTTGCTCAAGTTAGAGTAACTTCAGTCTGTTCCATGGAGATAAAACAAGCAATCTGCAGTCCTCTAGCATCTCAGGATACACTGCTCCCAGCCCTCCCCTCTCCCTAAAAAAGAGATGGAGTCCATTATCTTAGCTTCTAGCTGTGCCCCTGTTTGCTAGTCCTCTAGTGGCAAGTCAGAGCTGTACAGGGAAGAAAAATATTAACCCTTAACATGTGACTGCTCAAAGCATATTCTAACTTTTAGACCACTTAACATTCCACAGATTTAGTATGGTCTAAATGTAACATGTAACTTTATCCTGTGATTCTTCAATAGATTATCTCTTTCTCCCCTGATTTTTCACAACCTTTAAGATTAGTTATCACAATGGTAAAGTTATAATGTCCTATACAGAAACTGCAACATCAAAGAGTTCATTGCTATTTCCTGTTCTATAGATTTACTTCTGATTGTTGGGAAACAGACAGCAGCTCAGAATGTTTCCATGGATGACCACTATTTCAGTCATAATTCCCTCCTGGGTTAGAAGTAAATACTTCTCAGTGAAGCACATCAGCTGTTCCAGGATGTGTTCCCTTCTCATCAGCACCTGGGGTGGTTGACCCTGTCACCCTGCCCTCATGCCACTGTGTGAACCTGGCAATCTACAGGGTGATATATAGGATAGAAGGGGAAAAGCCAGGGTTCCTTGCTTCCAGAGATATGCTCTAGGCAATCTCTGGGACACATCTCTGGATGGGGAAAGTCAGGGTTTCCTGCTTCTAGATGCATCCCAGGCAATTGCCTGAGTGCATTTCTGGAAGTAGAGAAAGCCTTTCCTCACTTCTAGAGACATACCTCAGAGACTGCTGGGGAAGTATCTCTAGAAGCAGGGAACCCTGACTTTTCCTGCTTTTAGACATACCCCAGAGATCTCAGAGCACATTTCTTGAAGTAAGGAAAGCCAGGCAGGTGCTTCTGAGGCTTGAGGAGCCCACTCCTGCATAGGAATTCCCAGGGCATGCAGGACTGAGCACCCCTCCCCCCCCCAAACCTGAAGCAAACTTGTCTGGGGACATTAGAGAGTGAGGATGGCTCTGGCCTGCTCATATTCTCCTGCCATGAACAAATAGACATCCGCTGCAATAAAGTGGGGCAAATTTTCAGCCTCTGCCCCTTCTCTAGCTGGGCCTTCTAGCCCTGGCCCACTGTACTGCATCAGGCTCTTAACCAGCTCTTATCTTAATTATCCTTTAGTTATGCCCGCCCCCCGGTTCTATCTCCACCCTGCTCTGGGCATTGACCCTGCTTTGGCTCCCCCTCCTTTGGGCTCTCTTGTCCTATCTGGCTTGAGCTGTGTTCAGCAGCAGTCCTTCCCTAGGCGACCACCCTATAAGACTCAAATCCAGTCTATCTCTTGAGTCCCCAGCCCCTCTCTCTGTTTGCCTCCCCCAAGGTAGCACTGGTGCCAGCTGGGAGCTCTTCTGGCAACTCCTGTTCTGGAGCTCTTTCCCCTGTAGCCTTGAAGGCCAGACTGACTGAGTAGGCAACTTGTATCCATGCTAAGTGCTGCCTCCTTCCAGTCAAATAACTCAGCAGCTGACAGGTGTATTTATCCTGACCTGAGGACCTGCCTGCTTGCCCTGTGGCTGCTTAGCTGCTGTTTGCAACTCTTATCCCCTGAATAGCCTGTCTGCCTATCCCTTGTGTCTGCTATGTGGGCATACATGCATTCCAACCCCTTACATGGAAAGCTTCACAGGTAAGTGTTCTATCAAGAGGGCACTAGAGGATTGTACCCTAGGCCACCCCTGCCCTTAGGGGAGCCCATTACTTGACAACCTGCCCTCTCCCCTGCCTGGGAAGGGGAAAGGTTGAAAATTAGGTATTGGCAGCCCAGAGAGGGTTCTAGCTCCAGGAGAATGCCACACCCTACCCCCAATCCCATCAATTGGCTGACTGGAGGGGCAAGGTGGGGCATTTTCCCAAGGCAGGACCCCTCTTGCTTTCCACTAAGGGAAAATAGACCCCGATCCTTGCACTTCCCTGGGCCAAACTGGAGGAGTGCAGCCGAGGGGGGGGCAGGGGGGGGAGCATTCTGCTGTAGCAACAAGGCTACATGAGCCTTGCCACCACAACATGGTAGCCTGCCTCACACTGCAATATTCCAGTCAGCAAAGAGCAGTGAAGGTGAGATGGGGGCATTCGATCATGGCAGGAACCCCTTTGAGAAGGGGCCACAGGAGAAAGCCCCGCCCCTCCTTCTGCCAGTCAGCTGATTGGTGGGAAGGGTATGATTTTTCAGTTCAGGGTCCCCATAGCCCACCCAGGGGTCTCCTATCAGGAAGCCAGTGCTCTCCCTCCTGTTTCCCTTGGAGGGGGGGCAGAGGACAGGAGAACACTGTGGGATATGGGGCATACAAAGAAGTATACAGCTGTTTTAAGTTAGATCACAAGAAGGGAAATCTTCCTCATACATATTCTTGTGGAAGAGCCAGTCCTCTCCTGCAAGACATTTTTGAATGGCTGCATACTCTTTTTGTACTGGGAGAAAGGCCCAACTATGTGGATGACTGCACTTTGATTCTTTCCCGACAGAAACCACAGCAAGCCAATATCTCCTTAATGGAGACAAAGCTAAATATAGAACATATTTTAATGAATTGTACAATATCAAAACTATTTTCTGCTTTTGCTTTGAGAAATGCTTCCTACATTAGAGGAAGATATACTAGTCTGAGGGGAAGCAAATAAAAATCTTTCAAGACGGAATAAGAGGGTTAATCAATAAGAATGAATAAGATTAATAAATCTTATTAAACTGGCCATAGCCACTGTTTGTCAATCCCCCCCCAACAAAAAAAAAAAAACCCAAACCAAACAAAACAAAAAATTTTAAAGGGAAAAAGAACATTTTTCTATAACTTTTCATGAATATTTAAAAAGAAAGCAACTTAGAGACTGGATTTTTTTCTTTGACTTTCTTCAACTTTGACAGTCTGGCAACAGCAGGCTGCCAGACTACCAAGTGTTGACTCTGAGATGGTGCAGAGTCACTTGGAAGGACTGGATGCGTTTAAGTCGGCAGGCCTGGATGAGCTCCATCCAAGGGTACTGAAGGCACTGGCTAATGTCATTGCACAACCACTGGCAAGAATATTTGAGCACTCGTGGTGCACGGACCAGGTCCTGGAGGACTGGAAAAAGGCCAATGTGATCCCTATTTTCAAGAAGGGGAGGAAGGAGGATCCAGGCAACTATAGGCCAGTCAGTCTCACCTCCATCCTTGGCCAAGTCTTTGAAAAGATTATTAAGGCTCATATATGTGAGAGTCCAGCAGGAAAAATTATGCTGAGGGGAAACCAGCATGGTTTATAGCAGGTAGATCATGCCTAACTAATCTAGTCTCTTTTTATGACCAGGTTACAAAACACCTGGATGCAGGAGTAGGGGTAGACATCATTTACTTAGACTTCAGGAAGGCCTTCGATATGGTAGGCCACCCCATACTGATGAACAAATTAAGAGGCTGTGACTTGGATGATTACACAGTCCAGTGGGTGGCAAATTGGCTAGAGGGTTGTACCCACAGAGTGGTGGTGGATGGGTTGGTGTCGACCTGGAAGGGTGTGGGCAGTGGGGTCCCACAGGGCTCAGTCCTTGGGCCGTTACTCTTCAATGTCTTCATCAGTGACTTGGATGAGGGAGTGGAGTGTACTCTGTCCAAGTTTATGGATGATACAAAACTGTGGGGAGAAGTGGACACACCGGAGGGCAGGGAACAACTACAGGAAGACCTGGACAGGTTGGACAAATGGGCAGAAAACAATAGAATGCAATTTAACAAGGAGAAATGCAAAGTGCTGCACCTAGGGAGGAAAAATGTCCGGCACACCTACTACCTAGGAAATGACCTGCTCAGTAGCACGGAAGCGGAAAGGGATCTCGGAGTCCTAGTGCACTCCAAGATGAACATGAGCTGTCAGCATGACAAAGTCATCAGCAAAGCTAACTGCACTTTATCATGCATCAGCAGATGCATGACAAACAGAACCAAGGAGGTGATACTGCCCCTCTATCAGGCACTGGTCAGACCGCAGTTGGAATACTGCATGCAGTTTTGGGTGCCACACTTCATGAGGGATGTGGATAACCAGGAGAGGGTCCAGAGAAGGGCCATTTGTATGGTTAAGGGCTTGCAGGCCAAGCCCTACAAGGAGAGACTAGGGCACCTGGACCTCTTCAGCCTCCACAAGAGAAGGTTGAGAGGCGACCTTGTGGCTGCCTATAAATTCATCATGAGGGTGCAGAAGGGAATTGGTGAGGCTCTACTCACCAAGGCACTCCTGGGGGTCACAAGAAATAATGGCCATAAGTTAGCAGAGAGCAGATTTAGACTGGACATTAGGAAGAACTTCTTCACAGTTAGAATGGCCAAAATCTGGAATGGGCTCCCAAGGGAGGTGGTGCTCTCCCCTACCCTGGGGGTCTTCAAGAGGAGGTTAGATAGGCATCTAGCTGGGGTCATCTGAACCCAGCACTCTTTCCTGCCTATGCAGGGTGCTGGACTCAATGATCTATTGAGGTCCCTTCTGGCCCTAACATCTGTGAATCTATGAATTGTGCTTTATCTAACAATAGGCAGATGAAAGAATGGACATGGTGATGTGTTGGAAATCAGTACTATTGCTTTTGCTTATTTATGAGGCACAAAAGACCTCTTGTCAGATTTAGCCCTGTGGCAGGGCACCTTTGGTGCCTGCCACTTTAAGAGGCTTAAGCAGTCTGTGGTGCAGACAAGAGGTGTGGTACAGCTTAACAAGGCAGTCACATGACTGTGGGATTGCTCCTGGATTGGCAAATGGGGCTGAGCAGCCTGAATATAAATCCAGACCCTCAGCTGAGCAGGAAGTTGCTGTAGGGATGCCACTGGAGTAACATCACCCAGCTGGAGCTGCTGTTCCTAGAACACCTGGTAGTTCAGGGTATGAACTATGGGGATGGAGGAGGTTCCTGGTCCTGGGGAATGACTTAAAACTACATCCTGCTAAGGTTGGGTGATGTGACAGGATGGTCCCCAGGAAATGTCACATCTGTGCCTCCCTAGTGAAAGGCAAGGTTGGGGACCTGAGACCCAAGGGATATAAGGCTGAGAGCCCCAGTGAGGGGGCAGTGTAGTGGGCCAATGACAGCATGTGAGAAGGCTGCATAGAGTAGGGTTCACATGGATGGGCCTGAAGGGCTGCACAAAGGCTCGCCCTAGAAATTGAGTGAGCTGGACTTGGAGGGGCCTGAAAAGGTGGACCCAACTATGAGAGAGAGGGTGAGGGGCTCAATAACATGACCAGAGAAACACTTGAATGGTCAATGATGAGGCCAGGACCAGAAAGGTCAAAGGGCCAGAGCACTGCACCCACCATGAGGAATGCCAAGAACCAGGGGCCTGGGGTTCCAACTGGCCTAGACGTGAGGCCAGGACCTGTGTGGCCAAAGGTCCTGATGGGGGCCACTGCCAAGAGGGAGAAGGGTTCAGGGAGTTGGCAGCCCAGAACAAGGGCAGAGTAGACTGCCTGAGGAGGAGGGATCCAGGTGGGGTCTGAACGCAAGGCGGGCAGAGAAGGAGGTCCATCATGGGGCCGGAGCCACACAGTAATGTCATCTGTGAGGCATGGGACAGAGGAGGTTTGGAGCCATGGCATAGGGCATTAAATGGGCAGCCTGCTGCCCATTTACACCTCCTGCCCATTTACACCTTTGGCATAGGGCATTAAATGGGCAGCCTCCTGCCTTATAAACAACTAATTAGATGCATCAAAGGTGTGGCGAGCGAGGCAGATGGGTGGACTGCCCTAGACAGGTGTGTGGGCCAATGATTACACCGGCCTCGTGACAGCCCCCTGTCACAAGCACTTAATTAGACACATGTGGCTTCCATAAAAGTAACTGCATATTGCACACATACAAAGCTGAGGACAGAATTCTCTCCTTTAAATGCCAATATATTTTTTATATGTATGTGAAAATCATCTTGTCTATCTTCTCTCACAAATTCCTTTATTATTGTGTCCATCATTTTAGTGTATGAAGTCCAATTTTGCTTTAAGTCCCTTGATAACACATTAAGTTTTGTTGCATTTGTTAATAAAACATTACAGTTCTATTGGCAAAAAATCCATTCCAGAAAAACCACCCACAGGGGAAAAAGGAAAAAAAAAAACAAAATGGAAACAAACCCAACATTAAAGTACCAAACTGTTTTGGCTAGGGACAGAAATAACACATAAACCAGTTTAAGTGATGAGAAACTGATTTAAACCTGTAACAGAACAGACATTCAGTGCACATAAACCAGTTTGAAAATGGCTGAAACTGGTTTGAGATAAACCTGGTTAAATGTAGTATCAGACTTAACTGATTTGGCTCAAACTGGTTTATGCAATGTCTGCCCCAGACTCTTTGCTGGTTTAAGACAAACCAGAGACCCCCAGTATCCTGGCATGCTCTCTGTGCTAGGCAGGGCTCACTGCTGCACAGCAGGGAGCAGGGACTGGCCCTAACAGAGACAGTGGCTAGCATGGCTCCATTAAGGCAAAGTGGGCAGGGAGGGGGTTAATTCTTTCCTTCTCCCCCCCACTGCAGCTGGGCTCAACCAGTCTGCCCAGGAGAAGAGGGGAGGGGGCTGCAGTGGTGGCCCCTGGAGCTGGCTGCAGGGAAGGGAGGAGGGAGGAATTAACCCTTCTCCCTGCCCCCTTCACCTTAACGGAGCCATGCTGGGTAGTTTGTCCTGCAGGGTTGGGAGGGGGCTCTGGAAATGGGAAAGAAAGCCACAGCTCAGCAATGGGAGTGAAGAGGAAGTTAAAACGTATTCAGTGTAGTGGCTCATGATGCCTTTTTAAAGAGTTGACTCTGAGGGGGTCTGTGCTCAATGGGCACTACCATATATTTTATTCAGATAAGCTGTACTAACCTATTCTTGTGATACGTTATCAGCATTTTTGGTACCAAGGGAGACTGTTAGATTTTCCTCTGGCTTCTCTGAGTGCTCATCTGCTATTGCAGTGCTCTATTGGAGTACCTCCAGGCCCAGTGCTCATTTCCTCTGGGGGGAACAACTGCCTTTTTTTTCTAAGGGCTACACTCACCCACACACACACACACACACACACACACACTTCCCATCAGCATGTTTACCCCCTATGGGCCTTGTGTTTTATAGTCATGCTCAGTGTTGGCTGCATTTAATCAACTTCATAGTTGGCTTCCATTACTGAGCACATGAGATAGATGATGCAATAAGTGCTTTTTCCTTGTATGCAAATGTAAGATGTGAAAGGGGCAGTAAAAGCCCCTCTAGTGTGTCCCAGACCCCTGCCTCACGCACCCTGATACTCACCGCAAAGGCCCAAATGAGTAGCAGCTGGGACGAAATGTGGATAGAAGCTCCGCAATTCTGGAGCTCCCTGAAGCTGTGGATCGGCAAGGGATGGGGGCGGAGCCTTGATGAGACACCGACTGCTCAAATAGCAGCTGGGAGAGCAGCTGAGCAGCCAGCAGGGGAAGAGGGAGACACCAGTCAGGAGACACCAGAAGCTGAAGAGAGGATCACCCAGCTGGAGAGCAGGCAAGAGGAGTGGAGCGGTGACCAGAGGGCTCTAGAATGGCAGGGAAGAAACCCAAGCCTGGGGAGATGAGAGATGCCTGGGAGTGACGCCACAGCCCCACCAGGGAATACAGATATGGCAGCTGGGGATGGTGGCAGAGAGCTGCTAGCTCTTACAAGCAGCTCAGCAAGGAGAAAAGAGCAGCCTGGCATGGAAACTGCATGCCACTCCAGCTTGGGAGGAGCAAGAGAGTGACCCCAGGTCAACAGGGATTCGAGGTGGTTGCGTTGGGAAAAAGGATCAGGGAGGGGCACAGGGCAGCTGCCCACCCCCATAATCACTAGGACGGAAGGGATGAGCAAGTCCCCCCCCCCCCACTTTTATCCTTTCTTCTTTGTTTCATGTAACAAGTGGGCACTGGGAGACGGGATCCCATGGGTCCATCAACAGATGCCGGACACTTTCTGTTAAATTCATGTGAAGCCCTAGTCAGCCCTAAGGCAGGGCAGGTTTATATACCCAAGTCAGCCTGAAGCTGAGGAACCGGCTGTGGGAAGGAAGATCGTACTGGCCAAGAAGGCCTGATGCATCCCAGGGCAGGCAATCTGGATGAAAGGAGATATCATCCAGAGGAAGACCTGCAGAGTGCAGCATTTGTCCAGGCCATGGACGTGGTAAGGGTGAGGTAAAGGGGAGGTTTGGGAGCCCCATGAAGAAAAGACCAGGGTCGAGACCTCTCTGCTTTTGGGGGCTACCTGAAGGGAACTGCCTCCCCAACAAGGAACATCAAAGACGTGGCAGGAGAGTAGGAGCAGCACCCATACCATCTAGGTGGCACCCAAGCCCAAGTCTCACCCAGACATTGCTTGGGGGCAAGGCACCTATCAAGAAGAGCCTGAAGCCCTACAACACCTACCAGCGACATAAGATGAGACACTTTTCCCATCATGCTGGTTTGGCGGAAGCATAGGTAGATTAACGGATGGGCCCACTGGGCCTGGGTCTGGGGGCCACTACCAATCAAGGGCCCCTAAGATCCTCATCACCAGGGAAATGAAAGCTGTGGTTTTAAACTTGGTGCCATGTTTTTACTCCCAATGGGAGACAAAAATGGTGCCAAGTTTAAAACCATGATTTTGCTTTAGTTTCCCTGTGAGCCGTAATGGGGCCCCTCCACCAATGGGAAGTGGGAGGGGGAAAGCCTGGAGCAGGCCGGGCGGGGCCAGGCACACTGCGCTGTGCCTAGAGCGAGGGCCAAGGCCAGGCTGAGAACGCCACACCTCTGTGGATGGGCGGAGGGACTTGGGGGGCTATAGCTCCTGCAAAATTCACTTTAGCCACCCATAGCCACCCCTCCCAGCACTACTACCTTCCCACAGAGGTGTGGCATGGCACTTGCAGCCCAGCCTTGTGCATCTGTGCAGCCATCACACAGCTGGGTAGCAACTCCATGAAGGTATTGTGATGGGGGTGTGGGTGGGAGGAGAGGTCCTATGAGGGGAAAGCGTGTGTCTGGGTGTGTGTGTGTCTCTCTTTCTCTCACTGTGTCTGTGTGTGTCTATCTATGTGTGGGTCTGTCTCTGTGTCTGCTTTTGCATCTGTGTGTGTGCCTCTTTCTGTCTGTGCATTTCTGTCTCTGACTGTATGTCTGCATGTGTGTGTTTGTGTATCTGCCTTTGCCTCCATGCCTGACTGTCTCTCTTCTTGTGAGGAAGGGGCTAGGCCAGTTCTGAGAGCTCCTGCAAGGGAAGGAGGCTCTCCAATTTTCTCATTGCCCAGGGCCCCAAAAATCCTTAATCCATCTTGGGGGAGGGGAAAGAGGACTGAAGGGGGGAAACCTCATCTTGTATTCTAGTAAATTCAGTATATTTAAGCTCGATTCAAACCATATGTAAGCAGAAAAGTGCATTTAAGAAAGACTTCAGATGCACCATGCCTGAACTCCCAACATGCCAACAAATGTAAAGTCAAAGAGATCAATATACAAGATGAAATTTTCAGGTTGATAGGAAGTTGGCTGCTTTCTGTATGTTGACTTGATGATTATCTGACCTTAAAGAAAGGATTTCTTTTTACTTTATTGAGAACATAGGGTAGGAGCAGAAGGGTTCCTACAGATCAATAGTTTAATGAACTATCTGACATGATGTCTGATCCCCCAGTACTGATCAACACCTTATGCTGCATGGAAAATTTGAATTTACACCCACATTCCAAGTAACATTGATTAAACAGGGAGATGACTATATCAGGGGCCACAGCTTGGGGCTCATGCCCACTCCCAAATTCCCTTCATACTAAATGGAAAAGGTTCAGAAACTTTGCACTACATGGTAGGACCAGACGATAAAAATCCTTTATAATACCGCAAATGATCCTGGTCCTACCTTGAGCAGGGAGCTGGTTTTGTGAAGTGATTTTGTGAAGTCCCTTCCATCCCTACTTTCCTATGATCAACTCATGTTATGGTTCAGAAGTTCATTTAAAGAGTAAGTTTTTGCTTTCAGGGACTGTGTCTACACATGCAATTGATTTAGCAGTAATTTACTCTCAAGTAAACACTTTCAGGCAGATGTCTACACATCCAGGGAAGCAGGAGCAGATTTGCTGCTCACAGCAGCAAATTGCTTCCACTTCCTTAGGCCCTGGAGTGAGCTCCTGCTGCCACCAAGGGGAGCGGGAGGCTCTGGCTGTAGCTGCCTGTGGCTGGCAGCCATCTTCAAAAGTCAGCCTCACTCCCTGTTCCATGGCCAGCTGCTTTTTTGGCCAGGACCAGCATGCAGTGCCCCACAGCAGCATGTGTCAGGTCTCCTGCTGCAGCCTCTGCCTCCCCACACCATGGCTGCTGCAGCCCCTGCCTCTGGCAGTGAGAGCTAGTGCTCTGGGCTCCTATTGGTCATGGTGCTGGCCCCAGTAGCCAACCCCCACTGAAGCCCCAGATGAGCCACACACCTGCCAGTGGGGGTCAGGACACTGGGTGCAAGAGGTGTTGGCTGACCACCTCCTCTTGCACTCCTCACTGTAGCCTGCCTGGACAGCCACCCATGGACCCCTCCTCCACCACCCACCCTCATGCTCACTGTGGACAGTTCTCAGAAAAAACCACTTCATTTCTCTCACAGAAGCAGACTCCTCCCTCGCCTCATCCTCCACAACACCAGACCCCCCCTCAAACATGAAGGTTCTGTCCTGGGTCCTCGAAAGAAGCTGTCTATGAGAGTTCGCAACTTTTTAAAGATAAGATGCTCTGTACCAGCCTCAGATCAGGGGTCATGTGTGCACAGGTTCCCACAAACCGTAGAATCATAAAAAACTAGGGTTGAAGGGGACCTCAGGTAATCTAGTCCAACACCCTACTCAAAGGAGGACCATAGCCAACTAGATCATCTCAAACAAGGCTCTGTCTAGCCGGGACTTAAAAACTTCCAAGGATGGGGATTCCACCACCTCTAGCGAAAGTTTTTCCTAACATCCACTTAAGCCTCCATAGCTGTAACTTGAGAACATTGCTCCCTGTTCTATCACCTGCCATTACTGAGAACAGTCTAGCTCCATCCTCTTTGGAACTCATTAGAACTCCATTTCAGGTAGTTAAAGGCTGCTATGAAATCCCCTCTTAGTCTTCTCTTCTGCCAAAAATAAACCCAGTTCCCTCAACCTCTCCTCATAAGTCATGTACCCCAGCCCCTGAACCATTTTCATTGCTCTCCATTGGACTCTCTCTAACTGGTCCACATCCTTTCTATAGTGGGGGCCCCAAAGATGGGACAGGGTACTCCAGATGTGGCCTCACTAGTGCAAAATAGAGTGGAATAATTACTTCCCATGATTTGCTGGTAAAGCTCCTACTACTGCAGCCCAGTATGCTGTTAGTTTTCTTGGCAACAAGGACACGCTGATGACCTATATCCAGCTTATTGTCCACTGTAACCCCCAGGTCCTTTTCTGCAGAGCTGCTGCTTAGCCAGTCAGTCTCCAGGCTGTAGCAGTGGATGGAATTCTTCTAAATGCAGGACTTTGCACTTTTCCTTATCGAACCTCACGAGATTTCTTTTGGCCCAATCTAATTTGTCTAGGTCACTCTGAATCCTATCCCTACCCTCTAGTGTGTCTACTGCTTTCCCCATCTTGGTTTCATTTGCAAACTTGCTGAGGGTGCAGCTTCTTTCTATTTGAGTGGCCCAAGTACTAGTTATGGAATCATGATTCTTCTTGCTTTTCACATACTTTGCTGTACAAGGACCTGATTCAACTAAAGAGATGAATTGTTCTCCTACCTTGCATAGCCTATAGCTTGCTTATTTAGGCATGTTCCTGGAAGGTGGTAAACAGTCAGAGACTATGTTTTGAGGCTGTAATTCTACTTGACACACAATACAGATTTGTGATACATGCCAATCCACTCCTTTCCATATGTTCTCATTCTCCTGATGCTCTGGAATGTTTTTTCCTTATAAAATAAATTTAAGCTCTTTGCTGGAAGTAGTTTAAGATGGGCCATCTCATTTACTGCAAAGAAATGCAGGCTGCTTTTTGTCTCTGAAGACAGCCAATTTTTTTCATTCAAGTAGACCTAAAGTCGTTCCATGCTAATCATACCAATAAAAATAAACTTAGAGGTCAAGCTTTCCCATCATAATTCTCAGAAGGAGTGCAGAAGGGGTATTAAGCAAACCAGGTGTTTCTCATTTGTAATGACATGGCTTATTAAAGGCCCAGATCCTACAAACAGTTATTCCTGTAAGGAAGTTGACATGTGTGAATAATCTTCTATATGTTTGTGTATTTTTTAACTGGATCTTATGAATAAGGATATATAACTGGGCTTGGTCCCTGAGGGTGGCCTTATTGCCCCTAGTGGCCTTGCTGACTCTGTCTTTCACTCTGGCTTCTCAAGGTACTGCCCTGCTACTTTACCTGCCACATCTTTGATGTAACAGAAATTGTAGGAGGCTGAAACTGATTGGTAGAAGCTTGTGGTCTACCTGATGCAAATTGTTACCTGTCTGTCTGAATGGAGTTTATTTGCCATAGGATTATTAAAGAAAACCCACTACGGAAGGGTAAATGCAAGAGGTAAATACAGACCATCAGCAGCTCCCTGTTTACCAAAGATGTCACAAGATGGAGCACCCTTAAGTGACTGTATTAGAACACCTTTGATATTACTGGAATAATTTAACAGTCTGTTTAGTCAAAGACCCCCTCTTGTAAGCAACTTGCTTGTTTCTTGCTTTCTCCTTGGACTGAAGATAAATTTCCTTTCTTTCAGTTCAGCAGCTAACTGAAGTATTTCTCAGCCACTCTGACTTAAATACCAGGAGTCAAATTCTTCATCTACCCATGTTCCATGATTTCTATGGACACACCCAAGGACAGCAATGGGATTATTACTTCAAGAAGCTTATTCAGACATGGAATTTTCAACCTGAAAATTCAGCTAGAGCAGATGAGGAAGGGGGAGGGAGGAAAAGTTTGTTTACTTATTTTTCATCCCAACTTAAATAACCTGAGCTGAAAAATAGTAATTGGGAGCAATTTATACATATATTTTAAAATGCAAAACATTCTTGCATTAATAGGGACATAATGTTTGAAATAGTACCTTTCAAAAACACACATTGATGTAGGCTTTTAAGATATTGTTTGTCCTCAGTAAAAAAGAGGTCAGGTTATTGGGAACAGATTAATTCATATACAGTTATAATGCAAATCTTATGGCTTTGTAGATTACCATACATCCATATTAATGCAACCTGAATATGTATTCATGATTGGAATTATTCCTCCAAATGCTAAAGACATGAATAAAGCTAGCCACTTTGGGTTAAAAAACTGTTACTATACTTAAACCTACACAGCTATATCTATAACCTAAAATTACTTCTATATTCTTTTATTAAAAATATCTAATGATGACATTGCCTTTTATAAAGCTTCTTGATATTTCCATCAAGGTGTCTCACAAAGCAATGTTTGGTTAAGCATACTGTGAAAGACTGAACATCAAAGTCCTTCAGATCTAAAGAGAATAATAACCCCATATCAGCTTAGGGTACCTTTCTTTATTTCCTCTACAATATATTTTAGGTCAACTGGCTTCTTTCTTTACTTGAACATTCTTCATATTCAATTGATTTGTATGCCTCCAGAGAAACTGAAAATACTCCATTGAAATAACTACACACAAAAAATGCCAGGAGATGAGTGTGATTCAGGTCTCAATTCAGACATAAGCACAAGAACAACTAGGCTATAAATACTGGAAATATTTGTGCTTCCTTTGCTGAAACCTCGCTGTTCCTGTTACCTGCACCACCATCTTACATGACAGAACTGTTTACTTTCCACACTACCACATTGGCTTCACGCCAACATCTTGGGCTCAGCTGCTGTGGTGGGATCACAGAGAAAGCTGCACAGCTTATCAAACCTAGAGCCAATTAATCCATAAATACAACCAGCATATGGCTCTCAAAGTGACCATAGGCTCTTGGTGATGTCAGAACCTAAGCCTTAATTAAAATTATTTCTATACAAATCCTGCTTGCCTTGAAGTCAATGAAAAAAATCCCACTCATTTTCATGAAGCCTGGATTTAAAGCTTTGAGTCAAGTTCTCCCGTTTATGAACAAAAAATTAGATCTGAATGAAACAAATGCAGTAATGTTGCCCTGACTGAAGTCATACTCAAGGTGTGTGTGGCAGAGCACCTTTGGATGTTTGCCACTTTAAGGGCTGAAGCAGGCTGCAGAGGAGCCTGCAGGTAGGAGCAGACCCAATCAGGAGGTCACATGATACTCATGAGGCTGCCTGATTGGTGGAGGGCTGGGCATCCTGGGTATAAGACCAGGCCCAGGGAATAGGGCCAGCTAGTTGCAACTGGGGAGCTGAAGGGTGAACACCTTCTGCCTGGAGTATTGCTGATCCTAGAACACGTGGAGGGCAAGAGCAGGAATTATTGTGATGGAGGAGGTTCCTGGTCCTGGGGAATGATCTAAAACAATGCCCTGCTTGGGTTGGATGGTGTAGTGGAGCTGCCTGTGGTGGGGCAGTTTCCAGGAAATGCCATGCCTGTGCCTCCCTAGTGAAAGGTGAGTATGGGGCACCAGAAAGCCTCAGCCCTCACTGCCTTGTGGGTACCTTGTGGAGGGGAAAGGCTAGGGGAGCACACCCTGACAGAAAAGCACAGGCCCAGGCCCATGGAATGGGGCCTGAGATGGGGTCCAGGCATGTCAACAGGCACTTGAGGCCTGAGTGAGCCATAGGCTGAGTTAAGGATCCAGGCATGTCTATGGACACCTGAGGCCCAAGCAGCCTAAGGCCCAGAAGCCCCAGTGAGGGGGTGGAGTAATGGCTCCAGCAAGGGGGCAGAGTGGCTGCCAGAGGTCGCGTACAATAGGGTCTGAGAAGACCTGAAGGACTATGCATAGGCTGCCCAGAGCAGAGGCCCCAGTGAGGGGGCAGAGTTGAGGCCCCAGTGAGGAGGATTGTTGCCCAGGCATGTCTAATGACACCTGAGGCCAAGTTTGGGCCTAAAACCGAGTGCAGCGCAGCAATGAGGCTGGGGGAGTGATAGTGGTTTTGGATGCCATCTGTAAGGCATGGGACACAGTGTAGGGATGGTATGGAGCTGTGTATTATGCCCTTGACATTGGGGCATTAAATGGGCAGCATCCCACATTTTTCCATCTACTTTGATATGTCAAGGCATGGCAGGTGAGGCAGAGAATACTGCCCTAGACAGGTGGGCGGGCTGACAATGAGACCAGCCTCAAGAGGGCTTCCTGTCACAGTGTGTCAATGACTTGATGATGATATTTTGCCTCCATTTAGCTGTTTGCTCCATCCAAGATCAAAAGTGATCTTGATTGTTTTTTCACAGTTGTCCCTCAACACCAGCAATACAAATGCTGCAATCAAATTCTGTTTATAGTTACCTCTCTGCAGTTCCATCGCCCTTCATAATCTGACATCACACAGAGGTAGGGAAAGACCAGGAAAAATAGTTAGTCCCACTATAAGAACTTAAATTAACATCACTGTTGATGACAGACTAGCTAGAATTTTATTCTTAATATGTAATGTAAGCAGCTAAGATTTAGAATCTATATATGGAAATAAGACGTGCCACACACAAGAAGTTACCGTTTGAGGGCTAGATTTCCAGATCCCTTAAACTGAGTAAGCAACACTAAGTGGGAGATTAGTTGTTTGTAATCTGAGTTAAGTCAGGTCAAGTAGTGTACAGCTATTTTGATCCAGGAATAACAGTCATAGTTAGGTCCCTGTTTTTACCTACCTCCACAGAAGCAGCAAGCTGTGCAAGTACTACTCCTACTGCATTACAGGTACTCCTCACTTAACGACCTTCCTGTTTAACGACCGCGCGGACTTACGACCAGCTCTCCGAGCAGTTGGTATTGTACGAAACGTATTTTGGCAACAGCAGCGCGGCGTCTCAAGCCAAGGCACGCAGTATGAAGGGGCGGCTCCTCGCTTATCGACCAATTCGCTTAACGAGCTAGTCGCAGGAACGGAACTCGGTTGTTAAGTGAGGAGTGCCTGTACTCCCTGTTCCGTAACAGCTGAGCTTCACTGGTCAGTCCTCTCCGCCCATTCCCCAGCCATTTGATCTGAAGGCAGCCTACTAGTGACAGTTGTCCTAATGTCTAAACAGGGTTTCCCAATGTAAGTAGCCTATGCAGGACTACCTTTACTGACTGCAGGCAAGCACCTATCCTCAAGACTTAGGTCCAAGGTCATTCCATTTTCTAAGCTTTCTAATGTACATAGTAATTTTGAATTCACCTTATTACAGGCCTATTTGAAGACTGATCAATCTTTAATACCTTCCAGTCTTTGCCCTGGACAGCCTACCTTGCATAAAGCTGAGATTCTGATTGTGAATAGTGCTGGATTATAACCCTTGAAACTATTTATCCTCAGGATAGGATCCTCCTTTATTTGTCTTCAGGATCCTTTGTTTATCCTCAGCTTACCACAATAAGCTTCCCCAAATCACCTCAACCCAACCTTGTGAGACCCACTCCTAGACTGAGAGAAAATTGATCTCAACTCAGTCAGGGTATGGCCACTTACTTCACACTGCAAAAACAGTCCATTTACCAACTACAGTAATGGTGTAACCCTCTTGCTGGGTACTGGTCAGAAGCAACAGGGTCTGGGTTCAATTGTGAGGTACTAAATGTATTTTACCTTGGATTGAGTCCCGACCCAGATCACCTCGGAAATACTAAATGAATTATTAGGGTGTCCCACATAAGCAAAACCCCCTTCCTCCAAAACTCCCAAGCAGTGTAAACACAAAAGACAGATTTATTACACAAAACATGAAAACACCAAATGCAATTTAAAATGCTACCAACTACAAGACATAGTCTTTAGGTTGCACCATACCAGGGAAGGCTGCTAGAGAGCATGGGTCCTTCTGAAGTGCAAGAGGTCCCTCATTGCTCTTGGAGGAATGGTAACATGCCAATCTTTGCTCCCATGGAGAGGCTATATTTGTGTGTGGGGAATGACAGTGGCTTCAGACAGCATTCATGCACCCCAAAACTTATGGGCTGGTTTATATGGCCTGCTGAAACAAAACTGCAGGAAAAACTTCAGGAGCCAGGTTGATTAACGGCTACAGCTGGCCCAACCACACAGCCTGACTAAAACAAAGGACCATCAAAAGAAACAAGGGGAATACCCAGGCCGATTCTCTAGGCCTGGGCTGCAGGTTGTTTGGGTCACAGCTCCACGGGAAACAGAAAGTTGTAGATCTCAACCTGGACCCCAAACTGGCAGGGTTAGAAACTCCCAGGTTTCAACCTTCTTTAAACTGCCAGGCCTAACTCCTGGCCAGGAAACCCAAGGAACTAATACTCTTCCCCCCCCCCCCCTATTGATTCCTTAAAACCTCAAAAAAAAAAAGTGAAGAAAAGGAAGAGAGAGGAGTTCCCGGACACTGGGACAATTCTCCCTCTCTCCCCTGTACCTGAGTTTTCTTTTTCACTATCTGCAAACTCCTTCTCCTTTGGAGGAGTCTTTGTTCTTCAGTAGCCCCTAGCACAGGGGTGGGCAAAATGGCAGATCCAGCCAGCAGCCAGATTCCATTTCCCATCAGCCTGTGCCTTCATGGCTCCCATGGAGACCCCAAGAGCAGATGCACTGTGATAGCCTGGGTACAGGGTTTCCGTGGAGACTGGCCCCAGCAGTGTTGGCCCCAGCAGTGCTGATGGGGAACTGCTCAGGGCCAGGCTGGGATCTTGCAATTGTGACAGCATGATCCAGAGCCAGGGCAGAGCTGCTATCCATTCCCTGCATGCTTTGGGAAGGGGCATGCAGGCAGCAAATCAT
Source organism: Alligator mississippiensis (assembly GCF_030867095.1). Taxonomy (NCBI): domain Eukaryota; kingdom Metazoa; phylum Chordata; order Crocodylia; family Alligatoridae; genus Alligator; species Alligator mississippiensis. The sequence goes on along the minus strand of NC_081827.1, from coordinate 132,903,039 downwards.
GGCTCTGCCCTGGCTCTGGACCACACTGTCACCACTGCAAGGAGCTGGGGCAGAGCCACAACCCACTGCATGCATGCCCCTGCCCAAAGCATACATGCTGCAGATTGCAGCTCTGCCCTGGCTATAGACCACTCTGTCACCACTGCAAGATCCCAGCCTGGCCTCAGAGCAGCTCCCTGCTCTGCTGCACACCCTGCCAGCACTGCTCCTTCTGGGATGTCCATGGAAACCAGCCTCAGTCATGCATGCAGGGGCTGTTGGGAAATGAAATCCACTGCCAGCTGGATCCTACCTGCAGGACAGACTTTGCTGTAGCACCTTAAATCCCTGTGCATGATATCAACTTGGCCTTGTCCAGTCAGGGAATGCCACACTCCAGTTCCTCTCCTAACCCATCGGCCTAAAGAATCCTCTGCTTCCCCTAGCCAGTAAGCCAGAAAGTTTTACATATTTTCCCCATATACAAGCCCAAGCCTGTCAGGTGCTGAGCACATGGCCAACACACAGGGGCCATCTTGCCCACATAAAACACACACACACACACACACACACACACACACACACACACACAATATACAACCCAAGTGTGTGTGTGGGTGTTACAATGACTTGTTGATGTAACTATCTGAACATGGCATAGATGTTATAACACCATCTTATTTCACTTGCCTAAGGCTGGTAAATTAACCAACAGGTGGTAACAACAGACGGTAGCATTTAAGCATGAGTAATCCTGTTTAGGTCAATGGGACTTCAGCATAAGTCTAAATGGTTTGCTGTCTCTTTATAGGCCAGTATTTCCTCAATATTTAGCTCCTAAGAAAGTCATTCAGCACTTGCTAATGGACTGCAGTGAGCTGACTAGTCATATACTACCAACTCTAAGCTTACCAAAAAATCCAAAGCCACAAGCATCTTCTTAATACTGCATTTCCATACACGCATTTGCTGAGATTACCACAGGAATAGCATTTGTTAAGTTGCCCATGAGAGAAAGATGGTCTGTACAAAAGTGATGTAGTCATGAGGACCTGGCATTGAGACTGTTTTCCTCTTAAGATGAGAACTCTTGTGTAGATCACTGAGGACCCAGCACAGGGATTATTTGTTTAGTTTGTACCATCTAGTTTTCAGCGTTGTGTACCTACAATCTCCTATGGTTTGGACTCCACATTTCAAAGTGCTGAAGCACCAAGTGAATTCCAATGAGTAACTTTTTGTGACAACCAACGTGAACTCAATTTCAAAGAGAGTTCTTTAAGCAAAAGGTGAACTATCCAATATCCTCACTATCAGTTCCTTAAAACTTTTGATAATCATCTACATAAAAAACTATAATCTATTATTTGTTTTTGAGTAGCACTTAAGTGTATTAACTGTGGTTGGGGTCCTGTTGTACTACTGACTTAAGAAAAGCTGGATGTGCACAAGTCCTTGGGGCCAGACAAGATGCACTTAAGGGTGCTGAGGGAGCTGGCTGATGTGGCTGCAGATCCACTGGCCATTACCTTGGAAAACTCATGATGATTGGAAGAGTTCTGGGGTGATTGGAAAAGGACAAATATAGTGCCCATCTTTAAGAAAGGGAAGAAGGATGATCCCAGGAACTACAGACCAGTAAGCCTTACCTCAGTCCCTGGAAAAATAATGGAGCAAGGTCCTCAAAGAATCCATTTCTAAGCACTTGGAGGAGAAGAAGGTGATTAGGAACTGTCAGCAGGGATTCACCAAGGGCAAGTCATGCCTGACCAGCCTGATTGCTTTCTGTGATGAAAAAACTAGCACTGAGGATGCGGAAAGAGCAGTAGTTGTGAAATACCTTAATTTTAGTAAGGCTGTTGAAACAGTCTCCCACAACCTTCTGACAAGCAAGGAAGTATAGATTAGATCAAGGTGGGCAAATTGGCCCTGGAGCAGTTTCCTACCCAGCTGTGCACCCTGCCAGTACTGCTGGGGCCAGTCACCATGGAAATCCTGGTCCTTCACCGTCATGATGCTGCCACTCCCAGGGTCTCCATGGAAACTGACCACAGCAATGTGGGAAAGGGCTGCTGGGAAATGTAGTCTGCCACAGGCCCAATCTGGCCTGCAGGCTGGACTTTTCCTGCCCCTGGATTAGATGAATGGACTATAAGATGGATAGAAAATTAGCTAGATCAGCAGGCTCAGAGGGTAGCAAATAAAGGCTATATCTAGTTGGCAGTCAGTCAAGTGAATTGCCCCAATGGTTGGTCCTGGGGCCTATCCTGTTCAATATCTTCATGAATAGCCTGGAAGATGGGATGGAGTGTGTCATAACCCAAAGGTCTGATTTTGTGTGTGCTTCGGCACTAGAATTATCCCCGTGGGATTACAGCTTCATTGCACGGTGGAGTTTTGCTGCACAGAGAACCCGCGTGCAAAGGATAGAGTTCCCGCCACTTTGCAGCTGTCTTTGCAGGGTGCATTTTCTTTGCAACACAGAAATGCACGGTGCAAAGAGTTCCCGCTCTTCGAATGCAAATTTGTGTCCCGCTATTGGCTAGAGCTAAATTATTCCCACGTGGCGGCTAGCGATTGGCCTGCTAGCCGTATAAGAGGCTTGAGCAGTTTCCGCCCAAGCCGAAGAGGACTCCACATCCATCTCGTGGGGACTCTGGGTATGCGGCAGGGTCATAGAAACCCTGTGTGGGACTCAGAGGAGTTTGGCGGCCTGATCCACCGCCCACCTCTTCCCGTCTTCGAGCGGTAACCTTTAATAAGACGTATCGATGAGTTTTGAGGCGCGCTTGTCCTGGACATCCAGAGTTCTGTCTGCGTGGAGCCTAGCAAACTCCACGTGATTGTTCGTGTTCTTTCTGTTTGTAACCGCAACTCAAGCAAGTTTTCAGCCTGCACCGCGACCATCTCGGCGTAAGTAAACAAACTTAAAATCAACTATTAAGCGTTTGTGCCTAATTCTAGCTTGGCACCCGCCCTCTCCGGCCTGGCGTGCCCGGGCTGCCGGCCACAGCCCGCGTGCAGCGCGACAAAGGGCTGCGGGTTCGCATCCGGCCCGCACAGAGTGCACCCTCAGCAAGTTTTCAGATGACACCAATCTGCAGGGAGTAGTAGATACACTCCAGGGTAGGGCTAGGATTCAAACAGACCTCAATTAATTGGATGATTGGACTAGAAGAAATCTTATGAATTTCACTAAGGACAAGTGTAAAGTCTTCTACCTAGGAGGGAACAATGCCATGCACCAGTACAGGCTGGGGACTGACTGGCTAAGCAGCATCCCTGCAGAAAAGAACCTGGGTTTTACAATGGACAATAAACTGAATATGAGCCAACACTGTGCCCTTGTGAAGATACCTAACAGCACGCCGAACTGCATTAGTACAAGTGTTGCCAGCAGATCAAGGGAAATGATTCTTCTCTTCTATATGGCACTGGTGAGGCCACATCTGGAGTACTATGTCCAGTTTTGGGCCTCCCCACTACAGAAGAGATGTAGACAAATTGGAGAGAGTTCAGCTGAGGGCAATAAAAATAGTTAGGTGGCTGGGACACATGACCTATGAAGAAAGGCTAAGGAAACTGGAGAAGAGAAAGGAGTCTTGATGCCCACCTTGCTGGGGTCATTTGACTGTTCTCAGTGGGGGCACATGACAGAATAAGGAGCAACCATCTCAAGTTGCAACAGGGGAAGATTAGGTTAGATATTGGGAAAAACTTCATGAAGAGGGTAAAAAAGCACTGGAACAGGTTATCCAGAGTAGTTGTGGAATCTCCCTCATTGGAGGATTTAAGACCCAGTTAGATAAAACCTTGATTGGGATGACATAGTTGGGGATGATCCTGATTTGAGCAGGAGGTTGGACTAGATGACTTTCTGGGGTCCCTTCCAACCTTAATGATTCAACCTTAATGATTCTATGATCATAGCCTTCATAGTGAGACTATTTTGCTCCAAATAATCAGTGCCTTATCATACATAATGGTGCCACTGGGGATGATTCCATGCTTTAGTTGGGAGTTATAGGACCTGTTGTGGGAACCAGTTGTCAGGCATTCTTATGACATGTCCTGTCTAATGAAGCTGTAGAAATATGAATTCAATGCATGGCTTCAGTGCCTTACACCCACATATCTTCATGTGCACACACTTATTCTCACAAAGTAAGAGATCAGGACTAGACAAAAGGGTTTCATAGTTTCATAGTAGGGAGGGTCAGAAGGGACCTGAGCAGATTCATCAAGTCCAACCCCCATGCCATGGGCAGAAAAGAATGCTGGGGTCAAATGACCCCAGCTAGGTGATTATCTAGCCTCCTTTTGAAGACCCCCAGGGTAGGAGCGAGCACCACTTCCCTTGGAAGTTGGTTTCAGATCCTAGCCGCCCTGACTGTGAAGTAGTGCTTCCTGATATCTAGCCTTAATTTACTCTCGGTCAACATAGGGCTGTTATTCCTTGTTACTCCCAGTAGTGCTCGGGGGAACAGGGGCTCTCCCACTGCCTGCTGGTCCCCCTTGGCAAGTTTGTAGATGGCTACGAGATCTCCCCTCAGCCTTCTCTTGTGGAGGCTGAACAGGTTCAGGTCCTGTAGCTTCCGTTCATAGGGCCTGCCTTGCTGCCCCCGATCATGTGAGTGGCCCTTCTCGATGCTGTCCATATCTCTCCTGAAGTGCGGCACCCAAAACTGGACACAGTACTCCAACTGCAGCCTGACCAGTGTTGCACAGAGGGGGAGAATCACCTCCTTGGACCTGCTTGTGATGCATCTGCGGATGCATGACAAGGTGAAGTTAGCCTTCCTGACCACATCCCCACATTGGTAGCCAATGTTCATTTTGGAATCAATTATGACACCAAGATCCTTTTCTGCCTCTGTGCTGACTAAAAGGGAGTTCTCCCCAGCCTGTAGGTATGCTGATGGTTCTTCCTCCCCAGGTGCAGTACCTTGCACTTGTCATTATTGAATTCCATCCTGTTCTCATCCACCCACCCCTGTAACCTGTCTAGATCTAGTTGCAGCCTGTCCCTCTCCTCCAGCGTGCCCACTTCTCCCCACATTTTAGTGTCATCCACGAATTTGAACAAGGTGCTTTTCACCCCCTCATCCAAGTCGCTGATGAAGATGTTGAACAGTGCAGGCCTGAGGACCGAGCCCTGGGGGACCCCACTGCCCACATCCCTCCAGGTCAAAAAAGACCCATCCACCACCACTCTCTGGGTGCGGCCCTCCAGCCAATTTTGGACCCATCTGACTGTGTAGGCATTGACGCCACAGTCACCTAATTTCTTAATGAGAATGGAGTGAGAGATAATGTCGAAGACCTTCCTAAAGTCCAGAAAGACTACGTCCACCACAACACCTGCATCCAAGGATTTTGTGACCTGGTCGTGGAAGGCCACCAGGTTGGTTTGACAGGACCTGCCTCGAATGAACCCATGCTGGTTGCCCCTAAGCATGATCTTCCCTGCTGGTCCCTCACAGATGTGCTCCTGGATAATTTTCTCAAAGAGCTTCCCCAGGACCGAGGTAAGACTAACGGGCCTGTAGTTTCCTGGGTCCTCCTTCCTCCCTTTTTGGAAAATGGGGACCACATTGGCCCTTTTCCAGTCCTCCAGCACCTTGCCAGAGTACCATGAATACTTCTAAAGCTGTGCCAGGGGTCCCGCAATGACCTCTGCTAATTCCCTCAGCACTCTGGGGTGGAGATCATCAGGACCTGCTGACTTGAACACATCTAGTCCCACCAGAAGTTCCCTGACTAGGTCCTCACTGACCCTGGGCCTGGCAGCACCCCCACCCTGGGTCCGTCGGTAAAAGGTAAAAGGTTACTCATTAAAGTTCACATTGCAGGTGGAAAACTGAGGCATTAAACAAATTCCACAAGCTCACACAAGAATTCAGTAACTGAACCCCTTTTTTCAAGTCCAGGTCCAGTATCTTAGCCACAGATCCTCTTCATCTATGTGATCTAATACTTGCTTTAAAAAAACAAAAAATAAAAACATTCCCTCCTCCCCTGTAAAGAACAGGACCAGAGAAATAAGTCTGAAAAGTATGGTACATTGGGTTACCCATCTATTTTTCTTCTCTTCACAACTGTAACTTCTTCAAAATATAAAGACAGAATGCAGCTCAGGGCTGTTTAATTAAGTAAGTGCAGCTAATGCTTATGTTTTCACTGGAAAGGGGCAGCTTTTGTGACAACAGACTAAATACGATCAAAGTTAAGTATATTTTCTAATGAAAAAAATCAGTCTGGACAATGTGAAGTAAGCTACCATGAGTCCAATCTGAAGCAGCAGCTGTCATAAGATAGAAATTGTGTCATTGATTGCCTGATATTTACGTGTCAGAAAGATTGTCAGTAAGTTGACAGCATTACAAGGAGAAAATATGACAACCTGGTTCATACATAGCTTTTTTGTGACAACAGATCCTAGAGCAGGGAAGAAAAACATATTGTAAAGTGAATCATTTTCATATTGTGTTAATCTCACTCTAATTAACATGCCAGTTCTTAGACAAACTGAATCTTCTTGCACAGCCCACACTCCCAGACTTGTTCTAGTTTCTCATATCTAAAGAGATGGGTTTTTTGAGTTTATCCTTCCATATGAAGTCAATCTATCAAATTAGTGTAGTGAAAATAAGTTCAAAATGATCAGAAAGACGCAAGCAGACAGCTGAGTAGCACAGAGTAAATATGAATCCTCAGTGGTGACCATTTTTCGTTCTCACTTTCTGTATTTGCCAGAGAACTGGCAGGGCACACAAGCATACTTCTAAAGAGTATAAGATGCCATTGGGATATAACCATATAAAAAAGAAATGAAGTGTGCTTAAAAATATGGTACATTAGAGTGGATATGCACACATAATGCAGACACATTCATTTTTAATGGCATTTGTTATTATTGTAAATGAGGTAGAAGGTGATGGCTTTCTAATTCATAGTAGAAGCTAAGACAGATAATAGAAAGAGAGATATTGTAAAACAATATTTCTCTCAAAACAGATCATACTTAAACACTTGTCATATACCACAGACAGCTGGGTATTGCTTATCTAGTACTTGCAATATTTCCCAATAGAAGATATTTCCAATACTGAAGTCATATTACTAAAGGCAAACTGGCAAGTGCTAAAAGACAAACACTGAACATTGTACCAGTAAGCTATGTTCTCCATGGGTGTAAAGCAGCATAACTCTGTTGTACCAATAATTCTGTTCACCTGCACAACAACTTAGAATCCAACTTAATTATTTTTAGACATTCATGTAGGAAAAGCTGAATATAATGTATTTTGATGTGGTACATTGCTAAAAAAAAAAGAAAACAAAACAACAATTCCTTTACTTTGTAACAGCACCAGTTTTCTATATTTTCAAAGGCTAATGAATGTATTTGTTCATTTGTATGTCTTATAATACTGCAGAGACTGTGTAGCATTCTGTTTGTCCTTCAACTTCCTGAATATACATAGATTATAATCAGGGATCCCAGTTTTCTCTGATAAAAAAAAAAATCCCAATTTCCAGATTAAAAAAAGTAACCCGAAAAATCCATATTTTTCCATTATTAAAACAAAACACCACTAATATATATATTTATAAATATAACTGGTTAAATAACTGGCACCATATTCTGTCTGGAAAGCTCTGGTGAATTGGAGTGGGCTCTATGCTCAATGTGAACTTCATGGCAGTCAGAAGCAGTAGAGTCCAGCTGCTGCCATTCTGACTGTGAGCGTATGAAATTAAAACATAAATCATATAAGAGCTACAGTAAACTGTGTGTGAGAAACATTTAGATTTGAGAACGTGAGTTTGTGTCCACTCTAACATGAATGAAAAGCCTCCACCTGTTTTTCCTGCTGAAGAAGGGCTCTTCTTTAGGGAAGCGTTTTCTGAACAGGAAATGTAGGGATGGGTTTATTCAGTGCAAATTTTCATATCTGGAAAGAACAAAGCCTGACAATACAAGCAACTTAAATGAGTCACAGGTACTTGGACAGCTACTGAGGTGATATCATAGAACAGTAATTCTTTTCATCACTATATTCTGTCACAGAGCTACTCTCATTTCAATCTTTATTGTTCTTGTATTTAAAAAAATATATTCACTAGACTTATTTTTAATAAAACCTGAAGAGGATATTGCATAAAATGTCAGCAACATCATTTTAGGAAACTCAAGGATATAAGACTATTTCACTGTTCATTGCTAGCTGCTGGAAATGAGACTTGTTTCACAGCTTTTGCTCTTCCTATGGCAAAAGAATCCATAGCTATAATGATATCTTCAATAATAAGCTGGCTTCACAGGTGTGATTTGCTATTACCAGTTCTGACACTTCACAGCTCTGACTTGTGTCTACAGGTTATCTCTCTACATATATCAGCACTTCAAATTACATTTTATTTCTGCATTTTTTAAATTTAAGGCAGCCATTTAAACATTCCCATTTGGACATATACGACTTGCATAAAGATACATGTTACCAATAAAGGACTTATTTCAATGTACTGTGGTACTTAAAATTAAAGCTATTGCTGTCATGCATTTTCTGAAATTAGAATAGGTAAACTGATTGCAATAGGAATTAACTACAAACTACAAAAACAAGCCCAGAGGGGAAAAAAAACCAACACCAAGGTTTGTCAAATATAAGTGTCTCCAGATGCTTTTGTTCTGACCTCTACCAGAAACATAATTCCAGTGAACCACAACTTTTGGGTTCAATATACAACTATACAACAACTAACAAATAAAACAGCTAGAAGAATAAAGTGTTCAAAACAACAACTGCTGGCAGTTATAATAACTAAAAAAAAAAAAAAGTACAAACAAACAAAAAAGAACAGTTATAGTTCCCTTATTAACCAAACATAAAAATAACCTATTCCTACCATATATATCACAATAGTATAAACCCTTCATCTCAAAAGTATATATAACATCCCTAACTAGTCTTCTAAGTATACAAGTAATTAAAGCATTACCACACCCCCCCCAAAATATTATAGTCATTCATAGATCTCCTGTTTGTTAAAAAAAAAACAAAAAACAGACCACATTTAGACTCCTCATTTAATTGGCAAATATTTAAATAACCAAGACAAAATTATCAATCATCATATATGTAATAAATAAACTAATAATCAATAAATATGTCCCACACTGACACTCCTGGAAAAACCCTGCTTATTCCAGAATGACAGACCATCCACATACTATTAAAATAAATTAAATAATAACACAAGTAAATTGTATTTTAATAAAATAAATTGTGTATGTGGTAAGATTTGAACAAATTAGTTAACAAAAGAAGTGTTTCATTTCCTCCCATACAGCAATGTATGTATAATGTCACTTGTTGCAGGGCACTAGGATGTCCTGCTCCTTTTAAGGGATGGAATCACCACACATGCCAGTGGTCAGCTGACCAAAAGGGGCAAGGCCTGGCTCGTATATAAACCCAAGGCCAGAGACCAGGAGGGTAGTTCTCTGCCAGCAGCCAAGGGGGAAGGTGCTCTCCCAGAGGAAGCAAAGGAGAGAGGCCTGACTGCAAGTGCAGTTAGTGGTACTGTTGAGGGACAGAGCACACCCTGATCTTTTGTATTATGTTATAGCCCAGGGGTTTATGTTTTGTTTGCTTTTGTACACCACTGGTGGTTTGAGTGAAGCTATTTGGGGAAGGAGGAGGCCTCATTGGGTGCCCACTACAGAGTGGGGACCCCAGTGCCAGAGAGGGTGTATTTGGGATGCACAGACCCTGGCGCCAGTGTGGGCACCATAAGAGACAGGGCTGTGGAGAGTACAGCACCAGTGGGGGCACCATGAGAGAGAGGGCTGCGGAGAGCCCAGTGATGACCCAAGGCTGAGGGAAACGAAGGCCTCAGAGGGACGCTGTGGAAGTACCATCAGTGAGGCTTGGGGCACAGTAAAGTGGTGGTTTGGAGCCACGCGTATAGCCCATAAGGCTATGGTGTCGCATGACATCTATTTTGGAATGGGACCCACAAGGGGTCTGGGAACCCACAGAGTTCAAGGAAATCCACCAGGACTGTGTCCAATGGGACGTGAAGGCGGCCTCCCTATATCATAAATCCATCAAGACATGGTGGGCGAGAATAGAGGGTGCCCATCGGGCTGAACTGGCATGGTCAACAGGCCTTAGGGGTAACACGACCGTCCTTAGAGACCCCATCCCGTGACATCACTGTTATTCAAACTCCACTTCTCACATGTTATTTCACAAAACAAATAATTCAAAATATAAATATAAAAAATAACAATTATTTAAATTTCAATATCTCCATAAAAGTCAATTAAACAACCTTGCTCAACCTCCTAATGTAAAATGTACAAATAACCCAATTAACCACTGCCACTCTTAATAACACAAAAGTAAACAGTATTTATATATTACATCAAAGGAAAAAAATCCTAAAAGTTTCAAAACAAACCAAGCAAATGTTAATATATCATTAATATAATATTTCCTTGAAATAAGCCCCTTCAAAAAACAGCTAGTTTAAATATCATATTACACCCTGTGATAATATTATTCATCCTACTAAAAAGTTTATTTATTGTCATATGCTATATGTGTTTTTGGATAAAATCAATGTAACCAAAGCTTCAAGAACTACAACTGAAAACAAAATATCTTTTTGCTAATAAAAATCTAAAGATTATGACCCATTCATCACTAGCATTTGAAGGGTCAAGTGGGGGACATGTAGCATAAATGATTTTAACATAAATTGTGATAATAGATTTGTAAACATGTTATCCTTATTATTGTATCTTATAAGTTTATTGAAAACTCCATTGTTGTGTATTCTTGCTTGACACAAGTTGCTCGTTTGACATAAGTGAATGAACCTTGTATAACCTTTTTGTGTGCGAGTATATGTGAAAAGGTAAATGGTAGGAGAATGGCATAAAAACAGAAAAAAGAAGATTTAACTGTTTATGTAGGCAACAAGGTGCCGAATGTGTAAGTTACCAGTCAGTAAACTAATTAATAGATGGCTGAAGAATCCCTTTGAGGCCTAGGGCACAAAGGAGATAACCAAGAGAAAAAATGCAGCAAATCCTGCCAAATGGGCAGCAAAGACACTTCAAGGCTGAAACACCAACTTTTACAAACAAACTGACCTCAAGCTGAGATAAGAAGACAGAAGAAAACCAACTGTAACAACAGAAATTCGGCGTGGAAAAACCCAAAGTGCTAAACACAAAATGCCAATCCCTATAAAAGAAAGACTTTAAAAATGCCAGGGTGGGTGAGCCTCTCTCTCATCTGCTGCTTTCTTCAGAGCACAGACACGTCTATTCACCTTGCTGCAGCTGCTATCTTCATCTTCTCTCAATAAGCCTGGGCTAGCCATCCAGTGCTTCTATTGAGCAACTGCTACTAGTAACTATAATATCTGAATGGAATGGTTGTTTTGTGTGTGTCTGTGTGTAATGATGTGTATAATAATTTGTGTGTGTCTGTATAAGTGGTGTGTCCAAACCTTTATGTCTGATTCATTTAATCAATAAACGTGGCATTTTGCCTTATCCCTCTTTATAAGGTCTTGCCCTTGATTCAATATATTGGATTTAAAGTAACACAGGCAGGTCTTGGATGGGGGGGTGGGGTGTGTGGAGGCAGTGCCTAGCTGAGTCCCCCCCAGCCCCCTGCCTCTTAAAGGTGGGGGCTGGGGAGGGAGTGGGGCTAAGCTGATCCCAGCCAAGTGAGCTGGGCCACAGGGAAGTGGAAAACACACCGTGGGGTCTTTCCCCCACACAAGGCAGACTCTGGCTGAGGAGGCAGGTGCTGGGTGAGGTGTGCGTGTTCCCCTCACCATAGGCATAGAGCTGGGCAGTGGGTGGAGCTAAGTCAATCGAAGCCCTGCTAGCCAGACTAGTAGGTGAAAACCCTGTAGTGGGTGGGGGCTGTTCCCATGCCAGGCAGACACTACCTGGGGGGGCAGGACCAGGTGTTGCATTCCCCCTCCTCTCCTTCTTCTCTTCCCTCTGAGGCAGGGGCTGGGGAGACATTTTCTGCTGGCTCTCACCTCCTGTGGCTGACAGCCAGGCAGGGGCAGCATGTATTCAGCAGCCAACATGCCTGGACTGCTACTGGGGTGGGTTTAGCAACCTTAGGTAGCTGGCCTTGAGGGGTGGAGTGAGCCCCCAGACTCCTGGTCTAAGTCACTGCAGGCTTCTGCCTGGCTTGGCCACCAAAACAGTGAACATTAGTTTAGTTTATAATCGGTTCAAACTATGCAGATTAGACTAACCTGCAAAGATTGGAGCAATTCCACCTTGGGCTTTTTGAACCTCTGTACTTAGCCTGAGTGTGTTTGACAACCAGTGTTCCCTGTTCCTGTGTGTTTTCTCACTCATTGCACACAAAATGTTTTTATTTAGAAATTGCCACTTCTTTCTGAAATGCCCACATACATTAATTTGTTTTGGCAGGGTTGTACAGGTATGCATATTTTCTTGCATACAACACACTCTAGAATATAGTAAGCACTTTATTTATGAAAGGCAGAATGGGGGAAAAAAAAGAACTTCTCCTGCAGCAAGTAACTGAGTAGCAGAAGGCTAGGAGCTGAGCCTACACAATATTTTGCTCCCAGTGCATACATACAAATTTTACTTTCGGTTTCAGCTGGTAAGCACCAGAACCTCCTCTACAGTATTTCTTGTGTGTAATGAGCACACCAGTTTAACAGCTGCTTTTTGGGTAAAAGGTACATGTTGTAGGTATGGTAAGCAGGACAAGAACCTGAATGATCCTGTGTGGCTTATTCTTAACATATTCTCAGGCTTTGTGGTGAAGACTTCAGTTGGGTTTTTTTTTAATTAGACAAAGCTGTAGAACTGCAGAATGAGGGTGACATGTTTCAAATAGGGCACCCATTGCAGAGGATGGCTTTAAAACATACTAGACTGATTTTTTTGATGTTAATGGGCGTATGTAGACAAAATGGGGGTTTACTTCACCCTACATTGAAGCAGTGGGGTTTTACAAACACTGTTACAATGTAGGGTGAAGTAAAACCCCGTGTTGTATACACCCATGTCTTACCTGCCTCTCTGGTGGTGGGGAGGGGAGGAGAAGGTGAGCTGCCAGTGGGCACAGTGGTCCCTGGGTTTCAGGGGGTGAGAGGGGACTGGTGCTTCCCTTAGTGGTAGCTGTGGGGACCCCACAAGTGGCCCTCTCCTTCAGGCACCCAGCTTGGGTGATCCCAGGGGGAGGGAAGGACTGGGTCCCCACACAGCTCATGCAGGAAGGCAGAATCTAGGGGGCAAAAAAAAAGTTCAAACTTGCTGCTTTTTTTTTTTTCTTTGGTGGAGCCTGCTTTCCCAGGTTGCTGCTAGAGTGCCTGCACAGGCTGCCTGCACTGGCCCTGAGCCACACAGAGCCTAGTGCTTTGGTCTGCGGCTGTAGGGCAGCAAACTAAAACTCCTTGGAGGGCTGCACCCCAAAGTCATTTAAGGCATGTTACACCTTTGAATGTGCTATAGCGGCTGGAATTAATGCGCAATATGCCACTGACGTGTGCAAACACCAATGCAATTAAAGTGATGCAGAAACATTTAACCCACTTTAAAGTGTCATGCACATATGCCCCTCATTTCATTTACACATGGCCAAAGGGCCTAGTTCTGCAATCCTTGCTAGGGAAAATAGCTACTCAGTCTCTGGGCTTTTGATGACGTAACCTGTATTAGTGACACCTTCAACTAGTTTACGTCAAAATTAAGCGTTAAAAATTACAATCAGGTGAAAAAATCAATTATTTTATAATTCTAGCATTTTTGTTGGTGAGAATTTTTTTCAGTGAAAAAATTGAGACAATATTTATATAGGACCTGCACTATAACAAGGGAAGAATAGATCATTATCTTTGCATCAACTATCAGTAGCCCCAGGACTCTTCCAGCGAAGTAGGCAGACCTCAAAAGTTTTTCTATAGCTTTTATATTATTTTATAGTTTAATCAACTGTTAAAAGTTAGAGTGGATCTTATCAGCAATTATTTTTTCTGCATAGTCTTTAGGCCTCTATGCACATTACACACAAGACATAATTAACCAGTTAATCATGTCTTAAGTGGAGGATTAGTAAATATGGTAGAAGAGCAGCTTGGTTTAGCAGGGAATTCTTCAGTAAACTTTTACATAAAGGAAGCTTATACGAAGTGGAAACTTGGACAAACAACTAGGGAGGAGCTTGTTATTTACTTGGGCATGCAGGGATGAAGTCAGGAAGGCCAAAGTACAATTGGAGTTGCAGCTATCAAGGGACATGAAAGGTAACAAGAAGGGTTTCTACATATCAGTAACAAGAGGAAGATCAGGGAAAGTGTGGGTCCCCAGTGTTGCCAATTCTCATGATTTTTGGAGGTGTTCTTAAAGTCTATGCTTTGGGAATGTGAAAAACTTGGCTTTTTAAAAAATTTATATTTATATAAATATATTTATATAAATATATATAAAAGAAAGAGCTAAGTTTTTTATAATAATGCCAAAAACCATGAGAATTGGCAATAATGGGTCCCTTACTTAATGGGGGAGGCAACCTAGTGACAGAGGATGCAGAAAAGGCAGAAGTACTCAATGCCTATTCACCTCAGTCTTCATAGGCAAGGTCAGTTCCCAGATTACTGCACCTGGCAGCACAGTTTGGGGAGCAGGTAAGCAGCCCTCAGTGGTGAAAGAACAGGATAGGGTTATTTAGAAAAGCTGGACATGTACAAGCCCATGGGGCTGGATGGGGTGTACCTGTGGGTACTGTGAGAGCTGGCTGATATGATTGCAGGGTCACTGGCCATCATCTTTGAAAACTCATGGCTATCAGGAAAGGTCCCAAATGATTGGAGAAGGGCAAACACAGTACCCTTCTTTAAGGAAGTGGGGGAAAGGAGGATCCAGGGAACTATAAACCAGCTAGCCTCACCTTAGTCCTTGGAAAAATCATGGAGCAGATCCTCAAGGAATCCATGTCTAAGCACTTGGAGGAGAAGAAGGTGGTTAGGAACAGTCAGCATGGATTTACGAAGGGCAAGTCATGCCTGACCAACTTGATTACCTTCTATGATGAGATGACTGGTTCTATGGATGTAGGGAGACCAGTGGATGTGGTATACCTTGATTTTTAGCAAGGCTTTTGATACGGTCTCCCACAACATTCTTCTAGGCAAGCTAAGGGAATATGGGTTAAATGAATGGACTGTAAGGTAGATAGAAAAGCGGCTGGAGCATCAGGCTTAAAAAGTAGGAATAATTGACTTTTCCTTTCAGGGATAAAGTTTGTAGCTGTGTTGGTCTAAAACTACAAGCAGTCACTGTGGTAGAGGCAATATTTTTTATTAGATCAATTAGACAGTTGCAAAAAAAAAAGTATTTATTTGTAAGCCTTTGGGCACATGCACCCTTCCTCAGGCATAGGAGAATGCAAAGATTGTAAAATTTCTCCCAGGTAGAAATGAAAATTCATATTGTACTGGATGTAACAATATGTATGGATCTCAGAGGCAAAACCACCAGCAGCAGAAAGGAGGAGTGTGAAGGAGGAGCAGGATGTGAGGTGGAGGAGACAGGAAGAAGAGGAGAGTTAGGGAGTCTGGGGCAGAACAGCAGGCCCTGTAACAACTCTGTAAGTAACTGCTATGATAAAGACATTGTTTATATTAAGTAGGGAGCTGCTCCTTGATTACCCAGGTAGGGTCACATGAAACACAGGAGAACTTTGAGGGTGGTGTAAGTTCTTCTGGCTGGAAAAGTTCATTTTAGGTAAATTAGACTCAGATAAACATTGGAGCAGTCTGTTTACCTCAAAGGTATCTGATGGTAAGCAGGGTGTTGAATTATGTTTCTTTCTTGTTGAGATGTTTCATATTTCACAGAAGGATTGATGATGGAAATGTTCTTCTGGGTAAGGAATTTCTGTTGTGTTGAGGTTGCTCCGCAAGCATGCAAATTTGGCTCAGTACAAAAGGCTGGATCAGGGGTGGTAGCTTCTGAGTCCCAAGTTGTTGAATCTTGCTTCTTCTTGTAAAAGTATAAAGTTTCCATTTAAAAATGGCTAATTACAATATTCTTTGGCACTATTACAGTACCCAAGTAATGTTCTCATTTTGCATTTCACACCTTAGCTCTGATATTGCAATTGATGGTGATTCTGGTTAAACGCTAATGACTCGCTTGGTGAAGTTGAATACAATCAATATGAGCAAGCTACAGCACCAGGGACATGTTGAATTTTTTGTTTTTGTCCCCTGCCCTTTTCTAAACTCTTCCTAGTTGGAAGTCAGCAAGGAAGAACTGACACCTCCTGCTCTTGTGATGTTAAGCATGAAGCCTGAATTTGTGATTGAAAATCCAATCTTAAGTTTGTTTAGAACAGAAAGTTAACTCTTTGGCATAGTCAAAATGTTTATTGAAGCCATAGATATATCTTAAGCCAGAAACTTTTATAATGGGCTAATTGCAATGCGTTCATTTGCATTTTTTTTACAGGTTCTCCCCTGGCTTCAGTATTACAAATGAATCCTTTTCCATGATACAGATATTCAGGAACTCAGGCATTTAACTCTAGTTCAGTTTGTCCTGTTGATTTAATTGCAATTCATTTAATGAAGTATTCCTTGTCAGCCTTTTAGCCAAGATCAGTTTGTGTGCAATACCATCATTATCTGCTTTGCAGGCAGATGGACTTAATGATTCAACAGATAAACCTCTAACTAGTATGCTCCATTTACTAAAGGCGAGCAACTATATAATTTGGCATTGGGTCCTTACTTAGGACTTATGGTATTAAAGCCTCTGTAAGCTTACTTCAAGTCCGTAATAGTTCCATGACTCTTGCATATGACACAGGATTAGGATTTTCTAGATCAGGGACAAACATTACAGACAAACTGGTTTAAATGATCAGAAACTGGTTTAAATCTGTAACAGAACAGACATTCAGTGTATATAAACCAGTTTCAAAATGGCTGAAACTGGTTTGAGATAAACTGGTGAACTGTTTTGGCTCTAACCGGTTTATGCATTGTCTGTCCTAGACCCTTTGCTGTTTTGAGTTAAATCAGAGACCCCCAGCATCCCAGCATGCTCTCTGGGTGGGGCTCTCTGCTCCAGCCCAGCTAGGCTGGCCCTGCCCCCTGCTCCACAGCCTGAGCAGGGACTGGCAGGAGCAGGGGTCTGACTAGAGAGAGTTTTAATTCCCCCTCCCTGTGCCACCGGCAGGGACCTGAGTTGGGTCTTCCCACACTCCCCCCTCACTGCTGCAGCAGAGGGGCACCATGGCCCCTAAGGCAGTGGGGGGGCAGGGAGAAGAGTTAGTTTCCTCTCTACACTACTGGCAGCCAGATGGCTCTCTGCCTGGAATAGGCCCCTGGCTGTCCTCCTCAGCCAGAGGCCAGAGGACTAACCCCATCTCTGCTCCCCCCAGCCAGGGGCCCTGCCTGGCTGTGCACGCTCCCTTCTGCTGTGGTGGGAGAAGCATAACCCTTACTGGGGGGCAGCAGCCCCTGTCACACTGTGGGGGAGAACGAGCCCCTTCCCAATGAGGGGCTGCACTGTGGGCTCAGGCTGCATGTGGCAGCACTGGGGTGTAGAGCAGGCCAGAGCTCTGCAAGCCCCCACAGCACCACTGCACCCCACAGCCGCTCTGCCAGTTCCACAGTGAAGACCTGACAGGAAGCCTTGACAGGCTCCTGCCCATTGGGCACTCACCTCTTGCCCCTGCCTGGCAGCTGAAGTGGCAAGAGGTGAGTGCCCCACTGCTCATTCTGTGCCAGGGAAAGACAGTGAGGGAATTTATTCAGCCCTCCATTACCACCCCCCCACCCCCCCGAGCTTCATCTGTGACCTGGCTATCAAGCAGCTGAATGAGCCCCTTCCTGCTGAGAGGGGGCTTGCTCCAAGCACAGAGGGGCCACTCGCACTACAGCCAGGTCTGCCCAACCTGGCCACTGCTGCTCTGTGCTGGGCAGAGCCGGCTGCTGTGTGAGTGGCCCCTCTGTGCTTGGAGCAAGCCTCTCTTGGCAGGAAGGGGCTTATTCAGCTGCTGGCCATGGGGGAAGCAGCCCGAGCCCCGACAACATGTCCCCTGTACACATGGAAGTAGTGAGGGCACAACCCCATGCCACCACCCCTGTTGCTGCCATGCACACAGGGGATGCCTTACTAGGGCAGTACAGAGCTCACAGCAGCAAGCAGCTTCCCTGCACAACCCCACTGTGCTCTGAAGTGATGGGTTGCACCAACTGGGCTGTGGAGGCCCCATGCCTCCTGAGGCTGGGAGGGCACAGCAACTGCCCACAGGTGTTGAGGGTGGGCCAAGTGGGGACCGTCCACAGGCAGCCAAGGTGGTGTCAGCAGCCGGGGGTCTCCCTGCGGCTGATCACTGATTGGGGGGAGGGGGTCCCCTGCAGCTGGATGTCAAGCCTGGAAGTGCCAGCAGTGCACCTGGAAGTGCCAACAGCACTTCTTGGGGGGGCACCAGCACTCCGCCTGCACACCATGCTCATCACCTAAGCTAAGAACACTCGCTCTCAGAGGGTGCACATGCACCCCCATACACCCCGTACATGTTGCCTATGCTCTCCTGGGAGTGCGTACAGTGGTGGGGAGCCAGCCCTACCCCACCTCCCTCCTGATGAGCTGCCCACAGCCCCATTCCGCACCCCATTGTGGCCCTACAGCTGTGCATTGCAGCCCCAGGCCCCAAGCCCCATGCACCTCCTGGCTGGGCAGCAGCCCCAGCCCTGCCCAACTCCCTCCCTTCCTCCCTCCCTATGGGGTCATAGATTTCATATATTTCATAGACATTAGGGCTGGAAGGGATCTCAGAAGATCATCGAGTCCAGCCCCCCACCCGAAGGGCAGGAAGTCAGCTGGGGTCATAGGATCCCAGCAAGATCCAATTTGCTCTTGAAGGTGTTCAATGTAGGTGTTTGAATCGCCTCTGATAGCAGACTGTTCCAGACCTTGGGGGCTCAGATAGTAAAGAAATTCTTCCTTATGTCCAGCCTGAAAGGGTCTTGCAGTAGTTTATAACCATTTGACCGCATCTTCCCTTGGGGTGCTTGGGTGAACAAACGTTCCCCCAGATACTGGAGGTCACCCATGATAAGTTTATAGGTGGCCATCAGATCATCCCTGAGCCTGAGCTTTTCCAGGCTAAAGAGCCCCATAGCTCTCAGCCTGTCATCGTAAGGTCTGTTTTTCTGACCTCTGATCATGCACATGGCTCTTCTCTGGACTCTCTCAAGCTTCTCACAAATCTGTTTGATTTGTGGGGTCCAAAACTGGACACAGTACTCCAGCTGTAGCCTCACCAAGGCCAAGTACAATGGGAGAATGATGTCATGGAATTTGCTTGAGAAGCATCTATAGATGCAAGCCAGCGTTTTGGTCACTTTATTAGCTGCAGCATCACATTGAAGGCTCATGTTCATCTTGTGGTCAATGATAACCCCCAAGTCTCTTTCTTCCATAGTGCTAGCCAGCATAGTACTGCTGAGCCTATAAGGATGCTGCAGTTTTTCTTCCCAAGGTGGAGAACCTTGCATTTTTCAGTGTTAAACACCATCAGGTTCTTGTCCACCCATTTGCTGAGCCTGTCCAGGTCAGCCTGGATTGCCCCCCTGTCTTCTGGTGTGGATGCTTTGCCCCAAAGTTTGGTGTCATTGGCGAACTTAGCCAGTCCACTTCTGACCCCAGTGTCCACATCATTAATGAAGATGTTGAACGATATGGGTCCAAGGACAGAGCCTTGGGGGACCCCACTGGTCACAGGGCAGCATGACAATTGGCTTCCATCAATTACCACCCTCTGGTTCTGACCATGGAGCCAATTTCCCAGCCAGTGGATCGTGGTGGACCCAAGGCCACAATTGGCCAGTTTTGCTAAGATTTGATCATGGGATACTAGATCGAAGGCTTTTTTGAAGTCAAAATATATGACATCAATCTCTTCTCCCTTGTCCAGGTGATAGGTCACCTGGTTGTAAAAGGAAATGGGATTGGTAAAGCAAGACCTACCCACAACAAACCCATGCTGGCTATCCCTCAGGGTGTTAGTGTCGGCTAGTCCGTTAAGGATGGCCTCTTTAATAAACTTTCCTAAGACCTTCCCTGGGATGGAGGTCAGGCTGATGGGCCTATAGTTTGCCAGATCCACTTTCCTCCCTTTCTATTCCCTCAAATCCTCAATTCCCTCCCCCCACACATACTAACCATTGGAAGCTGCTCTCCAGGCTGCCGGGTGGCCATGCACATGGCACACTCTGCCTGACCTCCCTCCTTCCACTCCTCCCAGCCCCTTGCAGGCTGGAACTCTGTCAGCCTGTAGAGCGCTCTTTGCAAAACTGCAAAAATCCATGGATTTCTTTGAAAAAATGAGAAATCACATTTTCCTCGGGTAGAAGGGAAAATCCACATTTCCCTCCATTTTCCCGTGGGAAACAGAAAACCCGGATCCCTGGTAATCGTGGCTGCTATGAGTTCAGCGGTGATGAAGAGAAGGCTATCTTTACTTGGATACATCTTTAAAATGTTAGATGAGGAAGAGTTCATCTTAGTTTGCTCTTTATTGACTTCATTATGTACAACAACAAAATACAGCTGGACTTTTTTACCTAAGAAATAATAGTGACTTAAGGCCTGATTCAAAGTCAACTGAAGTCAATAAGTACTTTTCTTGATTACTCAAGGAACTAATTCCTTAAGGCTTCTTTTGTGTACTTGTGAAGAGAGAACCTGTTTACTACTGAGCCTTTTACAATGCTGTCTCTCAAGAGAAGGTTGAAGGATTAAGAATCATAATCAAAGGTGAACAGACCAATATCATATTGAGACTCTTCCTTTTTGGTCAGCACAGTTTAGTCCCTTGACTTGTAATTCAACTGTACTATTTGTGCCTGACATTGATTTTTGATTGTTTTTTTTTTGGGGGGGGGGGGGGATTTTGTTCCTTTGGCCCTTTCTTTCTTTCTCTCATCATCATTTTGTTTCATGTCTGTCATGACTAGTGAGTTTTTGTCTGTTTAATATTTATCCTGGATAGTTCAAAGTGCTACAGGAACAGAATCCTAGAAAAGTGGAGCTAATTTCATATGAAGATGTAAAATGTCTTAGGAAGTTATTCAATGTCTTTTGTTCAAACATTTTTACAAATCACTATAGATTTACTACCAGTAGATTGTTTCATGGAAGGCCAAAGAAATTTCAGGAGATATTATTTTCAAAAATGAAAACATAGCATGTATTGCATAGAAAAAAGGCTGTTCATCATAATTATAATAAAATAACACATACCTCATTTTCTTTCTAAAGCAGTACAGCTCCAGCTTTATTTATGAGGGTCAGCATGGCTATAAAATTACTCTCATTCAAGGACGTGCTTCATTGTTCTTTCTGGAAACATAGTTATTAGCCCCTTGATTAGCATCATAAATATAAGCACTTTGATTAATTAAGTTTTCTGTACCTGACACATGAACATTTTGCAGTAGTTTAATTTGTTCTGATGACTGCCCTGTATGTGTGTGTGTGTGTGGGGGGGGGAGGGAACAGAGGTGGAGGGGGAGGCTGAAGAATGCACTTCTGATAGTGATTCCCAAATTACATTGCGCAGATTCCATGCTGCATCAGCTTTGGAAAGGGCCGAGTAAACAACATGCCTAAACAATTAAACTTTGAAATCAGAAAGCGCGAAGTGTTTGTTTCTTCTTATTTTATTCATCTCTGTGTTACATTGGATCAGTCAGGATCAGAAGCAGTGGTGCTGTGGGGGAGAAACGAAATGCTTTAAATTTTCTGCTGTATTTACTTATTAGATGTTGAAGGATGGTGAACAGTAAGCAGAAGACAAAAGTAAGCTGTCACAAAAGAGACAGGGAAACTATTCTTCAGATCAATCTTAATTTTATTATGGCCCACTGGATGATGGCTGATTTACATTTTGTCTAGTATTTTATAAGTTTGACACTTTATCTGTCTGCAAAAAGCCCATTTCTTAGGCAACAAATAAGACTCATAGTATGATTTATTTTACCCTGAAGTAGAAGGGAGCAGGAAGTACTTTCCAGTGCAAAAGAGAGTTCCCAGCCCTGAAGAGAAGCTTACTCATGGTATTTTTGAGCCAGCTGTAATGAGGAAGTTCTAGAAACCATAGGAGATATCTCGATCAACTAAGCTGTCCAGAGATAAAGATGGAAATGTTGGATCTCTGGTTGTTTATCTGAAACAAGCTTCTAATGATTTAAGACAATGGCTTGTATGCTCAGAGGTCACTTGTAGATAGCACAATGTGTCCCTGGCATTTGCTCTAGTAAGATTCCAAGTCTGGAAATAACTTTCACTAGCCTCTATCGCATTACCAAAGAAATTTAAAATATGGAATTTCCTGTCAGTGAGCCTTGCCTTATCCCAAAGGTGTGTAGGATTATTTGATGATTAGCTTTTGGCATAGGCAGTTTGTTACCTTGTAATTAAGAGTAGAAAATGTACCTTTGCAAAGAAGTAGGATATCCAGTGTCCCACTGGAACCCAAGATAAGAGATGTTAAAGTTTTATTCAAAGATCAAAGAAAAAACAAGTAATGTACAGAGATGTGGGAGTCCCTAAGATCTCTGCACCATCTGACTCATAGAATCAGGTCCACAAAGATAACTAGATTTGAAGCCAGTTGCCTAATTAGGTGTTAGCTGTCTAAATATTCCTGCAGAACTGGAGCATGGTGACTAAGGCATAACACCAAAAATACTGTTTAAAAAAAGTCTTTCAAGCAGGTTTCCTTAAAATGTGTTATGTATATATAGAATGCATGGTGTGGGTAGTGTGGTAGTGATGGATTAAGATCCATGAATTACTTGCTCCAGTCATTCATCTTGGTATGACCTATTAAACAAATGGTATTTGAGTCCTTAGCTTTTACATTTGACATGATACTCCTTTTTAAAATTCTTTATAATACTCCACTTTTATTGCATTATGGAAAAAAAATTCAGATTTTTCTTACAAAATTTTCTTACAGCTAATTTTAAGACCTATAAATTCCAATGAGGGATAACAAAAGACTGTCAATAATGGATGATGTATTAGTCTTGTACTGCAAAAGCAGTGTATTAAAATCCCCCAAATGCTGCAATCTCTCAGTGTAATAGTGATGGAGTGATGTTGTTGCCAGGATGGTCCTGGAAACAAGAGAGGCTTACTGCTGTTTGTCAGACTAAGCTACAGCTATTCCCCTCCTGCCTCCCTGGGGGGTCTGTCCCATTGCTAGGCAGCTAGCCAGGCAAAGCACTTGCAGCCTATATGGGTCCCTGGCTACCTGGTCTCCTGTAGCTAGCCCAGGTTCAGCTGCTTTCACCTGCCCTGGGACATACTTGCTGTGATTTCTTTCTTAATGTAACAGGAGCCCCTAGCTCCCTGTTACAATGACTTAGCTGATATACTCCTGACCACAAGGGATCTGTCAGTGCAGTCAGGATGTCATAATCAGCACCACATTGGCGAACTTTGATTAAGCCTTGAGGTGATTGTCACCCTGTGTCAGACAGATAATTCAGTATTTATTTCCTCTCCAGAAAAAAGCACCCCTTCTCTGCCCCCCATCTCTGTCTTTTGAAAATACTCTGTACTTTAGCTCTCTTTCTCAACTTAAATGGCAAGCTATTTCCTAGCTCATATCTGATTGCCTTGCATTGTACAGGCTATAGGAGCTGAAATCTAACAGTAAGTTGCTTTCTAATTTTAGACAAGGGTTATAGCTGGAATAAAGATGGCACATCCTACCATTATGCCAGTGTCCAGGGTGCAGATGATATAGTGAGGTTTCAGGGGGAGATAATATGAGAGGAGTTATCTGTCAGCTCTTTGTTGATGTGTGGGCTTTTAGGGAGAAAGCTAAATTATGTTACAGAGGCTAATTTTGATGGAAGTATTCCATGAGTACAGACCAAGAATGCATGTGACATTCTGTAAACTCCCCAAACATCCTCATTTGAATTTAAAACTACTTCAGGGGTACTCAGAATACAAGAAACAGGCTTCTGGCTGATAGTATTTCCTGGACCAGAGTTTCACTTGCTGCAAAAGGGGTTGCTTAGAAGCTGATTAAGGTTCCTTGAAGATTTGTTCAGATCTGCGACAGACTCATTCGCAGGTGCTTTAGAGTAGAGGTGTTCAACTTCCAGCCCATGGGCTAAATATGGCCCACAGAGCCATGACGTCCAACCTGCATGGCTCCTCACAGGTTGGGAAATTTGGCAGCCGGGGAGTGGTAGCAATTAATAACCACCCTCCCTGGTGCCAAATTCCAAAATCCCAAGGCCTGTGGTGGATCAGAGTTGAGCCACACCCTTTTCCCCCTGCAGAGCTAAGTTGGGCCTGGGCTGCACCTCCTTCCCCCACAAGGGGACAGGCCACACCCCCTATCCCTCCCTCCTCCATGGGGCTGGGTTGGGGCCAGGTCAAGCTTTCCCCCTGTGTGGCCAGGTTGGGGCCCAGCTGTCCCCTGCCCCCTCCATGTGGCTGAATAGAACTCAGCCATCCTGGCCCCAGGCACCAGATTAAGACCACCAGCTGGATCTAGCCTGCAGATCGACTAGGTGCTGCCCATCTGTCCCTCCAAGCATAAGGGTTGAGCACCACTGCTTTAGAGCAGCCTAAGCTGCTGTAAGGAACCATATACCAGAAACATATTTTTCATGATGGGTACTATGTCCTCTCCCCATCCCATTGTACACCATTTGCAGGAGGACAGGAATGAGCAAGTTTTAATTGGCCACATCAGTTCCCTGCTTCCCTCCCTCCCATCATCTCTCTCACACACACACATGTGTACATGCACACACA
Organism: Alligator mississippiensis; assembly: GCF_030867095.1. Classification (NCBI taxonomy): domain Eukaryota; kingdom Metazoa; phylum Chordata; order Crocodylia; family Alligatoridae; genus Alligator; species Alligator mississippiensis. The sequence goes on along the minus strand of NC_081827.1, from coordinate 132,878,171 downwards.
CACTCTGAGCTCTCAGCATGAGAAATAATGCAAGTTTTCAACAAGAGGGGGAAGCACGGGAAATTCTGACCTAATCATCTCCTACCTTCAGTAAGTTTGCCATCTGATCACTTCAGAAGAAAGCCTTTTTTTTTTTTGCTTTTTAAGCATGCACATTTTTAACTGGCAAGTGTGGGCAAGTGCCAGCTGGGCACTGTGAGTGTATCAATTTTATCACAGGCCAACTGGGCTGTTTAATTCAGTTTCAGATTGAGGAGGAAAAGTTAGGAGTGAAGTAAAGGCAAATTTATTATAGCTTATACACATACAACAGTTAACAGAAAGATATATGGGATAAGCAGATAATGCAGTATTAAAGAGCTAATAGTAAATAATAATAACAGGTAATAACAGATACATCAAATCTGCTGAAGGCCAACTGGGCACTGCAAGAGTATTAGTCACTGGGCTGTTCAAAACAACAGATAGACAGACATGGGTTGGCAACTTATCGATAGTCCCTTCATGCCAGGTACGCATCAAGTAATTCCAGTAAAGTCAGGTGTCCCTGATCGATGCTATCAGAGGGGTTACCGGGCAAGATCCCTTGATCAGGATCTGATCTGATCCGATCCTCACTCACACCAGGAGTCCAGGGTCCGGGCGTGGAACAGCAGTAACCGTTCTGTTCCCTCCTTCCTGCTGGTCACCTGATACATGCACTTTATATACCTAGTCTTATGCTAATCTGTTGGTTTTAGAGCCGCTCACAATGTTACCCTATAGCTGTTACCCTATGGGATTGAAAGGTGTTAAAAATTATCATAAAAGGTTACTACCCAAACACGGGTTTATCCAATAAGCAAATTATGACTTAGCACCTTTAGGTTTGAAATTGACATTGCTCTGCCTAAGCCCCAGCCCCTTTTAGGTTTCATTTGAATATGTTTTCTTGGGATGTGCTTTCCTGGAATGAATTGGGTGTGCCAGGCAGTTGAATCCAGTTTTTTTATTGCTAAAGCTGAACCCTGATCAGAAACCGTTAGGTCAGCTAATCTCACATCTACAGCTTTGCCTATGGGGCCCAGTCAGTTTCACGAACAGTTAATTTAATCATTTTGGTTAAATTTATGACAAACAAGTTGCATTTGCAGTTTACAAACTTACAAGCTTTATATTAACTAATATTACCTGTTTAGGCAAAATACCAAATGCCTCTAAGAAGCACATATTTGTTGCTTATTAATCCCTCTGGTTCTGGCTGTTACAGCAAGGAAAAACCACCCCCTTAAACTTGCACCATTTCAAATTAACACACTCGCATAAAAATTGTCACAAATATCAGAGAATTAAAGCATAACTGATGCATTGTATCTATTTTCCTGTTATACCTTCTTGTCTACTATGAAGACAGGAAGATTAGGAATGAACTTTTTAAAGGCTTTCACAGCAACCTGCAATAAAGTTAGAAACCCCAGTTATTTAAATATCAAACTTTTTTTTCTATAGAAATAATAAGATTTTTTTTTTTTTAAAGAAAATGATCTTAGGTTCTTTTGCTTTGCCTTCCATTTTTAGTCAGTATTATGCATTTGCATCATGTTTTTCAAGTTTGTTTCCATACCCAAGAGAGCTTTTTTATAAAAAAGAAAAGAAAGGAGTAAAAGCTAAGATTTCCCTCTAATCCTATACTGTACCTACAGGTACTCAGACTCTATAAAGAGCATCAACTGTGATAATATTTGGCAATACTTGGAAGAGTTTCTTATTTTGCAATTTTATTCAATGCAGAAAAACAACATAAACAAATCTGACAAACTTCGTTTTCACCTTTGATTTTTACAACTAGATTTTCAGTAAACACCATCCATCTTGGGGCGCATCCACATATGCAGGCACATGCTCTTGTACCAGCTCAACTAGAAGCAGTACAAATTTGAGCTGGGGCTTTTTGCCTCAGTGTGCATGCCCAGACATATACTTTGGTGTGGGGCAAATTGTGCCACTTGAGGCAAAATAACCCTGCCTGGCTCCTCCTGGATCTGGAGGCAGGGAGAGCTAGAGGCTGAGACCAACACCTGTACTGACCTAAGCAATATAAAGCTGCCCTGGAATGTAGCTCATGGCTACTTGCCCTCAGGAGCTTCTGGGAGAAAGTTAGCCATGGTGTTTCCTGTCCAAGGCAGTTGCTGCTGCAAGCTTGGTCTTAGGAGCTTCTGGGGAGAAGATGGCCAGGCCCTTTCCTGCCTCTGGCTACTGCTAGTTTGGTCTCAGAGTTTTGGGGCTTCCTGCCTTAGGCTTCTGCTGCTCCCCCTCCCCTCCCATTGGGGGGATCCTCTGCTGCACGTTGCTGCCCCCCCCTTGGGGAAGGGCCCACTAAACTGCACCTCACCCCAGCTTCTGCACCCCCATTCTGGTCTGCCGCTCAGCCCACCACCAAGCCATGGTCCAGGGACAGCCTGGGGAGGGAGCCTGTGCTGTCTGTGGGCCTTTTCCCCACTATCACTGCCAGAGCCTAAAGGTGCCTTACTTGCTCCCACCTGCCCTGGCAGGCCAACCCCCACCTTCACCACCACTGTCACTGAGTGGTTGAACTGGATGGCTCCTAACATCACTGCTGTTATTACTGCCATCTGTTCTGCTGCTGCCCCCTCTCAGGAGAGAGGGAGATTCCCTGATGCACCACCCTGCACCACTCAACACCACACCTGCCCTGGATTACTTCCTAATTGATTTATTGCGCCTGCCCTCCCTCACAGCTGCCTCACTGCATCTAATCCTGCTTTGTTTCCCTGCCTGCCACCCTGCTACTGAATGATTAACTGAAGGCTTGAGGGGTTCCTGAACTGTTCTCCAATAAACAAAACCCCTCCACTACTCCAGCTGTCTTTGCATCTGTCTCAGCAGCCTTCCTTGTGTGTTTTTGCCCTTGTGTGGTAAGTCCTGTAGTCCATTCCCCCTGCCCTGGTGTTTGTTGTGTGGCTGAGTAAGCCAGCTCAAATCTCCCCAGCCCTTGTGTGTGTTTGTGTTCCTCCTCCCCCACATTCCACAAGTATAGGTCTCCCAGCTTTTTTCCTGTGGGGATGTAGCTCAGTGAGCTTCAGCCTCCTTCCCCTTCACCCATATTTCTCCCACAGCCCCAGTCTGCCCCTATTAGATTCACCAGCCCCACTGTACTTTTTGGGGGTTTCTTTTTTGGTTTCCCCTCCCTGATGTGAAGCAATTGCAGGACAAGAACCTTTTTTTTTTGGGGGGGGGGGGAAGATTCCCCCACAGAATTTCCTGCTGCCTCCACTATGGGGACAGATCCAAGCCAAGACCCCAAGGGAATGCATGCCCCTGTAGCCCTCACCCAGGAGGCAGAATCCAAATGACCTCCTCCAGGGGTAGAAAAGCCTGAGATCTCTGTTGCAGGGGCAGGTGAGACTTCAGTGGGGGGCCAGGGTGCCTTCCCTGGCCAGGCTCCTCCCAGAGGAGTTCCCAAGGCCCCTTCCCCACCATCAGGGGCCAGGGGCAAGGGCAGTGGGAAGGGCTCCACAGCAGGGAGTGGGAAGAACAAGGGACCTTCCCCCAAGCCTAGACCATGAGTGCCTGAGGGGATCAGGTGCACAACACCACCTGACACACCTACTCAGCCTGTCCCTGACCCTAGCCACACCAATGTAGCCCCCCAGCAGGGGAATTGTAGCTATGCACAGGCAGCTGTGGGGTGACACTTTTTTTTGTTCCTGCACATGCCTCTTGCAGCATCTCAAAAGGCAAGTACATGCAAGAGGCATGTACATGCTTGTCTGGGTGCGCCCTTGGAGTCAGAGTGCCTTTGGAGAACATGGTGGCCTATTAAGGGGTGATCTGAAACTTTCCCAAGGGTGAACCTTGCCAATCCCAAGGATTCAAAAGTCATGAGAAAATCCCCCTCTCCCAAATTGTGACATTTACATTTTATATGTAAATTAGCATGCACTTGCATTAATTATTAGTATCATGATATATGCTCATTATGCTAATTACACATGCTTTATTTATTTGTACACATACATATGGTGCTTTCCTGTTTTGCTATCTCATTTTTGAACTATTAGAATGAACATTTTCATGTTTTTGTTCTGTAACCATGCAGATTAGAAACTTTAATTTAAAAATACAGTAAAAGTGTTGTTAACTGCCATTTTACAAGCTGGCATGCTCAATTAACTGGCACCCCAGCTTGTAAGATAAAGTGAAACTGAAAATGCCCACCATGGCACTTCTGGTTTCTCTGAGCCCCCACAGCCTGGGGGCATAACAGGCTGTGCGGGTCTGTGCAGGGCCCACCGCCCTGTCCCACAGGGCCGGTGGGAGAAGCGGCGGTCCTGGCTGCTTATTTAACTGGGATATTTTGTTATCCGGCATCCCCCATTCCCAAGGGATGACGGATAACAGAGCTTGTACTGTAATTTATAAAACAGAGCTTGGCTTGGCTTCTCCCTTAAGTATCTGACTCTGGAAGCTGGATCTCTGATAAAGGCCACAAATATTGCAGGGTCATATCTAATCTATTTCTGAAATACTTTAAAGGGAATGATATAATTTGTTTGCTTGCCCAAAGACAGGCAGATAAACTAAATTACAGTATTTTCTGCATTAACATTAACTCAGTACCCTCATTAGAATTTATATCTATATTCTATACTTCTCAGTTAACTCAGATGTGCTTCCAACTTCCTTTTCTTGTTTGCTTTAAAAACTCATCACATAAACCATAAATGGACAGAATAACCTTTCTTTCTCCCTTTCAGTGTAACTGAACGCTTTTCAACTTGCTATTTCTAATTCTGATTCTTCATGGGATAATCAAACATATAACATCAGCTGAGGTTAAGTTATATAATTGATCTGGAAAGTCTCAAGATGGTAAAATGCTGCAAATTTGCATAGTAAATGCTAAATTCTATTAATAAGCCATAATAACTCAAAATTATTTCAGTTTGGGGCTGTCAGGTGTGATATTGGATGGAAATTGCTATACATAATAACATTAGAGGAACTGTACCATAACAGTTAGCAAGACATTTTCTATCTATTGTTAAATTTTGCAGCTGAAATGAAATGGTTGTTCTAGATGAAGGAAACTCAGTAGTTGTGACCATAATAGGAGGCCTGTTAAGACTGAAGAACAGTTACTGGAGTTGCAGGTTGCATATACACATTCAAATAGTCTGGGATATTTCTCCCAGATTTGTTATCCTGGTAGAGAAACTTAGTCATAGCTGCATGTACAGACAGTAGAATGCTGAGAACCTACCTGAAGAGTGGAGAGTTTACAACACTGACACTGCTGCTGGTGGTGGGGAGAGGGAAGGGGGAAGGCCCTGTGCCCATATCTCAGCATTCTCCCTTAATCTGCCCGGTGACAGATTGCAGCAATGAACAGGGCAGCCCAGATTGGCTGACTCAGACTACCCATGGTCAGCCTGTGTTTCTCTGCAGCACCATGTGGGGATTGTGAAGGGGGCATATTCCCTTCTCTTCTGGAGCAGCAGGGTCCAGTGAACAACACACTATCTACCTGTGGGACAGGAGTAGGGAGGAATACTGGAGGACTATGTTCTCTTCTATACTTAGAAAAACATGGGATAAAAGTCACGTGTTTTATGCAGGAGGAAAGCATGAGAGACCATACCCATACACAATATAGGCTTGGCAGGTTTCAATTTTTACCAATAGACATTGCTAAACATTGATTTCACCTGACACTCGCAGATCAACAGAAAAGTATTTCAGTTAGTAATTCTCAGAATTTACATAAAGGAGACACCCTCCCCAACCCCCCCCCCCCCCCACAACAAACAGGATGAAGGTAAGGAAATCAGGCACGGGGTGAATGCACACATGCGTGCATGCACATGCACATATGGCAGCTACTGCAGGAGCTAAGGGCTGTGCCAGTAAGGCTGTGCTGGGAGGAGCAGGGCTGGTAGCAGCAGGGAGTCTGGAGTAGATGGGAACAGCCTGGGGCCACTCACTCTGCCCAGTTCCTAGCTGGGGCAGGGGCCAAACTCCCACAGAGTGTGGCTGGCTTCTGTGGCAGTTTGGACCCTATTCATCCACACAGAGGCTGGACCGGGCTGGGCCAGAATCCATGGGAGTTTGGCCCCTGCGTGCTTAGGGCAGGGACCAGGCTGGGCCAGGCAACACGGGACCTGTGGGCCATGGGCTCCATGGGCCAGGCAACATGTGGGCCTGGGCTCCGTGGGCCAGGCAACACGGAGCCACAGAGGCCATGGGAGTTTGACCACTGCCCCAGCTAGGACCTCGGCAGAGCAAGGGACCAGCAGCACTGAGCTACTGGCTGCTACCAGCCCTGCCTCTCCAGCCCCGACTTCCCAGCACAGCCTTACCAGCAAGGCCCCTAGCTCCTGCAGTGGTCCCCATTGTGCACGTGTTTGCATGAAGATTTTTTTTTATTGATTTATGGGTATTTTCTTCCTATATTACTAAATTATCCCCCCCCACCACATCCCCAATTTTTCACAATCCTGGAATTTCAATTGATTAAAAATCAAAATAAATGCTTAAAAATAAATGATTTTATCCATCAAAATAAAAAGAAAAATTGCTAAGCTGAGATATATATAATGCACTGTGTGCCTTTTCAGCCCTCAAAATAAGGTTGAGTGGCACTTGCGTTTGCTTATATATTGTGTGGTTCTTCAAGAACCATCGTGCTCAATGTAAAAAGTTAAACATAAGTGTAAGAAAAGATTTGTAATAATGTTTTGAACGTAGCATAACATGCATACAGACTGCAATCTTGATATTATTTTACCTTTTTTTTTTCAAATGCAAATTTAAGCACTGAAAAGTTAGGAAATATGGGTATTATTAATTCCAGTATCTTTGGCTACATGATTATATACTATGTTACCCATAGGATACTTAACTAGTAATTATTCAATATTTCTTTTTATCCTCTATTTAATATACTTGCTCAGGCATTTTTACATACACTATCAAATTATGAGCTGAATACCTTAATTTCTTCATGAAAATAGTTTTGTTCTGCATATATCTACCACCCTATCTGTTGCTGCTATGTTAAAGATCCATACAAATAAAAGGGTGAACAGACTGGACATAAAATGTCATTAAATATAAGAAATAAAATGAAAAATGGAGAAAGTATGTTTTCTGTAAGCTCCCTCAGCTACCATAGTGTTGGGTGTTATCTGTAATTGCAGTTGATTAAATGTTTTCAGACAAAAGTTTATGGTGTCCTTTTAAAATAACTGCACGTTTCCATTATTTTGACAAAATAACATACTTCATATTCCTTAAACTATCATCACTGTTAGTAGTGATTAGAACTAATATCAAAGATACTTCTTGACATAGCACATGCTTTCTGACATTGCATATAGTAACTCTGTTTCACAACTGACACATTCTAATGTTGGCTTTCTTCTCCGTCAGCAAAATAGGCAAGATAACAAACACTCATTTAAAAATAAATGGCTTTAAATGTACCATCATATTTTTGTTTTCTATATCAACCACACTTTCCAATGAAATGTGTTACAACCTCCTAAGCAGTATTACAGAGTAAAGTCATTTCCTTTTCCAAGAGTTTACATTTTTACTAAACTCAGTTTGTACCAGTTTAGTTTAGTTCATACTAGGTTTGTAACTAGACCAGTTTAGGTTTAATTAATTTAGTTTATACCAATCATGGAACTAGAATTTTCAGAATATTATGGCAAAAAATCTGTATTTTCTGCTGAGGCCCTGCATTAACTAAGATCAACAAGAAATTTGCCATTGAATACACTGGATGTGGCATTAATCCCTCCATTATCAGAAGCGCAGACACAAAAAATAATTTGTTTAAAAAAAACCAACAAAACCCCCCAAAACAACAACAAAATCTTTATTCATGCATTATCTTATCAAATAGGTTGGTTGGCATTATTTTGCAATTTCTGCCAGTCTTCTTCTTTCTGAAATTCCTGAGTGGTATTCTTTTTGGGGTTTTTTTTACCAGAGCATGTGGTCAGACAGACACAAACAGGTAACTTTTCATTTCTTACTGTTACACAAATAGCCAATTGCTCAAATCACGAGTGAGATTCTATGAGGGAGGATAAGGCAAGATGTCATGTTTATTGATTAAGTGCTTAATACACCCTTGCACTACATTCATACCTCAGTTTCTGTTCTGCACTGGTATATGTTACCAGTCTTATTGGTGCTTGGATCAACTTAGTAGCCAGCCAAGTTGATCACAAATAGGAGCCGGGCTCCTGCTGGTCCATTTTGTCAGATGAACTGATGCTCCAGGATGACATGCAGAACAAGACCCAAAATTGATATGCCTCACCCCATCTTTTATAGCTTTGTCAATTCACCCAATCCTCCGGGCTTTTGCTGGGTTCTCACTGTGTTCTTTCTTGAAGGTTGATTGCTGTTGTTCTCTCATTGTTCTGGGGCGGATTCTTCTTGTTTGGTCTTTTGCCTGTTTGCATTCTTCAACCAGTCACCAGCTTATGTTTTCCTTTCCCACAAACACACTCTCAGCCATATAGCATACAAAAGAGTAAAAGGTCGAGCACTTATGTCAAGCTACAAAGCAATACAAAATGGAGTTTCTTAAGGCAATGCAAAAGTCAAGAAACTACATAGACTTTTGCCTGTTGCTTTTAATCTTATTTCCATGTTATTTACTTAACATCATGCTGGTATTTATGCTATTTGCATATCATTACAGGAATTCAACAGATTTTTCAGTTTCCAAATTAACTAACTTGCTGCACATTCATAAAAGGTACAGCCATTGTGATTGATTAATTCCTTTTCATTTGGGAGAGTGAATGCACTCCTGTATTCCAGTTCAGCAAACTCTACAAGAATATGCAGTAAACCCATACTTTTAATGGGGCTAAACAGAGCCTGAAGTGCTTTGCTGGCTAGCTGCCAAACTGACCACTAGTTATCATCCTCGTTCCACAAGGCTATGAAACATGAAAGAATGTCTTACAGTAAAGAAAGTGACTTAACTACTATGCATAGACACCAAGGCAAATGTTTCAGCATGATTCAAAGAGGGACTGTATAATTAGAGGACTAACAAAATTATCTAGAATTATAATAAATAATTATTTAAAGAGCATATTGGATGGGTTATAAAACAGCTTTGTGTTCAGGTCTTAACCTATTGTCTGACTTTTAAGTATCTAACTGTTTTCATGGGATCAGCTTATCCTATATCTGCCTAATGGGTTTTTTCTCTCCCACCTTCTTTTGAAGTATCTGCTTCTGAATGGTATTTGATACAGGATGTTGGATTAGATCAACTCAAAGTCTGGCCCACTATGGCAATTCCCATATTCCAATGTTTAGGTTAAGGACGAATCAAAATATATATCCTGGGCCATGACTGACTCCATTTTTCCTTGGTTGAATACATTAATGCAGTAAAGACAGTTGATAGTAGACAAATAGTTTCAACCCATTGGTTTACTGAGATACATCACAAGCTTCTTTACTGCAGTCACTTAGCAGTAATTCCCTACATTTCTATCACCTGTCACCCGTTGACTTGACAAGGAATCCGATTTCTGTATGAAGATTTTATACTAAAGCAATTTAATTGATTTTAAAGTTCTCAGTTCCTACCATGGGTGCATTTAGGATTTTGAAAGGGAGGCACAGACTGGGGAGCATCCCACATAACATAACATGTTTTTCTTCAATTAAAGAGAAACTAGAAGTGTTACTAATATGCTTGTGGTGTTTTGCACCATTTTTTTTTCAGTTTAAGATCAAAGGAAAAACAAATATAACTATTTGCATGTGCGCTAATTTGTTAGATAATATTTTAACTTTAAAAAACACAGCAAACTAGGCAAAAAAAAATAGTCAAAAGCTATAGTGTTATTACTCCTGTAGCCATTATAGTTCAATGTAAATCTCTAGCTTAGATTCACAAAACAAAATCTAGCCTTCATAATTTCTTAACAGTGCCATCAATACTTCATTGTCAGTCATTTCTACAGTTGAGTTAATATTACCACACATGAGTTATGGTATTTAGCAAGAGCTAGAAAGTCTGCAGGGATGTGAAATAGCAGAGACATTACCAGGAGTGGTGAAGAGACAGCCTAATTGCAGGAAAAAGAATAGTTTGAATATTGGAGCATCGAGACCATCAGAAAGGCAGGGTTGTTAACATTTGTGGAGTTCTCAGTTGGGCTTTACACCTACATATTGGAGATGTCTAAGAAAGATTCTTTTCAATGCCCAGTCTTGTTCTTTTGAAGGCAAATCCCAGTACTCATACATATCAACTTGTGCATAGAGTGAAAGAAAGAAAGCAAAAACTCAGCAAAATCTACCCTTTCACAAACTAACCAAGGCACCAATAATGTTTACTTGAGTAGCAGAGTTCATCTTTGATTGTTGAACAAAAGTCCACCATTGAAAGCTGTAGTTTCTTGTAGGTCTTTGTTTGAGTTAAGGTGTAGTTGCCTGTTGGAATTCTTTATACAGAATTCATATTGACTCTGGGTATGTCTACACATTTATTAATGCACAGTAGTTACTTTGCATTTAGTTTAGTTCTTGCTTAATGAAGTACCAACTAAAAGTGCAACAACTACAGTTACTGTCCAGTAGTGCTGGCAGACTTTTTTTGTGACGCTTACTGCGCAGTAGCGTATTAGCATGGTTTCTGCCTGGCATGCTACTGCACAGTGGTGTTAGGCTACTATGCTTTAAGCATCTTGTGTAGATGCACCCTCTTTGTTTTAATGCAGCCAGGTAGGAAAAAGTCCCTTCATAAGCCTTCAGAACTTTTCTATCTCCTTATTCTGTATATGTGCAATAAGTAGTACAGTGGGACCCTGGTCTGCAAGTGCCACTGTACTACAAATAATAATAAACCACAATTTAAAGAAAATATAATTTCTATCTGGTTTAGGAATCAGGATACCTGGGTTGTATTCCTGGCCCAGTTGCTGATCTCTGTAAACCTCTCTTCTGTTGTTTCCCTTTCCACCCTGCCTATAGGTCTGGCTTTAACCACAGTTTTACTGGAAAAACTGAAGTTTTTCTGATAAAAGTATTGTGAGTCTCCACCCCCAGAGTTCCCAAGTGTTGGCAGACGCCCCCTTTTTTTTTTTTTGCCAGAAGTAATGCCACTTCCCTGAGCAAAAAAAAAATAAATCTACCACCACCAAGCAGCCATCAGAACCTGATATATAGACATACCATATAGATAGACTTTTGTTAGCTGCTATAGTTCCTTCAGCCACTGGTTGGTACAGTTGCAGCTGTCAGTCCAGCTGCTGTATGGATCCAATGGGATGAGAATGAACTCTCATGGGTTCACTGTGATGGCTGCCGTTGCCAGAAGTTCTGGTAGTAACAGGAGTGTGGTAGGGTGACCCCTGTGAGATAGATGGTATAAATTGTACCTTGTTCAATTGGGTCCCCATTCTTAAATACAGTCTTTGGCTGTGAAAAATTAGGTTAGAGACATTTAAAAAGTCCTATTTCCTTCAGCACACATGGGGCAAGGAATCTAACTGCCATTTTTTAGCACTGACATAACTAGTTGAAGCATCGTGAACCAGAAGGAAAAGGTTTTGAATAAAACATGCAATCAGAAGTCAAAAGTAACTCTGCTTCCATGTCAAAAAGCATTAAAGTGTAAGATGTCTTTTTCTGGGTTGAACCTATCAGAATTTAAAAGCTCTATAGCATCTATTTATCCAGTCTGAGAGGTGAAATAGGATTTCCCCCTTGTTTTTCTCTAATAGGTATGTCTCAGTTGACCCTGCTGTTTTGAAAGGATTTTTTCTTTCTCATGTTTTTTAATGTGCGCAGATAAACTGTGGGTTTTCAGAAAATTCTCATTATCAGGAACCAAGAAATCTTTAATTAGCATCTTGAATTTGTCCCAAATTTCTTACCTCTCTCTCTTCACATGTTATTTGTTTTTCATTATTATAGGAATTGACTAAAATTATGAAACTTATGTTGGCTCTGATTTTATTCTGTATGACTGTACTTAAAGAATATACTTTTGGATAGATAACTTGTTTATAAGAATTTGCCTTCACACAGCTCCATCCTATACTTTCTTTCCAATCTAAGATAGCCATAATTCTTTACAGAAATATTAGGCTGTGACACACACAACTTTGATTGCCACAATTTTGTATTTGTCTTCAGAAGCTCTCCAGTTTATCAAGCTAGGAATCACACAGGGAAAATCCTGACCTCTTTTTATTTTTTTTAATGCATCATATTTATTGACATACTGTATGCACTATGTTCTGTGAAAATTAGGGATTGAAAATGGAGGTTGTCTCTTAAATAAGTCTGAACAATCGGTGACTTGTTGACACTACTTCATATAGGCCTCCTGTATCTTCTGGTTGCCTACCTAGGCTATCCTATGCTTGCTGACTAAGTCCTGTAGTATATGAAGACAAGTGCAATCATGAGTGCAACAAAATACCATATTTACTTGAATCAAAGATGATACAGAATTTGAGACCGCTCCCCAATAATCAGATTCTGTACATAGAAAATGTATAGATGTATTATAAATTCCATGAAATAAGGAGGCAGGGTGTCACAGGGCACCTCGGTGCACCTGCTCCTGGAGAGGGGAAAGCTGCCAGAGGAGAAGCTCTGACAGTACATAAGGAGCCCCAGTGGAGATAATGAACACAGCTGCAGGTTGCCAGGGCAACTGATAAGAGTCAGCTGGCCAGAAGCGGGCAGGGCCTGGCCCTTATAAAGCCCAGGGTTGAAGCCAGGATGGCAGTTCCTTGCCAGTAGCCAGAGAGGCAAGAGCTCATGGGGCTAAGATGCGAGTATTGCTCGAGCAGGCCGAAGGAGGGTGGCTCTGTGGTGCAGGAGCTATGTTGTTGCAGCCAGGTGGCCTTAACTTAAGTTACAGCCAGGAGGCTTGTGTTTTGTTTGGTTAGTGTTTGTATTACAACCGGAGGCTTGGGTGAGGCTGTAAGGGTTGGAGGAGGCCTCATAGGGACCCCAGAGGGGTGGGGCCCTGGTGCCAGGGAGGGTGCAGTCTAGCGCTAAGAGGGCGCCGGGGCCCCACCCCTCTGGGGTCCCTATGAGGCCTCCTCCAACCCCTACAGCCTCACCCAAGCCTCCGGTTGTAATACAAACACTAACCAAACAAAACACAAGCCTCCTGGCTGTAACTTAAGTTAAGGCCACCTGGCTGCAACAACATAGCTCCTGCACCACAGAGCCACCCTCCTTCGGCCTGCTCGAGCAATACTCGCATCTTAGCCCCATGAGCTCTTGCCTCTCTGGCTGCTGGCAAGGAACTGCCATCCTGGCTTCAACCCTGGGCTTTATAAGGGCCAGGCCCTGCCCGCTTCTGGCCAGCTGACTCTTATCAGTTGCCCTGGCAACCTGCAGCTGTGTTCATTATCTCCACTGGGGCTCCTTATGTACTGTCAGAGCTTCTCCTCTGGCAGCTTTCCCCTCTCTAGAAGCAGGCGCACCGAGGTGCCCTGTGACACAGGGGTATGGAGAAGTCAAGCAGATAAGCCTCCCCCACCCCCCCACCCTCTCCTCACCTCTGCTTTCTCTTTCTTCCAGCCTCTACTCCATGCTGGCAGGCTCTGTCACCATTTTAGCCCGGGGCACTGAGTACAGCCACAATCCTAGCCCCATAGCGGCTGTGTCTCATTCCTGCAGTACCAGGCTAGGGCTGTGCTCAGTGTCCTAGGCTGCAGCCTGCAGGAAGCCTGGCAGCATGGAGCAAGGGTAAAGGCAGGGAAGTAGAGGGTCAGGTGGAGAACCAGAGACCATAGGGAGGGGAGGAGAGAAGATGGGCAGAAACAGCTGCAGGAATGTGGAAAAGGGATGGCAGGATACAGAGACAGTGGGACAGGGGAAGCAGGCAGTAGCTGCAGCCATGGACCCTACCCCAGGTAGCAGCTGTAATGTGAGCTATAGCAGCATCCTGGCCCTTCCCCACTGCCCTCATATGCAATTCTAAGACAAGGGCTTTCCCTGCCCTCCCCTGTTAAAAGGGGGAGTGGGGGAACCTTGTCTTAAAATTGAATAAATATGGTAGTTCTATACATTTAATAGTGCATTACATTAAATTACTTCTTTTCAAGGAAAAATATCCCCCTCATTTCTGTCTTACAGAAACAAGCTGTATGTCTTATTTATGGGCCTATGGTATACAGATTAGGGCTTTGAAAAATGGCAGCATTATATTTCGATGGAACAGCATTTTGTTTCAAATTTTGTTTTGATTCAAAACAGCTGTTACGTTCCATTGAAACGGTGAAACTGTTTTGACGTTTCACCCATAGGATATAATGGGGAAGGACAAAACAGCCTATAACATTGTCATTTATGGCTTGATTTGGATGACTCTTACTGAAATGGTAGCCCCTTCTCAGGGCATGAAGCCTGCCAAGTTTCAAGGACAGAGATGCAGGTGGCCTGGGGAAACTGCACCCCAAAGTTTTATAAGCAAAACTCATGTCACGTGTACATGTTAAGCCACAGCAGGGTCAAAGCTGCTGTCATGCTAGCCCCTGTGGAGGCCACAAAGCATGCCAAGTTTCAAGGAGATAGTTGCAGGGGTTCTGGGGCCCTGCATCTCTGCTCCTAACAGGCAAAACTTGTGACGTGTGTGCTTGTGCGACTGTGTCTGCCAGCTGTCGAGGAAATAGGTGCAGGGGCTTCTGGGTTCTGGGGCCCTGCACCCCTAGCTGCTGACAGGCAAAACTCATGACATGGGTGCTTGTGCATCTGACTGTCTGTCTTGGGGCAGGAGAAGTTCCTGGCTCTGTATGGGTTCTTTCCTTTCCTTAGTCTGTAGTTTCATAGGTGTTAATCCTTGCTTATTAACTACTGTGTATTGAGCTGGTCCCTGAGTGAAACATGATTGATTGTATACCACAGTAGATATCTAGGATAATGAGTTAATGAGGAAGGATTAACATCTATGAAACCACAGACTAAGGAGAGGAAAGCATCAATACAGAGCCAGGAACTGCTTCTGCCCCAAGACAGACACAGTCAGTTGCGCAAGCACCCATGACACAAGTTTTGCCTGTCAGCAGCTAGATGTACAGGGCCCCAGAACCCAGAAGCCCCTGCACCTATCTCCTTGAAAGCTGGCAGGCTTTGTGGCCTCAGCAGGGTCTAGCAGGCCTGCAGCTTTCACCCTGCTGTGCCTTAACACATCCACAGTGTCACCCATATCACGAGTTTTGCTTGTCCGCAGCTTGAGGTACAGTTTTCCCCGAACCCCTGCACCTATCTCCTTGAAACTTTGCTGGTGTTGTGGCCTTCACAGGGGCTAGCATGCCTTCAGTTTTTGACCCCACGGTGGCTTAACACATATACATGACATGTTTTGCTTTCAAATTTTGGCATACAGTTTCCCCAACCCCCCTGCACCTATCTCCTTGAAGCTTGGCAGGATTCATGCCCTTAGAAGTGGCTACCATTCCTGCAGATTTCATCCAAAATAGGCCAGAAATGACAAAGTTATAGGCTGCTTTGTCCTTCCCAATTATAGTCTAATGGTGAAATGTTTCGACTTGCCTCGCTTTGTTTCAAGGCTGTTTTGACCTTCTGTTGCATTTTGATTTTGCTGTTTTGACCTCAAAACAAAACTGGCAGTGAAATTTTGCACAGCCCTAATATGGATCAATATAGGTAAATGGGATTTTTGCAATGGATTTCACTGGGGCCAAGATTTCATTCAGAGTTGAACCAGAACATCGATTTCTAAATGAGGTCCATTGCTGCTTACTCATTCATTCAGCATACTAATAGTATTAATCCTTTTTCATATATATAAAATGATTTTTTAACTTGGAAAAAGCCCCTTCTTAAAAAAATGGAAGAAATCTTGGTTCTGAATTTTGGAATTAAATTAAAAACACACTTCTTTTTTCTTGGATGTTTGTATTTTCTTCTCTCTTTCTACTGTTGTTTTTGGTTCACAATCCCTTAAAAATTGATCTATAATTAGCTAGAGGAAGAAAAAAGGTAAAAAATGTAACAAAGTAAAAAATATTAAAAAAAAATGTGTGCATTTGAAATGAAAAGAAAATTTGAAATTCTGAAAATGGATTTCCTATTATTTCAACTACATCAATGCATTATTGTCACTATCATTATGGAGTGTGAAGTACTTGGTTTCAAGGGCAGAAGACTGTCCCAAAATAGTAGCAGTTCAGTCATTTCCAAAGACCACCTCATTTCCCCCTCTCCCACCTGAAACAGTCTTTAACCACGTAATAAAATGTATTCTGTAATCAAGTCCTCAATATAGTGGAAGTGCTTTTATTTATATATATTAGATGTGCACTGTTGTTTGTTTGTTTGTTTGTTTGTTTGTTTGTTTGTTATAAATATACTAGCAATTGCCCATCAAGAATGACAGGGAAAGGGGGGCTGATGGGACTGGAGCCCCATGCGTAGCACTACGCCCCCCCAGCCCCCCCTTTGGGAACCACCCTGTTCCCTTCCCCCCATCCGCTCTTCCCCCCACTTCAGGTCCAACTCCAGTCCACTCCTCCCTCCCCTGGGTTTGAGTCTGACCCCACTTTTCCTCTTCCCCCTGGTTGAGATCCAACCCTGCCTCCCCCTTCCTGGTTCCAGTCTGACCCCATTTCCCCCTCCTCCCCACCCTCCTTCCAGATCCTACCCTTCTGTGATGAAGGGGCTCCCGCATTTTCCCATCTGGGCCTGCCGCCTGTCAAGTGCGCTTTACCCAATTTTTTTTTTTCCCTCTGTGGTGGTGAGGCAGAGGGAGCTGCCACACTGGGGCCTGCAGGAGGAGGCAGGGCTGATGTAGGGGTTCCCACCTTTCCTCAGCTGGCCCTTTTGATTGTAAAGTGCTTGTGCCAATTTTTTGCCATGTGTAGAGGTGGGGCAGAGGAAGCCACCACACCTGAGGCTGCAGGAAGAGGCAGCACCAATGGAGGGGCTCCCATTTGACTGCCTCCAGCCTGGGCAGTCAATCCATGCATGCAGAGTTGGTCAAAAGCATTACAGACAGACAGACTAAGCTTTTTATTATATTAGAATATATTATTATTTAACAACGCATATCTATGGTACTTGTGGTGACAGATAGAACCTTCTTAGTTGATAACTCAAATCCAGTTTTGCAAAAAAATATAGTATACCTGAGCAGCAGTTTCAGTAATGGGAATGGGAGAGTCAAGGTAATAGCTGTAGTAGTAAGTGGAGCAATGATTGATAAAGCAGGTAATGCTAAGTGATGCCAGAGGATGCTATCATGAGTGAAAATATACTGTCCATTCTGCTTGACCCTCATTTTAAGAGTAGCTCAGCTGTCAGCTTGAGCTATGAGATGCACAGAAAAGCAGAGAACTTACCCACTTCTGTCATCTGTCACATTTTTTAGCCTCTGGCTCTGAAATTTCAGTGCAAAAATCTACTGCTTCTGTAACACTTGTTTGTCTTAAGATGGAGTTTGAATTGTAAGTGTGGGTATGCACATAATTTTGATTAATCATAGTCATCTTTTGCAGGCCCCCTTAAAATATAGTCTGTGGACCCCCAGAGGTTGTGGACCACAGGTTGAAAACCACCGATTTAGAGTACTTATCTGGAAATGATCCAAAGTCCTGCTGGATTAATAGGTAAATGACAGCATTGTCAAAAATTGGGTTATATTTTGACACCTAAAAAAGCAGCTTGATTTATTTTTTCAGAAGTATTGAGCACCTAATAGCCTCTATATCAGTCATCACTTGCTTTCATTTGGTCTTGTTTCTGAAGATCTTGTTCACTGCATACAAAGGTTCATATTCCAAGTATTTTCTTATGGATCCAAATGTTTAGGTCCCTAGTCCCAAAGGTCAATTTAAAATGGCCCTGTGCCAACAACCACAGAGCTCATGAAGCATCTACATATACAACTGGAAACCTTCCCTATGTAGCTACACTAAGTATCTGAGCATGCTCAGAAATTATTCATTTGGAGCAACTGAGAGTAAGATTCTGTTCTACTCGATAGGTACATAAATAGACTCAGCCTCTTAAGCAGGGTGTTATGAGATTCTTTGGGGGATGCTACAGCAGGTATAAGGAGATAAGCAGAAAAGAGCAGACCCAGGCTCCTACTCTCCCTTCCTGGGCCTTCTGCAAAGAAATAAACACTGTAATAAATAAATTTGTGTTCTTTATGGGGTGCTAATCAATTCTCAAAAGTTATGGAGAGGTGCCTTGGGTCTAAAAAAAAGCTGAGAACTACTGACTTAGATGCTTGTGTGTAATTCCACCTTGGTCAAGTCCCTGGCTGTCCTAGAGCCATGCAGCCTGAAAGCATTGGGACTTCATGGTGGGGATTCAGAGAACTATGGATACTGGAATCAATAGAGTTCTAGGGAGATAACAGGGTTTCAGGCTTATTTCCCAAAAGTCTGAAAGCCTTGGGAGTCCTAGCTCTAATGGGAACTCAGTTTTCAGCTCCTCAGCAGGGTGTCTAGAGGCTCTGAGTCCTTGGTTATAACCAGGGATCTGCATGTTTTCTGGCTCCCTCCTACCTTCCACAGCCTACAGTTCCAGGTTAGTTCCTTCTGGCAACCCCAAGGTTTGCAAATTCTGGCAAGGTTATCTCAAGGGAAAGACCTTGGTATTTTCACGAAGCCAGTCATCGAACTATCAAAACAATCAATTCTCTCAGCAATAATGGGGGCCTAAGAAATGCATTTAATTAGGGGAAGACCTTGTTTTGTTGTTTCTGAAATGAATTGGAGGTTTTGGTTGACCGTTTTGTTTAGTTTTTTCCTTAGACTTTCTGGTTCAGAACAAATTTGAAGGAGTTGATTGTAGTCTGATTCAGACCTGAAATTCATCTTGAACCAGAAATCCTGCATTTCTGCCTGCTGCCATATTCCATGGACTTCTGGGAAGCAGTGAAGCAGACCACATGCTCGGTCTCTGAAATGGAGAAACTGCCTTTGCACAATGCAGCTTTCAGGCTGCCATATTTGCTCCAGTAGACACAGCCTCTGAGGAAATGTGTCATAAAGCAGGCTCTGGGGCCTGGTAGACAGCCTTGTCCATCTCATCCTATTTATAAGGCAGAAGAGTAAAGGAAGAGAGAATTAGAAAGGGGTGTGAGTGAGAGAGAGAGAGAGAGAAAACTATGGGGCATGAAGTGTCACTAGACAAAGCATAGCATCACCATTTGGAAAGATGCCCTCAAAATTAATGATAATCCTACTCCTAAAAACCAGTTTAATTGCATAAAAGACATGAATTCTAAAGTGTGTATAATTCTTTTGCCTTTTGTTTATGACTCTAACTAAGGTATCTGCTGGTCTCATTCCCAGTACCTTTCTTTTCTATCTTTTTATTTGCTTAGTATTTCTCAATTGTCTCACTTGTTTTTATGGTGACCACTGTCTCATATTTTCCATTATGACTCATCTGTTTTATAACAAGTTCTTAAAATATTTTTTAATTATGTGAATGAATATAGAGCTTTGGAAAAGTGAAGAAATAATTATGCTAACTTGTACTGAACATCCTAGTAATCATTGGTAGAGTGACACAGTGCTGCCAGTGCATCTTGATGTAGTCATGAGTCAGAGTAACTTGTTCCAACTCTGGATACTGGGTAGTAAAAAAGACTCTAAATTTCACACATACTGAAGATCCTTAGTCTACAGCATGACGGCTAGTCAAAATGAGGGAGAGAACAGTGTACTTGATTGATGTTTAATAGGACTGTAGATCAGTGTAGGACAAGTTAAGTAGCTGGATTCCCCTCTCAACCTAGTGTGGAATGGGAAGCTTACAAACACTAAATAATTTTTGCTTCCAAATATTGTGGTGTAGAGAAAGAGTAAATAATAGGTTACATCTTACTAATTCTTTCATAGTGCCAGTTCAGAGATTTTACTCCTACTGTTTCAGTCACAGAGGGGACTTTGTTTGGCAAAGTGGCAGCAGCTATTTTGCACCATCCAGCAGAACAAAAATATTTTAAGTTTTAATGATAGATATATATATCCCTCTACTACATTATGAGACTGAGGATTTTTTGTTTGAGTATGTGCAAATTGTTTCAAAGCAAACGATTTGTCCTGAAAGTATAGTGTGACCAAGACAGCCCCTGTTTGCAATAGAAGGAGGACTTTAGCTTGTTGAATTTGGTTACAGTAGGCTTTGGTGGGTGCATCCACACATGCAAACGCGTGCGCTTGCAGCAGCTCAAATAGAAGCGGTGTAAATTTGAGCCGGGGCTTTTTGCTTCAGTGCACATGCACTTGGTTGTGGAGCAAATTGTGACACTTGGGGCAAAATAACCCTGTCTGGCTCCTCCTGGATCTTCAGCCAAGGGGAGCTAGAGCCCAGGGCCAGCACCTGTGCTGTCCCCAGTGGTATAAAAAGCTGCCCTGTCCTGGCCCCAGCAGTATAAAAAGCTGCCCTGGCAAGTAGTTCAGGGCTACCAGCTTTCAGGAGCTCCTGAGGCCCAGCCAATTGGTACCTGGGGACACTACCCCTTGTGCCAGCTGGACTGCTGAAGCAGCCCTGAGAGTTCCCTGAACCCTCTACCCACTGCAGCAGTCTGGCTGTGATCTGCTGTGCACCTGCCAGACTCGGATGGGGACTGCATAGCCAGTAGAGGCATCTGCCCCACTGGGCCAGCTGCCAGTGGACTGCGGTTGCAGAGCTGGCCTTTGTGCAGCACTACTGCCATCTGTGCCTCCTGCCTGGCCATCTGGGCAGCTATCACCTGGAAGATGTTCTGGGTGTGGTGGCCTGCTTTGAACTGTCAAAGCATGTCCTCCTGGCCCCATTTGTCCAGGAGGTCAGCCACAGCCAGATGGGTCTAAGGTGCCATCTGTGAGCAAACAGGGTCCTGCCACTGACCTCCCTAGGAGGAATTCTGGTGTTCCCTATTGGAAACCTGAAAAATACCTCATAAAAAAAAAAAAAAAATCGCCAAGTCACTCTGTGAAATACCCCCAAATCCATCTTCCTCCACAAGTAAAACAAAAGACCACTATAAAGACAGAGCAAAACAGAGACTGTGATCAGTTGGACAATGTTTTATTGATATATCTTACAGTGTTAAAGCTCTTATAATAATAAAGTGAACTCTAAATACATGTTTCATGAATACAGGTCTTCATAGATTCATAGATGTTAGGGCTGGAAGGGACCTCCATAGATCATCGAGTCCGACCCCCTGCCTAGGCAGGAAAGAGTGCTGGGTTTAGATGACCCCAGCTAGATGCCTATCTAACCTCCTCTTGAAGACCCCCAGGGTAGGGGAGAGCACCACCTCCCTTGGGAGCCCATTCCAGACCTTGGCCACTCTGACTGTGAAGTTCTTCCTAATGTCCAGTCTAAATCTGCTCTCTGCTAGCTTGTGGCCATTATTTCTTGTAACCCCTGGGGGCGCCTTCGTGAATAAAACCTCACCAATTCCCTTCTGTGCCCCCATGATGAACTTATAGGCAGCCACAAGGTCGCCTCTCAACCTTCTCTTGCCGAGGCTAAAAAGGTCCAGGTTATCTAGTCCATCCTCGTAGGCTTGGCCTGCAAGCCCTTAACCATACGAGTGGCCATTCTCTGGACCCTCTCCAGGTTATCCACATCCCTCTTGAAATGCGGTGCCCAGAATTGCACACAGTACTCCAACTGCGGTCTGACCAGCGCCCGATAGAGGGGAATTATCACCTCCTTGGATCTATTTGTCATGCATCTGCTGATGCACGATAAAGTGCCATTGGTTTTTCTGATGGCTTCGTCACACTGCCAACTCATGTTCATCTTGGAGTCCGCTAGGACTCCAAGATCCCTTTCCGCTTCCGTGCCACCAAGCAGGTCATTTCCTAGGCAGTAGGTATGCTGGACATTTCTCCTCCCTAGGTGCAGCACTTTGCATTTCTCCTTGTTGAACTGCATTCTGTTTTCTGCCCATTTCCCAACCTGTCCAGGTCTGCTTGTAGCTGTTGCCTCCCCTCTGGCGTGTCCACTTCTCCCCACAGCTTTGTGTCATCCACAAACTTGGACAGAGTACACTTCAGTCCCTCATCCAAGTCACTGATGAAGACATTGAAGAGTATCGGTCCAAGGACCGAGCCCTGCGGGACCCCACTGCCCACACCCTTCCAGGTCGAAACCGAAAGATCCACTACGACTCTCTGGGTGCGACCCTCTAGCCAATTCGCCACCCACCGGACTGTGTAGTCGTCCAAGTCACAGCCTCTTAACTTGTTCACCAGTATGGGGTGGGATACCGTATTGAAGGCCTTCCTGAAGTCTAAGTATACGACATCCACCCCTCCTCCTGTGTCCAGGCGTTTCGTAACCTGGTCATAAAAAAAGAGACTAGATTAGTCAGGCATGATCTACCTGCTACGAACCCGTGCTGGTTTCCCCTCAGCATAATTTGCGCTGCCGGGCTCTCGCAAATGTGAGCCTTGATAATTTTTTCAAAGACTTTGCCAAGGATGGAGGTGAGACTGACTGGCCTATAGTTGCCCAGGTCTTCCTTCCTCCCCTTCTTGAAAATGGGGACCACATTGGCCCTTTTCCAGTCCTCCGGGACTTGGCCCGTGCACCACGAGCGTTCAAATATTCCCACCAGTGGCTGTCCAATGACGTCGGCCAGTGCCTTCAGTACCCTCGGAAGAAGCTCATCCAGGCCTGCCGACTTAAAGGCATCCAGTTCTTCCAAGTGCCTCTGCACCATCTCAGGGTCTACGGATTGTAGTCTGGCGCCTTGCTGCTGGCTCTCTACAACCCCAGTGAGAGACTTGTCTTGCCCCCCGCTCAGGAACACTGAGGCAAAGAAGTCGTTGAGGAGTTCAGCCTTGTCCCCCCTGTCCGTCACCAATTGCTTCTGCCCATTTAGTAGGGGTCCTATTCCTCCCTGGGCCTTCCTTTTACTCCCTATATATCTAAAAAACAATTTTTTTTATCCTTTACTTGGGATGCCATCCTCAGCTACATGGTAGCTTTGGCCCATCTAACTGCCTCCCTACAAGCACGAGCAGAGGAGGTATACTTCTCTTTGGTAATCTCTCCCTGTTTCCACTTTTTATGTGCCCCCCTTTTGGCCCGTAGGCTGCCCTGGATTTCTCTGGTCAGCCAAGGAAGACTTCTGGCCCCTTTCCCTCTTTTTCCTCACATCGGGATCGTCTTCCTCTGTGCCCGAAGGATCATTTCCTTAAGGCACAGCCACCCTTCCTGGGCTCCCATCTCTTCAAAACTCCTACTCTGCAGTGCATCCTTAACTAATCGCCTGAGTTCATTGAAATCAGCTTTCCTAAAGTCTAGCACTTTTACCGTACTAGTTACCTTACCCACTCGATGTCTTATGAAGAATTCTATTATTTGGTGATCACTGTCCCCTAGATGACCACCGATCTGTAGGTCCCCTACCATATCATCCCCCATTGCCAATACAAGGTCCAGTAAGGCATTCCCCTTAGTGAGACCATGTACCTCCTGCATCAGGTGGAGGTCCTGTACACAGGATAGGAAGCTGCGTGAATGGTGGGACTTTGCTGTCTGTGTCTCCCAGCAGATGTCTGGGTAGTTTAGGTCCTCCATAACTACCGCCTCCTTAGTTTTTATGGTCTCCGAGAGCTGCCTCAGGAGCCCCAAGTCTAGTTCTTCCCCTTGGTGTGGGGGTCTGTAGCAGACCCCTACCACCAAATCCCTTTCGCCTTGCCCCCCATGTAACCTAACCCACAATTCTTCTACTTTCTCATCCTTCGATTCCGTCTTGATGAGGGTCGATGTATATTGCTCATTGACATAGAGCGCAACCCCTCCCCCTTTCTTCCCCACCGTGTCCTTTCTGTACAGCCTATAAGCTTCAATATGTACCGCCCAGTCGTGGGATGAATCCCACCAGGTTTCTGTTAGCCCTACTAAGTCGTAGGTGTTTTCTGCAAGCAGGAGCGCTAGTTCATCCTGCTTGCTCCCCATGCTCCTAGCATTAGTATATAGGCACTTGAGCCCTGTGACTGGTGCCTTTGCTGCCCCCCAGCTCCGAATCCCAAGGGGCCCCTTATTTCTTACCTGCTTATTGCTTACCTGTGCTGTACTGCTGGCCGCCCCATCGCTTGCAGGTTCCCCGTGTTCTCCTTCTTCAGGCTGGGCTGTCCTTGTGGGTGCCACATGGTTTGGTGGTCCACAGCTTCCCCCGCCCTCATCTTCCCCTTCCCCTGACAAGCCTAGTTTAAAGCCCACCGGAGGAGATCCACCAATCTATAAGAGAACACACGCTTACCTTTGGGGGACAGGTGAAGCCCATCCCAACTGAGCATGTCCCTCGTCGTGATGTGCGGGCCATTGTCCAGGAAGTTGAAGCCTGCCTCGAGACACCATTGCCGAACCCGCCAGTTGGTCTCTGTAATGCAGTTCTCATGCCGTCTTCAGCGTCCGCTCACTGGTAGGACAGAAGAGAATACCACCTTTGCACCATTTTCCCTCAGCATGCCGCCCAGAGCATTGTAGTCCATCATCAGGTGATTGGGGGTTCTCCTGGCCACATCATTAGTACCCACATGGACTTAGGACCATGGGGTAGTAATCGGTGGGCTGAATCATGGCCTGGATTACTTCCGTCACGTCCCGAATCTTTGCTCCGGGCAGGCAGTAGACCTCTCGTGTTGAGGGGTCCTGGCGACAGATGGGCCCTTCCGTACCTCTCAGGATGGAGTCTCCTATGACAATCACTCGATGCCTCTTCCTCTGGGTCCGCTTGGATCTCTTGACCTGTTTGGAGTGTGGAGAATGTGGTGTTGCTTCCTGCCCAGAGGTTTCCTCCTCTCCTTCCATCTCCTGCAGGGTTGCCAGGGCCTCGTACCTATTCTCTAGTCAGACTGGAGGAACTGGTACCAGTTTGCTGTGAGCAGCTCCAGTTCTGGATGTTACCGTCTGCCACTCTGCTGTGGAGGGCACTCCCTGGGCTGCTTCTTCCTTGTGTGCCTGGTCCTGCAGGGAAGGAAATAATTGTCAATTTCATCCTCCGCCTCCCTGATACCCCTCAGCCTGCTAAACTCCTCCTGGAGCTCCCTCACCTGCGCCTCCAGAGCCCTAAGACGGGCACCTGCCAGACAGGTGTGGGGGCCCCCAATCTCTGCCCCCCCGGCCCTGCTGGGGATCCCCTGCAGGCCAGGAGGCAGGGGGACATTGGCTCCCCCATGGGCTCAGTCTGGGAGGAGGCCTCAGACCAGCCCCGGGTAGGCGTGGCCCCCTGGGCAGAGGCCCTAGTACCACTCCTCATCGACACCATTCTATAAACTGCTGTTTGTTAGATCTGCGTGGTGTCTACGCCCTACCCATACAGGAGTCTCTCTCCTGGCCTTTCCTGCTCGCCCGCCGGCGCGAATGCCTGTGCAAACGCTGGCGCGCTCTGTTTCTGCTGCGTGGCTTGGGAGCCCGGCTCCCTACCGGCTCAGCTATAAGGGGACCCGGGGGGCTTCCCCTCCGGATCTGGCTCAACTGTGCCGGGTCTCTCCGCCCCACTTACCTTCGGGGGATCAGCTGTTGCTGCCCCCGCTGCTGATTCCTCTGCTGCTGCTGCTTCTGCCTCCAGTCAGTGAGTTAGTAAGGGGGCACACGTGCAGGCGGGACACACGTGTGCCTGGATCCTCTTCTTCCCGCAGCTGGTTCCTGAGTTTTGTTGCACTCCCACAGGGCGATGGCCCCCCCAACAGTGGTTTTGGCCCTCTCACAAGGGATCTGGCCCCCCAACAGGGGTTTCATCCCCCACACAAGGGGTATGGACCCCCAACAGGGGCCAAATGGCCCCCACAGGGGCTATCACCCCCCTTGCAAAGCCCACATGCCCCACCCCAGGCCCCCAATTGCTGCTCTACCTGGCCTCAGCCCCACCAGTTGCTTCAACTCCCCCCAATGGCTGCCCCACCCCCCAACTTGCACCCCCAGGTCCCCAAGGCTACCCCCACAACCCCAGGTGCCAGCACTTAAAAAAAAAACAAAACAGAAAAAACCCAGAAAAAATGGAAAATAAAAATGCTCTGCTTACCTTAGAAGCAGGGGGGCGGGGCAGGGGCTCCAGAGCCTCCTGGCAGAGCTTCCGGGGCAGCAGGGCCTAGGCTGGGGCCATTGGGGCTGTCACCCTGCCCGGCACTGTGCAGGCAGGGCCCCAGTCAGCCAGACGCAGCAAGCTACAGGTAAGTACCGGGGTTCTTTTTGTTTTATTTTTTTTAAATTATGGGGTGAGGGCACAGGGCTTGGAGGGATGGGGCCAGCCAGGGCAGGGGTCAGGGGGCCTCAGGGGGGCTGGTGGGGAGAGGGGCCAGCCCCGGCAGGGGGAGAGGCCTCAGGGAAGCTGGTAGGAGGAGGGGCCAGCCCCAGCCAGGGTCAGAGGCCTCGGGGGGGGGGGGCCAGCCCCGGCAGTGGTCAGGGGCCTGGGGGAGTGGACAGGGCCATTGGGGTCCCCCCCACGGTCCCCTCCTCCTCCAGCCCCCTGACCCCTTACTCACTGGCACCTGAGTCCTGGTGCTGAAACATGAGGACAGGCCAGCCGAGTGTTTCAGCACCAGGGCAAGGGGCCAACCACAGAGATGCTCTGGCAGCCGGAGCATCTCCATGGAGGACCCAGCCTCCAGTTACCTGCCCCTCTTTTTTTAAACATCGATTTTTTTTGTAGACCTCTGAACATTTGTTTTGTTCTTGCATGTGCCTGTTGCCCTGCCTCAAAGGGGTTTGAGGCGGGGCAAGATGCACGTGCACACTTGTGTGGATGTGCCCTGTGGGTGCAGACACAAGTGCAGCTCCCAGCTATAATTTGGAATGATTTTTGCAAAGCATTCTGTGTTACAACATTACCCCAAACCAAACAGAAGTTCATTGTTGGTTTCAGGGGGCAGGTGAATCTAGTTGCAGGCTCCCAGCAGCAGCTAGTTTCCCATAGTAATGGCCAGGCTTTCTGCCAGTGCTCGCTGTTTTCAGAATGGGAGGAGGGAAATGGCAGTGGAGGGAGCTCATTCTTGGGGTTCCCCAGATGGTGCTGAAGACTGGGGAGGGTGAATTGGAGCCCTCCCCCCACCTCAAAGGGTGAGGGGGATGCAATACACCCATCCCACCCTTCAGGCAGAGCTGAAGCACCCCCAGACTGAACTCCCTCTGCTCTCTTTCCCCCCTCCCATTCTAAAAACAGCTACAGGCTGGGAGTTCCTCACACACAAATTACAAAAGAGGCTACATTTTGTAACATCTTTATCTGATACCTCATGCAGTGGGAGGTCAGCTTTTCACCTAATTGCCATTGTTTAATCTGTTTGCAGCCATACACTTGTTTGGTCACAGCTATAAACTGCTTTTTGTGGCCAAATCAAGTGAAAATTGTCACTTTTGTCTGCAACCTGTGTGTTTATTTCCTCCTCATTTTCTGTTAAACCTTCTACCATAGCCAGAGTTAATAAAGCTAGAGCTACAGGCATGAAGATAGATGTACGTGTTAACCAGGCTGCTACTGACTGATGTATTTTGTGGGAGTGTCTCTATTCCAGAATAGCTTCTTGTAGATTTCTTTTCTCCTTAATGCAATATGTATTCTGTGAGACAGCTGCTTTGCAGGTTTGAGTTGTTTTATCAGTTTCCAGATGTAACCTTCCTAGAGAACAACTCAGTTCTTGTTTTGAGTGTGTCTTATTTTTCCTATATCTATTGCATACATTATTTCTCAGGCTTAGCATTACAAGGTTTATTAGTGCACTTGTTTTAACTATGTCATAGACAATCATCTCCAGGGTGGCTGTGATGCCCTTGGCAGTCCCTTTTTTCTACCCTGCTCTCTGGGGCAGTCAGCCCCACTTTCACCTGCCACACCTTGATGTGAATTGTTGTTTAAATACAGGAGGTTGCCCTAGTTTTTCTATAATGACCACCAGGTGTCTGTGGTCAGTGCCTTTATAGGCTAACTGTGTGGCTCCAATCCATCCCTACACCAGACCCCATGCCTTGCATATGTCATCACTCATTGATGTTCTCTCCCTACACACTCAGATCCTCCCTGGGCTCTCAGACCTCTCTGGGCTCCCAGACCTTTCTGGTCCCACTGTCTCCACAGTTCCTCTCTGGGCCTTGGACTTTCTCTGGTCCCACTTTTTCTCGGTCCTTCTAGGCACCTTTGGACCCTCTTCATGTGTTTCCCCAGACCTGCTAGACTCTAGGCCATCTTGGTCCCACTCTCTTAGCTCCTCTCTGGGCACTTGAACCCTTTTGGTCCCACTAGCAACTTCCTTCCCATGCTTTTTTTATTGGGGTGTGCTCCCCTAACCTTTCCCTACAAAAGGGTGACCCAAAAGATAGGGGGGATGGAGTTTTTAGGTACCCCATACCCACCTTTCTCTGGCGCTTGTCACCAGTGGCACTTTAATTACCCTGCCACAAGCAGCCACATCACTGTGATCCCAAACCCCAGTTGGGTGCAGTTTTTGATCCTACCCAGGACCAGCTCCTAGGCTATCCTGATCTGTCAATTCTTGCCCCTTCTGGGTTATGGTCTCCTTGGCCTACCACTGATGTCACATGCCCTTTCAGGGATCCCATCATCAATCCCTTGTGTCACTGGGCTCCTGGACCACCCACTAGGTACCAGATGCTGAGTTCTTCTCTTGGCTCTGAACCCCTCATAGGTCCCCAGGAACATCCTCCACCCCTTAGTTTCTTCCCAAATCTCTAGACTGCTGCAGGGTGTACTATACTTACAAACATTCAGGAACTGCAACACTCTAGCCAAGGTGATGTACCTTCTGCATTCTCCAGCCTCCCCCCCCCCCCCCCCGCCAGCTCAGCTTAGGGCTTAGATTTATATCTGGTGCAAGCCCAGTAACCCTCCTGAGTCAGGGGACTCCTCAATCAGCTCTGGGCATACCTGCCAGCTTCCTATGTCTGATGACTCTGCAATCAGTGACCTGCAGGAAGTACGGAACAGAAGGGTCATTGCTGTCCCGTTCCCCTAGATCTCTCTTACTCCCTGTGTAAGCGAAGACCAGATCCTAACTAAGGGATCTTCCCCCGGTTCTCCCTCTGACAGCGTGGATAGGGGATGCCTAACTTCACTGAATCAACTTGACATGTACCAGACTGAAGAACTATCAATAAGATGCTAACCAAGTAAAAAATCTTGGTTAATTTGTCTATTTGTTTTTATGATCACTATCAGTTTTAACTTGTATTGTTATGTTATCTATTTATTAACTTAACTTTTTTATTAACAGTCATATGTGCAAATTATATCTTTTATTGCTATAAGTAAAATTCATTCTTTTTTATAAGTGAAACTTGTCATTACTTTCCTCCCAACATTACCTCCTCGATCCCAAACCAAAAAGCCCAGTAGCTAATGAATACAGTTGCAGTACTTAATCAGCCTGCAACTAAATTAATATACTCACAGTGCCCAGCTGGCCTGTGACAGTCTCCCACTTTTCTAGTTAAAACCCAGGATTCATCTTTTGTAAGAAATGTACCAACTTGGTTGTTTTCAGTGGTGATTTTGCAAAGGATTCTTTTTTCTACTCCATGACTCATTGTAACTATATTTGCAATGAGACATGGACCAATAGATCTGTAGTCACCCAGTTTGAACAAACTTAAAAAAATATCTGCATGGAAAAAAGTTGATGATTTCACTGTCTAGGAAATCAGTGTACACTTCACAATGCAATATATAACATGACACACACTGTTCCTGACACACTAGACAGAAAAGTCAGACCTGAATAGGTGTAAAGATTCAGTTTTCTTATATCCAGTTTAAAGCTGTGGGTTCTCAGCTTCAGTTTCTGGAGCTGACCATCTAGCACTTTCCATAAGAACTAGTCAGTTTAAGACAAAAACAGTATCTGATTTTTTACATCTCTGTCACAGACTTCCTCTGTGACCTGGGACAAGTGTGTCTGTTTATGTTGCTCAATGATAAAATGAGGAAGTAATAATATTTCCCTACATTTTGGAGATACTGCAAAGTTACATGCATGGATGTTGAGGCATAACAGGCAGCCTTCCATCTGGATGGCAGCAACAAAAGCTGCAGTGGCATAAGCTGGCTTCGGGAGGCAGCTGCCATTCTTATGCCCGCTTTAAGTGAAACCCCTGGGCTGGTACCCCAGTTGCCCACCATTCGTTATGCTACTCTGTGGATGACTATGAAGCATTGAGATACCGTGCAAATAGAAACCAGCAAGGTGTCTAAAACAGACAGATGCTGACCAGCATAGCTTTATTTCCTCAGGTTTGTGTAGTTCTTTTACAAATACTGTTTGCCTCTGTTTGCTTGAGTAGCCCTCTGTTGAATTTGTTGATCAAATTCAGTCCTGTGCCTGATTTCTTACCTAGGAGTCCAGATCAATACAAATAAATACTTTCTGGAATACATACCAAGCTGTAAGCCCCAAGACAAACAACTTAGCAAGCTAAAAGGTTTGCATCCATGTTGTTTCTATTTTAAACTAACTATAAGGATAACTTCCCACAGTGAGATTTATAGGATTGTAGAGTGCATTCACGAGGGAGATGTATTATCACCCATGTCATTTACAACCAGACTGGCCAAAGCACTAGACGGATACTGTTGGGAGCAACAGGCCTGCCCAACAGGTCTCTATTTTTTGTCTTCCATAATTCAGCGACTGTGGTTTGTGTGCCCCTGTAGCTTCATATTGTATTCATTCTTTTGTGTGTTGTTCAGTGTGTGGAGGATGGATGCAGGATTTAATGAAAGCCTAACATCCTGGTTGTTAAAGAACTGGATTTCATTTTGATGTTGCTATGGCTCACTTGCTCACTTCAGATTGGCTTTATAAGCTCAAAGGTTAAGACATTCTTCATCATTTAAAGGGAATTGTAGGTATAAAATTAGTATGCATTTCATTGGCCCAGAGACCACTGAACTATTAAAATAAGTAGCAGTGGAAAATTGAATTAATTAGATGTATAATATTTACAAGAATCACTTTTCTCACCTACTAATTATAATCTGTTCCTCCAGTAAAACGAAAGGAATGTGTTGTCAGAAAATAGAATGCAGGCCACTTGCTTATACAAAGTGTCATTGCTAGGACTAATGGGACTAGCTTCAAGGGGGAAAAAAAGAGCCATTGTTGATTGTTGTTATTGTAACAGACTGCCAATGTGGGCTCACCAGATTGGCTTGAGATACTTACCCTGGGATAGAAACAGTGCCGGTGAACTCTGAGCAACACCAAGGGTGGAGCAGGGGAGCCCTGCCCTGTGGAAAAGGAGAAGCCAATCAAAAGAAAAGGTTTTCAGTCCCCTCATTCACATGGAAGGGGGATGGCGGGGGTTGGGGGCCAGCCACCCTGAGCCCTGGTTGGCCGGTTTGCAAGCCAGGGAGGGACTACCAAAGGAGATAAAAGCAGCAGCTGAACTGGCATGGGGGCTGCTGATAGTGACTCCAAGGAACCACGCAGGAGGCCTCAGAAGAGCTGGGGTGAGCTGACCCAGCAGAGGGACAGAGAGACCCCTCTGAAGAGCCTCAAAGGCCCTGGGAAAAGGCGGCAGCGGCAGTCAGCCTTGCCTCCAGCCCTGAAGCAGAGAGGGAGCCATGGCCAGGGCTTGGGGCAGAGAGTTGGTGCCCCAACTTTCCTATTATTCTTGTTTTGTAAATAAAGTGTAAATAGTTGAATCATTTAAGTGTTAAACCTTCTTGGGACCACGGGCTGCTCTGTGGGGAGCAGGGGCCGACTGGAAAGTAAATTGGTGCTGGCCGGAAGCCCTGCCCCACTCTCATCACACCATCCCTGATATTGGGCAGGGGTGGCAACTATTGGGCCACCACCCATGTTACACTATGAAAAGATGGTTCTTATCCCAGCATATTGGAAATAGAATGTGCTAATTGCAGTCCTGGAAAAATACTTTGCTTGTTTAACTAATTGTCTACTTCTACATATTTTAATTGTTTACAAAAATAATAATTTAGTAAAATGTGGATTGAAAACATAAGGTGTGCCAAGATAATTTAGTCACGTTTATATTTATTTTCCTGATCTGTGCCAGCACCAGGTTTGTCAAATATTTTCATAGAGCAGATAACAGAAGGAGAGGGATTCTGCCTCTACTCTTGTTTCTATATATTGCTTTAATGGCATATAGCCTATAGAATTGTGTAGGGCCCAAGGCTACAAGGGTTTGGGAAGAATTCACTTTGTGCTTGCATTATGTTTGGCTACTACTGAGGACCTAAGCTGTTTCCCCTTCTCCCTGCAAAGCTGTTCTACTTTCAAACACTGCAATGCATCACCTTGATACTCTGTCAAACAGAGGCATCTGAAAATCATGTTGTCACAGTGTCTAATGTTGTCTATCACAATATATCCTGCAAACAACACTGATGCAAGTCTATTTATTGCTATGTGAATGCCAACAGCAAATGCAAATTATGTACGGAAACAAACCAAAAGGCATTTATTTTGAAAATAAAATAGTGCTTGAAAAAACACCTGGATTACCAGCCCGGGTGACGGAAATCCTATTTCTCCACTCTCATAAAGGATGAATTCTACAGTTTTGGTGTGTCTCAATAATTGAATTCTTAAATTAGAAAGATATTTAAAAATCTCATTTTAAAATAAAAATATAATAGTGTAATGTGTTCATTCCCTGGGAATATTTGTTTTCGTTACAAATGTATTTCATTAACAAGATGAAGTAGGTGGATGATTCATTTTGTGTTTTCTTCTCTGGGTTTCTTGAAAATTGACTTGAGAAGCAATATCCTTTTCTTCTCTTATTTATGGAATGTTTTCATTGGAAGGGTGACAGTACTGAGCAATATATCTTTAAAATTTGTTTAGTTTAAGTTTTATGTTTGAGTCTTCACTTAGTTACAGCAATTTATGGTGACTATCATTTGCCTGCAGCTGTTTTATTTCAAGTAATTCTCTCAATATGTATATAAAGATAAGAATGGTGAAATTAGTGCTATTAGAAATATGTATATCTTTTAAATTAGGGAACATAAGATCCAAAGGTAGCATAGATTTGTATAAAACCCTTACAATTTCCTTTAAAAAAAATACACAAACTTTTAAATGAACATGTAAAAGTGGAGGTTTCTTCAGAAAAATAAAGAATACAATTAAAAATGTGATTCCCTAATGACCTAGGTTCCATCTATAGAAGAGAGTGAAAAGGATTTATAATTCTAGAGTAAACAATGTTCATTCTAAAACAAGCATGGAGATAAAAGCTGCTACGGCTTATTCAGGACAGCCATCTTTCTAATTGTTTATAACTTCCTGACTTTTAAAACACACAGTATTCTAGTGGTTTCTCTGGGATGCAAAGAAAACAAACAAAATAACATTGCCACCAAAAGCCCACACACTGCTACTGTTTTCAATTATTGACAACCAACAGCTTTTATATGGTTGTCTGGATTTTCAGAAAAAATAATAATCTTGGAATCCAAAATGTTTGATTTCAATGACAGAGGTTCACAAAGCTAATGCATTAATGTAATATACTATAGGTTTGTCAGTAATTTTCTTGGTAATACTAGGCAATGCATCAACTTGGAATAAACTTAATCCATGAATACACTGACATAATGTCAAAAATAAAGCATTATGTGCTATTGTTCAACAAACTGCTCTATGCTTCCTGATAAGACATCTTCCATCCCTATGCATAACACACAAATGTGTACAGCAATAAGTTCAGAATATCTTAAGAACTTGGTTTGTGGGTGGTGGGGAGAATGCATGCAATTTTCTGTCTGAGGATATTTAACCCAATCATTTGAAAAAAGCAAGTAGAACACCAGAACAGGCTGCCATTGCAACAGGTCTTTCTACCAAGGTGTGTTTTTTTCAAATGAGAACCTTGAATGCAACAACCAGTAAGCCTTCCAGCAAAGGGAAGCACAAATTCTGAGCCAATAGAACTGTAACGTTGCACTGCCAGCTGGCACTGATCAAGCCTGACAATCTGCACTAATTATTTTGGCATTGAAGATTCTCCCTTGAACCTATGAGGTTTCCCATTGCTGAAATGTGCTTAGGAGCTTGTGCAAATTGCAGGCAGGTCATGAAAGAAAATGTGTTTTCACTTCCAGCAGCTCAACAGCCAAGCAGAACCAAATGTCCCTGTTTAAAGGTTGTTTTCTACAGGGTGTCATTCTTTTCATGGAACTATTGTCCCTGACAGCAAAGCTGGCTTTAGAATTGCAAGAGCAACTATGTGTTTCAAATCAGAGTTCCCACATCTTTGAGTCTATATTTTAAACTCTGTTTCAGTGCATCATTTATCTTTTTTCAGGACCCAGAACTGTAGAAGCAGAAATACATATAAACCCATGTTCCATTCATGCAATTTAAGAAAATAGTAGGAAAACTTCAGGGCACTGACAGAATGATATTAGTTGTGTAATCAGTCCCTTGAAAGTTCTCTATAGCCATGCCCTGATAGAAGTGCCTGGCTGCAGAGCACTTTAAAAGTGCCCGGTCATGTTAGAAAGTAATGCTTATTTAACAAGGCCCGCCAACAGCAAAAAAGCCTCAGTTAGTCTCTGGAGTGGCAAGAGACACGGGTGAAAGCCTGCTGTGCCCCCACTCCCCCGAAGCCCCCCAGAGATCCCCTAGCAGCTGTGGAACCCCCCACCAACCCCCAACACAGCTGGAGGTAAGTGGGGCCCATGGTGGAAGGAGGTTAACCTTTACAGAGTGGGAGGATGCAGCTGAGTGGAGCCGGGCCAGGTCTCACCCTGCCCAGGACCCTACTTCGCCTAGCCCCACAGGGAGCCACGTGACTGGAGCCGCATGAACAGGCTGCGTAAACAGGTGCCTGCTGGCACATGAGTTAGCCCACTGCATCAAGGCCCCTGCCCCACTGGAGCTTAGCAACAGGTATGAACCTCTTGCAGTCCCAGCAGAGTCTGCTGAGTTGCCAGCTCCCGCAGGCAACACAGGCCCAACTGCAGCTACCGCCCCCGCTCTCCCCAAGACAAAATGTAAAGTGTTTGTCATGGGAGACTCCATCCTGAGGGGGACTGAGGGGGTAATCTGCTGCCCTGACCCCTTAGCCCGGGAAGTCTGCTGCTTCCCAGGGGCTTGCATCTGAGACATTCTGGAGAAGATCCCTAAGCTCCTCCAGGTCACAGACAACTATCCCATGCTCCTTATTCATGTGGGCACCAAATGACACAGCTCGGAGCACTCCCAGTCGGGTCATGAGGTGCTACAGGGATTTGGGAGCAGGGCTAAAGGGTCTGGGGGCACAGGTGGTGTTCTCTTCAATACTCCCAGTCTCAGGGTATGGGCTGAGGAGGGAGAGGAGGATCCAGGTAGTTAACCAAAGACTGCGGTGCTGGTGTCATCAGGAAAGCTTTGGCTTCCATGACCACAGCCCACTCTTTGGCGAGAGAGGCAGCGAGCTGCTGGGAAGGGATGGCCTTCACATCTCTCCACTGGGGAGGATGCTCTTCTCAGTCAGACTGGTTGACCTGCTTCATTGGGCTTTAAACTAAGCCCGCTGGGGGGTGGGGGGACTACCGCCACTGCTGGCCTGCTGAGCAACCCCTGCAAAGCCAGCAGACCAAGGCACTTAAGGGAGCCCACCCCTTCCCCAGCCCTGGTACAATCTATGGGCAAGGCAAGAGCCAGCAAGGGGATGCTTGCCTGCCTGTACACAGATGCCAGGAGCTTGGGGAATAAGCAGGAGGAACTCATCCTCCCGCTTAACACAAATAATTATGACACCATAGGGATAATGGAGACCTGGCGGGACTCCACTCATGACTGGATCATGGGTATAGGTGGCTATACCATGTACAGGAGGGATCGAGTAGATAAAAGGGGCGGGCGTGTAGCTGTCTAAGTTAAGGAAAGCTATGCATCCCTGCAAGCTGATGTTGGTGACCAGGGTGGACAACTGGAGACCCTCTGGGATAAAATCCATGGGGAACACAGCACAGGAGAAACAAGGGTGGGAGTCTACTACAGATCTCCCACCCAAAGTCAAGAGCTTGACCAAGAGTTCAGTCGGGAACTGGGTGAGGCTGCATGCTCCAGGACCATGGTTGTCATGGGTGACTTCAATTACCCAGACATCTCGTGGGAAGATCACTCAGCAAAATCTGAGTGGTCGCAAAGCTTCCTATCGTGTGTGGATGACCTCTACCTGACTCAAGAATTCTATGGGCCAACAAGAGGTAAAGCACTTCTTGACCTGGTACTGGCTACTGGGGATGACCTAATTAGTGACCTAGTGATCAATGGGAAGCAGGGTTACGGCGACCATGAGCTGATCACCTTCACCATCCACCATAAAGCTGGCAAGTCAGTCAGCAACACTGAAGTCCTCGAGTTCAGGAAAGCCAACTTTGACAAGCTCAGGAGGCTCGTCAGTGAGGCCCTAAGGGACCACGACTCCAGGGGGAGGGGAGTTCAGGAACAGTGGTTGCTTCTAAAGGGAGCGATCCTCAATGCGCAAGCTAATTCTATTCCATCTCAGAGGAAAGGCAGCAAGAGGGCACAGCAGCCCCCCTGGCACTCCAGGGATCTAGCAGACCTCCTGAGGCTAAAAAGAAAGGCCTACAAAGGATGGAGGATGGGATTCACTTCCAAGGAGGAATATTCTGCACTGGTCCAGTCCTACAGGGAGTGAACCAGGAAAGCCAAGGCTGCAACTGAACTCCAAGTAGCTTCAAGCATCAAGCACAATAAAAAGTCCTTTTTCAGATATGTGGGGAGCTGGAGGAAAAGCAAGGGCAACATTGGAGCCCTGCTGAACCAGATGGGACAACTGACAACTGACGCCCAGGAAAAAGCCAACCTATTAAATGGGTACTTTGCGTTGGTCTTTCATCAGTCCCATGGGATGTCCACTATAGGACAGGAAGGCCCGGGTGAGGGAG
Organism: Alligator mississippiensis; assembly: GCF_030867095.1. Lineage (NCBI taxonomy): Eukaryota > Metazoa > Chordata > Crocodylia > Alligatoridae > Alligator > Alligator mississippiensis. The sequence continues at coordinate 132,841,276 of NC_081827.1, read as the reverse complement.
ATCCCCTGCCCTCCATCAATGCTGACCTCATGAAGGAACACCTTCAGAGGCTGGATACCTTCAAGTTAGCCATACTTGACAATCTACACCCCAGGGTACCCAAGGAGCTAGTGAGCATCATAGCCTAGCCTCTGGCATGGATCTTTGAAAACTCTTGGCGCTCTGGTGTAGTGCCCAAAGACTGGAAGAAGGTCAATGTGGTGCCTATCTTCAAAAAAGGGAGGAAAGTGGATCCAGCAAACTATAGGCCCATCAGCCTGACTTCTATTCTGGGAAAGTTCTTATAAAAGTTTATTAACGAGGCCATCCTAAATGGACTGGCCGATGCCAACATCCTGAGGGATAGCCAGCACGGGTTTGTTGCAGGTAGGTCTTGCTTGACCAATCTCATTTCCTTTTATGACCAGGTGACCTATCACCTGGACAAGGGAGAAGAGATTGATTTCATATATCTTGACTTCAAAAGAGCCTTCCATCTGGTATCCCATGATCAACTCTTGGCAAAACTGGCCAATTGTGGCCTTGGGTCTACCACAATCCAGTGGCTGGGGAATTGGCTCTGTAGTCAGACCCAGAGGGTAGTAATTGATGGAAGTCAATCATCATGGTGTCCTGTGACCAGTGGGGTCCCCCAAGACTCTGTCCTTGGACCCATATTGTTCAACATCTTCATTAATGATGTGCACATTGGAGTTAGAAGCAGACTGGCCAAGTTCACTGATGACACCAAACTTTGGGGGAAAGCATCCACACCTGAAGACAGGAGGGCAATCCAGGCTGACCTGGACAGGTGCAGCAAATGGGCGGACGAGAACTTGATGGTGTTTAACACTGAAAAATGCAAGGTTCTCCACCTTGGGAGGAAAAACTGCAGCATCCTTATAGGCTCAGCAGTGCTATGCTGGCTAGCACTATGGAAGAAAGAGACTTGCGGGTTATCATTGACCACAAGATGAACATGAGCCTTCAATGCGATGCTGCAGCTAGTAAAGTGACCAAAACGCTGGCTTGCATGTATAGATGCTTCTCAAGTGAATCCCATGACATCATTCTCCCATTGTACTTGGCCTTGGTGAGGCTGCAGCTGCAGTACTGCATCCGGTTTTGGGTTCCACAATTCAAAAAGGATGTGGAGAAGTTTGAGAGAGTCCAGAGAAGAGCCATGCGCATGATCAGAGGTCAGGAAAACAGACCTTATGATGACAGGTTGAGCGCCATGGGGCTCTTTAGCCTGGAAAAGCTCAGGCTCAGGGGTGATCTGATGGCCACCTATAAGTTTATCAGGGGTGACCACCAGTATCTGGGGGAACTTTTGTTCACCAGAGTGCCCCAAGGGATGATGAGGTCGAACGGTTATAAAACTACTGCAAGACCGTTTCAGGCTGGACATAAGGAAGCATTTCTTTACTGTCCAAGCCCCCAAGGTCTGGAACAGCCTGCCATTGGAGGTGGTCCAAACACCTACATTGAACACCTTCAAGAGTAAATTGGATCTTGCTGGGATCCTATGACCCCAGCTGACTTCCTGCCCTTCAGGTGGGGGGCTGGACTCGATCTTCCGAGGTCCCTTCCAGCCCTAAAAAAAAAAAAAAGATGTAGCTGAAGGTGCTTCCAAGTGGAGCACCTTCATTACCTTATGTTTGTCTGTGTTCATGAGCAGGGCTGGGCTAATGCAGCCCCACCCTTTCCCCAGTGCTGTCTGCAGGATGGGAGGGAGAGAAAGCAGGGGAGGGAGCTCTGTTCTTGAGTTTGTCTGTGCCAGAGGGAGGGGCAAATGGATTGGAGCCTCCTACCATGGGGGAGTAGGCAGCACTAGAGCTGGGGTGGCTCTCCCCCAACCAAACAGTGAATGTCTGTTGAGTTGGGGCAGGGGTGGGGGAGAGAAGGTTATTGTAACTCTTGGCACTGTCTATGAAGCACCATGAGTTACATCAGGGAGCTGCATGCATGTCAGTGCCCTCAGACAGGTCCTGGGTTTTGTTTAAAGATAGATACATGTAGCAGCCTTCAGATACAGATCCTAAATCTTTGTCCTTCAAAGAGAATGAAAACAGATGTTCTGCTTCAAATGTATCTTTGAGAGAAGTTTTGAAACTGGAGTTCCAATTTACATGTGAAGAGGCAAGGTTGGATTCTGGTTGTTTTAGTTCCAACAAGTTTTCTAAAACTGAAAGATTATTTTAACCTGAGGCTAGGAATCTCATGAGAACATCCATCCACCCATCTGTCTGTGCATTTCCATCTTTCTATATATGAGGAAAGGAGAGAGACTTCTTTTTTTTTTTTTTAACTTTTAAAACTTTATTATGAAAATGTTAAAAACCAAAAGGTGCAAGTACAAAAACTATGTGTCCCCTCTGAAGAAGCCAAGCTTGAAACACTTGTAACAAAACTCCTGTGTTACTATAGATTTAAACCCTGTCCCTCTCCTCCATGCCCTTCATCAGGTTGTACCTTGGAACTGGCTGCCCACCTTCCACATTGCACAGAGCCACCTCAGTGGCCCAGCATGACAAACTCGCCCACATTTTGTTGCAAGGTGAAGTGTCCAGACTCAAATGAGACTCATGCCTGGATCAAAAAACAAAAGAGTTGGAAGGTGTCATTGGAGCTGCCCCTGGGGTCAACATCTTGGTCTGGCCCAGCAGGAAATGACAGAGAGAGTTAATTTGTTGGATGAGGGCTTTCAGTGGGATTTATATTATTAATCTATTTATACATGTATTTTTGTATCCCTGTATTTCCCCACTGGAGTTCTTTTCTTAAAACATTTACAAGTTATCTTGCCTGGTTGAGGCCAACACAAAAACTTAAGAGTTTGAATAAATCATTTGAAGGATTGAAGAGCATTGATATATTAGAAATGTATTGAAAAAGACTCTAAAAGAAAAAAAAAATACTTTTCAGTAGCTGCAAAAACAGTAGTTCCGTTTTTCCTCTCAAGCCTCCCAGTAAAAATCCTGCTCTTCAATGATGTTTCACATGAAATTTCAATGCAAGCAATTACTGAAAATTCAGCCTTATAACACTATGAAACTAGTAACCTAGTTTCAGTTTAACTATGGAACATGTGATGTCAATCTGTCACGAGCCTCAACTTTTTAACCACTATTATCTCTTGCTGTAAAGTATTTCTGGAATATCTGATTAGACTCTGAATTTCATTTGACCATGTCATTGCAGCACTGGATAAAGATAAAGAATACACGACCAAAGTACTGCATATATCTTAATTTTGTTTCAAGAGTGTCATAGAATTCCAAAAAAGAACAGATAGTATCTTAAAGTTTAAGAGTAACAGCCCTTTTAATTATAGCTGGACTTAGCTTCTGATTAGTCTGTGACCTGTCATGCATTAAAAAAAGCTTTAGCTACTGCTGAGATACTTCACAACTCATTTTAATTGGAAACTGCCATATCTTAGAAAATACCTGTCAGTCTTGTGGACTAGATTTTTAATTTTACATTTCCAAGTTGACACAAAAACTAGAAAGGTATACATCTACACTTAGAGAAGAACAAAGAAATACACAAACCCTTCCTTCTTTTTCATGTCCTTGTGGCAAGCTATTTAGCAGCTTTCACAGCTGTCTTGGAATCTGTCAGGGCTGCACTGTGAGCGCTTCTGCTATGGCCTTGAACATGCAACCTCTGGGCTATTAACTGTGCACCTTAGTGCCCACACTATTCCAGCCTCCAAATGAACAAAAATAAAATGGGCTGCTTAGGCTCCAGTACTGTGAAAAAGCCTAGAGCATCTGCCTAAAAGCCTAGAGCATCAATTGGCAACCTTTTCAGATTGAGATCCAGGTAGATGGGCAGAGGCTAGGATCCAGCCACCACTTCTGCTGCTCCTGTGTTTTTCTACAGTGGCATGGGGAGAACTCCCACAGCTGCTGCTGCTTCTCACCGTAGTGGCACAGGGACAGCAAACACCACCATGCCCTGTTCCCCACACTGCTGAATGCTATTGAAACTCCATGTCTGTGGGCCATATCAAATGGCTTTGTGGACCATAGCCAGCCTGCAGAGCCTAGGTTGCTGATCCCTGACCTAGAGAGGAAAAATTGAGGTGTAGAGTAACCAGGGGTGGGAGAGAAGTTCACCTGCCCCAAATGACAAATTAGGAGGGGCACCAAAATCACCCCTACCTCCATGGAGAGTGTGCCTCATCAACAAGAGTAGCCCCAGGTTTTACCCATGCTAGGAACAACAGAAGAGTCACCTGCTGCTGCCGAGGGGTAACTGCCAGGGTGTGCAGAGCACCTGGCAGCAGCAGTTTCAGAGTTCCTGGCATGGGTAACACTGTCCCACTCCCCCCCCCCCCGCAAGAATCAAATGTGTTCTGTTTCCTTGATCCCCTGCCTTATCTCCCCGCTCCCCCCCACTCCCCAGTCTCCTGCAGGGTTTGTCCAGGGTGTCAACCCTGGTAAGTGGTGACTTAATAAACATCAAGAGTTGTCATACAGGGGGTAGTGATCAAGTATTATGTGCATCCATAATAGAGGGGATAGGAAAAGTAGTCATGAACTTAATTCCAACAAAGTAAAATTAGATTAGATATTAGGAAGAACTTTCTAACTATGACGGTCGTTAAGCACTGGAATAGACTATTTAAAGAAAATTTCCTACCTTTTAGCTCAATATCCTAATGGTTAAGACATTTGCCTAGGGAGTAAGAGATGCAGGTTTTATCCCTCCCTTGCTTTGGAGGATGGGGAGAGGGTTAAACAACAAAGTGCTGTAACCACTAAGCTATGAGTTAGGCCTTGCTCAGATCCATTTCCATTCCTCCTGTTGAAGTTGGCCCACTGAACAGCTTAGAGAAGGAGGTACATGGGGCCAGAAGGCAGAGCAGAAGCTGGAGAGCATGTTTCAGGACTGCTACGCTGGCAGGGAAAAGACTCTAGATCCTAGCCTGGACCCTTCATTCCATGGGACATAAACTTTCCCAGTGCCTTTTATCCATTTTTCCCAGTGTATAGTAAATGCAAGGTTCAGTGGGCTAGCTTTAGGAGGAGGATTGGAGGGGGCCTAGTTAATGCCTGAGAAACAAGGGGTGCTAATTTAAATCCCTTCAGGTAATGGGACCTAGAACCCTGCTCCCTGTACAAGGGCCCTAACCACTAGGAAATTGGGCTAAATGTAGGAGAGAGGTCTTCCTCTTCCACATCTCTCTTCTAGCAGGTAGGTGTGATAGAAACTGTGCCTAAGTGTCAAAATCTGCAACTCGCTATATAATTTAGGCATTTAAAGAGAAATAACTAAAAGTATTTGTCTCTGATCCTAGCTCTAGCCCCTTCTACAAGAATTGGCTATAGACCCACAAAGCAATATCCACGATATCTGCAGAGATGATAGGAATCAGAGTTTCAGGGCCAACTATTTTCTGCTTTTCATCCATTGGAAAAGATGGATGAAAGGATGGGGATTAGGGGTGTGCAAAACAGGCTGTATTCAATTCAGATTTGGATCATAGCCCGAATTGGGGGATGGTGATTTGGTTCATTGATTCAGATCACTGTCCTTACTGATTCAGCTGAATCCAAATCTGAAGATTCGATGCTCATTGGAAGAATCAGTGATTTGGCCATAGACACAGCTTTAAATGTTTGGGTGGGGATTTTTTTTTTTTTTTTTTTTTTACATACTTCAAGGTAAGATAGTAGGGTGGATGGAGTGTTCCACAGGAGCTCAGGAGGCCTGCCCACATGCCCCCTCCCCCCCCCCGGCTTGGTGATTGTCCATGGGGGTACCCAGGAAGCATCAGTTGCTGAGCTGGAGGGTAGTGGTGGGGGTCAACCCGTGCGCTCCAGGGTGGACCTGGAAATGGACTGGAAGAGCTTCTGGTCCACTTCCGGGTCCACTGCTGAGCATGCTGGGGACCCCTCCCACCCCCATGCTCCTGTGGGATGCTCCATCCACTCCAGCATCTCAGCATTCATGAGCTGCCTGGTACCTTGAGGGGTGTAGAAAAAAATATTTAAAGCTGTGTCTATGTCCAAATTATTGAATCTCTCTGAATTGATTCGGAGAAATTAAAGGATCTCCCAATTCAATTTGGATTTGGAGATTCAGCCACCAAATCATACTGAATCTCAGCCAAATTGAATCAGCAACCAAAGCTTTGCACAGCCCTAATGGGGATGATGCAGGTCTTGTACAGGGTTTTCTGCCATTTAGGTTCTTCTTCAGCTTTCTTCACTTGTGTTCTTAGAAATGACAAAGCAAGCTTTTCTTTCACCTGTTAATTCCCTGTTACCTTTAACAGAGTGTGCATCCTAAGGCTACAGTTTGAAGACTCCCTTATTCCTTGGAGGATTATGTAACTCACCAAAACCACCCTGCCATGCCTGCTGCCTCATTGAATCCAGTCACTCTTTCTTCTTGGGAGAGCTCCCTGAGCATGCAAGTGTTACTTTTTTATGAGCAGCCATTAAATGGGGTCTCTATACCTGGTTGTGCTTATGTACACAATTATTTGAAAAAATAATTCCATTTTTCCATTTATAAACATCATTTTCTTCTTTTTTTTCTCCCCTTCCATACCAGAGCATATTTTGCACTCAGGAACCAGCAAAGTGTTACCATTCATTCCCATCCAGGGCTTTTTCCTCAATTAATCCCATGTCCTCATCCAGTGATCTAGTCTGTAGGTAATCTCTAGGTCAAACTGACCTTGGTTGCATGGTTTTCTTTGGCATACAGTCATCTGCTTTCTGCAGTGTCTGCACCAACATAATCTTTTCAATTGTAGCCAATCCTGAGCCTTGCTTTTACATCCTACTCTTCATCCAACTGCTTCATTTGCTTTAAAAATTCCACTTTACACCTTGCCATCTTTCAAAGAACTTTTATTTCTACTGTTTCCAGTCCTCTGAGGTCTGCTTCATTTAAAGCAGGGTTTTCCAGTCCATAAAATGAAATGGTTAGTAAATTTTGATGAATTCATGCTTTGAAACCAAGTGTAATGTTCTCATCACTCCATCAATTTCTATGCAGCATTGGTAGCAAAGCACATCTCTTTTCAACTTCATATCTGATGGAACAATCAGCACTGATCAAACTTCCTATGTATACATAAGGATGTACTTAGTCTATGATTTCAACATGTATTTCAATGATATATCTATGTTCCGTTTTCCTATGTACAGCCTCTTCATCATTTTGGCATTGATTACAGGTCCAAAATAGCTATGCTAATTTCCCAGTCTAGTGAAGGGAATCATCATTAATTCAAACGTGTCTGCCAGTGTCACCTACTTAAACTAATATGCTAAAGTTTAGATTGTCTACCATCATGACCTCCAGCTCTTCTAACGCTCTTTATTCCCAGTTTAAGAAAGTGATGAAAACCAAACAGTGCTTCTGTGCACCCTTGATTTATACTGACCTGTGACTTGAACCAGTTGCTTAAGTTTCTACCTGTTCTTACAGCACTGCAAGAATCTTTATATATAGCATTCATAATTGTGCTCATCTTATCTGGAATGCCATATAATCTTGCTACTTTCCATAATGGCTCTCTTCAAACTGAATCAGATGCCTTTGTAGAGTTGATAAAAAAAAAGATCATCATTGTAACAGGTCGCCCTCCCCAGTGCCATCTTCCTGGTCTTTCACGCCCTCTGCGTGGGGTGCCCTTTGAGCCCTCTTGGAATCCTTGTGTCCCGCCCTAATCTCACCTGCCACGTCTTCATGGAAAATTATTATGTGAGTGGGAGACTGCCTATTATACTGGGTATGTTGGGGTCTCTCCTAGGATGGCTGGACCCCTTTTTTCTCTAGCTAGGCCTCCATGTCCAAACCCACCAACCAGGGTTTGACTCTGAGTCTCTAGTTTTTCCTTCCAGTGCTTGGAGGCTCGTGGCCCCCCTTCTGGAGCACGGCACTCCCAGGCCCGGAGGCATGGGCATCGGCTCCACAGCAAGGGAGCTGCAAGTTCAAAACCAGGGCGTGACACCACCAGTCCAAACAAAAACAGAAATATACCCACACCCCCAGGTACACCAGACCTCTCCGGCCCTTTACCATCATCCCTAGAATACCGGGGTTTGTGTCGCCCCAAACTGTGCCCTTACTGGCACTCGGGCTCTCTGTAGCCCTGTCTTACTCTGCACCTCACTGGCGCCGGGGCTGTGCCCCCCTCCAAAAAAGGTGCGCCTTCACTAGTGCTGGGGTTTATGCCCCCAAAAGCCGCACCCTCACTGGCACTGGGGTCTGTGTCCCCAAAAGCTGCACCCTCACTGGCACCGGGGCTCACACTCCAGAGTGGGTCCCCAAAAATGAGGCCTCCTCCATCCCTTAATAGCCTCACCCAAACCTCCGATTCGTAAACAGTAACAAAACACAAGCCCCTGGGCTGTAACATAAATTCAAGCTGCTTGGCTAAACCCTCATTCAAGCCTACCAGGGAATACCCTGTCCCTCAGCAGTGTCAGAAGCTGCTCCTGCAGTCAGGTCAGGTCAGGTCAGGTCAGGTCAGGTCAGGTCAGGTCAGGTCAGGTCAGGTCAGGTCAGGTCAGGTCAGGCCTCCCTGGGAGAGCTCCTTCCCCCCTTGGCTGCTGGCAGGGAACTCCCTGCCTGGCCTCAGGCCTGGGGATTAAATGTGAGCCAGGCCCTGCCCCTTCTGGTCAGCTGACCGCTGGCAGGTGTGGGTCACTAGCCCACTCTGGTTGCCCCTAGCAACCTGCACCTGGGTAATTATGGCTGCTTTACAGTCATATTTAACCCTATCTTTGTATTTTCTCTGTTACCTGTTGTAATATAAATATCTATGTATATGTATGCAGCTTCAACATGATCTGAAGTAACACTGTTTCTGTCCCACTGCTTCATCTAAAGCTGGCTTTAATTTGTTGGCAGTCACTTTTATCCTGTTTCTCCTCCCCCCCCCCCCCCCCCCCCCCCCCCGTACTAACAATAAGATTTATAGCTATATTATACTTTGGATTGTCACTATCTTGTCTTTCAATATTTATACTATTGTCTATTACATTGTTTGTGGTTACTTTGCTGCTTTCAGGAATGCTTTTACTTGTACTTTCCTGACAGTGTGGCCTGTTAATATCTTTCCTATAATATTGTTTTTTCATTGCTTTTCCAGCTTTTCTTTGTTTGGTTGTGTCTTCTAGTAACCTTCTCCACTGTGTTCTTCTTGTGACTATTTCGTATCCAATCTGCAGTAAATCTTTTCAGTCATTGTCAATTTAATATAATAAAAAGCCTTTAAGCATCAACCTGGAATACTTCCCTCTCAGAACTATCCTTTATCTTACCCCTTGCTGGAACTTTTCTTACCTCTGTCTGGCACTTTTGTTTATTATTTACCGGAAGTAATATGTGGCACTTCTATAAAAACTAACATTTAGTGCTGATTATTGTACCTTTTTAAACTCAGTCTGGGTTTGCTTGTTTGTTCATCTGATGAATTCCATGTAACCTATTCATATTTTGGCAGAGAACTGAGTATTCTCAGTAATCAGATAGCTATCTCCCAGCAAGTTCTTGACCTTGACATCACTCAAGAAGACAAAATAGAATTCTAGACCTTCCACCCTCCTTTATTACATACAAAAAAAAATTAATTTCCTTTTTTATAAATTTATACTTAAACAAGGTAAGACTGTGATTCAGATGAGGCAAAGACTTGTCCTTGGACCTTGCACTATTCTGTAAACTGTAACCCACTTTTTCCTGGATTCTTGAGATAATCAATTTCACAATCAAGGACTTTTCCAGAAAAAGACATGCTTCTATGCTTCAAGAATGCATTTTTGGGGACTAGTATGCTTTTGAAGATTTTAAGTCTAGCAAGTCATCTAGGTCACAAGATCATCTGGTCTGAACTCTTATGTAAGACAGGCCATAGAATTTCATCCAGTTACTTCTGTATTGCCCCAATGCTTAACTAAAGAGGGGTAATGCAGCTTTCATGACTAAAAATTCAGTGTTGTTTACAGAGAATTATGAAATAAACTGATATTGTAGAAGTAATGGAAAGCTAGTGCTGCATCTTCACAAGCTTCTTCACTTATCTGCTGGTCTTCTGCAGGCTCCTAAGTAGAGCTTCTTAACTGATACTTATAATTGGAATACTATATTTATATTTACTCAAATAGCTCATGCACCCTTTCCCCCAAAATCACTACCCCAGAACTGCGGTATGTGTCTTAAATGGGTAAGCTGGTTTTTCTTTGCTGGAATAGAAGTATGCAGACACTGTCCTCTAATGCTGCCAATATAGTTTCTGTTCATCTCTGGTCCCAACAGACCATAACTATTGGCTGAACACTGTGGCTTGTGCCTGAGGAAGCAATTGAGCTGCCTCAGAGTACTGAGCTGCTGCATCCAGTCTGTAGTATCTTAATGAGACTTCTAGTATGGAAAAGAAACTCTTGATAATTTACAGGAACTTATATAAATGTCTATAGTAACGAAGTAACAATCTTGCTACTGTCCTTGCAAGGGTCTAGCACCTAGCCTTCTTTCTGCTCTGCCACACCAGGAAGTTCTTGCTGCCTCACCCAGATTGTCTCTTGAGATGTCACATTTTTTGGACTCTGTGTTTGTAAGAGGGCTACTTTGTTACACAATAAGCCATGACTCTGGGGGAAAAAAACCTTTCTTCCTCACCCAACATTCTGCCTTCCAATCTAAGGTGTGTGTCTTACATGGGAGTGTGTGGTATTTGAGAAAATATAAAAATATGCTTGTTCAAATGTTATGTCCTGTGCAAAGGAGGAGTTCAGCCTAGATGACTTTAATGGTCCTTGCTGGTCTTAAATCTATGGATAAGTCTAAAAGGGTTCCCTGGTTTGGAAAGCACTGTCAGGTCCTTTATTTATCTTCATCAGCATATAAGCAACCAAACTTTAATAAATACTTGCCACCTTATTCTAAAACAGTTTGTTATTTCAGCTAGGTACTGGTAAAAGCAAGAAATATGTCTCATCTAGATCATATGAAAAAATAATTGTAGATTTCACTGACATCAGCTGCTGACATCTGTGTGTTACTAATAAAATGTTACACCCAAAGGCACCTTTCAATCTCCCCAAGCAGTTCTTGGATCTCCTCACCTTTACCAAAGCTCTTCCTACATGAGGGTTAGGGATCAGCCCTTTTCACACTGCTTAACATTCATTATGGAGATGGCATATCCCTCATTCAATATTGTATATAATCCCTTCTCCCACTTCAATTCTGTATTCAGCTGAAATTTGCTTCATGACCATAGTGAAAAACTCTTCTAAAAATACGTAGAAGTTATTCTCTTATCATCACTGCTGTCAGTCTTAGGAATTCATCTCCTCCCCCAGACATGACTCATTAGAGAAGGGAGGCCTTCTTCCCAAAATTGGTTTCTAGGAGATTCTGCAGCTGTGTCCCTGCTGCTGATTTCTGCCACAGAGAAAAATATAACACAAATCTTAGACTTTGTTTGCAGTCTGTAGGTGTGCACAGTTATTGAAAAAGCCTCTGTCTGATCCAATGTAAGCCTATTTGAAGTGACTCTCTTTGTCTGCAGAAATATTTCCTAATTGTGTGCCTGTTATAGAATTAGGATATAAAACTATCCTTTGTCTGTGAACTGTTGGGCAAGACTGATGAAGATGAGAAATTCAGCGATGTTAACAGAGCACAATTATATAACTAATGGATATTCTTGCAGATATTATTTTGCTCTTTCTGCTCAATATTATCATCAAAATCATCTGTGTTCAACAATTTTGTTCAGCCAAACTCCAAATAGCTCCCAGGGATTGTGCATATATAATCACCTGCTTTACAGAGCTATAAGCAAATGTAACACATCCAGTGTTGTTTTCAACACTCTCCTGGGGGTGGTGTAATTTTGTAAGACAAAAGTTAATGTTGATATTGCTTCTCTCTATGCATATCAGACATTGAGGACAGTGATTTTCTGAAACTATTTTAAGATATTAGCATTTATTTTATAACTATACCCAAGAGCTTAAATGAAAGAACCAAAAAACAACTATAAGAAATGTTATGCAGACAGGTAAATGGGATGTCAAGGACATCTCATCTGAAGAAAAGGAGTAATGTGAAAACAAAGTGTGCATGTAAATCACAAACCCATTCCAACATAATGCATCAACATCATAATTCCTAGTTTAGGAAATAGTATTATCATACTCAATTATACAAGTTGATTCAGTGCCTAACTCAGGCACTAGATCAACTTCCAACTCTAAGTGTACTGGAACAGCTAGACAAAGAATCTGCACCTGAAGAACTTACTAAGGCCATAAACTCTCTAGCAAGTGAAAAAGCATCAGGGGAGGATGGCATCCCACCTGAAGTTTCCAAGTACGGGAAGGCTAGCCTACTACCACATCATCATCAACTCCCAGTGTGTTGCTGGAAGGAAGGTCAAGTACCCTAAGACATGTGTGATGGTATCATCACTCTCTATAAGAACAAGGCTGATCAGTGTGACTGTAACGACTATAGGGGCATCTCTCTCTTCAGTGTCATCGGCAAGGCTTTTGCCAGAGTCATCCTGAAATGCTTGCAACAACTTGCTGACTGTATCTACCCAGAATCACAGTGTGGATTCAGTGTGGGGAGATCATCAGCAGACGTGATATTCTCATTATGTCAACTGCAAGAAAAATGCAGAGAACAAAATAAGCCACTGCACGTAGTATTTGTCGACCTGATGAAAGCCTTTGACACTGTCAGCAGAGCAGGTTTGTTCAAGGCCCTGGTAAAGATTGGATAACATTACTCAGCATGATACGTTCCTCCCATGAAAACATATAGGCCACAGTTCAGTTTGATGGATGTCAATTCTTCATCTCAAACCTCTCAGAGGTTTGAGATGAAGAATTATCTTCATCATTTGGACTGAAAACCTGCAATCTCTGATTGAATTCCATCAGAAATTCAACAATCTCCATCCCTCCATCCGACTATCTCTTGAATACTCCAGCACCAACATCTAGGCACAATGATCAGTACCCAGAATAATAAAATATAGACCATGTTATACAGGAAACCCACAGACCAACATACTTATCTGCACAGAACCAGAAATCACCCTAAACACATCAAAAAAGCTGTGATATACAGCCAAGCCCTCAGATACCACTGAATTTGCACTGAGGAGAACATCTTGGATTGCTACCTCACCAATCTTAAAAAGGCTTTCACCCAGCAAGGTCATTCCTCCAGAGAGACAGCTTACATGTTTGAAAGAGCTACCTGGATACCACGTGAAGGATTGCTGCAGTACAGAAGAACCCCCCCCACAAATTGCACACCACTGGTTATGACATATCACCCCTCCCTTGAACCCATACAGAAAATCCTCAAACAATTGCAACCCATAGTAGAAAGAGACCCTATTCTTAAAGAGATCTTCCCAGAGCCACTCATCCTAGCCTTCAAACAAGCATTAAACCTTGCTAACCTCATCACCAGAAGCAAAACTCCTCAGGCACAGAACACACCAAATGGATCCAAACCATGTCATGACAAGAAATGCAAAACCTGCCAACACAGCTCCACCACCCCCACAATTACTACACCCCACAACAGAGACATCAGCATTCCCAAATCTCACAGCTGCACCTCCAGAAATGTAATATATCTCATCCAATGCACCAAATTCCGTGATGGAAAATACACAGGAGAGACCAAACAACAACTGCACATCAGAATGAATGCACACCGGAAATTAACTGTGAGGGCACATTTCTTACATAAAACCACTCTCTCCAATCTCTCAGTCCTGATCCTCAAAGGAAATTTATAAAACACTTCTCAGAGACCAGCCTATGAACTCCACTTCATCAGCCTCCTGGATACTAAAAATCATGGCCTAAACATAGACATTGGATTTATGACACATTATAACCTGCCTAACATCTGAATCCCCAGGTACCTCTCCACTATTCATCGCCCTTCTCTCCCCCCCACCCAGCCTGTCTCTCACCCACTGACTCCTCAATTTACATCTTCACTGACTGCCTATTTTGTATGCATACCAGCCCAGCCTCTGGCTTCTTTACTTTTCATTCCATCCAAGAAGAGCACACATCAACTGCAGAAACTTCCTCAGCCTGACAAATGGTTTTTAAACCTGAAAGCTGGCTTAAATTTTTTTTTCCCCAACTATTTAAGTTGATATAAGATATCAATATTAAGTTGATAATAAAAGATATCAGATTCACCCAAAGAACCTTATCTGCCTGCATTCTTTGGGATCTTCTCTATGCTGCTGCACTACACATCTGTTGGCTTGGAGGAAGGCATATACCTTCACACAAGATCAGATGGAAAAGTCTACAATCTATCATGCCTAACAGGCAGACAAAAGTGAGGCACATACTTATTAGGGAGCGCCTTTTTGCTGCTGATGCTGCATTCATTGCCCATGACAAAGGCCAACTACAAATACTTGTGAATTCCCTCTCCAATGCTTGCAGGATGCTTGCCCTGACCATCAGCATCAAGAAAACTGTGGTGCAAGGACAGGGAGTTCGCCAGTCATCATCTATCAACCTTGACAACACACCTCTTGATGCAATGAACAAGTTCTTCTACCTTGGATTCACAGGGAATGACAACCTATCACTGGATGAAGCGCTAAATGTGGAAAGGCTGCTACCACTTTCAGTAAGATCTCAAAACAAGTCTGGAACACTACAAAACTTGCAATCAAAACTAAGCTGCTTGTGTGCAAAGCCTGCATCAACAGTCTTCTTATGTACAGCAGTGAGATATAGTCAACAAATGAATATATGTCAAGAAAAGAAGCTGAACAGCTTCCACATACAATGCTTATGACACATCCTTGACATTGAGTGGCAAGACAGAATCGCCAACACAGAAATCATTGCCAAAGCCAACCTCCCAGCCATCACTGCACTGCTCAAACAGCAGTGCCCACACTAGCTGGCCATATTTGCAGGTTAGAAGATGGGTATATCCTGAAGGACATCCTGTATGGGCAAATTGCAGGTGGGGAGAGAAGAGTAGGACACCTGAAACTGCTCTTCAAAGATGTCTGCAAACAATACACGAAGGCTTTTGGAATTGACCCAAACCTTTGGGAGGCCTTAGTAGGAGAAAGGGCAAAGTGGCACTCCCTTCTCATTCATGGAGTCCAAAATCATGATGAGAAATGGTCACTCCAGTTACAACAGAAACATGACTGAAGGAAAAATCCTGTCAGTACAGCAGCCTCTAATGCCATCTACACTTTTGACCACTGTGGCAGAATCTGCAAGTCTAACATCAGCCCATTACCAGAGTATCTCATCACTTTCCATGAGAAGTTGATAAAAAACAGCCATGTCCCTAATACATTTAATTGTGTCCTTGACCCCTCTAACTCTTTCCCTAACCCCTCTAACTTTTAGAGTAACAGCTTTGCTTTGGGTAGGATTTATCTATTTACTTCCTATTTATGTATGTTTAATTTGTGAGAATTGATTAGAAGAGGAGAGGTCACGGTTCTTAATGTGGAAAGGCTTATTTGAAAGGGGCCCTTGAAGGGTCAGGTATGAAGCTTCCTGATTTCAAGAAATATGTTAGTTGATTATAACTATTTGCCAAACAATTTATGAAAAAAGTCAACCTATATGAAGCAATAGTTTGTTTGCAAACTGTTCATTTTGCATGGACTGCTCAAAAGTGCTTAATATTATCCTACATCTGCTCCCAATAACAGCTACAGAACTCTCAGCTTTCCCATGTAGACTAACACTTAGGGCTATCTTTTTTATTGCTGTCAATTTATTTTTTCTTCTTGGGAAATTTTTGGTCTTTTGATAGTCTTTCTGTTCCTTGAAAGCATGCCGAAGCTTGTTCAGCAGGACAGGAATAAATAGTTCACTTTTGCTATGAATTTACAAACGTGCTATACTTTTTTTAAAGCATTCCTGAAGCATTCAGGATTCACAAACAGTTTCAGAAATAGACAATGACAATCTAAATACAGGTGAAAAAGTAGTAATGTGACTACATAATAACAAGTGAATGGAGCTTGCTGCTATCAGTCAAAAATATATTTATGAACAATTTTTTTATCTTATTCAAACCATTGCATGTCTTCACTGAAGTTAGAGAGAGCGAGAGAGAGAGAATTCTCTTTTGTCACTTAACCAATTCACTTTCTGGCTCTAGAAAAAATTCCAGCTTTTGTATAATGATATCTTGGATTCAAGTCAGAAGTACGTGTGATTTCCATTTTCATTTCTGGACCCCATCCCCTCCCCGCCAATTTAATCATTTTGGTTCCTAATATCATTTTATTTGATCAAGATTTATCTTTATTGTTAGACCTCGACTCCATGTGACACCCAGTGACTAGGGTGACAACAGATCAATGCCATCATGCATCACCTGCACACATTACTCGTCAACAGCTTTATTCAAAATGTAGCCAGCTTTGGGCCAGCTCCAACAAACCGGGGAGCTGCCATGAACATTAGTTCTTTCTATATTTATACACCTTGGTTTATGCTCATTAACATTTACCCAACCTTTGTCCCTCCTTTGTTCTACCTTTAGTCCTTCCCATCTTAAGCTCCACCTCTTTTAACTGTTTGCTTCATTAGCATGGAATTGCCTATGCATTTCACTTATTTACATGTTTTTTTTGCTATGAGTGCATGCCTAAGACCCTGACCGCAGCTTCTTTCAGTCACTTGTGGCTTCTTGCTGATTTCTTCACCATCTCCAAGGTCTTACTTCTGCTTTATCTCCTAATGATAACTGGTAGGATGCATCCTCTTCTTCTTACACAATGAGCTATATATCTTACAACACTACTATATTGTTAGGAAAATGCTTGCCTAAGCATCTAGCAAGGTTACTTTTAACATACCATTCTGCCTTGCGGTTAGCAGCTTTGCTAGGCCACAGGTTATAGCCTTTTATTCAGCTGCAAATCCAGTGTTCCCCAAGAGCCAAGTACTGTCACCCTAACATTTATTACCAGTATTTTGGACCAAATTCTGCTTTCAGATATGCCCACAGAACTCCCATTAACCTCATTGAGAATTATATGCAAGTATCTGCAGATAAAACACTTTTTTTTTTCAAAGAATATTCACTGACATGATTCTTTTGGCAGCTGAGCAAATATTTCTCCTCTATCCAGAACAACAGCAGAATTGTCCTAGGCTTTGAAATTCATTTTAACAATGGAAGCCTATTTCCTTTTGTGTTTCTTCTTTGAAATACAACTAAATATGTGATATTCCAAGCAGCTAAATCAGTTTTCCCTGCCAGGTGTTAAGGTATGTTGTTCTGAGATAACAAGTATCATTGCATCTATCCATTTCCTAGTTTTCCTATTGGGTGAATAATAATTACATATCCTAACTACAGATGTGCTAAAAATTACATTAAATAATGGGCTCTAACATTAGCTTAATGGGTCAGAGTTTTGTGTTGTTTACCAGTGTAAATCCTAGATGGAAAAATGTGTATATGGAGGGGGTTTGTTGCTTCATTTGCAAATGACTTAAGGGTATGGTTTCAGCAGGGACTTTTATGCTTCCCTAATCCTATGCCCCATGAACAGCTCTGCTTCCAAGAGGTAGCTTTTCTGGGTCTGATACTGTGAAGTAATGAAAGCACTTAATTGCTTTTTAATTGGGCCCCTGATTCAGGGTTCCTTGAAAACTAAAGCCAAAACAATTTGCAGACCTTGAGAGACCAAGAAAGCAGTAAAAAACATAGCTATTTCTATCTTGGTTTGTTTCTTCTTTCTAGGATTTGTTCTGAAATAGTACATGGCAATAACCTGAATAGATAAGACTTCATAGAACTCAAGAATACTTGCACAGAAAGAGAAGAAAAAGTCAAAATATTCTTGCTGGTGTCTTAAAAAAAGCCTTTTTTGGGTCATTAAAAGCAAGCTAGTTTGAAATTCTCTGCATACACATATAAATATTTATCTATTTATCTCCATGATGTCTGGCTTTTTTAGGACCCCTGGAAATGTGGATCCAAAAGCCCTTTCATCCACATCCCCAGTTCATCTCTTGCTTTTTTCAGTTGTTAGAACATAGTTCCACATGACCCACCTAGAAGTTTGAGCCACTAGTCTTACATTACGATCAAGAAAGCTTAAAAAATATTTCTCAAATAAAATGGAAACAGCAAAGAATTAACAGTTATCTTTTGTATTGAAGAGGAGTGTCTGCTCACTTTAAACATCACCCAGCATTGACGGGAGAGGCAGCATTGAATGTGTGGTGTCAGTGTTAAAGGTATATGTCAGAAGAGAGTCAGGGCCTGAGGGTTTGTCTTGTATATTTGCCCATAACTAGAATTCTGATTGTATGGAAAAATGTTTCCCCAAAAAGAAAGGGAGGGGGGAAGGGGTACCCTAAAAACACTGAGTTCAGTGAAGATTGCTATTTATACATTTATTTATCTACAAGTTATAATTCTCTTGTTTTGTGGATTCCAACCCAGTTCCGTAAAACAGTTTCTCTGGAGATGCATCACTTGGGGAGGCTATTAATATTGCAAAGATAGTGAGTTCTGCTAGACACCTCATTTACATGGCAACTTGCTAAGAATACAATTCCTGCAAATATGTGACATCCTTAACCTAAACCTGACTAGCTCTCAGAAAGATGTATAGTAATTTCCTGTCGTAGAAAAACATCAAAGAAATCTATTCTAGTCTGAAGCTTGCAACCTAATGTCACCTTTTCCACATATACTAGGGCAAACTCATCAATGCCAGCTTTTTAGAGGCTTTTTATCCATAGAGCCAAATGATCACAAAATAGGTATTACTAAAACAATTCCCTGCATACAAACATCAAACAAGTAAGATATGCTACCTAAGAATATAATTTTAGCAAGAAGCTATGGTTGCAGAAATAAGAGAACAGTTGTATTTTCATTTGTCATACAAGGTTATATCACTACTAATTAAAGATTATGTTTCTGCAGCTATGTGGGAGTTTTCCAGGAACATTCTACAATACACTAAAACAAGTTAAATTTTGATTTTAATTATTTTGATGTAAACAGGAACTAACTTGATGCTGGTATAACCAATAAGAAATGTTGGTCCTTTATGCATTGTTCTGTGACCACTGAGGATAATGCAAGCTTTGCTATGAATTTCAGTTAGTGCAGAATTGGATGGATATTACTATTTCTATCCATATATGGCAGCGAAAAGTGCTTACATTAAAAGAAGGCAAAGATTGGGGATAGAAGTGAACTCAAAATTATAAAATAGTAAAATTAGTTTTCCCTAGTTGATCTTTTATGTCTTTGCACAAACATGTTGTGATATCATGTTTAAATGTACAGTCACATTTGCTTTTCCCCTGCCCCACAAGGTCCCTGAATCATTTAGCATGTGGGATGGGAGTTGCCCATTGAACAAGCAGCTTTTCAATATTATTTCAACCTCATTTAATATATGGTTCTATGCATTATATATTGTACTCCATTAGAACTTTACATTAAATATAAAATAATTTCCTGGTGGGCTTTTCTGCACTACTGTCACCGTATGTAGTTTAGCACTATACAAACAAGACTGACTTTATAATGCTTTGAAATAGTCTAATGATACCCATTTTATACACAGAGAAATGACACACACAATTTTAAGGCTAAAATTAGCAATGGCGTCAGCTAAGTTTGGATGCCGAATTCGAGGAACCCTTTTCTTCTGATTATTTAGCATAAAGCATTTTATGTAACTGGAGTACATTTCTCATGTACTCAGTTGCAGATATGAGTTCTCAGCTCTTCTGTAAATTGGATCCCTAGATTCTCAAGTTGGATACAGATAATGAAAACATCCCAGTAGCTTATTTAATTTGCCTAGAATCCCTGAGGTACTCTACAGAAGAGGCGCTGATAGAATCTGCTTCTCCAGGGCTGCAATGAACTGTGTTAGCCATAAGATTTCCTTTTTTCTTCCTCCTGTTTCCTGTCATGTTCACCCATGGACAGATCTAGAATTTTGAAAAGGGAAGGGAGTGCACATGATGAGATGCATCATCACCTATATAAAGAAACACACATTTTTACCCAGTTAAAAAAACAAAACAACCAAACAATACGTTTTACTAAAATGCTAGGGGCATAGGGCTATATTATTCAGTTTAAGATTGAAGCAAAAAACAAATATAACTTCATTGGAATGAATTAAAAACAATCTGTAGGGCTGTTAAATTGGAGCTTCACTACCAGGAGCTGCTAACAGACAGCAGAACTGCAGAGGAAAGGGTGAAACATCAAAACTATTAAAAAGGGGAGAGGGTCTTTAACGCCTATGGAATGAAGTTTAGAAGGGATCTGGCACATTATAATGAGCCATGAAGTCGTTTGACTCCCTCAGCAGTCTGTGGCTAGAAATGCTGCTGCCACTGCCAGGGAGTTGGTTTTAAATTTTGGGTGGGGCAGGCATCAAAGTGTGAGAAAGTATGCAAATGCATCAGTGCCCCTCAGATCCAGCCCTGTGTTTACCATACACCTTCCTACTTTGGCAAATGAAGAAAGTGCTCTGCTGGCAACCACATTTAATGTATAACTTTGGTTGTGTCCTACTTAGTTCTTGTAGTCCTGATCTAGAGCTTGCTCATTTATGCTCAATCTTTCTGTAAGGATAGTACAGTTCAGAAGGAGCTCTTCGCGTTCCACAGCCCCTCCCCAACCAACTATTACCCTATCCTCATCCTTCATCTGTTCCTCTTAGATGGTGCAGGGGCAGGATGGCAGGATGTATAGAGGTAGGAGCATATTCAGTGCACATGGAATCATCAGATAATGTAGCAACCAAGCTCTAAGCTGGACTCCCTTGATCAGACTATGATAATGCACTCCAATCTGTGTTCTATATCAATGGAGTTCCATGGTCATGGGATGTTGTCTACCTGCAAAGTCCAACTAACAGATAAAAACAGAGGCGTGTACTGCTCCTCTGTTGCAGTGTAGCAGCTTACACAAACACTTTTCAATGTAGAGCCAAGTCAAAAGGAAAAATTTAAATTTCGGACAGTATAACAATCAATCTTAATATAAGCCAGTCCAAATGCTAAAAAATTGTAAATAAAGAACTTTGCGTTTTGTGAAAGCCAAATATATATTAAATTCTTTTCCAGATTTCTATTAAAAACAAGTGATGAAATTCTGAAATTTCCCAGGGCCTGGATATTGCAGTTTTTAACTGACTGTGATATTGGGGCTGATGTTCATCTTCCATTGAGAACAGCAGGAAGAGTCCACAAAAAAGGGTTACAACAAACAACTTAATGCTGCTTTGTTCCTTTTTTTGTTATAATGAGTCTTGATGCTTAATTTACTGTTATATAGTAAAATTGTGATTAACATTCACATCACATATGAAGTGGGCATTACTTCTAAATATATATCTTTGGAAATGAAGGAGGGTATTGCAGATAAATGTTTTGGGACTTTTATCAGATTTTCTCTAACGGCTACTCTTGATCAAAATGAAGCATTGAGAAGTTCTGAAACTTTGTATAATTATGGTAGCAACAAATTGCCACAACAATGAGTTATGGGCCAGCCCTAAAAATGACTAGCAACTAATTTTCTCCTCTTTCTGCAACTCTTAGGCCCTCTTTACACTTGCATGTAAAGGTGCAATTGTATTTAGTTTGTGACCCACACAATTGAGCCTCCTACCATGTCATGCATACACCGCCAGAGGCATGATCGTTGGATTATGCATTAGATACAATCACACTTTATTGCCAGTGGTAGGAGGAGCCCAGTCCTGGCTGAGGGGACTCCAAACTGCAGGGGTCATACCCAGCTGGGACCAAGAACTCTATGCCTGATGCCCAGGGCTTCAGGCTGGGCACAGTGCGCTCCTGCAGGAACTGACAGGGCTCCCAGCCACAGGGGAGACCCTGCTACACATGCAAATTAAAGCTCAATAGTAACCAGCTATAAAGTTAGTATACTTTTTTGAGGTCTAACTTTATAACTTCATCATTGTGTATATTCCAAAACACAAAGGTTCTCTAAAGTCTAACTTTATAACTGGTTGGAGCTTTTTATTGCATGATAAGTATTTTGCACATATAGCTGGTCTCAATGTAACTGTGCAATTAATTGCTTGATACATGCAATGTGTAGAGGGGTCTTTATTTCCTCCCCTCCCCAGATTTTTTGGAGTGTTTAAATCCACAAAATGAAGATCTTGTACTGTAAAATCACATGAAGGGCAAAGTACTAGATTTTCACAGGTATTTAGGATAGACAGGTATCTAAAGAGATTTATGAAAGTGCCTAAATTTATTTCAATTGGAGTTAGGCATCTAATCTGGATTTAGATTAGATGCCTAACTGTTTGGGCACCTCGGAAATTTTCACTTGGCATCTGAATCTTTCATCATCTAAAGATCTGTGAAAACCTATACTTACATACTCGCCTTTTAAAATGGTCCATTATCAGAAGGAACGGCATCTACTCACTGCCCCACAGATGGATAAAATCCTAAACCCCTAAGCCTTAACGGGCTTAACTAACCAAGAAGTGGAGTCACCTTCATGGAGTATTCTCCTTGATGGCCTGGTTAGTTGACTGGGAGAAAGCCATCAGAGGCAGAAGGAGAAATTCACACGTAAGCCCTGTATAATAATATGGTATATAGAGCTAAACACAAAAAGGAAGTGCAAGCTTTCAGGAAACCAAGCTTCCTGAAAGAGTGGGGATCTCGACTAGGACCGATGGTCTCAGTTTGTCTTGCTGACATTAAGTCAAAGTCATATTCTTTCAGAAAGCGTGAAATTTGATTAAGTATGGGCTGCTTATGTAGCTTAAAAGCAAAGTCTGTCTAATGCAGCTTTCAGCAAAATTTGTGCAACACTAAAGCTGAATATCAGCTGTTTTAAATATATATTTTTTATCTATAATGACTTGTTCCATCCATTAAATTAAAAAAAAAAAATCTTTTAAGAAATCTTTTGCAAAGTCCGACCCTCGCATCCTTCCAAACAGGGAAACAGGTCAGGGTGATACCTTAGAGACTCTCTGGTTCAGACAGGAAAAAAGATGGTGCTTGAAACTCACTTGGTTTCAGAGGATTTAAAAAGTGATTATTATTTGAGGTGACAGGCTCATCTGAGAGTGGGGTAAATTGCATTCTTTCACCCCCAAATAAATCAGGTTAAGAAGTGTATCTGAGAGTATACCTACAGTTACCATATATCCAGGTTTTCCTTGACATGTCCTCTTTTTAGATCCTCTGATCTCAGTCTGGGTAGTCTTTTAAAATACGATCAAATGCCTTGGATTTTGCTCTGTTCCTGGCTTGCCCCTGAAAGGGGCTGGTTGTGTGTCTGCGTGTGTCTGAGTGGTGGGAGGGTTGGGGCTGGGACTGGGACTGCAGCAGTGAAGGGGAGGTGCATGCCCCAGATGCACACCACTCCAGCGGGAGAGGGGGAAGGAGGCAGGGAGGGAGCAGCAGGGAGCTGCATGGCTGGCCCGGTGTCACTGGAGCCAGTGCCTGTCCCCACAGGGATAGGGCTAGGTGGAGCAGAGTGCTGTGGGTCAGGAGTGAGGGTCAATGGCAGAGCTGGGTGGGCTGTGACTTCTGAGTGAGGGGTACTGGGGGGCAGGCCAGGGGGTGTGTGGCTTGGGAGTGAGAGGCAATAGAATGGGCAGGGGCAGGGCACTGCCATATCACTGCCCCCTGCCCCTCCCAAGTCATATACCCTCCTCCCCCTGCACAACAGCTGTTCTCTTTCTTGATGCTGGAAATATAGTAACCCTACCTCTTTCTGCAATACACAATTAAAAATGGGACCACTCTGAGAATGGAGCTTTTAATTTAGAGCTACAATTTTGGTTCATAAAAAATAAAATCAGCCCACAGGTCTAAGACTATTCTGACTACTAAGACACATACTAAGTTAGTGGCAAGAGTCAGGATTAGAATCCATGTCTTTTAACTCTCACCCTAAGGTCCTGTTCAGTAACTACCCAATAGTATGTCTTGCAAGTACACAAGTCCCTAATGATTTCTGTTTCAGATAAGGTTCAAAACCTAAAGCAATAAAGGAATAGTTTATAGTACTGCAAAAACATCAGCATTTTTTCTTTACATTGTAAACTTGAAAGGCATGAAAAATGTATTTGATTAAAGTTCTAACAGATGATGTTAAACAGTTGGTGGTAATAGTGATTTAAAAGAAGTAGGCTAGAGACCTGCTCATAATGTAGTCAAGGGAATTCAACTCATTTACTTCAGTGAACTCAGAAATGGGATTTTATATCAGTAGCATCACTAGGGCAGGGCAAGCAGGGCACCAATTTTTGGTGCTGATTTAAGAGGGGACACGAGCAGGATCCTGCAGTGCTGAGTAACCTTGCTCTGCTGTACATGTCAACTTCTGTGTCCAGGATACCAACACTGCTTGTTACTCCCCTGTCTCAACTAGCTTTTGAAATTTGTGGCTGAGATTTTTGTCAACTCAGTTTCTGAGATCCTAACTTGAAATGCTTTGAAGGAGTATGGTTTTCAGTGAGTAGTGACTCATTTCTTTCTGAGGAAAAAAAAATACCTTGCCTTGTTATCCCCCAAGTTAAGCATACAAAATCATTAGTCAGTAACTCTTGAAAATCTCAGGCAATGTTTGCCATGTGCAGGGCAATTTTCTCATTGAACTGAGGAAAAGTTTAGCTTAAACTGAGAAAAATTAAGCAAAGATTTCAGAACCTAGCACACTGAAATAGTGGGAGAAGTGCTATAATGTTGGTAAAGAAGTGCCTTGTGCAAACTTTCTCGTGATTTTCCTCAAAGTTTATTTCTTCCTGAGGGAAGTTGTAGTGCATTTTATGTGTTTTTTAAAAAAAAAAGCTAAAATACTAAGCTGAATATCTTTTTTTCTTGGTAGAAATATCAGTGGGGAAACGAAATTAAGAGGTTATCTGCAATATTTTCATATAAACAAAAACACTGTACGACATTTAGCTGAACAAAATAAAGGGAATGTTTTCTTTTATATTTTTTTTCCAAGTGATGGTCTATTGCACAGGCAGGAAAGATAGGATTATACACCGTTTCCCTCTGTGGTTAGGGTTAGCAGCCTGTCACTTCTACTGCTTAAATCTTTAAAAATACCACTATAGTAGGAAACCAACTACTGATTGAAAATGTGCTTCTTATAAGTTCAATCCAATGGATATGCTCAGATGTAAATACATGAGATTCTTCTTTTGCTAAAGTTAGGGAAGATAAGCCTGCATTGAAGAATATAAATATATAGCCAGATTTTGTGCATAGCTTTATGTATGCACAAAAATCCCATATATGTGCAAATCAATGTGCACAGAAAATTGTGCAAGTATAAAAAGAAAGCTTAAAGAAACTTTGTTTCTTTATATCTAATTATACAAATGTATCAAGGTTTAGCCACAAAATTTAGATCAGGGTTTAGTGCAAGGATTGGCAAAGGCATTTTACTTGGCATGTGTACCTTGCGGCGGAAGCGGGAAAGGGACTATGGACCCCTCAAACTCCCCCATCGTCTGTTAAAATGCATGCGTGCACTCACTGCCAGCAACAGAGATATGCAGAGCCCCGGGCTGGCTTGTTGCTGATGGTAGGTGCATGCGCGAATCCAGGTGGACAGTGGGGCGTCCATGAAGGGCCTGATCCTTGTTGTGGCAATGCAGCCTGGCCCTTTGCCTGCTGTCTGCCCTGAGGTGCACATTCACCCACTGCCAGCAATGATCTGGGCTGAGCATCTACAGACCTGGGTGCAGTGGCTTACAATCTGCCACAGCTGGCTCACACTCTGGGCAGGCCCCTGCCACCTGCCATGGAGCCCAGGCTGTTGCAGCAGGTGGTGGAGAGGCTTCAAGCTGTTGTATCAAGGTCTACAGAGCCCCAGACTAGCTCGTTGCTGGCAGTGGGTGCGCATGCACCTCCAGATGGATGGCAGGGAAGGGGCCAAGGCTGCATTGACACAGCAAGGATCAGACCCCTCACAGTTCCCCCTTCATCTGCTCCTGGCATGCCAACATCTTATGAGTCAAGGTTGGGGTGTTTTTGGCACTCTGCCCAAAAACGTTGGCAGCTCCTGGTTTAGACTGTTTAATATCCTTGTTTGGTTCAGTTTATTACTAAGATTTTGGGCACTTTACAAAATGTTGTATATATTAATGAATATTGCGAGAATTAGGGGGCTCAGGGAAAGGACTCGCTTTCACCTTTTTAGCAGAGCAAGCAAAATCTACATATTCAGAAAAGCATCACTTCTTTTTAAAGAAAGGATTAAGTTACATTATTTCAGATTTTTTAGGAAGTCTTGTTCTTCTTCAAAAGGCACTAATTATTAATTGGTTTTCTCTGTGACTTGAATCTATCAGATTTATGCTAATTAGACTTAGTAAAACCAAAGATCTAATCAGTGAATCAGAAGCTGTCAGTATCTGTAACTGACAGCTCAGACAGCTGAATGTTAAGGTTACTGCTGTTAAAATCTACAAAAGACAATCACGAAAGAAATGAGGGAATAAATTTGCATTAAAAAAATGCCACAAAGTATATTGAGATAGTTATTGGTAGAAAGTCTATTTCAACTGTGATGAATCTTTTTTTGCATTTTATGTCCATATTAATTAGTTTTTATATAAAATTGTCATGGCAACTACTTAGTCCCCATGTCCACACACAAGATACAATAAGAAGAATGACACTAACCTGTCAAAAATTACTTGAGATGTTTGACTTCAACATCATTTCAGGTCCATAAGTCTGCTGTGATAGATCACCTGAGTCCAATTTACAAGGTAAATTCCTTATACAGAACATGCCTCCCACAACTGCAATATACCTCCCAGTAATGCAATGTTGCTACAGGTACAGTGCTCTTTGTACAAAGGAGAAAATATTGAACAGCAAAGTAGGAATTTAATTTGACAGGGTTCTTTCTTTGTTTTTACATTTGTTTGCTTGTTTTATAGGGATCTAATGATTGGGAAATTAGGTCACTTAAAATGCTGTTGTATAGAAACAAAGGGAAATATTCTGTCATTTGTCACTCTGGGTTTATATGCTTTTATAAATTGTCTTAAAATCATGTTAAGACTTTATATAAAATGGTAAGTTCTAGTCTGCATTTTTTGCAGTTATATTTTGTAGTGAAATTTGATTAAAAGATTTTTATCAACACAATACTGATAATGTTTTTCACTACCATTATATGGGTAGTACAATTCAGGATTTCATAATTAATTCACTATGATTTTTGCTGTCTGCAAAGGGGGAATATACATTTCTATAGGAAGTGATCTAAATAAGACAATTTAGATTTTTCATAAAATCTACTTTACCATTAATGAGCACTTCACAGTTTCAAAGGACTTTGTAAACACTGATTATTCATCCTGTAAGTATGATGAGTAATTAGTAGTGCTTCATTTTGTGGAAAGGACCAATTTGTACAGAGAAGTTACGTGACTTGTATCATGGGTGCAACCTAGGTGTGAGGGGTCAGGGTTCAGAAGCCAAAGCTGAGGGTCATAGCATCAGGTATCACTCTGAGTCAGAGGTAACATGCTGGGATCTGGCATCAAGGTCAAGATGGGTCTATGGTCAAGGCCAAGCCAACAGGATAAGCAGAAGTGAAGTACTAGTGTCCAAGTTAGGGCTCAGGCAGGAACAAGGCACATGGGTCCCAAACAGGAAGGCTACAACCATTGTTTCCAGGACAATGTCCCATAGCAAGCTGGAGGGGAGGGGGTGCCCCCCCCCCATCAAGGGCATGTGGTTTCCATTGGTTCCCCTGGGTCACAGGAAGGTCCTGGCTGGGCTAGGTCTGGCACCCAGACACCTGCTTGATGGCACTGCAGCCCAACCCAGGCCTCCACCCGCAAGCCGGGAAGAGTTGGGTTTGAGCCCCAGCAGTCCCAACAACTTATCAAGACCTGTTCAGCAAATGATCCATAGCACATTGAAATTAAGGCACCTTTTGGCTTCAGTGGATTTTGAATCAGGTCTCAATGTGATCTGAGAGACAATATAAAAAGTTACAAGTTCTTGGCTGGGACAACTACTATTTCTTGCTGATTTTTATAGCATGTGAAACCATTTATATTCATCAGCAGTTCAGGTTCAGAATATTCAGACTTGAAAAAGGTTGTTACTTGAAGTAGGAAGGTTTCTATTTCAACATTTAAATTTAGTATTAGACATCAGGGTTGGGGGGGTGGGGCGGTGTTTGTTTGTTGGCTTAGTTTTTTGCTTTTCCATATATCAGTACATGAATATTTCCACTGTTAAATAATCCAAAGAGAACATTAGGAATAACTAGGAGTATTTTGGTTGCTTATCAAGGATGTATGGTAATGACAATCTTTTGTTTTCCTTTTAAAAAGAAAAAATACAAAAAATGGTCAAAACACACAAAAAAATCAGGAGTCAGCTGTTAGCTGGCCCAGAATCTACAATCCAATCCAAGTAGGCAGACACTTTCATTCATATAGTCCCATTCAATTCAGTGGTCTTTTCTCTATTGGAAGTGCATATGTTAGTGGATCCTACTGTAGGATTGGGGTCATGTACTCAACCATGGATACTTGGGCTAACATCCCATTATAATTAATGGGTCATATGAAGGACAAACACAATCAAAACTTTATCATAGATAAATATCTCGTTTCACATGGGAGTACGGAATACTTCCAGAAGAGTTGGAGGGGTTTGTTTTTTTTGTTTTGTTTGGTTGTCATAGGGCACATCTACATATCACCATATGGCAATGTTGCTATGGTGCTGTGCTTTAGTACTTCCTTTTGCGCCATGCACATAGTGCACAGTTAGAGTTTGCTGGTACATCACTGTAATGACATGCTATAGCTGAGGAGCATGCTGCTACGGTAATGTAGCCGGTGATAACGTGTAGACCTGCATGATCCCTATGTCACCATAGCATGCTGTATGGCAAGATAGCACGTTGCTATGTCACCATAGGGTGACATATAGATGCACCCATAATGTACTAGGACCTGTATTTTTCATATAGGAATGGTTTGCAAACAGCTTAGTTCACAGCAAGTTACTGAATTAAGAGCAAGTTGCTCAGCTGTTTGTTGCAGCTCTTGCCTCAGTGGGTTCAGTGGGCACCAGTTCTCCATAAAGTTGAGACATCTCCACTGTCTTGTGCAGCTGTTTATATGTATAGACCTGGCTAATTTAAAAACTCTCACCTTTGCAGCAGGGTAGAAATCTAATTTTGGAAAAAACCAGGATTTCACTGTATTTCTCTCTCTCTCTCTCTCTCTCTCATTTCAGTCCAGGATTTGACAACACTTCACCAAGAAAGTTTGATTGAAACTGAGATATAGTCATGTGACCAGTTTCAGTTTTGGTGAAATATCATTTTCTGATGAAAAAAACCCCTGTTTCACTGAATTTCACTGAAAAGAGTGTAACTTGGGATATGGACTAATCCATGTTTGTAGCATCTTCAAAAGGAGAAGGGAAGGTAGTTCTCAGGAGTGTGTGGCAGCTATTACCTGTAACTGTTATTTGCTCGGGATGCTGTAGGGAGACAAGTGAGGTAAATTATCCTAACTGTAACCCCAGATGAAGCAGGGTTGAAGTGCAAGTGGTTATGCTACGCTGTTATGGCTACAGGCTTATGCACACAGAACAGTTACGGCATAAAAGCCTGTGCAGGCTAGAGAGGAGAAGCTCCTCCTTTCCTTTTAAAACTATTGCAAATGTCCTTGTGAGGTCCGAGCTGCACCACAGGGCTCCTTCTGGGCTGCACCTGAACCCACCTCTGGCAGCAAGGCAAACATCAGTGGTGATGGGGCAAGCAGCATTGTGTCAGCTCAAGGAGACTTGGGATTAACACAACCATCAAAATGTGTCACCAACAGGGGTCTCCACCCCAGAATTCAGTGGTGGGCCCCTGCACTCGAATTCCTGGCCCCTCCAAGAGCCCCATTGACTGGATGACATATCCAGATTACAGTATTTGAAAGCAGGTGAAAAGTTTCGTTTCAAGCTGGGTCAGTGTTCTCAACAAGTCTTTAGACAAGCTTGGGACAAGTTTTTCACAAAGGACAAAAATAAAAGGAGGGGAATGTTCATAGTTTTGCCTAGGTTTGGGCCATAACATGGCTGTTTGTCTCTGAGTTGTTAGTTGAAAATTAATGTGAACCTTTGTGTGCTGGAGTATACACAATGATGAAGTAGTATTGCTTTAAGACTTCTGGCATAGCATATAACTTCTAATCGATAGCAAGTGTTTTAAGCACAATATTTCTCTAAAGCATCTTTAGCCATTCTTCAGTCCACATAAAAGAAACGTGCTATTGAGATTCCTTAAATATTTTCATGTTGCTTTAACTCCTGGGCATAAGCTGCAACATGGGTAATGCATGCTAGAAAAGAAATAAGCATTCCTGTTTATTTTCAATGTTAGCACTGACAAGATTTTCCTGTGTTGGAAGTGGTTAATCCCACTAAGGTGGAGAAATCAGCATCATCAGTCCTTAGTTCACTGTACTGTGTTCTGACACATTAATTAAACTTGATAAACAGCCTTGTCTAAAGATAACTTTTTTCTTTTGTGGTATTCAGCAACCCATACATTATTAAGAAAAACAGTAAGTTATACTGCAGTTAGTCAAACCTTCACTGTATTTCCCTCAATAGCTCTGAGGCACAAAGTGCACTCATAGGCACAGGTGTTTGGTAAATGAATGTCAAACTGAAGATCACACTTCCTCCCTTCTTTCTACATTAAAGACTCACATACCACGTTACCTATCAGGGGCATCTTTTAGTTTTTTCTAATAGTGATTTTGTGTTTTATTGTTAACCCAGTAATAGCTTGCAGTTGAAAATTATTCTGATACAGAAGGTAAAGGAAGGTTGTTAGATTTTGCAAGGAATAATAATAACAGTTTATAAATCATAAGGAAATAGCTGTGTAGTGACTATAGAAAAAAGGACATACTTTATACAAGCTGCCGTAATCTTCATTTTATGTAGGCCTTTTGCATCTGCAAAAGCTTACACAGTTCAGTTCAGTTTTTGAGAGTTTTCACTTAGCATGTTTACTTGCATGCAATGATGGCTTAATCTCATACATTGACTTCATGAACACGAATATGTTGGGCCTTTTTAATGCAAGACGACAAGGATTGATAGTTATTTGGTTCCAAAATGATAAATGGAGACAAGGCACTCAGTGTTTTACTATTAGGTAATTAAATGAGGTCACTTTGTCTTCATGGTCCTGTCTCTGGCCTCTAGTTTACCTTTTTGCCTGTATATTTTCATAGTTTTTGGGTCTCTGATCATTGGAGATGATGCTTCTCAAAAGGGCCATCTATTAAACTGGAACAGTCCTTTTGGGGGCATGACACTTATTCTCACATTCACTTGCAAATGAACATGAGTTAAACCACCTGTCTTAAACATCTGGCTACCTGTTAATGTACCTGATTATCATATTAACACAAATGTAAGATAAGTCCTGCCCCCCCGCCCCACCACCACCCCAAAGAGCTTGAGTCAGGGCCAGAGGCAGACCCACAGGCAGCTGCCTACCCCTCACATCTGCTTACCTTCTGCAGCTTCTGCTCCCCCCCACCCTTTCTCCTCTTACTGTCAGGTATAGCTCAGTCCTGGCTCAGGCTGGATTCCATTCTGGGCACAGGGTACATGGAAACTCCATCCCCTGCTTGGGTAATTAGCAGTGCCAACATCGCTATGTGGGCCAGCAGGGCCCATGCTTCCACATACTGTGCTCCATGATCTGGAAGGAAATACAGCCTGAGCAGCGTTTGACAGTAAGGATGGGAGGGGAATAAGCAGAGACTATGGGGAGCCAGAAGAATCATAGAAAATCAGGGTTGGAAGCAACCTCAGGAGGTCATCTAGTCCAACACCCTGCTCAGAGCAGGACCATCCCCAACTAGATCATCCTAACCAAAGCTTTGTCTAGCTGGGTCTTGAAAACCTCCCAAGGATGGAGATTGCACCACATCTCTGGGTGAACTGTTCCAGTGTTTTACTACCCTCCTGGTGAGAAAATTCTTCCTAATATCTAACCTAAACTTTTCTTGCTGCAACTTGAGAACATTGCTCCTTGTTCTGTCATCTGCCATCACTAGGAACAATCTAGCTCCATCCTCTTTGGAACCACCCATCTGGTAGTTGAAGGCTGCTATTAAATGCCCTCTGTCTTTTCTTCTCCAAACTAAATAAGCCCATTTCCCTCAGCCCCTCTTCAGAAGTCATGCCTCCCAAACCTCTTGCCATTTTTTTTGCCCTCCACTGATCTCTTTCCAATTTGTCCACATCCTTTCTATAGTGGGGGGCCCAAAACTAAACACAGTACTCCAGATGTGGCCTCACCAATGCTGAATAGAGGGAAAGAATCACTTCCCTTGACCTGCTGGCAAAACTCCTACCAATTCCGCTCAGTATGCTGTTAGCTTTCTTCACAACAAGGGCACATTGTTGGTTCATATTCAGCCTATTGTCCACTGTAACCCCCAGGTCCTTTTCTGCAGAACTGCTGCCCAGCCAGTCAGCCCCCAGCCTGTACCAATGCATTGGGATTATTCCATCCTAAAGAGAGAAAGCAACTGAGGTTGTGGGGATTAAGGGGAAAGGAAAGAGACTGTGGGGAGTTTGGGGTTGGGGGTGCGGGTGATAGGGTGGCAGGCTCTAGGGGGAAGAAGTTGGAGGAGCAGAGGGCCAGGGGGACCGCCTGACCACCTCAGCCACCTGACACTCCCCCACCTCCCGCCCAGCCAATGCTTGCCCTGCTCTAGCAGTGTGGGGAGATGAATTTAAGACAACTGTCCAATAATTAGATTCTATACTTGGAAAAATTATAAGAAATTATATTAGTTTTCCATGTTTAGAATCTAATTACTGGGGGTCATCTTAAATGTAGGCATGTCTTAGATTCAGGTAAATATGGTACTTGTCTATAGGACTAGCCATTACTTTTAAATCACTACAAGTCCCCACATCCTCATTGCTTGTCACAATAGTTATAACTGATCCTGTCTCCCTACAATGGTAGGTAAAGTTTCTTAAGAATGCCCCTGTCCCCTTCTTAGAACATTCAGACAAAAATAAATTAAACTCTATTGTAATTTATTCACATCAATACTGAAAAGTGCAACATGCCCTTCCAGAAGTATTAAATCATTCCCATTGCTGAGAACTGCAAGTTGTGACCATGACTGTGTCAAACCAGTTTTGCCAAGTATAATATATGCATTCACAGAAATGGATGATGATTCACTTTTCCAGTAGAGCAGCCATAACTGGTACACTGCAGAAATCCCGAGTTTTATTTGTCCTTTTGTTTGACATCCAGAGAGAGACTGTAGGATGCACAAGTGGGATGGCTCTCACTACTTTTTCATATATCTTCCAGGGGACAAGTGTAACTGCTGATACTACATCTAGTTCCATTTTTAAGAGATTCTAGCTGCTTGCAGCTCTATGCAACTGATGTCAGATGAGCTTTCCTGGGGTTTGTTTACTGTGTGTATAGTCAGAGTAGCTACCTTGCACAGCCAGTGTCACTGGTAGGTATCATCTTCTACACTACCCAACTTTCTTAATCATTCCACATGACATTTTCATCAGTGCACATGTGCATTTTATACATCTTCTCTTACAATGTTTTTGATGCTATCCACAATTGAAAAAGCAATTGTTCAATACTATATGTCTGTCCAGCCACAGTACACGGTACATACATGCAGAATTAGGGTGCTTTTTCTGACTTTTGAGTAACATGTCATTCACTTGGCATATTCCACTTTCATTCCAGCTGCTGCTGGGTTTTTTTTATCATGGTTTTCACAGATGTAATATTTCAATATCTCTAAATTGTGGAAAAAAGTAAGACCATCTGTTAGTAGATGTTTGTGAATGACTTCATACCTCTGAAGCACTGGAAAATTCCAAAATTATCATCCAAATTCAGCATACCACCTTACATTCTTCACTTCTACCACCTGGGCACTTAATGGGTCTAGAGCCTTGGAACAGGAAAAGTAGTGCTCTCTGCTGTATCTGAGGGAAAAGAGGCAAAAATGTTGTTTTCATGAGTGATTGGGAGCAGTCTGACAGTGACAGGGGTCCATCCCCGGGCCTGTCTAACGTAGGCCTGACCCTCTGTCCCTGGGCTACCCACCCACCTATCTCACCTGCCTTGCCTTGATGGAGCAATAATTCTGATGTTACTCAGGTGGGAGGTTTCCCGTTTACTACCCCAATACTAGGGGTCGCTACCCTCCACTCCAAACCTCCCCTACATGGTGGCCTTTGCTTCACAGATGGTGTATAAACGTTGACCTGCACCCTAGAATGTTGGGCCAGCTCACTCCCTGTCGCTGTGCCTCTTGACACTGGGGTCTGCCCCCTGTCTCTGTGCCTTCTGGCACTGTGCCCCCTGGGACTGGGGTCTGATCACCCCTGTCGCTGTGCCTCCTGGTGCTGGGGTCTGATCACCCCGTCACTGTGCCCCCCTCTGCGCTGGGGTCTGATGGCCCCCCTGGCACTGGGACTTTGCACAGTAGTGTGCCCCAATGAGGCCTCCTCCTCCCCAAATAGCCTCAGCCAAGTCCACTGGAAAAAAAACAATAACATAAATATAAGCCCCTGGGCTATAATGTAATACAAGTCCTACAAGCCACACTCTCTGGATCTTCAAACTGCTTCTTGAGTATTGAGTACCACCCAGCTCTGGATACCTTGTAGACTCCTGGAGCCTCATTAGCCACAGCAACAGTCTGGCCAGCAGCCACAGCGTTCCTGGGTATTTTTGCCATGCAAGAGCTCTCCACCCCTGGCTGCTTGCCAGAGACCTCCCCCTGCCACCCTCGGCCCTGGGGTTTATATGTGCCCAGAGCCTATCTCCTTCCTTTCAGCTGATCAGCCTCGGTGGTTGGGCTATTAACCCCTACCCTCCTGGTGCTAGGTGTTCCTGTAGACTCGGGTCTTAAAGGGGCAGCCCTGCCCCTTAGTAACAGGGCTAGGGTTCCCTGTTACACTGACCCAAAATCTAAGTTAGAATTTATAAGTCTGCAATGGCCCATTGCATCATTTGGGAAGTGAAGTATGGTCCAGTTACAGACTGAGGCATTCATATCATATGCTATATATGAAAAATCTGGAAGGAGGTGGCACCCAGCTGTAAAATTTCCTTA
This sequence comes from Alligator mississippiensis, assembly GCF_030867095.1. Classification (NCBI taxonomy): domain Eukaryota; kingdom Metazoa; phylum Chordata; order Crocodylia; family Alligatoridae; genus Alligator; species Alligator mississippiensis. Next base: position 132,806,073 of record NC_081827.1, on the reverse strand, counting down.
TGTTAAGATAATTCCTTAGTAGTCACTGAGATGAAAACTAAGACAACTTGCAAAGCAATGGACCTAGACTGTGGCTTATATATGCTGCTGATTTCCATACTATTTGGGCTAGAAAATTTCTGGAAATGAGGTTTTGAATAGATGTGGACATGAAAGTGTTTTTCCTTCCAACAAGAGTTTTCAAGATTTTGCAAATCTTTCATTTTTTGCCTTGAATTGGGAAGAGAAGTTGAAATTTGAAAAAAGTGTTCACAGACTACTGTATTTCCTCCAGTAGATGACCCTGCTTATGAGACAACCGTCCAATAATTAGATTCTGTATATAGAAAATGTATATATTTCTTATCATTTTCCAGGTATAGAATCTAATTATTGGAGGTTTGCCTTGCCTTGCCTTGCCCCTCTCCCACTATTACAGTAGGGAAAATAAATCGGGGGTGGGTGGGGAGAGGGAGGATGTCAGGTAGCCCTTTGCTCTCTGTTTCCCTCACAACTTTTTCCCCTGACAGCTCCTTCCCACTCTCCTTACTGTCAGACCTTGATCTCCTTGAGCACATGGAAGTGAGGAGGAAATTTGAAAACAATAACCTTCAAATTAAACATGACTGCCACAGTTTACATGTAGTACTCATAAGTTTAGTTCATCCAGAATTGATGCATGTTACCTTTTTTGAAACTGCTTCATGTTTTAGCACAAGTAATCTATGAACATACTTTTGAGCAGTGCTTTGGCAGCTACTTACATGTAGTACAAACTATGCATGGCATTAGTCCAAAACCAAAGATTTACCACATAGCTCGTTGCGCTGGGCCCCACCAGAGTCGAAAGTATTTCAAGCCATGATGACCCCACAGCCCAGCACTGCTCAGTATGTGTGTGTACTCTAGATACCTCCAAGAAAGAGTCCGTGTGCTAATTGGGTGTTCTTGTCATAAGTCCTGGGATCCTTCAAAAATTTGTATGCAGATGAGGCACAGGGCAACCTAGTCCAGCTTTGCCTAATGGTGAAAGTAATCACATGGGCCAGGTTGAGAGAGGGATTCTGGGTAGACTGTATGCAATGCTGTGGCTCACTATGACTTGACAAAGAGGGGGTGGTGAGAAGGACTAGGCTTAATGGGAACTACCATATGTCTTATGGCCTCCACCCAGACAGAGCCCGTGGGGGGGCTGGCATCCACCTGCCCTCTGGCCTGTGGGGGATGCCCAGCAGGGCTGGGGGGGCAGGGAATGGGGGCCCCCACACCTGTCCTGTAGGTGCCCATCTTAGGGCCCTGGAGGTGCAGGTGAGGGAGCTCCAGGAGGAGGTTAGTAGACTGAGAGGAATCAGGGAGGCGGAGGATGAAATTGATGGTTATTTCCTTTCCCTGCAGGACCAGGCACACAAGGAAGAAGCATACCGGGAGGTGCCCTCCACTGCTGAGTGGCAGACGGTCACAACCAGAACCAGGGCTCCTCACAGCAAAGCAGTACCAGTTCCTCCAGTCCAGCTGGATAACAGGTATGAGGCTCTGGCAACTCTGCAGGAGAAGGAAGGAGAGGAGGAAACCCGCAACGAGGAGGCAACTCCACTCTCTTCTCGCTCTGAACAGGCCGAAGGAGCCAAGCAGACCCGAAGGAGGAAGCGTCAAGTGATCGTCATAGGAGACTCCATCCTGAGAGGTACGGAGGGCCCCATCTGTTGCCAGGACTCCTCAACACATGAGGTATACTGCCTTCCCTGAGCAAAGATTCGGGACATAACAGGCATGATCCAGGCCGTGATCCAGCCCACTGATTACTACCCCATGGTCCTAATCCACGTGGGTACTAATGATGCGGCCAGGAGAAGCCCTGATCACCTGATGACAGACTACCATGCTCTGCAGGGCGTGCTGAGGGAGATAGGAGCACAGGTTGTATTCTCCTCTGTCCTACCAGTGAGCGGATGTGGAAGACGACAGGAGAGCTGCATCAGAGAGACCAACTGGTGGCTTTGGGAATGGTGTCTCGAGGCAGGCTTTGGCTTCCTAGACAATGACCTGCACATCATGACGAGAGACATGCTTGGGTGGAATGGGCTTTACGTTTCCCCCAAAGGTAAGCGTGTGTTCTCTTCTAGGTTTGTGGATCTCCTCTGGCAGGCTTTAAACTAGGTTCATTGGGGGATGGGGAAGATGAGGGCGGAGGAAGCCTTGAACCAAAAAACAAAGACACACCCACAAGGACAGCCCAGCCTAGACCAATGATGAGCAGAACAAATACCCAGGTAAGCAACAGGGGCCCGGGTAGTACTGAGATTAGGAGGCCAGTGCACACATCTTCAGGAGGCCTCAAATGCCTCTAGACAAATGCTTGTAGTATGGGGAACAAACAGGAGGAACTTGCCCTCCCGCTAGCTGACACCAGGGCAGACATAGTGGGGCTCACAGAAACATGGTGGGACCCAACACACGACTGGGCAGTGAATATCAAGGGGTATAGGCTGTATAGGAGGCACAGGACAGGAAGGAAAGGTGGGGGTGTGGCGCTCTACATCAAGGAGGAATACACATCCTCAGCAAGTAGCACATGGTCAGATGAGGGGCACACTGAAATGCTCTGGGTTAGAATACAAGAAAGTTGAGGGGAAAGGGACTTATCGGTGGGGGTCTACTACAGACCACCCAACCAAGGGGAAGAGCTAGACCAGGAATTCTTAAGTCAGCTCACGGAGGAAGTTAGGTCAAAAGACGTGGTCATCATGGGGGACCTGAACTTTCCAGACATCTGCTGGGAAGAGCAGTCAACCAGGTCTGACCACTCATGTAAGTTCCTAGCTGAGATACAGGACCTCCATCTAACTCAGGAGGTGCACAGCCCCACCAGGGGAGATGCCTTGTTGGATCTGGTGCTGGCCACAGGCGACGACCTCGTGTGGGGGCTGTGGGTGCTCGACCACCTAGGCGACAGCGATCATCGCCTGCTGGAATTCACCATCCAGCGCAAGGTGGCAAAAGCCAGCAGCAAGGCAGCAGCCCTGGACTTTAGGAGGGCGTATTTCAATGAGGTAAGAAGAATAGTTGGGGAAGTACTGAGGTCTCGGAGGGGAGGGGAGGGGAGTTGGGTGTCCAAGAGGAGTGGTCGATCCTTAAGGAGACGATCCTCCATGCCCAAAGAGAGGTAATCCCAACAAGGGTCAAAGGGGGCAAGAGGGTGTAAAAGCCCCCATGGCTCACCAAAAGCATACAGGAATATCTCCTGGCCAAATGGGAGGCGCACACCCAATGGAAGGGAGGGGCAATCACCAGGGAAAACTATACCTTGGTAGCTGAGGGCTGCAGGGAGGTGCTCAGGAAGGCAAAGGCGGAGATGGAACTGGGACTAGCTACCCGAATCAAGGACAACAAGTCATCCTTTTTTAATACATAGGGAGCAAAAAGAAAGTACCGGGTAAGGTGGGGCCTCTGCAAGACACACTAGGAAATCTGGTTGTCCCACCAGACAAGGCTAACCTATTTAACAATTTCTTTGCCTCCATTTTCCTCAACAGGGACCAGATCAGCCCATCCGCTGGGACCACCTCAGGACCTGGGGGAGGTGCACCCAGGCCCAGGGTCAGTGAGGATCGAGTCAGGGAACTTCTGGAGGGACTGGATGTGTTTAAATCAGCTGGTCCTGACGATCTCCACCCCAGAGTGCTGAGGGAATTAGCAGTGGTCATTGCGGGACCCCTGGCACAGCTTTACGAGCACTCGTGGTGCTCTGGTGTGGTGCCAGAGGACTGGAAAAGGGCCAATGTGGTTCCCATTTTCAAAAAAGGGAGGGAGGAGGACCCAGGAAACTATAGGCCAGTTAGTCTTACCTCGATCCTGGGTAAGCTTCTTGAGAGAATTATCCTGGCACATATCCATGAGGGGCCAGCAGGGAGATTATGCTTCGGGGCAATCAACACGGGTTCATTAGAGGCAGGTCCTATCAGACCAACCTGGTGGCCTTCTATGACCAGGTCACAAAATCCTTAGACGCAGGTGTAGCAGTGGATGTAGTCTTTCTGGACTTCAGGAAGGCCTTCGACACTGTCTTTCACCCCATTCTCATTAAAAAACTTGGGGACTGTGGGGTTGTCATCTACAGTCAAATGGGTCGCTAACTGGCTGGAGGGCTGCACCCAGAAAGTGGTGGTGGATGGGTCATTTTTGACCTGGAGGGATGTGGGCAGTGGGGTCCCCCGGGGCTTGGTCCTCGGACCCGCGCTGTTCAACATCTTCATCAGTGACTTGGATGAGGGGGTAAAAAGCACCCTATTCAAATTTGCTGATGACACTAAGATGTGGGGGGATGTGGGCACACTAGAAGGGAGGAATAGGCTGCAATTGGACCTAGACAGGTTACAGGGGTGGGCAGATGAGAACAGGATGGGTTTCAACACTGACAAGTGCAGGGTACTGCACCTGGGGAGGAAGAACCAGCAGCATACCTACAGGCTGGGGAACTCCCTTCTTGTCAGTGCAGAGACAGAAAAGGATCTTGGAATCATTATTGATGCCAAAATGAACATGGGCCAACAGTGTGGGGTCGCGGTCATGAAGGCCAACCACACCTTGTCATGCATCCACAGATGCATCTCAAGCAGGTCCAAGGAGGTGATCCTCCCCCTTTATGCGGCACTGGTCAGGCCGCAGTTGGAGTATTGCGTCCAGTTCTGGGCGCTGCACTTCAGGAGGGATGTGGACAGCATTGAGAGGGTCCAGAGGAGGGCCACCCGCATGTTCCAGGGACAGCAGGGCAGGCCCTACGAGGAGAGGCTAAGGGACCTGAACCTGTTCAGCCTCCACAAGAGAAGGCTGAGGGGGGATCTAGTGGCCTGTTACTAACTAGTCAGGAGGGACCAGCAGGGAGTCCCTGTTCCCCCAAGCACTACAAGGAGTGACTAGAAATAACGGTCACAAGCTGGCAGAGGGTAGATTCAGACTAGACATCAGGAGGTGCTACTTCACAGTTAGGGCGGCTAGGATCTGTAACCCACTTCCAAGAGAAGTGGTGCTGGCTCCTACCCAGGGGGTCTTTAAGAGGAGGCTAGGTGAACACCTTGCTGGGGTCGTTTGACCCCAGTGCTCTTTCCTGCCATAGCAGGGGGTCGGACTTGATGATCTGTCAAGGTCCCTTCCGACCGAACAAATTATGAAACTATGAAACTATTATTCAGATGGGCTACACTAACCTTTTAAAATCATAGAAAATTAGGGTTGGAAGGCACCTCAAGAGGTCATCTAGTCCAATCTCCTGTTCAAAGCAGGACTATCCCCAACGATATCATTCCAGCCAAGGCTTTGTCAAGCTGAGCCTTAAAAACCTCCAAGAAGAGAGATTCCACCACTTCTCTCGGTAGCCTGTTCCGGTGCTACACCGCCCTCTTAATGAGAAAGCTTTTCCTAATATTCAACCTAAACTTCCTTTGCTGCAATTTTAGATTATTCTTCCTTGTTCTGTCATCTGTCACCACTGCTAGCTCCCTCCACTTTGGAACCACCCTTCAGGTAGTTGAAGGCTGGTATCAAATCTCCCCTCCGTCTTCTTTTCTGCAGAATAAATTAAGCAAGTTCACTCAGCCTCTCCTCATAAGTTGTGTCCCAGACCCCAAACCATTTTTGTTGCTCGGGCCCAAAACTGGACATAGTACTCGAGATGCGGCCTTACCAGTGCAGAATAGAGCAGAATAATTACTTCCCTTGCTCTGCTGGCAAAGCTCCTACTAATGCGGCCCAGTATGCTGTTAGCCATCTTGGCAATAAGGACACACTGCTGACTCATATCCAGCTTATTGTCCACTGTAACCCACAGGTCCTTTTCTGCAGAGATGCTGCTTGGCCAGTCAGTCCCCAGGCTGTAGTGGTGCATGGGATTCTTCCATCTTAAGTGCATGACTTTGCACTTGTCCTTGTTGAACCTCATGAGGTTTCTTTTGGCCCAATCATCCAATTTATTTAGGTCACTCTGAATCCTAGCCCTACTATCCAAGGTATCTACTACAACCCCCAGCTTGGTGTTATCCACGGATTTGCTCAGGGTGTACTCCATTCCACCTTCTAGATCCTTAATGAAGATATTCAACAAAACTGGCCCCAGGACTGCCCCTGAGGAACACCACTTGATACTGGATGCCAGTTAGACATTGAGCCATTGATTACCACCTGTTGAGCCCAACAATCCAGCCAGCTTTCTATATACCTTACAGTCCATTCATCCAAGCCATACTTCCTCTGCTTGCTTGCAAGAATGCTGTGGGAGATGGTATCAAAAGTCTTGCCAAAGTCAGGATATATTATGTCCACTGCTTTCCTTGCATCCATAGAGCTAGTTATTAGCACTGTGTGAAACAGCATCATTCTGCTTCAACTTCTGTTTCGACATTTTGATGGAACAGTATTTTGTTTTGAGTTTTGTTTAATTGCAAAAGCACTGTTCCATTCGTTTCATCAAAACTGTTTTGCTGTTTTGATGCTGTTTCAACATTTTGCCCACCCAGTGCCAGGAAGATCAGTGCTGCCACTGGTGCCAGCCAGCAGCACCATCCTCCTGTCATCTGGCCCACACCCCAAGGAGCAGTCCGGCACAGCCCCCACAGCCCTCCTGGGGTGTAGGTGGCCCCAATATGCCTGCCAGATGACAAGAGACTGGTGCTGCCAGCTGGGCACAGCCCATGCCAGGAAGATCAGTGGTGCCACTGGCCCCAGCCAGCAGCACCAGTGTCCTGTTATCCACCAGGCAGATCAGGGCTGCCTGCATCCTGGGAGAGCAGCAGGGGCTGCGTTGGACTGCTCCCATGGATAAAGGAAAGTGAGGCCTAAGGAGGGTGCGGGGCCCAGGGCAAATCATCTTGTGCAGGGATCCTCCTCTGCCCAGAGATTGACGCAGTAGGTCCCCGCACGAGCTGATATACCCCGGCCCTGTACCAGAGCTGGCATGAAGAGGGTGCAGGGTCCGATGCAAATCAGCTTGTGTGGGGATCAATTTTCCCTCCAAGCTGTAGCAATTCATGAGCGTGCTGCTTCAGTCCGTGAGTGTGCCACTTTGGTCCATGAGTGCGTCACTTCAGTCTGTCAGTGTGCTGCTTTGGTCCGTTCCTGAATTGGTCCCACCTCCCCCTTTCAGCGTGTGCCACTTTGGTCCACCCCTCAGTATAACACACACATAGAAAAAGCAACACTGTATGGTGCATGGTAAAATCATGCCCACTTTAACCAAGCTAGTGCCCAAACTGGATGCAATTTAGCCAAGTTGGTGTATTTCTCTGTACGTGCCCATAAGCTGCAGGGAGACCAAGCACAGTGTTGTGCAACCAAAACAGCACTAAAACAGGTAACTAACTGAAGCTCAATAGCTAGTTTATACAGAGAAGACACATTGTATTCCAGCAAAAAACCATAGAGGAGTTTTTTGTTGCAAAGACCTGAGAAAATCCATGGCTATGGATTTCTAGTGGAAATCTCTAGGTTTATCTTGTGAATTAAGGTGGTAAACCAAACAGTGCTAACATCATGTGGCACCCTCAAAAGGATCTCAAGGCACCCCAGGGTGCTGTGACATCCTGACTGAGAATCATTGTGCAGGATAAAGGAAAGTGAGAATGTAGATCACGTGTGCCTTGGTAAAAATCCTACTGAATGCATATTGTTCATAACAATTGCTGTGATTCTACTCAGACATAAGTGGGCTGACAGCTTTCTGAATATGAGGGCAAAGATTATATGTAGAGGAGGCTGGGCCTAATTCTGATTTTTAGTTAAGTTTGTATGAAACCAGAGTAAATGGAGTTTTACCTAAAATCCAGACTGGTCCTAGGTGCTCTTTAAGATGCCACCTATGTCATCTCCTCTATGTAACAATATACCTGTGCGGTGCCTGGCTCTGCCCCAAGCCCGTCCCCGCCCCTGCCTCACCTCAGGGAGCAAGGAAGCACATGGTGCCAGGCTTGGGGCAAAGCTCACCAGAGTGGAAGAGTGAGGAGCTTACCATTGACAAGTGTCCTACATTGGCCCTGGTGCCTCTGCCACACTCCACGCCCAAAGTTTACAAGTTGTCACAGCCCAGCTCCACTCCGGGTGGGTGCATGGCATTAAAAAGTTACTGTGTGGAAAGTCTTTTTATTGTGCATGGCCACGCATGTACATAGCTTAGAGAGAACCTTGGTGGGGGCAGGTCCCCACATGAGCTGATTTGCCCCGGGCCCACCTGTCATTGGCCCCAGGCAGCAACACCAGCCTTCTGTGATCCAGGAGACAGATTGGGGGCCTGCACCCCCAGGAGCAGTCCAGCACAGCCCCCCAGTCCTCCCAGGGGTGTGGGCCAGCCTCTTCTGCCTGCTGGATGACAGGAGGCTGGTGCTGCTGGTTGGGACCAATGGCAGCACTGATCTTCCTGGCACTGGGTGTGGGCTGTGCCCAGCACCATCCCAGGCAGCAGGAGCAGCCTCTTGTGATCTGGCAGGCCAATCAGGGTCCCCAGCACTCCCAGGAGGGCTGTGGAGCTCTGCCGACTCCACCTGGGATGGGAGGGGGCCCTGATCTGCCACCCAGATGACAGGAGGCCGGTGCTGCCGGCTGGGCGGAGCTTGTGCCAGGAAGATCGGTGCTGCCACTGGACCCAGCCAGCAGCACCAGCCTTCTGTCATCTGGCAGGCACATTGGGGGCTCACTCACAGCCCCAGGAGGACTGTGGGGGCTGTGCTGGACTCCTCCCAGGGGTGCAGGCCCCTGATCTGCCTGCCAGATGACAGGAGGCTGGTGCTGCTGGCTGGGGCCAGCAGCAGCACTGATATTCCCAGCACTGGGTTCAGGCTGCACCCAGCACGGTCCCAAACAGCAGCAGCAGCCTCCTGTCATCTGGAAGGCAGATCAGAGGCCCGCATCTCCAGAGGAGTCTGGCACGGTCCTGCAGGCCTCCCAGGCATGCGGGCGGGCCCCAATCTTCCTGCCAGATGACAGGAGGCTGCTGCTGCTGGCTGGGACTAGCACTGAAGCCAGTAAGCGTGGCTTCGAAACTTGAAACGTTTTGAAACTTTCAAAACATTTTGAGTGCCCTTGTTTCATTTTGAAGCTGTTTCAAAAGCTATTCTTTCATTTCAATTTCACTGTTTTGAGCTCAAAACAGCTTTGAAATGAAACACTGGGCAAAATTTCACACAGTCCAACTAGTTATCTCATCATAGAAGACAATCTGGTTGGTCAGGCATGACTTACCCTTGGTGAATCCATGCTGACTGTTCCGAATCTCCTTCTTCTCCTCCAAGTGCTTAGAAATGAATTATTTGAGGAACTGCTCCAAATTTTTTCTGGGGACTGAGGTGAGGCTGACGGGTCTGTAGTTCCCTAGATCATCCTTCTTCCCTTTCTTTAAGATGGCTATATTTGCCCTTTTCCAATTATCTGGGATCTCCCCTGATCACCATGAGTTTTCAAGGATAATGACCAGTGGCTCTGCAATCACATCAGCCAACTCCTTCAGCACCTTAGGATGCACTGCATCTGACTCTATGGACTAGTACACATCCAGGTTTTCTTAATAGTCCCAAAGCTGTTCTTTCACCACTGAGAGCTGCTCACCTCCTCCCCAAACTGTGCAATTCTGTGCCCAGTGCAGTAGTCTAGTAACTGACCTTGTCTGTGAAGACAGAGGTAAAAAAGTCATTGAGCACTTCAGCCTTTTCCTTGACATCTGTCACTAGGTTGCCTCGTCCATTCAGTAAGTGAACCTACACTTTCCCAGACCTTCCTCTTGTTGCTAACGTACGTATAGAAACTTTTCTTGTTATTCTTCATGTCCCAATTGCACTTTTACCTTCCTAACTTAACCCGTGCATGCCCCAGTAATATTCCTATATTACTTCCTGGTCATCTATCCAAGCTTCCACTTGCTGTAAACTTCATTTTTATGTTTAATATCACCGAAGAATTCTCTGCAAAGCCAAGCTGGTTGTTTGCCACATTTGCTATTCTTTCTGCACATCGGGGTGGTTTGTTCCTGTGTCCTCAGTAAGGTTTCTTTAAAATAAAGCCATCTCTTCTAGACTCCTTACTCCCTCAGACTGGCCTCCCAGGGGATTCTGCCCATCAGTTCCATGAGGGAGTCAAAGTCTGCTTTTCTAAAGTGCAGGGTCCATACTATGCTGCTCTTTCTTTCTTTTGTCAGGATCCTAAATTCGATCATCTCATGGTCACTGCTGTCCCACTTGCCATCCACTTCTACATCACCTTCCAATTCCTCCCTGTTTGTCAGCTGTAGCTCAAGAAGACCATGGCCCCTAGTTGGTCTCTCCAACACTTACACAAGGAAGTTGTCTCCAATGCTTTCCAAAAACTTCCTGGATTGCCTGTGCACTGCTGTATTGTCCTCCCAGCAGATGGCAGGGTGATTTAAATTACCCATGAAAACCAGGGCCTGTGATCTAGAAACTTACGCTAGTTGTCTGAAGAAAGCCTCATCTACCTCATCCTCCTGGTCTGGTGGCCTATAGAAGACACCCACCACAACATCACCCTTGGTGCTGTCTCGTCTGACACTAACCCATAGACTTTTGACAGTCCTATCTCCAATTTCACAGTGGAGCGCTGAGCAATCATATGGCTCTTTTACATACAGCACAACTTCTCCTCTTCTCTCCTGCCTGTCTTTCTTGAACAGTTTGTATCCATCCATGACAGTGCTAGTCATGCAAGCTATCCCACCGAGTCTCTGTTATTCCAATCACATTCTTGACTGTGAGAGGATTTCTAATTCTTCCTGCTTATTTCCAAGACTCTGTGCATTCATATACAGAAACCTGAGGTGACTAGCTGATTGCTCTACTTTTTCAGGATGAATGATTGCCCCACCCACAGTTGCCACTCCTGCTTCTGCTTCCTCCAGGTCACCAACTTCCCCGCTTACCTAAGGGCTTTGTTTTCCATCCCCCAGGGAACCTAGTTTGAAGCCCTCCACAGTAGGTTAGTGAGCCTGCCTGCAAAGATGCTCTTCCCTCTCTTTGTTAAGTGGATCCTGTCTCTTTCTAGCAATCCTCCTTCTTGGAACACCATCCCATGGTTAAAGAAGCTGAATCCCTGCTGGTGACACCATCTGCACAGCCATTCATTGATCTGCAGGATGTGTTCACTCCTGCCAGGGCCCTTCCCCTTGGGCAGAAGGATTGAGGAGAACATGATCTGTGTCCCTGTCCCATTCACCCTTGCACCCAGAGCCCTGTAGTTACTGTTGATCTGCTCAGGGTCACCCCTGGCAGTAACATTGGTGCCCACATGGATGAAAAGCATGAGGTAGTAGTCAGAGGGCTGGATGAGTTTTGATAATCTTTTCATGACATCTTGGATCCAGGCTCTAGGCAAGCAGCAGACCTCCCAGGACAACAGGTCAGGCTGGCAGATAGATCCCTCTGTCCCACACAGAAGGGAGTCACCAACCACCACCACCCATTGCTTCCTTTTTGTAGCAGTGGTCCCAATCCTCCCCACCTTGGGGATTCTTGGTCTTTCTTCTTCTATCTGTGGAATGCACTCCCCTTCTGCCGTTGCTAGCACTCCATAACTGTTCTACAGGCAAACCACTGCACATGGGGATGATGACTTCTTGCTGCCAGAAGACAGCAGCTTCCACTTTCCTGAGAATACATGCTCTCTTCCTCTTCTAGCAACACCTCTGGTGAAAGGCAATTTTTGTGATAGGTTCCCATCAGCATGTTTGCCCATGTGGGCCATGTATTTTATAGTCATGCTCAGTGTTTTTACCTGCATTTAATGAACTTCATAGTTGGTTTCCATGGCTGAGTACATGCTGCTTTTGGCAGCATTGTAATGATAGACAACATATTTTGTGTGACTTCCTTGTATGACATTATAAGATGAGAGGGTTTTTTTCCCTGTGCTAATTGGGAGAAAAAACTTTGTCTTGAATTCAAGTATAAATGGTAAAATCCCTCAGCAGAGGTGTAACATGTAAATAATGCACCTGGGGCAGCCCTCTCTTAACTTTCCCACATTAGGTAAAAGTAGGAGCAGCAGCAAGCAGCAGTGAAAGCAATGTGTCATGGAGAGCAAGTTGTTCTGGGAACTGCACCTCTCAAGGTAGCATGAATTTTGCTGCTGCAAAGGTAAAAATTTCATGCCTTTTTCTTGCTGCTGAAACCCATATTGGGAAGGCAAAAAAGTTGTTGATATTGGCCGTAAAAAATGTGGTAAATTCTCCCCCCAGCAGCAGGAAACTCCACTGTCACTCTATAACACCATGATTCCCAAACCACCTTGCAGTTCATACTGCACACATCCCATATTGCTGCAATGTGTAACTGAGATGTGGAAACAGTGCAGGGCACCTGACAGTGAAGCACACCTCCTTTTAAGAGGTGCCCAGTAGGGGTGTCCAAAATGGGCCCTGTTTGATTTGGATTTGGATTCAGTCTGAATCGAGGACAGGGATTTTATTTGTTGATTCAGATCACTGAAGTACTTCTGGTCCACTTCTGGGGCTGCCAGGAAATGAGTGTGGGGGGGTCCCCTGCACCCTCCCAGCTCAGTGATTAGCCATGGTGGGACCCTGGGTGCAACCCCAGACCCAGAAGGCATCAGCTGCTGAGCCAGGGGAGGCGGGGGGCGGGGGGGCCCTGCATGCTCCCCGGCAGACCCAGAAGTAGACTGGAAGTGCTTCTGGTCCACTTAAGGGTTTGCTGCCAAGTGTACTGGGGAGCCCCCTGCACTCCTGTGGGACACTTCATGTGCCCCACCATTGCAGTATTCATGGGCTGCCTGCTACCTAGAGGTATGTAGAAAAAACATTTAAAGCTGTGTCTATGTCTGAATTGCCAAATCTTTCTCAATCTTTTCAAATTGATTCACAGGGTTCCAATTTGATAAAGAGATATTAAAGAGTCCTTTGATTCAATTAAGATTCAGAGATTCGGCCACCGAATTGAGTCAAATCTCCGCTGAATCTAATCAGGGACCGAAGGTTCACACAGCCCTAGTGCCCAGGATACTAGGTCTGTGCGAAGCAGCAGGTATTCAATTTGGGTTTGGATTAGGCCAATTCAGAAGGACAGTGGTTTGATTTGGTGATTCAAGTCACTGTCCTGATTCTATTCAGCTGAATTGGATTTCAAGATTCAGCCATAGACTAACCAGGCTGAATCTCTGAATCAGCACCAAATCTTTTCTGAATCAATTTGGAGGCTTCTGATTTGATTCAGATGTTCTAATGGGTCTCCCAATTCAATTCAGATTTGGAGATTCGGCTGCCAAATCTCCTCCAAATGAGAGCAGCTACTGAAGCTTCATACCGCCTTACAGGATACATACCCCACTTGGTCACACCATGTCATGCAACTGTTTCTCAAAAAATTGGGGTTGTGACAATAGAAATGTTTTGTTTTGACAATTTTTGAAGTGCTTTATTTAGCATTTTACTTGTTAAAGTGAACTGTTACTATAAATTAATTAATGTATTGATCATTATTAATTTTCATGTTAAAAATTTCAAATTAGGATTTTTGAAAGCTTCAGATTTCCACCCCTCCCCCCCAAGCTGTTTTGCAAAACTGAAAATGTATTGACACCCATTCTGTCCTGCAAAGACTTTCTGTTTCAGTGAAAAGTAGCATTACTAAGGTGAAGTGTGTGGGAAGCAGCCCTGAGCACTGATTTAGGATGGAGGAGGGGATAAGAAAAATAATGGCTGTCACTTTAGCTACACAGGCACATTGGTAGCACTGGCAGCTGCAAGTCACTGCTCCTCTGTCCTCAAGTGTGCCCAGCTGTCCTGTTACACCTCCATCAATGAATCAGCATCTTTCAGACTCTGTTTATACTCATGAAGATTCCTGATGGGAATTATATTTATCAGTTTTGCCTTCTGTGATTACAGGTTAACAGAGAATATTAAAACAGCAAAGTAGTTGGGTTGGAATGTAGTTATAGCAATTATGACCCAGAAAATATGAGAGGTAGTTTCTGGTATTTTTCCTAGTATTTTTCTTTGGACCAATTGTGTTGTTGGAAGAAATGTTACACATGGGGCATGTGTACATGTGCATTTAAGCATGATTAAAATTTATGCACATTAAGTTAATGTGCATTAAGTGATTTTTGATATGTGTCTACACTTGCAGGGACTTGGCACTAAAGTTAGTGCCAAGTCCCTGCAGCCCTGCCATGTGCTCCTAGTGGCTGGGTAGACCCAGTACTAAAGTTAGTGCCGGGTTGCATCTGCACATGCATTAATGCGCTTTAACCACAGCTAAATTTGATACCTGCATTTGCAAATTTAGGCACAATTAGAGTTATTTTGCCATTTTTAATGGGCATTAAGGGTGTGCATGTATAGATGCACACCTGTAATATGCATTAAATTAGGCTAATGAGCATTAATGCATCTCATGTACATGTGCCCAATGTGTCATGTACAAAGTGCCTCTCCTCAGCAGACACAACTTGAGCAAAGGCAGATGGTAGGTCAATTTAAGGCCTAGCTGGTTCAGAGAGGTACATGCTTTTGTAGGCAACAACCTATGTCATTAGGTGCTATAAAAGGACATTATTTATTTTGATCTCTATAATAGATAGAACACTGGCCCATGTATATCTACATGTAAATGCAAACAGTGTACTTAAAGGAATGGAGAAAGCCTGTAAAGTCGGAGCAAAGAGGCATTATTGGGAATAGCTTCAAAACAAGAGAAATGCAATAGACTGTTCTAGAGAGAAAAGGGTTATTATTACCTGTGGAGTGCAGAGAGATTAGCAGAGGTATCACATCAACTGTAATGATCCATAAAGCCATTGCCTGCGTTCAGCCCATGGTTTTTAGTGTCCAGAAGGTTATGAATTTCTGTTCCCAGGATCATCTTCCAAAGGTATTTTTGGTTCACTTGAGTATGAGGATTGTGAGGTCAGAAAAGCAGTGGTTGTTCTGTGAAAAGTGTTCTCCTTATGATATTTGTATATCTCTGTCCTTTATCTTTTTCTGTGGGAGTTTATTCTGGTGTGTAATCAGTCCTTGTTTAATTTCATTCACATAGTTTCCATGAGAATGTTTGATACACTGGATGAGGTATCCTACATTTTGCAACAGATGTGTAGGATCTGTGGATTCTGATGTTTTCATTGTGAGGGCTGTGGATTGTGGTGGCAGTAGAGATGTGTTGACAGGTTTTGCATTTATTAAAGCAGAATTATGTCCCATTTGTTATTTGTTGATCAATGGTGAGTTTGTTTCTGGTGGTCAGTTCTGCAAGGTTAGGGGACTATTTGAAAACCAGAAGCCAAAGGAGTTGGGACTATTTCTCTCAAAGTCTGATCCTTTTTCAGTATACACTGTAATTTTTTGATTGTTCCAGTGTGGGTTGGTATGTATAGTTCTTTGTTATTTAGCTCAAGCTGTATCTTTTTTTTCCCCCAGATCTGAGAAAAGGCACTTTGTGCGTGAAAGCTTATCTAACATTTCTCTCGATTATATTGTTGGTCCAATAAAAAATAACACTTCCAAAAAATCCTTATCCAGGAATGTCATCCTCTTTGCCAGTTTTTATTATCTGTTAGGTTTTCCTCAAGAACAGCCACAGTGTGAGACATGTCTGTGCATGTTGACATGCTTTAGGGTGGGGCCTTGAACTGAGCTACCACAGAGAAACAAAGTAGAAAAGACCATTCTATAACATTGAATGTAGCACCTCTATATTAAAATATAAGTTACTATTACAATGACAGCCAGGTTCACCATAAGAGTCTGCAAAATAGAAAATTATGAGTGTATTGAATAAAAATGGGCAGATGAAAATATGACCGTATTTAGTTGGATGGGTGTATAAACAGTGATTATACTAATCCTAAACCTACTTATGCTAAAATAAAGAAGTTGAGAAGTGCTTTTTCCTACTCTAGACCTTCCCTCCATATGTGATGGTACTTGCCTTTCCTATATTTGACTGGTGAGACAGCTTAATTCTCTCCTCTTAATACTTCAGAGGTCATTCTGATAAATCAAAAGTTGGCTCTGAATGTACTGACCTATTCTAAGAAATCAACTGTGTCCCCTATGAATGTATTATGGGCACCAGCACACCAAGAAATACATCTCCATCAGCCAAAGTGTAGTTAGTTTGATGCCTTTAATTATGAAGATGGTTACATGTATTGAAAACCTGAGCTAGAGAAATTGTACTGATATCCATATGGTAGTCTGTTATATATTATAGTTATCCTAATTCAGAAAACACTTAAAAGGGTGTTTTAATAACATGCTTAAGCACATGGTGAACTTTAACTTGGTCACATGCTTAGGTTCCTTCTCAAATAAGGATGCTTTCTGGAGTGTGGTGGGTCTCAGGTGGACTACGAGTAGTTTAATACAGTTCTTGAAAACAGTTCTTCCCAATCTGCAGCCTGCACATTCTATAGTATGTTACACATTGTGGATGGAGAAAAGGTCTACTTATTATGAAAGACTTATGCACGACACAGTATATAATATGTTTCATGCCAGAGCTCTAGTAAAATATTTTTGAAGATTTCTGTATACCCCTTTTCAAGTGTATAAATCCATGTCTTTCAGCTTCTCAAGAGGTCTGAAAATGCTATATCAGCAGGCTATTACCATTCATTAGCTGCTCTCTGCAGGGGATTGCTACTTAACCTGAAGGGTGTTTTATGTCTCAATGAGACAGAGGAATTATGTTTAAGCAACAATAACTTAATCAGTACATTAGTAGCATGGATCCCTATTTGAATAGGGAATTGGATTGAGACTTCCAACAACTCATAAGTCTTGGAGTCATGCATATATTCTCACTGTAGTTCTTTAAAATCCATGTTTATTAGTGAAAAAGGACAAAGAATTATTTTCACAAAAGAGGAAAGTTCCTAAGGACTGAAGGTAGTAACTCCATCATTGAAATCAATTACTGTGTTGATGTGGGCTTATCTAGGAGACACAGTTATTGTGTCTGGCAAAAGTGCCTTCAAAGATCCTATACAGTACCACATGGGCTGAAGCACATTGAGGCCATATGCATGCAGTGCCCACCGGCAGCACCAACTCCATGCAGCTACATTGCTTCCTGGTTAGAATGCAGCCAGTGTGGAGCTTCATAGTTTCAAACTTTCATAGTTGGTAGGGTCAGAAGGGATCTGAGCAGATAATCAAGTCCGACCCCCTGCCATAGGCAGGAATGAATGCTGGGATCATATGGCCCCAGCTAGGTGATTATCTAGCCTCCTTTTGAAGACCCCCAGGGTAGGAGCCAGCACCACTTCCTTTGGAAATTGGTTCCAGATCCTAGCTACCTTGACTGTGAAGTAGCGCCTCCTGATGTCTAGCCTGAACCTACTTTCAATCAACTTGTGGCTGTTATTCCTAGATACTCTGGGTAGTGGCTGGGGGAACAGGGCCTCTCCCATTCCCCACTGGTCCCCCCTGGTAAGTTTGTAGATGGCCACCAGATCCCCTCTCCTCCTCTTGTGGAGGCTGAACAGGTTCAGGTCCCATAGCCTCTCCTTGTAGGGCCTTCCTTGCTGCCCCCTGACCATGCGAGTGTCCCTCCTCTGGACCCTCTCAATGCTGGCCACATCCCTCCTGAAGTCCGGCGCCCAGAACTGGACACAGTACTCCAACTGCGGCCTGACCAAGGTTAAATAGAGAGGGAGGATCACCTCCTTGGACCTGCTCATGATGCATCTGTGGATGCATGACAAGGTGCAGTTGGCCTTACTGACCGTGTTCTCACATTGGCAGCCCATGTTCATCTTGGAATCAATAATGACTCCAAGATCCCTTTCTGCCTCTGTGCTGATGAGAAGGGAGTTCCGCAGCCTATTGGTATATTGCTGTTCTTTCTCCCTAGGTGCAGTACCCTGCACTTGTCAGTATTGAATCCCATCCTATTCTAATCGGCCCACCCTTGTAACCTATCCAGATCTACTTGTAGCATGTCCCTCCCTTCTAGCGTGCCCACCTCTCTCCACATCTTAGTATTGTTCACGAATTTAACAAGGTGCTTTTCACCCCCTCATCCAAGTCACTGATAAAGATGTTGAACAGTGCGGGCCCGAGGACTGAGCCCTGGGGAACCCCACTGCCCACATCCCTCCAGGATGAAAAAGACCCATACATCACCACTCTCTGGGTGCGGCCCTCTAGCCAGTTTGTGACCCATCTGACTGTGTAGGCATCAATGCCACAGCCACCTAGATTTTTAATGAGAATGGGGTGAGAGACAGTGTCAAAGGCCTTCCTAACAACCAGAAAGACTACATCCACTGCGACACCTGCATCCAAGGATTTTGTGACCTGATCATAAAAGGCAACCAGGTTGGTCTGACAGGACCTGCCCCTAATGAACCCATGTTGGTTGCCCCTAAGCATAATCTCCCCTGCTGGTCCCTCACAGATGTGCTCCTGGATAATTTTCTCAAAGCGCGTCCCCAGGATCTAAGTAAGACTAACGGGCCTATAGTTACCTGAGTCCTCCTCCTTCCCTTTTTTTAAAAATGGGGACTACATTGGTCTTTTTTCAGTCCTCTGGCACCTGGCCAAAGCACCATGAGTGCTCATAAAGCCATGCCAGGGGCTCCATAATGACCCCTGCCAATTTCCTCAGCACCCTGGGGTGGAGAGCATCCGGACCTGCTGATTTAAACGTCCAGCCCCGCCAGAACTTCCCTAAGTCATCTCTGACCGTAGGCCTGGCGGTGCCTCTCCTGAGCCCATCCGGAATCCCAGTGGGGGAGATGTCCCGGTCCCTGCTCAGAAAAATGGAGGCAAAGAATTTGTTAAAGAGGTCAGCTTTTTTGTCTGGTACAACCACCAGATTGCCAAACATGTCCTGCAGGGACCCCATGTTACCGGTGCCTTCTTTTTACTCCCTATGTATTTAAAAAAGGACTTCTTGTTATCTTTGATCCTGGTTGCTAGTCCTAGTTCCGTCTCTGCCTTAGCCTTCCTAACAGCTCCACTACAGTCTCGAGCAACCGAGGTATAATCCTCCTTGGCGATAGCCCCCTTCTTCCACCTGTATGCCTCCTTTTTATCTTTCAGGCATTCCTGAATGCCTTTGACAAGCCATGGGGGCTTTTGAGCACTCTTGCCCACTTTGATTTGCGTTGGGACTGTCACCCTTTGGGCTCGGAGGATCATCTCCTTAAGGAATGACCTGGCTCTTCCTTTTTGTAGTACAACCTGTTGAATTTTGGACCCTTGAGATAAAAATTCTGGTTATTATGAGGCTTGGGGACATTTAGAGGTGATATAAATTGGTGAACTTCCAGTAAAATCAATAGTAATGTATACCCAGTGGTATAATGACAAGGCCAATAGGAATGACCAAGGAACCCCACAAAATTTAAACTACATAGAAACTAAAGTAACTAAGGAGCATTTCCCAGAGCAGCAAAGAATAAGCCATGGTAACATGCATCTTACTCTGTGCCTGTGTTCCTGCTTCTTTAATGTAAATTACTAAAAGTCAAGGGATTTGGCTTTCACCTGCTGCCTTATTTCTCATGTAGGCAGCTCTGCTGTGCAGCAGCAAGAGGTGTCCTCCTGAATAGGCATTTTCCCCCACACTGACACTTCTTGGTATTTTTTTCCACACATTTTGCCAGAACATAACTGACAATAGGCTGGGTTGAATCTGGGAACTGGATTCATGTTAACTTGTGCTTTCAATAGTACACTGTTAAATACACAAACGAAGAGCCAGGGTTTATAACTGTCCAACTGCAGTAATGTTTCAGGCTGACACAACACTTCACAAATCGTGTGCTAATTGAGTGCATCCACACATGCACTTTACTGTGGAGTTGACTAATTCTTGTAGTAGTAATGCATCATTGTCTACACATGCACCCCTATTAGGGCACAGTAAATTAATTAACTCTGCTGTAGGATAGAATTGTCTAGAACAAGTACTATCCTATGGTATAGTTATTTAGTGTGCCAAAATGCATGTGTAGCTGGTGACCAGGGCTGGCTGGGACATGAGGGTTCTATAGTGCAGCGGCAACCTTCCAGCTAGCCTCACACTGTAGCACCCTTGTGCCCTAGTCAATCTGCCCTGGCCCAATGTGCTGCAGTTCTTGGTCCATGTGTAAATGCTATGCCTGGGAGTAATAAACTCCAGTGAGGACTGCTTCTGAGTTTATTGCTATGCGCTAATTGCATGTGCAGATGCACCCACTGATCATTAACATTCAGTTACAACAAACATTTGCAGCTAACATTGTTTTCCTAGAATCATTAAGGATCCCCCTGATCAGGGGGATTGGACTTCCTGAAGTCCCTTCCAGCCCTATTTTTCTGTGATTCTATTTGGAACTTTCCACCTGATGATTATTAGGTATACAGTACAAGGTTTGACTACTTGTAAATCCAGGAAAATATCTGTGTGTCATGCTCTGGATCTCAACACAGTTATCGTGTAAGTTTTATACTATTTTAATTAATCCTTTTATCTGAAGACATCAAAGCCTCTTTCTCCTGGCTAGACCTCTTAGCAGAGCAATCTTTTTATGAGCAACTAACAGGTTTTGATTGGGTTTGGAATATTGTAGAGCCCTGTAATATATGCAGTGATAAATGTTAAGCTTTTATGGTCTGAGATTATTTTTTTTATATTTATAACAAACAGTAACAGTACTTTTCACATACCACATGTTAATAAAGAATGAAGCCTCATAACATTCCTTTTAAGTAAATAAGGACAACCCCCATTTTACAGCTAGAAAAACCAAGGCTAAATTAAAATTATATGC
Organism: Alligator mississippiensis; assembly: GCF_030867095.1. Taxonomy (NCBI): domain Eukaryota; kingdom Metazoa; phylum Chordata; order Crocodylia; family Alligatoridae; genus Alligator; species Alligator mississippiensis. The sequence continues at coordinate 132,785,325 of NC_081827.1, read as the reverse complement.
TTTATCCCTAATCTCTCAAAAAAAGCACATTAGCAAAACAGCTTAAAGAAATCTCTATCCACTTGCTTTTGGCTTTCCAGACCAACCACTAGGGGGCAAGAAAATTATATCCGTAGAGGAAAGTACACATATATGTTTGTGCAAGTACATGTCATGCATCAGCATTTGGGGAAAGGATTGCTCTTTAGCATACACAGGAAAAAAGAATTCAAACACCACCACCACTGATGCACTACTGGAGCACTACTGTGAGGAGTCTCTAGCTCCTCTAATTATGTTTGTTTTGTTTCATAGTTTCATAGTTGGTAGGGTCGGAAGGGACCTGAGCAGATCATCAAATCCAACCCCCTGGGGTCAAATGACCCCAGCAAGGTGTTCATCTAACCTCCTCTTAAAGACCCCCAGGGTAGGAGCCAACACCACTTCACTTGGAAGTTGATTCCAGATCCTAGCCGCCCTGACAGTGAAGTAGTTCCTCTGGATGTCTAATCTGAATCTACCCTCTGCCAGCTTGTGACCATTATTTCTTGTCACTCCTGGTAGTGCTGGCACTCTTGGCATTGGGGGAACATGGACTCTCCCAATGCCTGCTGCTTCCCTCTGACTAGTTCGTAAATGGCCACTAGATCCCCCCTCAGCCTTCTCTTGTGGAGGCTGAACAGGATCAGGTCCCTTAGCCTCTCCTCATAGGGCCTGCCCTGCTGCCCCTTGATCATGCGAGTGGCCCTCCTCTGGACCCTCTCCATGTTGTCCAAATCCCTCCTGAAGTGCAGCGCCCAGAACTGGATGCAGTACTTCAGCTGCCGCCTGACCAGTGTCGCATAAAGGGGGAGGATCACCTCCTTACACCTGCTTGAGATGCATCTGTGGATGCATGACAAGGTGTGGTTGGCCTTCCTGACCACGTCCCCACACTGTTGGCCCATGTTCATTTTGGAATCAATAATGATTCCAAGATCCTTTTCTGCCTCTGCGCTGACGAGAAGGGAGATCCCCAGCCTGTAGGTATGCTGCTGGTTCTTCCTCCCCAGGTGCAGCACCTTGCACTTGTCAGTGTTGAAACCCATCCTGTTCTCATCCGCCCACCCCTGTAACCTGTCTAGGTCCCATTGCAGCCTATTCCTCCCTTCTAGCATGCCCACATCCTCCCACATCTTAGTGTCATCAGCACATTTGAACAGGGTGCTTTTTTCTCCCTTGTCCAAGTCACTGATGAAGATGTTGAACAGTGCGGGTCCAAGGACTGAACCCTGGGGGACCCCAATGCCCACATCCCTCCAGGTCAAAAATGACCCATCCACCACCACTTTCTGGGTGCAGCCCTCCAGCCAGTTAGCGACCCATTTGACCGTGTAGGTGTCGACACCACTGTCCCCTAGTTTTTTAATGAGAATGGGGTAAGAGACAGTGTCGAAGGCCTTCCTGAAGTCCAGAAAAACTACGTCCATTGCTACCCCTGCATCTAAGGATTTTGTGACCTGGTCATAGAAGCCCACCAGGTTGGTCTGACAGGACCTGTCTCTAATGAACGCGTGTTGGTTGCCCCTAAGCATAGTCTCCCCTGCTGGCCCCTTGTGGACATGCACCAGGATAATTCTCTCAAAAAGCTTATCCAGGATAGAGGTAAGACTAACTGGCCTATAGTTCCCTGGGTCCTCCTTCCTCCCTTGTTTGAAAGTGGGGACCACACTGGCCCTTTTTTAGTCATCTGGCACCACATCAGAGCAGCACGAGTGCTCATAAAGCCATGCCAGGGGTCCCGCAATGACCTCTGCCAATTCCCTCAGCACTCTGGGGTAGAGATCGTCAGGACCAGCTGATTTAAATACATCCAGCTATTTAAATACATACAACTATTTGTTGTTATAAATAGTTATTGTCTAGGTCTGGTAGTAGGTATCTTGTTCCTCTGCAGGTACTGTCATTTGTATTTTAATAATTCTGATGTACAGGAGGGCTGGTTCAGAAGTAAATTTTATTATTTGGCTGCAGTCACATGTTCTGAGTGTGGGTAGCCAAAAATATAAATGTACATTACATAGGAGCGGTCCACATCAGAGTTATCAACTATCTGTAAAATTATGGTCTATGAAAAATAAATTTAAATGTTCTGCCCATAAATTCCTTCAAACAAACAAACAAAAAAACCCTAGCAGGTCACCCATTAAAAAACCCCCAGAAAGTTTGTGCCACTTCTTTAAACAACCATTGTCTTGTTGCAGTAAAATGAAACTACTTATTCAAGTGTCCATGGAGAGAAAGCAGGGCAGCAACACTACTGAGTGGAAGAAATAGTATACCATGTAGATAGCTCTTTCAGGGTCTTATGGCCCATAGGAGATTATATAGTTCCCTCTCCCCTCTCTTTTGAGCCTCGTGGTACTAGTGCAATGAGTCCCAGTCATTACCCGAATGTCAGGGTTGATCAGTCCTCCCATGGATGGTACGCATGACCACACAGCCCCAGACAGGATACAAAGGAGGGGGCTGGTCATGGTGTGGCTGGGACAGAGCTGCTGGGCCATGATGGAGGAGGTAGTTGGTGTGAGTCCATACTAGGATGCAGGGGCAGGCCTAATGGAAGTAAGGTTAAAGAGTGGACTGGGGGTGCACAATAGAGTGTGGGCTGCAGGGTGTGGGGTGACTAGGGGACACCAGGGTGACTAGGGTGGGGCAGCATACAGACACCAGGGTGAAGCCAGGGTCAGGAGCTCCTGGAAGTGGAGAAGACAACAGCTGGTCCCCAGATCTCTTTTTGAACAGTTATGACACCTCATATGCCAAAAAGGGTATGTGCATGCAAAATCCCATAATGCAGGAGTGGGCAGATGGGCAGTGACACAAATCACTGCTTTTACTGAAGACCACCAAGAGTCAGTGCATGTTGCTTTTAGAAGAACACAGCAGTTAATCAGTTGGTGCATATGAGCCTTTGTGGCAGTGGTTGTGTAATTCAGCACCACGTGGCAGAGAGGGAATGGGGGGTGTGGGGAGGGGACAGCAGAGTACTACACTAGAGTATAAAACTTCTCTCTGTTAAAAAGGAGTAGATGCTTGGTCTTCAGTTATTAAATGCTGGGTGCATCTACACATTCATTAATACACCATAGTTACTGCACATTAAGTTTAGTGCTTGTAACCAAGTACTAAATCAGTGCGCAGTAACTGGTGCATTTAAATTTTATACACCTTGTTTCATACATATTAATATTTGTTCCACCTCTGTCCCTCCTTCTGTTCCACCCATTTCTCCTCCCATCTTAAGCTCTGCCTCTGTTTACTGTTTGCTTTATTAGCATGGAATTGTCTATGCATTTCATTCATTCACATGCCTCCCTGCTAAGAACGCATGCATAAGACTTTGGCCTATGCTTCTCTCAGTCACTTGCTGGTTCTTTCTGGTTTCTTGCTGACTCCTTCTGTTCTAAGGTCTTGCTTCTGCTTTATCTCCTGATGAAAGCTGGTGGGATGCATCTTGTTCTTACACAGTGGGCTCTAACACTACAACCTTGTTAGAAAACTGCTTGCTTAAGCATTCACAAAGTTATTTTAATACATCATCCAGCCTAGTGACCAGCTGTTCTGGCTGAGACACAGGAAAAAGCCTTTATTCAGCTGCAAATCCAGTGCTCCCCAGGATCTAGATAGTGCCACCCTAACAGTTGACACTCCCCCCACACCCTCTAAATTTGTAGTACTACCCACGTCTCTAATGATATCTTCCTTATTTCATGCTTAGACTAATTGCTTTCAAGTTGTGGAGATATTACTTATTAATATGCGACTCTGGGGTGGCATACAGTGTTTCTGGAAATTTTGAGGAAAGATGATCCAGCAAATTGTCTGTTAGTTTTAAGAGTGATCCCCACCTACTGAAGCATTCTTCTTGTTGCTGCCAGCAACACCTGGGTTCCAAGACAATACCGTTTAACATGGCACTATTGACATAGCAGTTAGGGCTGTGTGAAGCTTTGGGTGCTAATTCAATTTGGAGGAGATTTGGCCTGATTTGATGGCCGAAACTCCAAATCCAAATTGAATCAGGGGACCAGTTAAAAAGTCTGAATTCATTCAAAGTTCTCTAAATCAATTTGGAAAAGATTCGGAGAGCGTTGGCAATTCAGGCAGTCTCTACTTGCTGCCACACGGTAAGTAGGGGGCAGGGGAGATGGGAATGAAGGAGGGGGGAAGGACAATGGGGAGACCCCAGCTGGTCCCATTCCCTGCCTGCTCCCCCACTCCCCCAAGCACCCCCCAACCCTGCCCACTCTCCCAGCCCCGCCCTTCCATGGCTGCCCCACCTGGCCCTAGATCCCGGCTGTTTAAAAAAAAGCCCCCATTCACTGGCTGCTGCCAGGTGGAAGGGAGGTGTTTCCTGCTGCCTCCCACTTTCCCATGCTGCATGGGGGGGCTCTGCCATGAGCCCCCAACCCCTGCCCGCTCTCCCAGTCCCCCCCATGACTGTTCCACCCACCCAAGCTCCTGGTGCTTTAAAAAAATATTAAAATAAACCGGCTGCTGTAGAGGCCTCAGGATTTCTAGGTGCTCCTGGTAGAGCCCCTCATCCAGCATGGGGCAGCAGGGGGAGCAGGGATTGCCCCCCCCAACAGGAGGTGGTGAGATGGGGCTTTTTTTTTAAAGGACTGGGAGCTGGGGTGGGTAGGGCAGCCAGGGAGGGGCTGGGAGAGCAGGAGGGGGTTGGGGGGCTTGTGGCAGTGCCCCCCTAAGTGGCAGGGGGCAGCAGGGTTTGCCTCCCCACCTGGCAGTAGCTGGTGAGTGGGGTCTTTTTTTTTTTCAAAGAGCCAGGAGCTGGGCCCGGGTAGGGCTGGGAAAATAGGCAAAGGATGGGGCCCATGTGATTCAGAGATTTGTTTGATTCAGCGGCAGCCAAATCTCCAAATCAGATTCGGCTGAATTGATTTGGCACAGTGATTCAAACCACCGAATTGAATCACTGTCCTCCAAATTGTCTAAATCTGAAGCACATACTGCTTCGCACAGGCCTAATAGCAGTGTATATTAAGCTAGGTACTAATTGTACGATTACGTTCTCCTTACTTTGCAATGTCTGTGAAAATGCAAGCTATGAGTTTTAATAAAGCAGAAATTCTTCAGGCATGGTGGTGGTTTTCCCTTTTAATAACTTTGTTTCATTGTTAATTACTTAATTTATAAGCCTAAGAAAAACAACTCTTTCTAATAAGCACTAATCATGTCTTACATTTCATTATTTCAAGTGCAATGGGATATGTTGGATCTTAAATATCCACCATAGATTTCATAGACATTAGGGCTGGAAGGGACCTCGGAAGATCATCGAGTCCAGCCCCCCGCCCAAAGGGCAGGACGTCAGCTGGGGTCATAGGATCCCAGCAAGAGAAGCATCCAGTTTCATCTTGAAGGCGTTCAATGAAGGCGCTTGAACAACCTCCGGCGGCAGGCTGTTCCAGACCTTGGGGGCTCGGACAGTAAAGAAATTCTTCCTTATGTCCAGCCTGAAACGATCTTGTAGTAGTTTGTGACCATTCGTCCTCGTCATCCCTTGGGGCGCTCTGGTGAACAAACGTTCCCCCAGATACTGGTGGTCACCCCTGATAAACTTGTAGGTGGCCATCAGATCACCCCTGAGCCTGCGCTTTTCCAGGCTAAAGAGCCCCAGGGCTCTCAGCCTGTCTTCGTAGGGTCTGCTTCCCTGACCTCTGATCATGCGCGTGGCTCTTCTCTGGACTCTCTCAAGCTTCTCCACATCCTTTTTGAATTGTGGAGCCCAAAACTGGACGCAGTACTCCAGCTGTGGCCTCACTAAGGCCGAGTACAGGGGGAGAATGACGTCCCGGGATTTGCTTGAGAAGCATCTATGGATGCAAGCCAGCGTTTTGGTCGCTTTAGTAGCCGCAGCATCGCATTGCAGGCTCATGTTCATCTTGTGGTCAATGATGACCCCCAAGTCTCTTTCTTCCATAGTGCTAACCAACATAGCACTGCCGAGCCTATAAGGATGCTGCGGGTTTTTTTCCCCCAAGGTGGAGAACCTTGCATTTATCGGCGTTGAACACCATCAGATTCTCATCCGCCCACTTGCTGAGCCTGTCCAGGTCAGCCTGGATCATCCGCCTGTCTTCTGGTGTGGATGCTTTGCCCCAAAGTTTGGTGTCATCGGCAAACTTGGCCAGTCCGCTTCTGACTCCAGTGTCCACATCATTAATGAAGATGTTGAACAGTATGGGTCCAAGGACAGAGCCTTGGGGGACCCCACTGGTCACAGGACACCACGATGAGTGACTTCCATCAATAACTACCCTCTGGGTCCGACCCCGGAGCCAATTTTCCAGCCAGTGGATCGTGGGGGACCCAAGGCGACAATTGGCCAGTTTCTCCAAGAGACGATCATGGGACACCAGATCGAAGGCTTTTTTGAAGTCAAGATATATGACATCAATCTCATCTCCCTTGTCCAGGTGATAGGTCACCTGGTCGTAGAAGGAAATGAGATTGGTCAAGCAAGACCTACCCGCAACAAACCCGTGCTGGCTATCCCTTAAGATGTTGGCATCAGCCAGTCCATCAAGGATGGCCTCCTTAATAAACTTTTCTAAGATCTTCCCCGGGATAGAAGTCAGGTTGATGGGCCTATAGTTAGCCGGATCCACTTTCCTCCCTTTCTTGAAGATAAGCACCACATTGGCCTTCTTCCAGTCTTCGGGCACTACACCAGAGCGCCAAGAGTTTTCAAAGATCCGCGCTAGAGGCTGGGCTATGATGCTCGCCAGCTCCTTGAGTACCCTGGGATGAAGATTGTCAGGGCCGGCTGACTTGAAGGTATCCAGCTTCTCAAGATGTCCCTTCACAAAGTCAGCATTAATGGAGGGCAGGGGATCACCCTCACCCGGACTTCCCGGCCCTGTAGCGGGCACGGGCGTCCCATGGGGCTGATGAAAGACCGATGCAAAGTACCTATTTAATAGGTTGGCTTTTTCCTGGGCGTCAGTTGTCAGTTGCCCCACCTGGTTCAGCAGGGGTCCAACGTTGCCCCTGCTTTTCCTCCGGCTCCCCACATATCTGAAAAAGGACTTTTTATTGTCCTTGATGCTCAAAGCTAGCTGGAGTTCAGTTGCAGCCTTGGCTTTCCTGGTCTGCTCCCTACAGGACCGGACCAGTGCAGAATAATCCTCCTTGGAGGTGACTCCCATCCTCCATCCTTTGTAGGCCTTTCTTTTTAGCCTCAGGAGGTCTGCTAGGTCCCTGGAGAGCCAGGGGGGCTGCTGTGCCCTCTTGCTGCCTTTCCTTCGAGATGGAATAGACTTCGTTTGTGCATTGAGGATTGCTCCCTTGAGGAGCAACCACTCTTCTTGAACTCCCCTCTCCCTGTGGTCACAGTCCCTTAGGGCCTCACTGACAAGCCTCCTGAGCTTGTCAAAGTTGGCTTTCCTGAAGTCAAGGACTTGCGTGTTGCTGACTGACTTGCCAGCTTTTCGGCAGATGGTGAAGGTGATCAGCTCGTGGTCGCTGTCACCCAGCTTCCCATTGATCACTAGGTCGCCGACTAGGTCCTCCCCAGTAGCCAGCACCAGGTCGAGCAGCGCTTTGCCTCTTGTTGGCCCACAGACTTCTTGAGTCAGGTAGAGGTCATCCACGCACGAGAGGAAGCTCTGCGACCGCTCAGATTTTGCTGAGCGATCCTCCCACGAGATGTCCGGGTAATTGAAGTCACCCATGACAACCATGGTCCTGGAGCAAGCTGCCTCAGCCAGTTCCTGGGCAAACTCCTGGTCTAGCTCAGGACTTTGGGTGGGAGGTCTGTAATAGACTCCCACCATTGTGTCCCCTGTGCCATGTTCCCCACGGATTTTAACCCAGAGGGTCTCCAGCTGTCCACCCTGGTCGCCAATATCAGCTTCCAGGGACGCGTAGCTTTCCTTAACATAGAGAGCTACACCCCCGCCCCTTTTCTCTACACGATCCCTCCTGTACAGGGTATAGCCATCTATCCCCGTGGTCCAGTCATGGGTGGAGTCCCACCAGGTCTCCGTGATCCCTATGACATCGTAATTGTTTGCACTGAGCAGGAGGATGAGCTCCTCCTGCTTATTCCCCAAGCTCCTGGCATTTGTGTACAGGCAGGCAAGTGCCCCCTGGGGGGCTCCTTCCTTGCCCACAGATTTTACCAGGGCTGGGGCTGGGGTGGGCTCCCTTGAGTGCCGTGATCCGCTGGCTTTGCAAGGATTGTTCAGCGGGCCAGCAGTGGCAGTAGTCCCCCCGTCCCCCAGCGGGCTTAGTTTAAAGCCCGGTGGAGCAGGTCAGCCAGTCTGGCTGAGAAGAGCCTCCTCCCTATGGTCAAGACCTCATGTTCAGGTCTTGACCATATTTTTAGTCTGATGAATCCAATTTGCAAATACAAATGATAAACCAGCCTGGACTACTCTATGACATGCAGCTATATGTTGTTTTATATATAATCTCTAAGTGACTGCCAGGCAGCATCCCCCATTTGCTATATGCAGATGTTTAAATTTTGGGCCAACTTAAATGAAATCCCACAGAAAAAAGGAATAGCTTTCCAGCACAGGTTGTTGGGTTGCAGACTATTTAGATACTAATTTTCAGATATCATTAAACATAAAAAATACAAGATTTTGGGGGACAATGGAACTTATTCATATTACTATGGTCACATCTATCAAGGGCTAACTGTAACATTCAGCAATGCTGATTGGACTTGACTTTATATATGTATTTTCCTTTCAGATGGTTTCTTAATTAGTATTTAATCCCAGACATCTGCTGGGAAGAGCAGTCAACCAGGTCTGACCGCTCATGTAGGTTCTTAGCTGAGATACAGGACCTCCATCTAACTCAGGAGGTGCACAGCCCCACCAGGGGAGATGCCTTGTTGGATCTGGTCCTGGCCATGGGCGATGACCTGGTGAGGGGTTTGCAGGTGCTCAACCACCTGGGCGACAGTGATCATCACCTGCTGGTATTCACCATCCAGCACAAGGTAGCAAAGGCCTGAAGCAAGGCAGCAGCCCTGGACTTCAGAAGGGTGGATTTCAATGAGGTAAGGAGAATAGTTGGGAAGGCACTGAGGTCCTAGAGGGGAGAGGAGTCGGGTGTCCAAGAAAAGTGGTCGTTCCTTAAGGAGACGATCCTCCATGACCAAAGGGAGGTAATCCAGTTCTGGGTGGTGCACTTCAGGAGGGATGTGGACAACATGGAGAGAGGGTCCAGAGGAGGGCCACCCGCATGATCAGGGGTCAGCACAGCAGGCCCTACGAGGAGAGGCTAAGGGACCTGATCCTGTTCAGCCTCCACAAGAGAAGGCTGAGTGGGAATCTAGTGGCCATTTACAAACTAGTCAGGGGGAAGCAGCAGGCATTGGGGGAGTCCTTGCTTTCCCAAGTGCCACCAGGAGTGACTAGAAATAACTGTCACAAACTGGCAGAGGGTAGATTCAGGCTAGACATCAGGAGTCGCTACTTCATTGTCAGGGCGGCTATGATCTAGAACCAACTTCCAAAAGAAGTGGTGCTGGCTCCTACCTTGGGGGTCTTTAAGAGGAGGCTAGATGAACACCTTGCCAGGGTCACTTGACCTCAGCACTCTTTCCTGCCATGGCAGGGGGTAAGACTTGATGATCTGCTCAGGTCTCTTCTGACCCTACCAACTATGAAACTATGGAACTATATATCTACCCAGCTCTTTCTCCTTCCATCAATTGTCTGTGATGCTATCTCATCTCCTGTGATGGGATCATTGGCTGTATTCTCTAAGTTGTTTCCCCAGCTCTGTTCTGAATCCCTTGCATTATACTATGTACCTGTCTTGACCAGCTTTCTTATTGGTCAGGCCTGTAAGAAACCAGTTAAACTTGTGAATGGTAATTTTTGCCCTCCTTTTGTCCTAGGTATTTTAGCAAGATTTAACCCCCCCTTTTCCCCTTCTTCTGTGTATAGTTCCATTGGGTTCCATGTAGTTTTTTATAAATATTATATATATATATTTAATACTTGAAATACTCTTACATTATTTTTGAGGAAAAGACTATCCAGCTATTCAGTTGCTCTTTGACTTTCTTTGAACTTTGTTGCTATTCAGAAGGTTAAAATGGTCCATGACGGTGTAACTGCAATGTTGGTAAATTATTTGCTATTATGTTTGAAAAAGACACACATTTTTTTATTTACAAGAAAATGTTGAGAGCACTCATTGGGCTATTATATTGCTCTCTGCTTTAAAAGTGAATGTAGTGGCAGGAAAGCTTACCCAGCATGCACATCTTAATGGTATCCCTCTGAAGCCATAAAAAAGAACACTTTGAAGATGATTATAGTACTGTACATGGAGTGCCTCATTAACGGATGTGAGGAACTCTGTGACAAAAACCCTTGGTGACATTATAGTCAAAATTCAGCAAGTTAATTAAATATGTCTAACTTTAAGCATGCTGTAGCCCTGTTGACTTCAATGGGAATACTTACAGAGTTAACATTATGCATGTATCTTGCTCAATGGAAACTCACTTATTACAGCAATCTAAAGTGCTAGAAAATGTTTTGGAAGCAACAATCCAGCTATGACAGAATATTATCTGCTTCATTTATTGATTTAAAATCTCTATATAAAATCGATCTATGAAGTTCAGTTCCTTGCAATGTGTGCTCTACTCTATTTTCAGCTGTTTCTGAATTGTTTCTAGTCGTTTATTATTTATGTTATTTATTTAAGATATTTAACTTAACACTTAGGGCCCTATTTAGATAATGCCAACGTTAAAGACTATTGGAAAACTTTCAATGAAATATTTTTAGTCAGTCAATTAAAAATATGTACATTCCAAATAGTATCTCTAATACTAGTCCTGCAAAATCACACACAAGCCTGGTCCTCCAACTGGAGGGTATATGGAAGAAGGGTTAGGAAGTAAGGCGGCTCTGGTAAAAATTGAGAACCAGTATCTGTTTCATGCTGCCACCGCAGCATATGACAATGTTAACTTTGTTCTCTATTCCCTCAAAATATTTTCCTTAAGAGCCTCTTCCTGAAGTTGTCCTAAACCTAATGTTAAAATGTCAGTATATTCAATGGAATAACTGAGAATTGACCTGTTTTGAGTTAACAGGCCTGAACTCCTATGAATAAGTCACATTTTCTAGATGCCAACATCAATATTCCCTCTTCTTTGATAAGAGAAGCAAAGTGGTATTATGTCAGTGCCCCCATATACACCGCCCAGGCTGTTAAGCCCTGAAGAGGTCACTCCAGCTTCACTTTATCTTTCAAGGGAGGATTATGTTCAGTGAGCTGATGTCTCACTCAGCATAATTCTATTATCTCATGAGACAGACAGATGCCTACCAATTGTATAGGAAATCAGGAGAGCAAAATCAAGCAATGAAGTAAAACTTGGAGTAAATACCTTGCAGCAGAACAAGAGTAGTGAACTTACTTCAGTGTCCCTGATTCAATTCAGCAGAGATTCAGCCCAATTTGGGGGCTGAATCTCCAAATCTGAATCAAATCAGAGGACCCTTTAATCTCTCCAAATGGAATCGGAAGTCTTCAAATTGATTTGAAAAGATTCAGAAAGATTCGGAGATTTGGACATAGAGAGCGCTTTAAATGTTTTTTCCACATACCTCTAGGTAGCAGGCAGCTCATGAATACTGCAATGGTGGGGTGCATGGAGTGTCCCACAGGAGTGCAGGGGGCTCCCCAGTGCGCTTGGCAGCAGACCTGTAAGTGGATCAGAAGCACTTCTGGTCAACTTCTGGGTCTACCAGGGAGCACGCTGGGGGCCCCGCTGTACCTCCCGGCTCAGTGACTGGTGCCTCCTGGGTCTGGGGAGTCATCTGAGGTCCCCCTGCAGCCAATTGCCCAGTTGGGGGGGACAGGGGCCCCCAGCATGCTCCTCGGCAGACCCAGAAGTGGGTCAGAAGTACTTCCAGTCCACTTCTGGGTTCACTGCTGAGCATGTGGAGGGACCCCCCGCACTCCTGTGGGATGTTCCATGAGCCCCAGCATTGCAGTGATCACAAGCCGTGCTGCTACCTCAAGGTATGTAGAAAAAACTTTTAAAGCTGTGTCTATGTCCAAATTGCTGATTCTTCAAATCAGAAGTGAATCTTTGGATTCGGCCAAATGGAATCAGAGACAGTGATCTGAATCAATGAATCAAATCACTGTCCCTGATTCAGGCTGAATCCAAATCCAGATTGAATAGGGCCCGATTTGCGCACCCCTAGTCTTCATGCTGCTGCTTGCAGCATACATAGTTTTAGAGGCCCTTATTCCCTTGTGCTTGTATGATGGGCTTCAGTCTCAGTTAGAGACAGGATACTGGGCTAGAGCAATCTGCTGTGGTGTTACTATTCTTATGTTCCTATCAATATGCCAAAGATGCCATGAAATTACTCACTAGCCCAAACTACAAATAAAAATGTGTAGGATAGAAAAGATGATGAAATCAGTATTTTCCTGCTTAGCGATTTTGGCTGATCATCATATTTCCAGGGTATTGACACTTACTAGAGAATTGTTATTTCTATCTTTATTTATTAGTGATGGGAAGGAAATTTCTCAGAAGAATTTTAAGTGTTAATTCTCAATACAGTTTTTTCCATTTACATGCATGACAGGGCTTTGGGTGAGCTGACCTGGAAGATCCCTTCTGTCAAACTTATCATCTACAATTACATTCAGCTGAATAAGGAACCACAAGTTATTATGGAAATGGAGTTTTTTGGGTGCCTGAATACTAGGCCTCTGTGAAATTTCACTACCAGTTTTGTTTTGACTCTGTTTTGACCTGTTTTGAGGTCAAAACAGCAAAATTGAAACAGAACAGATATAGTCAAGACAGCCTTGAGTCAAAACAAGGCAAGTCAAAATGTTTCACCATTTAGATGCTGTTTTGATGTTTCACCCATAGGCTATAATGGGGAAGGACAAAACAGACTACAACTTTGTAATTTCTGGCCTGATTTGGATTACACTTATAGGAATGGTAGCCCCTTCTGAGGGCATGATGCCTGACAAGTTTCAAGGAGATAGGTGTAGGGGGTTCAGGGAAACTGTACCACAAAGTTTTGAAAGCAAAACTCATGTCACGTGTATGTGTTAAGCCACAGTGGGGTCAAATCTGAAGGCATGCTAGCCCCTGTGGAGGCTACAAAGCTTGCCAAGTTTCATGGAGATAGGTTCAGGGGTTTGGGTAAAACTGTACCTCAAGCTGACGACAAGCAAAACTTATGACATGGGTGACACTGTTTGTGTTAAGGTGCAGCAGGGTGAGCCACAAAGCTTGCCAGCTGTTAAGGAGATAGGTGCAGGGCGGTTCTGGGGCCCTGCACCCCCAGCTGCTGACAGGCAAAACTCATGAAATGGGTGTTAATCCTTGTTCATTAACTCATTAGCTACTGTGTTACACAATCAATCATGATTCACTTAGGGACAAGCTCAATACACGGTAGCTAGCTAGGATCATGAGTTAATGAGCAAGGATTAACACCTATGAAACCACAGGCTAAGTAGAGGAAGGAATCAATACAGAGGCGGGAACTTTTTCTGCTCCAGGACAGACACAGTCAGTTGCAAATGTACCCATGTCACGAGTTTTGCCTGTCAGCAGCTAGGGGTGCAGGGCCCCAGATCCCCCCTGCAACTATCTCCTTAACAGCTGGCAGGCTTTGTGGCCACAGCAGGGCCTAGCAGCCAGACCTGCAGTTTCACCATCTCAACCCTGTTTCTACGGAATGGAATGGAATGGAACGGAACGGAACAGCTGTTTTGAATCAAAACAAAATTTGAAACGAAATGCTGTTCCATCAAAACATCGAAATGCTAGTCGAAACAGAATGCTGCCATTTCGCACAGCCCTACTGAATACACAGCAAGGCAAAACGTTTTGCTCTTGCTGAAGTCTGTTCAAGAGAGCACATAAAATAGTGTCGAATGCCTTTAATTCTCTGATAGGATTAAGAAGGGTCCAATGGAGGAGAAAAAAAGAATTCTTAACTCTTGTACAGCATGATTATCATTCATTCACCATGGACAGTATACCAATATAGTTACCCTGGATAAAAAAAATGAAGAAGATACGATTGTGTGAAAAAAGATAAAATATTTCAGATATCCCCAACTATAGCAGTGGGCCTAGTGATCTCATCAAAAAGTAGTTGTCATAACCAGTGCATGACTAACTCATTTGAAATGCTTTGGTGCTAAGCCTACTAGGCAAGGCAAAATTGAGTTGGGTTACCAGAATAAAACAGATGGGCACTTTAACATTGTCAATCACAGTTCTATTTTAACACAATTCTAAAAAAATGCAACTTGCTGCTTGTCTCTTGCTATTTTCTTTAAAAAAAATACAAAAAAACAAACAGCAACAACAAAAAAACCCAACCCTTCGTTCCTCTCTTGACTTCCATCTATTTTTCTCCAATACATCATGGTTCATATATATCATGGTTCATCTCTTCTATGTTCTATCCTTCACTCAGAAGGATTCCCAAGTTGATATGCCCAAGTATTTTTTTCCCCAAAACTGATTGCTACTCTTGCTCCACTTACTCAGTTCCTGATTTCATCCACCCACACGCCCTATTTTAAATAGATGACTTTTTAAAAGATCCCAGGGTCCATGTAAGCCAGTTTTATATGCCATATAAATTATATTCTTGATAACTTCTCTGTGCTAAATGAAATTACTGAGCACAAAATAAATTGAATGTATACACTCTGTGTGTGTGTGTGTGTGTGTGCATGCGCGCGCACCAATATGTGTGTTGCTGAGTTGCTTGTAGGACAGTTCTCACTGCAGATTAATTGCATTTCCCTAAATGTACTTTATGCTAATGAGACAGCTTTGGTTACAATACTAAAGTTATATACTAAACTTAATTTGGACCATGACCAAATGGCTCAGTACAGCCAAACTCTTACATCCTCTTCGCATTCTTTTTTAAGTCATTGCTTTATTTATATTAGTAATAAAAATGTTTGAGAAATTATTTAATTGGGATTAAAATGATCTTTCTTGTCTAATTATATCTGAATTTTCATTATAAACTGAAAAACTTTGGTGTTTTCAACAAAGCACACTTAAAAAACAAAAAGAAATGACCAAATTTTTCATTAAAATTACTGTTTAATCAGATAACTATTTTTGTCAGAACCGAAATGGGTTGAAATCTTTCCATACTTAAGTATTTCACTGAATGTGTATTTTTCTATTGTATTTACTCAATTTTATCTGAAGATCATGCAAAGAAATGAAAAATAACCATTATAGAAAAACAGTCACTCCTCTTGTATTAGTATCTTTGGCAACCAGCTTTGGGGAAGAGATTCTCATTGTCTGTTTTCCTTTACTTCTTAAGCAACTTTCATAAATAAGGAATGAAGAATGGATTTCTCTTGCAACCCTCTCAATACAGGTTATAAGAAAATATGAAGTCACATAGTAAATTTTAAAGCAAAATATTTTTAATCTTGGTTTTGCTCTGGAGATTTTGTTTGTGATCTTACTATTAGTGCAGGGCAACAAAAACAGGCACAGTGCCAAGTTATTAGGGCTGTTTTTGTGTCATGGTTTTCTTTTACCAGGATGGCAAAGATGTTATAAATCCTTAACCAACCCTGCAGATTATGTTGCAATGAAAAATAAAATAATCAATTTGTTCCACATTTCAAACAACATTTTTCCTGGTTGTTCTTTACTGTGTGTAGTGGGGGCTAACAAAAACCTGAACACTAACAGGGAATTTTCAAAGACACAGAACAATTTTCTGCCAAAAAGCAAAATAAGTTGGAATTGTAGGACCTGATCTTGCAACCAGTGAGGTTGACAGCAAAGTTTTGGTTTAGTAGCAGCATGAGGGTTCTATTTTCTGACTCATGAAAAAGCTCAGGAAAGGTTAAAACTGGGGAGTCAGAGAAGTGGATGTCTCAGCTGTAGCATCTAAATCAGGGGCAGGCAATTATTTTGGGTGGACAGCCGCTTACCCAGTTTTGGCAGGCTGTTGAGGGCCACATGGGTAGCCCCACCCCTTGACAGGTGCTCCACCCCTGGAAAGGTGCCTTGCCCCCTGGTCACCATCTTGGGACCAATGTCCCAGGGCCAGCACCAGTGGGGCCCAAAGCGGGGCACAGGCTGGCAGGGGTCTGTGGAGCTGGGCTGGGCTGCACCAGCAGGGAGAGTGGGAGCTGGCCCACTTCCATAGAGCCCCTCCTGGCTGGGACCCTGGGCTCCTGCCACCCTGCTCTGGGCCCCACTGGCACTGACTGTAGGGCATTGGTGCAGGCCCTATGCTCCCACTGGCTCTCCACCCACTCACACCCAGTGCCCTCCAGCCCCATGGTACAGGCAGGGGGCAGCGCACAGCCCTAACCCCTGCTTGCTGGCAGGGAAGAAGCTGGTGCTGAGCGCAGAAAAAGCAGCCTCTCACTCACCGCATGGCTGGCGCGCCCTGCTGCAGGTGCTTGCAGCCCATGCAGGGCTCTCTGGGGCAGGCACAGGCATTCCCAGGCAGGCTGCGAGCAACTGCAGCACAGGGCACTTGCCATGGTGCGAGCAAAAGGCTGCTCTTCCCTGCACTCAGCACCAGCTTGTAACCCGGCCCTGCGGCCCCTCCCCCAACCCATGGCTGGCGCTCCCTGCTGCAGCCACTCGCAGCCCGCACAGGGCTGTCCGGAGCAGGCACAGGCAGCCCCACGTGGGCTGTGAGCAGCTGCAGGGCGGGGAAGGGGCCACTTCCCCCTGCCCCCATGCTCCTTCCCTGCCCGGGGTCACCCCTGTCCTTCTCCCCCCCCATCTTACCTGTGGTTCCAGCGCAGGGCAGCCACATGCTCCCAGACCAGAAGCCCTGGCAGAGACCTCCAGCTGGGGGGGGAGGGCCAGGCGGGCCCACTGTTGTTGGAGCCCGCCAGGCTTCTCCTGGGTCCTACTGCCCCTGGTTCCCGCGGGCTGTATTTTGCCCACCCTTGTTCTAAATCATTTACTTCAAGAGCAACACTGGTGCTGCTTGCAAAGATATCAGGGAAACCTCTCATATGGGGCACTTCTGATATTATCCACCTTGTTCCAGCCAGAAGCAAAATAGCAGTGAGTATCTGGCATCTGGCTAATGGCAGTTTAATCAAGTCTTCCCCTAAATTCAGACTCTGAACCTGCCACTTACCTTCTTGACAATCATGTAAATTACAAACAACTTTCCACTGAAACTGCTGTGTATATATAAGCCTTACATTTAGAACAACCTCACTAGGTGAATCTAAATGCCTAATTGTACAGGCATTCAGGGAAGTTAAACTGAGCAAAAAATAGCAGGCCCAGGTTGGTTCACCTGAGGAGGTGAACTAAGTTAGATGGGGAATGGGTTAGTTTGACCTATCAAATACTGAAATGTGTTTGGAAGATACCTCCAGGGCTGGGAGAGCCCAACTGTTCACCCCAGCTCTGGGGTTGCACTCTTCTTCCCATCTCCCTGCATCCTGACCAGGCTATTCTTCCCATCTCCCTGCATCCTGACCAAGCTCCTGACCCCAAAATGGACATCTCCCCCCTGCCCCAAGTTACTTATTCTGGTTTCTCTACACAGTTCCCAGGAAAAACAAAGGCCTTTACATACAGCTCCCAGTCTATGTTCAAATGGCTTAAAGTGAGTAGCAAATGGCTGAAGGCACCCATTGGAATTGCTACTGTGTAATGATGGTGCAAGTGAGAGGACAGTGGTAAGGATTTAAATGGCTAATGCTAGGTGACAAAAGAGAAAGGAGTCTACAATGCAGGGGTAGACAATCATTTCAGCTGGAGGGTCGCTTAATGAGTTTTGGTGAGCTGTTGAGGGCTGCAAGGGTATTCTTGCCCCTTGACAGGTGCCCTGTCCCTTTGCCTCCATCTTGAGACTGGAAGTCCCATCCCTGACCTTTGCCACCAGAAGTTCCTCTTTTTGCCCCACAAGTACTCCTTTAGGGAGGATTGCCATCTTGAAACTGAGGGAAAAAAATCATATACTAAAAAATAAATCAAACATCTACTATAATTTATTATAATTTTATTTAACAAAACATGTTTGCCCTGATTTATGTCTTTTTGCATTGTGTATCTAGAGGTGATTGCATAATAGCTCAAAATACACTCTTACTCTTGTGCATTGTATGTGTGTGTTGGGGAGGGGAAGGGTAAAGGGGTGAAAAGTGGTTTGTAAATTCCCTTTCAGGATCAGGCCTGAGAGACTGGTGACGTAGTGGGTTTTTTGTGAGGAACGTGCCCCCACAGGTAGTTGGGGCACTGCCTGTAGTTCTCTTTGATAGATTCTGGTGTGCAGTTTGTGGGGGTACTGGAGATTGTTGACAAGTTTTGTGTTTTGAGCTGTAGGAAGTTGGCTTCTTTTCTGGTGATGAGGTTAGGTGCTTGTTTGAATTTTCAAATCACTTTTCAGAGCCGGACCTATGAGCTTCATTTCATCAGCCTCCAAGGTAGTAGGTACAGAAACTCATGGCCTCAATATAGACAGTGAAATTCTGATACACTATAACCTGCCGGACATCTGACTCCCCAGGTACCTCTGCACTTTTACCTGCACTGCTGGTGCTACTGTGCTGCAGTGCACTGCAGCGCTTACCTGTTGTTATTTAAAGTGGCGGACCAGGCTGAGGCTGTAGGGGAGGAGGAGACCTCACTGGGGCATGCTACTGTGTCATGTAGAGGCCCCAGCTCCAGTGAGGGTCCACCTACACACACATACACACACAGAGTCACATAGTGAAGACATACCTTAACACACATGCTGGGGAAAGAGGTCCTGCTGGAGAGGAAAGAAGGGCTCTATCACAGTTTGGTTGCCTGAGATGCTGCTGGTGCTACTGTGCGAGTGCTCACTAAGTTATTTTATACTGGTTGTAATTTAAAGTATAAATTACAACCAGTATAAAATACTGTGGGGGAATGAACTAAGGCTGTAGGGGAGGAGGAGACCTCATTGGGGCACACTACCATGTTGTGTAGATGCCCCAGTGCCAGTGAGGGCATATCTTAACACACACACAGTTTTACCCACCCATGTCACAAGTTTTGCCTGTCAGCAGCCTGAGGTGCAGATTCCCAGAACTCCCTGCTCCTATCTCCTTGAAATCTGGCAAGCTTCATGGTCACAGCAGGGGCCACCATTCCTGCAGTTTTCACCCCGTGTACCTTAACACACACACAGTCACAAATGTCATGAGTTTTGCCTGTCAGCAGTTTGAGGTGCAGTTTCCCAGAAACCCCTGCAACTATCTCCTTTAAACTTGGCAGGCTCCATGCCCTCAGAATGAGCTACCACCTTGCAATTTTTATCTAAATCAGCCCCAAAATGACAAAGTTATAGGTATTTCAGTGATTCCCCTCAGCAAAGCCCCTCTGCCCCTGTCCCCGCTGTCCCTTGGGTCTCCTTGCCTCCCAGGTTCCCTGGCTTAGCAGTATTTCATAGATTTCATAGATTTTATAGACATTAGGGCTGGAAGGGACCTTAGAAGATCATCGAGTTCAGCCCCCTGCCCAAAGGGCAGGAAGTCAGCTGGGGTCATAGGATCCCAGCAAGATAAGCATTCAAATTTCTCTTGAAGACATTCAATGTGAGTGCTTGAACCACCTCCAATGGTAGGCTATTCCGGAACGTGGGGGCTTGGACAATGAAGAAATTTTTTCTTATGTCCAGCCTGAAACAGTCTTGCAGGAGTTTATAACTGTTCAACCTTGTCATCTCTTGGGGCGCTCTGGTGAATGATCATTCCCCCAGATCCTGGTGAACACCCCTGATAAACTTGTGGGTGGCCATCAGATTTCCCCTGAGCCTGCGCTTTTCCAGGCTAAAGAGTCCCATAGCTCTCAGCCTCTCATCATAAGGTCTGTTTTCCTGACCTCTGACCGTGCATGTGGCTCTTCTCTGGACTCTCTCAAGCTTCTCCACGTCCTTTTTGAATTTTGGAGCCCAAAACTGAATGCAGCTCTCCAGCTGCGGCCTCCCCAAGGCTGAGTACAATGGGAGAATGACGTTCTGGGATTTGCTTGAGAAGCATCCATTCATACAAGCCAGTGTTTTGCTCACTTTACTAGCCACAGAATCACATTGAAGGATCATATTCATCTTGTGGTCAATCATGGCCCCCAAGTCCCTTTCATCCATAGTGCTAGCCAGCGCAGCACCACTGAGCCTATAAGGATGCTTCAGGTTCTTCTTCCCAAGGTGGAGAACCTTGCATTTTTCAGTGTTAAACACCATCATGTTCTTATCCACCCATTTCCTGCCCCTGTCAAGGTCATCCTGGATCACCCTCCTGTCCTCAAATGTGGATGCTTTACCCCAGAGTTTGGTGTCATCGGCAAACTTGGCCAACTTGACTCCAATGTCCACATCATTAATGAAGATGTTGAACAATATAGGTCCAAGGACAGAGCCTTGGGGGACCCCACTCATCACAGGGCACCATGACAATTGACTTCCATCAACCACCACCCTCTGGGTCCAACCACAGAGCTAATACCCCAGCCAGCAGATCGTGGTGAACCCAAGACCACAGTTGGTCAGTTTTGCCAAGGGGTGATCATAGCATACCAGATCGAAGGCTTTTCTGAAGTCAAGATATATGAAATCAATCTCCCATCCCTTGTCGGGGGTCGGACTCGATGATCTACTGAGGTCCCTTCCGACCCTAACATCTATGAATCTATGAATCTATGTCCAGGTGATAGGTCACCTGGTCATAAAAGGAAATAAGATTGATCAAGCAAGACCTACCTGCAACAAACCCATGCTGGCTATCCTTCAGGATGTTGCTGTTAGCCAGTCCATTAAGAATGGCATCTTTAATAATCTTTTCTAAGACCTTCCTCAGGATAGAGGTCAGGCTGATGGGCCTGTAGTTTGCCGGATCCACTTATCTCCCTTTCTTGAAGATAGGCATCACATTGGCTTTCTTCCAATTTTCAGACACTTCACCAGAGTGCCAGGAGTTCTTGAAGATCCATGCCAGGGGCTGGGCTATGATGCTAGCCAGCTTCTTGCGTACATTGTCAGAGCCAGCTGACTTGAAGGTATCCAGCCTCTCAAGGTGTTCCTTCATGAGGTCAGCATTGATGGAGGGCAAGGAATCTCCTCATCCAGGCCGCCTTGTCCCGTAATGGGCAGGGGCGTCCCATGGGACTGATGAAAGACTGACACAAAGTACCCATTTAATAGGCTGGCTTTTTCCTGGGTGTCAGTTGTCAGTTGTCCCATCTGGTTTAGCAGGGGTCCAGTGTTGCCCTTGCTTTTTCTCCGGCTCCCCACATATCTAAAAAAGGACTTTTTATTGTCCTTGATACTTGTAGCTAGTTGGAGTTCTTGGCTTTCCTGGTTTGCTCTCTCCAGGTCAGGACCAGTGTGGAATAGTCCTTCTTGGAGGTGGATCCTGTCTTCCATCCTTTGTAGGCCTTTCTTTTTAGCAGCAAGAGGTCCACATTTACCCTGCATCAGGCCTGCGGTGCTGTCCGTTGCTCTCCACTTGGCTGGATTGAACTTGCCATGCTGTCCACCTCCACAGCCCACCCAGATCAGGCCAGGACCCATATCCCTTCTCATTGTACTGTCCCTCCTGCCCCCTCAGCTCCTGACTAACCTGCTTCTCCTGCCACTGTCCTTATGGAGAAAGCAGGAAAGAGGAACCTGCCTGCCACCAGCACTGCCACTGCTCTGTGAGCTGGGCTCAACCCCTGAAAGCAGTAGTGACCTGGCAGTGGTGGTGTCAGCAGCCAGGTAGGTGTGTTCCCTTTCCTTGCCCACTCCCCTGGGACAACGCTGGTAGTGTAGGTAAATCAGGGGATGTGGGGAAGGGAATGAGTGGGGGGGGGAACAGAGAGGGAGAGTATGGGGAGAATGTGGGGAAGAGGGGACAGAGAGGGACAGAGCGGACAAGGGCTGGGAGCAGGTAAGCTGGGCAGGCACAGAGCCAACTTGGACGGGTCAGAACAGTGCATGTTATAGAGGGTATTGCATTTACTTTGAGCAGTCACTTTAACATGTGACTGCTCAAAGCATATGCTGATTTTAAGACAATTAAACTTAGCACATGCTAAGGGTAGTGTGTAACAAGGCTTTATATTGAACAGGTTGATTCGTGGTATGAAATCATAACGTGTCAGGGAAGGTAGGGTAGAGTAGAGAGGTTTAGGGCATTGTTAAGATTTCCTATTTAATAAGAAAAAAATTAAAAAAATATCTGCATATAGTTTGAGAGAGAGAGATGGACAAGGGAGCATGATAACCTATCTGAGGATTTAAAGGTATACAGGTAGGAAATAATTTAGGAGAGCCAGGACTGTATAACTAGGAGTAATGGTGGGTGGTAAAAACATCTTAACCACATAGGAAAACTTCCTGATTGGAAGCCTCTAATAATTTCATCAGGCATGTACCTGAGGTTCTGTTACCTGGTACCATCAAAGAATGGGAGAAACACTACAAATATGTAAGAGGGAATAATTTTGCCATAGCTGGAATATAAATTATTAGTAACTTGAATAGAGATAGATGATTTTTTATATTGAAAAAAATTGCCAAGTTTATATCAAATTAAGCAAATAATTTTCAGTGAAAAAAGACACAAAACTTCTGAATTTTTCCAACATTTTCAGTTTTTTCTTTCAATAGTTTGCTTTGAAAAATTGCCAAAATTATTTATTAGATTTTAAAGATAAGTACCTGAAAACAAAGGAACAGATTATAAGCTGAATGGAGAATGGGATACGTTATTCAACTTGAAGTAACCTTAATTTCCCTCTCATCCAACCCCCCCCCAAAAGAATATATATATATATATATATATATATATATATATATATATATATATATATATATGAATGAAATTATTTGGGGTACACCCAGTTTTTTTCAGCCACTAAACTGAAAAATATCACTAACATATGTAATTGAATCTAAGATGACTCTGAAGTTAAGATCACCCCTCCAATAATTAGATTTTATACATGAAAAATTTATAAATTTGTTATAATTTTCCATGTATAGAATCATATATCAGAGGGTCATCTTTAATTCACCTACCTCACTGCTGCAGGGGAGCAGGTGGTGTGTGGAGGTCATTCATACTGCCCTCTGACTGTGCCCACCTCAATTCCACCTCTGCCCCCTGCCTTCCCCACTTTGTGGCCTCAGGTATCAACCTCCCCGCCAAGCCTCTGTTCTTCCCTCCTTCCCCAGCATCTTCTCCTTGCTCTCTCCTCCTTACCTCCTCCTCTCTTCCCCTTTACCTTTGCTCCATGCTTACAGGCCCCGTCTCCTTTCTAGCCTGGGGCACTAAGCATGGCCTTAGCTCAGTACTGTAGCAACAAAGTTTGGCACCTGGGGCAAAACCCATAGTGGCAACCCACCCCAGTCCTTGCACATGCCCCCCCCCCCCCCCCATTGCTTGCCCAGGAGTGCATGCAGCAGTGGGAGCTGCCCTTCCCCCCATTCCCATGTACCCCACTCCCCAAACAAGCTGCGTATGGCTCTGTCCTGGCGCCCCTCCCCAGCTGAGCAGCACCTGTGGTGTTCCTTCACTTTGGCAACTGGGGCAGTCACCACATTCACCCCCTCCCCTTGCTACAGTACTGCCCCAGCCCAACCCCTGTAGCAGCCAAGGGGGGAGTGCGTGCTGCTGCTATGGGACCAGACTGTGGTCGTGCTCAGGGTAGCATCATGGATGGAGACTGCTGCTACAGAGCAGGGATAAGCATGAAGTGAAGAGGGGCAGACAGGGGAGCAGAGGCCATGTGTTGCAGAAGATGGGGGGGAAGCCTGCAGGGGGGAGATGGCAGGGTGCAGAGGTGGTGGTGGGACAGGCAGCTCCTGCAGTTGTGGCCTCCCACCCTTGTACTTAATTCTAAGATGAGGGAATGGGGGTAAACCTCATCTCAGAATTGAGGAAATATGGTATTCACATTGCTCTAGTCCTGAATGTTCCCACTCATCTTGCTTGTGGCTTAATCATACAAAGTTCTCCTTGCATTTTTTTCCTTCTTTTTCCACTACCAGGTCTGTTTTTCTTTTCCTTTGTGACATATGCTCCCAACTCCCAGCAGCATCTCCATACCACAATTTCCTTATCTTCTTGTTTCTTCCTAAAAGGCTGGAGGAAAGAAAAGGTGACCTTTTCTCTTAGGGCTGGTTAAGGAAAAGTGATTTATATCTCTCCTTACCATTTTTTACCTGTTTTTGGAGGAAACAATAGGAGTGAAATGTGTCATATTGTAGAGCTTGCTTCATTTGTTTCTGTTCCCTTCATTACTGCCATTTCAACCAGTTGCCTTAATGTACATCAACAGAATATCTGGAAGAAACAATAGCCTTTGCATGTGTAACAACATGCTAGATCATTAAGACCTCTTGCTGCTTGAAGTTGGCTTTAATATTTGTCCTTTAAATCAGCTCTGTTTACAAGCAGGCCATTTTAGGGTTCTGGTACTACTTGAAAAATCATAGGTGTTTCACAAAAAAGGAACATTTAAACCTTTGACTTTGTCCTATTTTTTCAAGAATAAACAAACTTTCTTCAAAAAATCTAAAAGCTTTTAATGGCAATCAAGAAAGGGTAGGGAGCTAAAAAAAGAAATAAGACAATACAGGCAAGGAGATTAAACTGAAGAAACTAAAACACAAGAAATGTTCCTTGTTAAACAATAATTTAAAAAATATATTGCCAAAACCTCATTTTTTAGAAATGTTGTTTGATTGATGAAACTTGTCTTTTAAGCAAAAAATCCCTGTAACTAACTATCAGCAGGTTGGGATACTTTTATTCGGTGTTGACATTATTTCAGAAGGCGACCTAGAGATGAAAAGCTCTTTATTTAATAGATTGAGGTGTCCTGTCCTCTCTCATTGTACAAGTTTGAAACTGGATTGGTTTTCCACTAGGGGAAATAAGGTGTCATTGTCATTGTATTTACTGTATCAAATGGTGACACAGAAGAAGCTTAGTTTCATTATTTATGGAAGGGATCTAGAAGCAAGTGGAAAAAAATATCAGCAGAGAAACACTACCACCCACAGCTACCTGCCAAAGATGTTGTTAGGGAGTAAAGCTGCTGCCCATCATTTCCTTAGCAAAACCTATTGTTGGCTGCTATACAGAGGAAGAAAATTATAGTGACAAATGAAGATGTTGTTGACTCCCTGGTAAGAAACTTCTGCACATTCAAACAAACAGCTTCTTTTGTATCTAATGAATAGGTTTATACCCAACTCAACTGTAATCTTAGATAAACCCTGTTTAATATAAGAACATGAGACAATTAAAACCAAAACAAGAAAGCACTCCGTTATTTATTTTCTCAGTATCACTTATTCTGAAAATGGTGTCACAGTTTTCCAGGTAAAAACCTTAAAATACATTTGTCTGGAATTATTCATTTGGAAATGGAAATCATTAATAGAATTAACATTTTAAGTATTTTTGTGATTATTGGACCATGTTTGTGTCACATATACAGTTTTTAATTCCTAAAGGGGTAGCATGATTTATATATTAATAACAATATTGTTTATATATTAATGACACCAGAAATTCAAACCTAAGAAATTTAAATTACCCAGGTCTGACTTGAAAACCCATGGAGAGCAGACAACACATCATTGAGCAAGGTTTTTTGTTTTTAATACAGCAAGGCAGGAAAAAAGTTTCCCTTCCTGTGAAAATTCTTGAAGTTTTGAAAAAATTTCCATTCTGTACAGGGGCAAACACAAGTCCATTTTAAATTGTGACCATTTGAAATTGTGAGAGAGGCAGAGAGGGACTCACTCCACTTTATTAAAGAAACCACTGCTTTGGGGATTCTCACTGTGTGTAGGAGTCCTGGGTTCAAGCCCCTCCCCGGCAGAGAATGTCCTTAACCCAGATCCGTCATAAGTGACCTTGCTATTTGAATAAGGTGCACATCTATTATTTTGACTAGAAATTCTATTCTAAACATAAAACCCTTTTCCCCCCCAAAAATTGGGGAATAATTTGCTCTTGCCAGTCTCATGTTGGCCACTACCGATCACATTTTTATCACCCTTGTGTAAACTGTGAAGGAAAAGTTTTAGTGGAAAATATCAGCATATTATAGGAAAAACCTTCCCATATTTAAGTCCAGATTTGCCCCTTGCTGATTTTAAATTGCGTTCCTCAAATAGAAATTCATTTTTAGACCTCAGTTGAGCAAAATATTGCTTTTCAGAAAAGAGACTTAAAGAATGCATTTCACTGTAAACGTGTATTTAGCCAACATGACTTAAGCACATGCTAATCTTAACTACTTCCATAAATTAGAGCTCTAATTTTTAGAAATGTTTAATTTTTGTAATGCTAATTTTAATTGAAGATGGGTGCTATATACAAACGAACAAATCAGCGAAAAGTTGCTCTATGTAATGCAGAACGATAGGCACCATGCAGTCTTTCCCCCACAAAACTTTAGCGATCAATTTCTTTTAATTAACATTACAATATTAGTGCATTTCATGACTATAATGGTGATATTAAAATGAAAGACTAACCTGTAAAGTTTTAGTAGTCACTACTATCAGTATGTATGATCACTTAATCAAGTAGAAAGACAAGCTCCTTACATTGATATTAACTTTGATTATATAGATTTCAGTGGAGTTTTTCCTGACTTGTGCTAGTGCCTAATAAAGTTTAGAATCAGATTCTAATTTACATTTGGGGTAACAATTTTTGACATTCTTCATTATGTCTCCAGGCCACCCTTTCTATATGGTCTGCTCCCAATGTTCTGCACAGGCCACTGCTTCTGGTTTTGGTGTTGACAAATCTTGTGGTCCTACAGAACATCTCAGGACATAATCCATGGTTTGCTTCTCCTGACACACAAGAGTCAGTTGCATAGAAGCCACATGATTCCATAAGAAAGTTGCATTCTGCTGAGACCCACTCTCAATCTGTTCAGGCTTGGCCACGTGTGCCTCTTGTAATTAGAGCCAGATCCTAACTCCTCACTGGGGGCAATTCCTCACCAGCTCCATACAATGGTGTCACCTAGTTTCTCCTTTTTTTTTGCCACAGGGTAGATCTGACTGATTCCAGTGATGTAGTCAATGGTATGGAAGAGGACAAAAATCTATTTCTTGATGAGAGACAACGCAATGCACTGGTTGATGTCCATATAGCGGGTGGCAGTCATCTGACTCAGTGATCTGTTGAGGTCCCTTCCAACCCTAGCATCTATGAATCTATGGCTCTTTTTCCTGTAATAAATTGGTAAAGTAATGAATTTATTGAAGACTTCTAGGCCCAGGACAGATCTCTGGGGAAGCTCACTTGATACGGTTCCCCCGATTTGACATTGATCTATTGATGATTACTCTTTAAGCATGATTATCTAACCAACTATGTACCCTCCTAATAATAGTTTTTTTTGTCTAGATCATTTTTCCTTAGTTTCTTATAAGAATGTAGGTGGAAGAAAGTATCAAAAGCCTCTCTAAAATTTGACATATAACATTTCCACTGCCTGCCCACATCCCAAAGTCCCATTACTCTTTCAAAGGAAATCAAGTTGGTGAGGCATAATTTGCTCTTGACAGTGCCATGTTGGCCACTACCTATCACATTTTTATCATCAATCCTCCCTTGTGTAAACTGTGAAGGAAAACATTCTTAAGTGTCTTTTCTTAAGTGTTGATGTAAGAATGACCAGTCTATAATTCCTTGAGCCCTTTCCCCGCCTTTTCAAAGGATGGGCTCTTTTGTGTTCCCTTTTCTGGCCTTCATAGATTTCATAGACATTAGGACTGGAATGGACCTCTGAAGATTATTGAGTTCAGCCCCCTACCCCAGGGGCAGGAAGTCAGCTAGGGTCAAAGGATCCCAGCAAGATAGACATCCAAATGTTTCTTTAAAAAGTCCACAGTAGGTTCTTGCACCACCTCTGGAGGCAGTATATTCCAGGCCTTGGGAGCTCAGACAGTAAAGACATTTTTCCTTATGTCCAGCCTGAAATGGTCTTGGAGGAGTTTGTGACTGTTTGACCTTGTCATCCCTTGGGGTGCTCTGGTGAACAGGCGTTTTCCTAGATCCTGATGTACACTTACTTATAAGCAGCCACCGGGTCCAACCTGAGCCTGCACTTTTCCAGGCTGAAGAGTCCCATGGCTCTCAGCCTGTCATCATAGGGTCTGTTCTCCTGCCCTCTGATCATATGCATGGCTCTCCTCTGCACTCTCTCAAGCTTCTCCACATCCTTTTTCAATTGTTGAGCCCAGAATTGGATTCAGTACTCCAGCTGCAGTCTCACCAAGGCTGAGTACAGTAGGGGGATGACATCCTGGGATTTGCTTGAGAAGCATCTATGGATGCAAGCCAGAGTTTTGCTCACTTTACCAGCTACAACATCACATTGGTGGCTTATATTCATCCTGTGGTCAAACATGACCTCCAAGTCCCTTTCAGCCATGGTGCTAGCAAGCATAGCACTGCTGAGCCTATAAGCATGCTGAGGGTTTTTTTCCCAAGGTGGAGTAGCTTGCAGTTTTCAGTGTTGAATGTCATCAGGTTTTCATCTTCCCATTTTCTAAGCCTGTTTAAGTCAGCTTGGATCACCAGCCTATCCTTAGGTGTGGACCCTTTTCCCCCAAAGTTTGGTGTCATCGGCGAACTTAGCCAGTCCACTTCTGACACCAATGTCTAAATCATTAATCATTAAAAATGTTAAAGAGTATAGGCCCAAGGATGGAGCCTTGGGGCACCTCACTGGGCATGGTGCACCACTATGATTTACTTCTGTCAATTACCACTCTCTGGGTCTGACCTCAGAGCCAATTCCTCAGCCATTGGACTGTGATGTAGTTGAGGCCACAGTTGGCCAATTTTTCATGGGGAGATCATGGGACACCAGATCAAAGGCTTTTTTAAAGTCAGGATATATGACATCAATCTCTTCTCCCTTTTCCAGGTGATATGTCACCTGGTCATAGGAGGAGATGAGATTGGTCAGGCAAGACCTACCCGCAACAAACCCATGCTGGCTCATGTTTGGCCCTCAGGATGTTGCCATCAGCCACTTTGTCAAGAATGGTCTCTTTGATAATTTTTTCCAAGACCTTTCCTGGGATAGTGGTCAGGCTGATAGACCTGTAGTTCCCTGGATCTACTTTCCTCCCTTTCTTGAAGATGGGCACCACATTGGCCTTCTTCCAATCTTTGGGTACTTCACCTGAGTGCCAGGAGTTCTTGAAGATCCATACTAGTGGCTGAGCTATGATGCCTGCCAGCTCCTTAAGTACTCTGGGGTGTAAACTGTCCAGGCCAGCTGACTTGAAGGTGTCTAGCCTCTCAAGGTGTTCCTTTACATGGTCTACAGTGATGTAGGGTAAGAATTCTCCCTCACCCTGGCTGTCCCATACTGTGTTGAGCAGGGCGGTCCCTTGGGGCTCATGAAAAACTGATGCAAAATACCCATTAAGCAGATTGGCTTTTTCCTGGGTGTCAGTTGTCAGTTGTCCCATTTGGTTTAGCAGGGGTCCAATGTTACCCTTGCTTTTCTTCCAGCTCCCCACACATCTAAAAAAGGAATTTTTATTGTCTTTGATACATGTAGCCACTTGGAGTTTGGTCACAACCTTGGCTTTCCTGGTTCTCTCCCTACAGGTCTGGACCAGTGCAGAATACTCCTCCTTTGAGGTGATTCAAGTCTTCTATCCTTTATAGGTCTTTCTTTTTAGATGCAGGAGGTCCACAAGTTCCCTGCAGAGCTAAAAGAGTTGCAGTGCCCTTTTGCTACCTTTCCTCCAAGATGGGATGGACATTGCTTGTGTTTTCAGGATTGCTCCCTTGAGGAGCAATCTGCTTATCCTGAACTCCCCTCCCCTTCAAGTCATGGTCCCTTAGGTCCTTGCCAACAAACCTCCTGAGCTTGTCAAAGTCAGCTTTCCTGAAGTTGAGAACCTCTGCATTGCTGACTAACTTGCCAGCTTTGAGGTGGATAGTGAAAGTGATTAGCTCATGGTCACTGTCTCCCAGCTTCCCTTCCATCATTAGGTCACTGACTAGATCATTCCCCTTTGCCAGTACCAGGTCAAGCAGTGCTTTACCTCTTGTCAGTAGATAGACTTCTTGAGTCAGATAGAGCTTATCCACATGTGTGAGGAAGCTTTGCGACCATTTGGATTTGTCTGAGTGCTCTTCCCATGAGATGTCGGGGTAGTTGAAGTCTCCCATGGCAAGCATTCAGCCTCAGCCAGTTCCTTGGTGAATTCCTGGTCAAACTCTTGTTCCTGATTAGGAAGTCTGTAGTAGACTCCTACCATTGTGTCCCCTGTGCCATGTTTACCATGGATTTTAACCCAGAGGGTCTCCAGTCATCCACCCTGGGTGCCAATGTTGGCTTGCAGGGACATATAGCTCTTCTTGACATAGAGAACTATGCCCTCTTCCCTTTTATCTGCATGATCTCTCCTGTACAGGGTATAACCATTTATACCTGTGGCCCAGTCATAGGTGGAGTCCCACCAGGTCTCCATTATCCCTATGAGATTATAGTCATTCTTGTTTAGCAGGAGAACCAGTTCCTCTTGTTTGTTCCCCAAGCTCCTGGGGAGCTCTATGAGTTCTTATAGATAGCAGATGTACAATTCCTTGAGTACTCTAAGATTCTTTTCATCAGTCCATGCCAATTTGTAAACAACTAGCTTATCTAAGTAATTTCTGTTTTGTTCTTTTCCTGCTAAAATATTTACTCTCTTTTCCTCAATAACTGTGCTAGCCATCTGACAATTAACATTTTTCTTTTTTCATTAAGATTGTAGTTAAATAGGCACTAAACACTTCATCTTTTACTGAATGGGTAGGGAAAATTAATAATGATGAAGAAGATTTGCCATTCAGTAAGCCTCCCATACTTTCCCTAATTTTCCTATTTCTGCCAAAGAATGACATATGCCTTGGAAAGGTTATTTGTAAAAACATGAGTGCCAAAAGGAGAGGGGGATGGTTTAGGATTCTACTTGAATTTTGCCTAAGTCTCAACTACTGGCCCTTACTCAGTAAACCACAGTCTCCTAAATTGTCTAATTGCTTTTGATTACTTTAGGTGAGAGTATAAAAAATAAAAAGCAATTTAATATTACAGTGTTTCCAGAAATCTTTGTATATCTGTGGTGGTTAAAGGGGTCAAAGGTAGGCCCCCTGAAGGAGCACTGAAATGTTAATCTAAACTTTGGAAATCTCCAAAACACTTAGCACATTTGATGCTGAAAATGAATAATAAATCTCATAAAACACCACATCCTTAAATGATAGGCATAGCCTGAGCTAGCCTGACAGATTTCAATGTAGTCTTGAGGCCATGGAGTAAAGTAGCATTGCTGAGTTACATCAGGTAAAAAATTGGTCCAGATCCTATAGTGGCATACAGGGAAAGGTAGTGAGAACAGTACTAAGTGTTTGGAAGGGTAAATGGTTTGTGATAGAATTTAATGTTCTCTGAAGAGCATGGTTTATATAACTCTGCTTTTTGTTATATTGTATTAGTTTTCTTTCTGTAAAAAAACCAAAAACCAACCCCAACCCCCCCCCCAAACACTTTATGACCAAAGTGTTTTCTGAAGCTATCTAGAAATATTTCAGTATTTTGAACAATAATTATAGTGATGCTGCTTTCCTGCTGAGGTAAAAGTGTTGAAATAGAGAGCTCTGAGTATTTTTAAAGCTAAATTGTGCTCTTTTTCATCTAAACACCTGCCTTGGAACAGCAGGGGACATTGTTTACAAAAGCACAAAGATTTTCTTTCTTTTCTCTCTTTTAGGTGAAAATAAAAAGCTTCAGTAAACAATACATTAGAAGAAAAAATGAGTAAGAGCCAGATATAATAAAAAGACTTAGGTTAGTGCTTACATGTTAGACATTGCAACACATAAATGTTCATTGCCTGTCTTGTAGAGTAAAATCCAACACCTAGAGTGAAGTTCCTAGGCTTGCTATTCAGTGCATGAAGAAAGTGAGACACCTCAGGGGGAAGTAAGATGTCTTTTCCAAAATTCCACATGCTGAATGGGAAGCCATTTAAAGCTAGCTACTGGGAAATACTGAGCATAAGGGGAAGCCTGCACTCCTGCCCATCTCCGGAACGCAAGATCCAGTCCCTGGAATTTTCTCCTACACTTCAATAATGCTTCTTTCAAAAGGAGAGGACATGGCTCAAGGTGTGCCTTTTAAAACTCAGCCTGTGGTGATGGTACTGTGGGCATTCACTTTTTACAATATAGTCTATTGGTAAGAGATTACTCAGTAACAGGAAAACCTAGATTCAAAGCTCTTCTTAGTCAAAATGAGTTCAAACCCATAAACTTCTACCTTCAAGAAAAGTGCCCTGTTTAGTATAGTTCTGGCTTGTTCTCTCTTCCATCCCAATTAAATTTTCAGTCCTTTCTATAACTTGGCACAGGATCAACAGGTGGGTATTCCACTTGAGTTTAGCCTATAGCTTAGTGACTAAGACACACTTCTAGAAAGTAGGAGATACAGGTTTTAATCCCCTTGCACTCAGATCAGTCTGGAAGTCAGGTCTCTTAATTCCTGAGCAAATTCTTTAATTACTAGGCTTATGTGGAAAATGCGAAGTGATGGCTCCTCTTGCCACTCCAACTACCTTAAAAAAACCAGCTATGGCTTTGTTTTGTGAGGGCCCCAGTACTGAGGTAGTGTGTGGGAGATGCTCTGAGGACACCTACTTGATCAAGCCCTTTGGGGGCTTATGCATTATTTTACCTAATTTGTGGATTCCAATGAGGTTTATGTGGATGTTGTTGAGCCAGGGCAGTTCTGGGCATAGATGCAATAAAATCTGCAAGTTCCTATAAAGTTTTCAAGTTAAAAAAAATAAGGGGGGGGGGGAGGGGGAGGGTGGCACCTAAGGGGATTTAAGTGCTTCCAGGGATAGGTGGACTGTGAGCAGGGTTTGTTGGTTTTGTTTGTTTGTTTTGGGGGGGGGGGGGGGTTTGGATCATGGCTTTGGTTGTGGGAACCTAAAATTCTTTCAAGGTCCCAAATCTTTTTCTAACCTCTATATTACCTGCCTTTACTCTGCAATTGGAATTAGAATCTTTTCCAAGTTGTCACAGCAGGTGTGTCCATTATTTTCCCTGATGAAGAGGGAGAGTTGAGACAAACTCTAATTTGCATGGAACAAGAAAGAGAAACATTTCTCTTATTTTGCCTTACTAAAGATCCCCTAGCTTAAGATGGAAAGTATGCTGTAACTTTTGTGTCTAGCAAGCTTCCAAGTACTGGAAATTCAGTTTGAATAAATAACCCAAACAAGGGTATTAATTCAAAATGTAATCTTAATTCCTGAAGCTACTGGGAACACTTGCCTTCTCACACACACATGCACATTCCAAGTCTTCTGTCTTTAAGAAAAATCAGTCCTCAGTCCCCAGGCATGGTTATTTCCCTGTCTGGGATGTTTTAAACTGGGAGGCCAGTGTCTCTTTGTGTGTGTGTCTACTAGGGCTGTGCAAAATGTCAGCATTCTGTTTTGACTTGCATTTCGACGTTTCAATGGAACAGCATTTCATTTCAAATTTTGTTTTGATTCGAAACAGCTGTTCTGTTCTGTCGAAACAGTTTTACTGTTTCAACCCTGTTTTGACGTTTCACCCATAGGATATGATGGAGAAGGAAAACCAGCAAAACCATTGCAAAGGACTGATTCTTCTGCTCTAGTTGGCTCTGCTTGGCATTGGTGAAACCGCAGCTGGAGTACTGCATCCAGTTCTGGGCTCTTCACTTTAACAAGGATGTGCTTAAGCTTGAGAGAGTCCAGAGAAGAGCTACCCATATGATCAGAGACTTGCATGGCAAACCATATGAGGAATGGCTGAGGGACCTGGGACTCTTCAGCCTGAAAAAGAGAAGGCTGAGAGGGGACTTGGTAGCAGCTTACTGCTACATCAAAAGCACACATCTAGGGCTTGGTGAACAACTGTTCACCAGGGCACCCTTGGGGAAAACTAGGAGTAATGGTCACAAACTCCTGGAAGATCGTTTCCGGCTTGTTTCAGGCTCAACATTGGGAAAATCTACTTCACAACTAGGGTGTCCAGAGTGTGGAATAAGCTCCCTCCAAAGGTTGTGTGATCACCTACGCTGAAAATCTTCAAGAGGAGACTAGACAGTCACCTTGCTGGGGTCACCTGATCCCCAGTTGTCTTTCCTGCTTGGTGCAGGGGGCTTGTTTTGCTGGAGATGCATCAATTGATGCATACCAGGGTATTGTTGGCCCTACTGGCTATAGCATCGTACTGCTGGTTCATATTCATACTGTGGTCAATTATTATCCCCAGGTCAGTGGTAGCAAGTGAGGGAGGATTATCAGTCCTGCTGCCTGATGGGAGGCAGCAGTTGCACAAGTATTCATGTCATGAGTTTTGCCTGTCAGCAGCTAGGGGTGCAGGGCCCAAGGACCCCTCTGCACCTATCTCCTTAACAGCTGGCAGGCTTCATGCCTGCAGCAGGGCCTAGCAGGCCTGCAGTCCCCCCCACCCCCACCCTGTACCCCAAGACAGACACAGTCCCACAAGCACCCATGACACAAGTTTTGCCTGTCAGCAGCTAGAGGTTCAGGGCCCCAGAACCCAGAAGTTCCTGCACCTATCTCCTTGAAATCTGACAGGTTTTGTGGCCTCAGCAGGGGCTAGCAGGCCTGCAGCTTTCACCCTGCTGCACCTTAACACACACACAGTGTCACCCATGTCATGAGTTTTGCTTGTCCTCAGCTTAAGGTACAGTATCCCCCAAATTCCTGCACCTATCTCCTTGCAACTTGGCAGGCTTTGTGGCCTCAGTAGGGGCTAGCATTCCTGCAGTTTTGACCCTGATGTAGCTTAACACATACATGTGACATGAGTTTTGCTTTCAAGATTTTGGGGTGCAGTTTCTCTGAACCCCCTACACTTATCTCCTTGAACCTTGGCAGGCTTCATGCCCTTGGATGCAGCTACCATTCCTACAAGTTTCATTCAAATCAGGCCAGAAATAACAATATCATATGCTCTTTCAACCTTCCCCATTATAGCCTATGGGAGAAACGTCAAAACAGCGAAATGTTTCAACTT
Organism: Alligator mississippiensis; assembly: GCF_030867095.1. Classification (NCBI taxonomy): domain Eukaryota; kingdom Metazoa; phylum Chordata; order Crocodylia; family Alligatoridae; genus Alligator; species Alligator mississippiensis. Next base: position 132,750,189 of record NC_081827.1, on the reverse strand, counting down.
GCCTCATTTTGTTTTGAGGCTGTTTCAACAATATCTGTTTTGATTTTGCTGTTTCAACCTCAAAACAAGTTGAAACAGCATCGAAACAAAACTGGCGGTGAAATTTCGCATAGCCCTAATGTCTACCATTACAGTTAAGAGGTTTTTATGGGAAAAACTCCTTCTCCATGACAGTTTCTGCTTCTTTTCTTCCTCTTCCTCACTCTTACAATGGTATTCTTTGGATTCATTTCAGTAGGGGGAATGGCTGTACACAGCCCCTCCATCCCCTCCCCAGAGTTTAGAGACAATTGAAGCTGAATATGAAGCTGGATCTCACCACTGTGGGAAGTGGGATCAGGCAAGAAATCCTTTTTCTAGATGTACTTAATGAAACTATACAGCTTTCAGACTTTTCCAATATTTGGACTTTTTTAGAAGCTCTGCTATTACATAACACCTTGCAACAAGATCAACTCTACTAGTGACAGTAACATCATGAACGAAGTTTATAAAATGTGACATAATATTCAGTCATCTTTCTCCCACCATATTATCTAGACTTGAAATGATCAGGATTAAATAAGATGGTGGTTAAAAATAATTATCCACATTAGCTTTCCCTCCATTACTACCATCAGTGATTGACAAATGTTAAGTACAGGCATTCAGTAAGCCTGAGGCAGAAGTACTCTAATTTTTTAGCTTTACTTTAAGTGCCCAAAGCTAGGTTGAGAGAAACATAGCACATGATAGCCCTTGTGGGTGGGGGAAGGCTCAGAGCCTGCCTGCATGGGCTGAGCCAAGCAGATTGGAGGGGGGGGGGGGGGGGGGGGGGGGACTCTTGCATGCCTCCCAGAATGCCCTGTAGGCTTCCTGACCTGGCAAAGACCTCTGAGCAGAGCCAAATGGCTGCATCACCACCACCCCTGATTGGCTGGTAGAAACATCAGAACTGCCCACCTGGACCTGATGCGGCAGTGGCTCATCATGGCTGTAAGCCATCAGTCAGCTGTCCCATGCATGACTGCCCAATACACTTTGTACCCACTAAGTGTGTGTGTGTGTGTGTGTGTGTGTGTGCATGTGTGTGCATGTGTGTGTGTGTGTGTGTCCTAGATGCCTGGGTTTTGTGTGTGCATTTCAGATACCTGTATTCTACATGTGTGTGCATGGGTGACTGGGTCCCCCCACGGCTGATCTCGATGCCTGGGGGGGTGGGTCTCCTGTGGCAGATCTCACTGCCTGGAGGTAATTCCCCCATGGCTGATCACTGTGGCTGATCCCTGCAGCCGCTTTTGGGAGTGGCTGCGGTTGCTTCTAGGAGTAGCTGCAGCGATCGGCCAGCACTTGCAGGGGGGGGGGCACCAACGTTCTCAGGAGATGCACATGAACCCCTTACATGTCACCAGTGTGTGTGTGTGTGTGTGTGAATGTGTTTGTGCATCCTGGATGCCTGTATTCACCCCCTCCCCCACCCCATCCCACTGCTGCTGATCACCCCAGCCGCACATAGCAGCAGGCTGTCCAGAACTGCGAAGCACTAGCTAAGTAGCTCCTTAATCATGTGGACCAGGAGCCCTCTCCAGATGTGTAGGGTCAGAGGACATTGAGTGCCCACTCCTGGCAGCAGGCCATGGGGCTCCAGTCATGGACTTCTCTGGCCATGCATCATGGGCACTGCCACCCAGACTAAATAAGCACTGTTCCCCTTCCCCTTTCCTTTCTTAACCCCCACCCAGGGACACACACTGGTGTGTAGAGAAATGCAATCTGGGCAGCAGGCTTCCCCACCACTCCTGCCCAGGAGGGGAATGGTCTCACCACAGGAGGCGGCATTGATGCCATTCAGGTGTGTCATAGCTTTGACTGTGTGCATGCATAAACTCCTTATCTTGGCAACTCTCTGAGATTCATATTGACATGGTTGGCCACCTGTAGACCTTGTTCTTGGACCTCTGTAGTATGTTCCTGTGTCTCTGTGCCTGTGGATGGCTTGCTTAAGTGCTGTGGCACCACAGGTGCCAGTAGTCACTAAACTGCCCATTCCAAATCCCCACATCGAGGGTCCCATTTAGTCTTCATTTCACCATCACCATCTATGCACATGTCTCTGGCACTCTTCAGGTGTCCTAGATCCAGCATTTTGGGCTTCACAACTAGGTCTCCCATGCACAAATGTGGAGTCTTCAGACATTAGAGAAATCATGGTGAGTCTCCTGTCTGAACCATTTCCTCCCATCCCAGGCTGGAAGCTGCACAGCTGGTTACAACCCAGCACTAACCATGCCATGAACTGCCTGCTTGCCACCTCCCAGAGAAGCATGGGTCAAGCTGAACAGACTGAGATCTACCTACAGACACTTCAAAAAAACACTGTACAAGATGAACATCTTGGACAGCTCCCTTTACAAATGTGCTGCCTAGAAAACAGCACAGCATATAATAAAAAGCTGTAATCTTTAGAAATGCTCAGATGGGGTAGATGCAATTCGCACACTGAGAGATAATACCAGACAGTGGCTGGGGGTGTGGCTGGCCCAACACTCAGGCAGACCACATGAGCTTTGGCCAAGGCCAGAGTGCCACCCTGATAGGAGGGGTGAACAGGATGCTGCAAAGCCCCATGGGTTGCTCTCAGAATGCAACCTACTGTGATTTGCAATGGAATCTGGTACAGATGTTCATTATGCCGTTCTAACCTACAGTGCTGAAGTTTGATACCACATCCATCTAGGGTTATCTTAGAGTGGGATCCACTATGTTTACAGAGCTCTCTGTTCCATAACTATTGGTTCCATTATGGCTGTAGAGTACTTTCTGTGTGTGAACATGAAGCTAAAATTCCCTGCTGAAATAGCTGGGGTGGAGGAAGAAGTGTCAACCATCGCCCTAGTATGCCCTGATCCAGGATGGATGAAAGGGGCCACTCTCATTGTGGGGACCAATTCCAGCCTTTTCCAGGTTTTTGCTCGCTACTGTAAATGACAAGCTGGCCCAGGTTACCAACAATGGTTAACGATGCATGCTTTGTGCTCAGAGGCATATGACCGATGGGAGCATAGAGAGATGTGCTGGTGGTGGAGACTTCCACTGGGAGAGAGAGACCCAGTGCACTGAGGGTCCCTGATGGCATGATTGAGTCAAAAGGGCTCAACCAAGACCTGGTTACAGTGATAGTGGTTAACCCAACCTTGAAAGATATTGTGGTCCACCTGGGAAAGAAGGTGGCCTTGATAAAGGAAGCTGAAGTGGTGAGCCGTGAGCAGTAGGGGAAACCCCCTCCAATTGACCCTTCAAGGTTTTGTTTTGGGAACTCCCCGGTGCCCAAAGCCTGTAAAGCTCAGCTCCAGGACAAACTCGGGGCTCGAGCCCATGTTTTCTCCCTGCATGACTGGGATGTGGGGGAGGCTAAGGGGCTGGAGCATCATATTCATCTGAGCAACCTACGACCCTTTCATGAAAGGTCTCGGCACATTCCCCTCGCTGAGATGGGGGAAATAAGACGTCATCTGTAGGAGCTCATGGACCACCGCATCATCACGGAATCTAAGAGCCCTTATGCTTCTCCCATTGTGATTGTGCAGAAGAAGAATGGCCAACTCCATATGTGTATTGATTACCAGACTTTGAACGCCCAGACTATCACTGATCAATACACTGTCCCACGGTTGCAGGAGGCTTTGGACTGTTTAGTAGGCAGCAAATGGTTTTTGGTACTAGACCTCCATAGCGGTTACTACCAGATATCTCTGCGGGAAGAGGACAAAGAGAAGACTGCTTTTATTTGCCCCTTGGGATTCTATCAGTTTGAGTGAATGCCCAAGGGATATCTGGAGCTCCCGCCACCTTCCAGCGACTAATGAAGAAGGTGGTTGGGGGTATGCATATGACCCAAGTACTGATTTATTTAGATGATATTATTGCTTTTGGAAAGACCCTGGAGGAACACGAAGAATGGCTGCTCTGGGTACTCGATCGGCTGGAGACCACTGGACTTAAGTTGGTCATTGATAAATGTAAGTTCTGCCAGGCTTCTGTGAAGTATATAGGACACATTGTATCACAGGAAGGGGTCAGGAAGGGGAGAAAGTAAATGCTGTGGCCACCTGGCCTCGACCCAAGAACTTTAGGGAATTGAAAAGTTTCCTGGAATTTGCAGGTTTCTATCGGCGATTTGTTAAAGACTATGCTACAATAACTGGACCTTTAAATGCCCTAACTCGCGGACACCAGGGGGGGAGGTTGTCCCGCAAGAAGGGGTGAAACAATGGCTTAAATGGGCTTCCTGTGACATGAAGCCCCACAGAGCCTTTTGGTCCCCAGTGGGACTCACAGTGTGAAGATGCCTCCCAGGAGGTGATCTGGCACTTGACTCAGGCACCTGTGCTGGCATATGCTGACCCCAACTGCCCTTTTATTTTGCACACGGATGCTAGCCTGCCAGGACTGGGGGCTGTACTGTACCAGGAACATGATGGACATCGGCAACCAGTGGCTTTTGCCCACAGGGGATTGTCACCCAGTGAGACGCGCTACCCGGTACATAAGCTTGAATTCCTGGCCCTCAAGTGGGCCATCACTGAGAAATTCCGGGACTATCTGTATGGGACTACCTTACAGATGTGGACAGACAATAATCCCCTTACCTATGTGCTCACCAGCTCTAAGTTGGATGCGACCGGCCAACGTTGGATCGCGGCATTAGCCAACTACACCTTTAGCCTGCACTAGTGAGCAGGATGAAAGAACGTGGATGCTGATGCCCTGTCTCGTCAACTCCCCAGCAACCCTGGGAGTGTTTGGAGCCCCGAGACAGTGAAGACCATTTGCAACCTGCAGCTACAAGACTCTGTGGGAACAACAGAAAGTACCGTTTGCATGGCTGAGGTGTTTGGGTTGCCCCCTGAGGGGATCCCACAGGCCTGTATTCAGTACACCACGCTGACTCCCTCTTCATTGCCCCAGGTCATGGCCACGGAATGCCGGACAGAACAAGGACAGGACCCAGATGTGCGAGAGGTGCTGCGTGCCCGAAGATCAGGGAATACCCTCCCTACGACCCTTAATAATGCTACCCCAGCAGCCCACCTCCTGTTGAGGGAGTGGGAAAGGCTTTGCTTGTTTGATGGAGTGCCACATCGGGAGGTGCAGGCCCCAGAAGGAAACAAATATTGGCAGCTGGTCCTCCCTCAGAAGTATAAGGCCCTTGCATTATGGGCCTTGCATGGTGACTTTGGGCACATGGGAGTGGAATGCACCCTAGCGCTAGCCCATGAGCAGTTCTTTTGGGCCCAAATGGCTGAAGACTTAAGGACTAAATGCTCAAATTGTGATCAGTGTGTGTGGATGAAGACCCTGCCTGCTCAAACTGCCTATCTACACACCATCCAGAGCTCAAAACCCATGGAGCTGGTATGCATGGATTTCCTAGCCATAGAAGGGGAGGGGCACTGAAATGGGAATGTGATGGTTGTGACAGACCACTTCGCCCGATATGCACAGGCCTTCCCTATGCAAGATCAAACAGCAAGAACAGTTGCCAAAGTGCTGTGGGAAAAGTACTTCTCTGTGTTTGGGCTGCCCGCAAGAATCCACTCTGATCAGGAGCGAAATTTTGAGAGCCGGTTGTTACATGAAGTACTGACAGTGGCTGGCATACACAAATCGAGGACTACACTGTACCACCCCCAAGGTGATCCCCAACCTGAGTGCTTCAGTCGCACTCTCTTGAACATACTGGGTACCCTCCAGCAGGAACAGAAGGCTGCATGGAGCCAGCACATCGCATACCTGGTGCATGCCTACAACTCCACTAGGAATGATGCAACGGGGGTCAGTCCGTATTTACTCATGTTTGGGAGGGAGCCCTGGTTACCCATAGATTTGTGCTTTGGGGTAGAATGAGTCTACCAACAACATCTGACTCATGGTCAATATGCACAACAGCTTTGGGACCATCTGTGTCGTGCATACCGACTGGCAGCCGAAACTGCTGGAAGAAACCAGCAATGCCATAAGCAGCTTTATGATGCTCAAGTTCATGAGCAAGGGTTACAAGAAGGGGACCAGGTGCTGCTGCAAAACCTGGGGCTAACTGGGAGACACAAAATCGCTGATCGGTGGCAGGCTGAACCCTATACAGTGGTGTGACAACTGGGAGACCTCCCAGTATACAAAATCTCCGCTGAGTCTGGACCAGGTCAAAGTTGCGTGGTCCACCGGAACCTCCTGCTGCCTATTGGTGGATTGGTGGGGCCCCCTCCACCCGAGAGTGAGCTGCGAGAAGAGAGGCCTAGGTCTCCCTGTAGAAGGAGGCCTCACACCACCCAGCCAGCAGTTGTACCTGCAGCTCCCCCGGAGGACTCTGACTCTGACTGGTGGTACCCTACTGACTTTCACCTGAGCTTAGGACCTGCCACTCCTCAGGGTGAAGGGGAGATGGGGACTGCTGCTCGTGGGGCCCTGCCTGGCGAGACCAAAGGAGAAAACTTCCCCACACTTTTACCTGCCAGTGGGGCAGACTTCTCAAGTCAGAGGGAATCTGAGTCACTGGGGCCCTCACAGAGTCCTGCCCCAGACCACACCCCACGGCCAAGGCAGGAGCTTCGGCCAGTCCACCGCTTCACCTACAATGCCCCGGGGGTGCCAAGGGAAGCCCCCATCTCTGCCCCTTGGGTCCAGTAGTCCCCCAGGCTGAGGCCTGCGCTTCACCGGGGATGGTGAAGGGTTCCGCGGGGAAGGATGTGATGGGCTAGCTGGCATTGACCTAGCCCAGGGGTTTTGAAAGGGCAAAAATGATTGGAGGACTTGGGATTCCCTTTCCTCACCAATCACTCCCCAGAGACTCACCCCTCACGTCCCCTGATTGGCCTCTTGGGTCACCTGGAGGGGGATAAAAGGGGCAGCACAGCTGACTCAGGGAGAGACCAGTGAGGGACCATGAGGAAGGAGCTTCAAAGAGCTGGCAAGAGCTGAGCCAGCGGGGTGGAAGCAGTTGCCCTAGAAGAGCCTGAAGGAGCAGGACCTGCAGGCAGCAGTTGGACCCTCAGCAGCACGGTGTGTGACCAGCAGGAGAGGCTTTCTGCTTCAGCAAGGATCTGGGCAGTGACCTGAGGGGTTCTCAGCTCGGCTTCCAGCTCCTCCAATCAGAGACCAGGCAGCTCGACATGAGGCCGGGGCTCCAGGAGGGTCAAGACCCCTAGCAGCTTGGAGCAGTACTGGTGCCTGTGTGGCAGTGTTCTTGCCTACCACATGGGAGATTCAAGTTCAAGTTTTAGCTTTGGTGACTTGGGGTGAGTGAGCTAACAAGGAAAATTTCCTCTTGCAGTGGAAAGGGGCCATTGTGTTTTCTCCCCTTCCAGGTACCTAGGACCTATATTTCTTTGTCCTTTGACATTTTGTATTTTGTGCCCTTTTATATTTCCCCAACCAGTATTGTTTGCTCTGCTGTTTGTGTTTTGTATTTTGTTAACCCTGTCTTTTGTCAACGATTGTAAGAGTCTAACCTTTGTTGAATCCTGCCCCCTTGGGGCATTGTAGTGTCCACTATACCACCTGATTATGCCTGTTATGTTCCCAGTATTGTTCCCTCATTAAAAGGTATCTGGTTAAGTCCCCAGTGGTGGTCTGGCTCTGGTCTATAGGGGGAGGAGAGTCCCTACTTCTCCCACAGTGTTTGTGCACCTGCTTTGATCCCTTCAATTGGAGAGGGGTACCTTTTGGAGTACTGCCCAGGTTACATGTGCATTTATCATTTGTGCATTTTAACTTCTGTACCTGGCCAGAGGGTAATTTCCAAAAGCTCTAGTGTATGCTAAGCTTTAATGTTTCAGTTTAAGGTTTAGGATTTGGGAATCTCTTATTTTGTTGTTTTGCCCATCCATGGTCGTATGGTTTTGCAACAGTGTTTTCAGTGTAAGGAACTAGTGGATTTCAAGTAATTTCAAGCCACAGGGCAGGATAATTTCTTGTTATTAGGGCTGTGAGAAGCTTTGGTAGCTGATTTGGTTCAGAGGAGATTTGGCCCGATTCAGGGACCAAATCTCTGAATCCGAATCAAATTGGGAAACCAAGTAAAAGCTCTGAATCAATTTGGGGCATCTGAATAGATTCAGAAAAGCTTCAGAAAAGATTCAGCCAATTCAGAGATTTGGCCGTAGACTAAACAGGCAGATGACAGCTGCCTCCAGCTGGTAAGTCTGTTGGAGTTGAGGGAGTGGGGAGGGAAGGGGTGTGGGGAAGGGAGGGATTGGGGCTGGGGCTTGGACAAGCTGCCTAGTCGGGATGCAGGGGCATGTTACTTGGGGAGGGGGGTGGCAGGGGATGTGAGTGCAGCAGTGGTGAGAGCTGGGGCTCTGCCCTACTGCTGCTTGCCCAGCTGGGGTGGGGGTGGGGGGATGCGGGCACAGCTTACTTCAGGTGGAAGGGGGCAAGTGGCACCAGGGCATAGCCCCTGCTCCCAGCACTGCCACACTCATGTCCTGTGTGTCCCGGATTGGCTGGCAGGTGGCAGTAGGCCAGACCCTCTAGCTCCCAGTGCTGATGTGGGCGTGGCAGTGCTGGGAGTGGGAGCTATGCCCTGCTGCCATGCGGAGCAAGCTGCACCTGCATTGTGCCCCCCCCCCCAAACCGTGCACCAGCTGGGCAAGCGGCAGCAGGGCATAGCCCCCAAAGCTCCCCCTGCTGGGGCAGAAACAGGCACAGCTAGAGGAGCCATGAGAGAATCCGCCATGGCTGCCCTGCCCAGCCCCGTCCTCTACCCAGCCTCAGCCTCCGCCACTTAAAAGAAATAAATAAAGCCCCTCACTCACTGACTGCAGAAGTGGTGATTGGGGCCCCTGGGTTCTTGTGGCAGAGCCCCCCTGTGCAGTGGGGGGCAGCAGAGATCACCCCCCCCTACCTGGCACCTATGTGACAGCTGCCGCATGGTGCGGGAGCAGTGTGGCTTGGCAGGGCACCGTGCACTGTCTGAGGGCAGGGGATGGGGCCTGTCAGGGCAGCCATGGGGGCTTCTACCCTGGCTCCCCCAACTTGGGAAGAGGCATGCACAGTTGAGGAGCTGTGGGAGAACCTGCAGCTGACCACCTTTGCCTGCCTCTCCCCAGCCAATCTGAATCAGTGCTGAATCTTCCAAAGCTGATTCAGCCAAATCAATTCAGGGCAGTGATTTGAATCTATGAATCGAATCACTGTCCTCCGAATTGGCCAAATCTGAATCTGAATCAAATACTTCCCTATTTGCACAGGCTTACTTGTTATCACATTAAATACCAAAGGCTATTTTCCCATCTCAAATGTTCAGCATCTGTCACCATCTGTCTCAAAAATTCCTCTTAGTTGAAAGCCAGCATGGTGTTGGAGTGAATCACCATGCAGCTGAGATTTAGAATTCATCTCTGAAATGCCAGATAATCTAAGATTGTGTGATAAAGCATTTTACAAATGTGTTTTCCATAAAAGGATTGAAAGATGTATAAAGTTTTATAATAGTTATACATTTAAAAAAGAGGAAGAATTTTTCTATCTAGCTTTATCTCTGAATGAAGAGACAGTTTTCACAAAATGGATATATAAAAGGCAGTTTAGCAATGCACTCCTCATTTACATGACTGTGCTTATTGAATTAATCTATGTTTTTGAAGCTGGGGGAAGAGTAGAGTGCATGTGTCTTAAAGAAAGATATTTATTAATAATGTGTGTTCCTATTTAATAGTTTCAGGATTCCATTGTAAGTGTGCTCACAAAAGCAGAGAATGTAATAAGTGTAAAGCCTCTTAGATATTGGTGTGTCTGTTATGAAGTGAAAAATGTCTACCAAAGCCAAGGTTTCCCTGCCAGAAAGGACACTGGATTCTCAGTGTCCTGATTATCAATATGGTTTCTTGTCTCCATCTCCCTGTTGTGCTGTATTTATTCACCTTTTAACAAGCCCTCCCCTCCTCCTCTCTTTTCCCCACCACACCCTGCCAAAAGACACTAAGGAGATTTTTTTCCAGGGTTTTAGGCCCAGTGCTTCTCTTACAGTTATCACACAGCAGCAAGTAAGAGGACTTAAAATTTCCAGCCGTGCCATGATAATTATATCTGTTTGTTATAACGTGATCCAGATTTCTTACTGTAGGCTTTGTGACTTGTTTTGTGACCTCCCAGCTCCCTTTCTCAAGAATGTCTGTAGGCTGCATATTGTAGCTTCTGCAGGGCTAATTGACAGGATAACCAAGGCTACTTTCCAAACGAACCCAACTGCTTACTGTAGGATGAACCTAAGGAGATCCTTCCATCCTTAGAATCAAAAGGATGATAGATTTTCTTTCCAAGGTCAGCTTGGGACATTTCAGTACAGACAGGTATACCTGAGAAGAAAACAAACAAGGATTCACTCTCCACATTGTTCCCAGGATCAGTGAAAGACTCTGGCTGGATTGCTGGCTTAGCCAAATGAACAATCCAAAAAAGGAGACAGGGATCAGACCACTAGGGTGTTATACTATGAGCAATGACATAGGTTTTTCCCCATCTGGAGAGTTAAATATGTATCTACAGACCTAGCTGTAAGTGGGTGCATCTACACATTCACTAATGCGTTTTTGGTAATGCACATTAAATTTAATACCTCTAGGCATTTTTACACATGTTCTGGGGCACAGCACTAATTGCTTTAATTAGCAAACCACACTAATTAAAATGCCCGTGCATCACATGTATCGGCATCCCCGTGCATCTCTATGCTGAAAAAATGGCAGTGGGGTGCTTTGAACTAAACCTCATCAAATGTTTTATTTCAAAGCAACTCACCACCATTATTCCAGTGCAGGCATGCATGGGGATGCTGATACACATGAGGCAGAAGGCTGCCAGAGCACGTAAATTTATGGGCTGGATTTCCAGCACGTTGAAGCATACACATCTGTAGGAGCCTTCTTTTGTGAGGTACTAGAAAAAGGTGCCTTAGCCTATTTTAATGTACATTAGCAAATAGCATTTTTTGTTGATGTTTTAATATGCATTAAAATAGGCTACTGTGCATTAAAGCACCCACTATGTACTTAATCCCATTAAAGTTTGCAATATGATCTGCATGTTCAACATTAGACTCAAGTGTTAGTATCTAGATGAATTCAATCAGGTTCTAAAGGGTTCCTGATTCCACCCCACTGAAGTCATGGGAAGCTTTGAAAGTGACACCCATGGATTTAGCTCCATCACAACTTGCCTTTCTGGACCAGCAACCAAGGGCTTTAATTACAAGAAACAAGAGCTTAGCTAGGAGTAGTAGCTAAACTGTGAGCTTCTTCAGACTTCTAGATAGTAAAAGCGAATTCTGAGGCTTCTAGTGCAGAGTTTGAATCCAAGAAGCTTGTAGATCAGTTACTGCTGATTGTGTAAGTGTCATCTACCAGAACAGTGCTCGTGTGCCAGGAGCTGGCTGGCAACCAGTCACTTTTTGTTATAAAACTAAAGCTTTATACGAACAGCAGCAGACGGTTCTCACAATCCCTTTCAGATGTTCTCTGTACCATGACAGCTTCTCTCGGGAGATGCCTTAGGATCAGGTTGCTGATGCAGAAAATCAGTTGCAGGCAATTTCATACAGTTTTCATTATCTCCTTGGATGGAAATTTCATTTGGACAAAATGCGGGCAATATTTAGTGACCGTTCTAATTTTTTGGATTATCAGGCAGAGTGAAGTGTAATAATTATCTTGGAATGTATGTGTGTGGCAGTAGGGGGGAAAGGTGCCCTTTTCTTACCTTTTTCACTTTGGCTGATTGTTGAAAGAGAACAGTTTGTTTGTTTTTTTCTTCTTAAATTCTGACATGGAGATTTTTCCCACTGCTGATTTCTAGCCAGATCTAGAAAAGCTGAAAAAACATGGGGGAGACTGTGCTTTCTGGCTACAATCAGAAATGAATGTGTTGGGAAAATCTCAGAAAAGATGCCAGGTGAACAAAACCTCTACATTTTCTGTTTATTTTTAATCAAGGAGTATGAAGGGAGATTCATTTTTACTTGGCTGTATTTGAAACCTTCTTTGTTTTCTGTGGAAGTTTCAGCAAACTAGCTCACAGAAGTAGCAAACAGTAAAACAAGAGTAGAGAATATTCTAGGAAGGACATTTTGAACTCATAATTATGCACACCAGAAAGTAGATGCTAAGAACAATATCTAACCTATCAGGGCATAGGAATGATGTTACATAGATGATGTCTAGTCAAAACAACTGGTAAAGCTGAGATTTTAAACTATTCTGAATTCATAATTTGTATATAATCTCTGTAGACCAAATATTATACATTGATAATTATGGATATTAGGTAAATGGGAGCAAATCATGGGCATTTCTTGAGCAGATAAAGGTTTAGGTGCATAGAATAATTGAATAATTGACTATGAACTATTGGCTTATGTCAATGGCTTACATCCTTCAGTAATAAGTCTGATTTGACTGGTATAATGGAGCCTGCCTAAGAGGGTATCTGTGGTACATGTTGGCAGCTGCATTGACTCTGTCCCTTCACTCCACTCTCTCTGAGTACTCCCATGTCCTTTCCTGCCATACATTATTGTGAACTCTGAGAGGTGGCTGCGAGAGACCCAGAATGTGGCACTGGATGCCCTGTACCATTCTGCTCAGTCCAATGGGCTCTCACACCCTCTGCTCAGTCCATCATGCTTCTGGCAGCTTGTTTCAAAAGTCATGGTCCTCTGCACTCCATTACCCCTACTTTATTCACTGGGGTATACTTCTCCCCAAAGCAAAGTCTCAGCAGCACCTTTTCCCAGGGCATCCTTCATGGCCTCCAATCTTGCCTACAGTCATACCTATGCAGGTAAAAGAGAAACACAACCAACATAAAACACACATTAACTTGGTTTCAGTGTGAGCTCTGCCCCCTTCAAAGCTTCTTTATCTCCAGAGCTTATCAGGAAGCAGTCTGAGGCTCTATCCCATAAATCAGGCTTATATGGCCCAATACTCCGCTGACTCCTAGTCACCTGTTATGGGATCATATCAGCAGGCTATAGGTGTTTTTCACTGGCCACCTCAGCAGGCCCTTACCTAACTACCTAATTACATAATTAGCTATCAGCCATCTACCACCAGGAGCTCTGCAGCTTTCTATCTTTGCTGCCCAGCCTCATTTTCAGTAACAGGACCAACTCTTGGTTGGCCCCTGTGATACTGCTCCTTCAGTAAAATCCGCAGACGGGAGCTAAAAGTAAATAAAACTCTTCCTTCCACATACTGCAAAGTATATCCCAAACTCTATGGATTTGCCCCGGGCTGCTCAGACAGAGGCCCCCCTGCCCATGTACCAACTCCATGGCCCAGGCTTCATCCTCAGAAAGCATGGCTTCAGTGGCTAGAGAGAAAACTGATTTGTGCCCTCCATTTAAAAAAATCATAGAGTCATAGAAAAGAAGGGTTGGAAGGGACCATCTAGTTCAACCCTCTGCCAGAAGCAGGATCGCCCCTATCCAAACCATCCTATACAAACCCATTGTCTCACTTATTAGTAAAACTACTAAAGGGAGGTCTTTAGAAGAGGGAATCTAGTGCAGCTTCTGCCTGTATTCATGGAGTAGTTTTGAGAATGGGAAATGTATAGGAAATAATGTATATTCACAGTAGCTCTGCCCTAACCCCACCCAACATGGGGCTGTACCCAATTCCTCCCTCACTTAGTCTCCAACTCAAAAGCACTCCTAACAAGAAAGAAGGTTGAAGGACAATGTGTGTCTAAAGTAAAAGATCCATGTGAAGAAGGTCCTCCTACAGATGCAGCTTTGGGTCTCAATGCTGTCCAGGGCAACTGCTAAACATAAAAAAGATACACACAAAATCTACTTACATTATCAATATTTATTTGTATTGCTGTCATGCACAGAAATGTCAAATCAGGGATCAGGGCTAGACAGTGTACAAACAATTAACAAGCAGGTACTGCTCCAAAGAGTTTATATTCTTAGGAAAAAGGAGCTTTGATCCTTGTCTAAATGTATAACAGTTACAATTTTCCTAAGCACTGTATCAAGGTTAATAATAACTGTCAGGCTATCTGTTGCCCCCTGTTGTTATTATTTTACCTCTTCCTTCCAAAAACAAATATGATAGAAAAGACTTTTCTGTATACCTGTTCTTAGGACTTCAAGTTGGAAGGATCCTCCTGGATCCTCTAGTCCAGTCCCTGGCATCACTGTATTATATGATTACATTATTTAATTGATCCAGCTCCATCTTAAAAGATACATGAGTTGTTTTCCCTACTACCCATAGTGGGAGGCTGTTCCAGAGTAAAGCTACCCTACTGGTCAGATACCTTTAAAATTCCAGCCTCAATTTATTTATGGCCAGTTTATTACACCCATTTGTTCTTGTGCCAGTATTGTGCTTTAGCTTAAATATTTATTTCTCCCTCTGTGGCTTCCCCCTACCCCCAGCATTTTTATTGAGCACAAGCAGATTCTTATTCTCTGCTCCTACTAAGCTGTCCATTTGCATGACCTGAGTAGGTCTTCTCTGCACCTATTTTAGTCTAAATTCATATTTCCTGAGCAAGAATGGCTGGAACTCTGGACAGTATTCCTGATGAGGTATCATGAGCACCTTGTATAATATATTCTATACTCTGCTGGAAACAGCTTGGCTGACACTGCTGTAATAAACATGGTTATTATTGTTAATATCCAGTCAATCCCTCTGCTGAAATAAGTGGAAACTGTGCTCTAGCAGTTTATCCAGTAGATCTTTCACTGCTTCTTTTCTTCAAATGTATCAAATTTAAGCAATTCTAAAAGTGAAACAATACAATTTTACTTTTGATAAGAGAAAGCAATCTGACTGGCAATCAGTGCTGTTCATATTTACTATACGTATTATGCAATTATAACAGAAGGACTTGAATGATGTGCATGTGTTTACCTATATGGTTTCAAGAATGCTTCCTTGTTAAAATTCCAAATCCCTTATGACAGTCTCAAACCACTAGAAGCAAAATTAATACCAGAACTGCATTTTGTTCTCATGAATCATTGCTTTACAAATGAAGCCATTATATGTTGTACTTTTATTGTAAAACATAATTAATAATAAGTAGCCTAAATTAATAATAGATATTTCTGAACACTTATGTAATTAAGTCAAATGGTGCTAACTGCTTTTCATTATGGCAGAACTAATCCACAGAGGACTATGGTTCATACTTATAAATGGTGGGCCAAATTCTGTTCTGTTAGGTACATAGAACATCACCTGTTATATTTATAACACCAGTTATTGGTATGTTTTAGTTGGTGTTTTTGCTTGTACTACTATGACATCCACATTGAAAGCTCCTACTTATATTCCTTTCCTGGGATGAGTGCAGTCTGAGCTTGGAAGCTGGGGTCGGGTTCTAGATATATAATCTCCTAAATTTCTACTCTCCCTTCTACCCATTCTTTCTACAGTGAGTTTGCAACATAGTTGCCTTACTGGCTCAAGGCTGCCAGCTAATCCATATTTTGCCAGGCCAATGGGGACTGCTAGTTCACTAGAAGACCATAATTTCATATTGGTGAATATTTAGAAGGAATACTCAAAGAATCATGATTTTGGCATCAGTAGCAGGAACATGCGTCATTATAACACTATCCTGAGCCAGTTTTCTCTGGTTGGCATTTTTAGGACTTAGACGTTGAGC
Source organism: Alligator mississippiensis (assembly GCF_030867095.1). Taxonomy (NCBI): domain Eukaryota; kingdom Metazoa; phylum Chordata; order Crocodylia; family Alligatoridae; genus Alligator; species Alligator mississippiensis. Next base: position 132,734,523 of record NC_081827.1, on the reverse strand, counting down.
CAAGAGCTTGTCAAGCACCTCAGGCAGCCATTTGAAAAGCAAAGGACCCTAACCAGAAATCAAAAAATGCATCTGCTTCATGTCCTTGTTATACAAAGCCCATTTCCTCCCATGAGGCTATTCTTCTGCAGAGGAAGAGTGAGAGGAGTTAAGGATGGTCATAACTATCATGTCTCAGTGAGTCTGGAATCATAGAAAAGTAGGTCTGGAAGGAACCTCAGAAGGTCATCTAATCCAACACCCTGCTCAAGGCAAGTGTTGTGATGTAAGTTCAGTAAGTAGAGGCACATGTAAATGATAAGAACTAAACAATTAACTTGATAATGGAAAAATAAATGACTTCTGCAGACCCTTGGTCTTTTTCTAACCATCTGGCTAAGTGTTCCCTAACTGAAGGACAATCTCCCATATACCAGCTCCCTCAGTCGCCTGCTCGGGAGTACACCTAAATTATATTTTTTATCACTACAGAAGGATCACCCCTATCTAAATCATTCTATACAATGGTCTCTTATGGCTATTCCAAACAAAACTGCACAAACAACCTTCCCATGTAACCACCAGACACAATACCCAAAAATGCATTAACTTGTCTGCCTGCTTTGCCTGTGGCAAAGGCATGGTCAATATCACTGCAAGGGTCAATATCTCAGTCAATATCACTGCAATGTCATTGTTGTATCTGCTACAGAGGAGGGCAAAAAACCCCATAGTTCATGCTAATCTGATTAGGAGGTGAAATTTCTTCCTGATCCCAGATGTGACAATAGGTCTGATCCTCAGCAGAGAAGCAATATCCTCTAGCCAGGAAACTCTGTATGTATGGGCCAGCAGAAGCAATGGTGCATTTCAATCAAAATCTACAATCCTGACTACATCCAATGCCCAATGTTTCTGAGGAAGGCCAAAAAAAAAAAAAAAATCTTTGATATCCAAGGGGGAAAAATCCTTCCCAGCCCATCTGGCAACTAGCAATCTACACTGCAACCTGGGAACTGCCAACACAACTTCACACATACCCACTCTAACTAAAGAGAATTCCCTTTTCTGTCATCCTATTCCCTCCATAAACTTGCCTCAGTTCTTCAATCCTGTTTTACAAACAAGCCAGTTGTAAAGCTCTGCTTCATTCTTCAATTTTTATCTGGTTCAGGCTGCGGGGCTCTTCTCATGATCTCCACACAATGTGTGGAGATCTCCTGTGTTTCCAACTATTGCTATTTACAGCACAGTCCAGAAATTGCTACTTCTAGGTCATCCATGACCAATGCTTAGCCAGCCTCTTCTTTAAAACTTCCAGTGAAGGAGACAGGACAACTTCTCCTGGCAGTTTATTCCAGTGCTTTACTGTTCTATCAGTGAAGATTTTTTCCCCTGAAATTCAATCTAAAACTATTTTACCGCAATTTTAAGCCATTTCTATGCTTCACAGTCTCTGCAGCAAGGGATAAAATTTGTTCTTCCTCTTCTTTATATACTCTTCTTTATATTCTTTCAGATATTTGAAGATTTCTATCATGTTTCCTCTTAATTGCCTTTTCTGGAAACTGAACATACCTATTTCTCTCAACCTCTCCTTGCACAGTTTGCATTTGAGGCCCTTTATTATTTTTGTCACCTGCCTTTGTCTCTAACTTCTCCACATCTTTTAAAAAATGCACACAGTGCAGTAGATGAAGCCTAACCAGTATTAATCAAGGATAAAATACCTGTAACAGGGAACCAAGGGGCTCCTAAGAAAGTGCAGCAGATTAAACTGGCTGTGTGAAGCTTCAGCAGCAGGAGCACAGGCTGACCCTTAAGTAAAAGGGGAAACTCCTGTGTGTGTCTGGGGAGGCACATGACAGGAAGAGGATGGGGCTTTCAGGCATACAAAACAAGGATCTGAGCCAGAGCTAGCTGTCTTGCCCTGTATGATGGAGAGAGAGCAAGTGAGCTTTTGTGGAAGCAGATGGCTTATATTTGTGTTATGCTGGTGTTTATGTTTGTTTAGGACCAAAGGACTGGATTGTGGTTATGGGGGTGGCTTGGACACCACAGGGGTGCAGAGAGACACCCAGTAGAGAGTTCCCTAGTGAGGGTGTAACAAGAAGCTCCTTAAGGCCTGCATTCCCCAATTTATATATTTCTTTTTCCTTCTGAGTATTGGCAGAGACCTAGCACACTCATTACATAAATGTGGCAAGGCTCAGAGCAAGCCAGAAAGCTGAAGTGGCTTTCTGTAGGAGAACCTACAAACTACACCTACATATCAATTGAGCTAGGTGTCACTAAAGAAAACAAAAGAATTAAACTATCCACTTCAAAGATTGTGAATATATCCTGGTGCTAACCTAACTCACTTACTGTCCCTAGTAGCCTTTGATCCTTACTACCTTGCATTGCATTTTTATATTTCTCACAGTGAAATGTTATATTTCATCTGTCTCATCTTTGCCATGACATTTTGTATTTTATATTTTATGCTTTTAAACCTGTTAAGGAATGTACTCCCTGTAGAATGAAGTTACACCTTGGACCATTTTTAAAAACTGCATTGAAATTGTAATTGTGAAGTGATAAAATCTGCTATATTGTACTGGTCCCTTGAGTGAATGTGAGTATGAATCAATAGGTAATAGAATGACAAAGCAAGAGCATCTGGCTGTTAATTGACTATAGCCTAACCAGAGGAACTTACGATCACAAAACTCTACTCTACAAGCCATTTTAAGCTAATCAAGCCACCTGAAACCTGCAAGGACACAGCCGTTGTGTTGGGAAAAACTAGTCCCCGGGTTCGTTAGGCAGAGGCTCAGACGAATGACAACATAAGTTTAAAGACTTGATTTATTAAAGAATGCATTCTGAACAGACAACTGCCCCGAGAGGAAACTGTCTGTTGTTCTACTTCGTGCGCAACTTGATTAAATAGGAAGTATGACATCATATGCATAGTAACAGATACATCAATCCATTAATAGCCACACTCTTTCTATACTAGTATCCTGTTTTTACTAAACTAGAATTGTTCCAGTTTGTGCTTAGCCTAACAGTTTGGGGTCATGCCCTTTGATTTCCTCATAGCTTCAGCTGGGTATGTGATCTACTCGCTTACACATAATGGCTATTGACTCCGTTCTGTTCCCCTTCATTCCCCCCTTTGATCCTTCAAAAGAAGGATCACTCTATTTCTATCTGGTGCAGGTCTGTCCATAGTTTCTCCTGTTCTATCTCATTTTCCTTAAATTTTACCATCATTTGTTTTACTGTTTCTTTTGATATTGTTGAGATAGTTTGTTCAGCCTTCTTTACACACAATTTTACACAACATAAAATGAGTTGTGCTATTACATATAAACTTAAGCCTAAAATTAAAATCATGCATAATACAGACATTATCTTCCCCAGCAGCCCTTTAAACAATCCTCTAGGATCTAACCAAGCAAACCAATCTGCCGAAGAATTTTTAGGAACAAAGGTTACTTCAGCAGCCTTGGCAGCGTGAGCTAAGGCATCATTCACTTGCCCTTCTACTAACTTAGAAGTACTATTTACATAGGTACAACATTCCTGCCCTATTACAGCACAGGCACCCACTTCAGATGTTAATATGTAATCAAGAGCCAATTGATTTTGTATAACCATCTGTTGTAGATTGTCCTGGTTTTGTGCTACAGTCTTTATGGCATTTCCTAAACTGGTTATGGCAGTTTCGGTTTCTAGGGCTAATACTTCAACCACCACTTGTAGTCACAGGGTATATCTTCCCACACAGGAAATGGCAGGGCTGGTTATAAGCGGAATTATCCCCATTACTGAACATCCGATCAGCTTTCCTACTGTTACGGGATTCTTATATGTCTTTAATGTAGCTCGAGCAGCTTGTTCTTGACTTGACCGGTTAGGACTTTCCCTCTGACTTCTGAGGTGACCTTGGGGTAAGGACTTGGTTATTCTTACTTCTGGAGTTAACCAAGCTAAATAGCAAGACCCAAACCAGCCAGGTGGCAGCTGGTGGTAAGCGTTTGTACCACATACTCAATAGGTTCCCTTCAAGGCCATCCAGCTGGATGAGGTTTTTTTTATTTTCATTATACTGGTCGTTGTAAAGAAATTTAGACATGTGATGACCTCAGCCCCCCACGGGTCTAAGTCTACCCCAAACAATTGTTGGTATGGGTGTACCGTTTTTATGACAATGTCCTCCTATTAGAGAGCAATCCCACACAGTAATATTTGGTAGTTGTATTCATTTACAGGTTATTGAGCCATCAGTGGTTGATTGATCATATGGGTTATAGCAGCTTTTGAAACTTTTGCACCATGTTCTGTCTTTGGTGTGATTATTCATCCAAACTCCATTACCCATATCATAATTGTTACAGTTACTATGCCCCACTGAATAATTTTGCTGTTGGGAGTAGTTGCGTACCCAACACATTTCTCCCTGTTGAGGTGTCCCCTTAAGGTACTTTGCATAATTCCAGGTGGCATTGTTTGGGTCTGCCCACTGCACAGTTAAATTTAGAAGGGTTAAAGGTCACGGTATCATTAGAAATCCTTTGTCATTAGTTCTGGGGATAAGTCCACAGACCCAACAATCAGAAACATTTAAGGCCAAAGTAACCCTTTTCAGGAACTGTAAATATGCATTTGCATTTGCCACAGCTAGTACCACTAACATTAATATCAACAGCTTCATTATGTTGAATTCTGTTGGCAGGTATTGTTTGGCTTGCCTCTGCAGGCAATTTTTCTGGATTACATTGTCACTTGCTTCACCGTACAGAAGATTTCTTTTACTGAAATCATTGTATTTGGTTTATTTTTTTCGGACGTAGGTTGTAGGTATGAGGGGGCTCAACCCGGTGAGCTGCTTCAGCGGTAACATCGGGGAGACCTTCTTCCTCATCAAATCCAGTTCCCATTGGAGTGGGATTTAAATCCAGCTGGGTCGGTTCTGGGTCAATTTGTTCTACTTCTTTTGGCGTTAAGGTTCTTCTGCAATGGGATGCATGGATCCAGGCAGACTTTCCATTGACCTTTACAGCCGTATTGGTGGTTAGTAAGACTTGATAAGGTCCATTCCATCTAGGCTGCAGACAGTTTTTCCGGTGAAATTCTTTTACAAGGATCCAGTCTCCAGGACTTAGAGAATGACAAGGAACATCAGTAGGCACGGGTAAGGCTGCACTGACCTGTGGTCACAAAGCTTTAGCAGTTTTCTTGAGTCCTCTGCAATAATTTAACACATTCTCATTGCCTTCCAACAGGCTTGCTGCTTTTTGCTTGTTGATAGGGTGTAGGCCTACATTCATCAGTCTACCAACAAAATTTCGTATGGCGTCAACCCATGTTTTCTATTTGGCGTGTTCCTGAGGTGCATCAGTGTAATTGGAAGAATGTCAGGCCAAGAAAGTCCAGTTTGCTTACAAAGTTTGGGTCATTTGGATTTAATATCTCAGTTAAGACGTTCAACCTTTCCTGAGCTTGCTGGGTGATAAGTTGTATGGAATTTCCATGTAAACCCCAATGCCTTACTTAATACTTTCTGAATTTGCGAGATAAAATGTGGCCCTTGATCTGAGTCTACCGTGAGGGGTATGCCGAATCTTGGAATTAATTCAGTCATTAATTTTTTTGCTACAGAGACTGTGTCTGCCCTTCTGGTACGGTAGGCTTCTATCCATCCACTCAAATAGCATATTACAACCAGAACATGCTTAAACCCTTTGCTAGGTGGGAGGTCAATTAAATCTATCTGCAAGTTCTGAAATGGTCCATGGAGTAGCACTGGCCTAGACATGTGTTGGTTTACTAATTCCATGTTGTAGGCATATAGCACAGGTTTCGGATACCTTTTTCGTCTCTGCATGAATAGTGGGTGGATACCAGTACCTCAAAATGTTCTCAGCTACCCCCCTTTTGCACGCATGTCCCATTTTATGGGATGCACGGGCAAGCTGAGGGATAAGGGTTTTTGGGGCAATAATGTGCCCATCTGGAGACTTTCATAGGGTATCAGAATGTAAAGTACAGCCTGCTGCAAGCCACGCACGCTTTTCGGATTCTGGAGCTGCATCTTGGAGGAGAGAGATATTAGATAGTGAAAGATTAAGAGTTGCACATAGGAGATAACAAGTGGGGTGCCTTCGAGGGTGGCACACTGTGCGTGCTGATCCGCACAAGCATTTCCTTGGCTTATCGGATCAGAGCCTCCTGTATGAGCTTTGCAGTGTATAACAGAAATCTGTTTAGGGAGTAAAATAGCATATAACAAGGTGTTCATTAACAGAGCATGAGAAATTGAGGACCCTGCAGAGGTAAGGAATCCACGATGCTTCCAAATCTGACCTGTTGAATGGCACACTTTAAAGGCATAGTGAGAATCAGTGTAAATATTAGCAGACTTATTTTTAGCTAGAATACAAGCACAGGTTAAAGCTATTAGTTCAATGGGTTGCGCACTACGGATACCAGGGAGACTGTGAGCTTCAATGACTGCATGTGGTGAACATACGGCGAATCTTGCACGAAGTTCCCCATTTTCTTTTGCATGAGCCATCTATGAAAAAAATACAATCAGGGTTAACTAGAGGTGTTTCTCTGAGATCTGAACGTGGGGTAAATACCTGATCTGTCTGAGTAATGCAGTCATGATCTAACAAGTGAGTATCTCCATCGTGCGGTAAAGGTAAAAGAGAAGCAGGATTTAAAACACTACAATGAACAATAGTAACAATATCTGCAGCTAAAATAGTGCACTCATAAGAAGATAACCTTTGAGAGGACAAATGTTGAGTTTTTCCATAGTTTAACACGACAGATACAGCATGGGGAACAGCAAGGGTAAGGGGAGATCCTAACACTATAGCCGCCAATTTGTCTAAAAGCAACGCAGAGGCAACTACAGCACACAGGCAGGGTGGAAATTCTTGTGCAACAGGATCAAGCAAGGAAGAAAAATAAGCAATTGGTATGTGAAAAGAACCAAAAGTTTGAGTCAGGACTCCAGAAGCAACACCTTTTCTTTCATGCAGTACAAAGTAAAGGGTTTATAGTAGTCGGGGCATCCCAATGCTGGCACAGCGGCTAGGGCTGCCTTTAAATCAACAAACGCCTGTTCATGGTGTTTGGTCCACAGGTTAACAGTGGAATTGTCTCTAGTAAGATCATTTTAGGGTTTTACCACTAAGGAAAAGTTGGGTATCCATTGTCGACAATATGAAGCAGAGCCTAGAAACCCTCTGAGTTGTTTCTTGGTAGTGGGTTTGGGGAGAGAAAGAAGGGCAGAAATGCGATCTGTAGTTAAATGTCTATGCCCCTTTTGTGCCCCAAATATATAACTTTTGGCTGGCAAAACTGCAACTTAGCTTTGGAAGCTTTATGACCTTGTTGGGCTAAACATTTTAGAAGGTGAATTGTATCTGTAACATAGGCGATTTCAGTTTCTGAAGCAGTCATAAGATCATCAATATACTGAATGAGTACTGAGTTACAAGGCAATGTGATAGTATCTAAATCCTTCTTTAGTGCTTGAGAAAATATGGACGGGCTTTCAGTAAACACTTGAGGCAATCGTGTCCATGTATATTGCCTTCCTTTGTAAGTGAACGCAAACAGAAGTTGGGAGGTAGGGTGTACTGGGATAGAGAAAAAAGCAGAACATAAATCAACAACAGAAAAGAAAGCAGCAGAGGCAGGAATCGTGCTGAGGATAGTAGAAGGGTTTGGCACAACAGGATGAGAAGGAATAACAAATTGATTAATTTTTCTTAAATCTTGTACAAAGCGATAAACAGGTTTTCTGTGCTTGTCTAATTTCCCGGCTTTCTTTACAGGTAGGATAGGGGTGTTACAGGGAGAGTGAATTGGAATTAAAACACCCTGTTGCAACAGTGCATCTATGACTGGGGCAATACCTTCCTCAGCTTCTCAGGAAAGGGGATACTGATCTACAGCAGGAAAAGGTTTGCATGTATTATAAGTCAATTGAACTGGCTCAGTGTTCAAGAGCTACCCCGTTTCATTGAGGTGGGAAGCCCACAAGGACTCTGGAACATCCAAAAGAGATGGAGAGTTGGAAGAGTCACCATCTATTTGGTTATTCTCAGGGTCTGTAGAGAACAAGAGCATTAAATTTTGGGTCTGATCAGAGGGCAGATCTAAATACACACCCTCAGGGGAACAGTAGATTGTGGCGCCCAATTTACACAACAAATCTCTTCCTAATAGATTTACTGGAGCAGTAGGACTTAACAAAAAGCATGTTCAGCAGACAATGCCCCAATTTTGACTGTAGCTGGACTAGTATATTTATGTGGAATGATTTGTCCCCTTACTCCAATTGCATTGACTGTTTCATTCGTGGGTATTAGTCTTCCAGCTTCCTCATATTTTATAGTAGACATAGAGGCCCCTGTATCTATGAGGAAACTATGAGATTTGTCATTAACAGTTGCAGTTACACTGGCATCTTTAGAGGTTTTGATGAGAGAATGCAGCGCAGCACATTCTGGAGACACAGAGGCTGTGCTGAACCATCATTGGGTAGGGCTTGAGGGGCAGGAAACAGGTGGGCCACTGCGCTGGGGCCAGTTTGGGCAATTAGTTTTCCAGTGTCCCTTTTGTTTACAGTAATTACAAACATTGTCAGGGGGCAGTCCACGTTGGAAACGTGACTGAAAAGGAGGTACATTTGGTCTTGAGTTAACTTGTGAATGAGGGTTTTGATCAGACGCTAGGGCCCCAGGATAAATGTTTTTGCAAGGTTGGACGTATGGGCGAGGACCAGTATGCTGTTTTTGTTCTAAGACTTGAATTTGCAAAGCCATAAGGCTAGTTTTAAGTTCTTTTCTTTTTTCCTTTTCTGCCTGCTGTTGTTCCCATAAATCGATACAAGCCTGAACAATCCCAGCCATGGGTTTACCCTTCCAGCCCAGGACTAATTGCTGTAGTTTATCTTGTAGCTTCGGCTGTACATTTTTTACGTAAGTGGTAACTATTAACCCTCACATATTGTCTGCACCAGGATCAATGCCAGTACGTCTTTGAATTGCTGCACAAAGTTGATTTTGAAAATCGGCTGGATGCTCGTCAGGATTTTGTTTGCAATTTTCTACCTTTGTCCAATCTACGTGATTCTGAGCTACTCTGGTAATGGCGTTTAACAGAGTGGCCCTTGCATTTTGCAAATCTTGCAATCCCTGATTGTCCTCATAGTTGTAATCATTTCATGGCCATGGAGTGCTGTCCCGTATATTTCGGGTTTCAGCAATAAGAAGCCGCTTTTTCTCTGGGTTTAAGAGACTGTTTAGGAGCCAATAGACATCTGACATGGTGGGATTATATATATTAAAAAGTTGTTGCAACTTTTCTCTAAGGTCTGAGGGACTTTCTCTCAGTTTTGGAAAGGTATTGCAAAAGGTGGTGATGTCACTAGCAGTCCAAGGGACATGAACAATAGTCCTTTGGCCGCCGTGCATTTGAGGCGGGTACTGTATCAGGGGACAGAGAACTGCAGGTTTAAAGTATTGTGAATTATTGAGACCTGTTACAATCATTCTTGATCCTTCTGGTATCCTTCTAGTATCCTGTTTTTACTAAACTAGAATAAGATTGTTCCAGTTTGTGCTTAGCCTAGCAGTTTGGGGTCATGCCCTTTGACTCATAGCTTAAGCTGGGTACATGATCTGCTCGGTTACACATAATGGCGATTCGACTCCGTTCTGTTTCCCTTCAGTTGAATCAATCAAGTCAAGGGTGGACTCCCAAAAATGCACTATTGGGCAAAACCCCCAGTGACTGTGACTAGCAGCTGTCATACGCTACTCAAGACCCACATGGAACAGCAACCTCCAGATTGGGCAGCCAAGATGATGCTGGGGGAATCACAGTAGTCTGCCAAAGAAGGGATAAAAGACAGCGAAGCGTGACCCTCAGTGCTGCTCTCTCTTCTAGTACCCCACCTACTGAGACAGAAGGAAAAGCAGGCAACCCTCTTCTGGAGAAGGCACCACCTTGGAGGAAGCTGACCATCAACAGCAGATCCACAGGGCCTCAGATAGGTAGATATACTAACACCAGTGCACTCACAATCACTATAGCAGCTACTATATACTATACTACATGGGTCTGAGTGAGTGAGTGAGTGAGTGAGTGAGTGAGTGAGTGAGTGAGTGAGTGAGTGAGTGAGTGAGTGAGTGAGTGTTAAGGTGCCTAGTACCCCTCATAATTCAAAGTTTGCATTTATTATTTTTATTGGTAACTTCACATCCTGTACAATAAATTAGAATTTATTATGATCCTGTAAGTTGGTCCTTTGTAGCCAACAAGGGTTAGGAACCCCTGGGGCAGAGCAGCATACAAACAGCTAGGCCAGGATCAGGAACCCTAATTGCTGCTATCCAAGGTAGGAGCCAGGGGTCAGGAGCACTTGAGTGTGAGATTGGGCCAGGGCCCAGAAGCTGAGGTCTGGAACAGTGGATCTTGTAATAGGGGGCCCAGCTAGAGAAAAGGGTATGATGCCAGGGAGGTGGAAACCAATAGAAGTTTGAGGCTTGAGGGGATTAGTACAGAGTCAAGGCCAAGGGCTCCTTCTCTAAACACTGACTGATATCTGTGAGGTATGGCTGTGACTATGGGGGCAGCTACAGTTCATGATTATTGCCCTTAAGGCAGAGCTGGGGCTGCCTTAAAGGGAAAACCCACCCCATAGAGTTTGGAGCAGAGAAGCCCCAATGGCTGTACACTGAAGAGACTCACCCAGCCCCAGGAAGAGGGTACCCTTGCTTCTGGAGGCAGTCTCCCCAGTAAAGACCCTAAAATCCAATTGTGGGAGGCAAGAGATAGGAGGTAAGGAGAGGCCAGCGAGTGTGGCCAGGCAGGTCTGACCACAAAGGGCCATCAGATGTCAAACTGATTATCTGAGTCTGTCACTCCCCTCCCCCCCCCTCAGAGTATGACACTGTGCACACACATTATAGTTCTCACTGTGCTAAGATATGATATCCAGCTTTTTCTGCATGTAAGACAATGTACTATAGCCAGGTGAAAGCCAGTTTGCACAGCTTGAGTTTTCAGGTCATATGTCAGAATGTGCAGACACTTCATCAGCGAGTTGCAAAGCCTTTATGAGGTCTCATAATCAGTTTCAGGATCAGGATGTCCAAGTCTAGTCCTTCTAATTTTATGTATGCAATCAGTCTTTATCTTTTGGGCTGTCTCAATGAAGTTTATGGGACTATAGAAGTGGATCCCCAGTGTCTCATAGATATCTTTGGTGATAGTTAAATTATGTGAAAAAAATCAAAATGCAGTAACTTACAAAAGGGGTCAAATACCCATATGAGAACTCTACAAGGTTCCAGGTATCCAGGAGAGTGAAAGTAGGCACCCTTACATTGAATAGAAAGATGAAAGTCAGACTGTGCAAGGTCAGAGCAGCTGGTGGAGTTGTGTGATTACTACTTCCTGCTGCAACTACTAAAGGTTCTCTAATGAAACTTTTACATGTATGTAAGTGTCTACTGTTTTTCATTTCCTCTCACCTTTCTGTAACAGAGAACATAGGATACGAGAGAAGTAGTTGACTGTAACTGGATCTGCATTCATCCAACTCAGGTACCTGGCAAGAAAACTTATAAAAAAACTTGTGAGAAAATTTATAAAAAAAAATTCATGCTTTTTTCATATGATTTATTCTCCAGATCACATAGTGTAAGTTGTAAGTTCTGTTTTCTGACTTCCATTTTGTTTTAGAATATAATTGTAAAGATGGATATGTCTTAAAAGGAGACATCTATTCTGCTCTTTCCCCGAGGCATGTCAAGAGAGGATAAATGGCCTGTGTGTAAGTATGGTCATGTACAAGTGTTACATTTCTACTGGGAAAGTTGCCACTCCTGATAGAAATGACAAGTGTGCAGGATTTCATCAAGTTTCTCCCACACAAAAAATGCTTCCTGCAGGAGGAAGATCTTCCTTTTTTCATCAAGATCTCTCCACTAGGAGAACTTTTCACCAAGGAAAGAATGCATATACACTTTCTCTCTGCTTAACTCCTTCTGGGAACCAGGAGGAGTTGAGCAGTGGGAAGAGGCTCCCATGCATTCCCCAGACTGAAGCTGCCCCAGGAGGGAAGAGGAAGAGCCCTTATTGTTCTCTGCCTCTTACTTAAAGTAGACACTGCCTGGCTGGGGAAGAGGCTGATGGCTTTGCCCTGGTTCTGAATCCACTCCAAGAGATTGGGAGTGAAGTGGAAGAGGGTGATCCCTGCTGTTCTCCAGACTCCAGTGTCCCCAACACCCACTCCCTCCACCCCAGAATGGAATCACCATGGTCTAGTGCAGGGTGGGCAATTACTTGGGAGGCCACTTAATGAATTTTGGTGAGCTGTTGAGGGCTGTGTGCACACACACATGTGTGCACACTGTCTCTCTCACACTGTCTGTCTCACATACACATGAGCTCCCTGCAACCGGGCTGAGGCTGGTGCCAGAGCAGCAGTGCAAGTAGGAGCATAATCCCAGTCAGGGCTATAGTGTCTGATTTCTGCTCCTCCCCACCCCACCCCACCACCTTGGCTGACCCCACCAGACAGGAATGAGGCTGAGAGATGTGCTGTGCTGGGGGGTGGGTCCATGGCATTCGCAGCCCCATGAAACTGGGCTGCAGTGGGTGGGGAGGGAATGACTCACCCCTTGGCTTCCCTTCCCACCCACTGTGCAGACCTGGCTGGGGGGGATCAGGGCAGGAAGCCTCTGTTCCTCCCCTTGCCTGCAGCTTTGTTGCATGCTGGCAGGTGGGCAGAGCTCCAGCCTCTGCTGGTGCAATGGAGGATGCTGAGTGGAAGCATCCCTGGTCACCTCCTGGCACCGCAAGGTTGGACTTCATCTTCCAGGCTACTGCATAGTGCCGTGTAGTGCCAGGCAGAAAGGGGGAGGTGCTTCCATCCACCATCCCCCATAGTGCCAGCAGTGGCTGAAGCTGCCACCTGTGGGCCCTCCAATTGATGCTATCCAGCCTGTGGATGGGCAACAGTCTAGCTCTGGCCACAAGCCAGATAGTATCAATTGGTGGGCTGAATATGGCCCACAGGCTGTACTTTGCCAACCCTTTTGTTACAAGATTTGCCAATTACTTTGGGGTGTGCTCATTTATTAGGGATACATTTCAGGGTCTTGGTAATTCTATCAATGTGCTGCTTGTGTTACTTGTGTTTCTATACGGAGCTGTATATCTCCCTTCTGCAAGTCCTCACCCCCAGTGGAGCTATCTTGCAGGACTCAGTCTCAATGGGGCTGGGTTCCTCCAGTCACCAAATCAGTCATACACACAAACACATGCAGATTAATGTGACACGCCTGACCTGGCTGGGTTGATCAGCATGGACAGGCTGACACCCTCATATGCTAAGAATCAGTTCATCAGAGCAACAATAATCCTCAGTCAGACACAAGCACACAGGTGAACAGAATACCTCTGAATCTTGCTGGGTGTTCAGCTGACACCCTCATGGGCCAGCATTCAGTTCATTAGGGCACGTCTGAGTCAAACTGGGTCAATCAGCCTGTACAAGCTGATCCCCTTATGTGTTTCAAACTCAGCACGTCCCAATCTTTGGCCTCTTGATGAGCAGACCCCACAGCATTTTTGGGCTTCACAGGGATATTTAGCTTAGATAAAAGAAGCGTTGCTGCAAAGCAAGTGGGGAAGGAGAAGTAGACAAGGAAAAATGTACCCAATTACTACCAGTTTGACTCTAAAAGTTAATTATTGCCAAGTATATGAAATATATAATGGTAGTAATAGTAATAGACATGCAAAACAAAAACAAACACAAAAAAATTACAATACTACCCTGGGTCCACTAAGCATTTGGGGAAACTTAGCTCAAGCTTAAATAATACAGTTCAGGTTCAGAAATGTATGCCTAGAGAAGAAAAGAGAGAGAGAGCACTGGGATCTCACCAGTCCAAGGTACTTGGGTTTCAAAGCTGACAGGGAAAGCTCATAGCACAATCCTTGAAGGGAGACGACATGTTTCCTCCAGCCTCTCGAGAAGAACAGTAGATGGTATCAGAGAGATTTTTTTCTTCTTGAAGCACACACACTGCTGCTTTTTTACAGATTTTTATACCCTCAGTTCAGCTTCTTCAAAGCATTCTCAATAGTGTAAATCATTGTCTTTTCTATTGACAAGGGGTTATCTGGTTTGGAACATCTCAAGAAACTGATTGATAATCAGGAAACACATAAGGTTAGGAAGTAACCAGATACTTGGGAGCCAGCTTGAAATTCCTATGGATAGCAGATGTACTGATGAGATATTTCATGGTTTCTTCAGAAACAATAGATAGCTTGCAGCATCAGGGTTTTGGATTTTTACTTGTTGTGAACAAGCCTCAGCTTAGCATGACTTTTCCAGATCTTACTATAGTCTTTTAACAGACTTAAGGCAATTATTGGAGTGTTTATAACCTTTGGGCAGGAGGACTTCCACCAGTTGCCCCATGAAAAGTATGGCAACACTTGTGGTCAGGGCTCCAATGGGCTGGACGTTGTGATGAACCCTTTACCACTGTTCAAATGTTGCCCATACCCGCTCTGTATCCGTCTCTTTTCCTCAGCATTCCCTAACCCGGGAACTGAGTTTTAGTCAATCAAGTTTAAATAGCCCTCCATTAGTAGGACCGGGGAATGTACGGCCCAAGATGACTATTAAACTTAGAGGTGTGTGTGTGTCGGGGGGGCAGGGGAAAGTCCTTTGTAAATCCAGATTAGAACTGGTCTGATAAATGCTAAGCTGGGTGAGTGCAGACATGGGTTGATTAGCATTTGGAAGATAGATTCCCCATCATACAGTGCTCCCCTGCTTCTCTGATCCCAGAATTCACTACAGTCTCTGCTTCAGGCCTTCTGTTCTCCATCTTTAATGTAAGTGAGTTGTCATCTGGTTCCATCTCGGATGCAAATGAGACCTAGGGCAGTTGTTTCATTCTTGTTACTCTTATCTGGAGGGTTTTAGGTGTGTTTCCCACTGAATCTTAATCGGTTTTGTTTAGGTAGAGGAGGGGAGGGAGGAGGAATTCTTTGCGAGTCAGACAGACTGCGTCCTGTGCCAGGATTCCCCAAGAACACACAGCTGAGTGGTAACACCTTGTCTAGTGAAAGCACAGAGGACAAGGGAGAGGGAGTAGCTGCAGGCTGAACCCAGCTAGACGTTTCCACTCCTAGAAATAAATACTTATTCATCGTCTATGTCTGGGAGGAAGCAACATTCTTTTGAGGAGCACCTCTGTTCTACACCTCCCTTTCTCTGCTTTTTGAGATTTTTCTTTTCACGAGATGGACCACACCAGTTAATTAGTTAATTCCAATTCCTAAAAACCTTAAAGACCACCGGTGTCAGCTTTTTCTTTAGTCCTGATCCCTCAAGTGCTATTTGTGCTAGGGATTTCCCAAGAGAAGGATTCATCCCTTTTGAGTTCAACCACAAAAAGTCCCCAGCAACTTTCTTTGAGAGGATATGCCATATGTTTCATCCTAACACTGCTGAAAAAGAAGGGGGAATATTTTCTCTCACACAATCAGGAATCCCTTCCCCCCTCTCATTTTTATGTGGAAAACCAAATTGGCTTAAATGTACAGCTAACATTTCTGGTAGAAGCAAAGAACACCTATAGTTTCATAGTTTCTAGGGTCGGAAGGGACTTGAGCATATCATCAAGTCCAATGCCCTGCCCTGGGCAGGAATGAGTGCTGGGGTCATAATAACCAACCCAGATATCTATCCAGCCTCCTCTTGAAGACCCCTAAGTTAAAGGAGAGCACCACCTCCCTTGTGAGCCCATTCCAGAGCCCAGTAGCCCTAACTTTAAAGTAATGCCTCCTGATAGCAAGCCTGAACCTACTCTCAATCAATTTGTGGCCATTATTCCTTGTTATCCCAGGTGGTGCCCAGGGGAACAGAGCCTCACCTATTTTCCACTGGTCCCCCCCTGGTGAGTTTATAGACAGCCACCAGGATCCCCTCTCAGTCTTCCCTTGTGGAGGCTGAATAGACTCAGGCCCTTTAATCTATCTTCATAGAGCCTGGCCCGCTGCTCCGTGACCATGTGAGTGGCCCTTCTCTGGACCTTCTCAAGGTTAGCCACATCCCTCTTGAAGCGCAGCACCCAGAACTGGATGCAGTACTCCAACTATGGCCTGACCAGCACTGCATAGATGGGAAAGATCACCTCCCTGGACCTGCTTGTGATGCATCTGTAGATGCACAACAAGGTGTGGTTAAGCCTTACTGACTGCTTCCTTGCCTTGGCAGCTCATGTCCATCCTGGAGTCAACAACAACTCCAAGATCCCTTTCAGCCACTGTGTTGTTGAGAAGGGTGTTCCCCAGCCTATAGGTATGTTGCAGGTTCCTTCTCCCTAGATGCAGCACCTTGCACTTATCTGCATTGAAAAAACACAACTCTGGTGGGACTTGAACCCACAACCTGTGAATGCTGCCTGCTGCCATCACGTTAGAAGTCCATTGTGTCACAGAGCTGCTGCACGGCTAGGTGCCATACCTATAAGCCACATGGCCACATTCATATTATTTCTTTTAATTGTGGGGCTCAACACCTTTTCTGCTATTCATTTTTGCTCATGTAACAGCAAATGCTGTCCTTACACAAGTAATTCACTGATTTTATTTTGAACATTAGTAACAAATTCTTATGACTGTCTCAAGCATCAAGTTGAAAAGTCTGGGTGACATACCCTTGTTTGAGCCTGCAGTAGATTTCCATTGGGTCTGACAGCATTCCCTCAACTTTCATGTAGCTCCTTGATCCTTCAGTGCCCATCTTATTAAGGCCTATTTTTTTGGGGAATCCCAAACCTCACCATGATTGACCATAGTGACTGTATTCTAATACTATCATAAGCTTTGATAAAGTTTGCATAAACTTGATGCACATCTTTCACAGCTTTCCATTTCTTTCCAGCAATAATCTCATTAAAATATTTGATCACAAACTGACCTATCTTTCTTGAACCCACAATAGTAATCTCTGACAATTTCATACACATACAGGAGCAATTGGTGTAGCAGCAGTTGAAAAAAATCTTTGTACATTGTGCACAATCCAACAACAGAAGAAATTAAGGGAAGAATTTAATAAAATATTGGATAAATACCAGAAAATATTGGCATCAAGGAAAATCCTTAAAATCCAAGTTTACAGTACAATTGTTCAGCCTGTCCTTTTATACAGATGTGAATTCTGGATGCTGACAAAGGCAAATGGAAAAAGATTGCAAGTGTTTAAAACTGCAGTGCTAAGGAAAATATTTGGTTCAGCACAAGAAAACAGAGTATAGAAGGGAAGACACAGCCAAGAGTTTGTGGGCCTTTATAAAAGACCTGATATCTTGAGTAAGATAAGAGCACAGAGAAAGAAATGGCCAAGACATATTGTGAGAACCAATAAGAGAAACCATGTGAGAGAGATTTTAGAAGCTGAAGTGGAGGGTATCAGACCTTGAGGTAGCCTAGCAATGGGAAGATAACATTAAAATTAATCTGTAATGGATAGATACAGATACAACAAGGTGGAAGGAGACTGCACAAGATAGGAGGAGATAGAAGGCTTTGTGTAGTGGTTTGTTACTCCTTTTAGCCAGGCCCAGGAGCCAGCCTTCCCCCCTTTCCTACCTCAAGCTAAACAAAATAAATAAAAAAAACCCCAATAACCCCCCTCCCCCACTTCTCCCATTCAAGGCAAGGGCCTCACCACAGTTATTTTAGTGTTGCCTTTCTTCTCAGCTTCTCTCCCTCCCCAGTGGCATCTTTCCAGGAGCTTTTAACTTCCTCACAGACCAGCCAATCATGCCCATTAGCTAGTCCAGAGTTCCTAGGCAAGCAGGCTATTAGCCTTTAACCTCCTGTGGTTGAGCTCCAGCCCCTGATCTATGCATCTTGTTACCCATTAGTTAAAGTGGTTTTACTGTGAGGCAGAGCTGTATTGCTACCCAGAGTGTCCACAGGTGGTGGACAGTGGAATGACCTTCAGGGAGGGTTAGCTGTGAAATAAGCAGAGGTAACTCTGACAAACAAGTCAGTGCAGATCTGGTGACGATAGCAGATGGCAACGTTTTTGCTTCTAAAAAGCCACATATATCCTTCGACAGTGCTGTGACATGGCAAGTACAGGTAGCCACCATAATAAGCTTCCCCAACCCCCAGCCATGGGTGTACAAGTCCTCAATGGTGAAGCAAAGCAGAAGATGTTAGAATCTCAGACGCTGAGAAGGCAAATGAAGGCTGCAATGGAACAAGATCCCCAGTTATCTTGGTCTCTTTGCCACTGGATCAAAGTCCCATCCTGTCAAGAGCTTTGTGGAAGCCACCATGTAGAAGTTTCTCCATGATAAAAGAAGTAATGCACAAGTGTCTTCCATGAAAACAGCTTTTCCAGCACATTTCTCAAGTTCTTTGGCAACCACCTAATGGCAACAGGAGCAGGGCTGTGAGGTTTGGAAGCTCCTAGTCATAAAATGGCATGAAAGCAGAAGTTACAAGAAGGTCATCTAGCACTTGCATGAGACAGGAGTGCAATTTCACAAATGTAACTGTGACTAAGCAGCCCTCTTCAGAATCTGCTCTGCTCACCCCACATGGGAAGGGGTCTAGAAAAGATGTCCTAAACATAGTCTGTGTAATACTTATTCTTTATTCCTTTCTAACTGGATAAGCACATCCAGTGGGATCAGCTTTACTGCTGTCAAAAATACCAACAAAGATACACCATCATTTTTGGAAGTGGAACATCAGGACCTTCATGAACAATCCTAATTGTGCAGGCCCAAAGCACCACACTACAATCATGGCCCACGAACTCAGGTGACAAAACATCGATGTACCTGCAGTGAGTAAGACCCGGTAAGTAGGAAATGGGTAGCTCAAAGAACATGGAAACAGCTATACTTTCTTCTGGAAGGGTAAACAGAAAGGAGAACACTGAGTTCACAGAGTTAGTCTTGCCATTAATAATGATCTCATAAACCAACTCAGTGAGTTCCCTATTAGAATTAATGAGTGTCTCCTGACTCTCCATCTTAACCTGGTGGGGAACCAATATGCCACTGCGCATATGCCCTGACTCTTGATGCTGCCAATGAAACCAAGGAGGAATTTTATGCCAGCCTTGACCAAGTCTTTTCTGATATTCTGGAGAGAGACAGACTTATTCTTCTTAGTGTTTTCAATGCCAGAGCCAGAAGGGACTTTAACCTCTAGAATGGAAGCATCAGTAAGGAAGGAGTAGGAAAGGTCAACTCCTATGGCATCTTCCTCTTGACCAAATGCACAGAACATGGACTTACCATCACCAACACCCTGTTCCACCAGAAAAAAACAGGCACAAGACATTATGGCAATACCCATTCACTATGTTAGCATCCAGGCCCAGGATCGCAAAGATGTCCACATGAGGAACTGAAGATTGCTGGACTGATCACCAAGTCATCCACTTGGTTATGTCACTCAGACTGGCTCCCAAATGACAACTGCAGCAGTAGCAATGCTGATGGAAGATCAGTGTTGAAGGACTCAAGGACCCAAGAAAGTGAGTCCTCTTCCACCAGTGCCTCAATGAAAAACTGGTGAATTCCAATCAACAAAAATGGGAGAATGTCAACAGCTTGTGGGATGCCCTGAAGGTCACCGTCATCAGCACCTGTGAAGAGACATTTGGATTCTCTACTAGGAAACATCAAGACTGGTTTGATGAGAATGACTGTGAGATCAAAATGTTGATCAATCACAAGCACAAGGCCTTTTGTGCTTGCCAAAATATCACCAAAAGAGTGCTTGCCAAAACAACATCAAAAGAAATTGAATCTTCACCTTACTGGGGTTATTAGACCCCAGCAACCTTTCCTGCCCAAAGCAGGGGGGGGGGGGTGCTGGACCCAATGATCTCACAAGGTCCCTTCCAGGCCTAAACTTCTGTGAATCTGTGAAACAAGCCAAAGCAGAGCTACAAAGGAAGACCAGTGATATGAAGAGCAAATAGTGGAAAGACAAGGTTAAGGAGATTCAACATTTCACTGACAGCCACGATAAGTGTGGTTTCTTCAGTGCCATCAAAGTCATCTGCGGTCTGATCATTCAGGAAGCAACCCCCTTCAGACTGAAGGATGGAGGAAACCTGATCAAGGACAGGGGAACTATCAATGCTCATAGGAAGGAGCACTTTGAAGACTTTCTCAATTGAGACTTTACTGTTGATAAGAGTGTTCTTCCAACTCCATCCCACAACACCCAGTCAGAGATGATCTTGGAATCTCTTCAACCCTTGACAAGGTGAGGAAATCCATCAGGCAGATGAAGAAAACAAGGCACCTGGAGTGGATGGAATCCCTGCTGAAATCTTCAAATAGGGAGGGAGGAGTTCATATCACTGCTTCATGCCCTCATCTTCAGTATCTGGAACGATGAGGAAATCCCAAAGGACCTCAGGGATGCCATGATTGTGACAATCTTCAAGAAAGACAACAAGTCCAACTGTGTAAACAACAGAGGGATTGCCTTTCTGTCCACTACAGGAAAGGTCATTGTGAGAACTCTCCTGAACTGTCTCCTTCCACTTGCTGAAGTGCTCCTCCCAGAATTTCAGTTTGGGTTTAGGGCATTAAGAGGCACACCTGGTATGATCTTCACAGACAACCAGTTTCAGGATAAATGCCAGGAACAACATGAGCCTATCTGCATGGCTCTGTCTGATCTTCTGAAAATGTTTGACTCTGTGAACCAAGAACTGTTGTGGAGGATATTTCTGCCATAAGGATGCCCACTGAAATTTGTCACCATTCTCTGCCTGCTTCATGATGGAATGTGAGCAATGGTTCTCAGCAATGGATCTACCACAGGTTCCTTTTGAGGTTGTAACAGGACTGTAATTGCACTGATGTCGGGCCCTGTTATGGCCCATGATGACCAGCTGGACCAGGCCCTATAGAAGGACTTACCTCAGGGCCCAGGGATTGTGGCACCAACTCCAAAGATGCATGGCCAGCCACCTAGAGACTGGCCAAGCCTGAAGTGGCTGGCTCAAGAGGTGCACTGCCACATGCCATTGGTGCAGGCCCCTGTTGGCTGCCAGGAGTTCCACTGGAAGCTCAAAGGAGCTACCAACACACATACAGGTCCCTCAGAGAAGAAAATACATGGCTTTTCCTGGTAGAGTGCAGTGCAGTCTATGCAGAGGCACAGAACAGAGTTAACCACACAATGAGACCTAGAAACTGGTCTGGGAGCAAGAGAAGCTGGGAGCAGAGTTGGCACGGCAGACAGAATGCTGAGTAAGACACAGGGAACTGGAGAGTAAGATAAGGCAGCCATCCAGGTTGTATTGGGTTGCAGTAATGGTAAACAGGAAGAGGATAAGTCCTTCTGGAGGGAGGCTGCTCTGGGTGATTTGTGCTGAAGAGGAGGGACTAACTAAAGAAATGAGCTGGCAAGTGAAAGACGTGGACATGGCATCACCCTAAACTTGATTAATTGATGGGTAGTACTGCTGAGGGAGCAACCTGTGAAGTGACCCATCCTAGATAAGTGTAGTGAATGGGATAAGCCAAAGCCTGACAAATTCATTAATTGGTGAAGTATAGAGCCAAGATTAATTGAGTGATGATGGACTCATTAATTGATGATTCAAAGAGTGATGATTGAGACAGGGGGAAGATCACATAGCCAGTCACAGTGCCAGCCCCCCCCCTTTGTCTAGGGCAGGCTGCCCTGTCTTGCCTGCCATGACTTGCTGTTCAATAATACAAGATTAAATAAGTGGGGGGCTGCTCATTTAATTCCCTAATGTCATGGGGTCTACACACAGCTCTGACATTCCCTTACCTTATCCCATGCCTTGAAGATAGCATCCAAATTATTAGTTGTTTCAGAATCTGCCCCTTCCTGGGCCCCTGGCACACTACACATACACTCCATCCCCTCTCCCAGGGCTTCATTCATACTTCCCCTTACTGGGCCACTACCAACCTGTCCTGCTTCTCTTGAGTGGTCCCTTCAGGCCATCAGGCTTGCCTACTTCCACTCTGGGTGATCTCTCTGCAGCCCTTCGGGTGCCTCCTGCAGTCTACTCTACAGGTGACAGTCCTTGTGGCTAACACTAGGCTGACTCTAGCCACTAGCGCCTCACTGGGCACTAGAGTCTTCCTGCCCCTCTTTTTGGGGACATTCTCTACCCCCTTAGTGGGGCTAACTCTATACTCCTTTCATGGGGCTTGGGGTCTTACACTCCTAGGGACTCAGGTGCCTTTCCCTTGGTGTGCCTGGTCCCACTGTCTGTTCTATCACCACTGGATAGTGGGGGCTAGGATTATAAGGTGCTCCTACCTGTCTTTCATGGGGGAGGCAACTGGCCTGGCATTTCTGGGGAGCTGCCTGCCACAGGCAGCCCCACCAGGCCATTCTTACCCAGCAGGGTGGAGTTTCAAGTCATGCGCAGGAGCCTCCTGCCATCCCCCTAGCTCCTGCGCTTACCTCCAAGGTGTTCCTGAGTGGCAGCAGACTGCTGGCTCAGCCCTGAGAGCCTAATCTAAAATGGAATCTACTCCTCTCTCTCATCATGTGACCACCTCATCCGAGCTGGCCAACAACTGCCAGCTGCCCTGCTGCCACTTAAAACCCTCAAGGTGACAGGCACCAATGGTGCTCTGTCACAATGATAAATTCATTCATTGGTGAAGTTAAGTAAGTACCAAGTGTTGACAACAATCAAAGAGTAAAAAAGCCCTTCTACAGATACATAGTGAGCAAAAAGAAGGCCCAGAGTATCATAGACCCCTGCAGGACAAATCAAGTCAGTTGGTGGTTGATGCAGACAAAAAGGCAGAGCTCTTCAATGAGTTCTTCGCTTCAGTATTCCTTAATACTGACCAACACAATCCCCCCACCTTGAACATAGACAGATGTTCAAAAGGCCCCAAACCACCAAAGGTTAGTGCTGACTTAGTTAAAGAGCACTTGGAAGGGCTGGATGGGCCGGATGGGTACAAGTCAGCTGGCCCGGATGACCTCCATCCATGGGTGCTGAAGGAATTGCCCAGTGTCATTGCTGAGCCACTGGCACAGCTGTTCAAGCTCTCATGTTGCTCCAGACAGGTCCCTGAGGACTGGAAAAAGGCCAACGTGGTGCCCATTATTAAGAAGGGGAGAAGGAAGGAGCCGGGTAATTTTAGGCCAGTCAGTCTTACCTCTATTACTAGAAAAAATCATCAAAGAGTGTATTTGTGAAAGCCCAGCAGAGGAAACGATGCTGAATGTAAACCAGCATGGGTTTGTCACAGGTAGATCCTGCCTGACAAACCTTATAGCCTTTTATAAGGCAGTCACACACTGCCTTGACACAGGAGCGGAGGCTGATGTCATCTACCTGAATTTTAGGAAGGCCTTTGACACAGTTTCGCATCCTATTCTCATAGGGAAGCTAATGGGCTGTGGTGTAGACACCTATACAGTCAGGTGGGTGGCTAACTGGCTTAGGGACTGCACCCAGAGAGTGGTGGTTGACGGATCATTTTCAACCTGGAAGGAGGTGGGCAGTGGGGTCCCACACGGTTTGGTTTTTGGGCTGGTACTATTTAATATCTTCATCAGTAATTTGGACGAGGGTGTGTTGAGCACCCCTGCCAAGTTAACAGATGATACCAAATTATGGGGCAAAGTTAATACATCAGAGGGAAGGGAGCAGTTACAGGCAGACCTGGACAGGTTGATCAATGGGCAGAATGTAATAGGATGCAATTCAACAAAGATAAATTTAAGGTACTCCACCTAGGAAGGAGAAATCCCCAGCTCACCTATAGGTTGGGGGATGTCCTCCTCAGCAGCTCAGAGGCTGAGAGAGATCTTGGAGTCATAGCTGACTCCAAGATGAACATGAGCCGGCAGTGCAACGAGGCCATCAACAAAGCCAATTGCACCTTGTCATGTATTAGCAGATGCATGACCAACAGATCAAGGGAAGTGATGCTCCACCTCTATGCACTACTAGTCAGGCCGCAGTTGGAGTGCTGTGTCCAGTTTTGTGTGCCGCACTTCAAGGGGGGACACGGAGGATCTGGAGAGGGTTCAGAGGAGGGCCACCCGCATGATTAATGGTCTCTGTGAAAGACCCTACGAGGAGAGGTTGAGAGATCTGGATCTTTTCAGCCTATACAAAGATGGCTGAGGGGTGACCTTGTGGCCACCTATACATTTATCAGGGGAGGACAGCAGGGAATTGGGGATTTGCTGTTTACCAGAGCACCTCAGGGAGTAACTAGGAATAATGGGTGCAAACTAGTGGAGAGTAGATTTAGGTTAGACTTTAGGAAGACATTTTTTATAATAAGGGTGACCAGAATCTGGAATGGGCTTCCAAGGGAGGTGGTGCTGTCACCTAACTTGGAAGTCTTCAAGAGGAGGCTTGACAATCACCTGGCTGGGGTCATCTGACCTCGGTCCTCTTTCCTGCCAGGGGCAGGGCGCCAGACACAATGATCCATTGGGTCCCTTCTGACTCTATAATCTATGAATCTATGAAAAACACTGTCAATTAATGAAGTATAAATAAGAATTAATGTAGTGATGATAAACACTTTCATTGGCGAAGTATAAATAAGAACCAGTTGATTTGGTGAAATGACAGTGAAAGACTTGCTAAACAAGTGAATTATAAATTAAATAAGTAGCTGAATGAGCTGGCAAGGGTTGGATTGCTGTCTGATGACTCCTGCAGGTAAACAGCAGAAATGACCAATCTGTAGCCTGGAACCACCCAGTGTGTTATTGTGAGGACAAGATATGGATAGAAATTACAGGCCTAAGCATGAGCAGGTGTGGGAAAGGCAGGGTGTAGGGGAGTTGGATCCCTGTGAAGAAAAAACTTGCCCTTGAGTGCTACCACTAATTGTGACAGACATCTCACCTCCCTTCTTTTCCCTTTTCCAATTATTTTAACATCAAGGCATGGCAGATGAGTAACAAAGGAGCTTCCAAAGTGGGGGAGCAAGTGAACAAGCAAGACGTCCCGAGGACGTGCTCACTTACAGGTAGTTAAGCAAGGTTGTGTCATCACTGCAATACTCTTCACAATATTCCTTGACTTGATGCTACATTTGACCACCAACAAGCTTCCAGCCAAAACAGAGCTAAGCTACTGAATGGATGGTAAGCTGTTTAACCTCAGCCAAAACCAAAACCCCCCAACCCTCAATCATTGAGCTCCAGTACGCTAATGCTGTAGCGTGTGCTCACTCAGAAGCAGGCCTTTAGGCAATTGCTGATGTCTTTACTGAGCAATTCAAGAAAATGAGACTGATGCTTAACATTCAGAAGACTAAGGTCCTCCACCAAAAAAACTCCTAATGAACAGTCCCCAGCTCTGGTAATCACGATCCATGAGGAGACTTTGGAGAATGTTATTTCCCATGCCTTGGAAGCCATTTCTCATTGAAGGCTGACATAAATGAAGAAATCCAACATTGCCTCAGATGTGCAAGTGCAGCTTTTGGATGCCTGAAGAAATGGGTGTTTGAAGATCATGACACCAGATTCAAAACCAAGCTCATGGTTTATCAAGAAGTCATAGTCCCCACCTTGCTGTATGGAGCTGAGACATGGACAACATAGAGAAAAGACATCTAAAGTTGTTGGAGAAGTACCATCAACACTATCTGTGGAAGATCCTCCAAATCCAGTGTGAAGACACATGCGCTAAGGTTAGCATCCTCCTACAAGCAAACAGGACAAGTATTGAGGCAATGATCATCTGACATCAACTTCGTTGGGCTGACCATGTCACCTGGATGTCCAAATCAGACTCCCAAAACAAGTTTTATTTTCCAGCTCAGCCAAAGCATACACTCAAGATGAGGCAGAGAAAGTGCTTCAGACACATCCTCAATACCAATTTAAAAAAATGCAACATCAACGTCAACTCATGGATGACTATCACCCAGGACTGCCCCAAATGGAGGAAGAGTCTACTGCAGGGATCTCAGTATTTTGAAACCTTAGAAAACAACAGGAAATGGAAAAATGGGAGTAGCAAAAACATTGTTTCGTGAAGCAAATCAAGAATCCAGCACCACCTGCCTCACATGAAAACGCATGTCTGAGATGCAGTAGTCGGTTGATCCCAGATAGGCCTCATAAGCCATTTTCAGACACATAGATAAGACAGTCATGGAAGACAATCTTCCTCAACTGCAAGGGACCGCCAAAGAAAAAAGGACAAGGAGGTGGTTATAGGCCCTTGAGGCCTCTGAAACTAGGAAGATGGACTACAAGTTCACCTCATAATATTCTTGGACAGTGAGTACCATAGATGCACTGCAGATTGCATTAAAATGTATTAATGGCAGCACTAGAACAATATAGATGTATGATCTCTTAATAGACTATCAATATTAGGGCTGTGCGAAATGGCTATGTTTTGTTTTGGGTTAAGATTCAGTCATTTCAGAGGACAGTGATTCGTTTCGGTGTTTTGGATCACTGCTCTGTTTCAATTCATCCAAATCTGTTTCGGAGTTTTGATGCTGTTTCAGTGATTTGGCCATAGACTATAATGGGGAATCACTGAATTGCCTATAACTTTGTCATTACTTACCTGATTTGGATGAAAATTGCAGTTATGGTAGCTGCTTCTGATGGCATGAAGCCTGCTAGGTTTCAAGAAGATACGTTCAGGGGTTTCTGTGAAACTGTACCTCAAAACTGTTCAAAGCAAAACTCATGACGTGTGACTTTGTGTTTGTATTGAGGTGTAGCAGGATGAAACCAGCACGGAAGGGTTAGATCTCTGCCCACTCAGCTGTTTCTGGGCCAACCACCCACTCCTCTTTTTCTTGCCATGCCTTGATGGAAACTGATTCAGATGTTTCCCAGGAGGCTGCCCATTTAGGTGTCTTGGGGTGACATCCATTCCACAGCTCCATTCTTCCCCTAACACTGTGGCCCATGCGTTGCACATTGCATCCTTCACCCCCTCCAGCTGTGGTCCCCTCTCTGTTACCTTTAGCTCTTCCTTAGGCCCTGGCCCTGCCTTCAGGCCAGTCGGAATCCCGAGCTTCTTGCTCTGGGCATTCCTCATGGTGGGCCTCTGGCCCTTTGACCACCTCCTCCCCCTTTTGGTCCTGGTCCCAGCACAGACCAGTCAAGGACACCTCTGATATCTTTCATAAGACAAACTGAATAGTTGGAGAAATATATCTTAGCAAGCTTTTGGGTTTAAAAACCCTTCATCAGGCTGAGGAAATACCTAGTTGGTTTGTGTGTTTTTTCCTGGATGGAATGAATAGTAAAGAAGCCAGAGGCTGATATGCAATGTAGGCAAGAAAGCCAGTCAGTGAAAATGTAAATTAAGGTGTCAGGGGGTGAGGGACAGGATGGAAGGGGGGAGAAGGAGCAGGTAAAAAATGGAAAAGTACCTGGGGAGTCAGATGTCAGGCAAGTTATAGTGTCATAACCTAGCTTTTGAAAAGAGGTTTGTAAATTCAAACAAGCATCTAACCTCATCACCAGAAGCAAGCTTTCTAGAGCCCAAAACACACTGAATGGATCTGGACCATGCCATGACAAGAGATGCAAAACCTGCATGATACGGAAACTCATTGACTCAATATAGACATTGGATTTATGACACAGTTTAACCTGCCTGACATCTGACTCCCTGGGTACCTCTCCACTTTTACCTGCTATATCCCACTCTGTCCCCCTCCCCAGCCTGTCCCTCATCCCTGACACCTCAATTTACATTTTCACTGACTGGCTTTCTTGCCTGCATTGCATGCCAGCCTCTGGCTTCTTCATTATTCAGTCCATCCAGGAAAAGCACACACAAACCAACTAGTTGCTTCCTTATCCAGGAAAGCCACCTGCTTTTCCAGCGTGAATGAGATCTTAGCCCACCCACCTGTTTCTGGGCAAATCACCTGCCCCTCTTGCACCTGGTATGGATTGATGGAAAACTGATTCATATGTTTCCCAGGTGGGAGGCTTCTCATTTAGACTTCTGATGTCTAGGGGTGACATTCATTCCTCAGCTTCATACCTCCCCTAACACTATATTACTATACTGTATTTTCTTCTATCTGCTTATTTTACTATACTATATCTTCTATGTCTTTACTATATCTTCTTCTAGCTGCCTACTATATCTTCTATCTGTAATATATTGGAAAGGTGTATATCCAATCCTTTCCAAAAAGAGACATTAGCAAGAGACTGACTAAAAAGCCAGCCATTGCAGCCAATCAGTACCTTTCATACACTGTTCCTTCTGGACAGACAGCTCACAAAAGGCTTCACACAGAGCCTTATATGCTGTTTCTCCTTCCCTCCCCCAGAGCACTGGGATTGGAAGGGACCTCAGAGACAGATCACAGACAGTGGCCAGGTAGAGATGTAAATATCAGAGCAGTCCTTCTCCCTCCTCCCTACTTCCTCCTCCCTCTTCTGAGTTTCTGCTTCCCCACAAGCACACCTCCAAAACATCCAAAACATTTCAGATGGCTTAGTTTCATTTTGTAGATGTTCAGAGCCTTCCGTTTCATTTCAGATTCAGTGTTTCAGGCACTGAAATGGGCTGAAATAGCTCCAAAATGAAATGGCTGCCAAAATTTTGCACAACCCTAGATTCATAGATGTTAGGGTCGGAAGGGACCTCAATAGATCATCGAGTCCGACCCCCTGCATAGGCAGGAAAGAGTGCTGGGTCTAGATGACCCCAGCTAGATGCTCATCTAACCTCCTCTTGAAGACCCCCAGGGTAGGAGAGAGCACCACCTCCCTTGGGAGCTCGTTCCAGACCCTGGCCACTCAAACTGTGAAGAAGTTCTTCCTAATGTCCAGTCTAAATCTGCTCTCTGCTAGCTTGTGGCCATTATTTCTTGTAACCCCTGGGGGCGCCTTCGTGAATAAAACCTCACCAATTCCCTTCTGTGCCCCCATGATGAACTTATAGGCAGCCACAAGGTCGCCTCTCAACCTTCTCTTGCGGAGGCTAAAAAGGTCCAGGTTATCTAGTCCATCCTCGTAGGCTTGGCCTGCAAGCCCTTAACCATACGAGTGGCCATTCTCTGGACCCTCTCCAGGTTATCCACATCCCTCTTGAAATGCGGCGCCCAGAATTGCACACAGTACTCCAACTGCGGTCTGACCAGCGCCCGATAGAGGGGAATTATCACCTCCTTGGATCTATTTGTCATGCATCTGCTGATGCACGATAAAGTGCCATTGGTTTTTCTGATGGCTTCGTCACACTGCCAACTCATGTTCATCTTGGAGTCCGCTAGGACTCCAAGATCCCTTTCCGCTTCCGTGCCACCAAGCAGGTCATTTCCTAGGCAGTAGGTATGCTGGACATTTCTCCTCCCTAGGTGCAGCACTTTGCATTTCTCCTTGTTGAACTGCATTCTGTTTTCTGCCCATTTCCCAACCTGTCCAGGTCTGCTTGTAGCTGTTGCCTCCCCTCTGGCGTGTCCACTTCTCCCCACAGCTTTGTGTCATCCACAAACTTGGACAGAGTACACTTCAGTCCCTCATCCAAGTCACTGATGAAGACATTGAAGAGTATCGGTCCAAGGACCGAGCCCTGCGGGACTCCACTGCCCACACCCTTCCAGGTTCGAAACCGAAAGATCCACTACGACTCTCTGGGTGCGACCCTCTAGCCAATTCGCCACCCACCGGACTGTGTAGTCGTCCAAGTCACAGCCTCTTAACTTGTTCACCAGTATGGGGTGGGATACCGTATTGAAGGCCTTCCTGAAGTCTAAGTATACGACATCCACCCCTCTTCCTGTGTCCAGGCGTTTCGTAACCTGGTCATAAAAAAAGAGACTAGATTAGTCAGGCATGATCTACCTGCTACGAACCCGTGCTGGTTTCCCCTCAGCATAATTTGCCCTGCCGGGCTCTCGCAAATGTGAGCCTTGATAATTTTTTCAAAGACTTTGCCAAGGATGGAGGTGAGACTGACTGGCCTATAGTTGCCCGGTTCCTCCTTCCTCCCCTTCTTGAAAATGGGGACCACATTGGCCCTTTTCCAGTCCTCCGGGACTTGGCCCGTGCGCCACGAGCGTTCAAATATTCCCACCAGTGGCTGTCCAATGACGTCGGCCAGTGCCTTCAGTACCCTCGGAAGAAGCTCATCCAGGCCTGCCGACTTAAAGGCATCCAGTTCTTCCAAGTGCCTCTGCACCATCTCAGGGTCTACGGATGGTAGTCTGGCGCCTTGCTGCTGCCTCTCTACAACCCCAGTGAGAGACTTGTCTTGCCCCCCGCTCAGGAACACTGAGGCAAAGAAGTCGTTGAGGAGTTCAGCCTTGTCCCCCCTGTCCGTCACCAATTGCTTCTGCCCATTTAGTAGGGGTCCTATTCCTCCCTGGGCCTTCCTTTTACTCCCTATATATCTAAAAAACAATTTTTTTTATCCTTTACTTAGGATGCCATCCTCAGCTCCATGGTAGCTTTGGCCCATCTAACTGCCTCCCTACAAGCACGAGCAGAGGAGGTATACTTCTCTTTGGTAATCTCTCCCT
This sequence comes from Alligator mississippiensis, assembly GCF_030867095.1. Taxonomy (NCBI): domain Eukaryota; kingdom Metazoa; phylum Chordata; order Crocodylia; family Alligatoridae; genus Alligator; species Alligator mississippiensis. The sequence continues at coordinate 132,703,942 of NC_081827.1, read as the reverse complement.
GTTTCCACTTTTTATGTGCCCCCCTTTTGGCCCGTAGGCTGCCCTGGATTTCTCTGGTCAGCCAAGGAAGACTTCTGGCCCCTTTCCCTCTTTTTCCTCACATCGGGATCGTCTTCCTCTGTGCCCGAAGGATCATTTCCTTAAGGCACAGCCACCCTTCCTGGGCTCCCATCTCTTCAAAACTCCTACTCTGCAGTGCATCCTTAACTAATCGCCTGAGTTCATTGAAATCAGCTTTCCTAAAGTCTAGCACTTTTACCGTACTAGTTACCTTACCCACTCGATGTCTTATGAAGAATTCTATTATTTGGTGATCACTGTCCCCTAGATGACCACCGATCTGTAGGTCCCCTACCATATCATCCCCCATTGCCAATACAAGGTCCAGTAAGGCATTCCCCTTAGTGAGACCATGTACCTCCTGCATCAGGTGGAGGTCCTGTACACAGGATAGGAAGCTGCGTGAATGGTGGGACTTTGCTGTCTGTGTCTCCCAGCAGATGTCTGGGTAGTTTAGGTCCTCCATAACTACCGCCTCCTTAGTTTTTATGGTCTCCGAGAGCTGCCTCAGGAGCCCCAAGTCTAGTTCTTCCCCTTGGTGTGGGGGTCTGTAGCAGACCCCTACCACCAAATCCCTTTCGCCTTGCCCCCCATGTAACCTAACCCACAATTCTTCTACTTTCTCATCCTTCGATTCCGTCTTGATGAGGGTCGATGTATATTGCTCATTGACATAGAGCGCAACCCCTCCCCCTTTCTTCCCCACCGTGTCCTTTCTGTACAGCCTATAAGCTTCAATATGTACCGCCCAGTCGTGGGATGAATCCCACCAGGTTTCTGTTAGCCCTACTAAGTCGTAGGTGTTTTCTGCAAGCAGGAGCGCTAGTTCATCCTGCTTGCTCCCCATGCTCCTAGCATTAGTATATAGGCACTTGAGCCCTGTGACTGGTGCCTTTGCTGCCCCCCAGCTCCGAATCCCAAGGGGCCCCTTATTTCTTACCTGCTTATTGCTTACCTGTGCTGTACTGCTGGCCGCCCCATCGCTTGCAGGTTCCCCGTGTTCTCCTTCTTCAGGCTGGGCTGTCCTTGTGGGTGCCACATGGTTTGGTGGTCCACAGCTTCCCCCGCCCTCATCTTCCCCTTCCCCTGACAAGCCTAGTTTAAAGCCCACCGGAGGAGATCCACCAATCTATAAGAGAACACACGCTTACCTTTGGGGGACAGGTGAAGCCCATCCCAACTGAGCATGTCCCTCGTCGTGATGTGCGGGCCATTGTCCAGGAAGTTGAAGCCTGCCTCGAGACACCATTGCCGAACCCGCCAGTTGGTCTCTGTAATGCAGTTCTCATGCCGTCTTCAGCGTCCGCTCACTGGTAGGACAGAAGAGAATACCACCTTTGCACCATTTTCCCTCAGCATGCCGCCCAGAGCATTGTAGTCCATCATCAGGTGATTGGGGGTTCTCCTGGCCACATCATTAGTACCCACATGGACTTAGGACCATGGGGTAGTAATCGGTGGGCTGAATCATGGCCTGGATTACTTCCGTCACGTCCCGAATCTTTGCTCCGGGCAGGCAGTAGACCTCTCGTGTTGAGGGGTCCTGGCGACAGATGGGCCCTTCCGTACCTCTCAGGATGGAGTCTCCTATGACAATCACTCGATGCCTCCTCCTCTGGGTCCGCTTGGATCTCTTGACCTGTTTGGAGTGTGGAGAATGTGGTGTTGCTTCCTGCCCAGAGGTTTCCTCCTCTCCTTCCATCTCCTGCAGGGTTGCCAGGGCCTCGTACCTATTCTCTAGTCAGACTGGAGGAACTGGTACCAGTTTGCTGTGAGCAGCTCCAGTTCTGGATGTTACCGTCTGCCACTCTGCTGTGGAGGGCACTCCCTGGGCTGCTTCTTCCTTGTGTGCCTGGTCCTGCAGGGAAGGAAATAATTGTCAATTTCATCCTCCGCCTCCCTGATACCCCTCAGCCTGCTAAACTCCTCCTGGAGCTCCCTCACCTGCACCTCCAGAGCCCTAAGACGGGCACCTGCCAGACAGGTGTGGGGGCCCCCAATCTCTGCCCCCCCGGCCCTGCTGGGGATCCCCTGCAGGCCAGGAGGCAGGGGGACATTGGCTCCCCCATGGGCTCAGTCTGGGAGGAGGCCTCAGACCAGCCCCGGGTAGGCGTGGCCCCCTGGGCAGAGGCCCTAGCAGCACTCCTCATCGACACCATTCTATAAACTGCTGTTTGTTAGATCTGCATGGTGTCTACGCCCTACCCATACAGGAGTCTCTCTCCTGGCCTTTCCTGCTCGCCCGCCAGCGCGAATGCCTGTGCAAACGCCGGCGTGCTCTGTTTGTGCTGCGTGGCTTGGGAGCCCGGCTCCCTACTGGCTCAGCTATAAGGGACCCGGGGGGCTTCCCCTCCAGATCTGGCTCAACTGTGCCGGGTCTCTCCGCCCCATTTACCTTCGGGGGATCAGCTGTTGCTGCCCCCGCTGCTGATTCCTCTGCTGCTGCTGCTTCTGCCTCCAGTCAGTGAGTTAGTAAGGGGGCACACGTGCAGGCGGGACACACGTGTGCCTGGATCCTCTTCTTCCCGCAGCTGGTTCCTGAGTTTTGTTGCACTCCCACAAGGCGATGGCCCCCCCAACAGTGGTTTTGGCCCTCTCACAAGGGATCTGGCCCCCCAACAGGGGTTTCATCCCCCACACAAGGGGTATGGACCCCCAACAGGGGCCAAATGGCCCCCACAGGGGCTATCACCCCCCTTGCAAAGCCCACATGCCCCACCCCAGGCCCCCAATTGCTGCTCTACCTGGCCTCAGCCCCACCAGTTGCTTCAACCCCCCCCCCAATGGCTGCCCCACCCCCCAACTTGCACCCCCAGGCCCCCAAGGCTACCCCCACAACCCCAGGTGCCAGCACTTAAAAAAAAAACAAAACAGAAAAAACCCAGAAAAAGTGGAAAATAAAAATGCTCTGCTTACCTTAGAAGCAGGGGGGCGGGGCAGGGGCTCCAGAGCCTCCTGGCAGAGCTTCCGGGGCAGCAGGGCCTAGGCTGGGGCCATTGGGGCTGTCACCCTGCCCGGCACTGTGCAGGCAGGGCCCCAGTCAGCCAGACGCAGCAAGCTACAGGTAAGTACCGGGGTTCTTTTTGTTTTATTTTTTTTAAATTATGGGGTGAGGGCACAGGGCTTGGAGGGATGGGGCCAGCCAGGGCAGGGGTCAGGGGGCCTCAGGGGGGCTGGTGGGGAGAGGGGCCAGGCCTGGCAGGGGGAGGGGCCAGCCCCGGCAGGGGGAGGGGCCTCAGGGAGGCTGGTAGGGGGAGGGGCCAGCCCCAGCCAGGGTTAGAGGCCTCGGGGGGACTGCTGGGGGGAGGGGCCAGCCCCGGCAGTGGTCAGGGGCCTGGGGGAGTGGACAGGGCCATTGGGGCCCCCCCCACGGTCCCCTCCTCCTCCAGCCCCCTGACCCCTTACTCACTGGCACCTGAGCCCTGGTGCTGAAACATGAGGACAGGCCAGCCGAGTGTTTCAGCACCAGGGCAAGGGGCCAACCACAGAGATGCTCTGGCAGCCGGAGCATCTCCATGGAGGACCCAGCCTCCAGTTACCTGCCTCCTGAGCCTTGATAATTTTTTCAAAGACTTTGCCAAGGATGGAGGTGAGACTGACTGGCCTATAGTTGCCCGGGTCCTCCTTCCTCCCCTTCTTGAAAATGGGGACCACATTGGCCCTTTTCCAGTCCTCCGGGACTTGGCCCATGTGCCACGAGCGTTTGAATATTCCTGCCAGTGGCTCTGCAATGATGTCGGCCAGTGCCTTCAGCACCCTTGGATGGAGCTCATCCAGGCCTGCCAACTTAAAGGCATCCAGTTCTTCCAAGTGACTCTGCACCATCTCAGGGTCTACACATGGAAGTCTGGCGCCTTGCTGCTGCCTCTCTACAACCTCTCCAGTGAGAGACTTGTCCTCCCTCTCACTTAGGAACACTGAGGCAAAGAAGTCATTGAGGAGTTCAGCCTTGTCCCCCCTGTCAGCCACCAATTGTTTCTGCCCATTTTGCAGGGGTCCTATTCCTTCCTGGGCCTTCCTTTTACTCCCTATATATCTAAAAAACATTTTCTTCTTATCCTTTACTTAGGATGCCATCCTCAGCTCCATGGTAGCTTTGGCCCGTCTAACTGCCTCCCTACAAGCACGAGCAGAGGAGGTATATTCGTCTTTGGTGATCTCTCCTTGTTTCCACTTTTTTTGTGCTCCCCTTTTGGCCCTTAGGCTGCCCTGTATTTCTGCGGTCAGCCAGGGAAGCCTCCTGGCCCCTTTCCCTCTTTTACCCCGCAATGGGATCGTCTCGCTTTGTGCCCGAAGGATCGTTTCCTTAAGGCACAGCCACCCTTCTTGGGCTCCCATCATTTCAAAACTCCTACTCTGCAGTGCGTCCTTGACTAAATCGCCTGAGTTCATTTAAATCAGCTTTCCTAAAGCCTAGTACTTTCATCCTACTAGTTACCTTACCCACTCGACGTCTTATGGTGAATTCTATTATTAGGTGATCACTGTCCCCCAGATGGCTACCAATCTGTAGGTCCCCTACCATGTCATCCCCCGTTGCCAATACCAGATCCAGTATGGCATTCCCCCTAGTGGGATCATGTACCTCCTGTGTCAGGTGGAGGTCCTGTATGCAGGTTAGAAACCTGCGTGAGCGGTGGGACTTTGCCGCCTGTGTCTCCCAGCATATGTCTGGGTAGTTTAGGTCCCCCATGACTACCGCCTGTTTAGCTTTTATGGCCTCTGAGAGCTGCCTCAGGAGCCCCGAATCTCTTTCTTCCCCTTGATGTGGGGGTCTGTAGCAGACCCCTACCACCAAATCCCTTTCTCCTTGCCCCCCATGTAGCCTAACCCACAATCCTTCTACTTCCTCATCCTTGGATTCCGTCTTGATGAGGGTTGACGTATATTGCTCATTGACATACAGCGCAACCCCTCCCCCTTTTTTCCCCACCCTGTCCTTTCTGTACAATCTAAAACCCTCAATATGTACTGCCGAGTCATGGGACGAATCCCACCAGGTTTCCGTTAGCCCTACTAAGTCGTAGGTGTTTTGTGCAAGCAGGAGCGCTAGTTCATCCTGCTTGTTTCCCATGCTCCTAGCATTAGTATATAGGCACTTGAGCCCTGTGACTGGTGCCTTTGCTGCCCCCCCGCTCCGAGTCCCAAGGGGCCCCTTATTTCTTACCTTCACGTTTCATACCTGTGCCGTAGTGCTGGCCGCCCCACGTCTTGCAGGTTCCCAATGTTCTCTTTCTTCAGGCTGGGCTGTCCTTGTGGGTGCCACATGGTTTGGTGGTCCACAGCTTCCCCCGCCCTCATCTTCCCCTCCCCCCGGCGAGCCTAGTTTAAAGCCCGCCGGAGGAGATCCGCCAACCTAGAAGAAAACACACGCTTACCTTTGGGGGACAGGTGAAGCCCATCCCAACTGAGCACGTCCCTCCTCGTGATGTGTGGGTCGTTGTCCAGGAAGCCGAAGCCTGCCTCGAGACACCACTGCTGAAGCTGCCAGTTGGTCTCTCGGATGCAGTTCTCGTGCCGTCTTCCACGTCCATTCACTGGTAGGATGGAAGAGAATACCACCTGTGCACTGAACTCCCTCAGCATGCCGCCCAGAGCACTGTAGTCCGCCATCAGGTGATCGGGGGTTCTCCTGGCCGCATCATTAGTACCCACATTGACTAGGACCATGGGGTAGTAATCGGTGGGCTTGATCCTGGCCTGGAGTACCTCCTTCACATCCCGAATCTTTGCTCCGGGCAGGCAGTAGACCTCTCGTGTTGAGGGGTCCTGGCGACAGATGGGCCCTTCCGTACCTCTCAGGATGGAGTCTCCTATGACAATCACTCGATGCCTCCTCCTCTGGGTCCACTTGGATCTCTTGACCTGTTCGGAGCGTGAAGAATGTGGTGTTTCTTCCTGCCCAAGGGTTTCCTCCTCCCCTTCCATCTCCTGCAGGGTCGCCAGGGCCTAGTACCTGTTCTCCAGTTGGACTGGAGGAACTGGTACCTGTTCGCTGCGAGCAGCTCCGGTCCTGGATGTGACCGTCTGCCACTCTGCTGTGGAGGGCATTCCCTGGGCTGCTTCTTCCTTAGGTGCCTAGTCCTGCAGGGAAAGGAAATAGCTGTCAATTTCATCCTCCGCCTCCCTGATCTCCCTCAGCCTGTTAACCTCCTCCCGGAGCTCCCTCACCTGTGCCTCCAGATCACTAAGATGGGCACCTGCCGGACAGGTGTGGGGGCCCCCAATCTCTGCCCCCCCCCGGCCCTGCTGGGGATCCCCCACAGGCCAGGAGGTAGGGGGACATCAGCTCCCCCATGGGCTTGGTCTGGGTGGAGGCCTCAGACCAGCCCTGGTTAGCCTTGTCCCCCTGGGCAGAGGCCCTAGTAGCACTCCTCGTCGACACCATTCTAAGCTGCTGTTTGTAGATCTGTGTGGTGTCTTCGCCCTACCCGTACAGGAGTCTCTCTCCTGACCCTTCCTGCCCGCCCACCGGTGCGAACGCCTGCGCAAACACCGGCATGCTCTCACAGAGTGCGCCTGTTTGCGCGCCTTGTTCATGCTGCGCGGCTCGGGAGCGCGGCTCCCTACCGGCTCAGCTATATGGGACCCGGGGGGCTTCCCCTCCGGATCCGGCTCAGCTGTGCTGGGTCCCTCTGCCCCTCTTACCTTCGGGGGATCAGCTGTTGCTGCCCCTGCTGCTGTTTCCTCTGCTGCTGCTGCTACTGCTTCCTCCTCTGCCTCGGGTCAGTAAATTAGTTAGTTAAGGGGGCACACATGCGTGCAGGACACACGTGTGCCTGGATCCTCTCCTTCCTGGTGCTGGTTCCTGAGTGCTGGGAACTACGTCACCCCGTGGCTTTTAAAGCCCGGGGTTTGAATTTCCTGCCCCTGCCCCAACAGCCAATCAGGCGCGCCAGTCTATCCGGAAGTGCCTGCCGGCAGCCCCGCCCCCTACGCTCCCCCGCTGTGGGGATCCGGTGCCGCTGGAGCCTGCTCCCCAAGGGTTAGCCCCGGGGTGCTCCCTGGCCTGGGGGGACAGTCCCCTCCCTAGCCCTCCCTGTTTGTGCGCTCTGTTCATGCTGTGCAGCTTTGGAGCCCGGCTCCCTACCGGCTCAGCTATATGGGACTCGGGGGGCTTCCCCTCCGGATCCGGCTCAGCTGTGCCGGGTCCCTCCGCCCCTCTTACCTTCGGGGGATCAGCTGTTGCTGCCCCCGCTGCTGTTTCCTCTGCTGCTGCTGCTGCTACTGCTTCCTCCTCCGCCTCGGGTCAGTAAATTAGTTGGTTAAGGGGGCACACGTGCGTGCGGGACACACGTGTGCCTGGATCATCTCCTTTCCGCTGCTGGTTCCCTAATCAATATAGTTAAAAAAGATATAACACACTTCTATTGGACAAGATGGTTTCCTTAGCCAAGCTATTAACCTTAGTGTTAGAAAAATCACTGAGCTTTTCATTTTGCTCTAACTCCAAGGTAAAAACAGAAATCTTGATTCTGTTTGTAATCATAACTGCTTTTTATTGATGTGCACCTTATGAAGACAAATGTTAACTGCTGACAACTCTGCCTCTGGCAGTAAACCAACTTCCTGAAATTATTTTCTATTATAGAAACTCTACTTGATTATATGTGCCTGTTCAATGATAATTAATTTGCCCTTATTTTGATTTCATCTTATTCAGAAAGACAGATTGCTATCAGAAACAATTCCTGAATTTTGCCAAGTGGGTGTGAGAGAAGCAACTGGTGCTGCAGGGGTCTCTGTGTCCCCCAACCTTCTCTCCATGCCCAAATGGACAGACTGTATTGCCTGCACCCCAGGAGCAGCAGCTGGGGACTTCTTTAAGTCCCCCAAGGCAGGTAAGAATCCCATTCCCTTCCCCTTCCTATTCAGAAGTATCTTCCCTTTCCTTCCCTTCCCCTACTCTCCCACCAGCCACTGCTTTTGTTCTTTCTGCCCTGGGTCATAGGGGAGCTTCAGAGACATTCCATTTGGATTGGATCATTCCAAGACAGCAACAATGATCACGGCTGGGTTACCCCTCCCTGTACATGCTCCTGGGTTGGTGGGAAGCACCCAGACAGGAAGAGTAAACTCACCTGCTTTTCATCCAAACTGAATTCAGAGGTTGAAACATTCTTTTCTATAAACAAAAACCACTGAAGTTTCTGTAGAAGAAATAAGGAAATTTCCCTAAAGTGCAAAGAACCTGGAGCATGAACAAAGTCTATGAATTTATTTGATACATACAATGCTTTTATGATTGAGAAAGAGACATAAGAAAAAGGAGAAAATGTATAGCATTAGAGTCTGCCAAGTTTCAAGGAGATAGGTGTAGGAGTTTCTGGGAAACTGCATCTCAAACTGCTGACAAGCAAAACTCATGACATAGGTGACATTGTGTGTGTGTATCAAGGTACAAGGGGGTGAAAACTTCAGGGGTGGTAGCCTCTGTTGTGGCCACAAAGCCTGCCAGCTGTCAAGGAGATAGGTGCAGTGGGAGTCTGGGTTCTGGGGCCCTGCACCTCTGGCCGCAGGCAAGCAAAACTCATGACATGGGTGTTTGTGGGACTATATGTGTGTTCAGGTGCACCCTTCCTGGTGCTGGGACCTCTGCACAACATTGCAGTGTGCCCCATTAGGCCTCCTCCTCCCCTACAGCCTCAGTCTACAGCAAAGTTATAGATATTTAATTGATTCCCCATTATACCCTATGGCCGAATCTTTGCCGAATTGATTCGGAAGCTCTGAATTGCTTCAGGAAGCCTAAAGCTTCTAGTGAGTCAATTTGGATTCATAGATTTGGCCTCTGAATTGTCCAAGTCATCTCTGAATCTGAATCATGATCCAAAGCTTTGCACAGCTCTAATATTTAGTGCTTGTGAAAGGCTGTTATAGGACAGATCAGGTGCCTATTCCCAATTCTGCATGGAGTAATATTTTATAGTAAAGGAAGGAATAATATTTTCCTAACCCCTGTGGTAAGGATGTGAAGTACTGGTTTTAGTAAGCAATGAGAAGCTGTACAGAAATGGTATCAGCAAGAAACACAGATGAGAAGATCATAACTTGGGGGCTTCTGGATCCCAAGGCAATGCATTTTTCCCAAGGTATTTCAGGAGGCAGGCAGATCTGCAATGAAACCCATTGAACTAATCGAGATAATGTAATGCATTTCATTCAAAGGACATAGGATCCCCTTTAGTTGGAGTATTTAAAAATTGCCATGGTGGAGGGTGTCTCTTGGAGTGGGGGGGCAGGCATCATCATCAATGGGGCTGGGAAGTCTGGCACCAGCAGCTACAGTAGGCCCCAAGTTCTAGTACATCCAGGACCAGGAATTCAGACCCAGTTGCTGCACAGTTTGTCAAACTATCAGCCTGCTAGACTGTCCACCCTATTCTTCCTCCCTCATGGTGGGGGAAGCAGATCACTGTTGGATTCTGGATTATCTAAGGAGTATTCCTGTCCATGCACACATGTAACAAAAACTGAAATGCTTCAAAATAATACCTCACTTCAAGAGGAATGTTTCCAAGGACAGGTATCTGCATACAGCTTGCTCTCTGAAGCATTCCAAAGGTGTTTGAAACATTTCAATTATGTCTGTCGACACACTGAGTTACATTATAAGGAGCCTTAAGGAGGTGCAACAGTTGAGCAAGCTCCAAGTAACAAATCTTTAAAAAATATAAACAGCTGACAGCAGATTGTTACCATGTGAATTCATGGGCATGATTAAATTTGCTTAGGAAGTGACTTAATATTGAAATCAAAGGAATTCAACCAATGTCTAGCGCTATTAAGATGATTTAAATCAGTGGTGCTCAACCTTTTGGCCCCATAGGTGGGATAAGTTGGTGCAGGACACGTTTGTGGGCAAGATCTTGCATGTGGGATTGGTTAGTGGGCCCAATCCAGTGTGGGTTTGGTCTACAGGTGCAATCCAGCACATAGGCCTAGCTCCACCTGTTGTATCTGGCTTTACTTGCTGCCCTGACAATGTGCATAGCCTAGTCTTGAACATCAGATGTAGCCACTTGCTGTCCTGACCCTGTACATCAGATCCAGCTATGCACTGGCCCAACGACATGAGCTGGATTCAGCTTCAGAATGACCATGTGTGTCAGAGTGATCTAGTGTGCAGGGCCACGTCATCCAGCACATTGGGCTCCTCCTGGGTCTGCAAATTTGGCAGCAGAGGAGCTGCAATTAAAACTTCCACTGCTCCCCTGCCTCCAAATTTTCAGACCCGTGGGGAGAACCATGGGGTAGATGACATGGCCTACTGGGTTGGATCTGGCCTGCAAGCTGGAGATTAAGAACCACTTCTTTAAAAGATTGCCTGTTTTACCCAGGGACATCTTAAATGGCTTGATAATGCTTTGTTGGCTTTGTTATGATAGGTGTTATGTAAACCTGCGTAGAAGTAGTCCATGCTGAGTTTCAGTATGTTACAATCTTAGTAGTAAAGAAGATACTCCCTGTGGAAATGTTTACTAGAGTTTTGTTTATTATTTAATGTCAGGAGACTGTTTGCTTGGGTACACTCTTTATATTTCTTTGTAACTTAATGTTCAGTGTTATTATTAGAAGGATAGAGGACCATGTGTGTATACATGCATAACTGCTCCATGGAGCTATATACATAATCTCACTTCAAATAGTCTATTGGTGGATTCTCTATCTAAGGAATCAAATATTTTGGTAGTGTTCATGTGCCTCATGGGTGGAATTCAGTTCCAACAGAGTTCAGGTAGAGTTAGAAATCTAGGGCCTTTGATACATGTTATGTTTGTTGCACTAAGGATGCTGTGGAATTTTGTAGTGCTATAGAAACATATCACAACATTTGTGTTCATAGGTTCAAGGATCTGCTTCCCCTGAGGGAAAAAAATCAGTGCATGAGATTGCACTGCCAATGCTCAACAACTGATTGGTGAGCTGATTGAAACCTTATTGAGGACACAGGAACAAACCATGCCATTGTGCAGGAAGATCAGCAAGTATGGCAGAAGACCAGCCTGGCTTAGCAGAGAACACTTTCATGAACTAAAACACGAAAAGGAAGCTTACAAGAAGTGGAAACTTGGACAAACAACTAGGGAGGAGTATAAGAGTATTGCTTGGGCATGCAGGGATGAAATCAAGAAGACCAAAGCACAATTGGAGTTGCAGCTAGCAAGGGACATGAAGGGTAACAAGAAGGGCTTCTTCAAGTATGTCAGTAACAAGAGGAAGATCAGAGAAAGTGTAGGTACCTTACTGTGAGTGGGGGAGGCAACCTAGTGACAGATGATGCAGAAAAGGCTGAAGTGCTCAATATCTTTTTTGCCTCAGTCTTCAGAGGCAAGGTCAGCTCCTAAACTACTGCACCTAGCAGCATAGTTGGGGAGCACATGAACAGCCAACAGTGGTGAAAGAACAGTTTAGGGACTATTTAGAAAATCTGGATAAATACAAGTCCATAGAGCTGGACAGGATGTGCCCCAGGGTGCTGAGGGAGTTGGCAGATGTGCTGGCAGAGGCACTGGCCATTACTTCTGAAAACTTGTGGTGATCAGGAGAGGTCCCAGATGATTAAAAAAGGAGCAAATATAGTGTCCATTTTGAAGACAGGAAAGGAAGATCTGAAGAACTAAAAACCTGCCAGCCTCACCTTAGTCCCTTGAAAAATCATGGAGCAGGTGCTTAAGGAATACTTTTCTAAGTACTTAGAAGAGAAGAAGATGATTAAGAACAGTCAGCATGTATTCACCAAAGGCAAATCATGTCTGACCAACCTGATTGCATTCTGTGATGAGATGACTAGCTCTGTGGTTGTGGGGAGAACAGTGGACATGATATATCTTGACTTTAGCAAGGCTTTTGCTACAGTCTCCCACAACATTTTTGCAAGCAAGCTAAGGAAGTCTGGGTTGGATGAATGGACTGTAAGGTGGATGGATAAATGGCTAGATCATTGGGCTCCTTAATATGTAATTAGCATCTGGGATCAAGTGGAGTGTCCCAGGGTTGTCCTGGGTCCAGTTTTGTTCAATATCTTCATCAGCAATCTTGAAAATGGGATGGAGTGCACCCTCAGCAAGTTTGCAAATGCCACCAAGCTGAGGGGAATACTAGATACAGTGAAGGGAAGATCTAGGATAGACCTAGACAAACTGGAGGATTGGAGCAAAAAGAAATCTCATGAGGTTCAATAAGGATGAGTGCAAATTCTTGCACTTAGGATAGAAAAACCCCATGCACCGATACAGTCTGGGGACTGTCTGGCTAAAAAGCAGCTCTGCAGAAAAGGACAGTAAGCTGAATATAAGTCAACAGGATGCCCTTGTGAAGAAAGCTAATGGCATACTAAGCTGCATTAATATTAGTGTTCCCAGCAGATCAAGGGATGTGATTCTTCTTCTCTATTTGGCTCTGGTAAGGGCACATCTAGAGTACTGTGTCCAGTTTTGGGCCCCCCAATACAGGAATTACATGGACAAATTGGAAAGAGTCCAGTGGAGGGCAATGCAAATAGTTACAGAGCTGGACACATGACTCTGAGCAGAGACTGAGGGAACTGCATTTCTTTAGTCTGGAGAAGAGTGGGGGTTTAATAGCAGCCTTCAACTACCTGAAGTGTGGTTCCAAAGAAGATGGAGCTAGACTGTTCTCAGTAGTGTGACATGACAGAGCAAGGAGCAATGGTCTCAAATTACAGCAATGGAAGTTTAGGATAGATATAAGGAAAAGCTCTCTCACCAGGTGGGTTGTAAAGCACTGAAACAGGTTACCCAGAGAGGTGGTGGAATCTCCATCCTTGGAGGTTTTTAAGACCTAGCTAGACAAAGTCTTGGCTGGGATAATCTAGTTGGGGACAGCCCTGCTTTGAGCAGAGGTTTGGACTAGATGACCTCCTAGGTTTCCTTCCAACCCTAATTTTCCATGATTCTATACAATATCAACCAAAAGGAGTTCTGCATCAAGCTACAGGGGCTCATGGACCTCATGCATCAATGTGCACTGGTCAGGCAAGATCCTCAGCACCAATTTATCTACAACTCCAGCCTCCCAAAATGATACAGTGAAGAGAGATTGCCTGTGGGTGGGGAATGACTATCCTGTTCCTGATGATCATTAACCCAGTCTACCCACTCCCACCTTTGGCCATAGGCTTAACTAGTCCATTCTTTGGGTGGCAGATGTACTGTCTGTTGGGCCTCTCCTGCAACCCTCACTAGGGTAGTGGCCAGCCAATTACTTGACTGGGTCTAAGCACACTCAGGCCCCTTTTGGGGTAACACTCAGGGTCTGTATGTGTACTGGGCCCTCAGCCCTCTATTTCTTTGCCTCCTTTTACTCAGGACTCCACAATGCCCCCTTTTACTCAGGGCCTCAGGGCGTCCCTCCTCAGGTGGGCTTAGGTGGCTGTAGCCATGCCTGGCCCTCTCTACCTCTGTTGTCACCTGACCCACCTGAAGGTGGGAGCTGGGGTTAAGGCGCCCCAACCCATCTTTCACCAGGGTGGTAACTGGCCTGGCATTTCCTGGGGGCTCCCACACCACTGAGACCCCCCCCACCCACTCCCAGAAGGGTGCAGTTTTAGGTCATGCCTAGGACCAGGCACCTCCTGACCATTCCCTACAGCTCCTCCCTAACCTCCAGATGATACCAGCAGCCTTACAGCCAGACAATGTTCTTGCCTGGCCTTCCAGCAGTACAATGCCCTGTTTATATGAGCAGCCCTGAATCCAAAATGGCTGCCCTCATCAGGCACCTGCCAGCTGTTTGGCTTCAGGCTCTTAAAGTGGCAGGCACAAACAGTGCCCTGCCACATGCACAATGAAAACTTTTATGTAAAACCATTAAAAGAACTCTCCTGTATTTTCCTATGATCCTTGATGATGGGGTGGAGTTATATGGGATGAGAACAGATGAACAGTTCTTGGAAAATGTGTTTTCTTACTAGGCAGAAAGAGCCACTTTCACTTCAGTGTGGCAACAGCTAGAACATTTTTTAACCTAATAAAATGCTGACAGTATGGGGGTGGGGACTGGCTTTCAACTTGGAAAGCCACACATGTGAGGGAAACCAGGAATGCCAGGATAGCATCTCTCTTCTCTTTCATTCAACCACTTCATGCTGGGGAGAGCATTGTGTCTCTTGGTACTCAGTTCTGAGAGTGGATGGACCCACCCGATGGATGGGTTAGAGACAAGAGAAAGGAGGCTTCATAGCCATCTCAGGATTGGGCTTTAGGTCTGACTGGTGAAGGTGGCCAAGCCAGCTTGTTGAAACTCCTATTCCTGCCTGAGGTGTCCCACAGAATATCAAATAACATGGATGGCCATGTTCAGTGCCTGCATGCACATATCCACCGAGTGGTTGGAGGCATTCACTGACCTTGCATTGGCTTCTGCTTTGAATGCCTTCAAGACAGACATCCTCTGACAGTGGGCCACTGACAGTATCCCTCCTTATCAGACCACGGTCCCAGTGATATTTCAAGTGGGTCCTCTGCTCATCTGCTGCAACACCTAACTACCCAGTGGATGTTAGTAGGTCTGGCAGCAAACCTTCTTTGGTCTTCCTCCCCCACCTTCAATACAGTGCCTTTCTCTCTGCTGCAGACTGCCACTCCAGGTTTGGAATATCAAGTGCTACAACCTGTGAACCTCCCATGCACGTATTGACACTAAAAGTAAAAAAAGCAACAAAGTAGTCTCTGTAAACATAACACTTTCTTTGATGAGATGAAAAAAAATGCTGCAAGTGTTGCTTCCAAGTCCATTCCTATTCCTCCACCTTGCACAGGTGGTAACTCAGGATGGTAAAAAAAAAAGTATTCTTTCAGCTCATTGGCCAGCATTAGTTCTGGGCCCCTTTCCCACTTTCGCTTCTCCCTTTTTTCTCCTTCTGTCCACCCTTATGTGCAGTAGTTACTGGAAGCATTAGGTAGGAAAGGGGACACCAGGGTGTGCAGACACCTGAGACACCAGTGTGATGGTCACCACCCAGCAGCCTGACACCCTTCTCTCCTGGCTTGTATGCAGCCACAGGAGGGGCTGAGTTTGGAACTCAATGACGGGCACCATGGCAGTGCACTGGAACTTATGTGTGGTGGACCCAGGTAGGCATCTTTCTGGACTCCTCTTCCCACTGAGCCTTGGATTTTGGGCAGTAGAGAACTGGCCTACAGCTGCTGGGCAGTGACTGGCAGTCACTGTTGGGGTCTGTGTTAGAATGCTGGCTGCCAGTGGGGGTGGTGCAGGGGTAATTGTTTGGGGTTGGAAAAAAAAACAACACTAGGGATAAGTGCAGAGAAGGGGCTTGTTGGGGTCAAGGTATCACCAGCAGCAAGATAGACACACCAAGACACACCATGATCTGGAAGGCACATGATCACCAGAGAGCTGCAAAGGCTTGAAAATGGTCTCATTACAGTTACCCCACGTTATCCCTGAGGGCCTTCATCCCTCTTCACCTTCTTAGAGACACTTGAGTCTTCATCAGCTGGGCCAGAGACAGCTGTGTCAAAGTTGGCCACGGCTGAGTAGTCCCCCACAAGGATGCAGAAGACCTCCACATAGCACACCATCATCACCCTTTTGGGTGCCTGAGACACAGTTTGCATCACTGGTCCACCTGTACTGGGCTTGAAGGACCTTTGTCATTAACTGGAATTGCTCCTGGTCACGATTATGGCAACAAACTGCCAATTCAGCAGTTATGCACTCAATCATGGCCCTGTTATGGTGGCCCATATTCAGAGACTGATAGTTTTTCTCCAACCCAGATAGTGACAAGGTTCTACACCTCTGCCTGACTCCAGTTGGTTACCCATCTAGAGCCTGAGGAGGAAGGTGTCATCTTAAACATTGAGGGTGTTTATACACATGCTGTATCAACAAAGAAGTTGCTGTTTGATGGATCAGCCACTTTATCAGCAACAAATAGTGTGGACACTTGCTTTTTGTCACATTAAAGCAGTATATAGTATGAAAAATGTAAGATGTGTCAAAGGCATAGATGTCTCTGCTGCTTATTTCTGCAAATGTTCAATAGACTGAGTACAATGTCTTCTAGATCTTCTTAGGCTAAAATGGAGATTTAAAAGGTATCTAGTAGGGCTGTGCAAAATTTTGGTGTCCATTTCATTTCATTTTGGATTCGGACATTTCAATGGTTGAAACACCGAATCAAAAATGAAATGTAAGGCTCCAAAACAGCTCCAAAATTAAACAGGCCATCCAAAATGTTTTAGAAATTTTCTGAAACAATTTGGATGTTTCTGAAACATTTGGGATCTTTCAGATGTTCCAGAGCTGTTTCAGAGCTGTTTCAGAGGTGGATTTGCAGGGAAAGAGAAATTAAGAGGGAGGGGGAAGAGGGAGGGAAGCACTGCTCTGATATTGACATCTGTAGCTGGCCAGTGACAAAATCTGTCCCTGAGGTTCCTTCCAATCCCAGTGCTTTGGGACAGAGAAGAACCACAAAAAGACTGTTTGTGAACTGCTGTATGCCATTTTGCAGCTGCATCTGTGAGTGTCTAGAGCTGCAGAGAGAGCAGCATCTGTAAACTTGACTTGCAGCTTAGTAGTTTCTTGCTACCAAGTTCATAGATTCATAGATGCTAGGGTAAGAAGGGACCTCAATGTATCATTGAGAGTCTGACCCACTGCCCATGGCAGAAAAAATTGCTGGGGTCATGTGACCCCAGCCATGTGCTTTTCCAGTCTCTTCTTGAAGACCCCAAGGCAGGGCAAAGTACCAGATGATGGCAACCTTAACCGTGAGGACATTGGCAATGTGTGGGTGATGGATGCGAGTGCACATGCACACCCTGAGCTTGGTGGTGCACCCCCTGCAAAAAGCCACTGCCATCAGTGTCTGCAGGTGATTGCTGCTCACCACCCCACCCTTGCCACTGACACCACCAGTCGCATCTGTGGGCAGTCACCAGTAGGTGCTGGCCACTGCCAACACTGCCAGCAGTCTCTGCGGGTAGTCACCAACCACCAGCCAGTGCTCAGCACCCCCCACACTCCTTGCCACTGACAGTGCTGTGGCCACCTGTGGGAGTTCACCACTTGCCACTGCCATGCTCCTGCTGCTGACAGTGCCACCTCCACCTGCAGGAGCTCGCCATGCCCCCTCCTCCCCCCCCACCCAGCCTCTGGGGGCACGCGGCATTCATGCAATAAGAAGTTTTTTCTGATGTCCAACCTAACTCTAGTTATTCCAAGGGGTTTGTTGCCTCTCAGCTCTGTGTTCTTGGGGAACCCTGACACAGGATGCAGTCTGTCTGATTCTCAAAGAATTCCCCCTCCCTCCCCTACTCTACCTAAACGAGACTGATTAAGATGCAGTGGGAGACACACCTAAAACCCTCCAGGTAAGGGAGACAAGGGTGAAACAGCTGCCCTAGGTCTCATTTGCATCCAAGGTGGAACCAGATGACAACTCACTTACATTAAAGATGGAGAACAGAAAGCCTGAAGCAGAGACTGCAGTGAATTCTGGGATCAGAGAAGCAGGGGAGGACTGCATGATGGAGAATCTGTGCTCCAAATGCTAATCAACCCATGTCTGCACTCACCTAGCTCAGCATTTATCAGACCAGTTCTAATCTGGATTTACAAAGGACTTCCCCCCCACCCCCAACACACACACACCTCTAAGTTTAATAGTCATCTCGGGCCGTACATTTCCCACTATAGGAAGCCTATTTAAACTTGATTGACTAAAACTCAGTTGCTGGGTTAGAGAATACTGAGGCAAAGACACCAAGTCCATGGGCATATGGGCAACATTTGAACAATGGTAAAGGGTTCATCACAGTGTCCAACCCATTGGAGCCCTGACCACAAGAGTTGTCATACTTTTCCCGGGACAACTGGTGGAAGTCCTCCCGTCCAAAAGATATGAACACTTCAATAATTGCCTTAAGTCTGTTAAAAGGCTATAGTAAGATCTGGAAAAGTCATGCTAAGCTGAGGCTTGTTCACAACAAGTAAAAATCCAAAACCCTGATGCTGCAAGCTATCTATTGTTTCTGAAGAAACCATGAGATATCCCATCAGTATATCTGCTATCCATAGGAATTTCAAGCTGGCTTCCAAGTATCTGGTTACTTCCTAACCTTATGTGCTTCCTGATTATCAATCAGTTTCTTGAGATGTTCCAAACTAGATAACCCCTTGTCAATAGAAAAGACAATGATTTACACTACTGAGAATGCTTCGAAGAAGCTGAACTAAGGGTATAAAAATCTGTAAAAAAGCAGCAGTGTGTGCGCTGACACCATCCGTTGTTGTTCTCAGGATGCTGGAAGAACGGATCCTCTCCCTTCAAGGATTGTGCTAGGAGCTTTACCTGTCAGCTTTGAGACCCAAGTGCCTTGGACTGGTGAGATCTCAGCGCTCTCTCTCTCTCTCTCTCTTTTCTCTCTAGGCATAAATTTCTCAACCTGAACTGTATTAGTTAAGCTTGAGCTAAGTTTCCCCAAATACTTAGTGAACCCAGGGTAGTATTGTAATTTTTTGTGTTTGCTTTTGTTTTGCATGTCTATTACTATTAGTACCATTATATATTTCATGTACTTAGTGTGGCGGCGAGATGCCCCAACGGGCTCTTGAGTGGGAGAGAGTAGAGACCACAGACCCCAGACCCTGAGAACAAGCCCCCAGAGGGGCTAACGTACCTCCCAGAGAGCAGCCAGAGCAGGAGCTGTGCTCACAGCTGCAGCCGTGGTTCATCTGCTGTTTTCGGTGCGGGGAACAGCTGAGCAAATCCCAGTGGCCGTACCGGCCACTGCAGGAAGATTTAAAAGCCGCATTGGAGCAAGGACAGGGAGAGAGCTGGAGAGAGAGAGCACGGGCTTGCAGCTCGTGAGGCGGGCTCTGGCACAGGGAGGAGATAATCCAACCTGCGGGGCTCAAGCAGGCAGCATAGGGAAAGGCTTTAAGCCTCCTGCAGGAGGCAAAGCAGGAGACAAAGCAGGAGAGAGAATAGAAGGCAAAGCAGGAGCACCTACACAGCCACCGGAAGAGGCAAGGGAGCTCCCTGCTTGTTGTAGGGGAGAGGAGGCACCTGAGAACCCGAGAAGGGGCTGGGACAAGGGAGACAACCCTGCAGCTCCTCCTTACTCAGAGGAATATTTTCTATAAAAAAAAGAAATCTTTCCAAAGAAGGGAGAAAGAGTGACCAGAACCCAGGGACCAGTCTGAGGCCATCATACAGGGCCAGAAAACATCTGTAACGCAACACCCACCAGTTGGCGAGTGGACGAGGTGTAGGGGAGGCGAAAACCCGTGGAACATCACGTTGGATGATTGTAAGTACTGCCGTCTATTGGGAGGCCCATCCGAGAAAGATCTCCACTGCAGACCCCTCTTAAAGTGCGTTTAACATCAAAGTTGTGGCAGGCGAGGTGAGGGGAGGGGCCACACCCCGATAGGCCGGGTGGCGAGAGGTGCACAAGCGCCACACTTAGCAATAAATAATATTTATAGTTAAACTGGTAGTAACTGGATATATTTTTCGTTCTCTACTTCTCCTTCCCCACTTGCTCTGCAGCAACGCTTCTTTTACCTAAGCTAAAGATCCCTGTGAAGCCCAAAAATGCTGTGGGGTCTGCTCATCAAGAAGCTAAAGATTGGGACATGCTGAGTTTGAAACACATAAGGGGATCAGCTTGTACAGGCTGATTGACCCAGTTTGACTCAGACGTGCCCTAATGAATTGAATGCTGGCCCATGAGGGTGTCAGCTGGACACCCAGCCAGATTCAGAGGTATTCTGTTCACCTGTGTGCTTGTGTCTGACTGCAGTTTATTGTTGCTCTGATGAACTGATTCTTGGCATATGAAAGTGTCAGCCTGTCCATGCTGATCAACCCGGCTGGGTCAGGTGTGTAACGTTAATCTGTGTGTGTTTGTGTGTATGACCAATTTGGTGACTGGAGGAACCTAGCCCCATTGAAACTGAGTCCTGCAAGATAGCTCCACTGGGGGTGAGGACATGCAGAAGGGAGATATACAGCTCCGTATAGAAACACAAGTAACACAAGCAGCACATTGGTAGAATTATCAAGACCCTAGAAATTTGTCCCTAATAAATGATCACACCCCAAAGTAATGGGCAAATCTGGTAACAGGTGCTCTGATTCTTGTAGCCATTGCTATAAATCCTTGGCATTGTAGGCAGTGGCTACAAAGTTGTAGTCATTGCCATTAACCCTTTCCTATTTACCCTTGCCCACCCTTCCCCAAAAATCCTGTTATTTGCTCATATTTTCCCCCAAAAAACAAAAAGAAAGCAGTGCTTTGCTTGCAAAGCACTCAATACACATACATTTATTATACACACACTCAGACAGAGATACATTTTTTCCAGCACACAAAATATGAAGTGTTCTGGAAAGGCAGGTGCCAGGTCTTCTGGCTGGGGAGGGAGAGGGGGAAGAGGGAGGGCTATAAATTCCCCTCCTCCCAAACTTAGACACAGCCTCTTTCCTAGCACTAGCAGGCATGAGGCTTTTGGTGCTGGTGGCAGCAAGGAGGTGAGACCAGTGCCTGAATCTGCACCCCTTCCAATAACAACAGCCATAATAATAACCCCCAGCACCACCAGAATGACAAGCAGCATGAGCATGCCAGTCTCTTCCACCCCCATTTCAGTTCCCAGCATGAGCCTTCCAATGCCAGAGGAGGAGCTGGACCTGAAAGTAGGGGACCTGAGCACCCTAGCAAAAGAAATTCTGGGGACTGAGGAGGAATCTGAGTTTGTGTTCCATTCCTCTCCAAGTTCCCCAAGAGCAAGGTCTCCTTCCCCAGAAGGCAGTTTGGAGGCAGGTTGAGGTAGAGGTTGTGGAGGGAAGTGGCTCAGATGATTCTGCTCCTCTTCTTCTTGTTCCTCTGCCTGCTGAGGAGGGGGATCAGGCAGGATCTGTACCTGCACCCCAGAAGTGAGGGGGTAGTGTGGTGTGGGATCATTTTGAAGTGGCAGATGATCCCAGGTATGCTATCTGCCTGCACTGCTGATGTAAGACCAGCCAGGGCAAGAAGGAAAAACACTACAGCACCACAGGGATGCTGATGCACCTCTGCAGGCATCCCCACCTTTTGCTTTTGTTCCTCCTCAGCCTGGCACCAGTGGGACCATGTCCAAAAAGAAGTCCCCCTCTAGCTCCAAAGCCCCTGTCCCTCCAAAGCATAGGCAGGCCACCCTGGAACAGTGGGGGAAAGGCGGGCACATGAGGGGCCATGTTGGAAAGATGAGCAAGATCACCCAGAGCAGACCATCTGGGAGATGCTTGCTCTGGATGGCCATTCCTTCTCCCTAGTTGGGTGGCCAGGGTTCAGGTGGCCAATGGTGCCTGTGACCTCATCCTACCAAGTGCTTGCATGCATCACCTTCAACAGGATGGTGGTGCCCTCCCTGTATGAGGCATGCAGGGAGTACTTGAGGGAGGAGTTGTGCAAGGCAGGTCCACAGGTGATCTTGCACATCACCTCGGACATCTGGAGCAGCCAGGGTAGAGATCATGCCTACCTCTTGCTCACAGGGCACTGGTGTGATCAGTCAGGATGGATGAGTCCCACATGGCAATGGAGCTCAGAGGAGCCATGAACCACATGGTTCATTGGGTTGGGCCAGCTCACCCATGGGTTTATGGTCACTGACAATGGGGCCAATATGGTCAAAGTGGTCTCAGATGCCAACTTTGTTGGCATCCGCTGTGTGGCACACAAGTTTCATCTCATAGTCAGGGATGCCTTGGAGGGGGACATGATTTCTGCTGATGGCACCATCACAACTGGCCAGCTCATTTTGAAGAGCAGGAAGGTGGCAGGCTACTTCCACCACAGCATCAAGGGGGACAAGATGCTGTGAGACAAACAGGCAGAGATAAGCATCCCACAGCACAAAATCATGCAGGATGTGGTAGACCCAGTGGAACTCCACATACCTCATGCTGGAAAGGCTGGTGGAGCAACAGAAGGCCATCTTTGAGATGGCCTTGCTTGGGGAAATTGGGGTCAGTTGCCTGCTTAACAAAACAGAGTGGGATACCATCTCCCAGATCTTGGTGGTGCTCAAGCCATTCCTTGAGACCACCAAGACCATCAGCTCTGGTGATGCCCTCCCTAGTCAAGTGATCTCCACAGTGAAGGAACTTGAGAACTGAATGGGGAAGTTCCAGGAGATCAATGTTCCTGGCTGGGGCAAGGACCTGTCACCAGAGGTGCGGGCACTGGTGAGGTGGCTGAAGGAAATGGCTTGATCCTTTGCAGTCCAGTACATGCTGGCAGCTATGTGTGACCTGAGGGTGAAGGGGAGCATGTGCACCAGCAAAACCCTGGATCACTGGATGGAGGTGTTGGTGAACAGAGTCCAGGAGGCAGAAGGACACAGGTGGGGGGATGTGGAAGAGGGTGATCCACTTTCCCATGCCAGCACTCCCAGGAGCAGCCAGTCTCCTCCACAGTAGGCATTGCCAATGTGGGCCAAGGGCATGGCTTCAATGGTGGGGTCCAGAGGCACCAGACTCCAGCATCGGGCAGGTAGTGCCAAGGCCTCAGTGGCTACCTATCTCAGTGAGGAGATGGAGCTGCTGGCAGGTGACCCCTTGGCCTATTGGGCACCCCAGAGCCAGATGTGGCTGGATCTGGGCACGGTTGCCCAGGAACATCTGTCTGTCCACTGACCAGTGTTCCAAGTGAAAGGGTGTTCAGCACTGCTGGGGATGTTGTGACACCCCACCACATGTCCTTGGATCCTGGTTTGGTGGAGCAACTGGTGTTTCTCAAGGGGAACCTCCTGCCGCTGGGGTTCCCCAAGCTCCACCTGCAGATGGAGTGAGTGCCACCCTCTGGATACACACTCCAGATCTCCCTGGTGAAAGGCTGGTAGGAGATGCCTTATAACCTCCAGCCACCACATGCATGCACGCACAATCCTGGCTGCGGAGAGTCCAGACCTGTAAGATTTTTGAGAGGCCTGAAGCTTGCTGGTTGCTGTGGAGTTGTGAGGCTCCATGTGAGCTTAGCTGCCTGGGATGCCATCTGTGAGGCATGGGTTTTGGGGTTTAAAACCCTTTGTCTGTGGAAGCATCTAGTTGGTGTATGTGTTCTCTTCCTGGATGGAAGGAATAGTAAAGAAGCCAGAGGCTGGCATGCAATGCAGACAAGAAAGTCAGTCAGTGAAAATGGAAATAGAGATGTCAGGGGGTGAGATACAGGCTGGGATGGGGGGGGGAAGGGGGATGTAGCAGGTAAAAGTGGAGCGGTACATGGGGAGTCAGATGTCAGGTAGGTTGTAAAAGCTGAGCCCAGGGAAAAGCATCCCCTCCCCTGCCCCATAGCCGGTGCTCCCTGCTGCCCATGTGGGGCTGTCCTGAGCAGGCACAGACAGACCCATGCGGGCTGTGAGCAGCTGCAGCATGGGCCACTGGCCACAGGGTGGGGGAGGGGCCACTTTTCCCCACACAGCACCAGCTTATAACCCGCCCCCACAGCCAGCCTTGGCCCTGTGCTGGCTCTGGGCTCATCCGTTGGGGCTGCTCACAGTGGCAGCAACTGTGGCCCCCCTGCTTCCCGCACTGGGCAGTGTTTGCTGCTGCTGCCCACCTGGAGCTCATGCACTGCACAGCACAGAGGAGGCAGTGGCAAACACTGCCTGGCATGGCAAGCGGGGAGGGGAGGCCACAGCTGCTGCCACCATGGCACAGCCCTGACGGGTGAGCCTGGAGCCGGCACAGGGCCCAGGCGGGCAGCAGGAGCAGGTTACAGGCTGGTGCTGAGAGTGGAAAAAGTGGCCCCTCCCCTGCCCCATGGCCGGCACCCCATGCTGCAGCTGCTCGCAGCCCACGTGGGGCTGCCTGTGCCTGCTCAGGACGGCCCTGCACAGGCTGTGAGAAGCTGCAGCAGGGAATGCTGGCCATGGGGCAGGGGAGGGACTGCTTTTCCCCATGCTCAGCACCAGCTCATTGCCTGCAGGGGAGCAGGGGGTCAGGACTGCACGCTGCCCCTGCCTGTCCTGTGGGGCTGGGGTCACTGGGATTGAGTGGGTGTGCAGGGCCCACACTGGTGTCCCAGGGCCAGTGCCAGTGTGACCCAGGGCAGGGAAGCAGGAGTACAGGGTCCCAGCTGACAGGGCCTCTATGGAGCCAGATCAGCTCCCCTCTCTCCCTGCTGGTGCAGCCCAGCACAGCTCCACAGACCCCTGCCAGCCTGCGCCTTGCTCTGGGCGCCACCAGTGCTGGCCCTGGGACATTAGTCCCAAGACATTAGGACATTGATCCCAAGATGGTGACCAGGGGGTGGGGCACCTTTCAAGGGGTGGGGCCACCCATGTGGCCCTCGACAGCTTGCCAAAACTGGGTAAGCGACCCTCTGCCTGAAATAATTGCCTGCCTCTGCGCTATAACCTGCCTGATATCAGGTAGCAGCAGATACCTCTCCACTTTTACCTGCTACATCCCCCTTCCTGCCCCCTCCCAGCCGGTCTCTCCCCCACTGATGCCTCAATTTACATTTTCACTCACTGGATTTCTTGTCTCCATTGCATGCCAGCCTCTGGCTTCTTTACTATTCCTTCCATCCAGGAAGAGTACACACACATCAACTAGATGCTTCCTCAGCCTGACGAAGGATTTTTAAACCTGAAAGCTTGCAAAGAAAAATTTCTCCGACTATTCAGTTGGTCTAATAAAAGATATCAGATTGACCTTAAGATCCTTGTCTGGGCTATGTGCTTAGACCAACATGGAGACTACCTACATCCCTTAACACACACAAGTGAAACAAGTGTCAAAAGCGGACATTGGTGTCAAAAGCGGACTCATGAATGATCTGGACACTGGTGTCAAAAGTGGATTGGCCAAGTTCGCTGATGACCCCCAATTTTGGGGAAGAGTCTCCACACTTGAGGATAGGCTGTTGATCCAGAATGATCTCAATAGGCTTGCAAGCTGGGTGGATGAAAACCTGATGGTATTGAATACGGAGAAATACAAGGTGCTCCACTTCGGAAATAAAAACCCATATCACACTTATCGGTTCGGCAATGATACACTTGGTAGCACCATGACCAAAAGAAACATGGGTGTCATGATTGACCACAAGATGAATATGAACCACTAATCTCATACCTCAGCTGGCAGAGCAAACAAAACTCTGGCTTCCATCTACTGATGCATTTCGAGCAAGACCTAGGATGTCATCCTCCCATTGTATTTGGCCTTGGTGCAGCTGGAGCTGGAGTACTGCATCCAATTCTGGGCTCCATAATTTAGGCAGGATGTGGAGAAGCTTGAAAGAGTCCATAGGAGAGCCATGTGCATGATCAGAGGGCAAGAGAACAGGTCTTATGAAAAGAGGCTGTGAGCTATGGGACTCTTCAGCCCGGAGAAGCACAGGCTCAGGGGTGACTTGGTGGCAACGTATAAGTACATAAGGTGTGTGCATCAGGATCTGAGGGAATACCTTTTCACCAGAGCACCCCAGGGGATGACAAGGTCCAATGGTCACAAACTCCTGCAAGCCCGTTTTAGCCTGGACATAAGAAAAAACTTCTTTACTGTCCGAGTCCCCAAGGCCTGGAACAAACTCCACCGAGAGGTGGTGCAAGCACCTACTCTGGACTTTTTCAAGAAACATTTGGATATTTATCTTGCTGGGATCCTTTGACCCTAGCTGACTTCCTGTCCCTTAGATAGGGGGCTGGACCCGATGATCTTATGAGGTCCTTTCCAGCCCTAATGTCTATGAAATCTATGAGTTTTACTTTCAGCAGTTTGAGGTGCAGTTTCACAGAAACCCCTGCACCACTCTGCCTGAAACCTGGCAGGCCTCTCTCATGCCCACATGAGGGCCTACGTATGTGTCAGGACAGGTGCTAATGAGGGCAGCCATTAGCTCCCACTCTCAGAGTTGGAGGCAACAGTTTAGTTTCTCATCAGGCAGCAAGAGAAGAACATCTCCCTGCTCAGCTCCTGTGTTAGGAAGAACTTGGAAGTATAAGGGCTGAGGCTATATGGGGAGGAGGAGGCCCCACATCATCCTGGGCATGACTCAGAATTGCACCCTGCCAGGCTAGGGAGGCCTGGGTGGAACTGCTGGTGGTGTGGCAGCCCCAGGAAATGCCAGGACCATGAACCTCCCTGGTGAAAGGCAGGTAGGAGCAAGAAGCACCTGATAACCTCCAGCCACCTCTGGGGAAAGCCCAGACCTGTAAGATCTTTGAGAGGCATGAGGGTTATTGGTTGTAGTGGAGTTGTGAGGGTGAGAACAGGGGCTACCATCTCTGAAGTTTTCACCCTGCTGCACCTTAACACACACACAAAGTCACCCATGTCATGAGTTTTGCTTGTCAGCAGTTTGAGGTGCAGTTTCCCAGAAACCCCTGCACCTATCTCCTTGAAACTTGGCAGGCTTTGTGGCTTCTGAAGGAGCTAGCATTCCTGTAAGTTTCATCTGAATCAAGCAAGAAATGACAACGTTTTTGGCAGTTTTTGTGATTCCCCATTATAGCCCATGGCCTAAACACCGCTGAAATTCTGAAACAGCTGTGAAACAGTTTTGGTCAAAACAAAATGGGACAGTGATTCAAAACACTGAAAAAAATCACTGTCCCTCCAAAATACCAAAATCCAAAATTAAATGAAGCACAGACATTTCAGACAGCCGTATGAAACACTGAAACAAAACACTGTCCCTCCGAAACACTGAATTCAAAACTGAAATGAAATGCAGGCATTTTGCATAGCCCTAGTATCTAGGTATTTTGGTAGTTTTGTGGACGTTACACAGAAGCCGTGTCTACATGAGATGCTACTGTGCAGTAGCAACAAGCTACTGTGCAGTAGCAATAAGCTACTGCACAATAGCATCAGAAAAAAAAACCACATGTGGAGATGCTACTGTACAGTACAGTAACACTGGTTACTGTACAGTCATTCAGTACTTGGTTATGAAAGTACTAAATGACTCTGCAATAGCAACTACGCAGTCCACCGCTCATGTAGACACAGCCAAAATGGAATTGAATTGGACTTAATGGCTCATAGGCCTAAAAACTGCATAAATATCACCTAGATATCTTAGAGGTAGAATAAGATCAAGGCCTGTTTTTATAAAAATGTTTGAGAAAAATTCTAAAATGAATTTAACTTTCCTGCTTGGTTTTGTGTGTGTGTGTGTGTGTGTGTGTGTGTTTTGTTCTAAAAATATGACGTATTCACCTTTTGGAAAGTGAATATGTTTACTGAGTGCCCATCATGATATCTGTAATTGGCTTTGTTAGCAGGCTGAGGTGGTATCAAAGGAAATGGTCATAATATTTCAACTATTCATGGATCAAGATTGTTATTATTTTGTGCAAAGATAACGCTCAAAATACATGTTCCAAAGGAGTCTTGGGAGACTTAATTAATGTTTCCAGAAATGTTTTGAGACAAAAAGTATTAAACATTTTGTTATGGACAAAGATGCATCATTTGAAGTAGCTCTACAGAATATAGAGCTTTTCATGGAGCTGTTGACATTTTTTTTTTCTTCCATCAGTTTTCTTAATGATGAGAGAGTTGGGTAATTTTTGTTTGTTTGTTTGTTTGTTTTCTTGCTTCCTTTTTTAATATTTCTTTCTCAGAAAGCATGTATGTTTTACACTTGAAGACATTTTAAAGAAAATATTCTGCTGTAAATCTTTTACCTAACAGGAAAAATTTAAAATAGAAAGGGAAAAGATATATTATTCCTTGGGATTCTCTCAGGAAAGCCCAGACTGTTTCACATTGACTTTGATTTAGAGCCTAAACTACATTTCAAATATTATACAGCAATGCTCCATTTAAATGAGTTCTGAATAATTCACTCTGTATCTGAACAGATGTTTCAGTGGAGTGCAAACTCTATATCTCAATGAGTAGATTTAAATGCATAACAAACTTCCAGGTTTTCAGTTAGTGGCATGTAGATGACAAAAAATCTGAAGTTTCTCAGTGTAGCAAGAAGAGAGCAAAGTAGCTATAAGAAGACTGGGGAAGGTCCAGTGCAGTTTTTCATAAATGTCTCATGATGCAGTATCATATATTTCATAGATTTCATAGATATTAGGGCTGGAAGGGACATCAGAAGATCATCAAGTCCAGTCCCCTGCCTCAGGGGCAGGAAGTCAGCAGGGGTCATAGGATCCCAGCAAGATAAACATCCAAATTTCTCTTAAAGGCGTTCAAAGTAGGTGCTTGAACCACCTCCGGCGGCAGTCTATTCCAGGCCTTGGGGGACTCAGACAGTAAAGAAGTTCTTCCTTATATCCAGCCTGAAACGGTCTTGCAGGAGTTTATGACCATTCAACTTTGTCATCCCTTGGGGCACACTGGTGAACAAACATTCCCCCAGATCCTTGTGAGCACTCCTTATAAACATATAGGCAGCCATCAGATCACCCCTGAGCCTGTGCTTTTCCAGGCCAAAGAGTCCCATAGCTCTCAGCCTCTCATCATAAGGTCTGTTTTCCTGACCTCTGACCATGCATGTGGCTCTTCTTTGGAGTCTCTCAAGCTTCTCCACATCCTTTTTAAATTGTGGGCCCAAAACTGGATGCAGCACTCCAGTTGTGGCCTCACCAAGGCCAAGTACAATGGGAGAATGACGTCATGGGATTTGCTTGAGATGCATCTATGGATGCAAGCCAGTGTTTTGCTTGCTTTACTAGCCGCAGCATCACATTGATGGCTCATGTTCATCATGTGGTCAATCATGACCCCTAAGTCCCTTTCATCCATAGTGCTAGCCAGTGTAGCACTGCCGAGCCTATAAGGATGCTGCAGGTTTTCCTTCCCAAAGTGGAGAACCTTGCATTTTTTGGTGTTAAACACCATCAGGTTCTCATCTGCCCATTTCCTGAGTCTGTCAAGGTCAGCCTGGATCTCCCTCCTGTCCTCAGGTGTGGATACTTTACCCCAAAGTTTGGTGTCATTGGTGAATTTGGCCAGTCCACTTCTGACTCCAATGTCCACATCATTAATGAAGATGTTGAATAATATAGGTCCAAGGACAGAGCCTTGAGGGACCCTACTGGTCACAGTGCACCATGACAATTGACATCCATCAACCACCACCCTCTGGGTCCAACCATGGAGCCAATTCCCCAGACAGTGGATCATGGTGAAGCTGAGGCCACAGTTAGCTAGTCTTGTTAAGAGGTGATTGTGGGATACCACATCAAAGACTTTTTTAAGAGGTCAGGCTGATGGGCTTGTAGTCTGCTGGATCCACTTTCCACCCTGAAGATAGGCACTACATTGGCCTTCCTCCAATTTTCAGGCACTTCACCAGAGTGCCAGGAGTTCTTGAAGATCCATGCCAGGGGCTGACATTTGTCTGTCAACTAAATGGCAGATTATGGCATTTAGTTCTCACTTTAAACAGGACTGGGAGAGAAAGACATGATAACTAGGCTTGACACAGATGAAAGTTAAAAAAAACAAAACAAAACAAATCAAAACTTAAACCATTTCTGGATATAGTTTTAAATAGAGCATTGGATAATGCCTGGCGGTTAACGCACTGTGCATAGAGTAAGATGTCAAACATTATCGATCTCCATAATGGCAGTTATAAGGATGAAATGGGTACAGGAAATGAATAGGATTCTGTCCAAAATGCTGAGCTTTTTTGTTACAGTGGGAACAGAAGAAACAGTACTAAGAAGCAGTTAACTATTTCAAAGTGAAAACAGAATGTTCTGACTATTTATTTCTGGCATGTTAGGAGCAGTGCTTAATAATATGGCATTTCATTGCAAACAGGGGGAATGCGGAAGCAGCAGATTAACTCCTTGCTGGCTGCATGCAGCCTATGGGATACCAATTGAACAGCCCTGAACTAAATAAGAACAAGGGAGCTTGTGCATGTAATTGGCATTTACCTGCTAAAAAAGTTCCTAGTTTAATTTTCCTTTCTTAGTTTATGACGACTAATTCAGTAATGTGGACGTGATTTACCACGTAATGGCTTATTATGCTATAACTAGTAAAATGCGCGAGGGGGCACGTCAGAACAATTTTACCCTTCTGCCCTTTTCATATTACTTTACTGACAGGTGGCGGTTTAGGACAAGATTTGATATTTTGGTTGGTTTATTTTCTTGGGTCGTGCCAGGTTGCTTTTTTTTGGGAGGGGGGGGAATTGTTGGTGGCTTTGCTTGAGAACCACAGGTTTTGGGAAGGAGGGTGAGTTCAATAAGCAATGCTGCCTGCCTCCCTTAGAAAGCCTCCTGTTTTTTTCTGGGAGCTTGTTGCCTGTTGTATGGGGCATTGCTGGTTGGGGCAGGAAATATTTTCATGCAAAGGTCTGCAAGAGTGAGCCTGCCTGACTCCCCCTCACAAGTCTGGATTGGCATCTGGGATCTGTACCACAGGACTCCTAAAGGGGCTGCCCCCCTGTCCAAGCCTTGTCCCAAAGCAGCTCTGACCCCTGCATTTTCTGCATGCATGTTGCACCGGGAGCTGGGTGTGGGGTACACTTTGGGCTACACAAGGGTACACAAATGGTCTGGCCACTCCCCTCTCCTGTCCCCACTAACTGTGTGTTGGCATTTGGGTATCATGTACCCAGGCTACCCAGGCTAAAGCCTGAATGGAAACATTACTACAGGAATTTTTATGTAAAACAGGAAGAATCCTGTGTCTCCTGTCGTTTGTATACTCGAGTCGAAAAGCAGGACTTTTTTCCAAAGCTGAGAACCAGCATGGGGGTGACCTGGGGTTGTTATCAAGGTTGATTAAGATTTCTTAGGTATCCCCATGCCCAGGACAGCTTCCCCAAGGCGGGGTTGGGGGGGCCACAATCAGCCTACTCCAACTCCCCCTCTCCCACGATCACCACACAGTGGCCAGCATGAGCTAACCCCACCCCACACAGAGCAGGGTCATGGTGTAGGTTGAGGTGGAGAACAAAACAGCCCAGGCTCAATGAGAGGAATTTTCTTATCACTTAGTCTATTTGTATATCAATCTTTTAACTGCTGTATTGGCAGATCCTCATCGCCTGTAGTTATATCCCCCCAGCCTACAACCGGATCTCTTCAATACTGTCCTCTCTCCCTCAAGCTTGCCCCTCTTCTGTGTTACCCCTGTTACTTCTAATCCTATTTTTGTCCTTAGCAGCATGTCCCTGACCACCCTCTGCTTGCCATTGCTCTGCCTGAGTGATACTGCTGCCTTCTTCTGGGAGTGCAGGGGACTTCTGGTCAAGAGTGAGGGACACAAGCAGGGCTGGGGGGACAGGGGATGCTCTCTCATCAGTCTGTACCTTGAGGCAGACCTCTGAACCTGGCTTTCCAGGAGTTTGAACAGACGCCAGCCCAGTTCAATAAATTATTCTGTGATGTGACTGTTCTGAGGCCAGCAATATTATTGTTTTCTTGTTGCTTACCCCATTAGGAATGACCTAGCAAGCAGTCCACAGAGACAAATCCCCATTCCTGCATTACCTTCCAGTATGCAGATTGGTCCTTTAACTCCCAGGTCCTTATTCCTGGTTCTCAGTTCCTTTGTCAAAGCTAACCTATACCCAATAAAAGCTTCTTATTAATGAATTATACATTCTAAAGAGAGAGAATTTCATTAGCTATGCATATTTACCAAATATGTAAATATCCTGCATCCACTATACCTGCGTAGCACCAGGGGACTCTCCTGGACACCTCTGATGAGAGTTTTACATGGCCTAAAGCATGGCCTGATTGACAGCCCCCCATGCACACTGTAATAAGTATATGGGCTCAAATTTCTTTTGGGCTGGGATTAGAGATGGAAATCCTTTTAGGCCCCCCACACATTATGACTCTGTGCCAATGGGGGACTCTCCCAGGCATCTCTGACTAGAGTCTTGCTTGGCTCAAAGTGCTGTTTGTTCATACCAGGCTGCCAACTCACAGCCCCCCATGCACACTATACTAAGTATATGGGCTTGAATAAGGAACTGTTTTTTGGGCTGGGCTGACAGCTGGAAATCCTTCCTGGGACAGCCCACATGGTCAGGGGTGTCCAGGAGAGTCTCCAGTGCCAGAGGCATGGTGTGGGGTGGCTCTAGCTCTGTGGTGTAATGGCCAAATATTAGGGCTGTGCGAGTCTTCAGATCCCGCGTTGGATCCAGACCTGCTTTGGATGCTTCAGCGTCCTAAGTGGCACTTCTGGATTGAAGTGGGATCCCAGTAATGGTGTCTGGAGTGGGTCGGGGGCATCTGAAGTGCTTTGGACCTGCTTCCGCCATTTTGAGGCAATTAGAAGAGGGAGGGGGAGCAGGGGAGAGATGGAGAGTGGGAGGTTGGAGGGAGGGGGAGTGGAGGGGGGAAGAGTTATGTCTGTAGGTAGCCAGTGAGAAGGATTTCTCCCTGGCTACCTTTCCAATGGCAGTGTCTGTGGGGTGGGACTAAAAAAAGTATAAAAACCTCTGTTTCCAGCCCTTCTGTGCCTTTTGCAGCTTGTTCCCCGTCAGCAACTGTGTGAGAGAGGAACGCTGTGACTGAGACCTGCCTGCTGCTTTTTCGTGTTATAAAGGAGCGGTTAGAATTTAGCTTAGCTTAGCTTAGTTTAGCTTAGCTATTCTATTCAATTATTAGTAGTATTACAATTGAATTTATTTCTTTGAATTATTTTTTTGCAAACTTGTTTTGGAACCTTTGCAAAAAGACAGTTGTTTTCCCAGCCAGTGTTATCTATCACTGTGCAGGGAGGCACAGATTGTTTGCACGCACACATGCACCCATGCATGCACATACACAGAGACCCAGAATATAGAAAAAAAATCACAGCAGAAGAAGACAGACAGATATTTACAGAAGAGCAAGACACAGATAATATATTGAGACACAGGAAGACACACAAATAATTTCATTCACACCACGAGATAGACAATATCATGAGAGCCACAAAGAAGACACACAAATAATTTTATTCACAGAACACAACAGACACAGATATTCACAGGAGAACAAGACAAACAGATATATAAAAGGATTCACACACACACAGAGACCTTTTGCACCACAGGAAAGATCAATATGAAGCATGCTGGAAAGGCAGGTACCAGGTCTTCTGGCAGGAGAGGGAGAGGGGGTAGGGGGAGAGCTAGAGCTGCAAGCCCCCACTGTCCCAAACACAGATGCATTCTATTCCTGAGCAGCCATGACATCAGTGCTGCCAGTGGAAGCCAGGCGGTGGGAATAGTGTCTGCACCTAACGTTCCTGCACCTGCATCACCTCTGCTCAGTCCAGAAGTGAGCACCAGTAATGGAATCACTGCCTCTTCCACTTCAATTTCAGCTCTCAGCATGACCCTCCCATTGCCAGAGGAGGAGCCAGAGGAGGAGCTGGAACCAGGGATTCTGAGCACTCTGGCTCAGGCAATTCTGGGGACTGAGGGGGAATCAGAGTTTGTGCTCCACACCCCTCAAGTTTCCCCTGACCCAGATCTCCTCCAGAAAGCAGCACCTCAGAGGAGGCTGAGGTTGTGGAGGCAAGTGGCTCAGTGGAGGCAGCTCCTTCTGCTGTTGTATCTCAGCCTGCTGAGAAGGGGGGAAAGGCAGGATCCTTGCCCTCAACTCAGAAGCAGGGGAGTAGGGTAGTGTGGGATCATTGTGAGGTGGCACTGCCGAAGGCACATGAGCTGTGGCAAGGACATGAGACACTTCTCCACCAATGTCATGCTGCTGCATCTGAGGAGGCACCAGTCCCTTGCCCTTCTTTCTGCTGCTCACCCTGGCACCAGTGCGAGTGTGCCAAAAGGCAAGTCCCCCACTCGTTCCAAAGCTCCCTTCCCCCCAAAGCAGAGGCAGGCCACCCTGGACCAGTGGGGAAAAGGTGGAAAGAAAGGGGGGCACATTCCCAAGGCACATGAGATCACCCAGAGCATTGGGGAGATGCTTGCTCTGGATAGCCAGCCCTTCTCCCTAGTTGAGTGACCAGGGTTCAGGCGGTTTATAGCACTTCTGGCCCCATTTTACAAAGTGCCTGCATGCACCACCTTTAGCAGGGCAGTGGTGTCCTCCCTGTATCAGGTATGCAGGGAGTACTTGAGGGAGGAGTTGTACAAGGCAGGGCCGCAGGTAGCCTTGCACTTCACCTCCGACATTTGGAGCAGTCAGGGTGGCGATCACGCCTACCTCTCCCTCACAGGACACTGGTGTGCTCAGTCAGGCTGTCAGCAAGTTCTATTGCAAATCGAGGTGCTGGATGAATCCCACACGGCAAGGGAGATCATGGGGGCCATGAACTGCATGGTGCAGGGGTGGCTCATTGGGCAGGCCGAGCTCACCCGTGGGTTCATGGTCACCGACAATGGGTCCAATATGGTGAAGGCTGTCCATGATGCCAACTTTGTTGGCATCTGCTGTGTGGCACACAGGCTGCAGCTAATAGTGAGGGATGCCTTGGAGGGGGACAGGGCTGCTGGTGATGGTGCCACCACCAGTACGGCTACAAGCCATCTGATTTCAAAATGCAGGAATGTGATGGGCTACTTACACTGCAGCATCAAGGGGGGCCAGATGCTGCAGAAGAAACAGGAAGAGCTCAGCATCCCGCAGCACAGTATGTGGAGACTCAGTGGAACTCCACATACCTGATGCTCGAGAGACTGGTGGAGCAACAGAAGACCATCCATGAGATGGCTTGCTTGGGGAGATAGGGATCAGCACCCCGCTGAACAGAGATGAGTGGGGTACCATCTCCCAGATCTTGGTGGGCCTCAAGCCCTTCCTCGAGACCACCAAGACCCTTAGCGCTGGTGATGCCCCACTCAGCCAGGTGATTCCCCTAGGGAGGGAACTGAAGAACCAAATGGAAAAGTTCCAGGGGATCAATGTTCCTGGTTGGGGCAGACCGCTGTCACCAGACGTGCAAGCACTGGTGAGGCAGCTGAAGGAGTGCATCAGGAGACGGCTGGTTCCCTTGAGGTCAAGTACAGCCCACATGATGGCAGGCATGTGCAACCCGAGGGTGAAGGGGAGCATGTGCACTGGCAGCCCCAAAACCCTTGATCACCGGATGCAGGTACTGGTGAACAAAGTCAGGGAGGCCGAAGTGCAGAGGCGAGGAGATGTGGAAGAGGGGGATCCACTTTCCCATGCCAGCACTCCCAGTACTGACACTAGCATCAGCACCAACTAGTCTCCTCCACACCAGCCACTGCCAATGTGGGCCATGGATGTGGCTTCAATGCTGAGGTCCGAACGCACCAGACCCCAGCCTCAAACAGGTAGTGCCGAGGCTTCAGTGACTATCTATCTTGCTGAGGATGTGGAGCCACTGGACTGCGACCCCTTGGGCTACTGGGGAAGCCGCAGCCAGATGTGGCAGGATCTGACCATGGTCGCCCAGCAACACCTGTCCTGTCCACCAACTAGTGTTCTAAGCGAGAGGGTGTTCAGCATTGCTGGGGATGTTGTGACGCCCCACTACACCTACTTGTATCCTACGTTGGTGGAGCAGCTGGTGTTCCTAAATGTGAACCTTCCACTGCTGGGGTTCACCAAGCTCCATCAGCAGACAGACTGAGTGTCACCCTCCTCACTCCATCTGCACCAATTTCCTTTATTGAGGTTTTGAGAAGCCAAGTAATGCCCCACTCTCAGCTGAAGGGATCACTAACTGCATCACCAGCCAGCAGGGGAAGAACATGTCCCTGCTGAGCTCATTCCCCTGCCAGGAAGAACTTGGAGGTATGGGATTGGGGCTATGGGGAAGAAGGAGGCCCCAGGTCCTCACCACGACCACTAAAGCTGCATACTGCCTGGTGGGACTGCTGGTGGCACGTCAGCCCTGTAAATGCCAGGACCAACGATCCCTTGGTGAAAGGCAAGTAGGAAGCACCATAACCTCCAGCTAATGCACGCACACACAAAGTCCCAGCTGGGGAACGTCCAGACCTGTCACGTCTTTGACAGGCCTGAGACTTGCTGGTTGCAGTACAGTTGTGAGGCTCCCAGTGAGCTCAGCTTAGCTGCCTGGGATGCCAGTGTTAGGGTTGAAAACCCCTTTGTCAGGCTGAGGAAGTACCTGCAGTTGGTCCTGGATGGAAGAAATAGTAAAGGAGCCAGAGGCTGGCCTGACCCACAATGCAGGCAAGAAAGCCAGTCCGTGAAAATGGAAATGGAGGTGTCAGGGGGGGAAGAACAGGCTGTGGTGGAGGATAGAGGGGAAAGGGGGATGTAGCAAAGCAGGTAAAAATGCAGAGGGACCTGGGGTGTCAGAGATGTGGCAGGTCACAGTGTGCCAGAATTCCACTGTGTATATTGAGTCCATGAGTTTCTGTACCTACTACCTAGGAGGTTGATGAAGTGAAGTTCATAGGCCCAGCTCTGAAAAGTGGTTTGCATTGTAATTTGTTCCCTCTCAGGATCAGGCCTGAGAGACTGGAGGCAGAGTATTTTTTCGGTGAGGAATGTGCCCCCACAGGTAGTTGGGTTTTATTGTCTTTGATAGATTCTGGTGTGCAGCTTGTCTGGATACTGAAGATAGTTGGCAGTTTTTGTGTTTTGAGCTGTAGGAAGTTGGCTTCAGTTCTGGCGATGAGGTTAGGTGCTTGTTTGAATGTACAAACTACTTTTCAGAGCTGGGCCTATTTAGAATACACACACACACACACACACACACACACACGCACACACACACAGACACACACATACACACACACACACAGAGCTGGCAGGCTTTGTGGCCTGGCAGGGCCCAGCACTCACTCAGGCCTGCTCTAGGACACACACTCACAGCTGGCAGGCTTTGTGGCCTCAGTAAAAGCTACCAACCCTGCAGTTTTGACCCCACTGTGTTGTAACACATAGATGTGACAGGAGTTTTGCCTGTCAGCAGCTTGGGGTACAGTTCCCCCCAACCCCTGCACCGATCTTCTTGAAACTTGGCAGGCTTTGTGGCCTCAGCAAGAGCTACCACCCCTACAGTTTTGACCCCCCCGCCCCTCCCCGTGGTGTAACACACACACGTGACAATTTTGCTTTCAGGAATTTGGGGTGCAGTTCCCCCTAAACCCCTGCACTGATCTTCTTGAAACTTGGCAGGCTTTATGGCTTCACCAGGGGCCACCACCCTTGCAGTTTTCAGTCCCCTGTGGTGTAACACGTAGATGTGACAGGAGCTTTGCTTTCAAGGATTTGGGGTGCAGTTCCCCCTAAACTCCTGCTCCGATCATCTTGTACCTCAGCAAGCTTTGTGGCCTCATTAAGATCTACCACTCCTACAGTTTTCAGCCCCCTGTGGTGTAACACACAGCCGTGACATGAGTGTGGCTTTCAAGAATTTGGGGTAGAGTTCCCCCCAAACCTCTATACTGATGTTCTTGAAACTTGGCAGGCTTCATGCGCTTAGAAGAGGCTACCATCTTTGCAAGTTTCATCCAAATCATACAAAAAACAACAAAGTTATAGATCTTTCATTGATTCCCCATTATACCCTATGGCCAGATCTCCAAGGCGGCTCTGAAGCTTCGGAGCCGCTTTGGCTGGATCAAGACGGAAACCCAGTCCAGGGCTCCAGATCGGATCGCGGCCATCTGAAGCAGCCAGATCCAAAGCTGGATCAGATTGCTGCTTGTCAGAGCAGAGCTTAGTGGTTGAGTGCCTCGGCACAGTGGAACTTTCTAGTACAAGGCACGGTGAGATTTTGTACGAGGGAATCTCTTGGCACGGTGGAGAACACTATTGGCCAGTTCTAAATTATTCCTACGTGGCGACTAGCAATTGGCTTGCTAGCCGTATAAAAGGTTGAAGCAGTTTCCGCCCAAGTTGGAGAACTCCGCGCCCATCTCGGAGTAAACGTGGCGGACTGATCAATTGCTGACGACTCCCCATCGCCGACCGACCCCGACGTACCCCTGTGTTCTGCATGCTCGTATCAAAGTTATCTCGTCGAATTAGAGGTCCTCGGTTAAACTGTAACTGAAGTTTGAAGTTAACTTTCTTCCTACTCTGTACATCTCGACAGTGTAAGTAAAGCCATCTTTGTTTGAACCAGTGCGCGTTTGTGCCTAATTCTACTCCAGCGGTCGAAAGTACCCATCTGTACGTGCCGGGTTTGTGGCCGCAACCCAGCCGACCCTTTCCGGATCCCCCTCAGCTGCCACACTGCTGACTTGCACAGCCCTACCAAATATAACAGTGCATAGGGAGGGCAGAGACGCACCAGCTCTGGGATGTAACAGCTACATATAACAGCTCTGGAGTGTAACTGCTACATATAAAATGGGGTGGCTATTACACCCCAGAGCTAAGGCTATCCCCATGCCATGCCTCTGTGGCACTGGGGGACTCTCTTGGACCAGGGGCTTCTTGCCTCGTGTCAGCCTTGCCAGGGTGCTGGTTTTAGGGTGACCACACTGGTCTCCCAGGCAGTTTCCTCATTGCCAGGACAGCTCATCCTGACACTGACCACAGTAGCAGACCATGGTTCTGTCTCCTCATCTTTCCGGACATAAGTGTGTTGACCCAGGACTGACCCAGGTGTACCCAGCTCTGAAGTGTAATGGCCACGTATAACCGTGAATGGTGAGGGCCATGATAAAATGTTATATGTAGCCATTTCACCCAGCTCTGAGGTGTAACAGCTGCTTATAACAGTGTATGGGGAGGGCTGAGATACACCCCAGAGCTGGGTGCAATGGCCACATATAACAATTTAGCATATCCCTCACCATACACTGTCAGGGTCCTTCACTCCTGATCTGCTGGCCCCTACCCTCCCAGGAGCGGCATGCAGTGGGTCCCAGAGGGACCAAAGCCCCGAGCTGCAGGCAGCAGCTTGGGTTCTTTCTGATCCCCCTCCAGCATGAAGCTGTGCAGCTTGGTGTGCAGACAGCACATGGAGGATCCCAGAGGCACTAGAGCCTGGAGCTGCAGCCAGCAGCCCAGGCATTGATAGCTTAGTGGTACAGCTTTTGCCTGCCATGTTTTAGACCTGGGTTTGATTTCCAGGCAGGGCACCAGAGGGTTGAGTTGCCTGCAAACAGGAATCCCCACTGGGGATGGGGTTTCCTTCACCTCTTTTACCCCACCCCACTGGAGTGCCTGTGCCTCAAATTTTGTGCCTCATAGTTTGGGAACCCTGTGCCTTAAGTCTGTTGCTGATTTGTCTCTGTTATATGTGTATATTCACTGTGATGGAGCACTAAGTCTGCCCTATCACAGAACTTCGGGGGAGCGAAGGAAAGCAGAAAACTTACCTTAGCAACCAGTCCCAGGAGAAAAGGGGCGGGGCTACCCGGATGGGGGAGAGAGACTCGGATGAAAACATTAACAAAGAGCAGCAGGTGCGAAGGGAGAGAGTGCTGGCTGTGAGAGAGGCAGCAGAAGACTGGAAGGATTTAAAGGAGAAGTAACCCAGATTTAGCTGGAAAAAGAGAAGGAAGTACCCCGGAAGAAACAGAGAAACTACAAGAAAGAGAAAAGGGAATGTAAGAGGGACCTGGAGAGAGAATTGCCTGGGCAGCTGAAGTGAGTTAACAAAGGAGGACTTTGAGTTGGTGAGTCTGATACCTGAAGACATACAGTAACATCCCAGAGACTTAAAATTAAGAGAAAGGAATGAGAGTGGATTAAAACTAGCAAAGAGAAGAGAACCCCACAATGTTGATATCAGTAGTAAATACAAGGTGACCTAGGATTACTATTTGCTTGGGACCCATGTGGAGGAGGGCAAGCAATGAAGAAATTGAGAGTTCTCAAAGAGAGAGGGAACTAAATATATATATATATAAGATGTTATTTACCCAAGAGAGACATAATAGTTGTGCAGAAGAGTTATTTTTGTTGAACCATAGACACGATATCTTCCTCATCTCTCAGGACTGTGTTTATTTCTGTACCTTATTCCATCAATGTCGTGGCGGATGAGAAATAAAGGAAATTAACCAGTTCATATTAAAACAAGAGATGGTGATTTATTTTGCGAGCATAGCTTAACTCTCACATTCACCTACAATCCTTTTGACCCCTCTGCTCCCCTGGTCTCCCCTACCCATCCCCACAGGTGCCCATGGAGGGGGATATCATTATCTCCCAGGGTCCCCTTGCCCCTTGCATATCTGTAATATTGCATCCTGTTCTTTCCCTATTAAACCCATATATGATTATGTTCTAAATGGTCTTGGCTCTATAGGGGATAGGAGAAGAGCTGCTCTCCCATAAGTGGCTACCCCTCCCCTAGCACACTAACACCTACTAAATCCCTTCAATTGGAGAAGGGGCACCTCATCTGAGTACCACCTGGGTTACATTTACCACTTGGGTTACCCTTACTTTCCCAGCCCTACCAAACCCAAAACCAAAAACCCACTCCAATAAAAAGTAATTTTAATTAACCTAAGTCTAGAACTGCCTGACCCATAACAATTTGATCTTTGCCACAAAGTGCATGTGAACACAGGGACCATTTTTTTTTTTTTTTTTTTTTTTTTTGGACTCCAAAAAAGTTGTATTTTTCATTAATCTGAAGCTTGAACTAAATCACCAGTAAAAATTTGCAAGGCTAGCACCTGGAGTCTTGGTGAAGTATTGCAATAGAAATTCAATGTATTTCCATGGATTACATCTTAATGGTGATTTTTGTCATGTGGTTACAGGAAAAGTGTAACATGGTAACAGGAGAGATGTAACATGGACAAGTGCCCCAACACACAATTCTGACAGGGATTTTACCAACTTTCGTAATATCTGAATTTCTTATCTGTGTCTTGAATCCAGTTCTTGGAATCAGATGATTACATGAGAATCTTATCTTTTAATTTTTTTTCTTATTGTTAAGTAAAGTAATCTTTGAACCATCGTGATTGTGGAGAAATAATTGAAATAGTGATCCCAGGAGGAGAAGCCAAAATATATAATTTAATAACATTTCATAAGTGTTAAGCCAAGTTCATTATGTTGGAGGACTGGACTTACAAATTTTGAGTGCTTGAGGCTGGCAATACTGAGGCAGAGATTCCCTTGTTTGGTCTTTGCCAACTCACAAACCAACACTTAAACCTGGGGGTCAAAAAACATCTTTGTCCTCTCTTCCCAGGAACTGCTCCTCTTCAGAGTTGCAATACAAAAGTTGGGCTCAACAAAAATAAATAGGAAAGATGCAGACTTGTGAAACCACACTTAATAAAACTAATACTAAAATGCCAAGTGCAAGTGACTTCAAATATAGAGTAATTCTAATTCAACCTGAATGGGAGGTAAAGTACATGGGAGAAGATACCATAAAAACAAGACCTAACCAGAGAGACAATTTAGTGCACATCCAGTGAAATGCAATTTCTGTTAGGATCTCCTGTGTTACCTACAGTGTAGAATAGGGGTGCTCAGCCCCCAGCCTGCAAGTCAGATCTAGCCTGCAAAGTTACAGTGTTCAGCCAGCAGAGCTCCCCATAAGCCTGAAAATTTGGCAACGGGGAAACAGTGGCAGCTAATTGCTGCTTGCCTGCTGTTAAACATTCAGATCGAGAGGGAGTTCTGCAGGCAGGATAGAGGGCTCTGTGCTAGATTGAGTGTATGGAGTTGATTGGGATAGTGCAAGTATGAGAGGGACAGTGTAGGGTAGCACAGGGCCAAACAAGGTGGTACAAGGTGGCACTGGGCTAAATAGGTGACATGGAGCCAAACAGGGTGGCAGAGAATCAAGCAGGACAGTGTGGGACAGTGCAGAACTGAGGAGGGCAGGGGATGAGGGGCACAGGGCTAAGCAGAGCAGCCTGGAGCTGAGGAGGGCCAAGCAGAGTGGCACAGGGCCCAATACTGTCATGTGAGGTCTGATCTGGCCCACAGACTAGCCCCATACCACTTATCAGGCCCATGGGGCCAAATGATTGAGCAGCACTGAAGATTTTACAGTCTGCCTTTCTACTCAAAATGGTTGTGTGCAATGACTAACTGAAAACCTCAAGGTAAACTGCCCACCCAGGTGAACAAATAAGTAAAAAAGTCATAATAGTTGGGAAAGAAATTTTGTGGGTGATATCATTTATTGGACCTACTGCATGGTGATGCTTTTTGAAGCTGTTTTGTAAATTTCCCTTGAGCACAGGAACTGTGAGGTTACATAGAAAGTGATTTTTTTTTTTTTCTGTGAATATTGTCTTCCTACTTTTGTGCTAGTGTCTCTGTCCTTTATTTTTTTTCTGTGATCATTCATTCTAGTGATTCATTCTTGTCTTTCAAAAGGTGAGCCTGGGAACAAAAACTTATTAACCTTTTGGAAACTAAGAACCGGAGACTTAAAGCAGACAATGACTTTATGGTCCATTAAAATCTATTTGAGATTCGCTAATCTCTGGCAATGGCAAGAATTCTTGTGGGTGATATATTTTATTGGATCAGCTATATGATTTGTTCCTCAATCCTCAGGAAGGATACTGTGATATCCAAAAGTTTGATTTAACATTTGGTTCAATAAAAAATATCACCTACAAGACATCTTGCCTTTCATATATGTCATGGACCAGCACAGCAACAACACAAGCTCAACATTGCTAATCTCTGCCCTTCACAGGTGATAATGTCCCTCTTGAACAATTTTGCTCTTCCATCTCTCTTGTCTGTTGGCTACCTGATAATTTATCCTATACCCTCTTTTTATTTATATATGAAGTTTTACACAAACCCTTGTTCTATGTCCTATTTAGCTCTGCTGTGCCTACTTTCTCCTAATGTCAGGTCCCTGGGGCTCAAACCCAGGTCTTTTGAGCTTAGAGGCAGAGGCCTGGGCTTCAGCACCACCAAAAAGTAGACTGGACACTGCACTCAGCCCAGCCTGGGCCCTCCTGTGAGGTTTCTTATGGGGAACCATGTGACCCAAGGAAACCAACAGCAAGCACAAGTCCTTGATGGGAAGGTTATAAAAAATCTCACTTACCCTGGGGCCTTGGCCTGGAAGCAGTGTAAGTAGCCTGGTTATTTAGGACCCTCAGCTTTGCTCCTGGCTCACCTCTGCACCTCACTCCTGTCTACCCCAATTTGTGCTCCTGATCTCTGATCTGACCTTGACCACAAACCTGGCAATGGGCATCTGACACTGGTTGGAATGATTCTGCACTGTCATTCTGGTTCTGGCCTGCCCGCTTTGAGGAGATGAAGAATGATCTGTCTCTAATAGAATCTCCCTCAGCATTACAGGCCTTCATATGCCTCTGCATAGTTTTATCCTGACTTTCAGAGAGAGAGAGAGAGAGAGAGAGAGAGAGAAAGATGGAGTTCAGGGAGTTTCAAGCTCCTGCACAGGCTCTCACACATTTTGATACATTGTCTTCTAAGGAACCTGTGCACAAGAACCTAGGTTGACCCTGCCTAATCTCCATTGAGTGATAACACCACTACAGAGGGAACCTCTGCTTTTATTGCAGCCTTCCTAGCATGGGATACCCATCAGTCCAAACAAAACTCCAATTATCAGAATCAAAATGTCTAGGCCCTGTTGTGGCCCCAAAGATCTCAGCAAACAGCAACATTGCATATTTACTGTTTCCTGGAGATGCCCCTAAACCAGATCTCCAAATATAAATTCAAGTCCTCCTGCATGTAGCTAGAACCTAACACTTCTTTCCCCTGAAGTGGGTTATGGCTGGACTGTAGGGCATGGGAGAACTTCATAAATTTTACAATGTCTTAAATCCTTAGCATGCCCATTTAAGCTAAGACCCCTCCTGTGTTAGTTGAAATTTTGAAACTGGTATCTGCGCCCATCAACCAGAGGATAGGACATTTGGAAATCACCACAGAGGATCATCATAAATTTCTTTGTTTTAACCTGATACAGCCTGCCTACTTTTTGTTGATCCTTAGGAGCACTCTGGGTAGCTCAATATAATCATGTTTCACAGTCTTGTCATGTATTGATTTTGGATCTGATTACTGCTGGGTCATGCCACGACCACCTTGCTCAAAAGGGGCCCCAGACAGAACCAGTATATTCAGCCACCCTCCTTACTT
Organism: Alligator mississippiensis; assembly: GCF_030867095.1. Classification (NCBI taxonomy): domain Eukaryota; kingdom Metazoa; phylum Chordata; order Crocodylia; family Alligatoridae; genus Alligator; species Alligator mississippiensis. The sequence goes on along the minus strand of NC_081827.1, from coordinate 132,659,923 downwards.
GTTCATGACTAACCAGGAGTCTTGCCTACCAGTGAAGTAGCCCAATCTCTGGGATGCCTTTAAGAAGAAGAATACAGATCAGTTGCCCCCACACTGTGAATATAATTGCCCCATAGAGCTATTCCAAGGTACCAAAGTCCCATGCAACTGCCTGTATTCTATGTCTAGCCCTGAACTGAAGGCATTAAAGGAGTACATTAAAAAACCCAAGGTGTCTATCCACCTCCAGGGCTCCCATCTTGTTTGTTAAACAAAATGGATGGATCCTTTCAACTCTATATCAATTATTGAGCCTTAATCGTGTGACTGGCCAGAACAGGTACCCTTGACCCTTCATCCTGGAACTCCCTGAGAGGGTCAGGACAGCTAAGGTCTTTACTAAGCTAGACCTGAGGGGCTGTACCATGTGGTCCAAAGCAGAAAGGGGGATGAGTGGAAGATTGCTTTCAGAATCTTTGGTCATGCACTTTGGCCTCAGAAATGCTCCTGCCGCATTCCAACTGTGGCAAGCTTGATGATAGCAGCCTGGCTGCTGGCTTGAAAAGGGCTTAAAGTGATTGTTGGGGCATTTCCATGAATCAGATGATGATAGGGAAGGAGTTTGCCCCTCCCCTACCCCGGGACAAGGTGAAAAGCCAGACCTGGTTGACGACTGCACATCCCCTCTTCCTGATTGGTTTGTTCACAGTCCAGGGGTGGAGCCTCTGGAGGGAATAAAAGAGCAGTGTGCCTGGCATACGGGGCTGTTGCATTGAGAGATGGAGAATAGAATGGGCAAGAATTGCTGGTGAGAGCTGGCCAGCAGGGCAGAGCTGTTGTCCCAAGAGCCGCAATGACACCCCTCACTGGATGGGAGCGGAGAGTGGTTGCATCCTGAGCCCTGCCATTGTGGAGTGCACCAAATGGTGCACAGCTCAGTGCACAAAGCAAAAGACCCTGGGAGCTGCAAGAGGAAGCTTGGGTCCATAAACCCAGGCTTTTTGGTACACAAGCAGTGCACAGAAAGAGACCCTGGGAGCCAATCAGGCTGTTCAAGTCTCTGACCCATGGCACGAGGCCAGAAAACCCAGTTCAAACAACAATGCATGGAGGGTCCAGGAGCAGACCCAAACCTTGGGGGCTGCACAAGGCAGCTCAGGTCTTCTACCTCTGGCATGAGGTCAGGAACTTCATATAGGTGGTGCTGCATGGAGGATCTAGGAGCAGACAGAGACCCCAGCACCGCACAAGGCATTCTGGGTCTCCAACCTTGAGCGAAAGGCTGAGTTCTTAGTGCACACAATGAAGCACCGGGCCCTGAGGGTCAGCAGCCCAGATAAAGCCCAAGGCAGCTTGGTAATAGGTAGAGCTCTCAGTGCACGTGATGGTGCACAGGGTTACGAGTGGGCAGACATCCTGGGGAGCCCAGGAGGGCAGTTAGCCTCAGTCAGAGGATGAGACACTTCACTCCAACCCTGCAGCCCTGAGTTACCCGCAGACAAGGGATTCCCACAGGGGAGGAGGGATTCCCTTCCACAATACTAACCTTTGGAGAGAAGACCCCTGAAGGGAGGGGCCCCCAGGGGGTTTTGGAGTTTCCCAGGGTGGGGGGTGTTCTAACTGGGATGAGACAGGCCTGAGGAGCACTGGGTATTTTCTCCTCCCTGTCACTGGAGTGCAGTCACAGCTCCGGGACAAAGTGGGCCTTGCTGTCCTTTAAAGAGTGGTTTGAATTTGTTACTCTTACACTTAATATTTTGTGACAGAGCCCCTTATATTTTGTGAACTTTTAATTTATATTTGTAAGTGAAACTTTAATAGAATTTACAGTTGTATGACCCTCATTGAAATCCTGGTTGGGATGTTACCATGTTATTTACCTGTATCCTGAGTGGAGGTATAGGATTGTATAGAAGTTATCCATAGTTTATGTTGTCATGTTTATATTATATATGTATATATTTATATTTCTCTTTATGGTTCATTATATTCATATATTTGTATATAGTTATGTTTCAGATTGTTCTGGCCTGGCTCTACAGGGAACGGAGGGAAACTGTGCATCACCTGCAGTTTCCACCCACAGCACATCCACCCACAGCACATCTGCCCTGCTAATAGTCCCCTTCAATTGGAGAAGGGAGTAAATATCCAATAGGGGTGTGTGAAGTGGGCCCTATTTGATTTAGATTCAGCCGGAATCAGGGACAGTGATTCAATTTGTTGATTTGGATCACTGTCCCTGATTCAGTTCGGCTGAATCCAAATCTGAAGATTCAATGCTGGTTTGGAGAATCAGCAATTTGGACATGGACACAAATTAAAATATTTTTTCTACATACCTTGAGGTACCAGTGTGGCTTTTGAACACTGATACTGGGGTGGATGGAGTATCCTGCAGGAGTATGCTTGTGTTTGGGGGGGGAGGGGGGTATCTTCCACATGCTCAATGGTGAACCCGGAAGTGGACCAAAAGTACTTCCAGTCCACTTCTGGGTCCACCAGGCAGCACATGGGGGACCCCCCATGCCCCCCCTGGCTTGGCAATCAGCTGTGGGGGGACCCCGGGTCCCCCCCCAGACCTACAAGGCAGCAGCTGCCAAGCTGGGGGAGTGCGGGGGGGGGGGGGGGGGTGCCCCTACATGCTACCCGGCGGACCCGAAAATGGACCAGAAGTACTTCTTGTCCACTTCCAGGTCTGCTGCCGAGCATGCTGGGGAGCCCCATGCACTCCTGTGGGACACTCCATCCACCCCAGCGTCGCAGCATCATGAGCCACCTGCTACGTAGACGTAAGTAAAAAAAATATTTAAGCTGTGTCTGTGTCCAAATTGCCAAATCTTTCCAAATCTCCCTGAATTGATTTGGAGGGTTCCTATTTGATTTGGAGAGATTAAAAAGTCCTCTGATTTGCTTCAGATTTGGAGATTCGGCCACTGAATTGGGCTGAATCTTCACCAAATCGAATCAGGGACTGAAGCTTCGCACAGTCCTAGTACCTGAGTACACCTGGGCTACACAACATATTATTAACAATATGCTCCTGGACATACTGGATCTATGTGTTGTAGCTTAAATGGGTGACATTTTAATTTATTTGAAGGATCAAGCCACCCATGACCATCTCGTCAGAAAGGTTCTAATGTGTCTTCATCAGCATGGATTCTATGCCAAACTGAAGAAATGTGAATTTGACAAGACATTCGTAGAGCTCTATGGATTTATCTTGTTGGCTGATGATGAGATCCAGATGGACACCCAAAATGTAGTGGTTGTATGCAGCTGGGCTAAGCCCTGAAACATCAGTGATATCTAGAGATTTATAGAATTTACCAACTTCTAAGGGCACTTCATTTCCAGTTCCTCTAAAGTGGTTGCCCCAGTCACAGCCTTCTTGTGAAAAACAGTCAGATTTCACTGGTCTCCAGAGGCTTAACATGTCTTCCAAGCACTAAAGAAAGCACTTTACATCTGCTTCCATCCTTGCAAATCCAGAAGTACCTTTAATCCTAGAAAAAGTTGCATCTGACAATCTGTCTCTCCGCTGCCTCATCTTGTTTCTTTAAAAAATATTGAAGTATATCTCAGATTTCCTACTTACAATATGATGAACTTAAAAGCACCTAATTCATTTTTGGTTTTTAAAGTTTTTTATGTGTAACAGATTAAAAAATCGGAAACTAGGGAAACTATAATCAGCTACTAGCTTTGTTAGTGGTTTTCAAAAGTGACATTAGCTGTTCAGAACATAAATCTGTTGTTTTGCAAGCACTGCGTACATGGCTATAGTATAACATATTCTGTGCCCATCTGATTCAGGTCAGATTTGCAAGTCATTTTTCCTAGTGTTCATGCTAATGTGCATTAGGTTTGATATGGCACTGTACTGCAAAAGCTGCACTTAGATTTCATGCTTGCATGAATATTGCTTCGATGTTTACCCCAGTTGTTTGTGGCTTCCAGTCTCAGTGCAAGATTGCTGCTATGAGAATTTATCCCTGAGTACAGATAATCCACATGGAAACATTAAAATACTCTCTTTTTGTAGGTTATGATTCAGTCTGGGTCTATGAACTGTTAAGTCAGATATTTTCTATAAGTAACCCCTACAATTACTTTTTACATTCAAAATCCATTATGGTCTGATATATTCAAAGTTTAGGTGTATAGATTCGCAATGTACTTAATATTTGTCCTTGACTCAATTGATCATTTTTTCCTCCTAAATATGAGGTCTTTATCTTGCTTAGTTAAAAAGGGTTTTAAGAGCAGCAATTACAAGAAAACTATAATTTACTTTTAGGTTCACATTTTTTAAAAGTGTTAACAAAAGCATTATGAATAGAAGTGGTTTAATGATTTATTTTGACATGGAAATGCACAGACTGGCCCTTCGTTAAATATGAACATTCCCAAATAACATGCCTATTAATGAAAAGTGAAACTGGCTGCTAAATTGTGATGGCAAGTACAAATAAAACTGACTAAACTATCTTAACTATAGAAGTTCAATTAAACACAAGCTTTAAACAACATAGATGTTGAAAACAATTGCCTTGCAGTTGCCTCCATTTAAATAACTAAGATGTTATTTATTTTGACAAAAATGAATATATATTTTAGTGAATATTTCTCCCTCTAAACAAGTGGGTGAACAGATGCCATTGTTATTACACTTAACATTAGTTCACATGGAATATGATGTTCTAAGCAAGACCATCCCAGTGAGAGCTAGAAAATTGACAGCTGCTGAGAGCCTCTGAAAACTTGGGCTAATGAAGCATAGCGCTCCTGAACCCATGCTTCTCCCCCATGCACTCATTGGAAAGATCATTAAAGGAACTGGAGATGAATAAAGTTGTTATATCTGCTTTTCATTGAACCAAAATCAAACTTTCTCTTTTCCCAGCTGATGACATGAGTTTCTCTGAGAGCTGGCTACAAAACAACCTGAAAAGCCAGAGGTGATGCCTGTTAGTGGGAACATCCAGAACAGTGGTTTGGGCTGATATCTGTACTGATTACTGAGATTGTCTTTTCAGCTTTTGTCAAATTATGTTGCAGCCTTGAGCATGATAATCACTGCCCTTACTACCCAGAAATAATGCATGTAGGTCTTACAATCATCTAGGACAGGCCAAGAGGCTGAGACCATCTCGCTTTACTATGGAGCTTGCTTATCATATAAGTCTTAGATTTATCTGGTTAAGTTATTGCAGTATATTGATATGACATCTGCTCTCATGCTTGACAAATTCAAGCACTGAAATAAATTATTGAAGTCACTTAACATCAGTGTAATTTCAGCTCGTGGAAAGGAAGTGTCCTAAACACATTTCTACATTTTACATAACAATGAAGAATAATTTTCATGTGGCAAATCAAAAGTCTTTTAGAAAGCCAAGATTATCTTTAAAAATGTGTTTTTCTACATTTTAGGCGGGTTATGTTCCAATCTGATCTTTCACATTTTTGAAATTCAAATATGTGCCTATCAGTGATTAGCTGACTGTCAATTTTTCTTTGTTAGGCGATACACAGGCCAAATCCTTATTTCCTTTTTTTCAAGTAGACCTGATTAATTTGATGGGGATAATTGCCTGAGTACAGCAAGCAGGATATTGCCCTTCATCATATCTGCTAAGAAAATTTGGCAGTAAACTATATAATAATTGGCACATAGCTGATAGACATCCAAAGCTAAATACTCTCATCTGAGCTTTTTCAAAGCTAAGCATGGGCAGATCCAGAATTTCCTAAAGTGGACTGCACTACAGAGGTGCCTGCACCCACCCACTTGCATGCAAAAGTGTGCACACATGCACAAGGACAGGCAGATTATGCCTCAGAAACAGCAGCGGTTGACTTCTTTTACCAAGCAGATAAAAATCTTCCATTCTGCCTCCCTTCCTCTCTGTGCCCAGTGGCATGTTCTCTCCCCTCCCATACCCTCCCTTTCCTTCCTGTACACTGCTGACACTGTACCCAGCTGATCTGGAGCCAGAGTGGGTTGAGGAGGCTCCAGAGTTGGTCCTATTTTGCTTCAACTAGGCTGCACATGGAGACGGGCTCACCTAGAGACATTGGTAGTGACAGGTGGCTCCCTTTATCCCATGTTTGTTTCCAGGATGACAGGGAACACCCAGAGGGACCAGGAAGGGAGGAAGGACCCACCTGCTACTGTTACTATCCCTTACTGGGCTCAGATCCATACACGATCCAGCTGGAGTGAGGAGGAGAGACTCTTGAGCTCTCCCCACCTTCTGCCCTGGAAACCTGGAGACAGCCGCAGCTGTGTGCGATGGGAGGATAGGAGAGGGAACCTGCTGCCGAGCAGGGAGGGGAAGGAAGTGGGTATTCTTACTTGTTTGGATATTTCTTTTTAAGTCCTTGGCTGCTGATCGAATTAAGTGTAAAACTGGTCAAAAATAAACATTTTATTTTTGTAAAGTATACTGAAATACTTTTTTTAGTTTGAACTTTTTATTGAACCTTTTATTAATGGCAAACGTTTTAAAAATAATTTTTCCAAAAAATTCAAAACTCACTTTTGGTGAGAAAGGATAATTGGGTCTTCTAACACTTTCATCATTTTCTGTTGGAAAAAAGTGTGGAGAGATTAAAAAATGAAGAATGTTGTTATTTCACCAGAAATTTGAACAACTAATGTTTGAAAACCTATGAAATGTGTTAGACCCTGACTCCATGTGGTGCCGAATGACTAGGGAGATGACGATCCAATTGCTAGTGGGTCCTGTTACTCATTAGCCAGAGGAAGAAGGGAGCAAACACCAGCACACATTGCTCTATTCAAAATGGAGCTTTATTCAAAATGGAGACAGGTTCGAACGAGCTCCCTTACAGACACAGCCTGTGAACATGGGGAGCAGCAGTGAACATTAGTTCTTTTTATATTTTATACACCTTGGTTCATGCTCATTAACATTTACTCTACCTTGGCCCTTCCTTTGGTTACATCCATATCTCCTCCTATCCCAAGCGCTGCCTCTGTTTGCTTCATTAGCATGAGATTGCCTATGCATTTCATTCATTTACATGCCTCTCTGCTAAGAGCGCATGCTCAAGACTTTGACCCCAGCTTCCTCTGGTCACTTCCTGGTTCTTTCTGGTTTCTTGCTGACTCCTTCATCTCCAAGGTCTCACTTCTGCTTTATCTCAAGATGATAGCTAGTGGGCTGCATCTTGTTTTTCTTAACAATGGGCTCTGTACTTTACAACACTACAACATTGTTAAGAAAATGCTTGCCTAAGAATTTGCAATGTTACTTTTAATATATCATCCTGCCGTGTGATTAGCAGCTTTTGCTGAAACACAGATCAAAGCCTTTGTTCAGCTGCAAATCCAGTGCTCCCCAAGATCCAAATATGGTCATCCTAACAAAATGCATAAGCCCAAATAATATGACTGTCAATAGCACGGTACTTTGGATCATAGTTAAAGAAATATTATAGTTATCTTTTATAAGGGATGCTGTCAAATTTCTGGAAAGTTGGCTGAAATTTTCTAGTGGACAGCACTATACATAAGCAGTTTAAAAAGTGGTTTGATTTTTCAGAAGTGCCTAGATGTCTTTCTTGAAAGATTCCTGGAAAGTAGAGGGGAACCTACTATAATGTATGGGTAAGTTCTTCGGGCACACAGAGTGCCTCTGTACAAGATGCTATACTGTGCCGCATACAAATTTGCTGTGCAGTAAAGTGTCACTCTCTACACATGTGTGGCAGTAAGGGGCAGTAGACTAATTTACTGCGCTGCCAGATACTCCCACTAGATATAAGTGGTATCTGGCAGTGCAGTAAATTACTGAACCTAAACACACATATAGACAGTGCAGGATTAGTTTACTGTAGCTCAAATTGAGCCAGAGTATATTCAGTTGCATTAATTGCATGTGTAGATGTGTTCATGTAGGATTAATCCCATAGGCACAGTCTGGATCCTTGTTGAGCTTGGTTAACTGTAACTTTCCCTATGAATTCTTCATTGACACTCTGACCCCACACAACAACTGTTTTTCTTCCAGCAGAAGCCTGGGCTTGCCTCAAGCTCTGCTGCTTCCAGCCCCGACCCCAGCAGTGGCTTTTCAGGGAGAATGAGAGGAATGATTCTGATTCCCCTGGGTGCTGTTTGTACTGACATGGCCCCCCACAGCAGGTTTGGCTTAGGGCATACACCTACTAATTAGGCCTCTGGGTCAGTTTATTTAAACTATTTATTATATTGCATGTTTGGGCCATAATTTTATGACCAGGAGAGAAGAGAATATAGATTGTAACTGAGAATTATGTGGCCTATGAGAGAAAAAATAAATAGCCCTGAAAACAACTTTTACTTTTTAGTGGATCCTCTGTGAACTATTTCTACTCAGCTGCCCTGATTTCGGGATTCCCTACAGGCATTTCATTTATTATCTAACTATGTAAAAGGATTGTATAATATATAACTTGCAGTATATTTGCCAACTCCAGTCTTGGAGAAGAGACACAATAAAACTATATCAGTATAGATTCATGCAGAAACATTACACTCTTTTTCTGTAGATCAGTGGTTCTCAACCTTTTTTAGACTCAAAATGCTCCTTTGAAAATGTCAGCTCTTAGCTTTCATTAGTTTTTTTTTACTATGGAAAAATAGCAGAGCAATTCTTTTGTTGCAAAGAACTCAGAAAGATCACAGCAAGTTAGAATGTTTTTGATACTGTGGATTCTTATTTGAAAGCTCGGAGTTTATCGTGTGAATCATGCACAGCTAACAGTGATAATATTGCATAGCACCCCAGTTGAGAATCAGTGCTGCAGATTGACTGATTTCAGGCCATAAAATGTATAAGAAATACACATTTTTTAAAATTAATGATTTTCTTTAAATCTAAATGTTGTCATAAAGCCCCATTTAATTAGTACTATCTCTGTTAAAAATTATTGTGTTTTTTTCCCCCTCAGACAGGTGTGAATACAAAACTTCATATGTACACAAACCTATTTGAGTTCTTTCTCTACTGAACATGGGCAACATGGGCACTGGCTGTTCTGTAAAAGTAAAAAAAATCAGTAGCTGGAATGTTCCAAATTCATGTATCATGGGTCAACAATTTTTCTGTCCATCTGTGACATGGTATTGCAACACTACTTGGTTTCTGATACATAGAAAGTTGAATCAAGTTCAACTTCCTTCCTCTTTGTTTTCAAGTTCTCAAAGAAAAGGCTGGCAGAATGGGTTCTTCAGGTAATGGTTGTCATACTTGTTCCATAGAACTGAGTTGAATTCCAAAACTGAGGAATGGGGTGTAGGTTGTAGCTGTGTTGATCTAAGGACTTAGGCAGACAAAGTTCTTTGGGTTAATCCGATACCTTTTATTAGACCACCTCAAACAGTTGGAAAAATTCTTCTTAGCAAGCTTTTGGGCACAAACAGCCTTTGTCAGGCTGAGAAAGCATCTGCAGATAATTGTTTTTTGTTTTTGTTAAATCATTTTGATTGTTGCTGATTTTTTGCTTATTTTTTTGTTTGCTGACTCATTTCATTAATTTACAACCTAGATCTAGAGTATAGCATTGCACCTGGCCTTCTACTAGAACTCATCAGCATACTGAGCAGACTTCCCATGAACGATGCAAAAAACCTCTCTGGCCTATAAAGGGGCAAGCTAGAAAAATAGGCTTTTTAGGGGAAATCTCTTCCACAGGCCAGTGATGCACTCTATCAGGCTTCAATTTGCTTAGTGTCTCTCTCTTTAGCTATATCAGATTACCTTCTACATAGTAACACAACTTCAGCCAGAGGAGAGGAGAGTGCTCCAACCTAATCTTGTTTATAGACTCCTGGGGAGGTAGGAGATGTGGGTTTGAGTCTTCTCATATTTAAGGAGGGGATTAAACCTGGGTCCTCCTGCACAGTTTTCAGGGCCCCATCCTTCTCTCCCAGTATCAGCAGCATCCTAACTCTTAACCATGCCCTGTTTTTCAGATCTCTGGTGAAGTCAGAGCTATGCAAGCAAGAAATGGTATTATCTCTTAATGTGTTGGCTGCTCACAGCATGGTCTAACTTTAACACCAAATCTGTGGAATTGTAAGTGTAACATGTAGCTTTACCCTTATTAGGTGCAAGGATACTTGTTTGTGAATCCCAAACCAGTTTAGGAATGAAATAGATGCTAAGGCCTCTGGCACGTGTTCATTTAAAGGCACAATAAGATTTGGTCCCCAGTTCCAACTGCCTCCTCCCATGCCACAAATGCATGGCAAGATGCATGACTTTGGAATCAGGGATCAGATCCCAACTGCACCATTATTACTTGCCAGTGCAGGGGGAGCCCAGGAAGAACATGAGCTGGGCAAGTTGAAAGCCAGATGCCTAGTTCCAGGCACTGGACCAAAAGTCAGCTGATGCATCCAGTTCAAGACCCAGAGCTGTCCAAGGATCTGGGCTTATGAATAGCTTACTGTTGGCCCTGGTCCTCAGGCAGCCCTGGGTCTTGAATTAAACCCAGGGCTGCCTTGCTGAGATCAACAATAAGCTGATTGTCAAAACCCTTCACCCAGGAGCTCTGATCAAGCTGCTGGGTATGAGGGAGCAGAGACTTCTGGTGGGGAAGTTGAAGAGCTTCTTCACTGGGGACTTTAAACCCTGCACCCAGCAACTCTGGCCAGGCTACCTGGCACAGGGTTTAATGTTCTTGGTGGAGGAGGCCTTTCCTGCTGGGGACCTCTGATTCCCCACACCTGACTGCCTGGCCACTAGGGCTGTGTGAAATGGGCCCTATTCAATTCAGATTTGGATTTGGCCCAAATTGGGGACAGTGATTTGATCTGTTGATTCGGATCGCTGTCCCTGATTTGATTCAGCTAAATCCAAATCTGAAGATTCAGTGCTGATTCAGTGAATCAGTGTTTCAGATGCAGGCACAGCTTTAAATGTTTTTTTTTTCTACATACCTTGAGGTAGCAGCATGGCTCATGATCGCTGTGGTGCTGGGGCAAATGGAGCATCCCACAGGAGCACAAGGGCCTCTCCAGCATGCTTAGCAGTGGAACTGGAAGTGGACTGGAAGTACTTCTGGTCCACTTCCGGGTCTGACAGGGAGCCCGCTGGGCCCCCCCTCACCCCCAATGCCTCCCTGACTCAGCAATCAACTACAGGGGGACCCTGGGTGCCCCTCCCAGACCCAGGAGGCACCAGTCGCCGAGCCGGGGGGGTATGAGGACCCCCCCTGCACACTCTTGGGTGGACCAGGAAGTGAACTGCAAGTGCTTCTGGTTCACTTCCGGGTCTGCTACTAAGTGCGCTGGGGAGCTCCCTGTGCGTCTGTGGGGTGGTGCATCTGCCCCAGCACCATAGTGTTCAGAGCCCCTACTACACAAAGGTAGGTAAAAAAAAAATTAAAGCTGTATGTCATCCAAATCTGTCTGAATCTCTCTGAATTGATTTGGAGAGATTAAAAGGTCCTTTGATTTGATTCAGATATGGAGATTCAGCCACTGAATCAGGTCAGATCTCCACCAAATCGAATCAGGGACCGAAGTTTCACACAGCCCTACTGGCCACAGCACCTAACAAGACATAAATGTTCATGGAACATTTCTATACCAGATGGAATAAAGGGCAGAAGTGACCCTTAAGGAAATTTGAATAAGAGGTGTCACAATCTACGTGTTTGAAATCTGCTGATTAGGTACCTAAGTACGTGTAATTAAACATTGAAATGACTTACCAAGACACAGTAAATTGTCTATCACTTGGAGACTTTCAAACAAGACAGGATACCTTTCTCAAAAGAAATGCTTAACTCATATAAGAGTTATTGGACTTAGTGGGGCACTATATATCACTTAGCATAAAGGGACCCATACCTATGACTATAGCTCCTAGGTGCTAAGCTAATGCAACAATTATAAAGTCCGTGGGCTTTGTTATGTTAAGAGCAAGAAGTCTGCATAACAGGGAACCCTAGTCCTATTATTAAGAAGGGGCTAATGGGCAAGAGAAAATGAGGCTTCTTTAAGGGCTGAATTTATGGGCTCAGAGGGGCAAGGCCCTGGACAGTAGAAATTCGGCTACAGACCTGAGTAAGAAATCCAGCCCTAGACCCTCTAGAGAGAAGAACCATTATCAGGGAATGAAACAAAGGAAAAACTGTAGCAGGAGTACCACCAACTAATAGGGGAGCCAAGCTGCCTAACAATAGGCTGTATCAAAACTGAATTCAAGACTGAGAAGTGACATGCTGCTAACGTGCTGAAGTTGCTGGTGGGAGATGAACTGATCCAGGGTGTGGGCCTGCCTTTGGCAGAGCTGACTGAACTTGAACAAGGCTACAAAGTGGATAATAAAAAACTCCCATGCCAAAACTGGGAGGCAGGGATGAGCAGATTAACAGAGGTAGAGCGCAGCCAACATGCAAGCTTACTCCTCCCAAGGAATGTTTTGGTCTGGAGTATCAGGGAATGGGTAAGTTCTGGCTCAGGAGGAGGGGAGAGGCCCCAGGAGCAGGTAGGGTTTGCTAGCAGGAGGCAGAGAAGTCTCTGTTTTGGTGGGTGAGTATGTCTATGCAGTGGGGCACCTGGGGCATTCTGTATCCTGAACACTGGTAGATTTATGGTTAGTGGGGCACTGTGAACCAAGCAGGGTGCGGGGCCCCACCTCCCGTGCTATGGCACATCCATGGGGAAATTAGCACAGCACACTGGCCAGCTATCAGAATTTTTGGCCGGAGATACCCACAACCCGCTGGGCAGGAGGGAAGGCCACAAACCAAATGCAGGAGGCTCTCTGGCTGCAATGGCAGTGTCAGTGACAGGGCCTTCTGTCACTGGGGGCCCTGTGCCACCACATGGTTTGTTTCATGGTAAATCTACCACTGATCCTGAACCCTTCACAGGCAAAGGGAGAAAAGTAGGCTGAGGCCAAGGAGCTGAGGGTAGGGCCAGTAGGTGAAAGCTCGGTACAAACACCTCTGAAACAGGAGCTAGGGCTGAAGTGGGGTGAGGCCAAGATGGGGATGGTGGTCAGATAGTGTCTGAGTGGGCAGAAACTATCATTTGGACTGGAATTCTTATTAAATGGAGACTAAGTAATATCTATGAGGCATAGGTGTGGCTATGGGGGAAGCTGAAGGCCATGACTAGAGCCAGTAGGCCACAATTGGTGCCACTAAGACACGGGGCTTGTTATATAAGTAGGGCAATGGCCTGGAGAACAATATTGGGGTGGGTACATAGAGAGGCAATCAGCCTGAGGGGGAAAAGCACCGAGAGGAAGAGAAACTAATTCTGGTCACAAAGGGTCACGTCTCTAACTTTATAATAGCACTTCATCAAGGCATGGCAGGTGGGGTGACATGGTTGCTTGGGGAGACAGTGTAGACTAGATGAGGGAGGGGTAGGTCAGCTACCAAGAAGCATCCACCCCCCGAAGGCAGAACAAATTCATTCAGATTAAATGATGATATTGTCCTTCCTCACCCTAAAATCTATGATTTGTCACTTTTGGAGCTGAAATAGTTTTACAGGGAGCTTTGACTTTTGCGTCTTGTGGGTGTGATGGTAAAAAATGCTAATGTCATGAATGTTGAGAAGAGTGAGGGAAGAACCTGTATTTGGTAAGAATAGTGTATGTACCTCAGTTTATCTGTTTAATAGTAACTTGCCTGATTGTATGGAATTTAAAAGTGCTCCCCTACAATAGTAAAGAAAGAAAAGTGTCCCTCTACAATAGCGAAGAAAAGAATGACAACATATGGGTACTACCAGTGAGAATACGAAAGGCCACTGATGAAGGAGAAGGGGATTATTAGAAAAATCTGCTAATTTCAATTTCTTTCTCATTTCAATCATGCTATCAGGTCAGTTTTCCTTGGTCATAGAATCAAATGGCAGTAAAGCATTTGAGAACTACTCCTGGAGAAGAAGTGACCACTCAGTAGCAACAGGAGATAAGTTTTTAACAGAGAGGCACTGTCTGTTAGTGGGGGGGGGGGGGGGGGGGGAGAGGGGGAGTGTGGTGGCGGGGGATGTCTGTCTGCTGTCTGTCTGTTTCTGCCAACCTAGAACCTGTGGTGTCTGGATTGAATGGAACGCCCCTAACAGCAAGAACAAAATTGAGTTTAGGTATGACTTACTGGAATTGCCTCTTGACTCAACCTTTCTCTCTACTTCCTGTGTAACAATGGTAAAATAAACATGCTTTTTTTGAAGATGTTTTTGGAGTCACTTCATCAATGACAGTCACAGGATACTACAGCAGATGGCCTTGCAGTTGCTAAATACACCTGGGCCTGCCATAGCATCCCTGGTAAAGAAGGGGCCTACAGTGTTGGGAACCAGTTAAGGACTGTGTCGGCTACTTGAAGCAGAGATGGAAGTACTGAGGTGCACTTGAGAGGAAGTAAGAGGTGTTTAATGAATAGATTACACTAACATGATCCACTGCTAGTTGTGGGAGTGTCACCTCCTTGTGACTATTCCTTCCTTGTATCCTTGGGTACCCTCCCCTGTTCTTTTGTGTCACACCTTTGATGTTTCTATTATACTCTAGGGGGTTGCCTCCAGAGAACCAGTGTAGTCCTAAGCACGTTGTTCTGCACCATCTTTCAGGACTCGGGTAAGGCTTTTGGGACCAGCACAGTTGCGTGCCGCTGCTTCTTGCCTCCAGGGAACCAAACCTCCACACTCATCTGGACACAGCCTTGGAGCTCTTCTGTGGCCAAGCCAATGAGAAACTTTTATCAGTATAGTATTTCTCTATAGAGAATTGGCTTTTTCTTTTTGTAGCACTTCTATACTGGCAAAGGATCTGGTGTAGATTCATTTATACCTGCAAAAAGTGATTTTTGTTTGTACTGTTTAGTGTGCTGGAGGAACTGGCATAAGTTATATTAGCAAAAAGCACTTGATCCTATAAAATGCATCTATACAAAGAGGTTTTGGAAGTGTGGCTGTTCTGACAGTCATTCCACCATGCTTTGACGAGGGAAAACCTTGCATGATGTTCCTTTCTATTTCTTAGCAGCTGCATAAAAGAGGAGCTGACATGCAAAACCAACTCTTGAGATCAGGGGTGGCAAACCTGTGACAGGTGACACAAGTAGCCTGGGCAGCTTCTGTGTGGCATGCTGCAGAACAGGAAGGGAACAGGGAACACAGCAGCAGATAGGAAGCAGAAAACTGCTTCCTGCTCAATCTGATACTCTGAGTACAGAGCAGAAAGTACAGTAGCAGATCAGGCCAGGGAAGGGGACCAGAGTGCCACTTGAAAGACCTGGGGCTTACCTTATGGCACACCTACCAAAAAGTTTGGCCTTAGTAGTTTAGATCAATGGTTCTCAACCTTTTCTGTACCAGGACCCATTTGTAAACATTGATGGCCAGTCCTGACCCACTTCTCTTCACTCCTGACCTGCTGGCCCCCAACCCCAGGCCCCAGCCCTCTAGTGTGTGCGGCAGGGTGGGCTGTGTGTGGGGCACAGGGGGCCCAAAACAGCCCCTTTCAGGCTAGAACTCTACCAGCCTGTCAGGGGAGAGCCAGTTTTCCATGTTTTCTCCTGTAAAGGAGAATCCATTTTTAAATTTTGCTGATCCATTTTTAAAGTCTGTTTGTGACCCTTTCATATATTTTTATGACCCACCTTTGGGTCATGACCCACAGGTTGAGAAATACTGCTTTAGACCATATTTAAGACCAGCAGGTTGAGACTACGAAGGCATTTCCCAGGAAAAGTCTAAAAGCAAGAAGGCAAGAAAAGGTAATTGAGGTGCAGTCTGTTACAGTGGACACACAGGTAAAGTTTACCAAACAACCTTCCAATGAGAAATTGTAAAGTGCTGTGTTTGTTTATTTTTTAATAGCTAATAGCAGCTATATTTTTACAATAGAGTAATCTTTGCGCATTCATTATCCAAAAAATTCAACAAGGCAATTACATTGTAGCTTTCCTGGTACTTAAGTGGGGAAAATAATGGGATGGGATATTGCATTGACTTTGCGTAGCTACCTCCTTTGAAAACTTTAGTGCCTTATCTCCACAAGGCTTTTACAGCAGAACAGAGCTTGCTTTTTTTTTTTACTGCATGTTAGGGCTTTGTTGCACAGCACACTTAATATGTGTTATAGATGTGTGGCATGAAAGTCTGAGCTGTTGCACAGTAATATTTACTATGATCTCTAACAGCTTGCTGATTGTCAGTTCCAACCTTGGCTCTGGTGTGGTATCAGGGCTAGGGCTGACAATTGACTAGGAATTTGCATGTCCAGTTTCTACAGTAATCCAAGCTGTAATTACCTTAAACCAAAAAAAAAAAAATAAAAAAAAAATTTCTGCCCAATATCTTTTTTAAATCAGCCTGCTACATCCCTAAGTGATTAAGTGAAAGGTTTGAGGTTTCTACTATTGGACCAGATGTCAGCATTCTACCTAAGTCCCATATGAGTATTTAAGTCCTTCTGTAGATTTGAGCTCAAGTCCTTGAAAATAGGCTTAAAGAGACCAATATATGACAATTGTTGCCAAGAGTTTCAAAGTTAAACTACTTCCCTGACCACCTATGAGATCTAGGAAAAAACTAGAATAATAAGGTTTTGCTGTTTTCTATAACCTTACCTAATTAAAGTAAAATTTGTTAGGTGCATTGTCTTGTCAATGGTTACAGTGGAAAGTCAGTACTGATAAAGTTGACAGACAAAATCTTTGTAGCAGTGGTCTTACAGCTAGTACTCCTCTGATAAAATGTTAATATTTTGCTCAAGGATTTGAATGCTTTGAGGAGAAAATGCAATGTTCACAAGGCTGTGTCATGTTTTCAGAATGTATGTTTAACATTTATGATTATGAAAAGAAGGTTAAGCTGCAGCTCATGCCATCTGTTTACTGATTAATATACAAGGCTTGGTTGGGTCTAGACACCTATAGATTCTCTACAAATTGCAAATCCTAAAATAGAATTATGATACTCTTTTTCTTTAGGGGCATTTTTCAAATATCTCATATTTTGCAGTTGTATACTACCTCTTCTGATCAATGTCAAAGCATGTAGGTTTCAGTTTTTACTGGGATACAGTGTTATGCTGATATCTGTTCTGCATTTTGTTTTTATTGAACTAAGATGCTAGAATATGAATGCCTAGTGAATGAAGAGGTTGTGGGTGATTGCTATAAAGAATTTCCTAGAAGCATGTAAATCATCCCTAGTAGTATATAGGCTCACCTCCCTTCAATGCAAATGTGACAGGTGGACGGGATCAGAAGCCGTGTCCCCATCACCCCACCCCTTTTCCCTTATATGGTGTGTGGTGTCACAGGCCTGCCCCTGCCCCAGTCATGTGGTGTGTGACACCAGTAACTCCACCCCCTCCCCCAGTCACAAGGTATGTGATACCACCACATGGGCCATGACATCAGAAGGACAGCCCATGCAGTCCCCCCAAAGCCCACCCCCTCATGCTGCAAGACCAGGCCTAGACCACATGGTACAGTTATGGCCTATCAGGCCCCAGACTGCTCTAGCCCCTGGGCACAGGCGTGGCCTATGGGGTAGCAACGGGGAGGTGTAACCCGTCTAACAACCTGCCCCACCAGACCCAAACAGTTGGCGGGGGTTTCAGAGGCCTTGGACCTCCCCAAGAATGATGCCGAACCAACTGGAGTGAGTAGAGGGGTGGGGCTTAGGCTCCAAGCCCACCAGCTTTATCTGCTTTCCCAACTCTGCCCTCTATTTGTTTGAGACCACGCTAAGGCAAGCAGGGGCAGATCTGGGTCCTTTCACAATGCCTGTAGGCCCCCTCACATCAACCCCAAGACTTGTTAGACAGTTGCATAGAAAGTGTCACCATAGAAAGAGTTTTGAGAAGGAGGGCAGCCCCCTAACCAAAGACTCTTTGAGACACCTGACCCTGTTCTGGAAGACCCAATTAATAGAAAAATGGAGAGGCCCAAGCCACTGAAGCAGATGCTGAGAATTTGGAAGATGGTATCTTTGTGCCAGGGGCTGCATGTAGAGGAGACTTTTTGAAAATTGCTGGGGTTGCATTCATACCCAGGGTGGTCAGGGCACTCATGATTGCGTTACTTGGCTAGATGAAGACATAAATCAAACAATTCAGGAATTTTGCCAGAAAATATGTCTTGGTAGTGTTTTCAATACTGTTATTTTCATTGGGGTTGCCAGGAACATTCTCAGAATTACTGAGAAACATTTACTTCAAGTTAGAGAGCTTCTAAATGCTGTGTATTCTGCAGAAGATCCTGATGCTGCTTATGATTTGATCACTGAGGAAGATAACCTCTTATACCCCATATTGAATGCTTAATTAGTACTAGAAATTATAAAAACCCTGCTTAAGAGAAGGGTTTAGCAAAAACAGTTTAAAGTGGGGTTTACATCTTTTGCTGATTTTGGTGGGAGGCTCAGGGGTAGTAAAGCACGTTAACAGTCTTCAGATGAGTAGGTTAGCATTTGCTTTAGTGTCTTGGATCTCTAATCTGTAAATCACATACATATATGGGGTTTTTTTTGTAAAGATAAAGCCAATCAGACTTAATGGTCACTAGAAATTATTAAAAAAAACCCTTCTTATGAGAAGGGTTAACAAAATTAACTAGTAAATAGTGTAAAAGTTTTTGATGGAAATAAAGACTGAATTTAAAAATATATATTCTCACAGATGTTGTATGGTATGGGGTGGTGGGGAAGTGTGTTGTAAAGATAAACCAGACCACAAGAAGCTGACTGGTGTGTTCAGAGCTCTGCATATTTTAAGACTAAAGGAGTTATGTTTTACCAAAAGGCCTGTTGTAAAGATAAAGCCAATGAAACTTAATGGTCATTAGAAACGATTAAAAAAAAACCTTCTTAGGAGAAGGTTTAACAAAATAAACCAGTAAATATTGTAAAGTTTTTTGATGGAAATAAAGACTGAATTACATATATATATATATTCTTACAGGTATTGTATGGTTTGGGGTAGGGGGGATGTGTGCTGTAAGTATAAAACAGACCACAAAAAAGCTGACCTGTGTGTTCAGATCTCTACCTATTTTAAGGCTAAAGGGGAGGAGTTATCTTTTAGTGGTGACTCTATTTTAAAACAGTTATATTTTACTTTATACATATACTATTTTCTTTACTGTATTGTTTAATTTTTAATATAGAGGGCTTACTTATTGCATCATTTCATTTATATTACAGGGAGCTTATCTAGTGGGAAAGTCACATGCAATATTACCACAGCAAGGTAAAAATGATTTTAAAACGGTGGGTTATTTGGGGCTGTGTTCATATATGCACACTAAATTATAATAACTGTTTGTAACTGTTTGTTTTCAAACAGAACCTCTTCTTCTAAAATAGAAAAGCAGAACAAATGCATACATTCATGTTTTTATCCAGTAGTAAAAGGTAAATTTTCTGAAATCATCTTTTGAAACTTTATGTGTTTCTTGAGGGAGGAAAATTTGTGTGTGTATGAATTAGTCCCTCCTGTGAATATAGAAGGTGGGGTAAAGCCAATTTTAAATTTGTAGTGTGTGAGAAAAGTGAATTCTCAATGCTGAGATGCAAATTTTATATTTCCTAAGTGATCACATGCACCACGCCCAAAGAAGAGCGGGGGCCAGGGCAGAGACCTCTAAAATCACAATTAAAAAACCATAGAAATGCTCATCCTGCAGATCATAACTCCCAAGGATCAAAAGACCATCAGGACAGAACAGAAGGGCATGGTTCCTCAGAGGAAAACATGCCACGTATGTCCGAGAAAACCATATGTAAAAACACAAGGATTCACACCCCCAAAACAGGTGATCTGGGCCCTGTGAATAAGAAACTGAGGATCGGTTGCTCACACATTTTAGAGAAAGAAGAGAGTCTTTCTCCTTTTTTGAAAGATCATGGTTATTGTGAAAAAAGAGGGTGGGTTTGGGTAATGCTTATTGGCATATGCATCCTATAAAGAGTGTGGAGAGTACTATGAAAGATCATGGTAATTGTGAAAAAATGAGGGTGGGTTTTTGGCGTGGGGGTAACCACCTTGTCTTGAAAGATCATGATTATTGTGAAAGAAATTGTGGGTTTGGGGTGGTGTTGGCAGGTGTATACATCTCAGAAAGAGTTTGCAGAGTGCTTTGAAAGATCATGATTACTACTGGAGCAAAAGGGTAAATTTTACTCAGAGAGGAGGTAGTCTGTGTAATTCGGACAGCAGTTGTGGCATGCATCATAAGAGGGGGAGTCATGGTAACCCTGGGGGTAAGAATGGGTGGCTAAGCAGCAAGTGGCTCATGGGGTGAAAAGTAAGGGCCTGGTTAAAGGGAAGCATGGGGAAGGCTAAACACCAGTTGAGAAAAAATAAGAGATTGCCTAGTAATGGCACTTTAGAAGGCCCCTCAAATGCCTCCCCTCCTCCCAGGCCTGACCTTCCACCAGGAGCTGAGGTGCCAGAGAGGGGAGATGGTGAATATGATTTAAGAAGCCCTTTAGAGGGCCCCTCAAATGTTCCCCGGCCTCCCAGGCCTGACCCACCACCAAGACCTGAAGAGTCAGAGAGTTGGGCTAGTGAATCTGGTGTAGAAGGCACTTTAGAGAACCCCTCAAATGTCCGCCAGTCTCCTGAGTCAGCAGAGGATGTTTTACTGGACGTACATATGGTGCTGGTGAGAAGACAAGAGTGGTCTGTAGCCAGGTTTGGGGGCATGAGGTACACAGAGGAGTTCTGTTTTGTGAATCTGGAGCACGTGTACCATTACAAGTGACATACAAAGCCATAACCAGAGGGAGAGGGGTAGAAGAAATTGTAGCAGAATTCCACCAGAGATTCACGGACAATGATTATGCCCAGTTACATATTCAGCCAGATAGCATGGCAAACTGTTCATACTCTCAATCTATTAATTTAATCTAGATGACCCCAGAGCTGTTTTTAGAGTGGATCAGTAACCTGTTACAAAGTCAGAGAGAAATATTGCTTGATTCTACATTTTGGCTGGTTGTGGTCATTGTGAGAGGCATCCATCAAGTACCTTTGTTTGAAGACCTTGAACAGGTTAACATTCATATAGTGATGCATAAGGAAAAAATGGGTGTGGCTTATTTAAAACACAGGACACACCCAGATACCCCAACACCTGTTTTCTTTTGCTGCATGGTGAACATCAGTACGGTATTTTGGATGTGAAAAAGTTGTTTGGCATAAGAAATTATTGCGCTCTTTGTCAGATGTTATACAGCCATAGTCACACGTGCAGGCTCTGATGTCATCTTTGCCTGAGCCTGAACTGTGCTGAAAAAGTGGGTAAGACACAGAGGTGCCCTAATTGCAAGCTGTTTTCTCATTCCAAAGAGTGCTTAGAAAGGCACATGGCCCTGGCCTCTGAAAAGCAGATTGAATGTCTGACTAAAACTCTGCGATGAGTATAAATCTTATGTGAACAAAAAGCACGAGTGCAAAGGGAGGCAGTGCAAACAGTATTATAGGAAAATCATGGATGTAAACAAGCACTGCTGTTTTATGTGCCAGATTAAAAAGCTTGAAGAAGGTGAGGGTACATTTTTTATGATTTTTAATGTGTGCAGGAGACAGGGATGCAAGTGCCCAAATACATTTTTGCAATGGAGCTAAAGACAGGGGGAAAAAAACCTCAGAAATCTGCAGGCAAAACTCCAAAAAAATGTCGTAAAGCTAAGCCCAAAAAGCCAGAAAGCACTTGGGAGTTTAAGGGTGAAGAGTGTCTGTCTAATTTTATTAAGGTCTTTATGGATAAAAAGCTCAAGGACTATGCCTTCATAGCTCACAACACGAAAGGCTATGATGGTTATTTCATTGTTAGCCAGTTATTAAAGGAAAAAATGGGCATGAAATTAATCACCCAGGGCAGTAAACTCATGTGCATTGAAGTGACCAGGCTAGGCATCTGTTTAATAGATTCTTTAAACTTTTTGCCAATGAAACTTAGAAGGCTTCCACAGGCAAAGGGGTTTGAAGGATGCAAAGGTTTGAAGGAAAGGTTATTTCCCACATTTTTTTAATACGGCAGAAAACCAAAATTATGTGGGGCATCTCCCAAAGGTGGAGAACTATGGCATTGAAAATACGATATCCAGGGAGAAATGTTAGGGTGACAATATTTGGATCGTGGGGAGCACTGGGTGTGAAGCTGAATAAAGGCTTTTTCCTGTGTCTCAGCAAAAGCTGCTGGTCACAAGGCAGGATGATGTATTAAAAAGTAACTAACTCTGCAAATGCTTAAGCAAGCAATTTGAATATGATACAGACCAACGGCTATCGTTAGGGGATAAAGCAGAAGTGTGGCCTTGGAGATGGTGCTGAAATCAGCAAAGAACCAAAAAGAACCAACAAGAATCCACAATTGACTGAGAGAAGACGGGGTCAAAGTCTTAGGCATGCTCTCTTAGCAGATAGGCATGTAAATGAATGAAATGCATAATCAATACAAT
Source organism: Alligator mississippiensis (assembly GCF_030867095.1). Taxonomy (NCBI): domain Eukaryota; kingdom Metazoa; phylum Chordata; order Crocodylia; family Alligatoridae; genus Alligator; species Alligator mississippiensis. The sequence continues at coordinate 132,637,479 of NC_081827.1, read as the reverse complement.
GTTAATGAAACAAAAAGTTAACAGAGGTGGAGCTTGAGACCGGAGGAGAAATGGGTAGAACTGAAGGAGGGTCATAGGTGGGATAAATGTTAATGAGCATGAACCAAAGTGTATAAATGTGAAAAGAACTAATGTTTGGGGCAGGTCCCCGGTATATTGTTTTTTTGGAAACTGGCCCGAAGCTGTCTCCATTCTGAATAAAGCTGTTGTGAGCAATGTGTCCTAGTGTTTGCTCCCTGCTTGCTCTGGCTAATGAGCAATTGGATCATCATCTCCCTAGTCACTGGGTGCCGTATGGAGTCAGGGTCTAACAAGAAAGAACAGTTTTTAGAATGGTATCAGGATAACCGCGATAAGACCTTTGACATGCAAAAGGAGCTGGCCTATTATTGCCAGCAGGACGTAAAAATTTTGAAAGAGGCCTGCTGCCTTTACAGGGATGAGATTATGAAAATGACACAATGGGTAGACCGAGTGAAAATAGATGGTGAACTCCAAAACATAGAATGCTGCATAGATCCTTTCCAATACATCACACTGACTTCCATCTGCATGGCCATGTACAGGTTTATGTTTTTGGAACCACAGACCATGGCGCTTCTCCCCACAGACAACTATCACAGACAGGAACAAAGGTTTTCAACCCCATCTATCCAGTAGATAATGTACATTTTGGAGAAAAAAAATATTCAAATTCAACATGCCTTACAGGGTGGGGAATTTCAGGTAGGCCCTTATTTTTTAGATGGCTATGCCAACATTGATGGGGAACCTATGGGGTTTGAATTTAACAGGTGTTTTTTCCATGGTTTAGATTCATAGATTCATAGATGTTAGGGTCGGAAGGGACCTCAACAGGTCATCGAGTCCCACCCCCTGCATAGGCAGGAAAGAGTGCTGGGTCTAGATGACCCCAGCTAGATGCCTATCTAACCTCCTCTTGAAGACCCCCAGGGTACGGGAGAGCACCAGCTCCCTTGGGAGACCATTCCAGACCTTGGCCACTCGAACTGTGAAGAAGTTCTTCCTAATGTCTAGTCTAAATCTGCTCTCTGATAGCTTGTGGCCATTATTTCTTGTAAACCCCAGGGGTGCCTTGGTGAGTAAAGCCTCACCAATTCCCTTCTTTGCCCCCATGATGAGCTTATAGGCAGCCACAAGGTCGTCTCTCAACCTTCTCTTGTGGAGGCTGAAGAGGTCCAGGTGCCCTAGTCTCTCCTCATAGGGCTTGGCCTGCAAGCCCTTTACCATACGAGTGGCCCTTCTCCGGACCCTCTCCAGCTTATCCACATCCCTCTTGAAGTGCGGCGCCCAAAATTGCATGCAGTATTCCAACTGTGGTCTGACCAGCGCCCGATAGAGGGAAATTATCACCTCCTTGGTTCTGTTCGTCATACATCTGCTGATGCACGATAAATGCCATTAGCTTTTCTGATGACTTTGTCTCACTGATCACTAATGTTCATCTTGGAGTCCACTAGGACTCCAAGATCCCTTTCCGCTTCCATGCCTTCAAACAGGTCATTTCCTAGGCAGTAGGTATGCTGGACATTTTTCCTCCCTAGGTGCAGCACTTTGCATTTCTCCTTGTTGAATTGCATTCTGTTATTTTCTGCCCATATGTCCAACCTGTCCAGGTCGGCTTGTAGTTGTTCCCTGCCCTCTGGTGTGTCCACTTCTCCCCAGAGTTTTGTGTCATCCACAAACTTGGACAGAGTACACTTCACTCCCTTGTCCAAGTCGCTGATGAAGACATTGAAGAGTATCAGTCCAAGGACCGAGCCCTGTGGGACCCCACTGCCCACACCCTACCAGGTTGATACCAACCCATCCACTACGACTCTCTGGGTGCGACCCTCTAGCCAATTCGCCACCCACCGGACTGTGTAGTCATCCAAGTCACAGCCTCTTAACTTGTTCACCAGTATGGGGTGGAATACTGTATCAAAGGCCTTCCTGAAGTCTAAGTAAATGACATCAACCCCTACTCCTGCATCCAGGTGTTTTGTAACCTGGTCATAAAAAGAGATTAGATTAGTCAGGCATGATCTACCTGCTATGAACACGTGCTGGTTTCCCCTCAGCATAATTTTTCCTGCCAGGCTCTCGCAAATGTGAGCCTTGTTAATTTTTTCAAAGACTTTACCTAGGATGGAGGTGAGACTGACTGGCCTATAGTTGTCTGGGTCCTCCTTCCTCCCTTTCTTGAAAATGGGGACCACATTGGCCCTTTTCCAGTCCTCTGGGACCTGGCCCATGCTCCACGAGTGTTCAAATGTTCCCACCAGTGGCTGTGCAATGACGTCAGCCAGTGCCTTCAGTACCCTCGGATGAAGCTCATCCGGGCCTGCCGACTTAAACGCATCCAGTTCCTCCAAGTGCCTCTGCACCATCTCGGGGTCTACGCTTGGTAGTCTGGCACCCTGCTGCTGTCTTTCTATAATCCCAGAGAGACTTGTCTTGCCCCTCGCTTAGGAACACTGAGGCAAAGAACTCATTGAGGAATTCAGCTTGTCCCCTCTGTCCGTCACCAATTGCTTATGCCCATTTACTAGAGGTCCTATTCCACACTGGGCCTTCCTTTTACTCCCTATATATCTGAAAAACAATTTCTTGTTATCCTTAACTTGGGATGCCATCCTCAGCTCCATGGTAGCTTTGGCCTGTCTAACTGCCTCCCTACAAGCACGAGCAGAGGAGGTATATTCCTCTTTAGTAATCTCTCCCCGTTTCCACTTTTTATATGCCCCCCTTTTAGCCTGTAGACTGCTCTGGATTTCTCTGGTCAGCCAAGGAAGCCTCTTGGCCCCTTTCCGCCTTTTTCCCCGCATCGGGATCGTCTCCCTCTGTGCCCGAAGGATCATTTCCTTAAGGCACAGCCACCCTTCCTGGGCTCCCATCTCTTCAAAACTCTTACTCTGCAGTGCGTCCTTGACTAAACGCCTGAGTTCATTGAAATCAGCTTTCCTAAAGTCTAGCACTATCACCCTACTAGTTACGTTACCCACTCGATGTCTTATGGTGAATTCTATTATTTGGTGATCACTGTCCCCCAGGTGACCACCGATCTGTAGGTCTCCTACCATGTCATCCCCCATTGCCAATACCGGGTCCAGTAAGGCATTCCCCCTAGTGGGACCATGTACCTCCTGCGTCAGATGGAGGTCCTGTACACAGGATAGGAACCTGCGTGAATGGTGGGACTTTGCTGTCTGCGTCTCCCAGCAGATGTCTAGGTAGTTTAGGTCCCCCATGACTACTGCCTCCATAGTTTTTATGGTCTCCGAGAGCTGCCTCAGGAACCCCAAATCTATTTCTTCCCCTTGGTGTGGGGGTCTGTAGCAGACCCCTACCACCAAATCCCTTCCTCCTTGACCTCCATGTAACCTAACCCACAATCCTTCTACTTTCTCCTCCTCCGATTCCGTTTTGATAAGGGTCGATGTATATCACTCATTGACATAGAGCGCCACCCCTCCTCCTCTCTTTCCCACTCTATCCTTTCTGTACAGCTTATAACCCTCAATGTGTACTGCCCAGTTGTGTCACTTGCTACAATGAGAAAGACCAGAACCCGTTGATGGAGACCACCTATGGGTTTCTGAATTACCAGGCATTGCACAAGACCAATTATCTCAAGAGAGAGGGTTTTACTGTTAGGACCATTTGGGAGCATGAGTTAGAGCTCAGTTAGAAATGGATGGGGAGCTTGCAAATTTTTTAAGCAGAACCCGGCTGCCTTCTCCACTGGTGCCTAGGGACACTCTTTTTGTGGGGAGAACTAATACTATCTGTCTATATTACCAAACTAAACCTGGAGAACAAATACTCTGTTATGATTTTACCAGTCTTTACCCCTTCATAAACAGAATGAAGGAATACCCAATTGGACACCCTGAAATAATTCATAACCATTTCCAACCCTTGTCAAGCTATTTTGGAATAACCAGGGTGAAACTACTCACCGTGAAACATTTTTCCCCCCATGCTACCCATCAGAGTGAATGGCAGAGTTTATGACAAAAGGGTCCTCACAGAAAACTTTAACAGTCTCCCTTACAGTTTTTAAACATGGATATGCTCTGGAAGCACCCTTTTTCTGTGATTTTGGCAGGCCCTAGCAACTAAGGTAAAAGTTACTTTATAAAAAGCCTTCTGGATCATGGTGATAGAATGTTGTCTGTTATGTCTGAAAATATTGTGTGGTGCTATAGCTGTTGGCAGCCTTTGTATTAAGAACTGTTTTGTAAATATCTTTTATCAAGTTTGTGGAGGGTCCACCAGACAATCTGAATGACGACTGTTAGTTTTCTCCTAATAAAATAAATATGGTTGTGGTAGATGATTTGATGGACTGTGCTTGTGACAGTGGTGAAATCAAGAAAGTCTTTACCAAGTTCTTGCATCATCAGAATCTTAGCATTATGTATATAGTTCAAAATGTTTTCTGTCAAGGGAAAAGGAGCCACACCATTACCCTTAACATAAAATACATGGTTTTGTTTAAAACCCCCAGGCATAAGCTACAAATAGTGTCCCTGGTGTGGCAGATGTACCCAGGTAAGGCCCAATTCTTTCTAGAAGCTTTTGAGGATGCCACTAAAACACCTTATGGGTATCTGGTGGTAGATTTAAATGCTTCTACCCCAGATGCTTTTAGATTAAGAACCAGGCTTTTTCCTTCTGACCAACCTGCTGCTTACACTTTAAAAAAAACAGCAGGTGGGAATAAAAAGAGATGATGTAGTGGCAGCCTCTTCTTAGATCTTGAGACAGTGGAAGAGAAACGTGTCTAACCACGTAAAAAGAAATTAGATTCTCTTAAAATTGCTTCTTTAATCCTCCCCACAGCAGAGAAAAGCTATACTCTGCTCAGCCTCTGATGATTTAGTAGCGGCCATTTCAGAAATTGCTCTGAACACATTAAAAGGAAACATCCCTTTGACACCACATCAAATTTGCATGCTGAACAAGAGACGCAAGATCACAAAAACTTAAATAACAAAAGACTGACTCTTAAAAAAAAGAAAAAGCTGGTGAAACAGTCTGGGGGATTTATTGACCCTCTGTTAAGTTTTGCTCTCCTTCTGATTACGGGGCTTTTGACTAACCAGTGATGGAGCACGGAGAAAAAGATGTACCTGGTGCCCAAACATCAGCTGGAACAATTATTGGATGCTGAATTGAGGGTTATTCTCCAAAGGCCAGGTTTAGCAGAATATGATAAAGCTAAACTGTATGCCACTGTGCTTCAGAAATACTTGACCTACATAAAGCAGGGTGATCTGGACAGAGGGAAATTATCCGTTTCTGCCAGAACAGACCCCTCTAGAATCCAGAAACCCCCTAGAAACCCTAATGAACCCAGGATCCCATTGTTCAGGAAGTATTGGATAATGTACATGCCTGATACAGGAAAAACGCTGAAGTGTTGCTCACTAAGCTGAGCCAGCACAAGGATTTTTCTTCTTGGGATGATGCAGGGGGTTTTGTCTACAAAGGAATGCTCATCACGGGTTCTAACATGCTCAACTTCATCCAGGAAACTCTTCAGACTCACTCTGGGTCTAGTAAACTTCTGCCTAAACATTGGGACATCTTTATGAAAGCCATGGCCGAGCTGAATGTACCATTTTCTGTTATGGGTAACGCTGTGAATCGTGATAATCTGGAACACCTAAAAGCATCTGCCTCTGAACAAGAAACACCAACAGGGCCACCTAAGAAGCGAAAAACTGTATGTAAAAGCCATTGGCTCTCCATGTAGTTTTACGCTTGAATTAAACTATTCTATACTGCTGCAATGTTTGTCTACAGAGGATTTTTTAAATGAAAATACACACACACACACACACACACACACACACACACACACACGTTTAAACAGAAACAGCTTTATTTACACAGCATCACCTGAGTGTTTTATTTAGACAAATCGTTCGTGAAAGTCTTAGAAAGAAATACGTGTCTGAGCACGTTCAAACATGTTTTGATCAGGTCTGGCCACTCGGAAAGTTTTATATTTACTTTTTACAAAATGCATCACCATCCTATCATTTTGTACCAAATCGTTGGAATAATACAATGTAAAAATCTGTTCAAACAATAGCCTCTTGCTATGGTGGTGCAGGAAAAACACACAGTGGTATCCGCAGGTGACAGATCCAGGGTCTTGTAACTGTTTCATCTGAAAAGCAGTCTCAGTAGCATTCTTGTTTAAAAACAGAGCGCTGTTTGGGGGGTGACCATACGAGTTGAACCCCCCCCCCCCCCCCCGGTTCTGATCCTCCAGGTAAACAACCAACCATTGTTGGTTGGTGTGCATTGATCACCAAGCTCAGGGGCCTTTGAGACAGTCGAGTCTTAGGAAGCCAGTCGCAGGAGAAAACATCTAAGGAAGTTTCTTTGGCATAAGGGTCTGAGAATAAATCCCTGGTGAGCTGTTTGGTGTCCATCTTCACATGTCATCAAACAGGACGTTTCTCCTCTGATTTATTTTTATGACATTGTCAAAGACCCTGTATATGATCATGTTAACTGTGGCGGGCAAAGCAACAGCAAAGCGTATTTCTGCTCTCAGATTCAGGGTTTTAATCAGCAAATAATGATCAGCACACTCCTGGTCAGGAGACAGGCCAAAGGAAAACAAGGTGTACCCCAGGGCAAACTCCTCATAGATTCATAGATTCTTACATGTAGGGTCAGAAGGGACCTAAGTACATCTTCAAGTCCGACCCCCTGCTCTGGGCAGGAGAGAATACTGGGCTCATATGACCCCAGCCAGGTAATTGTCAAGCCTCCTCTTACAGACCCCCATGGTAGGAGTCAGCACCACTTCCCTTGGAAGTTGGTTCCAGATCCTAGCCTCCCTGACTGTGAAGTAGTGCCTTCTAATGTCCAGCCTGAACCTACTCTCAAACAACTTATGGCCGTTATTCCTTGTTACTCCAGGAGGTGCCCAGGTGAACAGGGTCTCTCCCATTCCCCTCTGGTCCTCCCGGTAAGTTTATAGATGGCCACCAGGTCCCCTCTCAGCCTTCTCTTGTGAAGGCTGAACAGGCTTAGGTCCTGTAGCTTCTTCTCATAGGGTCTGCCCTGCTGTCCCCGGATCATGTGAGTGGCTCTCCTCTGGACCCTCTCGATGCTGGCCACATATCTCCTAAAGTGCGGCACCCAGAACTGGACGCAGTACTCCAACTGTGGCTTGACCAGTGTCTCATAGAAGGGAAGATCACTTCTTTGGCCCTGCTTGTGATGCATCTGTGGATGCATGGCAAGGTGCAGTTGGCCTTACTGACCACGTCCTCACATTGGTGGCCCATGTTCATTTTGGAATTGATAATGACTCCAAGATCTTTTTCTGCCACTGTGCTTTCGAGAAGGGATTTCCCCAGCCTATAGATATGCTGCTGGTTCTTACTGCCCAAGTGCAGTACCCTGTGCTTGTCAGTATTGAATCCCACCCTTTTCTCATTTGCCTACCCCTGTAACCTGTCCAGGTGCAGCTGTATTCTGTCCCTCCCTTCTAGCATGCCCACCTCACCTCAAATCTTGGTGTCATCAACGAATTTAAACAGGGTGCTTTTCACCCCCTCATCCAAGTGGCTAATAAAGAGATTGGACAGTGTGGGCCTGAGGACTGAGCCTTGAGGGACTCTGCTGCCCACATTCCTCCAGGTTGAATATGACCCATCCATCACCACTCTCTGGGTGCAGCCCCTCAGCCAGTTTGTGACCCATCTGACTGTAGGTATCAATGCCACAATCGCCTAGCTTTTTAATGAGAATGGGATGGGAGACAGTGTCAAAGGCCTTCCTGAAGTTCAGAAAGTCTACATTCCCCACGACACCTGCGTCCAATGATCCTAGAAGGCAATCAAGTTGGTCTGACAGGACCTGCCCCTAATGAACCAATGCTGGTTGCCCCTGAGCAATATGCCCCCTGCTGGTCCTTCCCAGATGTGCTCCTGGATAATCTTCTAAAAGAGCTTCCCCAAGATTGAAGTAAGACTAACGGGTCTATAGTTGCCCAGGTCCTCTGTCCTCCCTTTTTTGAAAATGGGGACCACATTGGCCTTCTTCCTTTCTTCTGGCACCTGGCCAGAGCAACACGCATGCTCGTAAAGCTGTGCCAGGGGCCCCTCGATAACCCCTGCCAATTCCCTTAGAACCCTGGGGTGGAGAGCATATGGACCATCTGATTTGAACACGTCCAGCCCCTCCAGAAGTTCCCTAACTCACTCCTCCCTGACCCTAGGCCTGGCGAAGTCTCTCCTGAGTCCATCCTGAATTTCAGTGGGGGAGTCCTGGTCCATGCACAAAAAAATGGAGGCAAAGAAATTGCTAAAAAGGTCTCCCTTTTCCTCTGATGCAACCATCAGATTGCTAAGTGTATCCCACAGGGACCCCATGTTACCCTTTCTTCATACTCCCTATGTATTTAAAAAAGGATTTTTTGTTTTCCTTGATCCTTGATGCTAGCCCTAGTTCTGTATCTGCCTTAGCTTTCCAAACAGCCCCCCTACAAACCCAAACAGTGGAGGTATACTCCTCTTTGGTGATAGCCCCTCCCTTCCACTGGGTGTACACCTCCTTTTTGACTTTCATACATTTCTGAATGCCTTTGGTGAGCCAGGGAGGCTTTTGAGCACTCTTGCCCCCTTTGATTCTCATTGGAACTGTCACCCCTTGGGCTCGGAGGATTGTCTCCTTAAGGAATGACCATTCATCTTGGACACCCAGTTCCCCTACCCTCCAGGACCCCAGTGCCCCTCCTACCAATCTCCTCAAGTCATTGAAGTTGGCCCTCCTGAAATCAAGGGCTACTGCCTTGCTGCAGGCCCTTGAAACCCTGTGATGGATGGTGAATTCCAGTAGTTGATGATCACTGTCACCCAGGTGGTCAAGAACCTGAAGTCCCCTTACCAGGTCATCACCTGTGGCCAGGACCAGGTCCAAGAGGGCATTCCTCCTGGTGGGACTGTGCACCTCCTGGGTTAAGTGGAGGTTCTGTATCTCAGCAAGGAACTTTCGTGAGCAGTTTTACCTGGCTGACTGCTCCTCCCAGAAGATGTCTGGGTAATTTAGATCACCCATGATGACTACATCCCTTGCCTTAAGTGCCTCCACAAGCTGACCCAGCCTTCATGGATGATTATCAGGGCCTGGTCTTTCATATGTTTACTGGCTGTCTGTACCAGCTGCATGTATTCTCTTATACTGTTACTGTTCTCAAAATTTGGTTGTAGGGGCTTTGTTGAGGTTTGTTCTCCATCAACGTAGAGGGCCACAAAATTAATATTGTAATGCTTAAATTTAAAGGGGTTCTTAGCAAAATTCCCACTAAAGGCATCGTTATCCATGAACCCTGTGACGATGACTTTGGGCAGCTGTCCCAGAAACAGATTCTCCTGATTGCTGACTCAGCTGCCAGCAGGAATGCTAAACACTTTCATACCCATGTGGCCTATGGGATATTTAGCAATGGCCATAAGGAAGGCCTCTGCATGGCCCAGTCAGATACCCAGGGCTACCTTCACTTTTTCACAAAAAGTGAGGTGGATGTGATTTTTAGTTTACATTGGCCAGCCACTGTGGTGCCCATCAAGCAGAAGGCATCTTTGCTGTGTGTCAGTTTAATTTTCATGTCCACGCCATTCAGCAACAGTTTTTCTTGAATAAACAAATCACTACCAAGCAGCCCTATCTTTTTCCTCTGGTCTGTCAGGTTTGCCCGTCTCTGAAACCCATGATTATCGCCATCCTGCATGACCATTTCATGATGTCCAGGGGTATCTTTGTAAAACAGGCCAGCAGCAAATTGGGTGGCAAGGGTGTCATTGCTGTAGTTGAGGACTGAGTCAATGAAGGCTCGGTAAGGGTAACAGTTGTTGCTCTGGCTTATGAGACAATCTCCCAGAGTGACATCCTGCTGACTGAAGACAGAGGCCAGTGGATAATTCACCAGCAGTGTGTTGTTCAAATACATGCAATCTGTGCCATTCCGTGCTATGAAAAAGTCAAGGGGGCCAGACTCTGTAATAGCTGAGAGTGGGGGACCTCAACATACAGGTTTTATCAAAGCTGGTCTGCATAGGGGCTATTTGAAACACATCCAGTCCAGATTTGGTGCATTCTTCAGACCCACAGTAAACAAAGGCCATGGTGATTATAATATATTTCTGTTTCCTCTTGGAGAGCGCCCCTTCTTTCTCCCAGGCTGCCTTATGGTTTGTTGTGTATGGCTGCCCCATCAACTTAACCTTTTCTTTTTAAGGGGTTGAGGAGGTCTTGTACATCTGGAGTGTGGTGCATCTTTATTTCTTTTAAGGCTCTTTCTTTGAATATACATGAGGCCGGACCCCTCCAGCTTTGCTGGCTTGACCACCTTGTCCAGAACAGCTCGGGAGATGTGACCAATCACATCTTTAGCTATGTTTTGTGCTGTATTTTTAGCATGGGGCTTAATAATCTCCAGACCCCTTCTCAAGAACGGTACGGCTTTTCTAAAGAGGCTGCAAAATATGCCTCCCACACCAGCCCTGTACATCATGGGTACCCCCTGATATCTAGGAAGACCCTACCTGGCTAGGCTTTATAATAATTTCTGTACAGGTTAGGGTCCCCATAATTTTTTTTATGATCAGTATTGTGCTTTTACATATTTTAAAATCTCAAAGTCTTCTGGGGGCATAGGTGAAGCTTAATGATCACCTTACCAAAGCAAAATGGGATGTGTTTGTTCTAATCTGTCTTTATTTCAATGCTGCTTGTATCAATGTGGTGCTGACTAATGGGGACATAATGCAGCTTGTCATATGTTATGGTGACAAACCCATTGTTGCTTCCATGGACAGGGATGCAGGAAAGGAACTAAAAGTAAAGGAACTGAAAAGTCCCCAGCAGGTTGATGTTTCACAATGTCTGTGTAGACATACAATAAATTAAACCTACTGGTAATATCAGCTGGGTAGGGTGGTTTTTTAACAGGGGACCCAGGTAGCATTCCCAAAATATAGGCTAGCTCACCACAGGTATAAAAAGCATAAGAGTTATTGTTGGTTTTAAGTCTCACTTTTCTGATCATTTAATCATATTGCATAACTAATTCGGGTGGTGTAGGGTGGATGTCAATTGTATCATTCACAAGATCCAGCAACTCTGTGATGGTTGTATAATACCCCCGATGCAGGAGGTATTCCCATCTTTTAGTCACAAAAACAATTTCGAAAGGTGTGTCTTCATTGATGTTGTTCCAGCTGTATTTCTGCTAACCCTATATCCCAGTTCCCCAGCTGATCCAGAGGTTTAACCAGCTGTATGGTAAAGTTCAAGCTGGTGTTCTGTGGAAAAATCCTGGCACAAGCATTGCTGGGCAAAGTGATGTAAAAGCCACCATCACACATCTCTGCCTTCTGACTGAGGTATTCCTATATGTTACAAACTTGGGAGGCGTCCACCCAGCTGTTAAATTTAGCCAGCCACCCCAACCACTTCACCAACAACTGCTTCTTTCTTCCTTTCCTTTTGTTGCTAGAACTTTTTCAACCCTGTAAACTCTGTCCTGTTTGGGGTTCACTTTTTGTAGTTCTTTAGGGTAAAAAGAACCCTCGATAGGTTCATCTTTGTAATCTTTTAGGTGGTATACAAGTGTCTGTATGCATCTAAGGATTTCATCCACTATGAAAATCTTATCAGTGAATGTTTGTTCATAATCTTTTTCAAACCTCCCTTTGGCCCTAGACACCCTCACGTGGTCTCCTTTTCTGAACACGGGTACTGCTGCTTTTATTTTGAAATAGTCCCCATACATGGTTTTCCACACCTGTGGAGAGTTGGAGAAGTTGACGTCAACAGGCCTGGTGCAGATAGTTCTGTGAAAACTGTGGTTGTAGCTCTTTATAAACTCTGGTAACACATCAATGTAGAGAAAGGTGTTGCAGGCTGTTAAAATACCTCCACATCTTTGATTTTAATGTTCTGTTAAACCTCTCTACCACCGCCACTATCACTTCACTATTCATCACAAACTTTGAATATTATATTGTTTTAACAGTTTGCTTAAAGAATTATTTTTAAAAAATTTCCCCTGATCAGTCTGTAATTTTCGAGGTATGAGGCCCTCTGTAAAAATGGTTTTAAAGGCCTGAGCTATTTCACTGCCTGACTTGTCTTTTTGACCCACAGCCCAGGAATACTTTGATAATATCACTGCTACTATGAATTTAACCCCACAGTTGTGCTTGAAAACTGTTGCATATCCACCAAGTCTGCCTCCCATTTTGCATCAATATCTGAAACAACAGTCTTGTTTCTCTAAAACATCTTCTCACCAGCTTGTGTAGGGTGTAACCTTCTTCTGAACAGGGTTTGGACACTTTTTTAAATTTTAAAATAGTCCCCCAGTACACCCCTGATCAGTGACTTCCATGGGCTTGTAGCCCTGCTCTGTGACCTCCATGGCCTCATGAACCTGCTCAGTAACTTCCATAGACTCAAAGCCTGGGTTGGCAGTCATTATCTTTGGACAAAAATGTTGCATCAGTCTTTGGTCTTGAACTGCTCTCTTTTGGACATGAATAGAAACAGTTCATGGAAAAGACCTTTACTTTTGGCGGCGTGCCAATGTTCAGGTTTTGAAAACTCTATGAAGGCATCGTTTACCTGCAAAAACTGTTATTAATGCAGGCCCAGACAATTACAAGAACAGCACCCCACAAAAAGTCATCTAAATTAAGTACCTCAGCAGAGTCCCTTGAGACAGAGTTGTCCACACTGTCCACAGGCAGGTCTGATACGGACTGCTCAAGTTCTGTCATGGTCCCTGGCCTTGTTTTTGTAGACTTGTCATCCATCTCACACTCCTGAATCTCCTCCATATCTGCCCCTTCTTGCCTTAGCACAATCTCAGACAAATAGAGGGCTTGCTTGGGAAAGCAGATAGACCTGGTGGGCTTGCAGCCTAAGCCCCACCCCTCTACTCACTACAGTTGGTTCAGCATCATTCTTAGGGCCTCTGAAACCCCTGCCAATTGGTCAGGGGTGGTAGGGAGGGTTGTTAGAGGGGTCACCCCCCCACAGCTACCCCATAGGCCATGCCTGTGTCCAGGGGCTAGAGCAGTCTGGGGCCTGATAAATCATAACTGTACCATATGGTCTAGGGCTGCTGTTGCAGCATGAGGGGATGGGCTTTGGGGGGCTGCATGGTCTGTCCTTCTGATGTAAGGGAACATGGGGTGGTGGTGTCACAGACCATGTGAAGGGGGTGGGGGTGGAGTTGCTGGTATCACACACCATGTGACTGGGGGTGGGGTGGAGTTACTGATGTAACACACCATGTAACTGGGGGTGGGAGCGGGGTTCCTGGCATCACACACCATGCAACTGGGAGCAGGGGGCGGACTTGCTGATATCACACACAATGTGACTGGGGGTGGGGGTGCTGATGTCACACCATGTGACTGGGGGTGGGGGCAGAGTTGCTGATGTCTCACACCATGTGACTGGGGCGTGGTTGGTAATGTCACACACCACATGACTGGGGCAGGGGGTGGGGCTTGTGACATCACACACCATATAAGGGAAAGGGGGCAGGGTGATGGGGTGGGATGTCTGGTCTCGCCCACCTGTCACATTTGCATTGAACGGAGGTGGTCCTATATACTACACTCTCAAGCAAGATGGAAGTAACTAAGGCCTGCTGGTAAGATTATCTAGAAGAGTGGGTTGGGCCAATGTCAGATTCAGACTGTGGAAGACCTTGCCGTATGGAGGATCTTGTTGTAGAAACTTGCAGTCTCTCTGTCAGGACCTGATGGTGTCCTTTGGAACTTACCCACCACACCTTGGATGAAAAAGAAAAGAACCAAAGAAAGATGTAACGACAGGAGAAAGATCAGATAATCACTCTGGCAACTTAGTTGGCTGTCTCTTCTTTGCAGGTTTCCACCGTCCCCATACCCTGCTCTTACCACTCCAGATGTTTCAGTGCAGATGTTATTTTTGTGTTTCTCCATCTCATTAGTCCTCCCTTGCAGGTATTATGTGTCTGTGAATCACCATTTTATAAGTCCTATGAAATAGCTCCTCTGACCCTGGGGCTTTCTATTAAGTTCTCTGTGCTCATAGGCTATAAATGCAGAGTCTCTCAAATCCCTTGGGAAATGGATAACATGGTACTATGCCCAGAATCCTCAACATTCACTTTCTCAGTTTCTGTCTTTCTTCTTGTTCTAGGTACTCAGCACAGAAACCCTGCACTCAATGACCCAGATTGCCATTGGCTTCTGCATGGCACACCCACCTCATACCTTTTCTCAGATAAATCAGTCTTTGTTATACAGTTCTTTGCCATCTCTAGCTGATATATCCAAGCACACCACCTCTGTGCAATTACACAAGCCACTGCTCTTGCCACTTCTCTCTCCAGGGAACTAACTGCTTGTCCATCCCTGTTTTAACTTCTGGAATGATAAACTGATTGGTCTGGTGTGGCTTCTGGTTTGCTGCCCCTCCGACACCTCTAGCCAGTCCTCCTAATTATCATCCAGGTCCTTCTGTCTGGCCCTCTGCTCAGTCTTGCTGCTCAGGTAAGTTTTGCTGACTTCATTGTTCTTTGGGTTTCCCACAACAGGGCATACTCACTGCCCTGTCATATAGACACTTCATAACACAAAATTATTTGCAGTTTCTGATTGGCTATTGCACTTTCCTCAATTCCCCAACAGCTGTGATGTATTCTAATTATCTGTGGCAGGTTAGGGGTTCCTGACTTCCATTCCTGAGAATCTGGGTTGTCATTCATGGTTTAGATTTCTCTTGGATCATTACTATCCAAACACTGGGATTTTTAGGTGATTCAAAAGGCAGCATAGGGTTTGATCATCTTGCCATGGAACAACATTGTGACCAACGGTTAAATTTTCACTTTAGTTCCATATTTACTCTTAAGTATGTTCCTGTCTACTGATGATGTAATTATTAGACAGGCAGCTTCTCACCCAAATTTGCATTTTCTTATGGTATTTTAGTTCACTTCAGATGCTATTGGCTTATAGTTTAGAACTTGACATGGCTGGTAAAATTCACTTAGACATCTTCCCCTCCCTGTCTACCCTCCCCTATCCAACTTAAATTCTCTATGCTTCAAGGGTTCACAAAAGCTTCAGGATAGATTGTGATGCTTCTTAATATTTTTATTTGGTTTAGTGTGGATTTGGGGGGTGGCGGTTCTTCTTTTGTTAATTTGTATTTTTTTTTCTTTGTTAAATTTCATGTTATGCAGGTGATCCTAGTAGTGGCATTAGATAGTAGCCTTTGTACCATCATTTAAGCAGGATGACTTCCGTGATTTTTTTTATTAATTTGACTTCATAGTCTCCCTCCAATTCTATTAGCAATGCCAAAGCGGAAGTGGAGAGAAAAGGAAAAAGGACATTAGTAAGGGAACATAGACTCCATTGCATGACGCTGGAGCTACATAAAACATGTATATTCAAATACACTATGCTTAAGAGGAATTCAGCTCTCCCACCCTCTCCCAAAAGCCTCCCAAAATTGTCCAAGGACAACTTGATTTTTTTATCTAAAACCTAAATAAAACAAATAGCCACACTTCATGTCTGGCTAAAGCCCCCCAAATATCTCTATCAGATATGCTATCCCAGTGCCTCATGGGAATTGCAGTTCTGGAATATGAAATGTTTGATGGCATGCCCCCATCACATACAAGGCCAACTGAAAAGGTTAGATCTTCTTTTGTCATGGGATAAGAAATTCATTTAAACAACCTGATCCATAGAGCAGAGCTGACTCAAGCAGGGTGTGGGGCCCAGGGCAAATCAGCCCATGTGCCCCACCCCACCGGCTCTGGTCCAGGTCCCAGACCTGAAGAAGCTGCCTCAGCTGATGCCAGAGGCAGCATCAGTGGGGCTGGGGAGGAGGGGAGTTAGTGAGCAGCTGGATATGGAGCTGCTGCTCTGCCCAACTCCAAGCCACTGCTGCTCCAGCCCACTCCATGGGGCCCCCGAAAGCAGAGCCCAGGGCAGCCACCCCAATTCACTCCCATAAAGGGTTCAGTGAGGCTTTGAGGGAAGCACTATATCTAATAACACATTTAAGTTCTCATGAAATACTACTGAAAAATTTCCAGTCAGAAATTCTTCAGCTTTTTGCTGAAATTCAATTCTACATTTAAAAGTCAAAGTCATCTGCATATGCAGGGGCGGAATGTATTTGACCAGGTCTGCACAAAACCTGTCACTTCTTTTCCTCTCAGACACCAAGGCACAATGGTCTAAATAAAATAAATGCAAATTGCAAGGCCTAGCTGCCCTTCTGCTCTGCACTTTTAGGGTGCATCCAGGTGAGTGTGCATGTGCCTCTTGCAGCATCTCAAAGTCCTTTGAGATGCTGCAAGAGACACATGTGGTGGGGTGGGGAACCTTCCCTGTGCTGCAAATTTGCAGCATAGGGGCAAAATTAGACCCCTGGATATCCAGGGGTCAAAAAATAGCCCAGGAGAAAAAAGTATGGCAGGGCACAATCCCCGACCATGACCTGAGGCAATGGAGGCTCAGGTCCTCCACAGAGCTGCTCTGGAAGCCAGCCAGAGCATCTCTGACTGGCCATCACCCCAGTGCTGAAGCATGCTGCCTGCCCATGCAGGGCAAGCAGCATGCCAGCCGCAGGCAGCTGGACCCAGGCCAGTAAGTAGGATGGGAGGGTGAAGGAGGGGGGAGAGGACCATGGGATGACCCCTGCTGGCCCAATCTCCCACCCACTCCCCAGCCCTCTGGATTGCTGCCCCACCCAGCCCCACCTTCTGCCTGCTCCCCCAGGCCCCCTGATGGCTGCCCCACACAGCCCCAGCCTCCAGGCAAATAAAAAAAAAACTTCATTCACCAGCTGCAGATGGCAGTAGGACACAGCCAGGCAGGAGCCCGCATGGGCAGACTGCTGCAGTGAATAGAAGGTGCAGGGAACTTTCTGGGCTGCTTCAGGAGTCCAGCTGGCACAAGAGGTAGTGTCCCCTGGTACCAATTGGCTGGGCCCCAGAAGCTCCTGTTTATTGGTATCTTCCATATTAACATGGACCTTAAGGCCCACTCAGCAAACTAATAGCTCCTGTGTGGGGCCAAAGGGTGAAAGATGCAACTAATTTCTTGGGACAACAAAAGCAAAAACAGGATAGGAGTGACATGGAGATCAAAGTATCAAAATCTGAAAAGAAGTTCTCTGGAGGGGGGCACCAAGTAGACCCCCCAGGCCACACCAACCAGTCTTCAAAGGCATCCAAAGAGCATCCTTCTTCTGGTCCTGGGGCTCAGTGGGCTCCTTAGACACTATCTAACCCCCCAGTCTGCTAAGACCCAGACTCTGGTTGGGATTGGGAGAACTCTGCAGCCCCTTTGGACAAGGGTTGGGTTGGGACTCATTGACAAGATGGTAGAATACAGCTGGAGCCCTAGGAGGACTGTGCAGGGTACCCAACAAGATCAACCTGTTGATTAGGGAACCCCACAATGACTTGCTCTGGTGTGGGACCATGGGGCAGGTCGGAAGTGAGATTTTTCTGGGAGGGGGAGAGAAGAGACCTGTCAAGTACCAAAGTGGCTTTGGTGTATGCCTTGGGGTCATGGAAAAGGGAATCTCCCTCCTCAGGACTCACCAGGGTGATCCCTAGGGCCCGTATCTCCCCAGGATAGTCGGTGGGGGCGGGGGGTGCTCCACTGCCATACCTTCCTTTGGGTCAGCCGAGTCCTCAGCCGAGTCCTCAGCCTCACTGCCCATGGGTAGGACCTGGCCAGCAAAGTGAGGGCCTTTCTCCATGGGCTCCTATTTGGGACTGTCCAGCAGCCCTGAAACCTCCTCCATAGGGATTACCCATTTGATTTTTCCAGGGAGTGGTGTGTCAGGTCCCTGGGAGCTGGGCCACTTCTTCCCTCCCAGGTTCTTGGGAGTTGGGGAAGAGTCTTCCACCTCAGAGGGCTCCAGCCGCACCCTGGGATTCCACGTGGCTTTGCACCCACTCAGCCATAGGGTGGTCCTCAGGTGGACAGGGTCCAGTAGAAGGTGAGGGTTGAGGGGGTGGGAAAGCTACAGTGGGGGCATGACTAGGGGCATGGGGGCCCCACTCGCTCTCTCCTCTTGGCTACTGCTGTCCTCCCTAGGACCCTGCCAACCTTGGTTTGGGAGCGGGGTCCCCTGAGTTCACAGGGGGGCTGGATGATGTGGCTGGGGTGCCAGAGGACCCTGAGGGGGGGGTACCAGTGGCAGGGGCACCCCTCTTGCCAGTGAAACCTGCGATTGCCCTCCCCTGGCCCATGGGGCCCTCCTGACACAAATGTCCTGGGGGACAGCACCAGAAGCATTTCAGGTCCCCCAGTTTATAGAAAACCCTCACCAGGGCTCTCTGAAAAGGAATCACAAGGCACCCCATAGCCTCCAGCCATGTTCCCACCACCAGCTGGATCATAACCTGGCAATGGAAAGAGCACGTGGCAGGGGTTGGGGTCTTGGTATGAAGGTCACCACTGGGGAGATAACTCTCCAGGGTTTGGAGCTGGGGGAGCAGGGTCCAATTAGGGATATAGGGAGGGATGGAGCTGAGGGCCACCTGGTCCCCAGCTTTTCTAGGGGCTTGAGGAGGATGTAGTTTTCCTCCACCACGAGCCCCTTATCCACTACCTTTCATTTTGTGGCCTCAAAGGCAAGGAAAAAGACCCCCTTTCCAGGAAAGTGGGAGGCCGCTACAATCTTTGGGGCCCCCACTACCTGACCTGGGGCCCAAACCCAACTCTCAGACTGCAGGTCCTCCCACTTGGGCAGTTGACACTTCATCCCATTCATGCAGATGAGATCTGGAAAGGGAGCCCTGCTGCCTGAGCTGGAAGGGCTGGAGGTGGAGGAACTCCATAGCTTCAGGTCACCCTGCAGCCACCTGTGCATAGTTGCAGTTAGCCTGGTGGGGCCTGGGCTGCATTGGTGGGGTGAGGTACAGGCTGAGTGCACCTGCTTCCCTCAAGCACCAGTGGTCTAGGCTTGGGGGCAGGTCCCTTGCCCTTCTCACCCTCAGTTGTGGAGGAGGCTGAAGAGGAGCCCTTCCCACTGCCCTTGCCCTTGGTGGCAGGGGAGGGGAAACCCCTCTTGTGGAGGTCTGGACAGGGGAGACCCCCTGGCCCTGTTGACTCCCCACCAGAGAACTGCCTGCCCCTGCAGCACAGATTGCAGGCTTCTCTATCCCTGGAGAAGGTTGGTTGGACTCTGTCTCTGGGATGGGGCTGCAAAGGCATGCATCCCCTTAGGGGCTTGGTTGGGATCTACCCCCATAGTGGGGGCTGCAGAAATCTATGTGGGGGCATCTGCCCCCCTCAGAATGTTCCAGCCCTGGCATTGATTCACATGAGGGAGTGGAAAACAATAAAGAAAACCAAAATATACAATGGAGCTGGTGAATCTAATAGGGGCTGGCTGGGGTTGTGGGGGAAATGGGGATGGGGGGCACTGAAGCTCACTGAGCTACACCCCGAGAAAAACAAAACAAAACTGGGAGAGCTATGCTTGGGGAATGTGGGAAAGGGGGAAAACACACACATGAGGGCTAGGGAGACTCCAGCTAGCTTACTCAGCCACACAACGAACACCAGGGCAGGGGAAGTGGACCACAGGACTTACCATACAAGGGCAAAAACACACAGGGAAGGCTATTGAAGCAGATGTAAGAGATGCCTGGAGCAGTGGAGGGGCTTTGTTTGTTAAAGATAAGTCCAGGAGCCCCTCAGGCCTCCAGCCAGGCACTCAGCAGCAGAGTAATAGACAGGAAAACAAAGCAGACTCAGGTGCAGTGAGGCAGAAGTAGAGGAGGGCAGGAGCAATCACTCAGTTAGAGAGTAATCCAGTGCAGGTGTGGTGTTGAGTGGTGCAAGGTGGTACAGCAGGGAATCTCCCTTTCTCCTGAGAGGGGGAGCAGCAGAACAGATGGTAGCACTAGCAGCAACAGCAGCAGCGGTGGTAACAGCCATCCAGTTCAGCCACTTAGGTTGTGCTTCAAGTGAAAGTGGAGGTGAAGGCAGGGGGTGGCCTGCCAAGGCAGCTGGGGCAGGCAAGGCATCTTTAGGCTTCATCAGTGATGGTGGGGGAGGGGTCCACAGACAGTGCAGGCTTCCTCCCCAGGCTGTCCACCAACTGCGGCTTGGCAGCAGTCTGGGCAGCAGGCCGGAACAGGTGTGCAGAAGCTGGGGTGTGGTGCTGGGGTGTGATGCAGTGCAGTGGGCCCCTCCCTGAGGGGGGGAAACAGCATGAAGCAGAGGAACCCCCCATTGTGGGGGCAGCAACAGCAGCAGTAGTCCAAGGCAGGAAGGGGTGTGGCCAACTTATGCCCCAAAAGCTCTGAGAAAAAGCCGGCAGCTAGCAGTAGCCAGAGGCACGAAGGGGCCTGGCCATCTTCTCCCCAGATGCTCCTGAGATCAATTTAGCAGCAGCAAGAGCAATAGCCAGGTACAGGGAGGGGTGTAGCCAACTTCTTCCCAGCGTCTCCTGAGAGTGAGTGGCCCTGAGGTACTTGTCTGGGCAGCTTTTTGTATTGATAGAGTAAGGGCAGGGCAGCTTTTTACACTGCTGGGGCCAGCACAGGTGCTGTCCCCAGGCTCTAGCTCCCCTTGGCTGCATATCTGGGAGAAGCCAGGCAGGATTATTTTGCCCCAAGTGACACAATTTACACCACACCAAAGTGCATGTCTGGGCATGTGCACTGAGGCAAAAAGCCCCAGCTCAAATTTGCTCCTCTTCTATTTGAGCTGCTGCAAGCTCATGTGCCTGCATGTGTGGAGATGCCCATACAGTTCTCATGGCTTCTTGTAACAGAGTGGTCTGGCCCTTTTTTAAGGGAGAAGGCAGTCCTGTTGCTGAATCTGAGCTGTGGGTGGTTAAGTTATGAGCAGGGATCTTAGTTTTCTTTTATTTAAAAAAAATCCCCAATTTTCGGTAAAAAAAACAAAACACCCCCCAAATCCACATTTTTCCATGATTTAAATAAAACACCACTAATTATATATATGTTTCTCTGATTGAAAAAAAACAAAACAAAACCAAACCCAATTTTCAGTTATTTCCCCCCTTGATTTAAATGATGATGATGGAGAATAGGTTTAGGTTAGAGATCAGAAGGCAATATTTTACAGTTAGGGTGGCCAAAATCTGGAACCAGCTTCCCAGGGAAGTGGTCCTCACCCCTACCTTGGGAAAATTCAAGAAGAGGTTGGATGATCACCTGTCTGGGGTCTTGTGAACCCAGCATTCATTCCTGCCTGTGGCAGGGGGTCAGGTTAGATGATCTGTTCAGGTCCCTCCTGACCCTAGCTACTATGAAACTATGAAACACCACTAATATATATATATATATATATATATATATATATGTATATATATATATATATACACACACACACACACACACACACACACACTAGCCAATTGCCCATCAAGAATGATGTGGGGGTGCGGGGGGGAGGACAGAGCACCAACACCCCATGCCGCTGCTGCTACCCAGGAACAGGTGGGGGGAAGCTTGCATGTGTTGGCCACCCCTGCCACCCACCCGCCTGTGCTGCCACTGCTGTGCATCTGGCCACACCAACCCCCCCTCCCTCTTCTGGCTCTGTGTCCAGCACCATGCTCCTGACTTCAAACTTCAAATGCTTCTGGTCCACTTCCAGGTCTGCTGCCGAGCATGCTGGGGAGACCGCTGTGCTTCTGTGGGACACTCCATGCACCCCAGCATCACTGCAATCACAAGCCCCTGCTACCTAGAGGTATGTAGAAAAAACATTTAAAGTTGTGTCTATGTCTGACTCTCTGAATCTTTCCAAATCTCTCCGAATAGATTTGGAGGGTTCCGATTCAATTTTGAGAGACGAAAGGGTCCTCTGACTTGATTCAGATTTGGAGATTCAGCCACTGAATCGTGCCAAATCTCCACCAAATTGAATCAGAGACTGAAACTTTGCACAGCTCTAATTCTCATTTTGTCCCAGGGTCTGGGCTGGGACCAGAGTCAAACTTACAGCAGTCTCCTGCCCCCATCTTCTTGCTCTCTGCAGCTTCTATCCTTCCCTCTCTCTCTCTCTCCCCAACCCTTTCCTGTCACATGCAACTTTTCCACACTGTGTTTGGGGAGGGTACAGAGCTTAGGCAGAGTCTGATGGTAAAGGGGAAGGTGGAGACAGGAAAGCTTCAGGAGGATGAAGCGAGGAGGGGCAAAAGGCAAGGGGGGCACTTGACCCCACCCTGGCCACTATTTTCCCTCCTATATCAGTGAGAGGAGGGCAAATTCAAATTGAGTCTTTGGAAATTAGTTCTACACCTGAAAAATTATATTGAAATTATATATTTTCTATATATAGAATCTAATTATTGGGGGGCAGGGTTCCTTATATTCAGGATCATCTTATATTTGGGTGAATAGGGTAGGTGTTCCAACATTTTGTCCAGTGTTGTGGTTGCAACAAAAGGTACTACCACATTTACTTGAATCCAAGATTAGCTTTTTTCCCTCCAGTCACCACGGGAGAGTCTTGTCTTGGATTCAGGTACTTTCCTGAGGCAGGTGGCAGCTCAGCTCTAGGTTTGGTCCTGGGCTTGGGGCTGAAGCTGGAGCTGAGCTTCCACCTGCCCCAGGCTGTAATGGCCTATTTGGCAGGGGTGGGGCACATGGCTGGGGGGAGACCATGGAAGAAGGGGGAAACCTGTAGTTTTCCTCCTGTTCCCCACACTGCCTGTCCCCACCAAGCTGTCCCCTTCCCCCTTACCTTCTGTTCTGGTATCTCCAGCCATGACATGGATTGGCTAGGAGCTGCTGCTGCTTCTGCCTGGCTGAGCTGGAGTGGGGCCTGCTGGAATTTCACTGCTTCTAATTGCCCCAATCTGGGGCAGAGATCCAGCAGAAGGTACGGGTAGGGGCAGGCCATGGAGGGGAGGGGTGCAGCATGAATTTAATATAAGCTTCTGCTAATTAGATTTTGTACATGGAAAATTATAACAAATCTCCATGTATAGAATCTAATTACTGAGGAGGGTCATCTAAAATTTTAAGCAGTCTTGGATTTGGGTAAATACTTAATGCTTTCTGTTGTTTTACTGTGACAGATGTATATTTGCTTTATAGCAGGAGAACATGGGCAGTCCTGAGCTGGCCACATTTTCCAGTCACCCCAGGCAGGTGCTCCCAGGGCTTGAGGGTCCCATCCTGAGTACCCTAGGTAATCCTGTGCAGGATTAGTGCCTCAAGCCCTGAGAGAACCTGCTTGGCTCTTATCATTTAGAGATGCATCCCCCTCAAAGATTCACAGCGGTAGGTCTCTAAGTGCAGAACATATCATTTGTTGTCCCACATGATCAACATGCAGAACAAAAGGTTACATGTTCTGTCCAGTGAAGGGGATCATGGGGACCAGGACACATCCTGGCACAACTGATCTGCTTCATATGGAAATGTCTGTTTGTAGCCTGAGATTCTGTCCCAAGACAACCAGCCCCTGAGACCTGGTCCCAAAGCAGGATGCCTGGAAACAATGAGAAACCTGGCTTCATTCAGAGTTCTAAGAGCTTCCAGGTTCCCTGCTGTGGAACTAGGAGCCAAGCCCAGAAACAGCAGGATCTCCAATTTCTTCCAGGCTTTGGACTTTCTGGAATCCAAGGTCCCCCACTCAAGCCCTTGTGCCTGGTTTTAGGGCTGCCTTTAAATCAAGAAATGCCTGTTCATGGTGTTCAGTCCACGGGAGAGGGTTATCAGTGGAATTGTCTCTAGTAAGCTCATTTAAGGGTTTTACCAGTAAGGAAAAGTTGGGTATCCATTGTCGACAATATGAAGCAGAGCCTAGAAACCCTCTGAGTTGTTTCTTGGTAGTGGGTTTGGGGGGAGAAAGAATGGCAGAAATGCGATCTCTAGTTAAATGTCTATGGCCCTTGGAGATTTCGTGCCCCAAATATATAACTTTTGGCTGGCAAAACTGCAACTTAGCTTTGGAAGCTTTATGACCTTGTTGGGCTAAACATTTTAGAAGGTGAATTGTATCTGTAACACAGGCGATTTCAGTTTCTGAAGCAATCAGAAGATCATCAATATACTGAATGAGTACTGAGTTACAAGGTAACGTGATAGTATCTAAATCTTTCTTTAGCACTTGAGAAAATATGGAAGGGCTTTCAGTAAACCCTTGAGGCAATCGTGTCCATGTATATTGCCTTCCTTTGTAAGTGAACACAAACAGAAGTTGGGAGTTAGGGTGTATTGGGATAGGGAAAAAAATAACAGAAATCAACAACAGAAAAGAAAGCAACAAAGGCAGGAATCATGCTGAGGATAGTAGAAGTGTTTGGCACAACAGGATGAGAAGGAATAACAAATTGATTGACTTTTCTTAAATCTTGTACAAAGCGATAAACAGGTTTTCCATGCTTGTCTAATTTCCCAGCTTTCTTTACAGGTAGGATAGGGGTGTTACAGGGAGAGTGAATTGGAATTAAAACACCCTATTGCAACAGTGCATCTATGACCGGGGCAATACCTTTCTCAGCTTCTTGGGAAAGGGGATACTGATCTACAGCAGGAAAAGGTTTGCGTGTATTGTAAGTCAATTGAACTGGCTCAGTGTTCAAAAGCTTCCCCGTTTCATAGAGGTCGGAAGCCCACAAGGACTCTGGAACATCCAAAAGAGATGGAGAGTTGGAAGAGTCACCATCTTTTTGGTTATTCTCAGGGTCTGTAGAGAACAAGAGCATTAAATGTTGGGTCTGATCAGAGGGCAGATCTAAATACACACCCTCAGGGGAACAGTAGATTGTGGCGCCCAATTTATACAATAAATGTCTTCCTAATAGATTTACTGGAGCAGTAGGACTTAACAAGAAAGCATGGTCAGCAGACAATGGCCCAAGTTTGACTGTAGCTGGACTAGCATATTTATGCGGAATGATTTGTCCCCCTACTCCAATAGCATTGACTGTTTCATTGGTGGGTATTAGTCTTCCAGCTTCTTCATATTTTATAGTAGACATAGAGGCCCCTGTATCTACAAGGAAACTATAAGATTTGTCATTAACAGTCACAGTTACACTGACATCTTTAGAGGTTTTGATGAGAGAATGTAACGCAGCACATTCCAGAGACACAGAGGTCGTGCTGAACTGTCATTGGGTAGGGCTTGAGGGGCAGGAAACAGATGGGCCATTACTCTGGGGCTGGTTTGGGCAACTAGTTTTCCAGTGTCCCTTTTGTTTACAGTAATTACAAACATCGTCAGGACACGGTCCACGTTGGAAACGCAGCTGAAAAGGAGGTACATTTGATCTTGAGTTAACTTGTGAATGAAGGTTTTGATCAGACGTTGGGGCCCCAGGATAAAAGTTGTTGCAAGGTTGGACGTATGGGGGAGGACCAGTACGCTGTTTTTGTTCTAAGTCTTGGATTTGCAAAGCCATAAGGCTAGTTTTAAGTTCTTTTCTTTTTTCCTTTTCTGCCTGCTGTTGTTCCCATAAATCTATACAAGCCTGAACAATCCCAGCCATGGGTTTACCCTTCCAGCCCAGGACTAATTGCTGTAGTTTATCTTGTAGCTTCGACTGTAAATTCTTTACATAAGTGGTAACTATTAACCCTCACATATTGTCTGCACCAGGATCAATGCCAGTATGTCTTTGAATTGCTGCACAAAATTGATTTTGAAAATCGGCTGGATGTTCATCAGGATTTTGTTTGCAATTTTCTACCTTTGTCCAATCTACATGATTCTGAGCTGCTCTGGTAATGGCGTTTAACAGAGTGGCCCTTGCATTTTGCAAATCTTGCAATCCCTGATTGTTTTCATAGTTGTAATCATTTCGTGGCCATGGAGTGCCGTTCTGTATGTTTCAGGTTTCAGCAATAAGAAACCGCTTTTGCTCTGGGTTTAAGAGACTGTTTAGGAGCCAATTGACATCTGACACGGTGGGATTATAGATATTAAAAACTTGTTGCAACTTTTCTCTAAAGTCTGAGGGACTTTCTCTCAGTTTTGGAAAGGTATTGCAAAAGGTGGTGATGTCACTAGCAGTCCAAGGGACTTGAAAATAGTCCTTTGGCCACCGTGCGTTTGAGGCGGGTACTGTCACAATGGGTAGAGAACAGTTGATTTAAAATACTGAGGGTCTCCGAAGGTGGTTACAATCATTCTTCCTCCCTCTTGGGCATATAGGGTTATTACAGTCTGCCCATTTGGACCCCTTTCAATTTTTTTTTTAATGTCATATAATGGTCTTAATTCAGACTTTAAATTTTTCTTAACATCACGGACAGTAGAAGGTGGGGGAGAGAGGGGAGAGGTTGGTGTTTTAGCATAATTTTGTCTTGCACTGCTTTCAGAGTTAACGGACCCTCCTGCAGGAGCCAGAGGT
This sequence comes from Alligator mississippiensis, assembly GCF_030867095.1. Taxonomy (NCBI): domain Eukaryota; kingdom Metazoa; phylum Chordata; order Crocodylia; family Alligatoridae; genus Alligator; species Alligator mississippiensis. The sequence continues at coordinate 132,611,052 of NC_081827.1, read as the reverse complement.
TGAGGTGGAGGTGGAGGAGCTTGACTGGGTACCCAGGAGTCTAGCAAATCTTCTGTGTCTTCCGGAGTGGTGGTAGCGTTGGGTGCTGGAATACTGGGTGTGATGACGGACGTCTCGAGTCCGGTATCACCCGTCGTCTAGGTAGCCCCTCCCCTCGTCCCGCCTGCCACGACTTTGCTGTTATGTTTGATTTGTGAGAGGGTTTCAGTGGAGTTCTTTAATTGAGGGGTTCCCCGGTGCGGGTGTACTCACAGTTGACGCGTCTGTTGTTCCACGGGGCTCCGCCACCCCTACACCCCATCCACTTGCCAACCGATCACGTGTTGGTGGTATGCTGGCCTGCGGTGCGCTGCAGGCTTGCTGTTGGTTTCCTCCAACTGTGGGGACCCAGGCCTAGCAATATCACTGGGCCAGCCTGTCTTCTACTCTCGCTGGCTCCTCAGCTAGCTCTTGCAGTCTTTCTTCCTCCCCTTTTCCTCTAGAAATAATATTCTGCCTGGGCGGGGAGACTTCCCGGGCTGGTGTCTGGGACCCAGTGATCCCCAGGGATGGCTCCACCTTTCCCTGTCCCTATTTCCCTTAGGGTACCTGCTCCTCTGTGCAGGGGGCCTCGTAGCTCCCCCTGATTCCCTCCTCCCGAGAGGGATCCTGGTGCTTCTCCGCTCCCTACCTGGGGTAGGACAGGGAGCTTCCTGCTACCTGCCTCTGATAGAGGCTTCACTCCTCCTCCTGCCTGTCAGAGGCTCCAAACCTTGCCTCAGCTTCAGCATGGGTCTGGCGCAGCCTTGCTGGTGCCTTTCCCAAGGGGGAGCTGCAGCACACCAGCCGTGCTGCCCACCTTCTCCCTCTCTCTCTCTCTCTCGCTCCCCCTGCCCGCATGTGCTGCTGGGGCTTTTGAACTCTCCTGTGGCAGCCGCGATGGCCGCCGCAATTGGCTCAGCTGTTTCCCTCACTGGGAACAGCTGCTTAAATAACTGGCGTAATGCCTGCTCGCGCGGCTGTAATTGCGGCTGCAGCTGCTGCCGCAGTCTTGGCTCCAACGCTGCCGTCTCTCCCAGAGGTAAGTACCCCTGCTCGGGGCTCTGTCTCGGGGTTGTGTCCGCCCCGCAACCCTTCCTGCCCTTAGCCTGTGCCCATGATGGTGGCACGCCGCTCTCACACTGGGGTACAATTTTTTATAGGTAGGAGGATCAAGTGGGGGAGCGCTAGGGCTGGATTTTGCCTCTTTCAAAGTAGCCAATTGTTTTTTCAATTTTTCGTTTGAATCTCTGAGACTAGCCTCAATTGATTTTTGTTTTCTTTTAGAAACTTCATTATCCCATAGGTACCAATATTCCATTTGCTTTGGCTTGGGTATTTCTAAGAATCCCCTCAGGTAATTTAATTTGTCAGGGTCAAAGTTTCCTTCATCAGGGAACTGTAACTCGGGGTTTTCATAGGTATACCCATTTGAAACATGTGCCAATTTAACTAAGCGCTTTTGCTTCTTGGAACCCAATTGAGTTCCATAAGTCTTACACATATAACCCAAGGGTGTTTTTGGGTCTGGGCAAGAGGATCCCTGACCCATTTCTTTTGTCTTCAGTTAAGGAAGAGAATGGGAACTTAAATATAATAATTGTAACCAAGGATAGTACACAAAGTGGTGTTATACCTTTACCTGCTGATTAGTCAAACAGCCCATTCGTGAATGAGGAGAAGGGAAAGTGAAGGGAACCTGTCCGCTGGATCACGAGGTTTGAGCTCAGCCCCCTTGCTTTCAAGTCTGCTTTGCGGGCAGCCTTGGGGCAACTAGACTCAGCCTTAGTCTCAGATCTGGTCAGCGGCTCATTATCATTTTAAAGGATAGCGCTGAGGCACGGGGTTCAAGAAAATTTTCTTTTAGTCCCAGCCTTGGTCAGCGAGGGTATGGATAATGTTCATAGTACTTTCGAGGTTTCAATATACCTTAGTCTATAGTAATCTAATATAAACCCAGTTTCCCACTACACTTGTAGAAAGTTAACAAGTTTGTCAAATCAAATTTTAGCCTCAGGACAGGGACTGCTAAAGCCAGTAGGCAAAGGGATAGGCAGAGAAGAGTTAGGGTGCATAGTAGTTTCTAGGTCAAACCTTACAACCCCAGACTAAGTCAGAGCAGTCTTCCTGTAAGGGATCCCATATATTCAGTTTCAGATAAAGTATCCTGTTAGAAATTTCAGTCAATCAGATAAAGCAAGTCTTAAACTTTACATTAATAATGTAGGGAGCACTTACCGCCGAGAGACGTAACTCATCCAGGCTAGGGAGCACTGAGACCCGTTAAGTGAGATTTTTCAATTAGGATCTCTTACCTCTGTGTTTGGCGCCATGGGTGTTGGTTGTGTCCCCAGACTGTTCTAGCCATCAGCTCGGTGTTCCACCGCATCCCACTTCTGAGCTAGAAAACTGTTGGGAAAACTTAGTCCCCGGGTTCATTAGGTGGAGGCTCAGACAAACAACAACATAAGTTTAAAGACTTGATTTATTAAAGAATGCATTCTGAACAGACAACTGCCCCGAGAGGAAAATGTCTGTTGTTCTACTTTGCGCGCAGCTTGATTATATAGCAAGTATGATATAGGAAGTATGACATCGTATGCATAGTAACAGATACATCAATCCATTAATAGCCACACTGTTTTTATACTAGTATCCTGTTTTTACTAAACTAGAATTGTTTCAGTTTGTGCTTAGCCTAGCAGTTTGGGGTCATGCCTTTGACTTTCTCATAGCTTCAGCTGTGTACGTGATCTACTCGCTTACACATAATGGCAATTGACTCCGTTCTGTTCCCCTACACACACACACACACACACACACACACACACACACACACACAGAGCTGCTGTAGTAGCAGTGAAGCACTGATGTTGATTATACCTATCCAAGGTTCTTTGGGTCTACTATCAATGGCCAGTTGAAGCTTCTCCAAGGAGGTGTCTTCTTCAGAAGGGGGTCACTGGCTTTGTCCTTCTTTTTCCATCGGTCAGGTGCTGGATGAGAGGGGGTGCCACCAGGACTCACTCCTCACTGCCCTTTTTACCTGTCCTGTCAGGCGTCTGTGGTGTCCTGGTGATCAGGCTGCCCAATCTGGTGGGGACAAGTCACCCCATTCCTTGGGTTTATGGACATCCTAATCAGGTTGCCCAGTCTCAAGGTGGCAAGTTGCTTCATGCCCTCTGGCATGTAGGTATTCCAGGAATGGTCCTGCAGTTACTTTAGTTCTGTCAGTTCATGATTAATAGCCTGGGAATTGGCTGCTTCAGGCTTGTTAATTTGCCATTGGTGCTTGTTAATCCAATCTTGATACAATGTTGCAGGAACACCCTTGATCTCATTAGCTTGCAGTTACAGGAAGTCTCCTTTGTCTACAGCAGCACTATCAACTCCCATTCATACTTCCATTCACCGGGTGATCAGCTAAGCATAGGTTTACAGAGAATACAGTTTGTAAAGTATAAACTAAAAAGACAGAATGAGCTTAAAATACAGTGTAATATAAAATGCAAAACTTAAAGTACAGTATACAGGTATAAACTTAAAATATAAACTAAAAATACAAAATACAACTTTATACACCTAAAATTCATCACACAATACATAGTACAATGTATATGCGCATTCTTAGAACCAAAGGATGAAAGAAGAAAAGAAAGGGAAAAAAAGAAAAGATCCAAGGAAGGATCCAACTATTTCTACATCCTTATGGGATGATGTCATTTAATTATAGCATCTGATTATAGCCATTACCTTGGCTTCATTTATTCTGGCTTGTACTGTATGGAATGCAAAAACAAGTTTGCAATATTGGAACATAATTGAAAACAACACAATTATCATTAAAATAAACAGGATTACAATAGGGTGTAACATAAGGATAAGGATACCAGTGTCAGTTGGGGACCCCAGGAGGGACTCCCATTGACTATGGTTAGTGGTCTCTTTAATCTTGGTTAAAATTTGGGTTATTTGCTTATTATTTGCCTTTATGATGGCATACATTTTGTTGGTTTGATAGTTAAGTTCCTGCAAGGCTTGTTGAAGGTCTGAGTGCACAGTGGTATGCCTGATGGCTTGAGGGGAAATTTCTAAATGAACTGGGGTTGGGTTGGGTTCAGTAATGCTGTATTCTGTGGTAATTGATTGGTGAATCACACTTTTCCATTTATACTGCATGTCACACCTGGTAACGGTTCTAATATTACACAGGCCTATATTACTTTGTAGATCACTGGTGTTGTAGAATTCATTTACCATGATAAGGGTACATAGGATGTGGAGGCATATACATCTGAAACCAATATCAATAATTAGGGATTGACTATTGGGTCTTTGAACAGTATATAGGGCCAGACTGAAAAGTTAGGATCAAAACAAAAAGTATTTGATTGTAACATAAACTCTTCACACACAAAAACTGAACCAGCATCTTCACATTTATTTACCCAAATGGCTTAAATGTTGCCATTTGATCATTGGGCTTGCCCAATGTTTGTTGGTTTGGGGGATCATAAATGTGTCATTAATTTGACTTCCCAGTTGTTACCAAATTTGCCCATTACTTTGGGGTGTGCTCATTTATTAGGGATAGTTTCTAGGGTCTTGGTGATTCTGTCAATGTGCTGCTTGTGTTACTATATGGAGCTGTATTTCTCCCTTCTGCAAGCCCTCACCCCCAGTGGAGCTATCTTGCAGGACTCAATCTCAATGGGACTGGGTTCCTCCAGTCACTAAATCAGTCATACACACAAACACACACAAATTAACGTGACACGCCTGATCTGGCCGGGCTGATCAGCATGGACAGGCTGACACCCTCATATGCCAAGAATCAGTTCATAAGAGCAACAATAAAATGCAGTCAGACACAAGCACACAGGTAAACAGAATCCCTCTGAATCCAGCTGGGTGTCCAGCTGACACCCTCATGGGCCAGCATTCAGTTCATAAGGGCACGTCTGAGTCAAACTGGGTCAATCAGCCTGTACAAGCTGATCCCCTTATGTGTTTCAAACTCAGCACGTCCCAATCTTGGCCTCTTGATGAGCAGACCCCAAAATAATTTAGGCTTCACAGGGATCTTTAGCATAGGTAAAAGAAGCGTTGCTGCAGAGCACAGGAGGAAAAAGAAGCAGAGAAGGAAAAATATACCCAATTACTACCAGTTTGCCTATAAAAGTTATTTATTGCTAAGCATATGAAAGATATAATAGTGCTAGTAGTAATAGACATGCAAAAGAAAAACAAACACAAACAATGACAATACTACCCTGGTTTCACTAAGTATTTGGGGAAACTTAGCTCAAGCTTAACTGATACAGGTCAGGTTCAGAAGTTTATGCCTAGAAAGAAGAGAGAACGCTGGGAATCTCACCGAGTCCACGGTACCCAGGCTGCAAAGCTGATAGGCACAGTCCGTAGCACAATCCTTGAAGAGAGAGACGATCTGTTCTTTCAGCGTCCCAAGAACGACAGGGGATGGTGTCAGCACAGGAGTTTTTTTCTTCTTCTTTCTTTCTCCTTCCTCCTGCTTCTTCTTTCTTTTTTTTTCTTTTAAGCACACACACTTACACATTTTTATACCCTCAGTTCAGTTGCTTTGAAGCACCCTCAGTAGTGTAAATCATTGTCTTTTCTATTGACAAGGGGTTATCTGGTTTGGACCATCTCAGGAAACTGATTGATAATCAGGAAACACTTAAGATTAGGGAGTAACCCAAATACTTGGGAGCCAGCTTGAGATTCCTATGGATGGCAGATATCCTGATGGGATATCTCATGGTTTCTTCAGGAACAATAGATAGCTTGCAGCATCAGGATTTTGGATTTTTAATTGTTGTGCACAAGCCTCAGCTTAGCATGACTTTTCCAGATCTAAAGCAATTATTGGGGTGCTCATAACCTTTTGTGGAGAGGACTCCCACCAGTCGTCTCGGGAAAGATACGACAACACCTGGGATTAGGGCTCCAGCAGGCTGGATGCTGTGATGAACCCTTAACCATTGTTCAAATGTTGCCTGTACCCCCTCAGACTCGGTCTCTTGCCTCAGCATTCCCTAACCCGGCAACCGAGTTTTAGTCAATCAAGTTTAAATAGGCCTCCCACAGTGGGACCGGGGAATGTACGGCCTGAGATGCCTATTAAACTTAGAGCTGTGTGTGTGTGTCTGAGGGGGGGAAGTCCTTAGCAAATCCAGATTAGAACTGATCTGATAAATGCTGAGCTGGGTGTGTGTGAACATGGGTTAATTAACATTGGAAGCACAGATTCCCCATCATGCAGCGCTCTCCTGCTTCTCTGGTCCCAGAATTCACTGCAGTCTCTGCTTCAGGCTTTCTGTTTTCCATCTCTCATGTAAATGAATGGTCATCTGGTTCCATCTCAGATGCAGATGAGACCGAGGACAGTTGTTCACTCTTATCACCCTTATCTGGAGAGTTTTAGGTGCGTCTCTCACTGCATCTTAATCAGTTTCGTTTAGGTAGAGGAGGGGAGGGAGGGGGGTGAGTCCTTTGTGAGTCAGACAGACTGCATCCTGTGCCAGGGTTGCCCAAGAATACAGAGCTGAGGCGTAACACAGTGTTAGAAATGGGAACACTTGATCTTCCTTGCAACTGATTATTCTTATGAATAAGAATATTATTATTATGAATTTGGGTTAAAGCCAAATTGTAGCAATTGGTTCTAGGGTTTTAACTGTGGACATTGTTTGGTTTGGTTCAATAGTAATTTTTTTATTTCTAGTGGAATATGTCTTTCAATGCCCTGGAGGATAATACCTTTAATTATATTCAAATAGCATATTTGGGCTTGGATGCACATGAGGGGGGAGGAGGTATTGTTTTCTAAGTTTATGATAGCCTCAGTTAATGTATGAGAGTCCTGGGACTCTATTTGGAACATCCATTGCATTAATGAGGCTATAGAGAGGCACTTATTTGATCTGATGCTTCAAAATTTTCCTTTGTAGGTTGTCTAACTGATGAAGGAGGTACCCAATGGAAGCTAATTTGTTTCAGAACACCTCTACATCAATGGAATTAAGGATGCTGGTTTCAGTCCTGGTCACTCCCAGCAGCGTGTCTGCCGATCATTGGCTTTGTTGACTATTGAGACTGTTGGTGGGCTTGTAAAAGGTCTGCCTCTTAACCCAGGCCAGCCACTCAATGTTTAGTGGAACAATGTAATTAGCACACTGTGGGTATTGCTGGATAACACTGTGTGATTTTAAATTGATGATAACAATCCACAAAGACTGATTTGGCTATACTTGTTAATAAAGATTTACTTATGTCTTGTTTAATAACAAAAGGTTCAACTTCATGTTTTTGTCCTTCTTCATATATTACTACTTCCATAGCTAGGACAGGGAGGCCCTTGGAGACAGAAGCTTCTCATGGCACAGAGCTTGGAAGGGAAAAGTTGTATGTGAAAGTGCCACAGTTAAGCAAGGGACACTCCTTTACACAGCTAGTGGCATTTTTAGTGAAGTTTTCATGTTTTGGTACTGGCTGTGTAAGATTAATATAGAGATGCCCTTGTGGAGAGTTTACCGCTGCCTGCACTGGGCCCAGGGAGCTTAAGCTCAAAACATTGCTTCCCAAGCACACCTGAACACTGCTTTCTCTGGCATATAGGGAGCTGGAGAGGTTCCAGGCTATAAAAAAGCAAGTAGGTAGTGGGGAGGGTGAGGGTGAAGGATGTACAGTTGGGGTAGGTGTAGGTTTTGGGGAACATGCCAATTTAAAAAATTGGGTGTGTCCTATGCACCCATCATTCCCACCTTTGGTCCCATCTCGCATTGTTACAAATGCCTGGGACCCTTCTGTTCAAAAGTCTATATTGACTGTCCTCCACACTTTCATAGATCCATAGATGTTAGGGTCAGAAGGTACCTCAGTAGGTAATTGAGTCCAGCCCCCTGCACAGGGCAGGAAAGAACTCTGGGGTCAGATGACCCCAGCTAGGTGCTTGTCCGGTCTCCTCTTGATGATCCTCAAGGTAGGGGAGAGCACCACCTCCCTTGGAAGCCCATTTCAGATTCTGGAAACCCTTACTATGAAGAAGTTCTTTCTAATGTCCAACCTAAATCTGCTCTCCAGAGCAGAACAATTTTTGGCCATTATTCCTAGTTACTCAAGGGGGTACCCTAGTAAATAGGGCATCTCCTATCCCCTGCTGTCCTCCCTTGATGAATTTATAGGCAGCCACAAGATCACCTTTCAGCCTTCTCTTGATGACGTCTACCTTGACTTTGGCACCATCCATTGTGCCTCAGGTTTCTATCCCTGGGTTAAGGACAATCTGTGAGCAGTTTGCTGGTGGGTTACACTTGGACTTAATAAAGATGATAAATTTAAATGGATCGCCTACTAGGTGAGAGGGAAGACCTCCATGAATATGCCAAGATTGGGGAGGGATGCATTTGTATCCTGGTTTGGGAAGTTGGGGCCACTGGGAGTGACAAATACTTGGGTCATATTTTGGATCATGAAAAATGAATTCCACACAATATTTTACCCTGTGGCTCAAATGAGACAGTGAGACATGGAGGGAATCAATTGCCAGTGTCTGCCTTAATAAGGATCCTTCCTCAGAGATGCTTTGTCTGTGATGAGGGTCCTATTTGAACAAGGCCAAATTGAGAGTTAGACTTATCCAGTTCCCTTAAACAGTTCAAGCTGGGACATGTGCATCCATTTTCTGGATGCTTCCTTATCAATTTGAACAATAGTTAGGCTTAATTGGTCAATGATAGAGTATGGCCTAGTCCATTTAGATTCTAAGGTATTTGCCTTCGGGGTTAACCAAAGATACATGGCTGACTGGCCAAGCTCCCACAGTCTGGGGTGCTGTGCCAGGTGGTTATTTGTGAGCAGCTGGGCTTGTTGAATGGCTGGCTCCCAGGTGGTTTTCCACCTCTTAAAGTGGCTAATATTAGTGGCAACCTACAATTCTAGTCAGTTCAAGTCTGACTTTCAACTTTTCTTAATGACTCTTTGATGGTGCGATGCATACACTCCGTTTGTTCCAATGACTGGGGATGGTAAGGAATATGCAGTTGCTGCTTTATTCCTAAAGCCTGCAGCAGTTCTTTGACCACTGCCCCTGTGAAGTGTGGACCTTGGTCAGAGTCAATGATCTGGGGAATCCTGAACCTACAAATGGTTTCCAACCACAGTTTCTTTGCAGTAGCTTTGGAAGTTTGCGTGCACATGGGGTATGAGTTTACCCACCTGTTAAAAGAGTCTATGATCACAAGCAGGTACTGATTTCCTCTAGCTGTGCATGGAAGATTATCAATGTAATCCATCTGGATCCTCTGCAATGGACTGACTATTCTGTGATGTCAGAGTGGCTTGGGGTTTTTGAGTTTTGCCCCTTCCCCCACATACCGCAAGCACCTCTGTACCCACCTTTTGACATCTCTGGATAGTAGGGCTGTGTGAAACAGCACTGTTTTGTTTTCACTTCGGTTCCACCATTTGGAAAGGCCAGTGTTTCATTTTGTCATTTTGTTTTGTTCTGAAGCACTGTTGTTTCATTTCATCAAAACTGTTTTACTGTTTTGATGTGTTTCAATGTTTTGCCTATAGGCCATAATAGGGAATCATGAAAATGCCTATAACTTTGCCATTTCATGCCTCATTTGGATGAAACCCCGTCTGAGGGCATGAAGGTTACCAAGTTTCAAGGATATAGGTGTAGGGGGTTCTTGGAAACTGTACCTCACACAGTTCAAAGCAAAACTCTTGTAATTTGCCAGCAGTGGCAGCGTGCTGTCATTCCATGTGCAGATCTGGGGGGGCACACCCACCAGAAGGGCAGCAGGGCTGTACCAAATTCCTCCCAGAGGGTGGGAGGCCTCTGGATCTGCAAGTGGTGAGCTCTCAGTGGGCTCTTCTTCAAGGTGATGGATGAATCCCACATGGCAACAGAGATCATGGGAGCCATGAACTGCTTGGTGCAGGGGTGGCTCACTGGGCAGGGTGAGCTCACCTGGGGGTTCATGGTCACTGAGAATGGAGCCAATATGGTCAAAGTGGTCTGTGATGCCAACTTTGTTGGCATCTGCTGTGTGGCACACAAGTTGTACCTTGTTGTCAGAAACACCTTGGAGGGGGACAGGGCTGGCAGTGACGGTGCCAACACCATCAGCAAGTTCCTTTCAAAATGCAGGAGGGTGGCAGGCTACTTCTACTGGAGCATCAAGGGGGGAAAGATGCTGTGGGACAAACAAACAGAGCCACACATTCTGCAACACAAAATCATGCAGGATGTGGAGACTCGATGGAACTCCACATGCCTGATGCTCGAGGGGCTGGTGGAGCAACAGAAGGCCATCCATGAGATGGCCTTGCTTAGGGAGATTGGGTTCAGTGGCCCTCTGAACAGAGCTGAGTGAGATACCATCTCCCAGATCTTGGTGGTTCTCAAGCTCTTCCTCAAGGCCACCAAGACCCTCAGCACTGCCGATAACCTTCTTAGCCAGGTGATCCCCATAGTAAGGGAACTTCAGAGTGAAATGGAGAGCTTCCAGGGGATGAATGTTCCTGGCTGGGGCAAGCTGCTGTCACCAGACTTGCAGGCACTGGTGAGGTGGCTGAAGGAGGGTATCAGGAAACAACTTGATCCTTTGTGTTCCAATATGGTCCATTAAGCCTTCCAGCTTTCAAGGACATAGGTGCTGGGGGTTCTGGGGCCCTGCACCTCTGGCTGCTGGTAGGCAAAACTTGTGACATGGGTGCTTGTGTGACTGTGTTAGGGCACAGGGGGGGTGAAAACTGCAGGCCTGCTAGGCCTGCTGTGGCTGTGAAGCCGGCCAGCTTTCAAGGAGATAGGTGCAAGTGAGGCCCTGCACCTCTGGCTGCTGAGAGGCAAAACTCGTGATATGGGTGGGTGACACTGTGTATGTGTTAAGCTGCACCCTCACTAGCACTGGGGCCTCCACACAACATGGTAGTATGCCCCAATGAGGCCTCCTCTTCCTCTACAGCCTCATGACATGACTTTACATGACAACAGGTATAAAATAACTTAGTGATCTAGCTCTAGCACAGTAGCATCAGCAGCATCTCAGGAAGCCAAGCTGTCAGAATGCCCTTCTTTCCTCTCAAGTAGGAGCTGCTTCTTCTCCAGCATGTCTGTTAAAGTGCACCCTCATCTGCCAGACTTGTGGCTCCCCAGGTACCTCTCCACTTTTACCTGTGCTTCTACATCCCCCTTCCCTCACCAACCCAGCCTGTCCCTCAGTCTCTGTTGCCTCCATTTCCATTTTCACTGACTGGCTTTCTTGCCTGCATTTCATGCCAGGCCAGCTCCTGGCTTCTTCACTATTCCTTCCATCCAGGACCAGCAAACACACCAACTGCAGGTGCTTCCTCAGCCTGACAAAAGGTTTTTCAACTAAAAAGCTGGCATCCCAGGCAGCTAAGCTGAGCTCACCTGGAGCCTCACAACTGCACTGCAACCAGCAAGCCTCAGGCCTGTAAAAGACATGACAGGTCTGGGCTTTTCCCAGCCAGGACTGTGTGAGTGCATGCGTTAGGTGGAGGTTATGACACCTCCTAACCGCCTTTCACCAGGTGATCCTTGGTCCTGGCATTTATGGGCTGCTGCATCACCAGCAGTCCCACCAGGCCTCCCTACCCTGGCATGGTGCAGTTTTAGCAGTCATGCCCAGGACCAGGGGCCTCCTCCTTCCCCATAGCCCCATCCCATACCTCCAAGTTCATCTTGGCACGGGAGCTCAGCAGGGACTCTTCCCCTGTTGGTTGGTGATGCAGTGAGTGCCCCCTCAAGCTGAGAGCTGGGCATTTAAAAAATGAAAAAAGGAAATAAGTGTGGACAGAGTGAGGAGAGAGGCATTCAGCCCATCTGCACCTGGAGTTTGGGAAACCCCAGCAGCAGGAGGTTCACCTTCAAGAACACCAGCTGTTCCACCAAACCAGGATCCAAGCAGGTGCATCAGCATCCATGTAGTGCTCATTTTTTTTGTTCCCTTGCCCCAGCTGGTTTTGGCTCAGCAGTGAAGACAAGATAGAATACATGGGATCATCTGCCAGGCAATACTGCAGGCCCTTGACACCCTGTGCTGGATGGCAAATTCTAGTAGGCGATGATCACTGTCTCCCAGGTGGTCAAGAACCTGGAGTCCCCTCACCAGGTCATCGCCTGTGACCAGAACCAAGTCAAGGAGGGCTTTCCTCCTGGTGGGACTGTGCACCTCCTGGGTTAAAGTGGAGGTCCTGTATCTCAGCAAGAAACCTTCATGAGTGGTCTGACCTGGATGACTGCTCCTCCCAGCAGATGTCCAGGTAATTTAGATCACCCATGATGACTACATCCCTTGCCTTAAGTGCCTCCACAAGCTGGCCTGAGAATTCACGATTCAGCTCTTCCCCTTGGTTGGGTGGTCTGTAGTAGACCCCCACCGTTAAGTCCCTTTCCCCATGACTCCCCTGTATTCTGACATAGAGCACTTCAGCCTGCCCCTCCTCTGACCCCATCCTATTAGTTGAGGACATATATTGCTCTTTGATGTTGAGCTCCACACCCCTGCCTTTCCTCCCCATTCTATCTCACCTGTATAGTCTGTAGCCCCTAATATTTATCACCCAGTCATGGGATGAATCCCATCAGGTTTCTGTGATGCCTACTATGTCTGGGTTTGTACTAGGTATTCAGACGGTGAGTTCCTCCTGCTTATTTCCCATGCTATAAGCATAAGTGTAGAGACACTTAAGGACTTGTATTGGTGCATGCACCCCCCCCCCCCGATTCTTAGGACTATCCAGACCCTCGTCACTTATCTGAGTACTCCTTGTGCTTGTTGCCCATCTTGGTTGGGAGGTGTCCTCCTGTCCTTCTGTGGCCCCCAACCCTTGGTGAAGCTAGTTTAAAGCACACCGTATGAGATCAGCCAACCTGGAAGAAAAGACATGTTTGCCTTTAGGGGAGAGATGTAGCCCATCCCTCTGAAGCATGTCCCCTGTGCAAAAGTGTGGGTCATTGTCCAGGAACCTGAGGCCCACCTGGCTGCACCAGCTCCATAGCTGCTGGTTAACCTCACCGATGCAGGCCTTGTGTCATTGTCTACATCTACTTACTGGTTGAATAGAGGAGAATACCACCTGTGTCCCCACCTTAAGTTTGACCCCCAAGGTCTTGAAATCATTCATGATGTGGTCTAGGTTGCCCCTGGCCATGTCATTTGTTCCCACATGGATAAGCACCATGGGGTACTGGTCCAAGGGTTGAATGAAGGCCGGGATCCTCCCTGTGATGTCTTGGATCTGAGCCCCGGGCATGTAGCAGACCTTGCATGCCATGGGGTTAGGTCGGCAAATGGGACCCTCCGTTCCTCTCAGGATGGAATCTGCGATGACAAGAACCCAGCATTTCTTCCTCCTTGTGCTCCCTCTTTGTGTCATCTGTGTTGTGAGTGGAGTGGCACCTTCCCTGCTGGAGTTATCCCCTTTGTCTTTCTCCAGGGCTGCCAGGGCCTTGTATCTGTTCCTGGGTTGTACCTGGGGAGCCTCCACCATGTGAGCCCAAGCAGCCCTGGTTCTGGTGGGTACCTTCCACCACACCTGTTGTGCACCTCTCCTGGAGGGTCTGTACGCTGGCCACCTTGTCCTGCAGTGAATGGAAATAAGTGTCAATCTCGTCCTCTGCAACTCTGAACCCCTGCAGCCTGCTCACCACAGCCTGGAGCTCCCTCACCTGCTCCTCCAGGGCCCTAAGCCTGGCACAGGAGGGACAGGCAAGGTAATCACCTGACCCCTCCCCTACCACCATCCACTGGGTCCCCACCAGGCCACCCCCACAGACAGGAGGGCAGGGGGTTACCAACCCTGCCATGAGCTCTGTCCAGGTGGAGGCCCCAGAGGAGCCCAGGGCAGGCAGCGCCACTGGGGCTGGGCCCCTAGCAGCTGTGCTCCATGTCTGTACCATGTCCATGGAGCTGTAAGTCTACTTCCCTTGCCTGTTGGAGGCCCCTTGTGGACCACTGCTGCATGCCCGCCTTGTACAATTGCCAGCACAAATGCCGGCGCGCTCTTACAGAGTGCATCTCTTTGTGTGCACTGTTCATGCATGCTGGCCACGTGCAGCCCAGAAGCACGGCTCCCTGTCAGCTGAGTTAAATGGGATCCGGGAGGTTTCCCCTCTGGATCTGCCTCAGCTGCACCAGCTCCCTCTGCCCTCTACCACACTTACTTTATAGGGATCAGCTGCTGTTGCCCCTTCCACTTCCACTTCCAGTTCCACTGCCTCTGCTGCTGCTGCCACCACTGCCACCACCACCAGTGAGGTAAGGGGGCACATGTGTGTGGGGACACATGTGCGCCTGGCTCCCTTCTCACTCTGCTCCTGGCCCCAACGGCCAGGAGTTGGTTCAAACTGCGGCTTTTAAAGGCCGCGGTTTTAATTTCCGGTGTCTGCCCTTGCAGCCAATCAGGTACTCTGGCTACTCTGAAAGTGCCTGGTGGCAGTCCCACCCCCTACAGTCCCTCCCATTTAGGAGTGCCCGGTTATTTTCTATCATCTCTGGAGCCTGAGACTTCCATATCAACCCATTTGCCAAGTCTAAGATCCAGCCCTCTCAGCTAAATAAGGGAGCTCCTAAGATTAATTCCCCAGTGGAGCCCTTTCACTCAACTCCTTCTATATTAATCCTGCATTATCCTTCTGGGAAATGGATACAAATTGCTACCTCTTTACAAATTATCCCCATGGTTTCCTGTCTTGTAAAGCATCACAGCATTATCTGCCCAGCTGCAAATCCAATGCTCCCCAAGATTTAAATACTGTCACCCTAACACTCCCTCACAAAATTGGTATAGGCAGCAAAAGAGAAACCCAGCTGATTCTCTAGAGGCAATCACTCTTTCTGCACAATACACCCCTTGGACCTGGCAGGGTAGCTGATGGTTTTGTGTTACACGGACAGAGGACTAACTTTTTTACCATGGCTCAAACTCCCATCTCCCCCTCTTTTTCCTTTCCCTTTTCTGGTCTGGGGTGGGCCGAATATGTATTAGGGTGGTAATTTGGTTCCCCAACCCTTTGCTGTGACCCAGGATAGGCACTTTCATTTGAGTAAGTGATCCTGTAATTTGGCGTGTTGTTACTCTCTGGTTTAAATTGTGTGGCTGCAATCACCACTCCCCTCCCCCCTTGCCTGCTGCCCAGCCACTCCGCATCCTGATTTTGGGAGAGGGCTTCACTTAAGGTGTATTGTGAAGCATCTCAGAGCAGTCCCCTTAACTCTATATTGGATCAGCGTATGCCCTCTTGCACCTCTCTCCAAAATCCAGGGGGATAATCTATATTCCTAATGTTGGATGTTCGATTACCTGCCCTATCTATGGGCAAGATTGATCCTGACAGAAACCCTAGCATAATACATCAGATTACATAATCCCCAACTAGTTCTCTGGGGGCCTGACTGCTAGCCCCAAACTTCCTTTTAAATACTTTCCTCCCAATATTCACCCCCAGATCTAGGATGCTCTGGAGGATAGAGTCCCCGCCAAAGCCACTGTCCCTACTCATGGCTGCTAAAATCTCTGGGGTAGTGCAGGTTTTCACCAGGCCAAGCCATTCTTGGATATTTAAGGACTCACTGTCTACTACACTCATTGACTTATGCAGCCACTGAACTACGTTTTTGAAGCTGGCAGGCCCCAGGGTTTTTCCTAAGGCAGCTAGATCTGCTCCACTGAGGGGAACTGTTATATCAGTTGATTCCCTCCACTTCCCCTGTGCATCTTGGGTGACTGAGGTCCAAGTGATTGTACTCACCTTGAGTCCCGGTGCTTTCTCCTCCTTGGATTTAAGGTCCATAAGGTAGGAGTATAAAACCTTGCCTCGGTCCCCCCCCCAGTGACAGCTGGAAATTATGCCTGTGTGATAAAGGTGTTTGCTGAAGGTGTTATGAAGATTAGACCAAGTGTTTTTCTGCAATTTGTTCAAATATTAAGCTATATGTTGTTGCTAAGAGCCTAATTAAAGTCTAAGATATAGTGAGGCCTTGTATATAGTATGAGGCCTAGTAAATTTAGCAAAGCCTTATAGAAGTAATGGCAGGCCCTGTGGGTTAAAATTAACCTTATCAAAATAATGCAAAATTTGTACTGCTATTAGTCAGTCTAAGGACAGTTAAAATAAAAAGAATCTGAATGGCTGTAAGTTAGCAGCATAGCTCAGAAGTTATAAATTGGCTGGCACATCTGGGAATCATTTAGAAGGAAGATACAGCTCTGTAAAAAGAACTACTAATTAGCTGTTGACGTGGATCAATGGGCCTGTGGATCTCAAGGAGCTCAAGGACTGAATACCAGGGTCCTTCCCAGTACCCCTTGGACAGCACTGACTTTGCAGAGCTTTGTGGAAAGAGAAACTTGTCATACATCAGGCATCAGAGGGGACTGCCAATAAGTTGCCGACGCAAATTATTATTGTCTGTCATTATCTGTCTTAGTATACTATGTGTAGTAGTGTTTTTATTAAGTCAATAAACCTTTCTTACCTTTCTACCCCCCAACCACGCTCTCAATCAGTCCCAAACACTCCGCAGGTGGCTGAGACACCCCCCCCCCGCCCGCTTTCTTCTCCATCCACATCCCAGATTTCTCTCGGGGCAAAGGGGATATCTGAATCCCAAATTTGGTCTTCCTGGACAACAGCAGCAATTTGAAGGTTGAGGTCCTGGAGCTTTTTCTTTAAATGGTTAATGGTAATTAAGCAAGGCCTGTGGTTAACTTCTCCCCTTTTTCAGCTTGGTCCTTTGCCATGGTTTTCACCAAACTTTGTAAGGCTTCTCATAGAGTCTTTTCTTGGTGCAGTGATTCCAACTGCTGTGCTTGATTTTGATTCACTTCCCTCATTTCCTCATTTTCTTTTTCCAAATTTCTAAAGAGCCCCTTCAGGGTTTGGTTGTTCATCTCCAATTGTGCACATTTATCCCTTACAGTCTCAATTTCTGAGGCTCTTTGGATCTTCTTTTCTTTGACTTCTGGTTTAACAGCATGCCCTAGTCAAGGGTTAGGACTTTTTTTTTTTTAACTTGCCATGGAAACTAGGTATGCTGTTTGCATAGGAAGGCCCTGGTATTTCTTAGGATTCTATCATTTTACTTTGTGTTCTTAATCTCTGCACAAATTCTGTGAATTAATAAAACTACATTGCATTACTATTTCTACTATACAAGTTAAAATACATTAACGTTAACACAAACAAAACAAAACAGGGGGAGCGGGAAAGGAAACAAAAGGATGACAATAACATAAACAATTTAGTAGCCTTCTTGATTTTTGACATGGTTGAACTCTGCGAGGTTATGGAGGTGATACTTTGCATGGTGTAACATTTTTTGTAGCCACTCTTCAGGTATTTCATAGCTTATTAAGAAGTTTTGCTTTACATTCTATAGTCTAGCACAGTTGATATCTCAATCACTTATAGTAGTAGCATTTTACAGATGCAGTAAAACACAATCACTACACAGAACACAGTTAAGCTTTATTTCTTTCTGTATTTAGTAAACTTCATAATGCTTCAGTGGTGGTTCCATCCTGTAAAACACAAGAACAAAAAGGGAGGGTTTACCTCTCTTGGTTAGTTTATTCTTAGCTTATACACTCTGGCTGGCTTTGCTTGGCCTATAGCTAGGTTGGTACTTATCAAAAATTTCCCCTCCTGCCACTTTGTAGAGGGTGCTTTTACAGAAGTGCTCTCCTCTTAAAGTCATGGGTGTTCCATGTCACACAGTTCTTTTTTTGTTGTTGCTTGCACTAAGGGTTTTTTTCTGTTGAAGTATGCTCCCTCTAGCCTTTTGTTAATGAAGGATAACTCAAAAGGAGGTGGGATCTAGGGTTTTAAGGTACTCTATATTTGCTTCTGCCTATTCCCTAGGGTGGTTATTATGAAGCATTTTGCAGAGCCTTCCCTGCTACAGGTAGCTTTACTACACTAACCACATCTAGGAGAGTGGCAGTTTTAGGTTATACCCAAGACTAAACTCTCCACTCTCCTGCTCTGCATTTTCTTTACTTCTTATGGGCACAGTCTCTCACTTCTGGGCTTCTTGGCCCCTCCTTGGGTCAGTTGAGATTTCAGGCTTCTGGGTCTGGCAGCTCTAACACTGATCTCTTCTCTGTGCCCCTTCTCTGGACTGCTAGATCACTTGGTCTTTTAGGGCCATGCAGAGTATTTATTAGATTTTTTTTTCTCTTCTCTCCTTAACAACTCTTTAGAATCCTAACACTTTCTTCTAGGTTTTACTTAACTTCTAGTTTTCCTTTCTGTTGCAGGGTACCTTGGTGCCCTGCTCCTAGAGAGGGGAAACTGCCGGGGAAAGAGCCCTGGCAGGGAATAAGGAGCCCAGCTGTGGGTTGCCAGGGGCAACCAGGAGGTCAGCTGACCTGAAGGAGCAGGGCCTGGCCCTCTTAAGGCCCAGAGGCTGAGGCCAGGCTAGCAGTTCCTTGCCAGCAGCCAGAGAGAGAGAGGAGCTCCTGGAGGTACCGCTAGCAGAATAAAAGGGAGCAGCTCCAAGATGCCCAAGCAATGTTGTTACAGCCAGGTGGTTTATGTTTCAGTTGTAGCCAAGAGGCTTGAGTTTGTGTTGTTGTTACACCGGTGGTTTGGGTAAGGCTATTAGGGGTTGGAGGAGATCTCATAGGAACCCACAGTGGTGTGGGGGCCCCAGCGCCACTAAGGGCATGGTGTATGGGGTGCACAGACCCCAGCCCCAGGAGGGGCACTACTGAGAAGCCCCAGTGCGGGCATGGCAAGCCCTATAGAGGGGGCACTACTGAGAAGCCCCAGTGTGGGCATGGCGAGCCCCTGGAGAAGGGCGCAGCATTGCGGTAAACCCTGGAGAGAGGGGGTAGTAGTGTGGTGAGCCCTGGAGAAAGGGGGTAGCAGTGTGGTGGGCCCCGAGAGACAGGTGGCTTGACCGAGAAGTCGCAGAGTGGGCACAGAAGGCCGCAGGAGAAGGGCGGCTTTACAGGGAAGGCCCAGGGTGGGCACAGAGAGCCCCAGGAAAGGGGCAGCATTAGAGGGAGAACCCCAAGAGAGGGGCAGTGCTCTTAAGAAGGCCTAGAGGGGGCACGGAGCGCCCCCGGGGGGGGCGGCAGTACATAGAAGGCCTGAGAGCCAGGTGGCAGTACAGAGAAGGCCCGAGAGCTGGGCACGAGAGTAGACCAAGAGACTGAACAACGTCTAGTCCAACTGTGAGGCTTGGGTCATGGTATAAGGGATGGTTGGACCATGCATAGCCCATAAGGCTAGGGTGCCCGGGAAGCACCCATCATACAGGGAGACCCCCGGAGAGTCCGGGAAACCACGGGGACAGAGATCCCAACAAACCATGTCCAAGAGGGCATAAGGCAGCCTCCCAAACTTATATAAACATCAAAGACGTGGCAGGCGAGAATCGGAGGGTGCCCTTGGACTGGCTTGGCACGGGGGAAGGGGCCTTAAGGAGATCACGGCCATCCTGGAGGACCCCACCATGACACTTTCCTTAACAGATCTTAACTATAACTCTTTCTGGGCTACAGACTTT
The DNA here is from genome assembly GCF_030867095.1 of Alligator mississippiensis. Lineage (NCBI taxonomy): Eukaryota > Metazoa > Chordata > Crocodylia > Alligatoridae > Alligator > Alligator mississippiensis. Next base: position 132,591,457 of record NC_081827.1, on the reverse strand, counting down.
ACAATCCGTTTGTATTAGTGGCCCCTTCTTGCCTTGCTCTCTGCAAACTAATCCATCCATTAAATGTCTTTCTCTTACAGCTGCACAATTTGTGCTGGCCTTGCTTTCTACAAACTAAAAACAATCTTTGTTTCTCTTCCTTACAGACACATAGTCTAGCAAGCTCCATTGTAGGAGAACGCCCCCTCTAAAAGATCGTGGGTGACTAATTACATACCATGCACAATCCTTTTAGAAAAGCTTTTACTACTCTAAAAAAGAAACCTTCAAACTAGGTGTCTGCAAAGAAGAATCAAAACATGCCTCTGATAAGCTTATTCCTCTCTTCCTGCTCGGAGTATTCTGGGCACTTATTCCTGTTTACACAGATGTACCCTGATGTTTCCTAAAACAAGCTGTTATGCTCCTGTAACAATCTCTATCTCTTCTAGGCCCTTTGCTGTTTCTGGAGAGCTGGGGGGGGGGGGAGAACCAAGTTTCCCCTTACTTCTAATCACAAATTCTCTGCCACTGCCTGACTAGATGTCTAGTAATATACCTTGTCTCTTTCTGTGCCCTTTGCCTCTATTTTCTGGTGTACACAGGATCCTAGAGTGTCTGTCTTACATTTCTCTAACTGTCTTTGATCTCTCTGAAGCTACACTGTCTGCATAACACTTTGTTTTGCTATAAGTTGCACCGGTAACCTACACTTCTCAAACTTTACAGCAAATGCATACCTGCTCTTGTCCTTTCTCCCTAGAAGACTGTAACTATTCCTAAGGACCCTAGAGTCAAAGCACCCTGTTCATTCACACTGCCTTTCCAGTAGAGAGATGAATTTTGTGCTCTCTAGAATCCCTTTGCAAACACAACAGGAGGTTTTTACTTAATTCTAAGTGGATTACAGCATATACTTATGTCTATTACTCTTTGACCTGGGCAAATGAAGTCTCCTGGTAAGCAGTAACAAACAACACCCCCTGCAAAATACTTTTAACTTTAGTCACAATTAGTATACAGCTCTACCTCACTAAAAGTCTTAGCTAAGTCCTCTAGAACAAATGACTGCATCAACAAAATCCCTGATTGGTTAGGTTACTACTTTTGTGTTCCAGTGGAGCTGCCGATTGTTGGATTGGATTTGAACCCAGCACCTACACCTTTGTTCGTGGGCATGACTTTTAGACTGACCACAGTACCTGCTAGTCAATAATAGGTGAATTTATTGATACAGAGTAAGAACAAAAAAGTAACAATACAAACAGTTAAACAATTCTATATCTACCAAGCCTAGGGCTGTCATCAGAGTCAAGGTACATCTGGCCAGGATGCAGGCTCCACTCTGAGGCTCTCTCTCTTAGGTGTCAGCAGTCAGGACATGAAATCTTTAACACTCCAACCAGAGGGCAGTTGCTTTACAGAAGGCCTGCTTCCATGACTTTTCACTTAAAATTTCATCTGTCCACCCGTAATCCAAGATGGGATAGAAGGATTCTCCTGGGGCCCCTGCAATGGACTCCCATTCTGTTTAACCCAACTCTCAGTAAAATTTCTGAGGTCCCCCAGAACCCCCACACACAAGCCTCTGAACCCACTGCCATGCTACTGGGGAAAGGTATAAGATGGGGTATGATAGCTTAGCTGGCCCAAGAGAACCTAGTATGCTGCTAAGCCTTACCCTGGTAGGATGGACTGGGCCAGTTCCCTTCCAAATATGTGACAATCCTGCTGACTATGCCAAGACTGACTCCTGTTCAATTTCTTTATTAGCAACTTGGACGAGGGGGTGAAAAGCACCCTGTTTAAATTTGTGGACATCAAGAGTTGGAGTGAGGTCGGCACACTAGAAGGGAGGGACAGGATACAGCTGGACCTGGACAGGTTACAGGGGTGGGCAAATGAATACGATGGGATACAATACTGACAACTGCACGGTGCTGGACTTGGGCAGTAATAACCAGCAGCATACCTGTAATCTGGGGAACTCTCTTCTCAAAAGCACAGTGGCAGAAAGAGATTTTGGAGTCATTATCAACTCCAAGATGAACATGGGCTGCCAATGTGAGGACATGGTCAGTAGGGCTAACCGCACCTTGTTGTGCATCCACAGATGCATCACAAGCAGAGCCAAAGAGGTGATCCTCCTCCTTTGTGTGACATTAGTCAGGCCACAGTTGATGTACTGTGTGCAGTTCTCGGCACCGTACTTCAGGAGGGATGGAGACAGTATTGAGAGGGTCCAAAGGAGGGCCATTCACATGATCCGGGGACAGCAGGGCAGACCCTACAAGGACAGGCTATGGGACCTTAACCTGTTCAGCCTTCACAAGAGAAGGCTGATAGGGGACCTGGTGGCCATCTATAAACCTACTAGGGGGACCCATCAGGGAATGGGAGAGACTTTGTTCCTCCGAGCGCCTCCCAGAGTAACAAGGAATAACGGCCATAAGTTGTTAGAGTAGGTTCAGACTAGACATTAGAAGGCACTACTTCACATTCAGGGTGGCAAGGATCTGGAACCAACTTCCAAGGAAAGTGGTTCTGCCTCCTACCTTGGGGGTCTTTAGGAGGAGGCTTGATGATTACCTAGCTTGGGTCATTTAAGCCCAGTTTTCTCTCCTGCCCAGGGCAAGGGGTTGGACTAGAAGATCTGCAAGGTCCCTTCTGACCCTACATCTATGAATCTATGAAAAGATGTTAGACCTCGACATCAACGAGACAACGGATCAATGCTATCATGCATCACCTGCACAGATTGCTCACCAACAGCTTTATTAAAAATGGAGACAGCTTCAGTCAAAGCTCCAATAAACCAGGGAGCTACCATGAACATTAGTTCTTCTATATTTATAAACCTTGGTTTATGTTCATTAACATTTACCTCGCCTTCATCCTTCCTTTGTTCTCCCCTTAGTCCTTCCCATTTTAAGTTCCACCTCTGTTACTGTTTGTTTCATTAGCATGGAATTGCCTATGTATTTCACTTATTTACATGTCTTTTTGCTATGAGCGCATGCCTAAGACCTTGACCCTTGCTTCTTTCATTCACTTGAGTGGCTGGAGGCTTCTTTACCAATCACTGTTCACTTTTTTGCATATGTTTATCTCAGATTCTGTTACCGGTTACTTGTTGTCTTTCACATTCCAGTCTGTTTTTCAGTCCCACATTGTACCATCTCCACATTCTTAAGACTTCACCTCATTCACAGCACACAGACTTACACAGACTCACTTGACAATGGTTGACACAATTAAAATGGCTACTTAGCATAAGTGAATGGCTGGCTTAGCATAAGCATTCATAAACAAAATCTGCTTTATCTTCTAATGATAGCCGGTGGTTTGCATCCTGTTTCTTTTACACAATGAGCTGTATATCTTACCACACTACTATATTGTTAAGAAAATGCTTGCCTAAGCAGTTTGCAATGTTACTTTTAACATATCATTCTGCCTTGTGGTTAGCAGCTTTGCTAGGCCACAGGTTATAGCCTTTTATTCAGCTGCAAATTCAATGCTTCCCAAGATTTAAATACCGTCACCCTAACAAGTCCTTTTGCCTCCTAAATCTCCCAAGTAGAAGAAAAGAGTGGCAGAAAAAAAAGATTTTCTGGAGAGTAAACAAAATGAGGGCTTGATACTAAGTCTCCTGCATTTACAGATGTAACTAGATGGACAATCTTGTCAAATATCACCCACTGCTACTCTACAGACAGTACTACTTGAATACAACTAAGATTGCTGCTGCTGCAAGCCAAACTCAGGAAACCTACTAGGTCTTAGAATCATAGCATAGTAGTGTTGGAAGGTACCTGAGGGAGTCAACTAGTCCAATAGGGGTCAACTATTTTGTAGGCATGCCATGACTTAGCCCCACCTTCCCTGAGTAGTGCCATTTTGATCCCCTTCTTCTGCTTTATTTTTCTTTGCTGCTCTGCTTTCTGCTTCATTTCCTGTGCATCCTGCCTCATCTCCTGCTCTGCCCTATCAGCTGCTGTGCTGCCTGTCCCCTCCTTGATTTTACATGTGCCACTCACAGAGGTTTCCTGTACAATTTATGCACTCATGCCTTTGGTTAGCCACCCCTGATTTATTCCAACCTCCTGCTTAATGCAGAGTTATCCCTGTCTAAACCATCCAAGCCAGCTGTCTGTCTAACCTGTGTTGTTCTCAAAAGACGAAGGAGTTAAGCTTATAGAACAATAAAGCTTGTTTATTCAGAGAGCAGTACCTTGCCTACAGTTCTGCTGTTCCCTCCTGCAATCCCCCAGCCCATGTAACAACTTATACATAACACTCCTAAAGGTATCCACACATAAGCAGTTCTTAAAATCAGCAAAAGAAGGAGATTCCACAGCCTCTCTGGGTTGCCTTTTCTGCTTAATGACCATGATGGTGAAAAAGTTCTTCCTAACCTGCAACCTAAATGTCCTTTGTTGCAGTTTTAGGCCATTGCTCCTAGTTCTGTTCCTTATGGCTGCAGAGATGTGAAGACTGTTACCAAATCTCCTTTTCCCCATCTTCTCTACAGATTAAATCTTAATTCTTACATCCTTTTCATGTAAATTATGTTACTCAGACCTCAAATCATTTTGTCACTCTCTGCAAGACTCTGTCCACATCTTTCTTGAAGTGAGAGGGCCAGCACTTGACACAGTTCTCTGTGTGAGTCCTCACCAGTGCTGACAATAGTAAGAGGGATATAGATTGTAGCTATATTAGTCTATAGGCAACAGGAATCAGAACTCTGCGTAGAGATGGTATCTTTTATTAAACTAGGTATTTGAAAAAAAACCCAAACCTATTTATTTGCAAGCTCTTGGGCGCACACACCCTTCTTCAGGCATAGGAGAATGCAAAGATTGCAGAATAGTGAGATAAAAACTTCCCTTGATTTCCAAGTGATTCATACAGCCCAGCATGATGTTGGGCTTTTGCACACTGTTTGCTCATATTCAGCTTATGGCCTCTGTGATGCCTAAGTTCTTCTCTTCAGTACTACAGTCTAGCTAGTCCTTCCCTAGTCAGTATCTGTGCGTGTGATTTTTTTTTTCTGTCCCAAGTGCAGCACTGCACTTGTCCTTGTTGAATTTTATCTGATTGATTTCAGACCATTTCTCCAGTTCATCAATTCCATTCTGAATCCTATCCTTACCCTCCAGAATGTCTGCAACTTTACCCAACTTGGTGTAATCTGACAATTTGGTAAGTATACACACAGGTAGTGTAGTATGTCTCAGGATAGTACAGCCTTGCAATATATGAACATGCACTAGGCTACTGTCTTGTAATAAGTAAATGGTCATCATGATGTCATACACCATTACTAAAGGAGCCACTGATGCTAACAAAGAACAGTTAATGTCAGGTTTGGGACTTGAGTAATCTGGTCCAAGGGTCAAAGTCCAAGGTGGGTAGCCCCAATGCCAATCCATGGATCAAGAACCAGAAACAGGAACCAGGTTGTCAAGTAGAGGTCACAATCCAGAATACTGAGTACTCCAAATACAATCTGAGGATCAGGAGACTGGGTTGAACAGAGACAGACAGCATGCCTGGGCTATAGTGGGTCATACAAAGCCTAGGAGAGGCAGACATCAAGCTGCTTCCCTATGAGTCCCTTGATGTCTGTGCTGCTTTTTGCTTTCTCTAAGGTCTGAACAACAATCAGGCCACAGGTGTTTTAGGATGAGTCATTCTACCTGTATGTGTAAGTGAGTCATCACAGTAGCAGCAGTGAAACGATCTGTTCCACAGCTCCCAACTCATCATATTAGGAGACATGTATACTGTACCAGACTGTCTTTACTATTGGAACCTGTCATTTTCTATTTCCTTCCAGAACAGCAGGCAACAGGAAAATTAGATTTTTCTCTTTCTGTGCATCACTAGCAGTTAGTTCAGACATCTGACATGTCTATTGTGGAGTCTGGCTGTCCAATGACTATTGGATAAGGAAAGAAGGAGACCACATATTGTTCCAGAATTATATCTTAGTAAAATCATGCTGGGTTCATAGAGAGGCAGAAGCATCATATAATATGGATCACCTTCTCCTTTGCCAAGATAGCAAAGACCTTTTAATTCCCAGACAAGAGTGAACCTAATATTACATATAATATACATGTCTACAGGAACTTGGGGATTCCAAGCAAGTAAATTGTTACTGTGCAAAACACTAAGCACTCCCAAAAATTATATAGAATCAGCTTGAACTGCCATAAATGCAGGATAAGTACAGCTATCTGAAAAACTGCAAATACTATAGTAACACTAAGGTGGTACTACTGTCCTTGGCTGTTTGATGAGACATGAAACCCTACAAAAGAAATCTGGGGCCAGGCAGACCATGATGGCCCTGAATAAAAAGGCATCCTTTGACTCAAACCAAAATTGTGAAATCTACTTCAACCTGGCAAATAGGGTAGAAGAAGGAATCAGAAATAAAAACCTAAAATCCTCATAGAAAGCTATTCAGTCACTCTGACCACAGACTGTAACCTGCCCGAGGTTCATATAAGTAGATGAATCTGCTTTTAAAGAAATGGAAAAAAAATCCACAAAAAATATGCTCAACTGCTGAAGTCACTCAAGACTTGGTTGCATAGACAGCAAACCCAAACCTGAGACCTATGTGCATAGAGTTAGATGCATAGATTCATAGATGGTAGGGTTTGAAGGGACCTCAACAGATCATAAAGTCCGACCCCCTGCCTAGGCAGGAAAGAGTGCTGTGGTCAGATGACCTCGGCCAGATGCCTACCCAGCCTTCTCTTAAAGACCCCCAAAGTAGGGGAGAGCACCACCTCCTTTGGAAGCCCATTCCAAATTTTGGCAACCCTTACCATGAAGAAGTTTTTCCTGATATCTAGCCTAAATCTGCTCTCTGTTAGCTTTGCTGATGATTTCATCACCCTTATGACTCATTCATCTTGGAGTCCACTTTGACTCTGAGATCCCTTTCCACTTCTGTGCTACTGAGAGGGTCACTTCCCAGCCAGTAAGTGTGCTGGACATTTTTGTGACTTAGGTGCAGCACCCTGCACTTGTCCTTGTACTGCATCCTATTGTGTACTGCCTACTTTTCTAACCTGTCCAAGTCTGCCTACAATCATTCCCTACCCTTTGGAGTGTGCACTTCACCCCACAATTTAGTAGTGTCTGCAAACTTGGACAGAGTACACTTCACACCCATATCCAAGTCATTGAAGAAGATATTGAGGAATACAGGTCCAAGGACCGAACCCTGCGGGACCCCACTACCCACATCCTTCCAGGTCGATACCAACCCATCTACTACTACTCTCTGGATGTGACTGCTAAGCCAATTTGCCACCCAATGGACCCTGTAAATATCTATGCCACAGCCTCTTAATTTATTTATGAGACTGGGATGAGATACTGTACTGAAGGCCTTGCTGAAATCCAAGAAAACGACATCCACAACTATTCCTGTGTCTAAGCATTTTGTGACCCTGTCATAAAATGAAACCAGATTGGTCAGGCATGATCTACCTGCTATGAATCCATGCTGGTTTCCCTGCTGCATTATTTTTCCTGCAGGACTCCCACAAATATGATCCTTCATAATCTTTTCAAAGACTGTTCCAAGGATGGAGGTGAGACTGACTGGCCTATAATTGCTTGGATCCTCCTTCCTCCCCTTCTTGAAAATAGGGACCACATTGGCCCTTTTCCAGTCATCTGGGACCTGACCTGAGCACCATGAGTGCTCAAACAGCCGTGCCAGTGGTTCTGCTATGACACAGGCCAATTCTTTCAGTACTCTTGGATGAAGCTAATCCGGGCCTGCTGACTTGAACACATCCAGTCCCACCAAGTGACTCTGCACCAGGTAAGTGTTGACAGCTGGTAGGCTGGTGTCCCTGTAATGCCCATCTAAGAACCCATTAGGAGACTTATCTTGACTCTTGTTCAGGAACACCGAAGCAAAAAACTCATTGAAGAGCTCAGCCTTGCCCCCCCCCACCCCTTCCCCGTCACTAATTGCTCCTCCTTGTTCAGCAAGGGTCCTATGCTGTCCTGCACCTTCCTTTTACTCCCTACATACCTAAAAAAAGACTTTTTGTTGTCTTTAATTTGTGTTGGTAACCTCAGCTCTGTAATTGCTTTGGCCTTTCTAACTGTCTCCCTGTAAGTGAGGGCCAAGTAGATATACTCCTCCTTGGTAGCTTCCCCCTGCTTCTACCTCCTATATGCCCTCTTTTTTTTGCCTGTAGGCTCCTCAGGATTTCTCTGTTTAGCCAAGGAAGTTTTTTGGCTCCTTTCCCACTTTTCCCTTGTACTGGGGTAGCCTCCCTCTGTGCCCAAAGGATCACTTCCTTTAGGAATGACAACCCTTAGAGAAGACTTCACTTTATCGTAGACTAGTTATTTAAATACTTTGGTTCTTGTATACTTTCACGTAGGGTAAAAATAGTCAGCTTTGATGGGAGCCAGGGCAAGTCAATACAACATTAAAGCCTAGGGGCTCTCTCTGTCTCTGGCTCCCTGTCTGAAGGGCAAAGACCCATGTAGCAAATTGTTGCCTGCCCTCTCTGGGGCACATGCATAGTTGGCCCCCCAGCATTACAGACAGACAGATGCATAGACGTAAGTACTAATTCTTTTATTATATTAGAATTCACTCATATATTGGCTTTTAGCATATTACATATTTTATCACAAAATCCCCAAATTAGTGGGACTGATTCTTTGAGTCCATCACCTGTTATTCCAGACCTGTAAAATACTATAGTAGCACTTTAGAGCCTGAGTCTGGACAACTCATGAACTGTTGTAAGAACCTTTTTATTTGAGCAGGCTTTTAGCCAGAGGTGTTAAGATTTCAGGCACTGGTTGGGGATTTTTTTTAAATTGGTGATTCATTACATAGTATTCCTTTTCCTCATTATATCTGCATATATATTCCTATATTGGATTCTAAGCTACCCCAAGCCTTTTTTTCTGGAGAGGGTGACATACAAGTATAGCAAATAAATAAACAAACATATAAAAAGTCCTTGTAGGTTACTGGAGTTGTCTCTTTCATTTACAATGTGAATCCTATATGACTGAATGAGGGGTTAGTGTTGCAGTGAGGCAATTGTTCACTTAATATTGAGTCAAAGCCACCAAAAAATTCAAATCAAGGGCAGAAATACTGAATAATTACTACTGTGATCCATAGCTATAATGTAATTTCAATAGAGGGTGGTGAGATATAACAAGAAAGCCAAGATACTGTGGTTAAAAATGCTAAGATGCTGCAACCCTGGGACACATCTGGAGTAGTGTGTTCAGTTTTGGGGGCCCCACTACTGAAAGGATGTGGACAAATTGGAGACAGTCCAGTGGTGGGTGACAAAAATGGTGAGGGGACTGGGGGACATGACTTATGAGGAAAGATGGAGGGAACTGGGCTTATTTAGTCTACAGAAGAGAAGACTGAGATGGAATTTGATTCCTTCATCCCTAAACTACTTGAAGCAGGGTTTGAAAGAGGATGGAGCTAGAGTGTTCTTACTGGTGGCAAATGACAGAACAAGCAGCAATGGTCTCAAGTTGCAGCAAGGAAAGTTTAGGTTATATATTAGGAAGAATTTTCTCACTAGGAGGGTAGTAAAACACTAGAATAGGTTACCCAGAGTGACTGTGGAAATTCCATCCTTGAAGGTTTTCAAAAAACTGGCTAGGCAAAGCTTTGGTTAGGATGATGCCCTCTTCTCTTCTCTAGTTGGGGATGGTTCTGCTTTGAGCAGGGAGGTGTACTAGGTGACCTCCTGAGGTCCCTTCTAGCCCTAACTTGCTATTCTATGATTCTGTGACACCTAAGATCTTGCCTTTGTGCAAAATTTATACTATTAATATGAGTAATAGTTAAGAGGTAGAACCATCCCACTCGAGACAGTTAAGCAGGTATAAAGTTGGCTGTAATTTGGGTAATGAGCATAGGTGGTACATCAAGCAGGCATGGTTAAGGACCCTAATTTTGGTAGTCACTGATAGACCAGGAAATGATGTCACCAGCATCCTGTCTGCTTGCTCATCACCTGTAACTCCCTAGCCCAAATGCAATTTACAGCTGTGTCAACTTCAGGTAGCCTTTGGTGCAGGTTGGGAGAAACTCTTGAACTCACATATCTAACTCCATAGTGAGAAGCTTTAACTGCTCTACCACTGTATCCCCAATAAATATAAAATGTCTTATAGTTATTCACATTCTAGATAGGGAAGAAGCTATTAGAGTGTAAGGTACCTATGTCAGTATAACTGCATTCATGCTAGGGGTTTGTAGTACCATAGGAAAGTGGGACCTTATAAGGTCATCTAGTCTAGACCTTGTTCAAGCCAGAATTATCCCTGACTAAACTATCTAAGCCCAGTGTCTGTCCAACATGCTTTTGAAAGTTTCCAAGAGCTGAGACTCCACCACTTCATTAGGTAGCCTGTCCCAATGCTTGGCCACCCTCATAGTCGAAAAGTTCCTCCCAATCTCCAATCTAAATTTCCCCTGCTGCAGCTAAAGGCCATTGCTCCTGGTCCTGTCCCTTACAGATGCAGAGAAAAGCCCATCTCCATCCTTTCTATAATTGCCACTCAGTGTTCTCTTCTCCAGACTAAATAACATATTTCTTTAAGCTTTTTCTCAAATTCTTGCTTTCCAGACCCCTAATCACTTTTGTTGCTCTGCACAGGACTTTTTCCAAGCTGTGCATATTCTTCTTGAAGTGTGGGGCCCAAAACTGGATACAGTACTCCAGGTGAGGCCCCATCAGTGCTGAAAAGAAGAATCACTTCCCCTGAATTGCAAGTGGCACCCCTGTAAATACAGCCCAGTATGTTGACTTTTTTTGGGGGGTGGGGGGTATTGTTTGTTTGTTTTTCCAACCAGAGCACACTATTAGCTCATATTCAGCTTATGGTCTACTGTAACCCCAAGGTCCTTCTCTGCAGTACTGCACCATAGCCACTCATTCCTCACTCTGTGTTTGTGCATGCACTTATTCCATCTCAAGTGAAAAACTTTGCACTTGTTCTTGTTGAATCTCATCTAATTGATTGTGGACTGTGGCTGGCTTGCCTGCGGGAACCCGATGCACTGGTTTGAAAAGGCTTAAAGGGCTTGGTGGGACATTTTCCACTGATCAAGTGGTGTCAGGAAAGAGGCTTGCCCCTCCCCTACCCCAGGGTGAGGCAGGGGACTGGACCTGAGAGGGAACTAACACCCCCCCTCTCACTGATTGATCTGTTCCTAAGCCAGGGGCAGAGCCTCCAAAGGGAATAAAAAGGCAGCATGCCCAGTATACAGATGGCTGTAACAAGAGACAGAGAAGAGGGCAAAGAAGAGATGGCAGAGCTTTCCAGCAGGGCAGAATGGTTGCTTCAGAATAGCCTGAAGATGACTCATAGGACGGGGAGTGGCAAGCATCCCCCAACATCACCTTGAAGGAGCATGGCGTTGGTGCACAGGGGGTACATGGAGGGTCTGGGAGAGGACCAAGGCCCCAGAGCTGCAAGCAGCAGCTTGGGTCTCCAACCCCAGCATGAGACACAGCACTTGGTGCACAGATCAGTGCACATAGCATACCAGAGCAGACCAAGACCCTGGAGCTGCACGCAGTGACTCAGGTTCCCAACCCTGCCATGAGGCTGGGCAAGCAGTGCACAGCCAGTGCATGGAGGGTCTGAGAAAAGACCAGGCCCCGGAGTTGCACATGCAGCTTGGGTCCCTAACCCCAACATGAGGCTGGGCACACGATGTACAGGTTGGTACATGGAGGTCCTGGGAGCAGGCCATCAGTGCATGCAATGGTGCACAAGGCCCCGAGCAGGCCGACTAGGGGAGCCCCACAAAGTGTCCAAGGCCCCCCACAGGGGAGGAGATGCCCAGCTGAAGGAACAAGAGTGGCTTCGACAGGCCTCAGAGAGTTGTGAGTTGCCTGGGAAGAGGATTCCCATAGGGGAGGACGGTTCCCCCCATCATTTCAGTGGTTAGCCGCTGGAAGGGAAGTCCCTGGTAAGGAAGTACTCTCAGGTTTGAGGTAGTCCTGTTGGGTGATTTCAAGCAAGGTTACAGGGGCCCCATAGGGCATTGGGGTATCCTTTGCCCTTTCTTATTTTGGGGGCACAGCTATTGCTCCAAGACAACTCGGGTTATTTTCTGCTTTCACTGAGACTTGTGTTTTTCCATTTGTAAACACTGCATCTCAAGCTTTGTGAATCCTGCACCTCATATTTTGTGAACTTGTGCTTCATGCTTTGTAAACTTGCATGCTATTAGAGTATAAGATTGTATGACTTTTAATAAGACCCTTGGTTTGACTCCTTTTGATTCTTCACCTGTATATAGAGTGTTTGCATATATGTGTAAATAATCTGCCTATAGTCCTTGTAACTTATATATATATATATATATATATATATATATATATATTCATATTGTACTTTTCTGTCTTATTAAATTTGTACATAGTTAAGTTTATTCTTGTGTCCTGGCCTTGCTCTATATGGAGAGGAGGGAAACTATGTACAGCAAGCAGTTTTACATCCCACAGCACTTCAGCACCTGCTATCATCCTTTCATTATAAGAGGGGATACTGATACAAGTGCGGCCCAGGCTGCGTGGACCATTTCTTCTGTCTATTCATGTCATTCTGGATTGTAGTCCTACTCTCCAAAGCACCTGCAACTCCACCCATCTTGGTGTTTTCCACAAATTTGCATGGGGCCTACTGTAATCCTTTTGGAGTTGTGCTAATGTAACCCTTTTGGTTAAAAAAATCTTACTCCTAACCAAAATGGTTATATTAGTAGATGTCTTAACATTCCTAAAGTAGAACGAATAGAACTGAAGAAAGATTTACAGCTGATAGTTTATGCCTCTGTGTTTTGAGACTGTCAATATATTGACCCAGCACATTCTAAGAGACAATTTCAAACTACATAAATATCAGTTATATTATTGTTATTATTATATATTCACACAGCGCAGGAACTGGGTTACTCAATTCACTTCTCCTTATTTTTTTATAAATACATCATTAAAACGTCCACTCATCTTATGTCTCTAATAAACCTTTTGTTGCTTACAAGACCTGCTGTCACAGCATCTAATATTCTTCCAGGTTTCGAAAAAGCTTGAATGTGGAACAACAAATACGTTGAGGTGAATGAGTGGAGCTAGAGATGATGGTAATCAGGTTTTATTGAGCTGTAGAGAACTGTTTTCTTCTATAAAAGGGTCATTATGGAATACAGTAAACTCTGTTCATCCACAACTTGGAAGGGGAGGGAAAAAAAGAACCTCTTGTCACTAACAAAGCAGAGAGAGCCTGGGTTTTTGGCACATTGTCAGATTGTAAACACAAAAGTAAATGGTAACACAAGTCACCATAGCAACAACACCTGGGCCAGCAAAAGACCTTTATTCCTGTTCTACAGAGGTGGTGATTATGTTCTTCAGGTAACAGTGAATAAGGTCTCATTATATACAACCTTTGAATGCTGTAATTTGCACTTTGCTTCAGGGGAAAAAAGAAAATTAGAAAGAAAACAATGAGTAAAACTGGTTTTGCTCTCCTTTGGGCTGGATGAAAGATTAATAGAAAAATACTTCCTGAGCACTGTTCAATAGTTATGAGAGATGTAAAATAATTTGCACTGTAACTGTGGTGACATTTTTCCCCAATCTAACTTCACCGTATTAAAACCCTTTAAAAGCAGCAGAATATTGAAAAAAAATATCACGTGTTTGACACACATCATGGTAATGAATAACCTTTCCATCCTAACATGAATGCTAAGTCATACAGGAAACCATTTATTGAAACAGGGATTCCTAGTTTGATGACTCCCTGCAGTTAGATAATTGAATGTCTACAGTGCCATTTTGAAAGAAGCCAGTGAAAAGTCCAGATGTATATTAGTATTTTCACATAGCAATAGTAGGGCTGTTCTTGTCACACATGGGGCTATTTTTTAAAATTTGAGCTTTCCTTGAATAGAATGGAAACTTTGTATACTCTAAAATAAAAGATTCAATAATATACAAACCATGTTCTGGCAACTCACATTTATGAGAGTTAGGTAGTTCTTTCACTATTATAAAAACAGGGACTCAGAAGTAGTTTGTGCATAAAAAAGTCTGTTATCAGTTTCCTTAAGGACCTGAAGTTCCTTTCATGTTCATTCCTGTCCCAATATCAAGAGCTTTCTCTAACAACTTATTTTCAGAAGGGCTGAGATCTAGAGTTGGCTTTATTTTTAGGGCTAGTTGAACATTTTCTCTTGAAACTATTTTTGATGAAAAGTTATGCTTTTTGGCAAATGATAATTTCCTTGAAAACTCTGTTTTCCTCAGAATCCATCATCAGTAATTGTTTGCAGTCACGGATGATTGTCTTCTATGGTTGTTGTATCTGTTGGTCCAAAAATTGCTGATGAGGCCTATCCAGTATTGTCAGACTCTGTTACAGCTCTGGCACATGGTTTCATGTGGGGATGGTGGCTCAGGGTTCTTGGTTTGGAATACAACATGCTGTTTCTGCTTCTCCAGTTCTTTTGTCTCCTGCTGCCATTGTAAGTTTTCAAAGTACTGAGTTCCTTGCATTAGGGGTGGTCCTAGGCAATAGTCTCCTATGAGTTGATCTTGAAGTTGTATTTTTTAAAGTTGGCCTTGAGGACATCCTTGAAGTGCTTTCTCTGCCCTCCTCTTGAGGGTACACCTTGACTGAGCTGGAAGAATAAAACTTGCTTCAGGAGTCTAGAGTCGAACATCCAGATGATGTGGCTGGCCCGGCAAAGTTGATGGATGATCATTGCCTTGATGCTTATGACGTTTGCTTGCAAGAGACATTGGCACGTCTGCCTACCCACTGGATTTGGACAATCTTCCACAGCCTTAAAAAAGAAACAGCTTGCATTAAGACAACTTTTTTAGCTTTAAAGAAAAAAAACCAAGACAAAATCGCCCAGAATTTCCCAACATGTTCAGTGAAAATGAAATATTTTTCATAATGGATTTTTACGATTTTGGTTAAAGGTTAACAGTGTCCATAGAATTTGTCTTTGATGTTTCATGTCTATCTAGATGTATGCGTTCAAAACAAAGAAAAGTTTAATATTTTATGGGGAAAATAGGGAGAAATATTGGGAGAAATATTACCTTAACTGACTGACTTATTTTGCCAAACATTTTCTGTAACTCACTTTCTTATAGTATCATTAGTCCCTTTGCTTTTCAGGTTAGGTTGTCTCTGGGCTGCGTTTTAACCCTCCTATAATTCAAAACCCACATCTGACTATTGGGATTAGCCCAATAACAGATTCAACTCAGATGTATGGTGTTTGCCCTGAAAGAAGACTATATTCATATGACATCTTCTTACTTAAGCAGTCAGTTCCTTTTCTGTTTTCAGAATCATACCATGATGTTGTTAAGTATACTAAAAAGCTACCAAGATAGAATAAGATCGGTGATATTGAGATTGAATCTCAGTTTATATATTAGCAACATATTGTTGACTCTGCCCAGCTAGTTGCAGTTCTATCAATTTATTAACACCCCTTAGCAGATGCTAAAATAATGTTGCAACTGGGAGCTGAACAATCTTATACCCCATCCCAAAAGTCACCTGTCCTGCCATGCCAGAAATGCATTGCAGAATACATAGTATTTGGGATAGGGCATGAAATTCCTCTGGCTCCCATTGTGCCACTTCATGGCTGCAATGCAGCCCAATAGGTTGATCCTTGGGATTGAGCATGGGCAGCCCAGGATCCTTGTTTAGGACCCAGAGCTTCCTCCAGCCTTATTCTCAGGGATCAAGCTAGGGCTGGCCCTAAAACCCAGGGCTGTTTGGGGCTAGTGCTAACTGTCAGCATAGACAGCCCTGAGTTCAATTTCAGATATCCCTGGGTCAGGAATGAGCTGGTGATTGTCAGTAACTGTTGGTACTGGCCCCAGACAACCTCAGTCTTGTTCAAGACTCAGAGCAGCCCTGATCCATGCCAGAAATCAAGTGATTGTTGGCACTGCCACCAAACAGGAACTGTGTCTGGTTGAACCCGGGGCTGCCCCAAACCAGTGTTGACTCTAGGTCAAGTTGGAGACCTGGGGCTGTCCCCAAATGATGCTGATAATCAGTTGATTGTCAGCATCAGGGTCTGGAACACAATACATACCACATGTTCTACATCTTTGTGACTGATTTCCATTTTACAATGTCATCAATTGGCTGAGCATACGGCATGTTGTAATTTATGGCACAATCAACACGTTTACAGTGCCATAAATATAACATCTGTCAATGGCCTAAAAGTATTAGGTTTATGGTGTCATATGTATAAGCTACATATACTTACTGTTGTAAGAGTGTGTGTGTGTGTGTGTGTGTGTATGTGTGTGTGTGTGTGTGTGTGTGTGTGTGTGCGCATGGAGAGTAGGAATGCCTCTATGTTTTATGTTGAATCATTATAATCACTGTTGGCTTGTAAAAAAAAAAAAAAAAAAAAAAGGCCTGCCTTGATGTCCAGACAGTCTATTCCTGGTGATACGTGAAGAAAACCCTGTTTGCTTTTGAAGGCAGCTTGAGTTTGTAGGACTAAATGCTAGGGGAAAATTATGTTTTCTTATATATATGTATTGTATGTATAATATATATATGTGTGTGTGTGTGTGTTTATGGAAATAATCAAATGACAACAAATATGTCACAGATATGCTGATGCAGTTTTACAGAGATGCTTTTGATGTCATATATCCTACATATACATACTATTGTGTGTATAGAAATGTATGTTCTTGAGAGCTATGAAAGCTTCTATATTCTATAATATGTTGAATCGGTATGCTCTCTGCTGGCTTGTAAAAACATGAACTTAAATAAACACGATTCACAGGCTTGGACTTTAACAATACGTTTATAACAATAATAATCAATAGAACTCAACTTATATTGCTTCTGCTTTTCCATCTGTAGAAGTGGATACTCAGTTTTAGACCTATTTTACTGTGATTGCTAAGACATGCTGCAAATCATTGACAGAACAAAAACATAATTTGCAATTACATAAATCTCACAGAAGTCGATGACAAGCAACACAGCTACTCATGATTCTGCACCATGCCTGTTGTACCAGGCCACAGCTGCCGATATATAGGTTACCTTAAAGAAAAACAAGCAGAAATATTTTGCAAGCTATTTGGTTTGACAAAGTTGCAATGTGAAGGAAAACTGGCAACGCTGTTCTGAAGGCTGAAGATGTAGAAGTGAGAATCTGCTGGTTGGAAAACTCAAGAAGAAAAGCAAGCAGCCAGGAAGATAACAGGATCGGTCTGTACTTGTTTGTCATCTGTCAGGGCCCTAATCTCAGTTTGTGTATAGAAACTGTTAATTAGATGTGAAATGAACTGCTCAGTTCAAGTCTGGCGTACACTAACTTGTAAACTTCTGGACAAAGCCAGTGCATGAACACCCAGGAGACTAATTAAATACACAATGTTTCAAGTAATTGATATCCAATTCATATGTTTTTACTGACAATGAATGTATTATTCTTTCATTGCCCTGCCGTAGGTCATGCTCTAGCCATGCCATTAGGGCAATTCCATTTTGTCATCTATTGCATCCATTAACCCACATAACTGAATTTCATATGCAGGCTTTTTATAACATCTGCCTATAAAGAAAATGTTGTCCTATAAACAAATGCTGTCCTTTCTAATGGAATTCTTGTCATGATGAGAGGACTCAAAGTTAAAGTTCTCAAGTAAATGACTTGCATATATGCTTTAAATAGATTTATTGCCATTAAGATTACTTTAGAGAGATAATTCCAGTATCTTACTCCCCTGGGTAAAATTGGAGAACTCTGCTTATGCTACCTGTCTTTATTCACTCTCACACACCCTGAAGGTCTCTGTGCATATTTCAGCAGGTGAAGAGTTACCATCCTGCGCCCTGTTGGCAGATTGCTATGATTTCATACTGTATTGAGGCAGTTCATTCTCATTTGTGGAATGTTACTGATTCCACAGAGAGGCAGCTGTAGAAAGGCAGCACAATGACAGTATTAATGTTTATACATTATAGAGGAGTATCAGGTAAAACAGATGAGCAGATGAGGTGTCTGAAAACTATTAATTCTTTAGTAAATTTTCCTTCCCTGAAAGGCACAGCATTTAATACTATTTAAAATTTTCTTTTTTCAAATTAAGTTACCATTTAAGTATGAAGAGGTAGACAGCTGTGTTAGACTGAAATCAGGTAGAAGGAAGGGCAAGATAGCACCTTAGGGTGTGTCCTGATGAACACATGAAGAGGCATGTGTTTCCCATAGAATAAATAGCAGTGGCACTTATTGGTGCCACTGCTATATGTCCCCAGGCACACCCCTGCACATGTAGTCCAGTGCATGACAAAGTCACCCAGGTGAGATAGGGGATGCTGAGGCCACATGTGCTGGCCCCAGAAGCCTTACCTAGAATCCTGGGGGCCTCCTAGGGTAGCAGCAGCTGACCCAGCCTGTCGGATCCGGGCTGGAGCCAAAGTGTGGCTCTGGCCAGCCAGGCTCCCTTTCTGGTGATGCATACTGCTGCCATGTATACTGTGCCACACTTTCTTCAATGGTGCCAGGATTTCCTGGTGTTAAAAGCCCCATCTTGCTGCAAGTCAGCAGCACAGTGAACAGGTACACGTGAGGCACCACAAACCACAGTCATGTGCTCATCAGGATGCCTTAGGAACACCCTAAGGGCACATGCAGATGAGCATGCAGGTGCCTATTGCAGCATCTCAAAGCCCTTTGAGACACTGCAAGAGGCACGTACAGGAACAAAAAAACATTCCCCATACTGCAAATTTGCAGCATAGGGGCAAAATTAGATGCCTGGATATCCAGGGGTCAAAAAAATACCCTGGGGAAAAAAGCAGGGCAGGGCACGATCCAGGACCATGCCCTGAAGCAACTGGAGGCTCAGGTCCTCCAGAGATGCTCTGGTAGCCAGCAAGAATGTCTCTATGGTTGGCCCTCTCCCCAGTGCTGAAGCACACTGCCTGCTGGAGGAGTGGGGAGGGGATGATGGGGGGACCCCCACCACCCCATCCCTCACCCACTCCCCAAGCCCCCCCCAATCACTGCTCTGTTTGGCCCATCCCCAGCCCACTCCTCCAGCCCCCACATGCCTTCCCAGCCCAGCTCTATCTCCTGCTGGCCCTGAGCCCCCCCCATCACTGCCCCACCTGGCCCCATCCCCTGCCTTTCTCCCAAACCCCCATCACTGACCCATCCAGACCCATCGCCTGCCTGGCCCCCAAGCTCCCCCATCACTGTGCCCCCACAGCCCCAGCATCCTGGCATTAAAAAAAAAGCCCCACACTCATCGGCAGAATCCTCCCTCCCACACAGTGGGGGGCAGCAGGGACTGGCCTCAGTTGCCTGGCACTAGCATTGCCTCTGCCCCCTTCACAAAGATGCAGTGGGCATTGGCAGGGCACCACATGGCTCTGCGCGCTGTAGGGCAGCCAGGGCCACTCGGGCTAAGTGGTGCCAGGGCTGGGCTGACAGCCACAGTGGCTCCAGCTGCCTAACAACATGCAGAGATGCACAGCATTCTGCCAACCCAGGCCACACCCACATGCAGGTGCCAGTGGCAGTGTGGGTGCCAGGAGGCCAGGTTCAGTCCCTGCTTCCCCCCACTGCCCTTCTGTGTGGTGGGGCTCTGCCAGGAGGCCCCAGTGATCCCTACAGCAGCTGCTACTGCCAGGGAGTGAGGTGCTTTTTTTTATTTTTTATTGCTGGGATGCTGGGGCCGGGTGGGGCAGTGATTGGAGGGAAGGGGGACTCAGAGGGCTACGTGGGGGATGGGGCCAGTGGGGCTCCCTCCATGAACACACCCCTCCTGAGAAGCCCCCGCTAGTCCCCCCCATGATCCACGCACACCTACCCATACACCCCATAGCCTGCCACATCGCTTCTTAGTCACCCACATCCCCCCACCCCTCTTCTCACCCCCATTCTGCTAACCCCACATTTCCCCAGAACACACCCTGCATACCCAGCTGCCAAATTTCTGGTAGGAGCTGTGGCTTCAGGGGCAGCTGTCCCCACATCCTGGTTAGTGAAGGGGTCAGGGGGAACTCTAACTGCTCTATGGTAAAAAAAAAAAAAAAAAAAAAAGCAAAGGCAAACAGTAAAACATATAGTTATTTAGAATTCATTTTATTATGATGATAGAGACACTGGTAGGCTTCCAAATTGCTTTATCACCGTAGATATATCAATAAAATATTGCCCAATTAATCGCTGTCTCTCACTCTCTCTCTCTCTCTATATATAGTCGTGTTCAGTTTTAATTGTGGAGGAACATGGATATCAGGGTATTTTACAGAGTGACTTTGGGATTTTTATATCAGGGACTTTTCAGTTTTCAAATAGGGAACAGCAGAATTCCTGCTAGGGAGGCAAGTGGCAAGACCCAGGCAGAGGAATCTGCTCAGAGCTGGCTCCTGGGACCCAGCTGGAAGTGACTGACCTCTTAGCCAGTTGGGGCCAGGAGGACATGCTTTGACAGCTCAAAGAAGGCCATCACACTGGGAACATCTTCCAGGCAATAGCTGCCCAGATGGCTGAGACGGGTCAACATGGTAGTAGTGCTGAACAAAGGCCTACTCTGCAGCCACTGCCCAGTGACAGCTTGCACAGAGGGGCAGATGACTGTACTGGCTGTGCAGTCACCATCCAGGTCTGGCCAGCATGCAGCCTTGGGGCCACATGCTGTTGCAGGTGGCAGCAGGTCACAGCCAGGCATCAGACCCCACTGCCAGACTGCTGCAGTGGAAGGTGCAGGAAACTCTCCGGGCTGCTTCAGCAGTCTAGCTGGCACAAGGGGTAGTATCCCCAGGTACCAGTTGGCCATACCCCACATGCTCCTATCTATTTGTCCATCCAATTACCATGGGCAAGGCCCACCTGGTGAACTAGTAGCCCCTTTTTATTGGAGCTAATGGACGAAACGAACAACTAAATTCTTGAGACAACTAATGGGAAAAAAAAAAAAAGCATGATAGAAGTGTCATTTGCGTCAAAGGGTCAAAACATGAAAATAAGTGTGCCTGAGGGGGACACTGATCAAAGCCCCCCAGGCCACACCCACCAGTCCTCAAATGCATCCAAGGAACTGGTGGATGCTGCCCACTGGTGCTCCACCTGGAAAAGTTCACAGACAAGCGAGAGGAAAGTGGCCTCACAGTCTCTGGGCACCTTCCCAGCCAGAGATTCCTTCCTAGTGCAGTCCTGGGCCCACTTGGCCAGGGCCAGGAGGAGGTTGAGCAGGAGGTCCCAGGACTTGGTGGGGCTATGGATGGAGTGACCAAAAACAAAAAGGTGGGGGGTGAAATTCAACCAGAACCTCAGGAGAAGGTTCTGGAGTTGGAGGGGCTGCAGCCTGGTGCACTCAAGGGTCATGTGCACCAGGGTCTCCCTCTGCCCACAGAAAGGGCAGGAGACCAGGGTGTCCATGAAGCTTACCACTTATATGACTGTGGCAAGAGCTCTATGGAGGAGCCACCATTTGAGGTCCCCAGTGGCTCATGGGGTATGGGTGGAGTACAGATTCAGCTACTTGGGTGCCCTAGCCATGCCCTCACCTAGCATATCCCACCACTTGGTGTCTGAGCAGGATGCAAGGGCAGTATGATGAACCGTGTGGTGCACGAGCATGCAGAGGTGGTAGAGATGGATGGTGGAAAAACAAACTAGTCTGTTGTCCTCCAGCCAGTACAGATAGTGGAGCTGAGAGCGCTGTGAGGCCGGGTTAGGTGCCAGCCCCACAACAAACTCCAGTGGGCTGGAGGACACAGGGGGGTGGGGACTACCATCATGCAGGACCTGGTCAACAAAGGCAAGGGTGTTGGGAGGTAGGGCAGCTTTGGGGCTGTGGGAAGCTCTGTGGGGGTCTGCCCCCCCCCCCAAAGGTTCCTGCCCTGCCATTTTTTCACATGAGGTCAGGGAAGACAATAAAGAAAAATAAAATATCCCACAGGGCTGGTGAATCCAGTAGGGGCAGGCTGGGAATGTAGGGCAGAAGGGTGATAGGGAGGAAGGGGGCCAAGGTTCACTGAGCCACAGCCCCACAGGAAAAAACTGGGAGACCTGTGTTGTGAAAATGGGCGGGGGGGGGGGAGGGAAAAAAAAAGATGCACAAAAGGCTGGGGAAACTTGAGCTGGCTTTCTCAGGCATACAACAAACAGCAGGTCAGGGAGAGTGGACCACAGGACGTACCACACAAGGGCAAAAAACACACAGGGAAGACTGCTGAGGCAGGTGTAAAAAGATGTCTGGAGCAGTGGAGGGGCTTGTTTGTGGAAGATTTGTCTGGAAGTCCCTCAGACCTCCAGCTAGTCACTCAGCAGCAGAGCAGTAGGCAGGAAGACAAATCAGGATCAGATGCAGTGACATAGGTGTTGGGGAGGGTAGGAGCAGTCAGTCAATTAGGGGGTGATCCAGTGCAGGTGTGGCATGGTGCAGCAGGGAATCTCCCTCTCTCCTGAGAGGGGGCAGCAGCAGAAACAGCAGTGATGGTAGGAGCTATCCATTTCAGCCACTCAGGGTGTGCTTCTGGTGAAAGTGGAGGTGAAGGTGGGGGTGGCCTGCCAAGGCAGCTGTGGCAGGCAAGGTTCCTTTAGGCTCTGTCAGTGATGGCAGGGAAGGGGCCCACAGGCAGCGCAGGCTCCCTCCCCAGGCTGTCCCCCGACTGCAGCTTGGTGGCAGGCTGGGCAGCAGGCCGGAAAAGGGGCGCAGAAGCTTGGTTGCAGTGCAGTGCAGTGGGCCCCTCCCTGAGGGTGGCAGCAGCATGCAGCAGAGGACCCGCCCCCCCTCCCTGGGAAGGGGGCAGCAACAGCAGCAGCTGCTGCTGCCCAAGGCAGGAAGGGGTGTGGCCAACTTACTCCAAAAGCTGTGAGAGCAAGCCAACACCTAATAGTAGCCAGAGGCAGGAAAGGGCCTGGCCATCTTCTCCCCAGAAGCTCCTGAGATCAAGCTTGCAGCAATCAGCCGCAGCAGCAGCCTGGGATAGAAAGGGGGGTGGCTAACTTCCTCTCAGAGGCTCCTCCCGCAGAAGCTCCTGAGAATGAGTAGGCCTGAGCTACTTGCCAGGGCAACTTTTTGTACTGATGGGGCCAGAGCAGGGTAGCTTTTTACACTGCTGAGGCCAGCAGAGGTGCTGGCCACAGGCTCTAGCTCCCCCTGGCTGCAGATCCAGGAGGAGCCAGGCAGGGTTATTTTGCCCCAAGTGACACAACTTGCTGCACACCAAAGTACATGTTTGGGCACATGCACCGAGGCAAAAAGTCCAGGCTCAAATTTGCACCACTTCTATTTGAGCTTCTACAAGTGCACATGCCTGCATGTGTGGACACACCGTAAGAGATTAACTCATTCAGAAAAACATAACTTTTCATAGGCAACACCCTATTTTTGTCAGATGTCATTGGGAATTGCAAGAAAACTCTACAAATAAATTATATTACTTACATCTAATATAGCTCTTCTCATATATCAAAAGAATGTAATACTGTTAGCCTCCATATGCAGCTGGGGAAGCCACATCACAGAACAGTGAAGATATTGGTCCAAAGCAATCAGCAACCAAAGGCAGAGGCTTAATTAGAACCCAGCTCTCCTGAATCCTGAACCAGTGCTTCATCCATTAATTCAATCTTCCTAATTACAGTAACAAAAATAATTATTAGTGCAGTGGCAGGTTCTCCTGCTGATCACATTTTGACACTGAGCCATTTTAGAATTGAGGCTTATGGTATATTTGTTACTCAGGTAACCAACCTCTCCTCCTCCTGGAAAAACTATGAATACCCCTGAGATAATGTGCTTTTATTTGTAGTCAATCAAATAGTAACTGAGGAAATACTTTTATTTTTTTTCATCTTTCAGTTCCCCTAGTGTCTTAAGCTACAGATGGTGAGTTCCATCTGAAATTACATGAAAGTAAGGAGGAATAATAGTGTATAAACAACATCTGCTATTAAGCCACAGCTCTTTTTATTTATTTATTTGTTTATTTATTTTGTAGCAAGCATCACAGACTCTATTCCACTGAACTGATACTTAAATCTAAGCCTCCTGGAAAAGCTAGCTGGCTAATGCCAGCTGGGAATAAGACATGTTTATCTGCTTTTAAACCACGTAGCATGCAGTTGCCAATTGAGTGTATGAGCTGAAAAAGAAGATCACATTCATGTCTACAAAAATGACACAAATCAGGGGTGCTCAAACCCTAGCCCACAGGTCAGAACTGACAAGGCTGTGTCATCCAGTTTGGAGGGGTCCCCAGTGGTTCAGAAATTTGGAGGCAGGGGAGCAGAATTACTGCTTCCCTCTGGCCAGATTTCTGGACCCCCCAGGGAATCCCATGAGCTAAATAATAGGGTTGTGTGAAGCTTTAGGTGGTGATGAGATTCGGAGAAGATTCGGCCTGATTTGGTGGCCAAATCTCTGAATCTGAATTGAATCAAGTGACCAATTAAAAGGTCTGAATCGATTTGAAGCTCTCCAAATCTTCAGAAAAGATTCAGAGAGCTTTGATGATTTGGGCAGTCCCTGGTGGCCACAGCAGGGAGCTGCAGCCGGACTCAGAGCTGGTAAGTGGGGGTGGAGGAGCAGGGAGGGAGCAATGGGGGGACCCCTGCCATCCCCCTTGCCCTTTCTGCTCCCCCAGCCACTCTGACCCACTCCCACTCCCCCAGCCCTGCCCCATGGCTGCCCTGCCCACCACAGGTCCCAGTGCTTTGAGAAAAAAATCCCTAAATCAGCAGGTGCTGCCTGGGGGGGCAATCCCCACTGCCCCCCCACTGCCACATGCTGCACGGGAGGCTCTTCCACGAGCCCCTCTGATCCGTCCTCACTCCCGCAGCCCCCCCCCATGGCTGCCCCGCCCAGTCGAGCTCCGGCCCTTTATGAAAAAAGACAAATGGGAAAAAAAACCCAGGACTCAACGCTCCTGCAGTGGCCTCAGGGCTTTGGGAGGCTCATGCAGAGCCCCCACATGATGCAGAACAGTGGGGGCCAGTGGGGATTTCCCTCCCCACACACCCAGCAGCACCCAGTGTGTTCAGACTTTTTTTTATCAAACTGCTGGGAGCTGGGGTGAGTGGGCAACCATTGCTGGGCTGGGAGAGGAGGTGGGGGATGGCCCATGCCTGGCCAGGGTGATTTGGAGATTTGAAGAATTAGCAGCAGCCGAATCTCCAAATCAGATTTGGTTGAATTGATTTGGGACAGTGATTTGAGTCACCAAATTGAATCACTGTCCCCCAAATTGGCTGAATCCGAATCTGAAGGAAATACTAGCCACTTTGCACAGGCCTACTAGATAATGTGCCCTTGCACACATGATCATGCATTCTGGTTTGGGAGACCACAAGATTGGATCAGGATGGTGAGTGTGGTACAGCATTATGGTGGCACATGACCAAATCATGTGCAACCAGATTGGGGTGGCAGATGGCATGTGGCTGAATCAGGGCAGAGGGTGGTATATGGCTGGCTGAGGGCAGCATGAAATTGGGCCCACAGATTGACCCTGCATGAGATCCACTACCCTGCAGACCACTACCTCACCACTCATGTGGCCTACAGGGCTAGAAGGTTGGGCACCCCATTCTACATTGAAAAATGCAAAGTACTTCCATCATGGAATGCCCTCTGAGTTGTGCTTCTTCAAAACCATAATGGCCTTCTCTGGTCCAGTTCTGCTCCTGAGAGAGGGACATTACCCATGTCAGGGTGACTCAGAAGACTTCAGGAAGCACAGCAGATAGTCTCTTCAGTAAAGGCATTTACTATGACATTTACTATGGCAAAGGCCAGTCAGCTAGAGGTTCTCTGGCTCCTTCAAACACTTTAAACAATTCCTCTTTCCCTGCTCCAGCCTGCACAGCCCTGAGCACCCGCAAAGATACTCCACTGTTCTCTTTCCAGTCTCCCCAGCTCACCTGTTCTCATCCATTCATGTCATCCATTCATGTCAGGGTCATGTTGCACATTACACTTAGCATGTTTTAAATGCACTTAAAATGTGACCAACCATATTTTCAAACAGTAAACCACATGTCAAGCATGGTGGTACTGTAGCAAAGTTATGATTTTTTGCACAAGGAGTATCTCTAGGTTGTATTAAGTAACATAGATTCAGCTATCATCAGACTTCTCAAAACTTATAATACAAGCAATTTGCAGTCCTCACCCAGCCATGACATCAGCCAGGGTACCCTCTTCCACACCAAGGCTACAGGTGGGACAAGAAAAGCCACATATGTCAGGAGGAAGGATCCCAGATCTTTCACTTATCAGGTTCCTCCAGGAGCAAGTTGAAAGTTAGGTGCCCACAATTCCCAGGGGTCTAAATGAGATCAGCTTGTTGTTGGTCCCAGCCCCAGGAGCCTCACTAGAGCCGGTTCATGACTTGAACCAGTTCATGACTTGGTGTTCTGGGACCAACACTCAATGAACTGTTCATGTTAGAGATCATAATAAATAGTTCTATGTGACTGCTCATAACGCATTCTATCGTGCAGTTTGTATCGTGCAGATTTAACACATTAAAAAGTGTTCTGAGTAAATGACAAAGACCTCAGTCTCCAGAGTCTTCGGCCAAGAGTTGCCAAGCTGCTTTTTTCTAACCTTTTATCCCACTGTCATCTTTAACTACTTTCGACCACCTTCTGGGTATTGGACATCTCAGCTTTCTTAAATGGTTTTGTTGACATATCAACACTCTGTTGCTGCCCATCTTGTTTCCTCCTGCATTCAGCCAGACCTGGCTTACCCCTTCATTTTCTGTGCACAGACTAATGAGGTAAACTGAGATGCACAAAATTATGGCAACTTGAACACAGTTAACACAGACATATCACAATAAAACCTGTAGTCTGTCACAACCTCATGGCAGATAGTTATTGCCTAGAGATTACAACTGTAGTGGGGCATTGTAATTTTAAGAATGTGCTTCTTGCAAAACTTTCTCATTGGGTTTACAATGGAAAGCAGCATTTATTAACATGATTGTATCTGATGACAGTGTTTAATGACACCCCATGTAGTGGTTAATGACACCCCATGTAGCTCCAACTGATGCGTTTGTTTTTTTTCTGCCAGGTATTGCCAGCTACATCCTCATGCATCGTTTTGAAAATGTCATCTGGAGAACCATAAGATTGGTGAATATGGTATCCATCTCCTTAGTATATAAGACTTGCTTCACCATCAAACAGGCTTAACAAGACTTGTGATGATAAACGCAAGGGTTGCCTCATTTTGCGCCAGTTGGAGTGTTTTCATAATGCACTTCCACTAAAATTTAATTACATTAATATTTTCAATGCGTGCATTTGGTATGACCAAGTGTGAGCCCAGGAGGCATAATTTTCTGGCTGCCATCTTTTGGGTATGGAGAATGTTTCTGGCAAACAGGTTTTCTTAAATGTTACCACTTAGCCTCTCAAGGTTTAGTAATTCAAGGTGTTTGCAGATCTGTTAGTATTCTATGCTACCATCTTGCCCCATTCAGTTTGAACTTACTGTTGTACTTTTGGAAGATTGACTAATGAATGTTACACAGTGCACTTTTGGCACAATGTAAAGACAATGGGCCAAACTCTAATACATTCAAGTCTCTAGATTTCTAGGAGACACTGTGAAACTCAAAATAGGGATAATTTTCCCTATAGTCACAATGAATATTCCAAAACTCTAAGCATGGGTTTTTCCCAAAGCAAAAACAGCAATCTTGGCAGCAATAGTGTATTCTTCATTATCTTCATTTACACTGAGATTTTCTGTGGCAATAAATAGTTTTCAAAATGAAATCTCTGTTACACAAATTGAACAGTAAGAAGTTGGAAAGGTACAATTATGATAAATATAGCCATAAAGATTCAGTTTCTCTCCTCTCTGCCATTTTTGTATACAGGAACGATATGCAAGCTTCTGAAGATAGAATTCTTGTATATTGAACTTATATATTTGTGAAAGTTATAACTCAAATTTCTTTCATAGTGTCCACATTTACAATTAAGATAATAGAGTAGAAATTTCCTTTGAGGGATAATTCAGTAGACCTGCTGCTATCCTGTAGTCTATGATAAATTACCTTGTTTGTATGTAAATGAGTTACTTTAAATAATTTTCATCTTTTGTTTAGACTTATTGTGCAGAAGACCTCATGGACAAGTAGAAGATTAACTCTAAATATATATTTAGGATTTGTTGTCTCCAAATATATCTGATTTGTTGTCTTCAAATATATCTGATATATTTGATCTGTCTCCTGACACCTGAAATGCTATGTTAATCTTTATTTAATATACTGAATCTCTAGCATCTCTTGCATTTTTAATTTACTGAAGTGAGGGTGAATTATGATTCCATTTAATATTTGCATTGTAATCATTATGGAATTAGACATTTTAAAAGAAAGGCTTCTTAACCCTTAGGTAGAGAGAGAAAGAGGAAAAAAAGGTTTAGGGAAACTAGTGTATCCTCCTACCAAGTGACAAAGCTGTGCCTCCAATTCATTGATATACATGAAATTCCTGGGGAAAATAGTCTATTTGAAGTCAATAGATGTGTCCACAGGGCTACTGAGTGTGCTCTGTGAGCTATGCCCTGGCCAGGCAGGTAGGCATGCAGAGCCATGTGTATGTAGCTGGGCCATTTTATATCCTGCTGTTGTGGCTGAACAAAAACCCACAACTGGCAGCTGTTAAATAATAAGGTGATGTCCTCCTCTCTTTTAGCATCCTACCGGTTAAAGCACTCACTGAGGAAGTAAGAGACGTGTGTTCTAGGCCACATTAACCCCAAGGAGGCTTGATCCAGTGTCTCTCTCTCACTTCTTAGTACATTACTCTACAGACCTCAGGTTAGGCATCATTCAACCCCCCTCCAGCCTCTTCTTGCAGTTGAGCCATTGCACCTTGCCTTTCATATTCATTGGATAAATGCACTGAAGAAGTTTCTCTCACATTGGGAGCAAGACCCTGGGCTTTCCCCCTTCCAAGGTAGCAGCCATCACACTGAGCCTCATACTGAGCCACACATTCACCCTGTGGCTTCTCTCCGACTCCATATATTTCTTTCTTTTGGCTGTTGAGGGAGGCAACTTCCATAGGAAGGCAAGAGAGAGGTAGGGCTAATACTTAACTAGTGGTCTTGTGTTTAGAGCATTATGCTGGAATGCAGCAGAGATGTTAAGTCAAACTCATTCTGGGACTACTTCCTGGCCAAGTGCCCTAACCAAGAAGCTCTTGGGGTACAGCAGTAGACTAACCCCATCTGCTAATATTTTGCCCTGTTACAATTTGGGGACATATACACATATCAAGCAATGGACCTGCACATGGAATAGGAACATAAATTATATGTTAAGTGCCAAAAATGGCACTTATGTAGCTAAATAAATGTCATTTGGGTACAATAAAGTTAAATAGGTTTCTGGCCAAAGTTATCTATAGTAGCATTTAGAAGTACTTTCATTTTGAAAGACTGAATATGATATATATTTTCTGACTTTTGTTATTATTAGTTAGCATTTGTGTTACGCCAGTATCCAAAGTAGAGGGCTGTTGCACTCACTACAAATATAGAGTAAAACACAGTCCCTACCCCAAAAAATGGCATTCCAAAAGACAAGATGTAACATATGAATGAAACAATGGTTTAAAAGCTGGATGAAACAAGCAAGTGGATTAGGCTGAGGCAATATTAAATAAAGTATTGAAATTTTAAAATAGGAACCAGCACTGAAGCAAGTTACCTTACTAAAGGCAATCTTTGAAAAAAAAAATGAAAGCAACTGCTGTAGGGTGCTCTTTTCTTATCCCTGCATGAAGGAATTCACCAAAGCGGCTTTCTTACTGATAAATACTTCTGTCAGTGGAATTAGTAAAGGTTTTTGCCTCCTGCTCCATCCTAAGCTATTTGCTCCCTCTCCCCCAACAATTAACTAGGGTGGTTTCATACTATGACTTGTGGTTAGGAGGCTTATCAAGACAATATTATCACCGTAAACCAAAATTAAAAGGTAGTTGTTGCTCAGAGAATAGTCTTTTATAAGTCTCCAGTGCCATTTTAGGTTGAATGAAATAGCTAGATTTGTTTGGACAGCAATATCATATCCCAAGTTATCCCTCTATCTCCCATTTAGTTGTTGTTTATTTTCTATAAGGTTACTATCACTCCCAATCAACTCACTTATTCCTTTTAAAGCCACTTCACATCATATCCTCAGTAACTGGAATCTCCCTATATTTTCAGTGATGATTTTCTATGAAGATTTTATTGCCATTGGTGCTATCAAAAGGTTAAGCAATCACAGCTCTGAACAAGCATACAGACTAATGAAGGTAAATAGATGCATTGTCTCCTTGATATTTTTTCTTGATATTACATGTTTTAACTCATGTAATACTCCTTGGGCTACCACCACCACCTTAGGAGAGCCCAATAATTGATAGCATGGGGAAGGCTGTCAAGAAGTAGTACTTCATCATATAGGGATAAGAGGGGCAAGGAAAACTGCTTCTCTCACTCCTTTCATTCCCTGCCCCCTGCATCAATTGTGGTTACCCACTGGAGAACCCGGAGGGTTGCATCAAGTAGGGGACATTCTCCCATGGCTAGAACCCTCCTGAAAATACATGATGGCTCTAACCCTTGGGACATCTGCCTCCCACACCATGTACTCCTCCAGAATGACCCAGAGAGCTATACAAAACGGAGGACATTTTCTCGTAGTTAGTATGAAACTCCTGTGTTTCAGCATGGGTCAGCTCTATAAAGCTCAGTCATGATCCTGCCCTGCAGCCCTTGTTAAGTGCAGCTGACTCAATTACAGTAATCAAGGCCAGCTGACCCCAGCCCGTTTTCCCTGATTGGTTCTGGAGCTGTACTTAAAGGACTCCTCCAACATCTGAGCCTTGTTTAACACACTAGTCTTTTGTTTCTGAGTAGTTTTAGTCCTAGCAACATTCCTAGCTTCTTTGCTTATGTGTTAAAAAGATATGATATTTGTTGATAGAGGAAGGAGTGTTTTTTTGGTTATTATGATGGATCTTGCTGTGTTTTTAAGTGTATATGTTTATTTATAAAAATAAAATAAAATAAACCACATTTTTGGTTTCTAATCCTGCTTTTGGCTTGTTACTGGATTTCTACTTTAGATTTTTCACTGCAGATTTGACTCCTGGCTTCTGACCCATGGTTTAGCTCACTCTTGGACTTTGCTGTGTGGATTATCCTTCAGGCTTGGTAACTAAGGTTCTAATTTTTGGCTCCTGATCCTGGCTTGGCACTTGGTTCCTGGTTTGTGGCTTCTGACCCCTATCTCTGCGACTCCCAGTTCCATACCTGGCTGTACTCACTAGACTGGCTGGCCTGGTGAACTGTGGCAACTAGAACTGTCCCAGTTCCCCATTTGGGGGCCGCAGTGGGAGGTAGATGCCTGAGACTTGAAACTTCCTAAGATAGTTCTAGCCTGGGGGAGGCTTCCTCCCTGCAAAGACCTAGATTTGTTCAGTAGCTGGGAGGTATTGACATCCATAGCAGGGTCCCCACAGGGCTCCCTGACAGCTTCCTTCTGGGTGGGCTATCAGGGAACCAGTGCGCTCTCTCTTTTGGAGAGGGAGGGAAAGAGAGGATAGGACTGTGTGATATCAGGTGTCCCCAACAGCCAAGAAAATCATACAGCCATTCAGACTGGTGTTGGAAGAGGGAAAACTTTGTGAGAAGGGAGAACTCTTTTTGCAGAAGGTCCAATTCTCTTCATCAAGAAACACTTCGGCTGTATGCTTTCTCTTTGTGCTAGGAGAGAGGCGTTTCTCCTGCCACAAATGTAATGCCATAACCTGTATTGCACCCAGTGTCTGAGCTGGCTCTTTCAGAGTCAGCTTGGGAATTCCTACGTGGTACTGTCTTATGCTGTGTAGACATATCCAATATTATCAATTCTATTGATGATGCATGGGGAAAAGAATATAGGTAAGCACCCCAAAATGCATTAGTCTTCCTGGCTTCATAGCTGTAAATTCTATTTTTGCCACTGAGGGTAGCAGCTAGAATTCTGAAGACAAGGAATAGGAGGTACAGTTCCTGCACATAAACCTGTCTAACACCTTTTACAACTATATTGTTGGTCCAGTAAAAGATATTACCATGAAAATCCTATTTTTCCCATATGGGGTAGGTCAATTATTTTGGTATAGGAAGTCACTTTGATATGGTCAGTTTTCCAGATAGAAAACTTGGGCTTAAAAATGTAAGTTCATTTTTTAATGAATTTGCATGCATACAGGAATCCAGTTTGTTCTCTTCACCTCAAGTCACTGAGTAAGTATGTGTGCATGTGTGTGAGGAAACAATAAGACTCTAACTTTGGGGAAGGTACTGATTAGGAAAGAGGTTCCATCCAACCAAAATGTCTTCTGATATCTTTGACTACAAAGATCTGTGAACAAATGTGTTGCTTTTTCCAAATGTGTTACTGTTCTGAAAAATGACCTATATAGACCCATGGTCACTTAGAATTCTATCTCTTACCTAAGTGACAATAGTAAGATTTTACATTGGTCCCAAGGTGTTAGCAGGTAATATGTATCTTGTGAGATTTTCAGCTAGCTTCTATTCCTTTGCTTCATCAATAGAACTGATAACTTCAGGTATGTCTACACAACAAGGCAGTATCATGTAGGTAAAACCATAACCAATATAATTGGCTCATTATTCTGCCATTCTTAACAGATTTATGTAGTCTGGGTGAAGTGCCACTCTAATGTAGTTATGTTTGTTCTGGTACCCAAACTGCCTTGTTCAAAGCTTTCTTGGGTATCTTTAAATAGTACTGCATTGGGCTATGTAGGCATACGCAAAGATACCTGTGACACTAATGACTTTCAGTTGAATAACTGAGAGCTGAAGACAAGGTTCCTTGGGTGAATTTGATATCTTTCATTAGACCAACCCAAATGGTTGGAGAATAGTTATTAAGCAAGCTTTGGGGTTCAAAAACCTTTTGTCAGGCTAAGGAAGCTTCAGCAGTTGGTGTGCGCTCTTCCTGGATGGAATGATGGAACACGCCAACTGCTGAAGCTTCCTTAGCCTGATGAAGGGTTTTTGAACCAGAAAGCTTGCTTAATAACTATTCTCCAACCATTTGGGTTGGTCTAATAAAAGATATCAAATTCACCCAAGGAACCTTGTCTGCCTATGTCCTTAGACCAACACAGCTACAACCTAGGCCCCTGAGAGCTGAAGATGAACACAATGAGGCTGCCTGTAGATTGAAGATCTATTGTCTTCAAAATATGGATGTCACAAAGAAAGAAGACAAGTAGGTTTCACAGTAATCCCTGGTGATTTATAATTTTGGCTTTTGGAACTTCATAATTGATAGCAGCTTGGCTTGCAAATTGAAGGCTGAGTTTGCAGTATAGTATTTAGTAGAAAAACATTTCTCTCATTAATTGAACATATGAGCTGGTGTCACTGAATTGCAATAAAAATGGAAACCTGGGATGCAGTCTTCACCAAGTCAGCTACCAAACTGGAATTACATTTAAAGCTAACAATAATATGACCTTTCAAACTGAACTAACAAAGACAGGCTTTTGGCTGATCTAGGTCTTCTATTCAACATTAGTGTTGTAACTAATATTATAGAAAGAAATCAGTTTCACAGTATTTGTAATGGCAGCTTTCATACACTTTTTTTTTTATTATTACTTAAGTATTAGTGTATTCATTCCTGTACAGGTTTAGGGAAAACAAGATTGAATACAGTTAAACTTAAAAAAAAATACATATTTTCAAAGCTTGGGGATTTAAAAGAAGTGGCAAGAAAGAAGATATCTCATGAAACTTTAAAAAGCTCCTGAGTCAGTAAGACACAGGAGTGCAGTTTGCTGAGAAGGAGACTTGTCAAACCAGCAATAGTGAATTTATAGGGCAGGACCAAGAGGGAGTTAATTTTAGATAAGTAAAGAGAGAGTAAAGATAGTTGCAGAGTCCAACTGTGCAGGTGAAGGGAGAGGCATGCTTTTACTATTTTTTTGTTAATCCTTACATTAATCTGGAAGCACTTGTTTAAATTGCAGCAAAATTTAATTTTGAGTTTAATATCTATCATACAGGCCTAGGTAGAAATGAGTAGCCCCTACCAATGCCAGGGGGACTCCAAGGCATCCAGTGGAATAAGGCTGGTGTCTTGTGCTTGAGTGTGTTCATGAAACCACAGATTCAGCATCATGTGACTTGTGTCCACCTATAGGTTTCTTTGATGCCCTGGGCAGAGCAAATGGCAGGGAGGAAAGAGAGGGAGGGGAGGGAAATGAGGATATTATGCTGACCTCTGGAAAGTAGGAAGTGATGGAAGGCAGGGGGGTGGAGTCTTATCTGCCACAGCCCAGGTTTTCTACGTTCTGGCAGTGGCTGCTGCTGCTGGGGATACCCAGGCTGGGGGATGGGCCTGACACACACGGGCTGTAGCAGCCCTGTGACTTGGGCTCCCCAGGGGTTGCCCATTTATCATTCAGGGCAGCTGCCCTGCTTGCCTACTGCTAGATGCACTATTATGTACTTAGGGAGACTGCAGTTGAACAAATGGACAAGGGTTTCAAAAACAACTATTGCTTTGTGCATCCCATTCATTTTTTGGATGCTGCATCACATGCTTTCTAAGGCCTAACATCAGTGGATATGTTCTGAGCATATTTGAAAACTGCAACCTCTCATTGAGTCTTAAATCCTCAATAATTTAAAGTTCCAAAATCACTAATTACTCTAAGTCTTACTCTAAGCCCATGAAATGAAGGAACTGTACTTAAATTTGCTCATGGTTACAAAGTTAGCAATACTTTAGTCATCTTTCTCATCTCTCTGAATGCAACCCTGATGACTTGTGCCATGTGTCTATCTTGATTGGGAATTTCACAATTTTCCCACTTTTTTCCCCACTCTGCTGCTCCCTGGGCATGTCTACACATGCATCTGATGCAGCATCAGTTTGCTCGTGAGTAAATTACTCCCAAGTAAATGATGCCAGACATGCATCCATATGCGCAGGGAAGTGAGAGCAGATTTTCTGCAAATCTGCTGCCACGGTGGGGAGCTCCAGGCTCTGGCTGCAGCTATCAACCCCCTTCAAAATCCAGCCCTGCTCATTAGTCTCTAGCCAGCCACTTCCCTGGCCAGGAACAGTGTGCCCAGTGCAAGGATAGTATGTGGCAGTGTTCTCCTTGCAGCCTGTGCCCCCCATGCCATGGCTACTCCAGCCCCTGCCCCTGGCAGGGATGACCATCTGGCCACCATACTGGCCCTGCTATTCCACTGTGCTGAACATTGCCTGGCCCACAGCTGTTCTGCCCCTCCTGGCTCCTGCATGTGCTGTAACTGCCTGCCTGCCCACTGTTAGACCCTGACTCTGTGCGGCACCCAACAACTAGGGAGACGACGGTCCAAATTCCTGTGGATCCTGTTACTCATTAGCCAGAGCAGAGCAAGGAGCAAACACCAGCACACATTGCTTGCAACAGCTTTATTCAGAATGGAGACAGCTTCCGGTGAGCTCTCTCACCATAAGAGATGAGGAACAGCAATGAACAATAGTTTTCTCCTATATTTATACACTTTGGTTTATACTCATTAATATTTCTTCTACCCTCGCCCTTCCTGTGTTCCACCCATTTCTCCTCCCATCTCAAGGTCCACCTCTGTTTACTGTTTGCTTCATTAGCATGGAATTGCCTATGTATTTCATTCATTTACATGACTTCTTGCTATAAGCGCATGTCTAAGACCTTGACTTCTTTTCTTTGGTCAATGGGTGGACTTTGACCAAAGCCTGGAAGCTTCTGGAGGCTTCTTCACCCATCACCATTCACCTTTTTGCATATGTTCATCTTGGATTCTGTTACCAATTATGTGTTGTTTTTCACATTCCAGTCTGTTTTTCTGTGCCATCTTCCACCTTTTTGGGCCCCTCTATCTTATCTTGTTCCTTACTGTAGTTGGTTCACAGCCCAAAGACTCACACAGATTCACTTGCTGCTTTTCCCTCAGAAAATGGTTGACACGGTTAAAATGGTTACTTAGCATAAGCAAATGACTGGCTTAGCATAAGCATTTGTAAGTAAAATCTGGTTGCCTAAGCATCTTACAATATATTTTTAATATATCATTCTGCCTTCTGGTTAGCAGCTCTGCTAGGTCACAGGTCATGCCTTTTATTCAGCTGCAAATCCAGTGCTCCCTAAAATCCAAATTATTGTCACCCTAACACCTACCATGTGCGGTCCCAGGGTTGCTGCTGTGCATGTGCCAACTCCACCCTAATGCCTAGCTGGACCCCAGGTGGGACACCACTGACCAGCTCCAGGATGCCACCACTGGGGCTGCTGTCCTCCTCCTGGGCCTCCAGCCCAGCCACCTCCTAGGCCCACTGGGCCAGCCAGTATTAGTGGCAGTATGTAATCCAGCACATCTGGGACAATGAGAAGTGGTTGGAGGCCTTACACATGACCCAGGCTACCTTCTGGGACCTTCTGGAGCATCTCTGGCCCCACTTGGAGTGGTAGCACACTGGCATGTGGCTGCCCTTCCTTGCAGATAGCTGCCTGGCCCTCACTCTGCTCAAGCTGGCCACACCCACCAGCCTCCAGTATATCAGACACACCTGTTTGGCATGTGCACACCAACCACTAGGGTGGCCATCCTGGAGGTGTGTGGCATCATCCAGGAAGTGTGGGGAGACACTGTGCTCTGTGTGTATGACTCCCCTAGCAATGGTGGCAGAGTTCCCTGTCCTGGGATTCCCTCAGTTCATTCTGGCTTTGGATGGGTCCCACATCCCTGTCACCTGCTCACCCCACAGAGACCACGCATACTACAGAGAGAGGGGCTTTCACTCCATGGTGCTCCAGGTGGTTGTGGACCACAGAGGAGCCTTCATGCATGTGACTGAAACAATGCAGAGCAGCCACTTTGTACTAAGGGTTCTGGACCTCCAGCTGGGCACTGTGGTGGTCCCACCCCTGCTCAGTGGAGACCCTGCCTACCTGCTCTTGCCCTGGCATATGTCAACCTACACTGGCCACCTGGACCCCCCACTAGGCCCACTTCAATCATTTCCTGGGCTTTACCCTTGCCCTGGTGGACTGTGCCTTTGGTCACCTAAAGGGACACTGGTGCACACTTACTGTCCCCCCCTTGTTCACCTATGGTGGCAGTAGCAGTCCTCCTCCTGCCAAGGCACCAGCAGAGCCACACACTCACCAGTGGGGGCAGGGCACCAAGTTCAGGAGTTACTGGCCAACTATCTCCTCCAGCAGTCCCTGCTCTAGCGTGCCTGCACTGCTGCCCACAGACCCCATGCCTACCCCCAGCACCATGTTTACTGCAGACATGTCTCACAAGAACAAGTTTTTTTTGCTTTGTTTTGGGTTTTTTGGTTTTATTATCATTATTCCCTTCACACCAAACAGAGCCCCCACACCACCTATCCCACCCACCAATAATAAAAAAACTTTCTTCCCCATGGAAACTATGTACTATGTACAATGTCCTTTGTGTGCTGTCTTAGGGTGGAGGGCCATGGGGTGTGGGTAACTAAGGACCAGAGCCCAGGAACAGGCAGCCAGCACTCTGGCCTCTGGCTATGTCCCTGCCTGTGCATACGTTGCAGTGAGTACAGTGAATGGGGGGCCTCACTCGGGGGTGACAGCAGCTGGTGCCCCCGAGTATGGGCATCTCCCACTCTAGCAGGCAATGTCCAGGGTCAGCAAGTCCATCTTGCAGTCCTGGCTCCACTGGAGGCAGCTCTTTTTCTCCGTCCATGTGGAGCTGGGGTAAGTGGTTAGGCTGCGAGGGATGGGACCCAGTGTGGGGGCTGGGATAGGGGTTCCTGGCTGCTGGAGGTGGTGCAGGACTTCCTCCCAGGCCCAGGCAGGGGCCTGCTGCTGGGTGACTGCCAGGTGGCAGGCCCAGATAGAGTTGGGGACCAGGCAGCAGGTGGCATGAAGGAGACTGCTAGGTCCAGAACTATGTCCAGCACTTAACAGGTGTCATCCATGGCCTGCACTGTACAGACCAGGATGGCATTTTGCTCCTGCAGCACCTCCACCCGCTTGTATTCCAGGGCTCGGATCTGTGCCCAGAATTCCTGATCTGCCTGGTCTTCATCTCCTGGTTGGCCACATCTCCTATCCACTAGGCCTGAGCATACCCCAGTCACTTCTCTAATGCCATGACGAGGCAGTCCAGGGGGAGGGTCCTGTTCAGGATCCTTCTGTAGTGGAGCTGGCGCATCTGCAGGGCCCAGGCTGTGGGCAGTGGCAACCCTGAGGCTGTATCCTGGCTGCCAAGGGCAGCCTCTACCCCATGTGCCACTGCAGGTCCCATAGAGTCATGAGACAGAATCTGTATGTGGGAGTTTGCAACATTTCACAGATAAGATGCTCTATATTAGGGGCCATGTGCTGCCCAGCCTTAGATGAGAGGTCAGGTGAGCATACGTGGCCAGAGACCAGGGCAGGCCTGGAGCCAGGTGGCCACCAGCCAAGCCACCCATTCCCACTCACTCCCCTGGGGCCAGCGGGCTGCTGGATGCTGGCATGGGCAGCCTGCCTCCCCCATCCTATTCCCAGGGTGGGACAGGCCAGGCTTCTGGCAGCACCTGCTTTTGTGGCTCTACATACCAATTATTTCCCCCTCCCCCTCCCCCTTCCACTGCAGGCCTGCTCAGCCCACAGCATCCTGGCTCAGGGGGTGCAGGGCTTCTGGATGAGTGGGATGAGGAGCTGCCCACACCTCCGCCCTGTCCACAGGGCTCTTCACCTTGGCAGCACCCTAGGGCCAGCCTCCCCCGCCCCCCCCCGTGCTGCCATTGTGCACCAATCATACCCCCAGGAGCACAAGCTGCTGTTTACATGGACAAGGGGGTGCCAAACCCACTACACCCTGCTCCTGCTGATGACCATGGTGCCTGGGTGTACCTGTACATTTAGCACAGTACTGTGAGCTATGACAGCATGGGGGGAAATCCTGGGCTGCCTCACAACCTCCACCACCTCCTGTAGGGCTACCTGTGGCTGCACTATGTGTCCCTGCCCCCGCTTTTGAGGAGGACATCACTGTTAGCATTGACATGTTCCTCAGGATGAGAGGCCTGTTTCTGCCTAGCTCTGGGGGCATGTGCTACTCAATTAACTTTGGAACTGCCTTCCACCTCTCTGCATGCTGTGGGGAGTAAACCCAGGACCAGGAAAGTGTGGGCAAGCCAGGTGGGGAGGGGGGACGGAGGCAGAGGCAGGAGGCAGGGCCCAGGGTGGGGAGAACCCACCTCCCTAGAGTGGGCCTTACCACATGGCCAGGGCTGGTGTGCCTGGTAGCTCCATGTGGTCATGGCTGTCAGTGATGGCATGCAGTTCTGAGTGGTGTCTTTGGACAGTAGGGTGCAGCAAGTGGGTGCCCGACTGCGGAGGAGCTGGAGCTGCCAGTGGCCAGTGGTGTCATGGCTGGCTGTGTCTCATGGGGGATAGGGAGGGGCTGGGGATCCAGAGCTGGCATGGCAGATGCTAACCTGTGCTCCCTGAGCTGCTGGTGGAGGGTGCAGCTGGGGAGCTCAGCAGGATGGGCTGCTGTATGCCTGAGGGGCACTCCCCCACTGATGTATCACCAGGGGTGCCAGGCCAAGACTGGGGATTGGGCAGGCTGCCTATGCTGCTGTACACAGCACAGCTGCAGCCTGGGTCCCAGAGCATGAGGATGCCTGTCGCTTGCTGTATAAAGGGCGTGGACTTGTGGGCACTCTCCGACCAACAGTTGGGGTCAGTGATGGAAACCCACTGTACCCACAAGGACTTGACCTTTATGTAACAATGCTGTGCTGGTCGGTAGTGCCTGCAGTCCTCCATCCAGGCTGACAGGCCCTCACAGATGTTGGTATTGGAGCACTCACCCCAATCAATCTCATGCTGCACCTCCATCTCACCCCACAGTGCCACAAGGTCATGTGTCTCCTCAATGAACCAGTTGGGGCCCCGGGTGTTAGGCATGGGTATGGCCATGGATGAGAAAGACACCATTGTGGGTCCCGTGCTGGCTCTCTCCCATACTTGGCTTCTGCACAGCTGTCCCTGTGCTGCCGAGCCTGGGCAGCTGCCTACAGCACCCAGTGCAGGGGCCCGGCACATTACTGGCAGCCACATTACAGAGGCAATGACTTGCAGTACCTGCAAGCTCAGAACAGGCTGCTGAGGATAGGCTGCAGACAGGTGGAGCTGGTCCCAGAAGCCAGAAGCTGCCTGCATCTAGGGCTGGGGGCTGTCCTGGAGTGGCCTCAAGCTCCCTGCTGGTGTGCTCCAGGGCTCTGAGTGCCTGCAGGCTTTTCAAGACCTGAGGCAGGGGCTGCCATAAAGGCAGCCCAGCCCTGGGAGAGTAGAGACTCCCAGCCTGGAGCCCTGGGGCTAGTCTCAGGCTGGCCCCCTAGTGGCAGGGATGATCCGGGAACAAACTTGCTCCTGGGTCACATCTACATGTGTGTATCTGCAGTAACTAATCATGTGAATATTAGCAAATTTACATGTGATTAAACATTTTTACTGCACAGTAAGCATGTGTATGTGTAGACTTGCATGCTTACTGCACTGTAAACTATGATACTGCACAGTTAAGCATCTCATGTAGACGCATCCCCTGACTTGCAAAACACTTTATCTGCCATGCTTAACCCTTATATCCAATTGTGTCCTGGCATCTACTGTTCTTCCATTCAGAAGTCTGTGCCCACCAATATAAAAAAAGCAAAAAACAAACAGCAACCACCCTCCCCCCAAAAAAACCTTCATCACTTTGTTGCAGAGCACTTAGGTGCCCTGCTCCTAAAGAGGGGAAACTGCTAGGGAAAGAGCCCTAGCCCTGAGTAAGGAGTCCAGCTGTTGGTTGCCAGGGCAACCGGAGCTAGTAAGAGATCACACCTGCCAGTGGTCAGCTGACTGAAAGGGGCAGGGCCTCGCTCCCTTATAAACCCTAGGGACTGTGGTTAGAGGTGGTTCCTTGCCAGCAGTCAAGGAGAAAGGAGTGCTCTGTCATGGAAGAGAGGAGAAGTCTGATGCAGGAGCAGTATCTGACTGCTGTGAGATGAAGAATCCCCGGTAGACTTGAGCATGGTTATAGCTGGGTGGCTTCAGTTTCAGTTATAGCTAAGGGGCTTGAGTTTGTGTTGCTGTTTGTCACTGGTGGTTTGGGTGAGGCTATTAGAGATTGGAGGAGACCTCATAGGGGACCCACAGCAGTGTGGGAATCCCAGTGCCAGTGAGGGTGCAGCATTTGGGGTACACAGGCCCCAGCCCCAGAGAGGGGCAGTTGAGAAGCCCCAGAAAGGTGGTGTTGCTAAGAAGCCCCAGTGTTGGTATGGTGAGCCCTGGAGAAGGGGGCAGCATTGTGGTGAGAATGCCCTGGAGAGAGGGTGTGGAGAGAGGGTGTAGACCTAGAATGAACAAAGTCTATATCAGCTGTGAGGCTTGGGGCATGGTAAAGGGGTGGCTGGAGCCAGGCATAGCCCATAAGGTTAGGGTGCCCCAGAGTACCCATTTACAGAACAGGACCCACAAGGGGTCCAGGAGTCCACAGGGTCAGATGTTCCAGCAAACCGTGTCCAAGAGGACATAAGGCAGCCTCCCTAATATATTAGAACACCAAAGATGTGGTGGGCGAGAATTTGAGGGTGCCCTTGGGCCAACTTGGCACGGGAAGGGGGCCTTGAGGAGATCACGGCCCTCCTGCAGCACCCTGCCATGACACACTTCTTGTATTTAGTGATAAGAATAAAATTATGGGGATTTTAAAATAACTATCTGCAAGTATATTTATCATCCCCAAATGGTAACCAAGGCAGGCCTAACTTCTAATAAACCCAGTGAATGCCAGTGTCTCAGTCTAGTTCTCCTGAATAATTAATTACAGGAGTCTCCTGGTTTTCCTGAACACATCTCCTAATTTTGTTAATCTTCTGTGTCCTTCCCTGTTCTTGCATTTCCTTTTTAACAATACTTGATAAGGTTAAAGCATAGCTTATCCCAAGCCATTCTCTCTCCTTCTGGATCTCCCCTCCCCTCCTCCCTCCCCCCCCTCCCCCCCCCCCCAGGAAACCCACACTAAATTAAATATATTTAAGCATTCCAATAGCCAGGTCAACATACCATATTTTTAAATTATTACAGGGAAGCTCCATAATTGTATGT
Source organism: Alligator mississippiensis (assembly GCF_030867095.1). Lineage (NCBI taxonomy): Eukaryota > Metazoa > Chordata > Crocodylia > Alligatoridae > Alligator > Alligator mississippiensis. The sequence goes on along the minus strand of NC_081827.1, from coordinate 132,549,165 downwards.
TCTGCTTAGTTTATCCTCTAGCTCAGTTGTTTTCAATTTTCTGTACAAACTTACCCCAACTCTGAACTGAATTTCATTAGGAGAGCAAAAGCTCCCTAACTTCTGTTTGCTAAAAAAAATATGGTATTCTAATATGCCAGATGCTAAATCCTATGCATCCAATAGCAATCGAACAATGCTATAGTCATACACTAATAGACTTAGAAAACTTGTTAGTTAAAATTTAGCAACTGTTCACCTATAACTTTCTTAAAACCAGCAAGCTAATTATTAACCAAGATGACTACTTTTTTTCCTACTTATTTTTCTTCATCTCACCATACTCCTCAGGCTTTTCCCATGGTGTCATTAATTACTCTGACACTTCAGCTTCCCCATCAAAATCCTACTGCCACCATTTACACTATCTCTCACTTAATCTCACAGACCTGTTTGATCCCTGACTCTACTTTGATTCCTATCATCACTTTTCACTTGAGTTTGAGGATATTTGACCAGATATTTAAAAATTCAAGTGCTACATGTATCTTTTGTCCAAAGCCACTAAAATACTGGTCATTAAATGACAAGATCTACAAATAATATTTGAACAGTTCTCATATGTCATAAGAGCTACACTCTTTCATCTGTCTTCTGTAAGAAGTTTTCCCTCTTCTTGATTACCATTTGCTCAACTTTAATACCACTTAATTTCTACTTCTCCCCCTATTAATCATGCACATGTCCCAATCTATTATTTTCCATATAAGTTAAAGGTCCCATGACACTTTTTTTTATAAAAAAAGAAAAAAAAAGAAAAAAGGTTTTGCTTCAAGATCTGCTTGTCCAAAATGTTGAACGTAGAACTGAAGGGAACTAGGTATTTCGGTCCAAGGTAAAAAGCCCCTCTAATTTTTGTTTCTACAGGGTACATCTACATGTGTTGTTTTGGCGACATTGCTGTGCTGTGATTTAGTACTTCCAAAAGTACTAAAGTACAGGACTGGCAGCCTTGTATGGTGCAGTAACAGCCTGTACTGTGCTGTACACATGGCGCATGTTTATTTTTGGCAGCTACTTTGGTGTACAGGCACTCTATACTGGAAGAGCATGTTAGTATGGCAACATAACTGCTGGTCATGTGTAGACGCCCATGAACCCTATATCACCATAGCACATTGCTATGGCAATGTAGCATCATGTGTAGATGTGCCCACTATCTTGGAAAGTGAAGATTTGCTAACTATTACTACTTAGTACTTTACAGGTAGCTTTTAATCTAAATTGGCAGAATCAACTATGATCATCTCAACACTATACAAATGCAACTTTTTTTCTTAAATACTATATATTATGGTGAGGACTAGGCCTGTGTGAAGTGGCTGGTATTCGTTTTGGATTTGAATTTGGAAGATTTGGTGACAGTGATTCAATTAGGTGAGTCAAATCACTGTCCTGAATTGATTCAGATAAATCTGATTCAGATGCTGTTTAATCTCTGAATCGCCCAGCCCAGGCCCATCCCCTGCCCACTCTTCCAGCCCTGGCAATGGCTGCCCCATCCGCCCCAGTTCCCAGCGCTTGGAAGAGAGAAAGTTCTGGCTCACTGGGTGCTGCCAGGTGGGATGTGATTTCCCCCCCCCCCCCCGCCCCTTACTGCCCTACACTGCATGGGTAGCTCTGCATGAGCCCCCCAACTCATCCCTGCTCCCCCAGTCCCCCCATGGCTGCCCCACCCACCCCAGCTCTGGCCCTTTAAGGAAAAAAAATGAGAAAACCCTGGACTCACTGTTCCTGCCAGTGAGGGGGGGGGCAACCCCCACTGTTCCCCGCTGCCCCACACTGCATGGGGAGGATCTTCCATGAGCCCCCTGAAGCCCCAAGGCTTCACTGCAGGAGCAGTGAGTCCTAGGGTTTTTCTCAGATTTCTTTTTTTCTTAAAGGCCTAGCTGGGGCAGGCAGGACAGCCATGTGAGAGCTGGGGGGGTCGAGAGCTCATGGCAGAGTCCCCCATGCAGAGATCACACTCCCCACCTGGCAGCACCTGGTGATCTGGGGCTTGTCTTTAAAGCACCGGGAGCTGGGTTGGGCAGGGCAGCCATGGCGGGGGGTGGGGGGCACTGGGGGAGCAGGCAGGAGATGGGGCCTGGCAAGGGTCCCCCCGTGGTCCCCTCCCCCCTTCCCCCCTCTCTACTTTGGCTGCAGCTCCCTGCTGCAGCCACCAGGGACTGTCCAAATCATCAAAGCTCTCCAAATCTTTTCTGAAGATTCAGAGAACTTTGAATCAATTTGGACCCTTTAATTGGTCCCCTGATTTGATTTGGATTTGGAGATTTGGCTACCAAATCAGGCTAAATCTCCTCCAAATTAAATCACCACCCGAAGCTTCACACAGCCCTAATGAGGACTGGAACAATTGAAGAGAATGGGCAACCTTAAGCATTAATTACCAATGTTTTCCATTACAAGATTTTCTGTTTATAGTTGCTTATAATTTTACCAGCTTTTAATAATTTGGACTGAAACTTTCTGGGCTTGGCATCTGCTATGGGTTTCTTTTTTCATGTTTATTATTTTATTTTATTTGTATTTATTATTTTAATTAAAAATAGATCATCTGTTTCTCCAAATTAGGTTAGGGGAAATCTGAGCCTCTGAATCTTGGTTTGAATATATTCAGGAGAGATTTAGTAGTGTTTGACAGCTAAACTCTCTGAAAACTGTCTATATCAGACACATTCCATCTCGCTGTTCCTGTGGGTGAGATACTTTCAAAGGATAACCATGTTAAGATGTGGCAAGCTCTTAAAGAACTGGAAGTACGTGATCATCAGTAGGACTTTTCTGATCCCCAGAGACTTCCAACTGGGGTTTCTTGATGCCCCTGCAAACTCTTAGAAGACCCATCCTCTTAGTTAGAGGGTCTTGCTGTTCAGGGTCATACTGACTGCCATATGAGGTCTCAGGAAGGACTTGTCCCCTAGTTCAGAATGGCAAGGACTGGGCAGCTTCTTGATTTCCTCTGTTGCCTGGGACATGGTCTTCTTCAGAGGATCCTCTGGACATATACTAACAAACTACATCCCTGTCATTTAGTAGTAGGCAACAGATGTTCCTTCCTCTCCCTTTCTTTTGCCTCTGGTACCTTATTCTTGAGGATTTGCATGTTGTTTCCTGTAGTTATGTATGGAGGCTATAGATGGTGATTCTTGGGGAATTCCTTGGGGAAATGTTTGCCTGAGAAAGCAGAGGACTAGACCCAATAACTTAAGAAGCCTTTTCCAATCTTTTGTTCCTAGGTAGACTGTGCCTAAGATATCCCTACAGGACAACTAAGCATGCTCCATCAGGCTTCAGAGAATGATCAGGATTTTCCCCTGAAATTGTTCACCACAACAGCTGGGGCTACTTTGGTATAAGGCAACAGAAAATGGCCTCCGTGCTTCATAGTTTCATAGTTGGTAGGGTTAGAAGGAACCTGAGCAGATCATGAAGTCCAACCCCTGCCATGGGCAGGAAAGAATGCTGGAATCAAAAGACCCTGGCCAGGTGATTTATCTAGCCTCCTTTTGAAGACCCCCAAGGTAGGAGCAAGGACCACTTCCCTTAAAAGTTGGTTTCAGATCCTAGCCGCCCTGACTGTGAAGTAGCGCCTCCTGATGTCTAGCCTGAATCTACTTTCAGTCAATTTATGGCCATTATTCCTTGTTACTCCCAGTAGTTCTCGGGGGAACAGGGACTCTCCCATTACCTGCTGGTCCCTCTTGGCCACTTTATAGGTGACTACCAGATTCTCTCTCAATCTTCTCTTGTGGAGGCTGAATAGGTTCAGGTCCCATAGCCTCTGCTCATAGGGCCTGCCCTGCTGCCCACTGATCATATGAGTGGCCCTTCTCTGGACCCTCTCAATGCTGGCTACATCCCTCCTGAAGTGCAGTACCCAGAACTGAACACAGTACTCCAACTGCAGCCTGACCAATGTTGCATAGAGGGGGAGGATCACCTCCTTGGACCTGCTCATGATGCATCTGTGGATGCATGACAAGGTGTGCTTAGCCTTCCTGACCACCTCCTCACATTGGCGGCCCATGTTCATCTTGGAATCAATAGTGACTCCAAAATCCTTTTCTGCCTCTGTGCTGACAAAAAGGGAGTTCCCCAGCTTGTAGGTATGCTGCTGGTTCTTCCTCCCCAGGTGCAGTACCTTGCACGTGTCAGTATTGAAACCCATCCTATTCCTCTTCTGGCATTTATTCAGTGCAGAGTAAAAGGGGAAAAATAGCCTCTTTTGGAATGAGGAGGGCATCGGATGAGCTATGCATGGGGAGAAAGGAGACCAGGACAAGGAGGTTAAGAGGAGCTAGGGCAAGGAGATAGGGGAATGTAGTGACAGAGCCAGAACAATTTGGGAACCAAGATGAGGGAGGGTAAAGGACTGAGATGTGGCTAAGTGGAATGAGATTAGATTCAGAAGCTCATGGGAACTTGTATGTGGAGAAAAAAAGAAGGTACAAGGATTGGGACTGGGAGAAGGATTTAAGAAGGAAGAATGGGATGCTGGGAATGAACAGCTTGGAAGGTGAGACTTGAGCAATATTGACTGAAAGGTCTCTTACTATTTGCATAACCTGTCCCCAGAACAGGGGAGAGAACCCAGGATTCCTAAATCTAGTCATCCCTCCATGGACTGCAAAGCCCACTGATAAAGTATTTGCCCCATATCACCTGTTTTGTGACTGGTCCACATAGAGGATTACAAGCTACTCTTAGCAATTACTCTGGTACCTGAAGAAATTAATCTACAGTGCTTTAATGCTGACAAAATTCACAGGGTTCATTATGGTCTCACACAATGGAAATCCAGTCTGCTTTGCGTCTGCACTGTTTTTAATAAAGAACAGTAATTTAAATATAACTAAGTTTAAAAAAAAAAAATTACAGTTGCAAAGCCAAGGAACAGAATAAACTATACCGTGAAGAAGGCTTTTGCTGTCAGTATCTCTACATTAGAATTTTTGCCAATACAGGTTTCCCTCAATTTATGCAGTAGATGCATTTCCAAGGAATGCAACATAAATCAAATTTGCAAGAAGTGAACCCAGTTTACAATGAAACAGATAGGGATGTGTTCCCATGGTGGTGAGGGAGTGAGGCTGGGGCTAGGGAAGGGATAGGGGTGTGGCACAGCCCAGTGGCTGCAAGCAGGTGGCATCTGCTGCTCCCAGGGCACCAGCAAGCTGGGCTTTTTGCTGCACTTGGGGTGGGGGGAAGCCCCACTCACCCCACTTCTCCCCACTTACTGCAGCTGCTTCTGAAGCAGCTGCAGGGGTGGCTGATGCCAGCTGCCTGTAGCCACTGGGCTGTACCATGCCCCAAACCCCCTGGTGTGGTGCAGCCCAGTAGCTGCAAGCAGGCAGCTCCCACCACTCTCAGGGCTGCAGCAGGGTCAGGCAGCAGTCTGCAGTGGGATGAGAGCAGGCTGGGGCCAATGGCCGCTACAGGCTGGCCATTGGCCACACCAGGCTCTTCCCAGTGCTCAGCAGTGGTGCTGGGAGGGCAGGTTGTGGGGGGCTATGGTGAATTTTGGGATGGCAGCAGCTCCCCACCATCACCACGGCCCACCCTGAGCTCGGGGAAGAGTCTGATACCACCACCAGCCCTAGCCTGCAGCAGCTGCCAGCCCCAGCCTGCTCTCATCCCACTGCAGGCTGCTGCCCACACCTGCTGCAGCCCTGGGAGTGGTGGATGCCACCTACTTGCAGCTGCTGGGCTATGCCATGCCAGGGAGTTTGGGGGACAGTGCCCTGGGGGAAGCAGAGCCCCAGGGGGTTCAGAGCATGGCACAGCCTGGTGGCTGCAAGCCACTGGCATCAGCTGCTCCCAAAGCAGCTGCAGCAGGGGCTGTCATGAGTGGGGCCCCAGCCCCATTACCCTTTTCCCCTCCCTTCACCCCTCCCCTGTGCTCACAGCCCTTTCCCCTCCCCTCACAAACTCACAGACTTACTTGCTTGGGGGAAGGGGGAGTGCGCCTATGCTGACTGCATAACAGTGAATTTACCTTGCATGTAATGAATTTCAGGTATAAAAAGGGTCATCACATAAGAGCGAATTCACATAAATTGAACCCGCATAAATTGGGGGAAACTTGTACGAAATAGCAATTAAAGCGAGGGGTGGAGGGAGGTTGAAGATTTGCTAGTCCCAAATGACACAGCTATGCCAGCAAAACTTCTAATGGTAGACCAAGCTAGAAGCTGTATTCCTCTTATAATGCCTGAATTTGTGATGCTGGGTTTCTACCAGAAAGATCAACTCAATCATGTTACTTGGGCCTTGTATCACGAGAGAATTTTGCAAAGCTGTATGCTGGTATAGTTTTTTCCCTTGTAGAAAGCAAATAAATTATGTTGGTATAAAACACCTTTGTCTGTAGCTTTATCTACACCATGGCAGTTGCAGCTTTTGGGTGGCCAGAGGCCACAGGATACCCAGTCACACACCCCAGGTTATATACCATGCCAGGTGAGCCCTACTCCCAGCCATACCACACAGATGCACTGTGGACCTTCCTCCCTTGCCACACCACATAGGTCCCTGTTGCAAACCTATCCCCCAGCACCACAGGAGTCTCCAGTGCATATGCAAGCCCTCCAGATGCACAACACAGGCTCCCACCACATGGACTTTCTGTGCCACAGAGGTGTCCTGAGCATATAGATATGCCATGTAGGGGTGGAGGTGGGAGGCATCATGTGCCTCTTCCTCCCTGCCACACAGCCGGTGACTTTTCCTGCACCACAGCAGCACAGACACTGTGTGCCATCCGCAGATACCTCTGAGCTCTCCAGCCATGGGCTCCCACAGGCTTTGCCTCACAGCACTACCTGCAGGCATGGGGACAGGCAGCTGAAGCTGGAGGAAGGAGAGGGAGCCTGGGGACTCTAGTGGTAGCAGCAAAAAGCAAAGCAGGGAGTGGTACCTGGATGAGGAGTGCAGAAAACACAGTTTATCCCTATAGGGACTGCCTGCAGGCAGCCAGTTGAACAGCCCTGAACTACACTAGACTCCTGCCAGCATAGTTATGTTCATCATGGGTGTGTTTAGGTGTGTTCTTGGATACATTTTGTTGTGCTGGCAGGAGCACTTACTCTAGATGTAAGTTCTCCTGCTATCATTTTGGTATAGCTTGTTTTATTGGTATTGTTTATAGTGTGGTTTTACTATACCAGTAAAACCACAGCTTTGCCAGTATAACCCTGCTTATGTTCTCTGTTAGGGGTGTCAAGCTTGGGTGGTCCCCCAAGCTAGATCTAGAATATAACACTCTTCATGTGCTGGATCTGGAGATGTCTCCCTTGGCAGGGTGAATGGCAGTGGTAGCAGAACAAGCAGTATCAGGGAGCCACACTGGTTCATGCAGTTGCTGTTCACCCTCTCATCACCAAAATGCATCCTCAACAGGGCTCCATGCCCTGGTTTCAGTGGCAGGCCCTGTCCCTGCTCACCTGTGCCCTTCCAGGAGCCCCATGGGCCAGCTGCTGTGATTCTGCAGGCCAAATCTAGCCCACAGTACCTAGCTTTTGGCAGCTGTGTTCCATATGTTCCGTTATGGTAAGTTCGTGTATTCCTTCCCTGCATACCCTCATGAGTATGTGTGGTCAGAGAGTTGGAGGCTATGTGTGTCTGTTCTTATCATAGAAGTAGGGTCGGAAGGGACCTTGTAGATCTTCAAGTCTGACCCCCTGCCTAGGCAGGAGGGAAACTGGGCTCAAGTAACCTCAGCCAGGTAGGCATCGAGCTGCTTCTTAAAGACCCCCAGGGTAGGAGCCAGCACCACTTCCCTTGGAAGTTGGTTCCAGATCCTAGCTGCTGTAACTGTGAAGTAGTTCCTACAGATGTCTAATCTAAACCTACTCTCCAACAATTTGTGGCCATTATTCCTTGTTCTTACTGTCTGTGGGTAAACTGTGCAAATACAAAGGGCCAGATGGGATAAGTCTTTATATCTGCAGACCTTTCCTTCCAAAACTGTAAAGTTTATAGATGCACTACTGTTGCAAAGCAAAATTTCACAAAGGTCACCAAGAAGTCAGCATCACTGGCAACATGTAGGGGGTGCACACAGGTGCACATGCACCCCCTGATATTGACACTGCCAATGGCACCTGCAGGCAGTTGCTACTCACCACCCCCCTGCTTGCTGCCAACACTGCCAGTGGTGTCTGCGGGTGGTCCCCAGTTGCTGCTGGCTACTGTTGTCACTGCCTCTGGTGTCTGTGAGTGGTTGCCGCCCCCCCTGCCAACAGTGTCGTAGCTGCCTGTGGGAGCTCACCACTGCCACTCTCCCACTGCTGACAGCATGACCACCACCACCACCTGTGGGAGCTTGCTGTGCCCCCCGCAGCTTCTGGGGGCACATAGTGTTCATGGTTAGCATTCACTGTGATGTATGCAGAAGTCTTCAATGGAATGGCCATCAGATCTTAGTTAAAATGATATGTAAGAGGAGTAGAAGAAGTTCCAGGCAGGAGTTACTCTTTGCATGGCACTGCAGTTGGTCATCAGTCCTCAAAGGGAAACTTTATGTTAGTACTAGTCACTGCAGTGGGTCTAGATGGAAACCTGTCACCCTGCTAGCTTCTGAAAGAGCTGAAATCCCTGAACCTTCTGTTGGGCAAGTTGGTCTAAAAGAGCTGATCTTGTATAAGCAAACCCTGAAGACAGCAAGAAAGCAGCAATCCGTGGTGGTGGTGGTGACCTGCTAAGAGAAGAGAGGAATAGCAGTGTCCAGTGGTGGAGTCTCCATGGCCCCAAATGGTGGTGAGAAGTAGCAATCACCATCAGTAAAGCACTGGCAACCCCTGGTGGTAGCAAGGAGAAGTAATCTCCAGTGGCAGAGCAATGAAAATCCTTGGTGGTGGTGTTCAACAGAAACCCATGCAGCAGCAAGGAGCAGCCATCCGCAGCAAACTTGCTGCCACCCCATTTGGTTGTGAGCCTCCTTACCCAGCATGCTGATGAAGTCCCCATATGTTAGACATTGCCTGTGTCTTCCCTAGAGCTTACACCATTATATACTGTTAGGGACCCACTTAACTCTTGATTTCCTTGAAGCTACAAAATCCACAAACTCAACCAAAAAAAAATAAAATAAACTTTAATACAAATAAAATCCCCAGTGCTGGAAGGGGAAGACACTGACTGGTGGGGTGGCATGGATGGTAGCAGACAAGATGGTGGCTGCTCCCTTGTCCCTCCTTCCTCATCCAGAGCCTCTTTGCTAATCAGCACTGGGGGATGGGCCTGCATGAAGGGCAGCCACCCCCTTGTCTCTCCTCCCCCTGGGCTCTCTCTGTCAATCAGTGATTAGGAGTGTGGCTGCCATGAAATGATCCCAGAATTGGAGCTTTAAGCTGCAATCAACCTGTGGAAATTGGTAAGTCTCTCAGCAATTTAGGTAGAACCCTGTATACCAGGAGCAGGAAAAATATGGCCCGTGGGCCAGATCTGGCCCTCTAGACCATTCTATCTGGCCCACAGAGCCCCTAAAAAAAATTAATAAATTAATATTTATTTGCTCCTGGCTGCCTGTCAAAGATGAAAGGGGGAGCTGGCAGGACCAAGCAGCCCAGCCCTGCGCCACCTTCAGCCATTTCCCTGCCCCCTCTCTGCTATGGCACCACGTGGCTCCTGGCTGCATCACTGGACTGGGGACCATAGGCCACACTGGTGCCCTGGGCCAGAAGCAGGATGGGTGTGGGTGTGTGGATGTGTGTAGGTAGGGGCAGATGGTGTATGTGTGTTTGTAGAGTGAGTCCCACACGCACACCCGACCATACACATGTACCCAGACCCTGCCTTGCACGGCTATACACAGTCCCCCAAAACCACACCCCTCACACACCCCAGCTACCCCCCATGTTCATGCCCCCACAAACCTCATACCCACCCACATCCCACATATCCACACAAACACACCCACATGGTCCCTCACCCCACAGACACACCCACAGCCCTCTACAAGCCTATACCCACCCCCCATAATATACAAGAGTAAGATTTCATTTTAAACTATTGTGCAATCATCTCTAGGTAAACTATATAAACATATGTAAATCAGGACACAAATAGTTTTTGAAATCAAATTAATGTAGATGTTTTCTTTTAGAATATAATTTCGTATTTTTCTGGTTCTGAGATGGCAAAACCCCTTACTGAAAGGAGTACTTCCGGGCAGCATTCCCCCCAAGCTGCATGGTGTGCACAGCCATGCAGGTGCACCTGGCAGTGTGGCATAAGCATGTGTGCATGGCCACGCATGTCATATAGCTTAGAGGGAACACTGCTTCCAGGAGCAAGGGGAGGGACTTCTGGTGGCAAAGGTCAGGGGTTAGGGGGCAGGACTTCCAGTCACAAGATGGAGACCAGGGGGCAGGGCACTTGTCAAGGGGCACTTGACAGCTTGCCCAAAATCAGTAAGTTGCCCTCCGCCTGAAATAATTGCCTGCCCCTGCTGTATCTAGTTATTGGTATTACTTTTCTAGGCTAGAGCAAGCCTTAGTGTATATTCCATGCAAAACAGTACAATAATGGAATAGACTTTATATTTAACAAGAAAAAAATGGAAAAGAAGATACATTTTTGCCATAAAGCCCACTTACTGTTGCTCTTTGAACCTTAAGATTGTATTTCCTAGCTCTTTCTGAATAACTGTGCTTCCTTAGCATCATTATTTTTTGTTGTTGTTTCATTTCCTAGGGTTCGTTTAATGAAGGTAATATTTTTTGGAATGTTTAATATTAGATTTAAATGTTTACAATTAGGTGTTGAAGCTCTAATTTTATTGAGGTGATGAAGTGGGGACTGTAGATACCCATCTCTACTGCTGCTGTTTTTTCCACGAAGGGAAATTAACACTAAAATCAAGTGAGTACAGATAAAAGAATTTACAAGTGTTTATGCATATTCTTGCAAGTGATGCTGTGAGGGCATTTGCTTTGTGTATAACCAAAACTTTTGTAAAAATATAGAAACTGAAGAGGGCCAAAACAAAATTATTGAACAAATGTAGTCTAAGTCCATAAATGACATTTTTTTTTAATTGCTACCTCTTCTATCTGTTTGACATTGTTGTGTTTTTACTTTGAACAGGCACAAGGAAATTGCTTTTAATATATGTAATACATTCATGAGAAGTTGTTTTCAGCTCTGCCAAAAACCCTGTAACCTTCGTATTGTACTGTAGTGTACAATAGGCGTTTAAATTACATTTATAGAATAGCTTAATTCTTGTAAACTAAAGGAGACACAAAAATCATATATTGGCATTAGGCTTCTTTCCTCACTCCTGCTCTAACATGACAATGTAAGTGCATATTCTGCTTGTCCTATTGACTTACACCAGTTTAGCAAAATCACAAAGAAGTGCCAAAAAAGCTTCAAAAGTTAAAGAGAAGCTTGCTAATATAGGATTCTCAAAGGGAATTATATTTCATGGATTTTTCCCTCTTTTTGCCTCTTCAAGAGTTCAAATGTAAATAGAGCTTGTAGTCTCATAGCCCTTTAATGCAAGTCATAGACAAGATGAATAGCTAGATCTCCTGCATAGAGGCCTAGATATCTTTTCACAGCTTTTTGTTATAATTTGCTTTAAAAAATGAATGCAGAAGAGAGTCCATTTACCGGAACACAAGGTTTCCATGTTATCAGGTAGAAAAAACAATGCATGCTTGGGAAGGATGAGGGACTGGGGGAGAGAATGTCATTGCTGCTAATGAAGAAATGGGAGTCAGCTGAATATCCACATACAATTACTGCAGTGACATGAGTGATTTGAACCATTGTAGGAAAATCATTGCAGCTAAGAGTTTTGACTGAGGGTAAAATGCAGTCATTCTACTGGAAGTAACAGCTTGAGAGCTTGACTTATTTGAATATGTGCAATTGCCTGTTTCAGGAAAAATAATAATAATTAACTTATCAGAAAAGAAGGGGCTTGGAGGAGCAGGGCAAAGGGAGTAAGAATGGATACTTCGAATGCTTTTTAGTCCTCTCTTAAACAAAGAGACTGATAAGATTTTTACATTTGAGTTTTTGGAAGGAAAGGTGCTGCGTGGTTAAAACACCCGCCTCGAATTTGGGACTCCTTGATACCACTTCTTGGCTCTTCCATAAGTGACCTGTATGACATCAGGCAAATTTGGCTAGATCTGAAAAGAGATTGAATGCCTTTAAAAGCCTAACTCCAGAAACTGGAACTGGGATCCAAGCCTCCTTGTTCATGGGGAAAGTATGGTGCTTCAGAATGGGTTCCAAAACAGCCAACTTGCTGAGATGCCTAAGCTACCATCTCCTGAAGGTAGGTGTTGACATACTTTCTTTCAAAAACTAAGCTATAGGCCAGGCTGGGTAGGGGCATTCCTAGACCATCCTCTTGAAATTGTTCCACTGTAGAAGAGGATTCAGGATTTACTAGGCCAAAGAGGAAGGATCATAACTTTCTGGCCCAGTGGTTAGGATACTAACAAAGGAAGAGGTAGAGCTGAGTTCAGATCCCTGCTTCTAGGACTGTTTGTGTGTCTTACCCAGTAATTATTTATCACACTACACAAACAATTTTTGGATTGCAGTTCCTGCTTCAGTCTCCCCTGTCCCAGGTAAACACCATAATCACTTAGATAGTGAGTCTTGCTCATTCTTTCTCACTTTGACCCAGTGAATCAAGGAACCATTTTTTTTTGCTATACAGTGGCAAAACAGCCAATAGGATGAGAGGCCACTAGGCCTATGTGAGCAGGCAAGTATTCGATCCAGCTGTGGATCCGGCCACTTCAGATGCAAGCAATCTGATCCGGAGCTCCTGATCAGTTTTCCGCTTCAATCTTGCCAAAGCGGCTGCAAAGCGTCAGAGCTGCCTCGGAGATCCAGCCATAGGATATAAGGGGGAATCAATGAAATATCTATAAATTTGTTGTTGTTTGTCTGATTTGGATGAAACTTGCAGGGGTGGCAGCAAGTTAATTAGCAAGAATTAACACCTACAAAATCACAGGCTAAGGAGAAGAAATAATCAATGCAGACAATCAACTGCCCCAAGACAGAGACAGACAGTTGCACAAGCACCCACGTCATGAGTTTTGCCTGTCAGCAGCTAGAGGTGCAGGGGTTCTGGGGCCCTATCTCCTCGACAGCTGGCAGGCTTTGTGGCTGCAGCTTTCACCCTGCTGCACCTTAAACTTGTGACAGCGTGTGTGTTTCCTTGTCCCCAGCTTGAGGTGCAGTTCCCCCCAAACCTCTGCACCAATCTTTTTGAAACTTGGCAGGCTTTGTGGCCTGAGCAGGGGCCACCACCCCTGCAGTTTTCACCCCCCCTGTGGTGTAACACATACATGTGACATGAGTTTGCTTTCAAGAATTTGGGGTGCAGTTCCCCTCAAACCCCTGCACCGATCTTCTTGAAACTTGGCAGGCTTCATGCTCTCAGCAGAGGCTACCATTCCTGCATGTTTCATCAAAATCAGACAAAATAATGAAATTATAGATATTTCATTATACCCTATGGCCGGATCTCCAAAGCGGCTCTGAAGTGGTTTGGAAGCTCTGAACCGCTTCAGAAAGCCTGAAGAAGCCAATGCTTTGATCCAGACATGCTGCTTCAGATGCCAAAGCATCTGAAGCTTCTCCAGATCTGAAGCATGGTCCTAAGCCTCACACAGCCCTAGAGGCCACCCATCACCAAATAGTGCATGGCCTGGTGGTAAGGGCACTCTCCAAGGAGGCAGAAACTGTAGATTTGAATCTTGTCAGGCAGGGGAAAGAATTGACCAGAAGTCTCCAGCTTCAGGAGTGAGTACTTTACTTTTTTATTGTTGTATAAAAAGGGAAGGAATCATGGGCAGCATGTGTTAGCTATACTATAAGAAGGTTGATTAAATCAAGCCCCTCAGGTCACTAAGTGGAGGAAGTTTCTGGATAACCACTGGACTTAGCTGCTCAGTCATGTTGAGACTATATATGCCTAGAAGAAACTCAGAGATGGAAGTTTGGGCACCTAGGAAGCTAAGGTCAGAAAGTGAGGCATCTCTGGCTTTTAGTAATTTCCATGGTTTTTCAGGATTGTAGTATTGGACCTAGGCACCTAAGTTCTTTCAAAATTCCACTTTAGATATATGCATCCATTATTAAACTCTTTGCACTACCTGGCATGTTTGTTTGCAGATTCAGAGAGTTATTGAATGAGTGATCCTTTTAAGTCAAGAATGATCCGTATTGAAATAGAGGTGTGTATAAACATGGAAGCTTATCTCTTTTCCCATGTCTCCAGGTGCAATGCTTTATGGAAACCTTCCACTTATGATTTATCTCCAGACCTACCAACCTAACACATATCAGCATTAAATTCTACTTACAAACAGAACCAAAGAATAGAAGAATTAAAGAGAAATTAAAAGGCTTACTATGTATATACTACAGGATACCCTCGCGATTCATGGGTTCAATATTCGTGAATGCCAAACCTGCATTTTAAATGCACTTCATACACAATGAACTCAGTGCCTTATTCACCAATTTTGCCATTCACAGGGGATATGAGAACATATCCCCTGTGAATAGTAAGGGTTGTCTGTATATGTGTTTTTAATAATGTTGACATTATGTGCTTTATGTGTAGTAGGTTAAGTTCTTCTTGGTGTCTTGTTTGTAGTACTGTGACAGTTTTGTTGTATAGTTTTAGAAACTGGTTAGACAAGCATTAGTATGGAATGGTTTGGAGCAGAATGTTCCTGCCTGGACCAGATAGATTGGACTAGATGGTCCCCTGAGGTTCCTTCTTCCAGCCCTACTTTTCTATGATTCTATGTATCCTGTTTTGGAAGAAAGGATGGAAGGAGGGATCAGTCACTGGGATGATAACCTGAGATGTGGAAGACTTAATTCCCTCATCTGCCACAGATTTCTTGCAGCTCTTTGGGCTTTATTCTAAATCCTCAAAGGAACCAAACTCCCACTAAATTCAGCAGGAGTGAGGCACTGTAAGATCTTTGAGAATATAGACCCTCTCTCTTTGCCTTAGTTCCCCATCTGTACCACTTCCTGACCTCACAAGGGTGTTGAGAATTAGTAATTGAAAGATTTGGTGACATTTAGAAAATTACAGTAATGAGGCCAAATAAATACCTAAAATAGGTGTATAACATAACTTAACTATTTAAGGAAAGATGGGACAAGTTTGTCCAACAAAAAGACCAAATTACTGGGCATAAGTATTGTAAAGGGATGACTAAAAAGAGAGGTGGGGGAGCTTAACATATTCCAAGCTGATGGACTGTAACTGTTTCAGTCTACCCCATAGTGAATGATGTGAAAATGATAAATTAGCCACTGTTTTGGACCATTTTAAGTTTATGTTGGTTTAGCTTCATTTGCTGTGGGACAGGAGCAGATGCACAAGTTACAGGGGATCAGCTGACACGCTGATAAACAGTAAGTCCTCCACTCTTAGCTTAAAGTGCTACAAGTGTTTTCTTTGCCTCGGCCACTGACAGCTCTTATTACAGCTTGCTTTATTTTATATGACTCATAATTTACCTCTCTTTTGGATTCTTGCGCTGATATACCCTTAACTCATTAGAGCCCATAAAAAGGAATCCTGTTTAATTCTGTTTACCTAAATACAAACAAGCAATGTACATATTGAGTAGGGTGATCAAAAAGATGGACAAATACTGAACTACTGGAGTAAACTGAAGTTACTGGAGAAATACTTGTTGATGTCAGTGGGAACTGGGTTAAGTCATAGGTGAAATTGCTTTAAACCCCACATCTCATACTTTCACGCTGTGTGTCAGTGTGACCTAATTGGGTACCACATACTTGGGAATCAAGTTCCCAAGTGAAATCAGACTTGAGGTTGAGGCTGCAGAGATTTCTTGTCTGCCTGCAGTTCTTTGTATATGTGAGGTATTATAAGAACCTGACATGACTTTGTACAAGCTACTTTCTGTGGCTAATAAAGATGATTAACAGGAAGGCACTCAATGAAATACTTAGCTACAACTCATGTTAAGCTGAAAACTACCCATTCTACTCAGAGTATAGGAACATTACAAGCAGCCACTCTGGTTGTATGGTGCATTTGTTGTAATAAAGTAACTGCACAGTAGAGACTGGAACTGAATTATAGGTCATAAATATTGAAATTTGATTCATAAACGTCATAAAACATTCTCCTGGATGATACTGGAAATACAGAATTTGCCTGTATTATGGCACAAAATCTGAACACTTTCTTCATAGTCACCTTTATTAACTACTAACAAAAGTCATGAAGAATGATGTATCCATTCTGCCTGATCCTTTGGGTATAGAAATAATCATGTTGTGGTGCTGACTGCCCCAGAAGGCTCCCTCCCTACCTCCCCTTTTGCTCCACAGAAGAAGTGATAATCTCCTACTGGCCCAGACCAAAGAGGTAGGTAATTGCCCCTCTATCATGTAGGATAAGCTATACTGGTAAGGAGGGATAAAAGCAACTTCACAGACTTCCTATTGTTCTCCACCCACTTACAGAAAGTAATGGATGTGTAATCCTTGCTTTGCCCTACTGCATCCCATCCTATCTCTCTGCAGTGCTACTGAGCTGGGTTTGGTGAAAGTGTTTTAATGGTTTTGAATGCCTGTGCAGCCACATTAGAAGCAGCCACCGTTTGACCCTATGTGTATTTTTAAATGTATTCATTTTTGCTGTTATTCTCCTTCAAAAGGTCTTTTGTTATCATCAAAACCTGTTGCTCAAATAACACTGTTCCTGTTTTCAGACCCCCAGTCTCGTAACTGACTTATTTCTAAAAGTCAACTATTTAGAACATAAATCTAATTTTCATGTAATTATGACCCCATTTTAAGTACAACCAGGGCCCAGAAGCTCATAGGCTCCCGACAATGCAATTTGTTTTTCCAGATCCATTGATATATTCTGCCTAGCTTTCAGAATTGTAGGTTTCATTTAATTTAATTGGCACCAAAGACAAGGAAGGACTTAGCTTAGGTATTTGCTGTCAGCCTTTGTCTATGCAGCCAAACAATGAGGACAAAACATGTTTAATTTGAAAAAGGGTTTTCTTTATTCAAAAGACAGCTTGCTGCCAGATTCTGTGTATTTCTAAATAAGTAGTTGCCAGGAATTTGGCCATTTGAAACAGGAACAGTGTTATTTGAGCAACAGGTTTTGATGATATCAAAAGACCTTTTGAAGGAGAGTAACAGCAAAAATGAATACATTTAAAAATACACATAGGGTCAAACAGTGGCTGCTTCTAATGTGGCTGCACAGGCATTCAAAGCCATTAAAACACTTTCACCAAACCCAGCTCAGTAGCACTGCAGAGAGATAGGATGGGATGCAGTAGGGCAAAGCAAGGATTACACATCCATTACTTTCTGTAAATGGGTGGAGAACAATAGGAAATCTGTGAAGTTGCTTTTATCCCTCCTTACCAGTATAGCTTATCTTACATGATAGAGGGGCAATTACCTACTCCTTTAGTCTGGGCCAGTAGGAGATTATCACTTCTTCTGTGGAGCAAAAGGGGAGGTAGGGAGGGAGCCTTCTGAGGCAATTCACATACAGAGTGATGTCTTTGTAGTTCTTTGTTTCTAGACCTATTCAATCTTGGTCAATTCCAAGACAGTCTTCTGGACTGTTTAGTCAAACATGGGCTTAATTTTCCCTGCTTAGTTTTGAATCCAATTCAATTCATAGTTCATTTGAGGACATTCAGAACTCTTAGTTTGACTGAGTTCTGCTTATAAAAAACTTTGCAACTTCTATGTCAAATGTTTGGCGCACAGAGTGGCAGTTTTTCTGTAAGTAGTCTAACTGATTTCAATATTTTTTTTTATCTTGAAAGTTAATGATTTAAATGAATCCTTCTTCCAAGAATGCAAGCAGTGTTGTCTAATAGAATATATCTGAGAAGATACTGTATAACCTCATAAAGATAATATCACTGCCTACTGCTCTAAAAATTGTAAACATTGGTATATAAATATGCAACATATGAGCCAAATGTTTCTTTTTCCCCTGTCAATGGCTAGACCCCAAAAGACATTCTTCTGCCTCTAATGTTACAGGCCTGTTCCTTTAATACATGTGTAACCCTTTGGCTGGGCACCAGTCAGCAACAAGAAAGACTGGATTCATGTTTCAGGGTACCCCATAAGTTTTACCAGTGGCTTGAGCCCTCACTCAGATCTGGGAACACTAAATTTGCTGGGGCGCCCTACTTAAGTAAAGTCCTCACTTCACAAGCAGTGTAAACACCCCCCCCCCCAAATTCTTTACAGAAAATAAAGACAAAAAGCAAAGAAAACACCTTTTAAATATAATTTTAAAACGCTATTAGCTGCAAAACAAAGTCTATATGTAGAACCCTCTAGGGAAGGCTTCATCCATGCCCAGGTGGTCTGGGATTTGGGACTCCCCAAAACATAGTTCTGGAGGCCTGCACCCATATACCTGCCCTTCAGCAATGGGCTGGAGAGGGGGCCCCTATCTAGATAAACTCTTGACATAAATCAACCTCTGTCTTCCACAATCTCTCCTTCCTTCAGTCTTTCCAGTTACAGCCAGACTTTCAATTTCCTCTTTCTTTGTAACACGTCCAAGAAACTCTGTCTCTTTCTGATGTTGATCAGCAGGTCCCTCCTGCAGCCTGTTCTTGACAATATATCTTTATTTGAGGTGTGGCTTGTCCAACATACTTTCAAGATGCACCTTAAAAACCACAGCTCATTTGCTTCAATTCTCTTTTCCATACTTAGTGATATTTCCCAGCATTCTGATGCATACATGAGGACTGGTACAATATAGCAATCCAAAACTCTGAGCTTCATCCTCATAGAAATTTTACTATTTGTCAATATCTTTTTCATTTCTTTTCATCCTCTGTTTCATTTCAGGATCACATTTACCATCTGATGTTATCCAGTTTCCCAAGTAGTTAAGGAACAGATAAGGCAGGTCAATACATTTATCTACTTTGATGTTGTGTACAGGGATGATCTTTTTTGTAATTACCATGCATTCTGTTTTTTCTGCAATTGATACTTAGACCCTTCTTCTCGATTTCACTACAATTTTATCTAAAATTAGTATGAAGTGTTAATGAAAATGCTGGAAAAACTGAACATTGATGGTAAAGACTTGAGAACTTATTAGGACCAAACCACAGCAGTGAGGATAGAAAATGAACTAAGTGTTTTCATCCAAATTAAGAGAGGCATGAGGCAAGGTTGTGTCTTCACTTGACTTGTTCAACTTGAATAGTAAAAGAATACTGAGGAAGATTGAGGATTTACAAGGGCTCATCATTGGTGGACAGAATTTGAAAAATGTGTATTATGCTGATGACACAGTCTTAATAGCTGATTCAGAAGGGAAGCTGCAAGAAATTTTAGATAACATTTTAGCTGAGACACTACAATTACAAAACAGAGGGGTCCAGGCTCATGTGGCCATTAACTGCCAGGACCCCATTCCTGGTTAGTCTGCTCCAGGTTTTAATACCCTCATAGTATTATCCCACTCAAAAAAGGGAGGGAGGGGAGTAGAGGGAGGAAACAGGGGTCTCAAACTCCAAGACAGACTTTTTCTCCCTGTACCTGAGACTTTCCCTTCATATAGCATATAGCTTTTGCCCGCCTCTCCACTCAAGAGAGGTAGAGACATGCCCCCCACCCCCACCCACCCCCATGGGGATCAGTTTTTCTGGCTCCCAATTCACCTGTGCAGCTCTTAGCCACTCCAAGAGAAATTTGAAAAAACATAGTGGAGTTGTTCTTAAATACCTGGTGAGACATCACCCAAACCTTGTCCAATTAAGGAGTGTCATGCTTCAGCCTCTCTCTTAATCAATCTTCCTGGAGAAGCTTCTGCTTAATTAGCCAGAGGATTTTATAATATTTTGCCCAGAAACAATACCCCAGCTTTCCACATGCAGAACACATGACCAGAACAACAGTGACTGTCTTAGCTCCCCCTCCCCCCCCCACAAAAACGCACACTTTGCCATATACAACCCAAGTGGGTGTGGGTGTTACATATGCATGTACTATTATATCTGAAGGATCAGAAGTCAGCCCCTGCTGGATGGGTCATCACAAGTGACAGCCTCAGAGTTACCAACTATCTCTAAATTTATAAAAAGTGACATTAAACCCCCCTGCCTGTAAATTTCTTTAAAAAAGTGCTTGCTGGTTCTTTAAAGATCCACCTCATCACAATGAAACTGGAAGACAAGCATCTGTGGAGAGAGACAGAGACACAGAGAGAGAGAACGGCAGTGACACCCCGTATTTGAGCAGGAGCAGTGCTTGCAGCCCTGCAGGGAACTGTTAAGGCTTTATGGCCTGATGGATACTCTATAGTTCCCTTTCTCCTCTCACTTGGATCATGTGCTGCTCATGCTATGTCCCAGCTATTGTCTATTGCGTATTGGCTGCTCATTTTTCCCCTGGAAGTTACACAAGGCTGCACAGACTTAGAAAGCATATGGAGAAGGGGGCCAGTCACTGCTGCTGGGAGACAGCTGCAGGGCTGGGATGGGGGAGAGGTAGCAAGTGGATGGTCAATTCCAGGATAAGGGCAGCAGATTCAGTGGGATTAAGGCTGATGGGTGGGCTGGAGGGGCAACAGGCTGCAGGGTGTGGAGGTGAGTAGGGGACTTGTGGGATGGGCAGCATGGGGACACTGAGGGGATGGGCTGGGAGCAGGAACACCTGGAAGTGGGGAACAGAACATCTGGTCCCCAGAGCACTATATGAGCAGGTATGATCCCTCAAATACCACAAAGTTTATGTGTCTGCAAAGCCCCCTAATGCAAGAGCGGGGCAGATGGGCAGTGACAAAAGTTGCTGCTTTTACTGGAAAGCTCTTTGGGTCAGTGTAAGTTACTGTTAGTGTAAGGAGTGACCTAGAAACTACTATGCAAAGCCCAAGCAAAAGGGAATGTTATGTGACAAATGCCCATCTGCAATGATAAGGAGGAGACAGTCTTAGATAAAGGAGGCTTGAAAACAAAAGCAGAATCAGAGTACTGGGTCAAAGAGCTCATTAAAATACTAAAAATCACGCCCCTAGGTGGGGAAAAAGTATGCTAATGAAACATACATGTATGTAAATGAGATACATAGTTAAAACACAGGTATAGAGACATGCTCAGTAAAGAACTCCTTGCGTCACTCCTTTATAACCAATTAGCAAACAAGGATGCTTATGAAGGTCCAAAACCCCTGTATAAAAGATGCTTAGAATTAGAAATCTGTGTACTTGTTCTGTGAAATTATTCCGCTTGCACCTTTTATTGCTAGCAATAAATCTTCTTTATACTTTCACCCCTGGTATCTTTATTGGCCTTTGCATACCGGGCACGATCCCAGACTTGAGCTGAGGCTCAACATTAGGATAATACAGAAGTGAAACAGTTAGTGCATCTGAGTCTTTGCGGCAGTGGCCATCCTCTCAATGCTGTAATTGAGTACCACACAGCAGAGGGGTAAGGTGGGGAGGAAACGGCAGACTGCTGGAGTAAACAATTTGTTTCATTTAAAAAGAAGACACTTGGTCTTCAATTATATTAAGCTCTTTGCAACCTGAGAGATGAAGCTCCAAACAATCCACCTGCTAAGCCTAGCACCCCTTGCTCTCACTCCCAGAAGCCACCAGGTAGAGTGGGACAAGAGTATGAAAATACTTGTATTTTCAGAAAACATCTGCTTTCCTGAAATATTTTCATATTGTGGGGGAGGTGGAAGGTGGAGGGGGAACCCGTGTTCAGTTTCCTGGAGGCTGAGGAAACAATTTCTGAAGCCAGGTAGACCAAAATTATTGAGGTAGGATAGGAGGGCCTAAGGTCCCTTTACTGCAGTGGCCATCATTTTTGCCTGCCCCAGATGCTTAAATCAAATGCTTGATAACCAAACATTTTTACTTTTTTACTATGACTGGTGATAACCTCCCAAGCCGTTCTACCTGAGGCCTGGTAGAAGAGTTATATTTGCATTATGTAAAACATATAAGTAAAACCATGTGTTGGTTTAAAAAAAGTTTTGTTGTAAGTAAAATGTTTGCAGATTTTCAGTAAAAAAATATTCTTGGGTTGGCAACCCTGTATAGTATATATCTAAGAGCCTTGTTACATGGTAATTTTGGGTGGTTTCTGCAGGTCTTAACTCAGGGGTGGGCAATTATTTTGGCTGAAGGGCTGCTTAACAAGTTTTGGGGAGCTATCAAGGGCCACAGATTCAGCCCCGCCACATGGCAGGTGACCTGCACCCTGGTCACTATCTTGGGAGCGGAAATCCTGCCCCTAAACTCTGACCATTGCCACTGGAAGTCCCTCTGTTGCTCCTGGAAGTATTCCTTTTGCGAGAGGGGTTTGACATCTTGGAACTGGAAAAAACCCCAAATAGCATACTATAAATCAAACATCTACTATAACATATTTTAATTTTATTTCAAAAAAATATTTTTTTCCTGCAAATATGTACATTTGCAGAGTGTATATAGAGGCAATTGTATGACAGCTGAAAATAAAGTCTTATTCTTGTATATTGTTTGGGGGAGGCTTGTGGGGGGAGGGAGGGTATGGGGTTTGTGGAGGGGTGTAGGGCTTGTGAGGGGGGGTAGTATAGCCTCCCCCCATTTCCTCCTCTATCCATCGTGCTCAGCCCTCACTGCCAGTAGCAGTAGCAGCAGGTAGCATGCCCTCTAGTCATTCATGGTCTGTGGCACACAGAACCACCTCCCCTCCCCTCCATGGCGCATGAGTCCAGCACATGGTGTTACGCCTCAGCTCTGTGTTCTTGGGCAACCCTGGCACAGGATGCAGTCTGTCTGACTCACAAAGGACTCACCGCCCCCCCTCCCTCCCCTCCTGTACCTAAATGAAACTGATTAAGATGCAGTAAGAGACGCACCTAAGACCCTCACCAGATAAGGGTGACAAGAGTGAATCAACTGCCCTAGGTCTCATTTACATTCGAGATGGAACCAGATGACCATTCATTTACATGAGAGATGGAAAACAGAAAGCCTGAAGCAGAGACTGCAGTGAATTCTGGGACCAGAGAAGCAGGAGAGCGCTGCATGATGGGGAATCTGTGCTTCCAATGTTAATTAACCCATGTTCACACACACCCAGCTCAGCATTTATCAGACCAGTTCTAATCTGGATTTGCTAAGGACTCCCCCCCCCCCCCCCCCCGACACACATACACAGCTCTAAGTTTAATAGGCATCTCAGGCCGTACATTCCCCGGTCCCACTATGGGAGGCCTATTTAAACTTGATTGACTAAAACTCGGTTGCCGGGTTAGGGAATGCTGAGGCAAGAGACCGAGTCAGAGGGGGTATGGGCAACATTTGAACAATGGTTAAGGGTTCATCACAGCATCCAGCCTGCTGAAGCCCTAATCCCATGTGTTGTCATATCTTTCCCGAGACGACTGGTGGAAGTCCTCTCCACAAAAGGTTATGAGCACCCCAATAATTGCTTTAAGTCTGTTAAAAGACTATAGTAAGATCTGGAAAAGTCATGCTAAGCTGAGGCTTGTGCACAACAAGTAAAAATCCAAAACCCTGATGCTGTAAGCTATCTATTGTTCCTGAAGAAACCATGAGATATCCCATCAGTATATCTGCCATCCATAGGAATCTCAAGCTGACTCCCAAGTATTTGGTTACTCCCTAATCTTAAGTTTTTCCTGATTATCAATCAGTTTCCTGAGATGATCCAAACCAGATAACCCCTTGTCAATAGAAAAGACAATGATTTACACTACTGAGGGTGCTTCGAAGCAGCTGAACTGAGGGTATAAAAATCTGTAAGTGTGTGTGCTGCAAAAAGGGGAAAGAAGAAGAAGAAAGAAGAAAACTCCTGTGCTGACACCATCCCCTGTTGTTCTTGGGACGCTGGAAGAACAGATCATCTCTCTCTTCAAGGATTGTGCTGTGGACTGTGCCTGTCAGCTTTGCAGCCTGAGTACCATGGACTAGGTGAGATCCCAGGGTTCTCTCTTCTTTCTAGGCATAAACTTCTGAACCTGAACTGTATTAGTTAAGCTTGAGCTAAGTTTCCCCAAATACTTAGTGAAACCAGGGTAGTATTGTCATTGTTTGTGTTCATTTTTCTTTTGCATGTCTATTACTACTAGTACTATTATATCTTTCATATGCTTAGCAATAAATAACTTATAGTCAAACTGGTAGTAATTGGTTATATTTTTCCTTCTCTGCTTCTCTTTCCTCCCGTGCTCTGCAGCAATGCTTCTTTTACCTATGCTAAAGATCCCTGTGAAGCCCAAATTATTGTGGGGTCTGCTCATCAAGAGGCCAAAGATTGGATTGTGTTGAGTTTGAAACACATAAGGGGATCAGCTTGTACAGGCTGATTGACCCATTTTGACTCAGACGTGCCCTTATGAACTGAATGCTGGCCCATGAGGGTGTCAGCTAGACACCCAGCCGGATTCAGAGGGATTCTGTTTACCTGTGTGCTTGTGTTTGACTGCATTTTATTGTTGCTCTTATGAACTGATTCTTGGCATATGAGGGTGTCAGCCTGTCCATGCTGATCAGCCCGGCCAGGTCAGGCGTGTCATGTTAATTTATGTGTGTTTGTGTGTATGACTGATTTGGTGACTGGAGGAACTCAGTCCCATTGAGACTGAGTCCTGCAAGATAGCTCCATTGGGGGTGAGGGCTTGCAGAAGGGAGAAATACAGCTCCGTATAGTAACACAAGCAGCACATTGACAGAATCACCAAGACCCTAGAAACTATCCCTAATAAATGAGCACACCCCAAAGTAATGGGCAAATTTGGTAACAATGGTGACAGGGAGTGCGGCCAGGCCACTGCTGCCTCCATCATGTTCCCACTAGACTTGTCCCAGACAAGTCTCAGGTGCTGCACATGAGCTGCAGGGAGGCACACAGGCCTGGGCCCCATGTTCCCACTAGCATTATCCCATGCACGTCTCAGCCCCAGCCTGTTCTCCCCCACATGTAGTTTCCCACTACCTGCCACTGCTTCTCTATGTGCTGCCTGCTACCCTGCTGCAGCAGGGACAGGAGGAGGAGCCACCAGAGGCCAGGGAAGTTAAGCAGTCCCCTGGGAAGCTGCAGCAACAGCCCTGCCCAGAAGCTGTGCACACTGGCCCGGGCCAAAGTCAGGGCCCTCTCATGGGTGAGGGTGGGAGCAAAATGTGATGCCCCGGTAGGAGTGGGCAAGGCTTAGTTCCATGCAGAGCACAGCAGGGGTAGCTGTGGGTTAGGCTGGATGCAATGAATTGGTGGGTGCTTGCTCACAGGCTGGATAAAATCACCTGGTGGGCCAGATACAGCCCTCAGGCCATATTTTGCCTGCCCATCTTAACCCCTGGATTGTCTGCACATTAGCACCTGAAACTGTTTTTAAGCGCTCATTAGGCAGCTCAAAGTTAAGTCACTGCAAAGCAGAAGTATTTCTGATCTATGTTACCCAGCTCATGTTATATTAAGGTGTAGCCACTCTATGCTATACCTTAGTGCAGGGGTGGGAAAATATGGCCTGTGAGCCAGATACAGCCTGCCAGGCCATTCTATTTGGCCTTCAGGGCCCCTAAAAATTTCAGAAAAATTAATATTTATTGGCTTCTGGCTGCCTGTCAAAGATGACAGGAGCCAGGGGCAGTAGAACCTGGGGAAGCCAGCAGGACCCAGCAAAGCCTGGCCTGGCCTGGCCCCGCCCCACTTCCAGCTACCTCCCACCTCCACCCCCCCCAAACTGGAAGCCTTTTCCTGCTGCAGCTTTCACTGATTCCCTGCCCACCCTCCAGCTGGTCCAGCACCATGTGGCCCCCAGCTGTATCACCAGACCCCAGGGCCAGGACCAGGAGAGAGAGAGAGAGAGAGAGAGTGTGTGTGTGTGTGTGCGCGCGCGCAATGGGGGAGGCAGGAAAAGAGAGAGTGTATGTATGTGTGTCTGTGTGTTCATAGGGTGAGTCCCACATGTACAACCCACCATATACATGCACCCAAACCTCCCCTCATGCTGCCATACATGTAGACCCCCACAGCCCAGCCACCCTCCCCCACACACTCCATACCCACCCACACCACATATCTACACACACACCCACATGCTCCCTCACCCCACCTATCCACCCCTACAGACCCCCTCCCCCAG
The DNA here is from genome assembly GCF_030867095.1 of Alligator mississippiensis. Taxonomy (NCBI): domain Eukaryota; kingdom Metazoa; phylum Chordata; order Crocodylia; family Alligatoridae; genus Alligator; species Alligator mississippiensis. Next base: position 132,522,960 of record NC_081827.1, on the reverse strand, counting down.
AGGGGGAGGGCAACAGAGAGCCACAGAGGATGGGGGGGGGGGGAGCCCAGAATGAGGCTGGGAGGGATTCTTTCCTATCAGTCCTCCAGATCCCTGCTGGCCTGAAGTATGACCGCTCCAAATTTAAGCTACCGCTAACACCCATAAACATTTGCACATTTTACAGTGTGAGGTGTATCAAGGCCCTAAGATTATAGTATTTCTTATATTTTTTAGTTAGCTGTGGCAGGGTACCTTTGGTGCCTGCCACTTTAAGAGGTTTGAGCATGCTGGGGAGCAGCCAGCAGGTGTGAGTAGGCTTAATGAGGTAGTTCCATGTCCACACGAGGGCTCCTGGATTGGAGGGTGGGTCTGGGCAGCCTCAATATAAACCCAGACCCTCAGATCTAAGCCAACAGTTGCAACTGGGGAGTCAAATGGTAAACATCTTCTGGCCAGAGTACTGTTGCTCCCAGAACAGCCCGGAGGTCAAGGGTAGGAACTATGGGGATGGAGGAGGTTCCTGTTCTTAGGGAATGACCTAAAACTATACTCTGCTGGGGTTGGATGGTGTGGTAGGGATGCCTGTGGTGGGGTGGCCCACAGGAAATGTCACACCAGTGCCTCCCTAATAAAAGGTGAGTATAGGGCACCATATAGCCTCAGCCCCCCCCCCCCCCGACCTGGTAGGTTTAGGCATGCCATCAGACCTGCGACCCAAGGGGCATGGAGGTGAAGTAGTGGCCCCAGTGAGGAGGCATGTTGAGAAAGCAATAGGCTGCATAGAATAGGGTCTGCGTGAGAGGATCTGAAGGACTGTGCATGGGCTGTGTAGAGTAGGGTCTGCATGGGTGGGCCTGAAGGACTGTGCATAAGCCGGCCTTAGTGATCAAGTGAGCTGTGTTTGGAGGGGCCTGAGAAGGCAGACCCATGTGGGAGAGTGAGCGTGAGTGGCTCAGTAACCTACCCAGCGTAACCTCAACTGGCCCATGCTGGGGCCAAGACCTGACCAGTCGAAGGGCTAGAGTGCCCACCATGAGGGACGGTCAGAGACTAGAGACCAGGAGTCCCAACTGGCCTAGAGGCGAGGCCAGGTTCTGTGTGGCCAGAGGTCCTGGAAGGGGCCACTGCTGAGAGGCAATAAGGCCTAGGGGGTTTTGCAGCTCAGAATGAGGGTGGAGTAGACCACCTAAGAATGAGGGATCCAGGTGGGGTCAAACATCAGGTGGGCATAGAGTGAGGTCTAATGTGGGGATGAAGCCATGTAGTGATGCCATCTGCAAGGCATGGGACATGGAATGGTACAGAGCTGTGTACCATAGGGGTAGTATGGAGTCATATATTACACCCTTGGCATTGGGCAGTAAAATGGGCAACCCCCCTGCCCCCCCCCCGCCTTATAAACAACTACTTTGGAGTTGCATCAAAGGCATGGCAAGAAAGTTACTTGGGCAGATTGCCCTAGACAGGTGGTCAGGCCAATGTTGAGACTGGCCTTGGGACAGCTCCCTGTCATACTGGCCCAATTCAGAGTGCTTGTTCTCTGCTAATATGAAAGCTCTTTTGTAAAGAAAACAATTCTGCCAATGTGATGCTGCAGGCAGGTAAGCACTCAATTGTAATTACAAAGAAAAAAAAAAAACTTGCAAGTAACATAAAATTATCCATGCTCTGAAAATTAATTTCTCATTTGATAGCAAAATAATTGAAAGATTAAAGCTGCTACTGAGATAAAAAAAAAGCTATCTCCACATTCTTCCTGTTAATATATTGCTGTGCAGAGCCCCCTACAAAGACATTTGTAACAGTCTTAGGATGCTGTTTCCCCTCCTCCAGAAATGGAAATTCTTCATCCATAAAAATATCAATCAAATAATAAGATGATTGTGAAGAAGCAAACTGAGAGGGCTAGCCTGTTCGTGAACAATTCCACTACTGCATACTTCATTGACATGCACAGTTTTGTATCTAAGTCTTTGTGTATAAGACTCTGCAATGATTTGCTGTGTCATTGCCTGGATCACTGTCCACCATCTGTTGTATAACTTCTACAGTGTCCCCAAAGGGTTAGGAGGCATTATTAATTAGCACAAGCATGCCATGAAAAGGCGTCACTTTGTAGGAACACAAATATGAGTACAACAAAGAATCAAAGTATTTTAGCAATAAGAGTCATTTTGTTTTGCAGAAGACCCTCCAGACAGAAAGTCTCATGCACTTAAGCCTAATTCCAGTTAGGATTGCTTCAGAACTTTTGGGTAAACTCTGGTCTTGAATTACTAAATGTCACAGTTCTTGGCTTTGGAACATCCACTATTTATTTGTCTTACCATAGTGCCTAGGAGGCCTAGTCAGGGATCAGGATTTTAGTATGCTAGGTGATGGAATAGGAACACACAAAAAAAACGTTTTCTACTCGGAGATTACAAATTAAATGATATCTACTGGTTACTGCTCTCTTCATTGTATACAAATCATTTAAGAACTTGGCTCTCTCTCCTGCCTTACCAGTAACCCTATGATCCTCCATAGGAAACAAGGATACTAAGCACATCAAGTTAAGGTTTAAAGGAACTGCATTGTTAAATGAACAAAAGATTACACTGAGATTTACCAAAATAACATTTTATGCAATGTTATGAGAACACTACTGGTGCAAGATGAGGTGAATTTGAAATTCCTGTTTGCTGCACTGTTAGGGGTTTCCTCCACTGTTGCTGGCCTCAGCCTCTACTATCCCACCTGGAGAGCGAGTGGCATGGGCATTCCCTGGGGACAACTAGCAACAGCACAAGGTGTGCCCAAGGAACCAAAAGTCTGTGCTCATCTGGACATGGCCCAAGAGTTCAGAAAAGATCTCAACTGTGAAAGCCACAAAGTGGAACTGTAAAGAGAACAGATCACGCTCAGTAGACTGCTAAAGGAATAAAGTGCTGAGAGAGTGAACAAAGAAACAATGCAACATCTGTGTTCAGTAAAGGTCTGGTTCTAACAAGCATATAAATCCAGTAAGAACTCCTATTTATATTTAAATCATCTACCCTTTTATTGTTTTTCATTTACCTTCAGTTAGTGCACTAATGAAGAGGCATATCCTCCAAGCTGCTTCACCCTTGTGGGCTCTTGTCCCAGTGGATATTCTTGTTGTTTAGAGTCACTAAGGTTCAACATGGGCAGAGGAATCTGGCAAGCACTTCACAGGACCAGGACTATAGTTTCCTTTAAGTAGTAAATAAAAGAATAGGTCCCAGTATTGAAGCCAATAGAAGCTCTACCATTTACTTACATTGGAGAAGAATCTGTGTCACAGTTGAGTTACGTACAAATAGCGGAGATTACATGTAATGTGTTCATGAACTGTCATGCTATGTTAGTGTTGGTGCGATGTTGTAGCCATGATGATCCAGGAAATGTGACAGGCAAGGATGCCATCTTTTTATTAGATTGACTGCATAGTTGGGAGAGATTTAGTCAGGCTTTCAAGAACAAGGCACCCTTCCTCAGGTCTGAGAGAGAAACAAACACAACTTCATCTAAGTAACAGAACAATGCCATGCATGAGTTTTACACAAGTCATTGATTTACCTAGAAGCTAGGGGCCTCCCAGGTTATTTGTACCTTTATAAAACTATCCCACTATGTGCAGAAAAGCTACACATCAAGCAATCTCACAGAAGTAACGAAATGTACATATGTCTGGGTGTTTTTGATGTAATAGAACTTGAATCTGGTCAATAGGTACTTTATTGGTGAAAGTCAGTGTAGCTGTGTTGATTTGGGTAAAGCAGCACCAATTTACATCACCTGAGTAACTAGTTTTGTGTTGAAAACTACTAGGCTACTGAAGGTCATTCATCTCAGCTGTGCATTCTACTATTGTGTGTGACTGTATGCTTCATGTTTCATAGACTAGGAAGTATACGGACTTTTGTCTGGTGTTTTAAACACAGTGAGGTTGGATGGATGTAACTGAGGGGAGAAGCTAGCTCTGTCTTGTGCAGCATATTTAGTTCTATGGTTAATAGGTCTATGGGAGTGTGAGGGAAATAATATACTATGGTCAGAGGATACAAATAAATATCTGGTAAATGTCTTGCTGTTCATATGGTATCATGATATGCATAAGCGAGCTGAACTTAACTATACTGGTGTCCCATTTCTATGCCCTTGAACTTATAAAGGCCAGCTTGGGGAAAAGTCATCCTTTCAGTATAACACAATGCAACTAGCAAAAATTTTATTCATAGATTTTTCCTCAGAAATGAAATTTGTGCTGAAAGAGGAAAGCTGGGGTGAGATGAACTATACCATGGACAGTCGATTTTGTATTCGGGCCTTGTCCTGCAAGTGTCCCTCAGTCTTTTCTCCCCCAGAATGATATCCCAGCATTCTCTCCTCTCTTTAAATGGCCTCTATAGAAATAGCTTATCTGCACCATGAGATGCTTAGGCAGTGACATGTTTTGATGGTTGGGTGCAGCACCTTTCCATTCATTTGTATAGTATAATCCTTTTTATCAGCACTCTTCAGGCTTCCTCTTCTCTCTGTATGGATGAGATAACGAATAAAGAAAAACATTATAAAGCAATGTTTATATAGCACACTGCGATCTATCTGCTGTTAACCCTCTCCTCAACAAGTGAAGCTGGCTAACACTGCGAATTAACAGGGAAACCAATCTACTGTAAAATGTTTTGAATCGTCTTCTGCCTGTTACTCACCCAGTGTCTATTCTGATTTATTTTAAACATGGAACTAGGTTCCCTTACCTGCTGCCCATCATTTGCACCCTGAGATGATAGAAGATGTTTTCTGTAGACTTCTGTGTTTCATGAAGCATGGTTTGTTCTTTTCTTGTGGTTTTTCATATGTCTTAGAAGAAACCTGAAGCTACATTAGTCTAGAATCATGGCCAAATACACATTAAAGAAAGGTGGAAGAACCTTGTCCTCTGCTCACAACTACTCCTTTTTGAAAACTACTGTGAAAGATGAGCTCAAGTAGCATGTTACTGAGTAACATGTACATTGAAGAGTCCATGTGTAGAAACGGACAGCCTGGTCCCTGTCTATTTATGTCTTTCTATATTGGTTTCTTGTTTCCTTGGTTAATTCAAATGATTGAAGTATCACTTCAAATCACTGCCTTGTCAACACCTGTACACAGGCAATCAGATTCCTGGAAACAACTCCTCTTCCACCCCCCCCCCCGGAACATTAGATAGTAGGCCTGAGCAAAATGGCTAGTATTAGATTCGGATTCAGCCAATTCAGGGGACAGTGATTCAATTTGGTGATTTGAATCACTGTCCTGAATAGATTCAGCTGAATCTCCAAATCTTCAGCTGCTGCTGAATCTCTAAATCAGCCAGGCCCATCCCCCCCAGGCTGTCAATGGCTGCCCTGTTTGCCCCAGCTCCCAGCTCTTTGGGGGGAAAAAAGCCCTGGCTCACAGGGTGCTGCGGGGGGGGGGGGGATCACTGTTGCCTCCCACTGCCCCACACTGCATGGGGGACTCTGCATGAGCCCCCCACAGGTGCCCCACCCAGGCCAGCTCTGGCCCTTTAAGGAAAAAAAAATGAGAAAAGCTGCTGCCCCCCACTGCCCTGTGCCACATGGGGGGGGGGGGGGCTCTGCACGAGCCCCCCGAAGCCCTGAGGCCACAGCACGAGCAGTGAGTCTTGGGGCTTTTCTCCATTTTTTTCCTTAAAGAGCAGGAGCTGGCCCAGGTGGGGCACCCATGGGTGGGCTGGGGGAGCAACGGGGGTTGAGGGGCTCATGGCAGAGTCCCCCATGCAATGTGGAGAAGGTGGGGGGCAGCAAGGATTGCCCCCCCATACCTGGCAGAACCCGGTGAGCACTGGGGCTTTTCTTTAAAGCACCAGGAGATGAGGCAGGTGGGGCAGCCATGGAGAGGGCTGGGGGAGCGGGTGGGGGTCAGGGGGCTGGGGGAGTGGCGGGGGGTCAGGGGGCTGGCAGAAGTTCTCCTTCTCCAAGCCCCCCTGCCCCCACCCCTAGTACTTACTAGCTCAGAGTCTGGCTGCAGCTCCCTACTGCAGCCGCAGAGACTGTCCAAATCATCAAAGTTCTCTGAATCTTTTCTGAAAATTTGGTGAGCTTTGAATTGATTCAGACCTTTAAATTGGTCCCCTGATTTGATTTGGATTTAGAGATTCAGCCACTGAATCAGGTCGAATCTCCTCCAAATTAAATCAACACCTGAAGCTTTGCACAGCCCTGTTAGAAAGTAGCTCTTCCCAGTTCAGTTCAGATTAAACAAAATTATTAGTAATTTGCAGAAAATAAAAATTCAGGTATTAAACAAGTGCTATGGAGAGAGAGAGAGCTGAGCTTACTTCTGTGTTTCAGGGTATTGCAGAGTTTACCATGATACAGACTGAGTCTGTGGCTGCCTGTCATAATGGTATCATTTCCAGCCTCCAGGGAATAAAAATGTTTGTACAGCTGAATTTATAGTTCAATCAGTTGCTAATGTGAAATTTTGTCATAAATCACAATAAACAGCATATGATTTAGTCTGAAGTTAGCCTATAAAAGGGCATTTTCTTTCTCCTTTCATGAAAACATCAATTGACTTCAAATTAACAAGTCAAACTGAGTGAATAATTTATACTGAACAATTAGACTAATTTTGCCTACTTCCATTTATGAGCAGATCATAGAGTTATCAGATGGTGTGTCTGAAATTATTTGTGCATTTCTTCAGAGATCTCCATGTAAATATTTTGTTCATAATTCATTGTGAATACTTGAGTTTTAGAATTGATAATGTGATGGTTAGATATATAGACCTCTAACCATCATATTATTGGTATCGTGGTAGATGGGTCGGTTTCGACCTGGAAGGGTGTGGGCAGTGGGGTCCCGCAGGGCTCGGTCCTTGGACCGATACTCTTTAATGTCTTCATCAGTGATTTGGACGAGGGAGTGAAATGTACTCTGTCCAATTTTGCAGATGACACAAAGCTATGGGGAGATGTGGACACGCCGGAGGGCAGGGAATAGCTGCAGGCAGACCTGGACAGGTTGGACAAGTGGGCAGAAAACAACACAATGCAGTTCAACAAGGAGAAATGCAAAGTGCTGCACCTAGGGAGGAAAAATGTCCAGCACACCTACAGCCTAGGAAATGACCTGCTGAGTGGCACAGAGGTGGAAAGGGATCTTGGAGTCCTTGTAGACTCCAAGATGAACATGAGTCGGCAGTGTGACGAAGCCATCAAAAAAGCCAATGGCACTTTATCGTGCATCAGCAGATGCATGACGAATAGATCAAAGGAGGTGATACTTCCCCTCTATCAGACGCTGGTCAGACCTCAGTTGGAGTACTGCGTGCAATTCTGGGCGCCACACTTCAAGAAGGATGCGGATAACCTGAAGAGGGTCCAGAGAAGGGCCACTCGTATGGTTAAGGGCCTGCAGACCAAGCCCTACGAGAAGAGACTAGAGAAACTGGACCTTTTCAGCCTCTGCAAGAGAAGGTTGAGAGGCGACCTTGTGGCTGACTATAAGTTCATCATGGGGGCACAGAAGGGAATTGGTGAGTATTTATTCACCAAGGCGCCCCCGAGGGTTACAAGAAATAATAGCCACAAGCTAGCAGAGAGCAGATTTAGATTGGACATTAGGAAGAACTTCTTCACAGTTCGAGTGGCCAAGGTCTGGAATGGGCTCCCAAGGGAGGTGGTGCTCTCCCCTACCTTGGGAGTCTTCAAGAGGAGGTTAGATGAGTATCTAGCTGGGGTCATCTAGACCCAGCACTCTTTCCTGCCTATGCAGGGGGTCGGACTCGATGATCTATCGAGGTCCCTTCCGACCCTAACATCTATGAATCTATGAATCTATGAATCTATAATTCTAAAACTCAATTTATTTACACACACACATATGTGCAAGCGTCCTCCTCCTCTTCTCCCACCCATTGAGTTAGAGCCCACTGCTCCAGTTCCCCTTCTGCTGCCGGGTTGGCCTGCTGCCCCTCCCCAACTGCTGTGGTGGGCCAGTTTCTCTCTCAGTTTGGGATCAGTCCTCCTCCCCCCACCCCCACAGGGCCTGTACCCACTCCTCCCCTTCCCCCACTGCCACCACCACTGTTGCAGCATGCCCGCTATTCCCCCAACCTACATCAAGCCCACTCCTTCTCCCACTGGCGCCACGTCTTCCCATGTGAGGCCCTGCAGGCATCAAAAATGGAAGTGGGGAGGGGTGAGCCGAGGCCAGAACTGGTAGCCTTGCCCCCTTATGGTGTCCTGACTCCACTCCCCCCACACCACCACTGCTGTCACCTGCAAGGAGTGGGGGTGGGCGAGGCCAGCTCCAGTGGCCCCACACCCCCCTCCACTACATCGTTGTCACCTGCCAGGAGCAAGGCAGGGGGGATGAGGCCAGTGCTGTTGGCCTCGCCCCCCCCTCCCCATTCCATCTCTATTGCCTCTGCCTCCATGGAGCAGGGCAGGGGGGCAAGGCCAGCACAGCTGCCCTTGCCTCCCCAACTCTGTCCCTTGTGCCCCTACCATCATGGCGGCACTCCACTGCACTGCCAGCTCCTGTTCAATGGTTGTTCACACTCTGATTGGTTGTTTGTCAGCCAATCAGAGCATGAATAAAGTGTTACAGACAGATAGATAAACAGACTTAGGCTTTTATAATATTAGAATATATCTGTGACATTGCTTGTATTTCCTAATTAAATTATTTACATGGCTAGGCAAAACAATGTTAATCTCAATGAACAGAACTGAAAATAATGCACCAGTGCCATAGCAAAGAGGTGGCAAGTGGGGTGACCACATCAGGCACCGAAGTGAAGGGGTGCCAACAGGCACTGCCCACACAGGACAGAACATGGGATGGAGCTGCAAGTGGCTTGTTTGGGGGGTGTGCAGGCTTGGGAAAGGGTGGCTTCCACCACTGCGTGCACTCCCAGTCAAGCATGAGGAGGTGTGTACCCCCCAGATCTGTGTGCAGGGCAACGGTGGGCTACCACTGAGGGCTTTGCCCTGGGCACCAAACTTCATTGCTACCTCACTGTAATGCACTATATGAAATATACCTCTGGTAAATATTTAATTATCTGAACTTAAAATGTCCTCCTGCAAGTAGTCATGCTAGTAAAGCTAAACTGCTCAAGTAACTGAAGAAGACAAATATGAAAGAATTATGAATACTGTCAAAATAAAATTTGTTTTCATATGTAAGTGACTTCCAAGAATACTATTTGATTTTCTCTGGTCTAAAAAGAACTTTCCCAAATATTAATTTGAGTGTATTTCAGAAGAATTCTACCACTAGCTGCCTGTCCAAATATGAAGCTTACCCTCCCTCTATATCAAACCAATCCAAAGCCTAAGCATTAAATGAAATGGATTCAAAATCACCATTCACTTCAGTGAAGACAAGATTCCAATGCTTATTTTGAGTACCCCCCTACTTTAGGAAAATTGAATCTGAATCTGGGTCTAGGCCTATTATTGTCCTGCTGCCACAGTAGCAATATCCAAAGTCCTTTACTCTCCAAAGTTCAGCACAAAGCCCCCATTCCTTCCAACCCCTGCCCAGGCCACCAAAATAGCTAGCCTCTTTTGTTTACCTCTTTATTTTTCTTTCTTATTTAATCACTGTTTTTTTCCAGTTCTCAGTTGCTGGGTGCCTGACTTCCAGTCCCAAGATCTGCAACTGGAGTCAGTGAGAGTTGCCAGTGATTTAACATTGTGTGGCCTTCTGTGCTGATTTAACATATAATTATACTGAAAATCGGGTCCTGTGTGTCTCAAATTGACCACCCAACACTAATGAAGAACTTTACGTGTACCTTTGGCTCCTAATCTAGAAGTTAGAACTCATAATGCCTCCTTGCTTCCATAGGTGTTTTTGGGAGATAGATTAATTTTTTCTTCACAAGATGCTATTGTAATGAGCAGCTTGGAAAAAATCCTTTAGGAAATTAAGTCTGTAGTCAGAATAGAATCTGAATAGTGTGTGGTAAATATAGCATATGGATACATACTGCATGCTACATATATGGTTGTCTAGTTGAAAAGTTCAGCACTTTTGCATTGTTTGGGAGTCTATTTATTTATATGGTTTAATGGGTTCGTGCTGCATGAGTACTTGCCAGAAATCAAATGAAGAAGAAGCAAAAGGGGGGCTCACCTATCTTTCAGCTTAATAGTCTAGTGGTTAGGGCACTTGGCAGGGAGTAGGAAACCTGGGTTTGAGCTCCCCTTTTACTCAGAAAGGTTTTGAAGTTGTGTCTCCTGCTTTTAAGAAAACCCCTCCAACTATGAGGCTGTGGATTAGGTATTACCCAAAGTGCCCTCTCCTTGAATCTGATCCATTTCATTTGCATTTTACATTCACTGGATGAAAAGGATAAACAATGTTGGGATAGTTTCTACTCCACTGGGAGCAGTGGCTCAAGTTAGAACCCAAGGCCCCTTTTAAGGTACCAGACATCTGAACAACCCTTCCTCCCACTTGTTCATCTTCTGGCCATCCAGTGGGCCAGCTCCCAGAGTCATAGGGGGCAATGTCTAGCTCTTAATTGGTTAGTTAGAGCACTTTGTTGAGAGTGCTCTATGGGCATGTGCCCTTCTTGCTAGGACATCGGGCTAAAATACAGGAGAGCCTCTCTTCCTCATACCTACTAGCCATGTTTTTACTACAAGTAAGGTTTTGAGACTTGCTTAACATTATGAGTATGCCTGGCAAACCCATTCCTCATGGGCAGCTACACAGCCATTGTGTGGCCTTCTGTGCACAATAAGTATGGAAATATGTAGTGAGTATAGTGACCATGCATCCCAAATTCTCTATAAATATCAAAAACTGCAGGTATGCATGTGGCACTGTAACAGGGAACCCTAACCTTCTTACTAAGATACAGGGTAACCCCTTTAAGTCCAGAACCTTCCAGTCATGGCTGGCCAGTCAAGTACAGGTTAAGACTCAACCCCTGCCAGCTGGTCAGGTGACAGGAAGAGGAAGGCCAGGACCTTACATATGTTGAGTGGAGAAGGCCAGAGGGGCAGCAGGGAAGTGGACTCCCAATGACTATGGTGCCGTGTCTGCAGTCTCTGTCGGAAGATTACACCATGCCCAGAACCATCCTCATGATCATCTAAAGTAAGCAGGCATATTGCCTCCCTTGTTTAATGTTAACACCAGTGGTTTGGATGAGGCTATTTGGGGAAGGAGGAGGCCTCATTGGGGGCCCACTGCAGTGTGGTGACCCCACCGCCAGAGAAGGCACAATATCTAGGGGTGAGCTGACCCTAGCACCAGAGAGGGTACAATATTTGGGGGTGAGCTGACCCCAGTGCCAGAGAGGGTCAGTATTCAGGGGTGAATAGACCCCAGTGCCACAAAGGGGCAGGAGCCTGAGTGAGTTTTTTTTTGAAAGCTAGAGCTTGGGAGTCAAACCCTGATTAGTGGGGGGGGGTTGACTGACAGGCCTAGCTAGAGAGAAAAGGGCCCACAGAAAAGGGCCCACAGTGACCTAGACCCCAACATAAAGAGGAATTTACAAATACCATCTGCAAGGCTTGAGCTGCAGTGTAGGGGAGGAATGGAGCAGCAGATAGTGCCCCCTGGCATTGGGGCATAGAGTGGGCAGCCTCCCGCTTAATTAATAACAATTCATTAACAACAAGGCATGGCAGGAGAGAAGGTGGGCGGTTGGCCCATAATAGGTGGGTGGGGCCACCAAAAGACAGACCCCCAAGGAGGGGACATGAAGAGTAAAGAAGACTTGGTCTTAAATGAGCACTATCCATCCTTTTCACTGAATTAGGACCCCAGTGAAAAGTGCAGCATTTCACCACATTATTAAAGACCATACTATAATGCATATACACAGAGCTACCAAATATGACTGCACAGGAAAACTTACTTCTGACATTCCAGATTTTAGAATGTATGACTTTGCAACTTTAATGATATTCCTTTAATCTAAGGTTTTGTTAGTTCATGTGTCATACAGAATACATTATTCTATCTTCCAAATGGTGTACAAAGGTGGAAATCTTTAGAAGGGTGAGGAATGGGAAATGAGGTCATCACCGCCCAGGAAATGCAACTGTTCAGTTACACTTCTAATAGGTGCAGTTATTTAATGCTTTTTTCTGTTGTTTGAAAAGGTGCACAGTGCTTGGTGGCCTAAATTTTTCTCAACTTTCTATATAAAAAATTCATAAAACATGTATTTTAATTGTCTTCTTATGTATCTTCTGATACAGCTCTTTGGGCTATATTTAATTATCAACCATGTACTTTTAGTATAGCTCATTGCTCTTATCACCTTGTAGTATGCTGGCTAGTACTTAGGATCTTTAAAGCAGAAATCTGTTAGAGGTAATACTGCACCATGCATAGCTAAAGCCTGCAAAATAATGTATCCTGTAATATATTCACCTCTTCTCCACAAACATTTTGAAGGTCTCCCAGGATGTTAACTGCTGCACTTTTCCAAATCCACCCTATTCTCAGGACTGAAGAGTGAAAGTAAGATTCTCTATATTTTAATTGTTTTGCTACCTGCATAGATTTGCTAGTGTTTTCTGATTACCCTGAATAATGTATTATTCTATACAACGTTGCTGGAATAAGAAAGTGGTGCATGTCATGAACAAAATGAATTCCATGGGTAATTTACACTTAATTCATATAAATGCCTTTTATTTTCTTCTAGGAGAGAACAGTCTGAATTGTTATCAGCACTCTGTAGAGATGAAAAATAAATCTGTCTTAAAACAGATTTGCTAAGCAGGTCCCAGTAACTCTCTGCAAATTCTGCATGCAGAAGAAATGCTGGTTTAAACCATACATGAATAAAAACTGTATTAGAATGTGGCTCCGTTTACAATATTGAGATTTTGAAAACCCCACCTTTACACTAAATTAAGATAAATGATGTCTGTTGCTGCTGTTCGTCTCTGAATCTAATGAATATAAATATATAGTAACAGGGGAAAAAAAGGGAACTCAGATGTTGCTCCTTATTCTACCTGTTTTGTACTGCTCCAACTTACCCTGCTACCTGGGGAATCTCCACAGCCTAGAGGGAATTCCTAGACTGTAAAGCCACTTTCTTCCAGATCCTCAGCACAGGCGAAGGCCTCTTTCTCTATGGATTCGAATGGTCTTCAGATGACATAATTAAGGACTCCTGTTGCATGTGTTATAGACAGGCCTGGTTTTTATCTGGAGCCATAAATCAGGGGCTACAGAGATAGTCTATGATTTATAATCCTTCCTAGTTCTTTTGTGTGAAAATTAGTATATATTAGATGAAGTTTGGAATTGAGGCTTTCTTACATAAATAACCATTTGCAGCAGAGTGGTAGATCTAATAAAATGATAAAGGTCTGTCATCCTTTTCTTTTAACATGTTTTTTCTTTCATTATTTTTATGTGGAAAAGCATTTATCTACAAGATTTCACCATTGTCCTTAGCAAACTTCTCTTTTCCATGTGGTAAAGCAAATGGACATCAGACAACTATGGAACTGAACACACATTTTTCCTCATTTGTTTCTGAGTACAATTATGACGCTTTCACTGAGAAACCTTTGCATTTTTGTCTTCCAGGTATATCCTTTCAGTTTACTCATTGGCAGATAAAAGAAAAACAAAACAAACGTGGTTCTACCACGGAGAATCAAGGGAACAATTTCAAGGTATTCTATTGATGTTTTCATCAATTCATAGATGCTAGGGTTGGAAGGGACCTCAATAGATCATCTTGTCTGACCCCCTGCATAGGCAGGAAAGAGTGCTGGGTCTAGATGACCCCAGCTAGATGATTATCTAACCTCCTCTTGAAGACCCCCAGGGTAGGGGAGAGCACCACCTCCCTTGGGAGTCCATTCCAGATCTTGCCCACTCTAACTGTGAAGAAGTTCTTCCTAATGTCTAGTCTAAATCTGCTCTCTGCTAGCTTATGGCCATTATTTCTTGTAACCCCCAGGGGTGTCTTGGTGAGTAAAGCCTCACCAATTCCCTTCTTTGCCCCCATGTTGAACTTATAGGCAGCCACAAGGTCATCTCTCAACCTTCTCTTGCGGAGGCTGAAGAGGTCCAGGTGCCCTAGTCTCTCCTCATAGGGCTTGGCCTGCAAGCCCTTAATCATACGAATGGTCCTTCTCTGGACCCTCTCCAGCTTATCCACATCCCTCTTGAAGTGTGTCGCCCAAAATTGCACACAGTATTCCAACTGCGGTCTGACCAGCGTCCGATAGAGGGGAAGTATCACCTCCTTGGATCTGTTTGTCATACATCTGCTGATGCACAATAAAGTGCCATTAGCTTTTCTGATGGCTTCGTCATACTGCCGACTCATGTTCATCTTGGAGTCCACAAGGACTCCAAGATCCCTTTCCACTTCCGTTCCACCAAGCAGGTCATTTCCTAGGCAGTAGGTATGCTGGACATTTTTCCTCCCTAGGTGCAGCACTTTGAATTTCTCGTTGAATTGCATTCTGTTGTTTTCTGCCCATATGTACAACCTGTCCAGGTCGGCTTGTAGTTGTTCCCTGCCCTCCAGCATGTCCTCTTCTCCCCACAGTTTTGTGTCATCCCCAAACTTGGACAGAGTACACTTCACTCCCTCGTCCAAGTTGCTGATGAAGATATTGAAAAGTATCGGTCCAAGGACTCTCTTTGTTGGTTTGGACAGCTGAGGTCTGTCATATTGATCCACCATGACTTCTAAATATGGCCTCATTCCAGGTCTCATTGACAATCATGGATACTTCTTAGATTCTACATATCCAGAAATAGTTATGTTAGTGGCATTTATACTTTATATGCAGAGCTGGCCTCAGAGGTGGGCAACATGGATGACCATCCAGCATGCCATGGTCAGAAGGTCACCACATACACACTCATGAGCAGCCCATACCTAGAGCAGCACTTCCCCCTGCCCCACCCTAGCAGATGGAGTGATGCCCAGCCTAGCCCACCTGTCTGCCTCCAGTCCACCTTCCCCACCTTTGGCTATTACTAAGGAGGAGCAGGCCCGAGGCACACAGGGGGCAGTAGTGCACTATTCTGCTTTGCCACCCCACCAGCCTGTAACTTGTGCCCCTACCCACCAACTCTGCCTGCAGCAGCACCACTGACTAGGCAGAAGGGGTGCCTGGGAGGGAGGGGGAGAGTGCTAATCTACAAGTTTGCCCAGGGATCCATTTTTCCTAAGGCCAGTTGTGTTTTTATGGATAGAAAATACTGTAAGTGGGCTGGAAGCAATGCTATTATCCAGAAAATTGTACTTACTCCCTTAATGAAGGGTTAGGTTAGGCTATGTTAGCTAGACTTACAATTTTTGTCCAATCACTAGCTATAGTGCTAGAAAAATACTAAATATAAAGCAAAGTGACAGCATATCCACCCTGGGAATACTCTTCTAGCATTTAATTAATGCTATTTTAAGGGCAAATAGCTTTGTATAGATTCCTATATCTTCCTGTATCCTAAGGGCCTGATTCCTATGTCACTTACATTATTTCATTCCATTGGAGTTATTTCATAAAAGGCAATAGAATTACACTAGTAAAACTGATGTGAGTGAAAAATCATACTTGGTAGTCATATGCAATTGCTTCCAGGCTCTATACTGGAATGGTGTTAAGAGAACAAGTGATCTAATATTCACTGTCATTTTCAGATCCTATTTCCCCTTTGAAGACTGTTAATGTGTTACCTTTGAAGGTTTCCCTTGGGAAAGTGTCCTGAAGCTAAGCACTGTCAGGTGTCAGGAAAATATCAAAACTGAACACATGGCAAATGGACAAAACTTACTTATGAGAGTCAATTGCTTTTGCTAATCATTGCTTTCTAGGTGCTATCTTGGATGATTTCTCACATTCAATCCTTTGGTTTCTAGCAGCCCCTGAACAAATGGAGAAAAAGAAAAACAAACCCCCAAATACTTTCTAAATAAAGTCCTACATAAAATCGGTGTTGAGTAACATCAGGCATGAGGGCAGACATTGAGTACACTTAGAGTAGATCAAAATTGTTTAAAGTCAAAGCCTCCATATACCTGTCAAGGAATGAATTTGGATTCTTTCTTTACTGGAGATGGGGAAAGATTTGGAGCATGTAAGGCTCAACAAAACTGATCTTCACCAGCTAAGGGCATAATCCCAATCCATATATCTTTGATTTTTTAGGTTTGGGGCCAGGTCAGCCCCAGTGGCTCAATGTGAGGTTAGATCCCAATATTGCACATCATCTGAATCTCATGAGCATAGCTGTTATTGCAAGGCTGCAAATGATGCCATCTCCATGAGTAGCCCCTGGCCCTTGCTGATATGCGCTCCTGCCCTGCTCCAGCTGGGGGATGTTGGCTGAGCTTCAGCAGTGGCAGCAGTGGCCACAGTTCAATCTGTTCCTGACCCACCTCTCCCCTGAAGGTGTTCCCTAATGGCCAGAAGCAGATGCTGAAAGGAGGAACTGTCTCCCTGCTGCTGCTGTTCCTAGCTGAGCCGAGCTCCCTGCACAGCTGCTCCCCGCAGAATAGGGCAGGACTTGCTCTAGGCTCCTCTGTGGCTGCATCAGCCAGGGAGAGCTATTGCAGCATTCAGGTTCCTCCTTCCTGCTATACAAGGTTCTGAGCTTGGCAGGGGAGTCCAGCATTCAATCCCTTACCAAGCCCAGCACCATTTATAGCTGCAGTCTGCACTTAGAGGGGTGCAGGAGCATCTCTGGGGCTTCCTCTGCACCTGGATCAGCTGGGAACATTAACACTGTGCCCTTGGAGGCTGGGGGGGCATGGGAGCTTCTGCGGGTGGCAGCGGTGCTGTCAGCTGTGGGAGCATGGTGGAGGTAAGCAAGAATTTCCCACAGGCAGCTGCAGCACTGTCAGCAGTGGGGGGTGGGGGGGTGGCGAGCACTGACTAGTGGTCGGTGATCACCCACATACACCACCAGTAGTGTCGGTGGGGGCCAGTGGTGATCGCGGACTGCCTGCAGACACCACCAGCAGTGTCAGCATTGGGGGAGGGGGGGTGAGCAGCTACCAGGGGGTGCACTGCCATGCTCAAGGGGTGAACATGCACCTGCATGCATCCCTTACACATCGCCAATGGCTGGGAACTGAGACAACAGCAGCAGAAGGGAGATGCATCTGCACCACTGCACCTCCTCCACTCCCAGATCTGCCTTTGGCATTGCCTAGGTTTAACCACAGTCCTTATCAGGCCTCTAAATCAAATCCCATATTCAACCTAATACCCAAAAACTTTTTACCGATATCATTAATATCTTCTGTTCAGGTTTATGACTTTGCAGCCACCTATGGAAATGTCTGGTGTCCAAACTCTTGTTCTCTTTCAGGAACATACAGTGTTAGCAACTCACTGTAAGTGGAATGTAAAAAAAAATTGAACTCAAAAAAGACTTTTCAGCCTTTACCATGAAATAACAAATATCAATGAGGAATTATCTTGCTAAGGCATCTGCAAAGATTTTAATAGTGGCTACTTCATGCTTTGTTTGGCCCTATGGAGTGAATGCAAGGACTTATCAATGCTGCCTGATCCCATCTGGTATGTGCATTGATTTAAACATCTCTGTTTGATGGATGTGCCCTGCTTCTACTCGAAGCCTGTACTATCCCATATCCAGTTTGTAACAACTGTCTTGTTAAATGTGTATGCAGGTTCAAGCAGCTGCCAAAGGCATGCTTTTTCCAAGCACACCTGCTGTCCAGATTACCTGTTGCTGCTACGTAATCTCCTTCAATACTGCAAGTCTGTTGTTTGAGTGGTATACAAAACTGGGCAGTGCCAGCCAGGACGTGTTATCTGATCTTAGCATGGCATTGGTTCCTATGGAGTGGCTTAGGCAATCTAAGGGTATGGATACGGTAAAAGGTAATCTAAGGGTATAGATATTACATGATAACTATAGAGTAATTTACTCCTTGGGCTAGGGACAGACATTCAAAAAGCCTGAGCTGGAATTGATTCACTCTTTGCAGGTTAGTCTAAACTGCTCAGCTTAAACTGATTAATAACTGGACAGACATTCTCTGTTAAATCAGGAAATGCAGCCATGTGCCTGTAGTGGCTCAAGCCGGAAGCTGAGAGGTGCTAGAGCACACCTGCCAGCCACTGCCAAAGGGGAGGGAAGAGAGATGCTCTCCAAGGCTCTCAGCCCTCCCTGCTGTACCAGAGGGGGATTGGCCAGGCACCAGCCGGGGCTAGCACAACACACGGGATGCCAGCCATGAGCCTGGAGTGGAGGGGGCAGGGAGGGCAGCTGCTTCCAGGCAGACTGAGGAATGAGGAGTGAGGATGAGGAAAAAGTCCTTTCTCTGAAGCAAGCATGCATTGAACATGGCATTTTGCAAAGCATACAGCAGGGAACTACCAAAAATCTTTGCCCAGTAAAACACAGCATACACAGTTTAGTCTAACTTCAAATGTAAACCAGGAAGACAAGAGAAAGCTTTGCATAAGTCTTACATAATCCATAGGGCAGTGTCTCCTTACATCCAGGCATTCAGAAAGGCTTTGTTTAGGTATTCCCACATTTTACAGATTCTGTTTCATAACGTAAATGTAGCTCTCTGCATTCTTTGGTGAAGCTGTCTGCAAATTCCCTTAGCTACATCTCCAGCACATATGTACGATGGTAAGAGATCCAGGTTTTCCATTTCCTTTGGAAAACTAGAGAAAACCATGAATTTCCTGGTTTTATCAGATAAAAAATGGATTTTACATTTTAGCAGAGAAGCCCATGGATTTCCCAGTTTTGCAAAGAGCTCTTTAGGCTTGAAGAATTCCAGCCTGCAGGAGCTGCTTGTGAAACAGGTGGAAACCCCCAACCTTGTCCGGCAGAGGAGGGAGAGGGGGAAATGGCAGGGCCTGAGGTTCTTAGTTGCCCAAGGCTTGGCTCAGGCTCACTTTCCTTCCTGGACCCTGTGAGGTAAGTGGGGCTTGCAGGGAGATAGGGGGTTGCAGGTCAAGGCTGGGGGGCAACAGCAGGGCTGGGGGGGGAAGCTGACTGCGGGAAACTGGCTGGGGACTGAGGGAGTGGGGATGTGTTAGGGAAAGACATGGAGTACATGCCCAGCCGGTGGCATGTGTACCACGAGCAGTGTGGAATTGGCTGAAATAGTCTCTGTGCCTTCATGTGCAGCTTCCCTGAAGGGCTGATGGTGCACCGCTCTGGGTCCAAGCACTGCTGGCCAGGTGGGCACTCCTGTGGGAAGCTGGCTGAGGGAGGGGGTGGTGTTTGGGAAAATCATGGAGTGCCTGCCCAGCTGGCAGCACATGAATCTCGAACAACGTGCTATTGGCCCTTCAAGGAAGCTGCACATGGAGGCTTGGAGCCTGCTTGGGCTGATAGTGCACCACTTTGGGTCCATGTGCTGCTGGCCTGGTGGGCACTCCACACGTGGCTTTTAACACCTCCCCCCTCCCTCATCCCCCAGCCAGCTTCCTGGAGGAGTGCACCACTAGCTAGCGGTGCATAGACCGGGAGCAGAGCATTCTCAGCCTGAGTGGTTTCCATACTTTCCTGTGTGGTTTCCCTGAAGGGCCAATACCACACCACTCTGGGTCCATGTGCTGCTGTCCAGGCAGGCACTATATGTAGGGCTTTCCCCAACATCTCCCCACTCCCTCAGTCCCCAGCCAGCTTCCTGCAGGAGTACCTGCCTGGCCGGTAGTGCATGGACCCAGAGTGGTGCACTATCAGCCTTTCAGGGAAGCCACACACAGCGTGCACCCACCCTGTCTCCACCCTCTACACAGATCTGGGAGGCAAAGGCCCCCCCTGTACCCTGGGAGTGAGTGCTGCTGCTGGAAGCTGACCCCACCTGAGGCCACAGCAGGCAGTCAGCAGCAGGGGAGCCAGCTCCCTCTCTGTTGCCTTCCCTATTTGCCTCAACCATGACCTGGAGGCTAGGCTCACTGCTGTACTCAAGCATTCCTTGCTGCTCTTTGTTGAAAGTACCAAAGGGGGTTTCAATATGAACATACTGTTGTTGTTTTTTTGTGATGTCAGTGCCTATTCTCTAGGAACCACCAAACTCATTTCAGAGCTTCACAGGCTTTTATTGATTGGTACTTGAATCAAAAAAGCAGAGCCAATAATTAAGTGAGCATTCCTAGTTAATCAACTAACTTGAGTATATTTTTGGGTAAGTGCTTTTCTTTCAGGTGTTTTGTTGAAATGAGGAAGAAATCAAAAATTATGTTGGAGGCTTTGTTGGTTTTGGGGGGGGGGGTTTTGTAGGGGGTGGTGGTGCAGAGGGTTGTTTTGTTTTTTTTTACAATTATCTTTTATGGCCTTCAGGGACTTCCTCGTTGGTTGATTATTGACTTGTTTGACATGAAATAATAGCCTGCTGCTGCAAAAAAGCACCATTTCTTCAGTGTAAGAACTAATTTAATATTGATCTCTCATATAAAATGCAAAGATAATTCCTTTAGTAAAAATGCCTTGCTTCAGGGTTCCTCTAGCTCTCCATTTCAATATGAATTTCCTAAGAGCTGAGCAAATCTCATTACTAAGAAGTAAAATAGCAGCTCCCTAGGCAAAAAGGTCACAGGAGTGTGAAATAGCCTTTGTACTGTTTTCAGATCCAGTCCCTGAATTACTCATCTACAAGGCTTATGATGTTTAAATGCCACCTGCAACCATACTCCTTCTCTGAGAGTGACTTCTACTTTTTACCCTTCATCCTTTAATAAAGCAAAGACTAAATGATTTACAAAAGCTATTACTTTAAAAGTCATGTTTTCTCCAATTGTCACTTGCTATTATGCAGGGAATCTGTCTTCCATTGTGGATTTAATTCAATGGGTTTGGAAGCTTGGTTCAGTTTCATGAAACCCCAAATGTTTAAATGCCTCTCTCAACACTGAAGTTTCTGCCCCCAGACCACACCAGTCTCCTCTGAATTCCATTCCTTACTACTCATCCCAATGTAATCACTTTTATTTTCTTTGACCCTGTTAACCCCAGCTGCAGTACCCTGGATAGAGGAGAGTGAACTCTTGAACTTACGGGTCCATTGACCCACATAGGACTGGCAAGCATGCTCATTCAGCCTGTATTATATAAGTTGACTTTGGAGGGAACTTATTTCCACTGTAAAGTGTGGCATGAAATACTTACCTGAGGTAATAACTAGGGCTGTGTGAAGCTTCAGGTGCTGATTCAATTCGGAGGAAAGTCGGCCCGATTCAGCAGCCAAATCTCTGAATCCAAATTGAATCAGGAGACCAATAAAAAGGTCTAAATTGATTCAAAGCCTCTAAGTTTCAGAAAAGATTTGGAGGAAGATTTGGCAATTCGGGCAGTCCCTGCTCACCACCACAGGGAGCTGGACCCAGGCTCTGTGCCAGTAAGTAGGGGACAGGGGATGGGCTGAAGAAGGGGAGAGGGGACCATGGGGGGACCCCCGCCAGGCCGCATCCCCTGCCTGCTCCCTCAGCCTTTCTGAGTGCCCCCCTGACCCCTGCCCACTCTCCCAGCCCTCTCAATGGCCACCCTGCCTGGCCCCAGCGTGCCAGGTCTTAAAAAAAAAAAAGCCCTGCACTCATCAGCTGCTGCAGTGGACATTGGATCTTCTGGGGGCTCATGGAAGACCCGACCCCCCCCCCCACACACACACAGAGCAGCAGGGTAAAGCAGGGATCACTCGCAACCTGGCAGGAGTTGGTGAGTGCATAGCTTTTGGGGGGGGGGGGGGTTGTTTTTTTTAAGAGCCGGGACACTGGGGCCAGGCAGGGCAGCTATTGACAGGCCTGGGAGAGTGGACGAGGGATGGGGCCTGTTTGATTTGGCTGAATCAATTTGGGACAGTGATTCGAATCACTGAATTGAATCACTGTCCCCCGAATTGGCCAAATCTGAAACTGAAGTAAATACTAGCCGCTTCTCACAGCTAGTATTCTCACAGGCGGTTAACAACCCTCCAGATTGGTTAGTATGTGATGGACAGATGAATGATGGAAGGGTCTGTGATGGTCAGAACCAGAGGGATTAATAAGCAATAAATATGTGCTTCTTGGAGGTATTTGGTATTTTTCCTAAACAGGTCATTTTAGATAATATAAAATTTATAAGTTTGTAACCCGCAAATGTAACTTGTTTGTCATAAGTTTAACCAAAATGATAAATTAACTGTTTGTTGAACTGACTGGGCCCCATAGGCAAAGCTGTTGCTGCAAAATTAGCTGACATGATGGTTTTTTATTTAGGGTTCAGCCTTGACGATAAAACTGGATCTAACCACCTGGCACACCCAACACATTCCAGGAAAGCAAATCCCAAGAAAGCATATTCAGAGAAAAGTAAAAGGGTTGGGCTTAGTAATGTCAATTTCAAACCTAAAGGTGCTGCATTGTAATTTACTTATTGGATAAACCTGAGTCTGGGTAGTAATCTTTTATGATAATTTTTAACATCTTTTAATCCCATAGGGTAACAGCTATAGGGCAAGATTGTGAGTGGCTCTAAAGCCAAAAGATTAGCATAAGACTAGGTGTAAAAAGCACATGCATCAGGTGACCAGCAGGAAGGAGGGAACAGAACAATCATTTCTGTTCCACGCCTGGACCCTGGACTCCCAGTGTGAGTAAGGATTGGATCCTAATCAAGGATCAGGTAATCCCTCTGACAACATCGGGGACACCTATCTTCACTGGAATCACTTGACTCATACCTGGTATTGAGGGACTATCAATAAGTTGCCAACTCATGTCTGTCTATTTGTTGTTTTAAACAGCCCAGTGGCTGATAGTGCCCAGTTGGACTGGGACAGAATTGGTCTATCTGTTGTTATTATTTACTATTAGCTCTTTAATACTGCATTATCTATCGCATTTATCTTTCTATTAACTGTTGTGTGTGTGTAAGCTATAATAAATTTGCCTTTACTTCACTCCCAACTTTCCCTCCTCAATCTGAAACTGAACCAAACAGCCCAGTGGCTGATAGCCTCACAGTGCTCAGTTGACCTGTGATAGAATTGATACACTCACAGTGCCCAGCTGGCCTGTGACAAGTGTTTAACTGATAATTGGTTCTGGCATATGATTGACAAGTGGCATGAGGTAGACACTATAAAACCTGTCAGAACTGTCACTTGGAGAGTTACTGAGGAAGCGATTGAGTCTGTGTGCATTGTGAGCCTGTGTGGTGGCTGGGTGCTCACCTGGGAGAGTGACTAAGTTGGTGTTAGTGCATGTTGTATATGATTGGGACTGAAAGCTTGTGAGAAACTGAGTCCCTTGATGAGTGTGTGGTGTGAAACCTGCTCATATATGTGACTAGTATGAGAGTTGCTTGAGTGGAGTGTGTAGAGTGGAGTGGGTAACTGAACTCCATCCATTCATGGAGGTATACACTCATAGACAAAGCCATGCTCTACTCACGTGTATTTACAAGTATACCTTTGGATGGTGAAGTATCACCCATTTTTTTGAGGTATTGAGTACTCACTGTGAGTGAGGAAAAGATAGAAATCCTCTAGGGAATAGGCACTCTGTAACAGACTGATGGACCATCTTGCCTTTCAGCTTCAGAGTAATCTTGCCTGCCACCTCTGGTGATCGGCCCGCATTGATTTTTTTCTTGTATCTATTATTGTATATAGTGTTCTCTTAACTCTCTGTTGACTGGCTCATTGTTGTATTGTGTATTTATTATTGTTGTGGGGTTTTTTTATATTTACCTTGATAATATATTCTTGTTAACCTTTGCCTAAGCATTAAGTTTTCAATGATAGTGGTGTACATCTGGATGGGGCCAGTCTGCAGGCCAATGTCCAGGGCAATTAACCCTTTGTTATCCTGCATTATATAGATGCCTGGTGAGGTTGAAGGCTTAACAAACTTTTGCGCATGTAATAGGTGTCCTTATCAGGAGTTTGGTCTTCAATCCTATCATTTCTGCAATTAATTCCCCTGACATAATTCCTGACCCATCTATATTACTCATCTCAAAGTACAATTGACTTGTTTGTTGTTTATTCAATCCAAACAGCACCCTAGAGTTAACCTGATAATTAAATCTAAATAATCTCAAGACTATCATTTGGAGTTTTCTCTAATTTGGTGTGGCCATGTTTTTAACTAAGGGTTTGAAGAAGGGCTATAAACTAAATTAGGCAGCTGAGGTTGAAAGCTTTTTGCTAAGGAAAAATAGAAAGACACTGTATATAATCAAATAATTTCAATTATTTCTACTTGTATAAAGTATCCTATTTGTATGGGGTGCAGCTCTATTAATGAGGCTATATGGTAGAATTAATTAATCTGAGGACTTTCAAAAGGAAGGGCTAAAAGAGGTTTCTAAAGAAATAGATTGCTTGGACATAACACTATAGGACGATTTATGCATGTGAAAACCAGTGGTTTCAGAGAGTTAGGCTGACCTTCAGAGAATGGTTCTCCCTGAGTTCAGCTCAAGATTGAAATGCTGGGGGTGGGATGGGGCACATCTGGTGAAGACGGAATGGAAACCATTTACTAGAAGATCACCTCAAAGGACAATGTAAGGCCACTGTGAGGACAGGGATATCTGAGTCATGGGTTAGTCTGTTCTGTGTGATATAACTACAGTGCTGTACAAGAAAAAGGACAACATATGTACTTTGCCCAAATTAGTTTTAGTTGGCAAAGAAAACAGAAGAATGGACTGGGAGACCTGAAGAATGCTATTCATTTTAAAAGTTTGTGGAGAGGAAATACAAGAATTTTGTGACACTGTTTAACCAAGATGGGAGCTGAGTGTGGTTGGGAAACAGAATTTTAAGAGGAAGGGAAGAAGAAAATGCCTGGGCTCTTGGGTAAGAAGGAAGTTTTAGGGTGCAGTACAGAGAGAAGCAAACCCAAGAAATAGCATAATAGTATTCAGTAGCAGAGAAAAAATATGTTCAATAATCCAAATAAGTGTAGGAGATGGGAGTCATGTGGAGCCTTGAAGGAAGGAAGAGGAACTTGGCCTTCATGTGGCAAGTGGAGGCCAGTGGAGACATCTGAGGAGGAGACAAGTGGTGTGGATTAAGAAGCACTCGTGTAAGCATGAAGTGAACACTTCCTACAATTATTGAGTTAGATTTTAGTATACCAAATATGAAAGCATGTAGGTGGATCAAGATAGATATAGTAGGCATGTTGTCTGCATAGCCCACTGGCTTGCAATGTTCTCTTTATATATTTATACAGAGAGAGAAGGAGAGAAAGAAGATATATGTCCATGTATAAATAATATGCAATTGTCCTCCCTTCTTCTGTCCTATCATCTAACAATGACAGGAGCTAGTTGCATGTTGTACTTTAATTTCCCAATGGACTACAGTTTAAATTTCAGTATGTAGCATCTTTATATTCTTGGCACATAATTCTGTCATCTAGTCACTTCTTGCATAATGTGATATGTCATCAGTCTATACAGTATATATTATTAGCTAATAAACTCTATTCCCTCACTTAGTGGTAAAGGGTGATAGCATTGATAAGCTGGACTGCATCAAGAAGTGATGAATGCCTGACATTCTTGGCCACAATTTCCACCTGCAATCCCAGAGAGAATAGGCAGCAAGAAGCCATAAATTGCAAGGAAGATTGTTCAGGCTTTGAAAGATTTGAGCACTGATTCAGACTTGATTGGACTCCGTACAGCTATCGTTCAGTTATTTATCTCAAATTAGTCTATCACTTTCATCATGATATCTTTTCCCCAACTACTCATTTTAAGGAACATGCTGCGATTTTCATTTTGTCAGCTGGCTTTCCTTCCTTTGATTACTTTGGGCCAAAGTTCGTGGGTTGGTTTTCATATAAGTTATATCTAATTCAAAATGAATTTGCAAACTATAAAATGGAACATGAGATAAACTGCACATTCTTTAAAAGTCATGAATAACCCTGAAGATTAAATGAAAACAAAAGAGACCTTAAATTGAGGTTCACAAATCTCTGAAACTGAGGTGTGATTTAGTACAAGCATAGAAGCCAGGAACCACAGAATTCTGGTTAGGTGGGGGGTGGTTAATGGAAAATTATTAAAATATTTGTGAAATATTCTACACTAGCAGAATGTAGCTTTCATGTTAAATGTCACAGAATGGAGTTTTCACATGCAGAAATGTAAATTCCTATGTGTTGTCACTGGAAATTTGTTTCTCCTTTGCAGGGTGTAGTTTTAACATTTCATGTTAGACAATTAGATACTATTCAAGTTGAAAATTTGAGTTGTTTGGTGTCGTTTCCCCCTCCCCCTCTGTATAATTTTTTAATTTTCCTACATTTACTTTTTGCTTAACTGAGTTTACATGAATACTAGGGCTGTGAAAGCTTCAGGTGCTGATTTGATTGAGAGGAGATTCAGCCTGATTCAGCGGCCAAATTTCTCACTTGAATCAGGGGACCAATTAAAAGGTCCAAACCAATTCAAAGATTCAAAACTCTGAGCCTTTGGAAAAAGATTTGGAAAGCTTTGATGACTCAGTGACATGGGGCAGGGAGTGGGGGCTGGAAGAGGAGGGGAGTGGACCATGGGGGGGGTCCCCTGCCAGGCCTCATCCCCTGCCTGCTGCCACAGCCCCCACCCCCGCTCCATGGCTGCCCTGCCTGCCCCAGCTCCCAGTGCTTTAAAAAAAACCCCACTCACAAGGTGCTACCAGGCAGTGGGGGGGGGGGGGTGATCCCTGCTGCCCCTCACTTCCCAACACCATGTGGGGGACTCTACCACAAACCCTCCAACCCCCAACCTTGTTCCCCTAACCCCGCCCCCCCACGCTGCTGCCCCACCCACCCCAGGTCCAGCCCTTGAAGAAAAAAAAATGAGAAAAGCCCCAGGGCTCACCAACTCCTGCAGTGCCCTTGGGGCTTCAGGGGGTTTGTGCAGAGCCCCTCACGTGGTGTGGGGCAGTGGGGATCACTCCCCACCTGGCAGGAACAGTGAGTCCAGGGATTTTGTTTGTTTTTTTTCTTAAAGGGCTGGAGCTGGGGTGGGTGGGGCAGCCATGGGGGGGGTTGCAACAGCAGGAGGGGTTAGGGGGCTTGTGCAGAGCCCCCCATGAAGAGTGGGGCAGTGGGAATCGTCACCCCCACCCAGCAGCACCCGCTGAGTTGGGGCTTTTTTTCCCCAAGTACCAGGAGCTGAGGAGGGTGAGGCAGCCATTACTGGGGCTGGGAGAGCGAGTGGGGGATGGGCCTGCATGATTCAGAGATTCAGCTGAATTGATTTGGGACAGTGATTCGTATCACCAAATTGAATCGCTGTCCTCCAAATCAGCTGAATCTAAAGTGAATACTAGCCGCTTCACACAGGCCTAATGAGTACATCTTTATAAGCAGCAGCTCAGCATGAAGAAAAAAAATCACTGAGGAAGGCCCTGTAAAAGAGAACCCTTACTGTAGTGGGGATAGCTTTTGTGAGGGACCGTTCTACAACAGAAGCACCATTTTTCTTTGCTTTATTAACTATATGCTATTTCAGGTGCTGATTTGATTGAAAAGAGATTCAGCCCGATTCTGTGGCCAAATTTCTGAATTGAATCAGGGGACCAATTAAAAGGTCCAAATAGGGGACCTTTTAATTGTTGGGGACAGAGTGAAGAGGAGAGAGCTGGGAACATGTGAGTCCCCATACACACGTGTGCCCCCTTACCTGACTGGTGGTGGAGGTGGCAGAGGAAGCAGTGGGGACAGCAGCAGCTGATCCCTCTAAGGTAAGAGGGGCAGAGGGACCCAGTGCAGCTGAGGTAGATCTGGAGGGGAAGTCCCCCAGAACCCTTTTAGCTTAGCCGGCAGGGAGCTGCGCTCCTGAGCCATGCGCGTGAACAGAGTGCACAAAAAGGGGGTGGGCTAAGGGGGACTGATCCCCCCCCCCCAAGCTAGGGAGCACCCCAGGGGCTGTCCCTTGGGGCACAGGCACAGTCACCGGTGGCACCAGATCCCCACAGCAGAGGAACGAAGGGGACAGAACTGCCGGCAGGCACTTCTGGGAAGCCCAGAGCACCTGATTGGCTCTAGGGCAGTTGTGGGAAATTAAAACTGCAGCCTTTAAAAGCCACGGTTTGACGTAACCCCTGGCAGTTGGGGACAGAGTGGAAAGGAGGGAGCTGGGCACATGTGAGTCCCCATACACACGTGTGTCACCTTACCTGATCGACAGTGGAGGTGGCAGAGGCAGCAGCGGGGGCAGCCCCAGCTGATCCCCCTAAGGTAAGTGGGGCAGAGGGACCTGGTGCAGCTGAGGTGGATCCAGAGGGAGAGCCTCCCAGATCCCTTTTAGTTTAGCGAGCAGGGAGCCACGCTCCTGAGCCATTCACATGAACAGAGTGCGCCAGTGTTTTTGCCGGCGTTCACACAGGCAGGCAAGCAGAAGGGGCCAGGAGGAAGTCTTCAGCAAGGGAAAGGTGAAGGCACCAAACCAAATAACTAAAAATGGTGTGAATGCGGAGTGCAGCTAGGGCTCCTGCCTGGGGGATGCTGCCCACCCGGGGCTTCTCTGAGGCCTCCACCCAGATGGAGCCCACAGGGGGGCTGGCATCACCCTACCCCATGGCCTGCAGGGGATGCCTGGCAGGGCCAGGGGGGGGGCAGGGAATGGGGTCCCCCACACCTATCCTGCAGGTGCCCATCTTAGGGCCCTGGAGGAGCAGGTGAGGGAGTTCCAGGAGGAGGTTAGCAGGCTGAGGGGGATCAAAGAAGCAGAGGATGAAATTGATGGGTATTTCTTTTCCCTGCAGGGCCAAGCACCAAAGTGAGAAGAACCCCAGGAGGTGCTCTCCATAGCAGAATGGCAGACAGTTCCCTCCAGAGCCAGGGCTGCTTGCAGCAGTGCAGTGCCAGTTCCCTCAGTTCAGCTAGGGAACAGGTATGAGGCCCCAATGAGATTATAGGAAGAGGAAGGAGAGGAGGAAACCACTGGAGAGGAGGCCTGTCCATGTGCAGAACAGGCTGAAGGAGGCAAGCTGACCCAGAAGAAGAGATGCTGGGTGCTTGTCATAGGTGACTCTATCCTGAGAGGTACAGAGGGTCTCATCTGTTGCTAAGATCCCATGTCACGTGAGGGGGAAGATGAGGACAGAGGGAGCCATGGAACACTGAGCCAAGAGCCACCCACAGGAACAGCCCAGCCAAGACAGGCAATCAGCACAAGAAATAACCAGGTAAGAGACAGGGGCCCAGATAGTCCTGAGATTAGGGGGGCAGTGCATACACCTCCAGGAGGCCTTAAATGCCTCTACACTAATGCTTATAGCATGGGGAACAAGCAGGAGGATCTTGCCCTCCTGTTAGCTAACACTAACCCGGAAATAGTGGGGCTCACTGAAACTTGCTGGGATTCAACGCATGACTGGGTGGTAAACATCAGGGGCTATAGGCTGTACAGGAGGGATAGAACAGGGAAGAAAGGTGGGGGTGTGGCACTCTACGTCAAAGAGCAATACACATCCTCAACAAAGAGCACTGGGTCAGAAGAGGGGCAGACTGAAGTTCTCTGGGTCCATATATAAGGGGTTCAGGGGGAAAGAGACTTAACAGTAGGGGTTTACTATAGGCCACCCAACCAGGGGGAAGAGCTGGACCAGGAATTCTCAGTTCAGCATGCGGAGGCAGTTAAGTCAAGGGACATGGTCATCATGGGTGACCTAAACTACCCAGACATCTGTTGGGAAGAGCAGTCAGCCAGGTCTAACTGCTCCTGTAGGTTCCTAGATGAGATACAGGACCTCCATCTAACCCAGGAAGTGCACATCCCACCAAGGTAAATGCCTTGTTCGACCTGGTCCTGGCTATGGGCGATGACCTGGTGAGTGGACTGCGGGTTCTTGACCACCTGGGTGATAGCAATCTTTGCCTACTGGAATTCACCATCCAGTGCAGGGTGTCAAAGGCCTGCAGCAAGGCAACAGGAGGGCAGATTTAAATGAGATAAGGAGACTAGTCAGGGAGGCACTTAGGTCATGGAGGGGAGGGGGGAGTCCAAGAAGAGTGGTTATTCCTTAAGAAGATAATCCTCCAAGCCCAAAGGGTGACAATCCCAGTGAGGATCAAAGGGGGCAAGAGTGCTCAAAGGCCCCCATGGCTCACCAAAAGCATCCAGGAATGTCTCAAAGCCAAAAAGGAGGCATACACCCAATGGAAGGGAGGGGCCATCACCAAGGAGGATTAAACCTCCATTGCTCAAGACTGTAGGGGGGCTGTTAGGAAGGCTAAGGCAGAGATGGAACTGGGGCTAGTGACCCAGATCAAGGATAAAAAGAAGTCCTTTTTTAAATACATAGGGGGTAAAAAAGAAGGTATCAGGTAATGTAAGGCCTCTGCAGGATATGCTAGGAAATTGAGTGGTCACATCAGACGACAAAGCTAACCTCTTTAACAATTTCTTTGCCTCCAACTTTTTGAGCAGGGACCAGGGCATCCCCCCTACTTGGATCCCCAACAGACCCAGGGGAGGTGCTGCCAGACCTAGGATCAGTGAGAACCTAGTCAGGGAACTTCTGGTGGGACTAGATGTGTTCAAATCAGCAGGTTCTGATGATCTCCACCTCAGAGTGCTGAGGGAATTAGCAGAGGTCATTGCAGGACTTCTGGCACAGCTTTACAAGCACTCATGGTGCTCTGTCAAGGTTCCAGAGGACTGGAAAAGGGTCAATGTGGTCCCCATTTTCAAAAAAAGGAGGAAGGAGGACCCAGGAAACTACAGGCCCGGTAGTCTTACCTCAGTCCTGGGGAAGCTCTTTGAGAAAATTATCCAGGAGCACATCTGGGAGGGACCAGCAGCGGGGATCATGCTTAGGTGCAAGCAACATGGGTTCATTCGAGGCAAGTCCTGTCAGACCAACCTGGTGGCCTTCTATGACCAGGTCACAAAAATCCTTGGACACGTGTCACAGTGGACGAAGTCTTTCTGGACTTTAGGAGTGTCTTCGACACTCTCTCTCACCCCATTCTCATTAAAAAATTAGGCGATTGTGGCGTTGATGCCTACACAGTCAGATGGATCACAAATTGACTGGAGGGCCACACCCAGAGAGTGGTGATGTATGGGTCTTTTTCAACCTGGAGGGATGTGGGCAGTGGGATTCCCCAGGGCTCAGTCCTCAGGCCTGCACTGTTCAACATCTTCATCAGCGACTTGGACAAGGGGGTGAAAAGCACCTTGTTCAAACTCACAGATGACACTAAGATGTGGGGAGAAGTGGGCACATTGGAGGAGAGGGACAAGCTGCAACTAGATCTAGACAAGTTACAGGGGTGGGCATATGAGAACAGGATGGGATTCAATACTGACAAATGCAAGGTACTGCACCTAGGGAGGAAGAACCAGCAGCATACCTACAGGCTGGGGAACTCCCTTCTAGTCAGGACAGAGGCAGAAAAGGATCTTGGTGTCATTACTGATTCCAAAATGAATATGGGCCGCCAATGTGGGGGCACGATCAGGAAAGCTAACTGCACCTTGTCATGCATCCACAGATGCATCACAAGCAGGTCCAAGGAAGTGATCCTCCCCCTGTATGCAAAGCTGTTCCGGCTGCAGTTGAAGTACTGTGTTCAGTTCTGGGCACCACGCTTCAGGAGGGATGTGGACAGCATTGAGAGGGTCCAGAGGAGGGCCACTCACATGATCAGGGGGCAGCAAGGCAGGCCCTACGAACGGAGGCTATGGGACCTGAACCTGTTCAGCCTCTACAAGAGAAGGCTGAGAGGGGATCTGGTGGCAATCTACAAACTGGCCAAGGTGGACCAGCAGGCAATGGGAGAGTCCCTGTTTCCCCAAGCACTACCGGGAGTAACGAGGAATAACGGCCATAAGTTGACCAAGAGTAGATTCAGGCTAGACATCAGGAGGCACTACTTCACAGTCAGGGCAGCTAGGATCTGGAACCAACTTCCAAGGGAAGTGGTGCTCACTTCTACCTTGGGGGTCTTCAAAATCACCTAGCCAGGTTTGTTTGTCCCCAGCATTCTTTCCTGCCCATGGCAGGGGGTCAGAGTTGATGATCTGCTCAGGTCCCTTCTGACGCTACCAACTATGGAACTATGAAACTATAAACAGAATGTGGCAGGCTAGAACATCACACAAAAGATAGAAACTTGACATGAAAATCATTTGGTGAAAATCTGTGATCTGTGTCATACAAGATATCAGTCTAGTTAAGCATAATGCTCCCTTGTGGCTTAAAAAGCTATCATTTTATAGATACTGATCTACTGGCTCTTAATATCATTACAGGTTTCACAGGAAAAAATAGTTAAAACATCTCACATTTGAAATATTCTTAATATGGATATGGAAAGAACTCCTCAAAGCTCCTGATTTAATTCTATTCTTGAATCTGGCTCTGTGTCTTTTTTTTTTTAAAGTTACATTACCTCTCTTTTGATTTTTCCCATGGAGCAGGTGTTCCATTTCACTTTGTACATGATATATGTCTCCTGTATATTTCAAGTTCCAAGCTGTGTAGGATAGTCTGCCTATCTAATGCTGTGTTTGCAAGAAGCAAGATTTGTCTGGGGACGCCTATTATTGGACCAATTCTATAGTTCAGACAACTTTGTGCCTGAAAGACTGGCTTGTATCTCTTCCAGCTGTGAAGTTTGTTCAATAAACAGTGTCACCAGAAAAATCTTGCTTCTTACATCTTTTATGGACCATCCTGGCTATGATAGCACAGCAAGACTAATAATGACTATAGTATCAACACTTACTCATGATGCCCAAGTGTACAGGGCAAGAAGTTTGCAGGCAGTTTACTAGTCAGTTCACAGGTCAGTTTCCCCCCTCCCCCCCCCCCCCCATTCTTCCCTTGAGGGGGAAGCCTTTCAGCTTGGGAAGAAGGGCAGTAAAGGAGAAGAGGCAGATTAAGAGACTCAGAGAAATGACTGGTGAACATCACAATGCCAGAGCCACTGCCACTACCTCTGCTTGCCCTGTGAGGTTTCTGTCCAGGACTGCTCACCATCAAGGCTTCCATCCAGGTCTGGGTTTGGCACTGTGGGGACTGCAGCTTGCAGGTTGGGGAGTTCCTGTGGTATGAGTTGTGCCTCCTGGTGGTCACTCTCAGGGAACAGGCAAGAGACCTACAGGAGAAGGTGGTAAGGCTCCAAAGCATTGTCCGCCATGAGGCATTCATCAATTTCATGCTGGAGGAGACCTTTTGGATTGTGGAGGAAGAACTGCCAGAGGCAGCACTATAGAAGGGAGAAGACATGGGCTCCCAGGAAGCTGGAAGCTTGTGACCTCTGGCAGCAAGCAGAAATCTTCATCTCCACCTGCAACAGTTCATCTGGAGAACAGATATGGAGCCCTAGCAATGGAGGGCAAGGAGCACTTTCCATTGGTGGAAGATAACAGACAAGGCCTCCCCAAGGTGGGAAGGATTGACACCACTGCCACCAAGAAGAAGCAATGGGTGATGGTTGTTGGAGACTCCCTTCTGCTGGGAATGGAGAGATCCATTTGCTGACCTAACCCATTTTCTTGGGAAGTCTGCTGCTTGCCCAGAGCCCATATTCAAGATGTCATGGAGGGATTACCAAGACTCATCCAGCCCTTTAACTACTACCCCATGCTGCTCATCCATGTGGGCACCATGAAACTGCCAGGGAAGACCCTGAGTAAATCAAAAGTAACTACAGGGCTTTTGGTGCAAGGGTGAAGGGGACAGGGGTTCAGGTGGTGTTCTCTTCAATCCTCCCAGTCATGGGAAAATGGTCCTGGCAGGAGTGGGTTCATCCTGCAGATCAATGCATGGCTGCTCAGGTGGTGTCACCTGCAGGGGTTTGGTTTATTTGACCTTGGGATAATGTTCCAAGAAGGACTGCTAGAAACAGATGTGATCCATCTGATGAAGAGGGGGAAGAGCATCTTTTCAAATAGGCTTGCTAACCTACTGAAGAGGGATTTAAACTAGGTTTGCCAGGGAATGGAAACCAAAGCCCTGAGGTAAGTGGGGAAGTGGGTGACCTGGAGGAAAAGTAAGAAGCAGGGGGCAACAAGGGAGGTATTTTCATTCTTCCTGAGATATCAGGGCAATAGACTAGTTACCTTAGGTACCTGTACACAAATGCACTGAGCATGGGAAACAAGCAGGAAGAATTGATAGTCCTTGCATAGTAATGGACTATGACATCATTGGAACAACAGAGACTTGGTGAGATAGCTTTCATGATTGGAGTATGGTCATGGATGTTTACAAAGTGTTTAGGAAGCACAGGCAGGGAAGAAAAGGAAGAGGAGTTGCACTTGATGTAAAAAAGTCATATGACTGCTCAAAGCTCCAGTATGAAACTGAAGATAGGTCTGTCAAAAGTGTCTGGGTTAGGGTCAGAGGAGAGAGCAACAAGGGTGATGTTGTGGTGAGGGTCTGCTATAGACCATGAGACCAGGAGCAATTGGTGGATGAGTCTTTCTTCTAACAGCTAATGGAAGTTTCCCAATCACAGGCCCTGGTTCTCATGGGGGACTTCAATCATCCTGACATCTGCTAGGAGGGCAATACAGCAGCATGCAGGCAATCCAAGAAGTTTTTGGTGAGTGCTGGGAAAACTTCCTGGTGCAAGTGCTAGAGAGGCCAACTAGAAGCCATGATCTTCTTGATGTGCTGGTCACAAACAGGGAAGAATTGGTGGGGAATGTACTAGTAGATGGCAACATGGCCAACACCAACCATGAGATGATTGAGTTCAGGATGCTAAGGAAAGGAAGGATGGAAAGCTGCAAAGTAAGGACCCTGGACTTGAGAAAAGCAGACTTTAACTCACTCAGGGAACTCATGGGCAGGATTCCCTGGGAAGCCAGTCTGAGGGGGAGAGCTGTCCAGGAGAGATGGCTGTACTATAAAGAAGCCTTATTGAGGGCGCATGAACAAACCATCCCAATGTTCAGGAAGACTAGCACATATGGCAGAAGACCAGCTTGGCCTAGATGGGAACTCTTCTGTAAATTAAATCACAAAAAGGAAGCTTATAAGAAATGGAAACTTGGACAACCATTTAGGGAGGTGTGTAAGTACTGCTCAGTAGGGCTGTGCGAAACTTCAGTTTGCAATTTGATTTGGAGAAGATTCAGCCTGATTCAGAGGCTGAATCTCCAAATCCAAATCAAATTGCTCAAAGCTTAAAACTTTCTGAATCAATTCTGAAAAGATTTGGAAGAGATTTGGTGATTCAGAAGGTAGTCTTTGAGGGGAAACACAAAATTAGAAGAGGGAGGGGAGGGTGGGGAAGCTGGGGGGGAAGGATTGACATCTCTACATGGCCAGTGAGTGTGATTTCTCTCTGACTCCCCTTCCAATCACAGTGTCTGGCAGAGAGACATAGAAACACCATAAAAGCCTCTGTCTGTAGGCTTTTCTGTCCCTTTTCTGAGCTGTTTCTGCCTGAGCAACAGCATCTCAAAGGTACTGTGTCTACTGGACTGGCTTCCTAGTCAGTGGCCTGCTACTTCTTGCTCTTAGAAAGGATTAGATAGGATATAGATTAGCTTAGTTTATCTTATCTTAATTTAGAATGCCTCTACTTCCAATTCATTTTTTTTAAATTTATATTTGTTTTGGGTTTTTTCCCAATACCTCTTAAAGAGAAAGCTCACTGTTTCTCCTGGCAGTTTTATCCATCACTGTGCAGGGAAGCACACATTGCACACATACACATCATAGAAGAACAAGTCAGATATTCATAGACAAAAAGGAGATTTAGATTATACATAGTAGTTATAAGTTATTAATATTATTATAGTTAGTTTACATATAGACTAAAGACAACACAGAAAAAGTCAGAGAGTCAGATTTAGGAAAACTAAGATGAACATGAAGACGTCAGGCAGTCACCCATTCAGTCAGGGCAGACAGCACATCAGTGAAGAACAACACACACCACGTACTTATTAATAATCAATAGCTGCAGTCCAGTATACAAAAAGCAAAGCAAACAAGTCACCTAGACCCAGGTCACCTCTGGAAAGCAGCACCTCAGAGGAGATTGTGGAGGCTTAGGCAAGTGGCTCAGCTGAGGATAAGGAAGGATCTCCACCCTTAACCCAGAAGTGGGGGAGTAGTGTAGTGTGGGATCATTTTGAGGTGGCAGATGATCCCAGGTTTGCTATCTGCCAGCACTGCCAAAGGCAGCTCAGCCAAAGCAAGTAGGCGAAACATTCACTATCACAGCGATGCTGCTGCATCTTAGGAGGCAGCACCCCCTTGCCCTTCTTCCTTCTCAGCCTGGCACCAGTGCAAGTGTGCCCAAAGGGAAGTCCCCCACTCACTCCAAAGCCCCAGTCTTCCAAAGCAGAGGCAGGCCATGCTGGAGTAGTGAGGGAAAGCTGCAGACAAAGCAGGGCATGTTTCCAAAGCAAGAAAAATCACCCAGACCACTGGGGAGATGTTTGCTCTGGATAACCAGTCCTTCTCCTTAGTTGAGCAGCCAGGGTTCAGGTGGCTCATGGCACTCATGGCCCCATCTTACCAAGTGCCTGCATGCACCACCTTTAGCAGGATGGTGGTGCCATTCCTGTATGAGGCATACAAGGAATACTTGAGGGAGGAGCTGTGCAAGGCAGGGCTACAGGTAGTTTTGCACTTCACCTCCAACATCTGGAGCATTCTGGGTGGCGATTACGCCTACCTCTCCCACACAGAGCACTGGTGCAATCAGTCAGGCTGTTGGTGGTCTCTCCTCCAAGCTGAGGTGCTGGATGAGTCCCACATGTCAAGGGAGATCATGGTGGCAGGTAACTGTATTTGGATCTTGGGGAGCACTGAATTTGCAGCTGAAACAAGGCTTTAATCTGTGGCCCAGCAAAAGCTGCTGACCACAAGGCAGAATAATGTATAAAAATAACCTTGCAAATGCTTAGGCAAGCAGTTTCCTAAGAATGGGATAACATGCAGGATGCATGATTCCTTGTGTAAGAAGAACAAGATTTAGCTTACTAGCTATCATCAGGAGATAAAGCAGAAGCAAGACCTTGGAGATGAAGATGGAGTCAGCAAGGAACCAGAAAGAACCAGCAAGTGACTGGAGGAAGTGGAGGTCAAAGTCTTGAGCATGCACTCTTAGCAGGGAGGCTTGTAAATAAATGAAATGCATAGACAATTGCATGCTAATGACGTAAACAGAGTTGGAGCTTGAGATGGGAGGAGATATGGGTGGAACAAAAGGAGGGACGAAGGTGGAGTGAATGTTAATGAGTATGAGGCAAGGCATATAAAATGTGAAAAGAACTAATATTCACTGCCACTCCCCATGTTCACAGGCTGTGTGTCTATGAGGGAGCTTGCCCGAAGCTGTCTCCATTCTGAATAAAGCTGTTGCAAGCAATGTGTGCAAGTAGCGTTTGCTCCCTGCTTGCTCTGGCTAATGAGTAACAGGATCCATGAGTGATTGGATTGTCATCTCCCTACTCATTGGGCACCACATGGAGTCAGGGTCTAACAGTGGCCGTGAACTGCATGGTACAAGAGTGGTTCATTGGGCAGGCTGAGCTCACCCGCAGGTTCATGGTCACTGACAATGGAGCCAATATGGTCAGGTCGGTCCGTGATGCCAACTGTGTTGGCATTCGCTGTGGCGCACAGACTGCACCTCATAGAGATGTCTTGATGGGGGACAGGGCAGCCAGTGATGGTGCTGTCACTACCACTATCAGCCAGCTCATTTCCAAATGAAGGAAGGTGGTGGGCTACTTCCACAGCAGCAACAAGGGGGACAAGATGTTGCAGGAGAAACAGGCAGAGCTGAGCATCCTGCCCCACAAAATCATGCAGGATATTGATGCTTAAGAGGCTGGTGGAGCAACAGAAGGCCATCCATGAAATGCCTTCCTTGGGGAGATCAGGATCAGCAGCCCCCCAAACAGAGCTGAGTAGGTACCATCTCCGAGGTACAGGTGGTCCTCAAGCCCTTCCTTGAGGCCACTGAGACCCTCAGCACTGCCGATGCCCTTCTTAGCCAGGTGATCCCCATAGTGAGGGAATTGGAGAACCAAATGGAGAAGTTTCAGGGGATCAGCCACTGTCACCAGACGTGCAGGCACTCATGAGGCAGATGAACGAAATGGCTGGATCCCTTGTGGTCCAGTATGGTCCACATGCTGGCAGGCATGTGCAACCCAAGGGTGAAGGGAATCATGTGTACTGGCAGCACCAAAATCCTTGATCACTGGACATAGGTGCTGGTCAACAGAGTCAGGGAGGCATAAGGGCAGAGGCAAGGGGATGTGGAAGAGGAGGATCCACTTTCCTGTGACATCATTTCCAGCACTGGCACCAGCACCAGCCAGTCTCCATGCCAGTCACTGCCAATTTGGACCACGGGCATGGCTTCAATGCTGGGGTCCAAACACACCAAACCACAGCCTTGGGCAAATAACACCAAGGCTTCGGTGGCTACCTATTTCAACAAGGATGTGGAGCCACTAGACTGTGACTCCTTGGCCTACTGGGCAAGCCACAGCCATATGTGGCAGGATCTGACCATGGTTGACCGGCAACATCTGGCCTACCCACCACCCAGTGTTCCCAGTAAGAGGGTGTTCAGCATTGCTGGGGATATTGTGACACCCCACTGCACCTGTTTGGATCCTGGTTTGGTGGAGCAACTGGTGTTCTTGAAAATGAACCTCCCACTGCTGAGGTTTCCAAGGCTCCCCCTGCAGTAGGACTGAGTGCCACCCTCCTCACTCTGTCTGCACCTATTTCCTTTTTTCATTTTTTTAAAACCAGTTAATGACCCTCTCTCAGTGCAGGGGCCACACCATTCACTGCATCACCAGCCAGCAGTGGAAGAACATGCCCCTGTTGAGCTCGCAACCATGCCAGGATAAACTTGGAGGTATGGGCTGGGGCTATGGGGAAGGAGGAGATTCCAGGTCCTGGGCATGACCACTCAAACTGCACCCTGCCATGGTAGGGGGGCCTGGTGGGACTGCAGGTGTTGTGGCAGCCCTGTAAATGCCACGACCAATGATCTCCTGGTGAAAGGCGGGTAGGAGGCACCATAACCTTCAGCTAATGCATGCACACACACAGTCATGGCTGGGGAAAGCCCAGACCTATCATGTCTTTGACAGGCCTCAGGCTTGCTGGTTTCATTGGAATTGTGAGCTCCAGGTGAACTCAGCTTATCTGCCTGGGATGCCAGCTTTTGGGTTGAAAAACCCTTTATCCGGCTGAGGAAGCACCTGCAGTAGGTGTGTTTACTATTCCTTCCATCCAGGACCAGCAAAGAAGACAAAGACTGGCCTGGCATGCAATGCAGACAAGAAAGCCAGTCAGTGAAAATGGCAATGGAGGCAGAACAGGTAAAAGTGCAGTGGCACCTGGGTAGTCAAGATGTCCAGCAGGTTGCAGTGTGTCAGAATTCCACTGTCTAATCTATATTGGGTCCATGAGTTTCTGTACCTAGGAGGCTGAAGAAGTGAAGTTCATGGGTCCAGCTGTGAAAAGGGGTTTGTAAATTGTTCCCTTTCAGTATCAGGCCTGAGAGCCTGGAGGCAGAGTATTTTTTTGGTGAGGAATGTGCCCCCACAGGTAGTTGGGTATTGTTTTATTTGATAGATTCTGGTGTTCAGTTTGTGGGGGGTTCCAGAGATAGTTGGCAGGTTTTGTGGTTTGAGCTGTTAGAAGATGGCTTCAGTTCTGGTGATGAGGTTAGGTGCTTGTTTGAATTTTCAAACCACTTTTTAGAGCCAGGCCTATGAACTCCACTTCATCAATCTCCTAGGTAGTAGGTACAGAAACTCATGGACTCATATAGACAGTGTAATTCTGACACACGACAACCTGCCAGACATCCTGACTCCCCAGGTACCTCTGCAATTTTACCTGTGCTGCTACATCCCTTCTTCACCACTGCCCCCCCGCCCCCCCCCCCCATCCCAGGCTGTCCCTCACCCCCTGACACCTCCATTTCCATTTTCACTGTCTGGCTTTCCTGCCTGAATTGTGTTCCAGCTCATCCTCTGGCTTCTTTACTTTTCCTTTCATCCAGGACCAGCAGACCCACTAGCTGCACATGCTTCCTCAGCCTGACAAAGCATTTTTCAACCCAAAAGCTTGTTAAAATACATTACCTATAAAGTTATCCTACTAAAAAGACACCAGATGGTCTTATGTGTTGTCATGTAAAGTGGTGGCCTGGACTGAGGCTGTAGGGGAGGAGAAGACCTCATTGGGACACACTACCATGTAGTGTAGAAGCCCCAGCATAAGTGAGGGCACACTTTAACACACACAGTGTCACCCATGTCATGAGTTTTGCTTGTCATCAGCCTGAGGTGCAATTTCACAGAAACCCCTGCACCTATCTCCTTGAACCTTGGCGGACTTCATTATCTGAGCAGGGACTACCATCCCGGCAAGTTTCATCTAAGGAAGGCTAAAATTGACAAAATTATTGATATTTCATTGATTCTCCAATATACTCTATGGCTGAATCTCCAAATTTTGCCGAATCAGCGCCAAATCTTCTGAAGCTGATTTGGTTGAATCAATTCAGAAAAGTGATCCAAATCTCTGAATTGAATCACTGGCTTCTGAATTGGCTGAATCCAAATCCCAATCGAATAGTTCTCTATTCAGACAGGCCTATTGCTCGAGCCTGCAGGGATGAAGTTAGGAAAGCCAAAGCATGTTTGGAGTTGCAGCTATCAAGGTATGCTAAGAGTAACATGAAGAACTTATGCAAGTATTTCAGTAACAAGATGAAACATCAGGGAAAGTGTGGGTCTCTTACTGAATGGTGGAGGCAACCTAGTGACAAAAGATGCAGAAAAGGTGGAAGTACTCAATGCCATTTTCACCTCAGTCTTCACAGGCAAGGTCAGCTCCCAGGCAGCTGCATCTGGCAGCACAGTTTGGGGAGGAGGTGAGCAGCCAATAGTGGTGAGAGAACAAGTTAGGGACTATTTAGAAAAGTGGGACATATATAAGTCCATGGGAACAAATGGGATGCACCCAAGGGTGCTGAGGGTGTTGACTGATGTGATTGCAAAACTACTGGTCACCATCTTTAAAAACTCCTGGCCATCAGAAGAGATACCAGATGATTGAAAAAGGGCAAACACAGGGCATATTGGCGACTTTATATTTGTTTTTCATAGAACTATGTGTTAGACCCTCACTCCATTCAGTACTGAATGACTAGGGAGATGACGATCCAATTGCCCATGGATCCTGTTACTCATTAGCCAGAGCAAGCAGGGAGCAAACACCAGCACACATTATTCACAACAGCTTTATTTAGAATGGAAACAACTTTGGACCAGGTCCCAAAAAACCAACAAACCAGGGACCTGCACTGAACATTAGTTCTTTTTACATTTTATACACTTTGGTTCATACATATTAACATCCACTCTGCCCTCATCCCTCCTTCAGTTCCACCCATTTCTCCTACCATCTCAAACTCCACTTCCATTTACTGTTTACTTTATAGATTTCATAGATTTCATAGATGTTAGGGCTGGAAGGGACCTCAGAAGATCTTTGAGTTCAGCCCCCTGTCCCAGGGGCAGGAAGTCAGCAGAGGTCATAGGATCCCAGCAAGATAAACATCCAAATGGCTCTTGAAGACGTTCAAAGTAGGTGCTTGAACCACCTCCAGAAGCAGTCTATGCCAAACCTTGGGGACTCAGACAGTAAAGAAGTTCGTATAGTTTCATAGTTGGTAGGGTCGGACGGGACCTGAGCAGATCATCAAATCCGACCCCCTACCATGGCAGGAAAGAGTACTGGGGTCAAATGACCCTGGCAAGGTGTTCATCCAGCCTCCTTTTAAAAACCCCCAGGGTAGGAGCCAGCACCACTTCTCTTGGAAGTTGGTTCCAGAACCTAGCCACCCTGACAGTGATGTAGCGCCTCCTGATATCTAGCCTAAATCTACCCTCTGCCAGCTTGTGACCATTATTTCTTGTCACTCCTGGTAGTACTCAGGGGAACAGGGACTCCTCCAAGGCCTGCTGGTCCCCCCCTGACCAGTTTGTAAATGGCCACTAGGTCCCCCCCAGCCTTCTCTTGTGGAGGCTGAATAGGTTCATGTCCCTTAACCTCTCCTCGTAGGGCCTGCCCTGCTGACCTCTGATCATGCGGGTGGCCCTTCTCTGGACCCTCTCCATGTTGTCCACATCCCTACTGAAGTGCGGCACCCAGAACTGGATGCAGTACTCCAGCTGCAGCCTGACCAGTGTTGTATAGAGGGAGAGGATCACCTCCTTGAACCTGTTTGAGATGCATCTGTGGATGGCTGGTATGTCCAGCCTGAAACGTTCATGGAGGAGTTTGTGACCATTCAATCTTGTCATCCTTTGGGGTGCTCTGGTGAACAGACATTCCCCCAGATCCTGATGAGCACCCCTGATAAACTTATAGGTGGCCACTAGTTCATGCCTGAGCCTGCACTTTTCCAGGCTGAAGAGTCACAAGTTTGGTGTCATCTGCGAACTTGGCCACTCCACTTCTGTCTCCAGTGTCTGCATTAATGAAGATGTTAAATAATATAGGCCCAGGGACAGAGACTTGAGGGACCCCACTGGTTACAGTGCACCATAATGATTGACTTCCATCAACCACCACCCTCTGGGTCTGACCATGGAGCCAATTCCCAGGCGATAGGTCACCTGGTTGTAAAAGGAAATAAGATTGGTCAAGCAAGACCTACCCACAACAAACCCATGCTGGCTATCCCT
Source organism: Alligator mississippiensis (assembly GCF_030867095.1). NCBI lineage: Eukaryota > Metazoa > Chordata > Crocodylia > Alligatoridae > Alligator > Alligator mississippiensis. Next base: position 132,480,289 of record NC_081827.1, on the reverse strand, counting down.
CAGGATTTTGTCATCAGCCAGTCTGTTGAGAATGGTCTCTTTGGTGATCTTTTCTAGGATCTTCCCTGGAATAGAGGTCAGGCTTATGGGCCTGTAGTTTGCTGGATCCACTTTCCTCCCTTTCTTGAAGATAGGCACTACATTGGCCTTCTTCCAATCATCAGGCACTTCACCAGAGTGCCAGGAGCTCTTAAAGATCCATGCCAGGGGCTGGGCTATGATGTTTGCCAGCTTCTTGAGTATCCTGGGGTATAAGCTGTGAGGGCCAGCTGACTTGACGGTATCCAACCTCTCAAGGTGTTCCTTCACAATGTCAGCTATGATGGAGGGTAAGGAATCTCTCTCACCCAGGCCTTCCCATCCCATAATTGGCAGGGGCATCACATGGGACTGGTGAAAAAACCGATGCAAAGTACTCATTTAGCAAGTTGGCTTTTTCCTGGGTGTCAGTTGTCAGTCATCCCATCTGGTTTAGCAGGGGTCCAATGTTGCCCTTGCTTTTCCTCCAGCTCCCCGTATACTTCATTAGCATAGAATTGCCTATGCATTTCATTCATTTACATACCTCTCTGCTAGGAGCTCATGCATAAGGCCATGAACTCGGGTACTCTCTGTCAATCACTGTTTTTTGCTGGTTCTTCCTGACTCTTTTTTCAGCTCCAAGGTCTTGCTTCTGCTTTATCTCCTGACAATAGCTGGTGGGCTTCATCTTGTTCTTCTTACACAATGGGCTCTAACACTGAGACTTTGTTTAGAAAATTGCTTGCCTAAGCATTTGCAAGGTTAGTCTTAATATATTTGTACCCGCCTCTGCTCCAGAAGGTGCTCCCGGGCAACTCTTGCGCGGGTGGCTAACCAGGCCTGCCCCGCTCTCGCTGGGGAGTCCCCGGAACTCGCCGACCGCAGTCGTGGCTGGGCCCCCACAGCAGGGGGGTCCCCCTCACTGCAGCCTCCAGCGCCGAAGCACCCCGGGGCGGGCTCACACGGGGCTCCGACCTCCCCTACACACCGGCCAATGCCACCTTTGGTCGTGGACCTTCTGTCCCTTGTCCCTGAACGAGGACTGGGCGTTGAGGGTCCTCTCTGCCCCTTGTGGCTCTCTTCCCCGACGCCCCGCCGGCGTCTCTGCCTGGTCTTCCCTGGTTCCCTCACCGGGATTCCCACCAGCTCTATCCCGGTTCCCTCACTGGGGTTCCCGCCGGCTCTAGTCCGGTTCCCTCGCTGGAGTTTCCGTCAGCTCCAATCCAGTTCCCTCACCGGAGCTTCTGCCAGCTCCAATCTGGTTCCCTCACCGGGGTTCCCACCGGCTCTAGTCCGGTTCCCTCGCCGGAGTTTCTGCTGGCTCCAATCCAGTTCCCTCACCGGAGCTTCCGCCGGCTCCAATCTGGTTCCCTCACCGGGGTTTCCACCGGCTCCCGTCCAGTTCCCTCACCGGGGTTTCCACCGGCTCCCCGGAGCCTCTGCCAGCTCGTCCCCAGTTACCTCACTGGTGGTTCCAGCTGGCCCTCTCTCTGGGCTCCTCCTTGGAGCTTCTGCCAGCTCCCTCGTCAGTTTCACCGCTCTTCCCCAGCAGCGCGGCTCTCCCAGCCTCTGTTGCTCCCGGCGTGGCTGCAGCCTGTTCGGCCCACGGCCAAGGCCCCTTGCGGGGGCCCGGTTCCACTCCCGGGCTTCCTCCCGGGCTCCACGTCCTCCTGCCGTGCGCTGCCTCTGTCTTCGGGGCCGCATTTTATTTCCCCTGAGCGGCGCCTCTCGCTGATGTCACTCCGCCCCAACCGTATGAAAGCGCAGCTAACGAGCCGCACGGGTGGTTCCCCGGCCTGCATGCCGCCGCTGCTCCCCTCTCCTGCGGAGCATAAGTGAGTGTTTCCCCTGGCCCTGGGCCGGGTTCTCCCTCTAGTCCCGTTGTCCCTGGGACATAACCCCCCACTTAAGATGCCTTGGGGCGCTGCTTTGTTTCCCCTGCGGGTCGTACCTGTAGGGTCGGTCCACCCTTTCCCTGGATCCTTTTGGTCCCCGGCCTGGTCTTCATTTCCACACCTAGACAAGAAGTCCGCCACGGTGTTGGTTTTCCCGGGTCGGTATGTGACGTGGAACTTATACGGTTGGAGCACTAACGCCCACCGGGTGATCCGAGCATTATCGGACTTGGCCGTACTTAGCCACTTCAGTGGGGCGTGGTCCGTCACTAGTGTAAATTCTCGGCCCATCAGGTAGTACCTGAAGTAATCCACCACCCACCGAATTGCCAGGCACTCGCGCTCAATAGTGGCGTACCTTCTTTCTGCCGGTAGTAGCTTGCGGCTCGCATATGCCACAGGTCTTTCGCCCCCCCCCCCCCCTTCTTGGGTGAGGACTGCACCCACCGCCGTCTCCGAGGCGTCTGGCTGCAAGATCAAGGGTTTTTGGAAGTCAGGGGTATGAATTATGACGTCTTCGCATAATGCCCTCTTCAACTTTTCAAAACTTTGTATCATCTCCTCCGACCACCTGACTACTCCCGTTTTCCGCCCTTTGAGGGCCCCTGACAGGGGTGCTGCTAATTCTGCAAAATGGGGTACGAATTGCCTATAATAGTTGGTTAGTCCCAGGAAGGACTGTAACTGGCGACAATCTTGTGGGGCCGAGAAGTTTCGGATAATTTCTACTTTGTCGGCCAAAGGTTTAATTGTGCCCCTGCTGACCAAGAATCCCAAATATTTTGTTTCTTTCTGCGCAAAAGCACACTTCCAAGGATTTGCAGTTAGGCCGACGCGTCTCAACTCTGCGAGGACGGCCCAAAGGGCTCCCATGTGTTGTTCCCAAGTCCGGGTGTATATGATGATGTCATCTATATACGCTGCTGCATATTCGGTGTGGGGTGCCAGGATTTGATCCATCAAACGTTGGAATGTTGCGGCGGCACCGTGCAATCCAAAAGGCAAACAAATTCGTACAGCCCCCACAGGGTGCTGAATGCCGTTTTCTGCCAGTCTCTCTTGGCTACCGGAATCTGCCAATATCCCTTGGCCATGTCAAGGGTCGATATATACCGTGCATCTCCTATCCTTTCTACCAGCTCTGCCACGTGGGGCGTGGGGAATGCATCAAAGACCGCCATGGCATTCAAGCGCCGGTAGTCCACGCACAGTCTTAACGATCCATCTGGCTTACGCACAGGTACCAATGGGCTTCTCCAGGGACTTCTGAAAGGCCGGATAACTCCTAGCTGCAACATGGACTCAACCTCTTTGCGGATCGTTTCCAGGAGATGGTGGGGAATGGGTCGCCATCTCTCCCTCACTATTGCCCCAGGGGGTGTTTTTATGGTGTGGCACGCATTCTGAACCCAGCCGGGCTCTTCACGAAAGACCCCTCTGAATTCATCTATCAGAGTTCGGGCCTCTCGCTGTTGTGCCAGAGTTAATTCCTCCCCCAGCCTGACTGGGGTATTTCCCGGAGTGGGCTCCATCCCTCTCTCTGGCCCTTGGGGTCCTAGTTCTTTGTCCTCAGCCTCGGAAAAGGCTGCCCATCCCTCGGGATCCCGCCATTCCCGCAGGAGGTTCACATGATAGATCTGCTTCTCCCAGAGGTGTCCGGGTCTGTGAACCTCATAATCTACAGGCCCCACCCAGCGGAGGATCTCGAACGGCCCTTGCCACTGCGTTAGGAGCTTACTGGTGGACGTAGGGAGCAATACCAGGACCCTCTGCCCCGGTTCGAATTCTCGCTCCTTGACCCAGCGATCATACTGGCCCTTTTGGCGGGCTTGGGCTTCCCTGAGGTTCTCGTGGGCCAGATCCTGGGCCAATCTGATCCTCTGTTGGAACGTCTGCTGGTATGTCTTCGGCTTCTGGGAGGGTCCTTCTCCTCGCTCCCATTCTTCTCTTAGGACCTGTAATAGGCTCCGCGGGTGATGCCCCAATACCAGCTCGAACGATGAGAACTTTGTGGATTCTTGGGGGGTGTCCCTGAGAGTGAATAGTATTAGGGGGAGGAGGAGGTTCCATTTCCAGGGATCCCCCTGTATGCACCGTCGCAATGCCTGTTTTATGGTTCCGTTAAGGCGTTCTACCAGCCCGTTGGTCTGGGGATGGTAGACCGAGGTGCGGAGCTGCTTTATCTGAAGGGTCCGGCATACCGATCTTAAAACCCCAGACATTAAATTTTTCCCTTGGTCTGTCAGGATTTCTTGTGGGATCCCCACTCGGGCTATCCAATTTATTAGTTCCTCCGCGATACACGGTGCCGTCACTGTTCGCAGGGGGATTGCCTCCGGGTATCGGGTGGCATAGTCCACGATAACTAGAATATATCGGTGACCCAAGCTACAGGAACAGGGCCCACGACGTCTAATGCGATCCTCGCAAACAGGGTGGTAATAACAGGCATGGATTGGAGGGGGGCCCGAGGAGGGCGTTCGGTTCTTGTCTTTTGACAAATGGGGCAGGCCGCACAGCGGCAGGCTACTTCCTCCCTCATCCCGGGCCAAAAAAACCATCTGTTCACCTTCACGAGGGTTTTGTCTCGGCCCAGATGCCCCCCTATGGGGCTTGCATGCGCCAACTGCCAAATAGCCTGGCGGAATTGGGCGGGCACCACTAGCTGTGGACCCTCGACCTCCTCCCCCCTGTCCCCCTGTAGGCGGTACAGGAGTCGATCCCTTACCTCGAAGTGGGCTTGTCCTTCCGGTGTCGACGTAGAGGCCCTCTGGGTACCTTGGGCCTGTTCTCGAAGCGCCCCAATCTCCGGATCCTTCTCCTGGGCGTCATGGAACAGGAGACTACTCGTGAGGTTGTCGAGGTCCAACATATTCACCTCATCGGTTGGCCCCTCGTCTTCTTCCAGCTCGCCCAACCAGCCCTCTCGGCTCTGGATCCTTTTCTGGGCCCCTTCTGAGTCCCTTACCCTGTCTAGGACATCGTATATCGGTGCCCCGCCTCGCTCCAGGAGCATTTCGCAGGCTAACCGGGGCACTGCGCCCACCAGGAATTTTCCCTGATGCTCCATTACCTGTAGGCGGACCCATTGGCGCTCGGTCTGCTTTGCATCCCCATGGAGGCAGGCAATTCTCACGGGGGAAGCTGTCCTCCACCCACGCGGTGGTATCAAATCTTCCCTGACAAGGGATTAAGCACATGCCGAATCCAAGGTAGCTTGCACGGGGCGGCCTTCTACCCACGCTGTGACAACCGGGCGCTTCCAAGCCACGTTCCCTCCGCCGACCGCATAACTGCAGTCCATAGGCTCACCGAGGTTTTGACCTCACCACCGCTCCGCTGGGGCTCTTGTTCAGTTATCCAGGGCCCACCGTTCCGTGGCCGGCCTCAGGCATTCTCTGGAAAAATGGCCCTTCTGCCCGCACCGGAAACATACCGTATCCCTGGGAGTCCCTCGGTCGGGCAGACGCTTGCGTTCCGGTTCTCGTGGGGCCGCCACTGAGGGTCCCTGGCTCCTTCTCTCCCTGGGGTAGTACGCCTCCGAGGCAGAGAAAGCTTCAGCCAACCTCAGAGCTTCCTCACAGTTCCGTGGGGTATGCTGCCAGACCCATCGTTGCGTCCGCTCCTCTAAGTCGTTCTGGAACTGCTCCAGGACGATCTGGTCGGCTAGTGCCTCCCAGTCATGCCCTGCTGGGCTCACCCACTTATCCAGCAAGTCGCACAACTGTTGTAACAACACACTCGGCTGTCTTATCTCGTGGCCCTTCTTAGCTTGGAATTGGCGCCGGTAGTGCTCTGGGTTGATCTCTAAGCGATATAAGATGGCTTCCTTTACGGACTCGTAGTCCAGGGCATCCTCCCTCGACAGGGCCCGATACGCGGCTTGGGCCTTGCCCACTACTAAGGCCCCCAGCTGGCTGGCCCAGTATCTCTTATCCAACCCTACCACGAGGGCATGCCGTTCAAAGGCCTCAATATACACCTCCGGGTCATCCTCTTTAGTCAACTTAGGCATCTTAAAGGATGCCAGGCTCTGCTGGCGCCATTCTTGTTGCTGGTCCAACATCTGTTGCTGGGAGCCCAGAATCTGGGTCAGCAGTTGCAGATTCTGTCCAAGAATATCAACGGGGCCCATAGCTGGGGCCTGCATGTCGGCGAAGTTGCCAGATCGGGGTTCTCCATGATCCCACCTCTGCCACTACGTTGTGCCCGCCTCTGCTCCAGAAGGTGCTCCCAGGCAACTCTTGCACGGGTGGCTAACCGGGCCTGCCCCGCTCTCGCTGGGGAGTCCCCGGAACTCGCCGACCGCGGTCGCAGCTGGGCCCGCAGTAGGAGGGTCCCCCTCACTGTGGCCTCCAGCGCCGAAGCGCCCCGGGGTGGGCTCACACGGGGCTCTGACCTCCCCTACACCCCGGACAATGCCACCTTTGGTCGTGGACCTTCTGTCCCTTGTCCCCGAATGAGGACTGGGCATCGAGGGCCCTCTCTGCCCCTTGTGGCTCTCTTCCCCGATGCCCCGCCGGCGTCTCTGCCTGGTCTTCCCTGGTTCCCTCACCGGGATTCCCACCAGCTCTATCCCGGTTCCCTCGCCGGAGTTTCCACCGGCTCCAATCCGGTTCCCTCACTGGACCTTCCGCCGGCTCCAATCTGGTTCCCTCACCGGGGTTTCCACCAGCTCCCATCCAGTTCCCTCACCGGGGTTTCCGCCGGCTCCCCGGAGCCTCTGCCAGCTCGTCCCCAGTTACCTCACCGGTGGTTCCAGCTGGCCCTCTCTCTGGGCTCCTCCTCGGAGCTTCTGCCGGCTCCCTCGTCAGTTTCGCTGCTCTTCCCCGGCAGCGTGGCTCTCCCAGCCTCCATTGCTCCTTGTGCGGCTGCAGCCTGTTCGGCCCACGGCCAAGGCCCCTTGCAGGGGCCCGGTTCCACTCCCGGGCTTCCTCCTGGGCTCCACGTCCTCCCGCCGCGCGCTGCCTCTGTCTTTGGGGCCGCGTTTTATTTCCCCTGAGCGGCACCTCTCGCTAACGTCGCTCCGCCCCAGCCGTATGAAAGCGTGGCTAACGAGCCGCGCGGGTGGTTCCCCGGCCTGCACACCGCCGCTGCTCCCCTCTCCTGCAGAGCATAAGTGAGTGTTTCCCCTGGCCCTGGGCCGGGGGCTCCCTCTAGTCCCGTTGTCCCTGGGACAATATTATCCTGCCTTGTGACCAGCAATTTTGCTGAGACACAGGAAAAAGCCTTTATTCCAGCTGCAGATCTAACACTTCCCGAAAATCCAAATTATTGTCACCTTAACACTATGGATCAAATTCACCAATCTATTGCCTTCCTTACAAATATAAAACTGTATATTATGTGATCTCCTGATAAGTCCTTTCTCCTCCCCTCATCTCTAGTGGGATCTTAATTTTTCTGTTTGTCCTTTCTTTTTCTCTTTTTAAAATTTTTTTTTTTCATAATTATCCAAACACTGGCCAAAAACTTGTTTAATCTCACCTGCTTCTATCTACCGGAAATGAACAAAATAAAACCAATTCTTGCTATCTCATCATATATGTTCTTAAATCAACTGTGTCATGTTTCAAGCCTGCAAGATTTTAAATTGCCAGTACTGTATTTAGAAGCTTATCTTTGAAGTGTTTTTCAAGTGGTATTGAATCTTCACAGCATCCTCTAGACATAAGCATTATCTTCACTTTAAAAATAAGAAAACTGCAGTATGGAGAGTTGATTAACTCAAAGCTGCACAGTCAGCCTACATTATTGCTGTGTTTGGAACTCATACGTTCTCTTGGTGCTAAGGTCTGCTTCCAGATCAATAGGTCCTTCTTTCTCTCCTTCAATCTCATTATTTTGCAAGTATCTGACTCTAGAATTGGGGTGAAAAACTGTTGATGAAGACATTTCACAAAACCTAGGGTAAAATATGAATTATAAAGTGGAAAAAGTAGCAATCCTACAGTATGAAATTACACTTAAACCTTTTGTTCACAGCTATACCTTGATGACTGATTGAAGCATGGTGATGCTGTCTTTGCAGAAGTTTTCAAAATGACATTGCTGACTTTACAGGGCTCTCCTATTCTAGTATATCTTGACTCAAAATATATAGTACAGTTACAAGTGGACTGACTTCCACTCAGTCATACTTAGGAATGACCACCTAGCTCCTAGACACCTCTTTCTGCTGCACAGAGCTAGAGTCCACAGCTGCCAGAACCTTGAGCCTCTTCTTGCTGGTCCAGGACAGAAACCCTACCAGGCATGCCTCTACATGCGCTTTGGGAGGTAAGGGGTGGGGACACTTTAATTATTACAACTCTGGGAGTCATGTTAATTAAAAGTGCCTGGAGTGTTGCATGTATCAGCATTCCCATGCTGAAAAATGGCAGTGCGGCACTTTGAACTAAAGCTCATTGAATAAGCTTTAGGTTAAAGCACCATGCACCCATCTTTTAGTGTGGGGAGGCTGATACATGTGATGCTGGAGTCTGTTGGAGTGTTAGTAATTACCAAGATTAATCAAGTCTGCTCAGACATGCTATCATTATACTGTGTCGCAGCAGCCTCCCTGCATGTGTATAGGAGCTCTTTGTGAAAGCACCATTTTCTAAGAAGACAAAGATGACAAAATACAAAATTCCTGATAGGCTTTTTAATCAAAGATTAATAATCACCCAAATTAGCTCTCTAACACACCAATTAGCTAAGAATGAAGAGATTAGCATGCTAGTATTCTGACAATCTTTGTCACCTACTTTATGTTGCATCTTACTTCAAAACATTCGCTTTGTTATTGGGCCTGCTTCATTCTTACAGGTGTATATTAGAACCTGTTCTAGTTAAATGAAAAGTACTTCACCAGTGTGATTTACTTTTGATTTACAGTGGTATAAATGATAAGGGAGTCAGCCCCAGAGTCCAGCTCTTGCATCAAATCATTTCACTTGACCTTAGGAAATGTTAGCCGAAGGCACGATTTTGTCATTAAAAGGACATTTAAACCAGGGGTTGGGAACCCTTTCAGGCTGTGGGCTGGACTGACCTATTATTATGAGTCAATAGTGGTCCAGCAGGTGATGGTTTGGCACTATGACCCAGTCACTACCACCTGTTTTCCCAGTGGCTGCACAGGGAAAGTGCATATTGCTGCTGCTCTTCCCTGCAGCAGCATGGGGACAGTGTCCACAGCTGGCACTTATTCCACTGGTAGTAGGGGAGAACAACTGCTTCCAAAGCCCACACCTTCCTCCTCCCCCACAATTGCAGGGACAAGCTCTGACTCCAGGCACTCTCCCTGTGTCACCATACAGAAAAGCAGCAGTGCTGGGTACTTTTCCCGTGCAGCCACTGGGAAAAGTGGTGGCAGGAGTAGCTGAGTCCTAGAGCCTGCAGGCTTGCCTGCCTCTGATCCAAATTAGATAAATCCAGCTGCTGAAGCCCCATATCTGCAGGCTGGATCAAATGGCTCCATGAGCCAGATCTAGCCCGTGAGCCATAGCTTGCCAACTCTTACATTAAACTGATGTAACATTAAAATGAAGTTAAAACTAATATTCTGTTTAACCATATATTTAAAAAACATCTGTCTGCAGACCACATGAAGAAGATTAACTCAGGACAGGTGTACAATGATATCATTTTAGGCTGGAGGCCTATTGGCTGGATAGGAACTTCAGCTAATCTGTTATAAACATTTTGCCTGCCCACAAGAAGTGAAGATAATCCAAAACAATTTAATACTGAATAAAATGAGATAGTTCACTACAGTTTAGTTTCACCTCCAGAAAGGAAGGAGCAGAGAGATAAAACTGTTGTACCAGATTCTGCTGCATACCTTTTAAATCAGTTCAACTGTTTCACTGCCTGTAACCTCCCTTATACATATCTCTATATATCACTATCTCCATCTCTATCTCCATCTCTATATATCTCTATCTCTATGTATCCCCATATTTATATATCTCTATCTCTATATATCTCTGTAATTCATTCACCTCTTTACATTACTAAAAATGTTTAATTTGTGTTTGAATAACCATGCTGAGATATCAATATAATGAAAAAATGAGTTGTCAATGGAATGAAAGGACTGACTGTTCTAGTTTCATATATCTATCCTTCATATAGAGAACTCTTTAAAGTAATCCATTAAGTTAACTGGGAATGTAGCACAATTTAATTGATTTTGAGTGCCTATTCTTTGCATCTCGGTCAGGGATCCTACTGTGCTTCCAAGGATTAGTTATGTCAGACATGAAATTCAGCATTCATTGGTAAACTAATGGAAGGTCCCCAACAGAAATGGTAGTATCTGTTACTGTAATCCAGTGGTGCTCATCCTTTTGGTCCTACAGGACCAATGAGTGGTGATCAGCCACTCCAAGGCCAGGTCCCTGGGGTCACCACCTAAATCAGGCCCCACATGGCTTGGGTCTTGCATTGCACAACCCAGATCAGATTCCATGTGTCCAGATCAAACCTCACTGTCCTGATCCTGTCTTGCCCTTCTCCATGTGGCCCATCTAGCACACAGGGCCATGCTGTCCAGCCCACAGGTCTAGAAATTTGGCAGCAGGGCAGTGGTAATTAACGCTACCATCCTTTCCCTGATACCTGGGGATGGCTGGTGGGCCATAGGGAGCTCAGTGGTGTTACCAGATTTGCCCATTACTTTGGGGTGTGCTCATTTATTAGGGATAGTTTCTAGGGTCTTGGTAATTCTGTCAATGTGCTGCTTGTGTTACTATACGGAGCTGTATCTCTCCCTTCTGCAAGCCCTCACCCCCAATGGAGCTATCTTGCAGGACTCAGTTTCAATGGGACTGGGTTCCTCCAGTCACCAAATCAGTCATACACACAAACACACACAAATTAATGTGACGCCTGACCCGGCCGGGTTGATCAGCATGGACAGGCTGACACCCTCATATGCCAAGAATCAGTTCATTATCAGAGCAACAATAAACTGCAGTGAGACACAAGCACACATGTGAACAGAATCCCTCTGAATCCAGCTGGGTGTCCAGCTGACACCCTCATGGGCCAGCATTCAGTTCATAAGGGCACGTCTGAGTCAAACTGGGTCAATCAGCCTGTACAAGCTGATCCCCTTATGTGTTTCAAACTCAGCACGTCCCAATCTTTGGCCTCTTGATGAGCAGACCCCACAGTATTTTTGGGCTTCACAGGGATCTTTAGCTTAGGTAAAAGAAGCGTTGCTGCAGAGCATGGGAGGAAAGAGAAGCAGAGAAGGAAAAATATACCCAATTACTACCAGTTTGACTATAAAAGTTATTTATTGCTAAGCATATGAAAGATATAATAGTACTAGTAGTAATAGACATGCAAAAGAAAAACAAACACAAACAATGACAATACTACCCTGGTTTCACTAAGTATTTGGGGAAACTTAGCTCAAGCTTAACTAATACAGTTCAGGTTCAGAAATGTATGCCTAGAGAGAAAAGAGAGAGAGAGAGAGAGAGAGCTGTGATCTCACCAGTTCAAGGTACTCGAGTCTCAAAGCTGACAGGTAAAATTCCTAACACCGTCCTTGAAGGGAGATGATCTGTTCTTCCAGCGTCCCAAGAACAACAGGGGATGGTGTCAGCACAGGAGTTTTCTTCTTCTTTTCTTCCTTTATCTCTAAAGCACCCACACTTTTTACAGATTTTTATACCCTCAGTTCAGCTGCTTCGAAGCATCCTCAGTTGTGTAAATCATTGTCTTTTCTATTGACAAGGGGTTATCTGGTTTGGAACATCTCAAGAAACTGATTGATAATCAGGAAACACTTAAGATTAGGGAGTAACCAAATACTTCGGAGCCAGCTTGAAATTCCTATGGATAGCAGATATACTGACAGGATATCTCATGGTTTCTTCAGAAACAATAGATAGCTTTCAGCATCAGGATTTTGGATTTTTACTTGTTGTGAACAAGCCTCAGGTTAGCATGACTTTTCCAGATTTTACTATAGTCTTTTAACAGACTTAAGACAATTATTGGGGTGCTCATAACCTTTAGTGGAGAGGACTTCCACCAGTCGTCTTGAGAAAAGCACGACAACACCTGTGATTAGGTCTCCAACAGGCTGGATGCTGTGATGAACCCTTAACCATTGTTCAAATGTTGCCCATACCCCCTCTGACTCGGTCTCTTGCCTCAGCATTCCCTAACCCGGCAACTGAGTTTTAGTCAATCAAGTTGAACTATGGGAGCATAGTGGGACCGGGGAATGTACAGCCCGAGATGCCTAACTTAGAGCTGTGTGTGTGTGTCTGGGGGGGGAAGTCCTTATTAAATCCAGATTAGAACTGGTCTGATAAATGCTGAGCTGGGTGTGTGTGAACATGGGTTGATTAACATATGGAGCACAGATTCCCCATCATGCAGTGCTCCTCTGCTTCTCTGGTCCCAGAATTCACTACAGTCTCTGCTTCAGGCTTTCTGTTCTCCATCTCTCATGTAAATGAATGGTCATCTGGTTCCACCTCAAATGCAAATGAGACCTAGGGCAGTTGTTTCACTCTTGTCACCCTTATCTGGAGGGTCTTAGGTGTGTCTCTCACTGCATCTTAATCAGTTTTATTTATGTAGACGAGGGGAGGGAGGGGGAGGGGGTGAGTCAGACAGACTGCATCCTGTGCTAGGGTTCCCAAGAACACACAGCTGAGATGTAACAGTGGGCCAGATGACATGGCTACACAGGTCTGATCTGGCTGTATAGGCCAGGGGTTGAGCACCCCTGTAGTAATGTCAGTTATTGGCACTGGTGACATTGTGAAGAAATCAGTTTAAGAAAAACAAAACCTTTTACAGAAAGAAATGGCAATGGAATTAAGGCTTTGAATAGCACTGAAAAATTCATTCACAATAAATTATTCCACTTTTATGGGGGAAAAATTAAATGTGCAAAGGTTTCTACTGGAATTTAACAGCAGTTACCAATTTGCAATTGCTTGACTAGCCACTATCTGTCAGTAGCAGCAATTTTTTTTTCCTGGTGCTGTGTTTGATAAAAAGCGACTCTGATAAAATGTAATGGCTTGAATTAACAAGCAGAACATACAGAGGTATTTTTTGATTTTTCAGATGATATATTATTAAAATATCTCCATTATGTGCATAAAGAAGATTCTTTTGGCAAAAAAACAGGATGGCAAAAAACATGGCAAAATATGGCAAAATCCATTGTTTTTATTTGGAGTAGTGCAGTACCTTATCTATATCAGACCATCATTGGGCTTGAAACTATACAAACACAGAGGAAGAGACACTATCTGTCTATAGAGTTAATAATCCAAAAAGGCAAGATAGGATGAGACAACAGAAATTTGAGCATCCTAAGTGAGAAAAAAACTTTCAAGTCTTCTAAATCCTAATCAACTGCCTTATCTGCTACAGGATTGTTTCATTCATAAGTCTTGTTTCTATCATGTCATTTCTGGTCACTCTCTAAATGTCTTAGGCCAGGGGTGTCAGACTCATATGGGTCTCTAGGCTAGATCTGGATTTTGGGGCTACTAGCAGGCCAGATCCAGCTTGGGGCATGAAGTCTGCCACAGTGGCCACTGCAATGATGTTAGAAGCTATGCAGTACTCAGGATCCAGTATGGGTGGGGCCAGGGGTTCAGCCTCTAGTGACAGTTGGAGAGGGGGTGTTTCAGGGTTTGGCAGAGGCAAGGAAGGGTCACAGGGTCCAAGTTAGGGTGCATTCTGGTAGCCTGGTGGGCCAGATAGAAAGGCTCCATGGGCAGAATCTGGCCCACGGGTCATATGTTGATACCTCTATGCTAAACAGTCTTTCATTTCATAATTTAATGATATATTGCTTCAGTAACACTAACAGTTCACTTATTTTGTCAAATCTTGCCTTAAATTCAAAATTTATTCCAAAAAAATATTGCCATGATTTGTTAATCCATTGAAAGTTAAAACAAGAATGACTTCTACTTATTCCTGCTTTATTTGCAACTGAAACATTGCAGTTGGTGCCTGAAAGTAAGGCTATGAAAAACAGCGCTGTTCCAATTAAGATTTGGATTTGGCCATTTCAGAGGGACAGTAATTTGTTTCAGTGTTTTGGATCACTGTCCCGATTCCATTTGGCCAAAATTGTTTCAGAATTTCAACACTATTTCAGAGATTTGGCCACAGACTATAATGGGAAATCACTAAAACACCTATAACTTTGTCAGTTTTTGGCTGATTCAAATGAAACTTGTAGGGCTGGTAGCCCCTTCTAAGGGCATGAAACCTGACAAGTTTCATGGACATAGATTTAGGGTTTTTTGTAAAACTGCATCTCAAACTTCAAAGCAAAACTCGTATCACTTGCCGGCAGCCACACCATGCTGTCATCCCACACACAGATCCAGGTGCCCAAGCCCCCCAAGAGGGCTTCAGGGCTGTGCCAGATTCCTCCTGCGGGATGTGGGCCCCCAGATCTGCATGCAGGATGACAGCAGGATGCCGCTGTTGGCTGGGACTGGTGGTTGGTGCAGCCTGCACCAACCACCAGGAAGACTGGTGCTGCCGCTGGTCCCAGCAGGCAGAGGCAGCATGATGTCATCTTGAACATAGTTCTGGGGGCCTGTTCCCCCCAGGAGGGCTGCAGGGATGTGCCAGACTTCTCCTGGGAGGCACAGACCCCCAGATCTGCACACTTGATGACAGCAGACTGCTGTCCCTCCAGCAGAGCACTGGGATTGAAAGGAACCTCAGGGACAGATCGCTGAGACTGACCAGGTACAAATGTCAACATGAGAGCAGTTCTTCCCCACCTGCACTTCTGGGTCTGCCAGGAAAGTGCACTGGGTTCCCTCCCTGCACCTTCCTGCTCAGCAACTGGTGCCTTCTGGGTCTGAGGGGGCACCCATGGCCACCCCGTGGCCAATCACCAAGCCAGGGTAGCACAGGGTGGGGCGGCACGCTCCCCAGTGGACCCAGAAGTGGATTGGAAGTACCTCTGGTCTGGTCCACTTCTGGGTTCAATGCTGAGCATGGGGGGGCATGCTCTTGTGGGACGCTGTATCCACCCCAATATCTCAGTGTTCACGAGCCATGTCTGGTACCTTCAGGTATGTAGAAAAAACATTAAAAGCTGTGTCTATGTCTGAATCATTGATTCTCCAAATAAGCATTGAATCTTCAGATTTGGATTCAGCCAAATTGAATCAGGGACAGTGATCTGAATCAACAAATCGAATCACTATCCCTGATTCAGGCCAAATTGAAATTGAATAGGGCCTGTTTCACATACCCCTACAATTTAGGTCTTGCAAGCTCTTTATTGATTATTCTGTTGCTCCTCTTCCAACAAAATCTGCAATAATTCAGTTTGGTAAGATGTTTTAAATTGACATTTGTATTGTTTTTATTAATATGTGGAGGGGAATGAGAAAAAAAAGAGAGAGAGATTTGGCTTTTTTCCCCCTAAATGTATTAAAAGAAACAGGTACCCAGGAATAATAGTTATTACTTATTGTTTATTGAAATAATGCTGGGGGGCCTTCGCTATGATCCAAGATGCAACTCAGATTGGAGTGCATCTTGTTTGGACGTTGTCACAGGTTCACTTGCAATACTTGTAAATCATTAGGATGTAATGACCTATTCAAGTAAGTACATGTTGGGAGATAAACCTCCCCTGAATTAGAACAACTTTGCAATGCAGTGAGGGCACATAACAAGTGATAAACTGCTTCAATATGCATCTGCTTGCATTTTAACTTCACTTAGTAAGCGTTAAGTTGAATGTATGACACCACCCTTTCTCTCTAATGTTACAGTAGGGGTGTTAAATATATGGCCCAAAGGCTGAGTCCAGCCTTCAGAGCCCTACCATATCATCTGACTTGCAGTGCTGTCAGTGGCCCTGGCTCCACATGCTGCATACAGTGCATGTAGCCCATCTGATGTGGTCTGCATGTGGTGTGGGGGCTGGAACCAATGTGCACTGCGGGCAGTATACAGGCTTGGTTTCAGGGGCTCATTTCACATGAGACACAGGCTGGGGTGCATGCCAAATGGAGCTGGATGAGTCTGACATCCGAGTTTAGAGAAATATGAAACTCCTTTTCTTAGACTGATGTTCTTTAGAGGCTAAGAGTGGTGTCACATTCAATTTAAGACTTACTAAGTGCTGTTAAAACTCAAGCAGCCACATGGTCAATCAGTTTAACACATGCTAAGTGCCCTCTTATTATTACAAAGTTGCTCCATTTTAGGCAAGGATTATCTCCTTACCACATACTAACTTTAATAGGCCATCTCAGTGGGCATGTCTACACATGTATTTACACACACCTAAACTTAACGCGCCTTTGCTTAAGGTGATTTAGGTGTGCATCTACACATGGATGCACTAATATGCATTAAGGCCCATTAAATTTAGGCGTGAGTAGCTAAGTCACATTAGCACATATGCAGACAAATGCAGACATACTAATACACATTAACGCAGTGTCTATCCATTGATGCACACCACATTAATGTGCATTAGTGTGTCTACATGCTCATTAATGCAACTCAGCTATTCCCGCATACATTTGATACCTGCTTTATGCAGGCATCAAATTTAGGCTTGAATAGACTAAAATCACCATTTTTAAGGCACATTAAGCACATGCTCTTGTAGATGCATACTTTTAATATGCCTTACATTGGGCTAATGCACATTAAATGCACATGCGTAGGCACGCCCAGTAATTGTAACTTTTGCAAGTGAATGCCTGACAAGGCCCTAACCAGCAGGTTCCACTTGATTCATGGAAATTTGTCAGGTTTCCCTAAAACCTCTTCTGGAGCAAAAAAACCCCCTCTTCTGGACAATCACAAAAAATGAGCTTTTTGATTAAATGGGACTGGCTGCATGTGTTATGTTGTTACAATGTTGTATGAAACTCAGGGGAATAAAAGCTGTGCTGTGGTTCAGTAAATTTGTTTCTGTTCATCACTTTTGTTTCCTGAATTGTCTCATTTTTCAGCTGCCCATTAAAATGCCTGCAACTGCTCTTCTGTGCAAGTTTTATGCTTCCA
Source organism: Alligator mississippiensis (assembly GCF_030867095.1). Taxonomy (NCBI): domain Eukaryota; kingdom Metazoa; phylum Chordata; order Crocodylia; family Alligatoridae; genus Alligator; species Alligator mississippiensis. Next base: position 132,463,337 of record NC_081827.1, on the reverse strand, counting down.
GTATATTATTCATTCACAGAAGTAACAACAATATTTCAATATTATTAAAGAGAGAGGTAACAGAAAAAAAACCATAATGTGTATGGAAAATATCCTCCTCACCAAAGCAATTCTGTTATATTGCATGACTTTTTTAATCAGTGGTTTATGAATATTAGGTAAGCCTTAGAACACAAAGGAAGTAGGAGAGTACTTCCTGAGCCACATATTTTATATTTTTTTCTTGAGAGAAAGTAGCTAAATGCCTTTCACAGGTTTGCACAGAGGATATAGTGGTGTTACCTTCCCTTTTTCACGTTGTTTGCGGGAGATTATATCATATTGTTAAGGTAATATTGGATGTGGGGAATCAATGAAATAATCACAGCCTCCTGTTCTTCTTCCTTTCCTTTCTCAAGCTTCAAAGAGCAAAGCACAGATTGAACAGTGGTGTAAAAATAGAGGGCAAAACTCTTGGCAATTAGAGGAGAAAATTCTCTTATAAACCCATGCAGCAACTAAGTCAGAGCCAGTCATTAAATCATTAATCTGTGGCTGCAACTCTCATGGCATGTTTAAACCTTCTGCTGTTAAGACTCAAAGCCATATTCTAAATAGAGCTGCTAAATGGTGACTTTCTACTATGTGCATGCTGGATAAAGTGGCAAGAGGTTTACACGATTGATGATTTCTTTTTGAGAGTGATGAATATAAAGCAGCATTTTCCTGAAAGGGTTTTACTAAGGGTTTTAATTACTCTTAAATATAGCTGGGTCAGTCTAGCTATAATCTGTAGGGTGGACACTTTCCTTGAATACTAATAGTTGTATTACTTTTTTTTTTCTCTTTTGTTTTATCAATCTAGGAGGCTCTGTAATTGGAGCATGTTTTTATGGATTAATTTCTGCTATTGAGATCAGTACCATTTGCATGGGCATATAAATGTCATTGGGAAGTCAGAATAAAAAGTAACATGGAAAATCCCTGTGACACATTACAAAATCTTAGTTGATATCTAATGCAGGGGCTTTGCTCAGTTTTGTTTTAAGTGATAGAGTCCTATGAGAATTATACATCTCATGACTCTGCAATTCACAATGTTATGGTAGGCATGTTGCCAATTATTGGAGTTTGGGTGCCAGAATGAAGCACCTCCTTTCTTTTACATTGACAAGTTGTCCTAAAAATGTCTTGTATCAAAGCATCTGGTTCTGGTGTCCAGCCGTGTCAGAACTGGTAATTAGATCTCAGATGGAAAAACCTTCCATCAGTCCACCAAGGCTTCTGCAATCTTTCTCATGCACTTCTTTAGGGATAAACCCTGGTATTTCCTCTCTTGACTGAGTACCTCATTCTTTGACTCAGGCTTTTGAAATCAAAGTTCAGAAACAACTGTTATCTGCTTTGTTATCTGCAAGTGGCATTGGGATGCCAAAGTGATAGGCAATTCCCAACAATCAGCTATGAATCCTCTTCTGGATTTTGATGCCTATCTTCAAAAAAATGAGAGACAGAGGAACCTCAACCTCTGAGTAGCAACTCAGCCAGTAGTTAGAGCTGGGATGCAGGAAACCCACGTTTAAATTCTTGCTCTATCTGACTAAGACCTGGTACTTTAACAGCCATCCAGACTCTGTGATATTCTGGGTGAATCCCAATCAAACTTCCCTGCTAGAATTGTTTTATTGTGTGGGAGAAAGACTATGCGGCTCTCTGAGCTGAATGAATATGTAGGAGACTGGATTTGATATCTCTGCTGTAGGTATAGACAACCACAAATTAGCCCTGCATCCTCCACAAGTATCACTCTGATCTCTTTACCTTGTCTGAGCTGTTGCTTTGCTGTCTACTTCCTATCCCATTTGCCACTGTGCTGCCTGTCCTCTTCCATGCTGCTTCTGGCACCTGTCACAGGTGGCCATACCCGCTCTAGAGGATGGATTTGAACCTAGATTTCTCTCCTCCAAATCTAGTGGTCAATCAGCTTCATTAGGTTAGGTTAGGTTGCTCTAAATACCGAAATGTACAGGCATTATGGGGGGTTAAATTGAGCAAAAAATAGCAGGCCTGAGGAGGTGAACTAATTTAGTTCAGGAATGGGTTAGCCCAATCTATTGAATGTTTGTATGTATAGGGGCTAGGGACAGACATTACATATAAACTGGTTTAAGTGATCAGAAACTGTTTAAAACTTTTAACAGAATACATATTCAGTGCACACAAACCTGTTTGAAAATGGCTGAAACTGGTTTGAGACAAACCTGGTTGAATGTAGTATCAGACTTAACTGATCAAACCGGTTTATGCAACATGTGTCCCAGACCCCTTGCTGGTTTAAGATTAATCAGACTCCCCCAGCATCCTGCCATGCTCTCTGGGCTGTGCAGGGCTCTCTGCTCCATAGCAGGGCAAGCCCCTCCGCTCTCCTCCCTGGCTGCAGGTCTGTCAAGACTGCAAGCTACTCTTCCCCCTCCCCATTCCCTGCTAAGCAGGAATTCCCTCCTCCCCCTCTGCCTTGTGGAAAGGTGTCTGTGTATTTAGCAGACCATATGCTGGCTATGGTCTGTGATGAATCAACAGGCAGAACCAACAGGTAGTTAGTAATGTCCCTCTGTTGTCTTCTTAATGGGGTGATGAACACTGAGTTAGGAATGATAAACACTGTTATCAATTCCCTGCTGGGCTAATCAGAGCATCCTGCTAAGGCCTGGCCAGGCCCCCCCTCATCTCAGTGCTCTGGAAGAGAAGGTTGCTCTAATGACCCCCACCTTCTAGCCTGAGTCACTGCAGGCATGTGCCTGCATTTCTGGAATGAAAAGGGAATATCTATCCACCTCCAAATTGGTTCAAGCTTTGCAGATTAGATTAACCTGCAAAGATTGAGTCAATTCAGGCTCAGGCTTCTGAGAATATCTGTCCCTAGCCTTGGAGTGCAACCCCAGGGCTAAAAAAAGCTCAGCTGCTCACCCAAGCCTCAGGGCTGTTCTCTTTTATTCCCACCAACCCTGACCAGGCTATTTTTAGACCCATTAACCCCTATACTCTCAGGCAGCACCCCCCCCCCCAACAGACCTGCCAACCAATACCCCCTACCCTGATCCCACCCATATGCCCTTATGCCTATACATGCCACTCCCACTTTACTTTCATGCAGCTTAAAGTGATCCACCTCAATTTAGACAAGATGAAACAAAGGACTGCATGCACATCTGTGCTGTGCCTGGGTGATACATGAATATAAAAACAAATCCTGACTTGCTGCCTTTGGTGAACATGCCCATAGGACTGGACCTCCATTAGAGAGCTGAGGGAATGCCTAGGCCTCTAAGCACTGTCAGCACTTAGACAGGTTTGCATGACAAGTTGTGGAAACTTTGGTATCTAGGGCCCTTATTGCACGATAATTTTGGATGTCTCCTGGAGCTCTTAACGCTTGGATTGTACATACATTAACACCTGAAACTGGTTTTAAGCACATGTTATTCAGCTCAAAGTGATGCCACTCCAGGGCAAGATCATCTCTGATCTGTGCTACTCAGCTTTTGCTACACCCCCTCTGCCCCCTTCCCCTGCTGGCCAGAATTGGGCCCACTGCCTGTGCCCTTTGTCCTGGGGGAGCAGGCAGGGAAGGGTTCATCTTCCTTCCCAGCCACTGCCACTGCTGCTCTCAGAGCATGCTCAGCCCTGAGAAGAGCAACAGCCCAGAAATGGTGGCTGGTAGGGCTGTGCAAAATTTCACTGCCAGTTTTGTTTCAACACTGTTTCAAGGTCAAAACAACAAAATCTAAATGGAAAAGATATAGTAAAAACAACCTCGAAACAAAATGAGGCAAGTCAAAACATTTTGACGTTTCTCCCATAGGCTATAATGGGGAAGGACAAAACAGCCTATAACTTTATCATTTCTGGCCTGATTTGGATTAAACTTGCAGGAATGTTAGCCCATTCTGAGGGTCTGAAGCCTGCTGGCTCTGTATTGATTAATTCCTCTCCTTAGTCTGTGGTTTGGTATGTGTTAGTCCTTGCTCATTAACTCATTAGCTACTATGTTATGCAGTCAATCATGATTCACTCAGGGACCAGCTCAATACACGGGAGCTCACTAGGATAATGAATTAATGAGCAAGGACTAGCACCTATGAAACCACAGACTAAGGAGAGGAAAAAATCAATACAGAGCCCGGAACTGCTTCTGCCCCAAAACAGACACAGACACAGTCAGTTGCACAAGTACCCATGTCATGAGTTTTGCCTGTTAGCAGGTAGGGGTGCAGGGCCCTAGAACACCCCTGCACCTATTTCATTAACAGTTGGCAGGCTTTCTGGCTGCATCAGGGACAACAGATAGGCCTGCAATAGTTTCTGCTTGCCCCCCATGCCTCAAGTCAGACACAGTTGCACAAGCAACTATAACATGAGTTTTGCTTGTCAGCAGCTAGAGGTACAGGGCCCCAGAACCCAGAATCCCCTGCACCTATCTCCTTGACAGATGGCAGACTTTGTGGCCTCAGCAGGGGATAGCAGGCCTGCAGTTTTCACCCTGCTGCACCTTAATGCACACAGTGTCATCCATGTCATGAGTTTTGCTTGTCCGTAGCTTGACATACAGTTTCCCCTAAACCCCTGAACCTATATCCTTGAAACTTGGCAGGTTTTGTGGCTTCAGAAGGGGCTAGCATGCCTGCAGTTTTGACCCTACTGTGGCTTAACACATACACGTGACATGAGTTTTGCTTTCAAGAATTTGTGGTACAGTTTCCCCCAAATCCCTGCACCTATCTCCTTGAAACTTGGCAGGCTTTCTGGCCTCAGAAGGGGCTAGCATGTCTGCATCTGTATTGATTCTTTCTTCTCCTTAGTCTGTGGTTCTGCAGATGTTAATCCTTGCTCATTAACTTGTTATCCTCACTAGTTACTGTGTTATGCAATCAATCATGATTCACTCAGGGACCAACTCAATACACAATTTGAGGTGCAGTTCCCCCCAAACTACTGCACCTATCTCCTTAAAACTTGGCAGATTTTGTGACCTCCACAGGGGCTAGCATGCCTGCAGTTTTGGCCCCACTGTGGCTTAACACATACACGTGACACAAGTTTTCCTTTCAAAAACATGGTGTGCAGATTCCCCAAATTCCCTGTACCTACCTCCTTGAAACCTGGCAGACTTCATGTTCTCAGAAAGGGCTACCATGCTGGCTTGTTTCATCCAAATCAAGCCAGAAATGACAAAGTTATAGGCTGTTTTGTCCTTCTCCACTATACCCTATGGGCAAAACATCAAAACAGTTTTGCTGTTTTGACCCTGTTTTGACAGAACAGAATGGAACAGCTGACTTGAATCAAAACAAAATTCAAAACGAAATGCTGTTCTATCGAAACATTGAAACTTTAGTCCAAATGGAATGCTGCTGTTTCACACAGCCCTAGTAGCTGAACAGGTTGGACAAGTCTTCCCTGCCTGCTCCTTTGGGACAGATAGCTCGGCACCTAGAAGTAGACAGTAGGGAAGGGGTGTAGGTTGGGAACCCTGAGGGGCAAGGAGGAACAGAGGAAGTCCAGGGGGGGGTTGGGGAGAGTCATGGAGTGGAGCCTGGAATGGGAGGGGGTAGAGTCTTACCTTTCAGTCCTTTAGGCCCCTGCTGGCCTGAAAATGTGACTGCTCCAAACTTGAGCTAGCAATAATACACATCAACATTTGTGTGGCTTACAGAGTAAGTTGTAACAAAGTGCTAAGGCAGAAGTGTATGTACATATGTAAGATATGCTTTTACAGGATTAACTAGCAGCTGAAAGAGTTTAGGCAAGTAGGAACCTAAATAATGTCGAGAATGTTCGCTTTAGCAGTCTTTCAACTATCTGCTGTTTCATGGGACTGCTGTAAATTACATCGGAAGTGGTGACCGCTTCTAGACTGCTCTGTGGATGAAGACTGACTCTGTTACAACCCTATTTCCAATATGCCTGCTGAATATAAGAAGGGAAGCAAGTAGAGTGCCCATTCACCCGGTTTTCTAGAGGACAGTCCAGTTTTTTGTTCCTCTGTCCTCTATTGATATGAAACTGAATGACTTTATGTCCTCTGTTTTTCACCACTCAGCACCACCCCACCCCCCACCACCAACACTGCCACAGCTGCCTGTGGGAGCTCCTCACTCACCACCACCATGCTCCCACCACCACCACCACCACCACCACCTGTGGGAGCTCATCGTGTCCCCCCAGCCTTGGGAGGCATGAAAGTGATTGTTTTCTATGGGAGGAGAATCTCAATCTTGCCTTTCAGCTTTCTGATCACTGTGGAATCAGAACAATGGATGAGAATCTGGCTCAAGGACTCTAGACCAGGCACCTGTAACAAATAGCCCAGTGGACTTTGGTAGCACTGGTAGTGGGGGGGGGGGGGGGGTTGTACCCAGGTGTAAGGGAAGAGAAGAGACACCAGTGGCAGAGAGTAAGACACTGGGGTCGGAAGGGTGCTTGCAAGCAGCCGTTCCATCACTGAAGCTAAACATAGCCACACAGGGATCTTTCTTCTCCCAATGTTTCCGGAGGGGAGGAGGAAGGAATGTGAGCTCCACTATAAAAAGAGACTCAGAGCAGACAAGAAGGGAACAACCAGAACCAGAAGTTCCTGAATCTTACAGAGTGAGACTCAGAATGGCTGAGAGCATCCAGGAGGCAGCAAGGAAGTGTCTTCAGGGAGTCAGCTCTAGTGAGATAGCTGACAGTGATGAGGCCAAGACAAAGCAGCTTTCAGGTAACCTGAAGAATCAGCACAGCGGCCTGGTGAGAAGGACTGAGAAAGAGGTATAGTAAAGACCTGAATAGAAGAGCAGAGAAAAGTTAAATTTGCTTTCTTCATCTGGGAAGAGGGGAAGAACCCTCCTGGACACAGAGCAATAGTGAAGAGTAACTATCTGCACATAAGCCAGGAGGCTGTTTAAACACAAGTCACTTCATTTTCTAAAGCCCTAGTGGAGGCTAAACGGGACTAAGTTTGTGGTGACTTATTTGAGTCAGAGACATAGGACAGACTCTGATAGACTCTGGCAGATTATATGGACTCTAAGTTAACACCCGATGGAACAGGAGACGGCATAGGAGTTGGTGAAGCCCTCACTATACTAAGGTGGACATAAGGACTGATTGTGCAAGAAGCTACATGCCCAGACATTTCTTCTTTTCTCCCTTGTCATCAAGTTGTGGCAGGTGAGAGTTGGGGGTGTGTGGAACTTTGCATCAAGAAGGATCCTGGCAGTCGTCAGTCAGCTGGCTAAAGAGGAATCACTGCTTTAGTAGGAGGGAAAAAACAAACAAACCTTCTAGAGAAAGTAATAACCATATGAGATTAATTGATTACTTTTGAGGTGAGACTGACATCAATTACACTTTAGCATTCATTAAGAATGGACACAAGGACTAGGCAGTTGTGGGCTACACACATGCCACAGCTGTGGAGCAGAGAAAAGCAGTGACAGCCAGGTCCGAACACATTATGTCAGACACAATCTGTGTTGTTTCCACTAGTAGCATAGCTAGGGCAGGGTAACTGGAGCAGAAGCCCTGGGTGCCAATTTGGTGGGGACAGGTGTAAAAAAATAGCAGCTGGCACCACAACTACATCATTGTTTTGGTGGCATGGCAGCAGCTAGAAGTTGCTGCTGCCTCTGTTTATCACAGCTGTCCTAGGAGCCCGGCTGACTTGTTACACCTCTGATTCATGACTTTGTCTGTGAAAGGTTGCTGGCAGCTCCAAGAATACTTTGCTATTTAATTAATTTGGGTAATATGCAGGTCAAGTAAACCAGTATTTCCCATGATAAGCAGGTATTCTGCTTTTTTTACTTCTTGTTAATATTTTTTTTATAAGCTGAGACCCTTATTAAACATTATAAGCAGCTTAGTATGATTTTGTTTCACCTAGGAAAGTCGTTTCAATTGCTGTGGTAGATTTCACAGCTGAACTAATATATATTACTCTTTTGCACAAGCAGCACAATTACAGTTGACCAAAGGTCAGCTATGGAAGTCTGGGCAACTTCTAACACAGTGTAAACAAACTTTTCATTGGGATTCTTAAGCACAACATCTTTTGTGGCTTCCACTTGTACAGTAGATCCAGCATTTTAAAAGTTGTTTTAAACTGTGTTCCATTCAGTTTCCATAAAAGCAAAAGAGTGAAAGTGCTTGGAAGATGATTGTTTGGGTCAACTGTCTTTTGATATTTTACTCCCTTTCCATCAACATATGGTAGTTCACCACTGTTGACCTTTGGTTTTATGCAGTGACTTGCTTATACATGGTGTTTTGAAACATCTCACAAAGCCATAAGTTAGTTATTGGCTGTGCATTGTCTGTTTAGCTATGTCTATTGTGCAGATCTGGGTGCTTAGAAACTAAGATCCTCTTGATCTTGTCAATACATGTGCTTAACTTTATATATTGCATAGTCCATGCAGTCATTGGAGCTACTCACAATGTGTAAAATAAAGCAAAAGCGTAAGTCTTTGTAAGATCAGAGACTGAGACTGAACTAAAGGAACTGAGTATAAACCATGCTATTCTGAATTTGACAGAATCTCTGTTTAGAGGTGGGATTATTAATGGCATCACAGACACTGAATTACAAGAAAAGCTGGTGGAGGGAGACTTGTCCCTGTAAAAGACTATCCACATGTGCAGGACAGCACACACTTAAAACCTAACTGCAGAGCTGACTGCCCCCAAAGTTGTCATTTCTGCAGTAGATATTAAAGCATGTGGCTAGAAAAAGCCACCTCACAGGTAGAATTTTTCATTGGTAAGGAGCCCTCCAAGGGAGGGAGAGATCACAGGCAGACATGCAACAAGTGTGGAAAGCAATATACCCCAAGTGTTGTGCTGTATTCAGAAAGCTTTGTTTTAAATGTGACAAGAGGAACCATTTTGCCAAGTGCTGTAGATCCCAAACATATAAACCTCAAGTGCATGCAATTAAGCACATAGTGGAAAGCAATTTTTTTATAGTTATAGTAGAATTAAGCAAAATCAATGAGAGAGACTGGATTTTGTGAGTGGAAGCAGAAGGAATAATTGTTTCACTTAAATTGGGTACTGGAGCACAGGTTAATATTTTACCAGAGATTGAATATAGAAAATTAATATTGAGCCCAAAAGTGAGTCCAACAAACATCAAAATAACTGGCAACTTATAAACAAATATACCAGTGAAAGGTACCCAATATAAAAAAATGAGTATACAAACTCCCATTCATTGTGGTACCTAGGTGTGACAGAGAACCCTAACCCTGTCATGAGGAAGGTGTGTCCCTATAAGGCCAGAACCTTCTGGGCATGGGGGGCTGGTGAGGAAGGGGTTAACTGCTGAACTGGGATGGCTAGTCAGCTGACCAGAAGAGGCAGGACTATAAAAACTCTGGGTTGAATGGCAGTAAGAAAGTCAGCAGCCGAAGGGGAAGCAGTGCCCCTGAGAGTTCCAGGAAGGAGTTTGGGGGTGGTCCACAGCAGGAAGGAAGAAACTACCAAAGCCCCTGCAAGACGACAACTGCATCCACAACAAGGACTGTAGCCAGCGGTGTGGAGCTGAGACTCGAAGAGAGTTCATGTAAGCTGACCTGCTGTGTTGATTGAGTGCATGCAGTTATTATTATTCAATAATCCCAAAAACAAAATAGTAAGACCGGAGGTTTGGGTGAGGCTATTAGGGGATGGAGGAGGCCTCATTTTGGGGACCCAGTCCAGAGTGGGAGCCCCAGCGCCAGTGAGGACGCAGCTTTTGGGGGCACAGACCCTGGCGCCAGTGAGGCGTAGAGGGAGACGGGGCTGCGTACAGTCCGAGTGCTGGTAAGGACACAGTTTTGGGACGATTTTAAAAAGGCCAGGGAGGCCTAGTGCACCTGGGCCAGGGAGTGCCGTGCTCCAGAAGGGAGCAGAAAAAGGGGCAACGAGCCTCCAGGCACTAAAAGGAAAAGCTAGAGCCTCGGAGTCAAATCCTGTTTAGTGGGTTTGGATGGGAAGGCCTAGCTAGAGGAAAAGGGGTCAGGCCATTCTAGGAGAGACCCCAACATAACCAATATAATAGGCAGTCTCCCGCTCACATAATTTCCATGAAGATGTGGCAGGTGAGATTAGAGCAGGACAGAAGAATTCCAAGAGGGCTCTAAGGACGCACCCACATAAGGCTCAGATGACCAGGAAGATGGAACTGGGGAGGGCAACCTGTTATAGTAGGGACACATTCTTCCCCTGCTGGCTGGTGATGCAGTGAGTGGCCTTGCACCGCCAGCTGAGAGCAGGGCATTAACTAGTTTTTAAAAAATGAAAAAAGGAAATGGGTGCAGTCAGAGTGACAAGGGTGGCACTCACTCCATCTGCGCTTGGGGAACCCCAGCAGCAGGAGGTTCACCTTGAGGAACACCAGCTGCTCCACCAAACCAAGTAGGTGTGATGGGGTGTCACTACATCCCCAGCAATGCTGAACACCCTCTTACTTGGTACACTGGTCAGTGGACAGGACAGGTGACCGGATCTGGCCACGGTAGTCCTGGAACACATCTGGCTATGGCTTCTCCAGTAGGCCAAGGGGGTCACACAGCAGTGGCTCCACATCCTCAGTGAAATAGGCAGCCACCAGGGCCTGAGCACTACCTGCCTGATGGTGGAGTCTTGTGCCTCTAGATCCCACCATGGAGGCCATGCCCTTGGCCCACATTGGCAACACCTGTGGTGGAGGAGGAGACTCGCTGATAGATGGCATGCTGGCACAGAACAGTGGATCTCCATTTCCATGTTCCCCCACCTCCACCATTCTGCCTCCCTGACTCTTCACCAGAACCTCTGTCCACTGATCCAGGCTTTGATTGCTGTATACGCTCCCCTTCATTGTTGGGTCACACATGGCAGCCAGCATGTGGACTGTACTAGACCACAAGGGATCAGGCCATTTCCTCATGCCCTCCTTCAGCTGCCTCACCAGTGCCTGCACATCTGGTGACAGTGGCTTCTTCAGTCAATAACATTGATCCCCTGGAATTTCTCCATTTGGTTCTGAAGTTCCCTCACTACAGGGATTATCTGGCTATGGAGGGTATTACCAGCACTGTGGGTCTTGGTGGCCTCAAGGAAGAGCTTGAGGACTACCAAGATCTGGGAGATGGTATCCCACTCAGCTCTGCTAAGGGGGCCACTGATCCTGACCTCCCTGAGCAAGGCCATCTCATGGATGGCCTTCTGTTGCTCCACCAGCCTCTCAAGCATCAGGTATGTGGAGTTTCCCCGATTTCTCTACATCCTGCATGATTTTATGCTGTGGGATGTTCAGCTCTGCCTGTTTGTGCCACAGCATCCTGCCCCACTTGATGCTCTGGTGGAAGTAGCATGCCACCTTCCTGCATTTGGAAATGAGCTTGCTGGTTGTGCTGGTGCCATCACCAGCAGCCCTGTCCCCCTCCAAAGTGTCTGTGACAATGAGGTGCAACTTGTGTGCCTCACAGTGGATGCCAACTTTGTTGGCATCATGGACAACCTTGACCGTATTGGCCCTTATTGTCAGTGACCATGACCATCTGTGGGTGATCTCTCCATGCCCAATGAGTCACCCCTGCACCAAGCAATTCATGGTCCCCATTACCTTGCTTGCCGTGTGGGACTCATCCTTCAGCTTGGCTTGAAGGAGAGCCCACCAACAGCCTGCCTGGTTATACCAGTGTCCTGTGAGGGAAAGTTATGCATGATCTCCATCCCAGCTGCTCCAGATGTCTAAGGTAAAGTGTAAGGCCACCTGTGGACTTGCCTTGTTCAGCTCTTGCCTTGTACCCCCTGCATGCCTCATACAGGGAGGGCACCACCATCCTGCTGAAGGTGGTGCATGTGGGCACTTGGTATGATGGGGCCACGAGTGCCATGAGCCACCTGAACCCTGGCCTCTCAACTAAGGAGAAGGGCTGACCATTCACAGCAAGCAACTCCCCAATGGTCTGGGTGATCTTTCTCGCCTTTGCAACATGCCCCGCTTTCTGTCCATCTTTCCCCCACTGTTCCAGGGTGTCCTGCCTCTGCTTCAGGGGACTGGGGGACTTTGGAGCAAGAAGGGGACTTCTTTTGGGGCACACTACCAGTGGTGCCAGATTGAGGAGGAGCAAGGTCAAGGTGTGGTGCCTGCAGAGATGCATCAGGATCCCCATGGTGCTCATGTGTTTTGTTCCCTTGCCCCAGCTGGTTTTGGCTCGGCAGTGCATGCAGATAGCATATGTGGGATCATCTGCCAGCTCAGAATGATCCCATACCACATTACCTGCTCACTTCTGAGGTGCGGGTGCTTGTGTTGATGCTGCCATTTTCCCCCTCCTCAGCAGGCAGAGGCACAGCAACAGGAGGATCAGACTCAGCTGAGCCACTTGCCTCCACACCCTCTACCTCAACTTCCTCCAAAGTGCCTTCTGAGGAAGGAGACCTGCTGGCTCTAGGGGAAACTTGATGGGTGTGGAGCAGAAATTCAGCTGATTCTCCCTCCTTCCTTAGAATTTCCCTTGCTATGGCACTCGGATCCAGCTCTAGCTCCAGCTCTTCCTCTGGCACTGGTAGGCTCAGCATGGGAAGTAAAATGGACGTGGATGAGACTGTCATGCTGGTGCTGCTGCTTGTTGTCATGGTGGTGGTAGGGGAGGTTATGGCTGATGCTCTTGGAGGGGATGCAGACTCAGGAACAGGCAATAACACTTCTCCCCTCTCCTTGCTGCCTGTAGGACTGGAAGCCTCCCACCTGCTTGTAGCAAAGAGGTTGCATCTCAGTTTTGTTTTTTTTGTTGTTTTTTTTTTTGGGGGGGGGGTACGGACTTACAGCTCTCCCTCTACCCCCTCTTCTGCTCCTCCCTGAAGGCTTGCCAGCTGCCTTTCCAAGATGCTTCATGGTGTGTTTTCATAGTGTCTTTGCCTTGGTGTGCTGGAAAATCTGTGTGCTCTTCTGTAATGTAATCTGATTTATGTAATGTATGTATTTATGTAATAGTACACATATTTATATATTTTATTTATGCGCTCCTGAATAAATTCTATATTATAATTTGCAATATATGCTGTGCTTCCCTGCACAATGGAATGCATACTGTGAGAGAGCACAGATTTGCTTTTCTGGAGGAAAAGAATCAAAAGAGACTAACAAAAACAAAAAGAGGATTTTGGGGGAGGAATAAATTGAAAGGAATGAATTAATATAATAATAATAATAATAATAATAATGATTATCACTTCTTACAAACAGGCTAGCAAGTAGGAAATGATAGCCTTCATTGCCTGATTTTGCTGAGGTGCTGAAAGACGGAGCTACGTAACTGATCCCAAGGCAGAAAGCACCTCAGTTCAAACAATGCTGCTTTTTATGCTGTTTTTACATCCCTCCCCCACAGCACTGGGACTGGAAGGGACCTCAGGGAAAGATCACAATCACTGGCCAGCTACACAGTCAATATGAGAGTAGCCCTTCTCCCTCCCTCTCCTTACTTTCTGTTTCCCTGCAGGCAAGCCCAGCCTGAGCTTTGAAACTCGAAACATTTCAAAACTTTTGAAACATTTCAACTGCCTTTGTTTTGCTTTGAGGCTGTTTTGAACCCATTTGTTTGATTTTGACTACACTGCTTCGAGTTCAAAATGAGTTGAAACAGTGTTAAAATGAAACAGCCAGAAAATTTTCACACAGCCCGAATGGCTGCAGAAAGGGACTGACTGGCACCTAGGTTGTGCCTGAGAGATGCAAGTATAGATCCAAGGAGGACTTTTCATATATAAGGAAGTTACTGACCAAGAGATTGCTTTTATGTTCCAATTAAGAACCAGAGGACTGAGTAGTGCCTGGAAGGGAGGACAGGAGACCACACAAGGGTGCCTGGGAGGTGATCCAGATTTTTATTCCTATCAAGGGCAGGCTCCAGATGAGAATGCCAAGGTTTGGGCCCCAACAAGGAGACCAGCTCCAGCTGTGAGGAACTGACCCTGAGCCCCAACAGGGAGATAGGGGCAGGCTCCAGCCAAGGGCTGAGGGCCGAAGCAGAGTTAGATGGGTCAGGGGTCAGACCAGGCTAAGACTCAGAAGCTGAAACAGAGGAAGTGGGCCTAGGCTGGCAGTCAACAATGAGAGTAACCAGTGGGCTAAAGTTTAAGAGGGTTGAAGCCCACACAAGTTGGTGCATGGATCTAGAGCATTGGTTCTTAGCCCACCGGCTGCATGAAGCCCAGTCAGCATGCTGTTGTGGCCCATGCAACATCCTTTTAAAATGTTTTTAAATGGATACACAGGAAGTAAATTGTGTGGGTGTGGCCCACATAACACATTGAGAGCTCCAAGTATGGCCCAATATGGCAAATAGGTTTAGAATTGCAGAAGGGGGCCACAAGTAGTCCTTAAGGCAACTAGTGCTCTAGAGCACTGATGGGGACCAAGGGGAGCCCCAACTTAGGGCACTGTAGAACACAGGAGGGCAAGGCAAGACAGGCTAGGGCTTCCTCGGGGACCTTGGGGCAGCCTTCTTTCTACAGCAGAAAATAATTCCAGCAAGGTGTGACACACAAGAGGAAAGGGAAGGTACCCCACAGAAGCATGTGAGGCAAGAGCTGAATGGCCACCAGGGGGCATCATAGCCACTCCTGGGACACAGTTCTGTCACACTAGATTGTTGTTCATTGTACATGTCTCTTTTCTTCTATTCCTCATTCTTCCCTCCTTTTTATCCTTTTTCCTTGTTTTGCTTATTTTATTTGATATCATTCAGTTTTACATGTACAGGTGATATGTTTTTCTAATTTTTGTATTTTATTACATCAATAATTTTTTTTTTTTTTTTTTTTTTTACAGAAATAATCTAACTTACTCAAATGAAAAGAAAGAAAGACTTTGACTTTTAAGAGGCATTTATTCCAGGGAGGGTGACAAATCGGGGCCAGTAGTAACTATGTACAGATTGGCCCGAACACCTGGGCCTCACGGACATGGCCTGGGCTCATGGCCTGCAAGGCCTGCCCGTACACTCTAGACTAAAAACCACAATGAACAAAAGGACTATTTACATATTTACAGTTCTGCCAGCGGGGACACCCATGGGGGGCCTCAGGGGTCGACCAGCGTGAAACAAAGTCCAAGGCCTCGGCCCGCTGGAAGCGTCTCCGCAGCTTGAGCAGCCAGTGATGTTACAGGGCGAGGAGCAGGCATCCGTTCTTGGCTTGGCACAGCACCCCCTCGAGGGCCCGGCATTCCTCGAAGGTGGGCACCGTCCGCCGCAGGACCGCATGCTCAAACTCAAGCAAGAGGTGGGCCTGCACCAGCAGGCGGAAGAGCTGCAGGGCGTCGACCATCCTGGTACCGGTGAGCCAGTTTCACCGGCTCTTCAGGGTGGCCATCTTGGCCTGGCCCAGAAGGAAGTTGGCCAGGCTGACCGTGGCCTGCTCACCGCCCGGTAGGGGAAGGAGTGGATGTAGATGTCCTCCGAGAAGTCTTGGCCCAGTGCCCAAAGCAGCACGCCCAGGCTGGCAAAGAGTGGCTGTAGCCGGGGCAGTCGAGGAACGCATGGAAAATGTCCTCGTCCAGCACCCCCGGGCAGAAGAGGCAAGCCGCTGAGCCCATCAGGTCCAGATGGTGAACAAAGGTGCTGGTGGCCAGGATGCCGTGCATGAGTTGCCACTGCAGGTCGCCCGTCTTGGCGGTGGGTGCCTTATACAGCGTGTGCCACTCTGGGGTCCCAGGCCGCACCAGGCACCACCGCCACATAGTGTCAGGGTGGCTGGCCAGCACCTGGGCATGCTGGGTGCACACCACCCACGCGTAGAGGCCCTTGCGGGGCAGGGTGCCAAAAAGGCAGCCTGTATTGCTGCTGGGGGGCACCGGGAGCCTGAGCAGCGTGTTGGGCCACTCAGCCAGCTTGCCGGGTACTGCTGGGATGACAGGCAGCGGTGGAAAGACGTCGTGTGTGGCGTCCGCAGCGGGGAGGGTCCAGTGAGTCTGGAGATGGACTTCCAGGGCGGTTGCTGCTTCCGGCAGGAGGGCGCCCCTAACGGTTCACAGAAGCTGGCCTACAATGTGGATGGAGCACAGCGCCAGCCGGACAGCCAAGGCTTCGGGTGACAGCCAGTCCGATCGAGCAGGGTCCAGGAGGTGCTCCAGGTGGGGGGTGCACGCCTCAATGAGAGCTGCTACGAGGCTGGCGGATGCCAGGCTCAGCGCGACTCGCTGCAGGGCCGGGTTGTAGACCAGGGGCTCCCAAAGCAGTTGCAGGAACCACAGGTGCCTGGCCTGGGGACAGAGATGGAAGGCCACCCGCCAGGCCCGCACCATGCTGCGGTAGAACGGAGGAAGGACCACCCTGTTCAGGAAGGTGAGGTCCAGCAGAAACAGCTCCTGGTCAAAGCCGAGGCCCCCCACTTGCCATAGGAATCGGCACACCAGCTGCCACCACGGGAGGTGGCCTTCGACGTACAGGAGCCGTTGGAGGGCCTGCAGCCAGTAGGCGGCCACCCTGCTGGCCAGGTCGATCAGGCCTTGGACCCCCTCACTGGTGGACAGGTAGAGGGCAGCTCGTGGGAGCCAGTGGCATCCGTCCCACAGGAAGTCCACCAGGAGCCACTGCAGTCTCTCCAGGAGCTCCGGTGGAGGGTGCAGCACTGTGCAGCGGTGCCGCAGGGTCGCCGCTGCCAGGTTGTTGACGACGAGGACCCGGCCATGGTAAGAGAGGGCAGGCAGGTGTCAGCGCTGAAGGCGGGCCTCCACTTCCTCCACCAGGTCCTCCCAGTTGTGGGCTGAAAAGGCTTGTGGCCCCAGGAACACTCCCAGGGCTTTGGTGCCTTCCCGGCACCAGGCAAGGCCTCCCGGCAGGTCCGGACGTGGCATGCTGGCCCACGTCCCGAGCAGGAAGTTGTTGCTCTTGCCCCAGTTAATGCGGGCTGACGCAGCGAGCTCATAGGCGCGTTGGCAATCCATCAGGGCCCGCACATCCTCCTGGCTGCCCAGGAAGATGGTCACATCGTCCGCGTATGCTGTCAGCTGGATCGGGGGGCCGGTGGTGGGGCCTGGTGCCGGTGGCAGGGCTAGGTTGGTCAGGTGATGTCGCAGAGCGTGCAGCAGCAGTTTGACGGCCAGGGTGTACAGCATGCCCGACAGGGGGCAGCCCTGGCATATGCCATGATACACGGGGAATGGGGAGCACAGTGCGCCGTTCACCTTGAGCAGGCCAGAGGCGTCGTGGTACAGGACCCGGAGCGCCGCAGTGAAGAGTGGCCCGAAGCCAAAAGCCTTGAGGGTGCCGAGCAGGTACCGGTGGTCGACGTGGTCAAAGGCCTTCTCCTGGTCCACGGAGACCACGCCAATGTCCAGGCCAAAAACCTCCGCAGCCGTGAGCATGTCATGTAGCAGAAACAAGTTGTCCTGGATGGTCCTGCCTGGCACACAGTAGCTCTGCTCGGGCCCGATGATGGAGGCCATGACGGTACGGAGACGGTTAGCCAGCACCTTGGCCAGGATCTTGTAGTCGGCACACAGGAGGGAGACAGGCCACCAGTTCATCAGGCAGCCGAGGTCCCCCTTCTTGGGCAGCAAGGTGAGCACTGCCCAGCGGCAGCTGGTCAGCAGGGTCCTGTCGCTGAGGCTATCGCAGAAGACGTGGAGGAGGCTGGGCCCAAGGAGGGGCCAGAAGGCTCTGTAAAATTCCGCGGGCAGGCCGTCAAGGCCCGGGGCCCTGCCCGAGGCGAGCCTCCCCACCGCGGCCTCCAGCTCTGCCAGGGAGAGTTCATGCTCCAGGGCCTCGACCTGCGAAGCGCCCAGGCGTGGCAGATGCTGATGCAGCTGCTGGGTGGCCCGTGGACAAACAGGCTCAGCCATAAACAAGTCCTGATAGAAGGCGACGGCATGCTCCCGCACTTCGTCTGGGTCTGTGAGCAGCGGTCCATCCGGGGTCTTGAGGTGATCCAGTGTCTTTGCCGCAGCCCACTGCCTCTCCAGGCTGAAGAAGAAGCCGGTCAGGGCGTCGGCCTCTGCCAGCTCCTGGCAGCGGGCACAGACTCGCGCACCGTGGGCTGAGCCCTCTGCCAGCTCCCGCAGGCATTTCTTGCAGGACCTGAGGCTCTCGGAGTGCCGTGTCATTGCCCGTGTGGAGCAGGGCTGCCTCGAACTCCGCCACATCCTTCTCCAGCTCCTGGGTGTGGCGGTGGAGGTCGCTCGCTGCCAGCTGGCAATACTGCTGGCAGAATGCCCGGATCTGGACCTTCCCCACGTCCCACCACAGGCGCCAGGAGGAGTAGTCTGCTCGCGCTGCCTCCCAGCTCTTCCAGAGGTGGGCAAAGCAGTCCCTGAAATGGGTGTCTTGCAGCAGGCTGATGCTGTTGAGGCACGAGTAAGGGGCCCGCGTACGTGCTCTGCCAGGCAGGCTCAGCTCACAGCAGACCAGGGCGTGGTCTGAGAGGGCCGATGGAATGATGCGGCTGCTGCTGCGCAGTAAAAGCAGGTGGTGCTGGCCGATGTAGAGGTGGTCGAGGCAGGCCATGGTGAGCCTGCTGGCACTCATCTTTGCCCAGGTGTATTGTCGCGCGTCAGCATGGAGGACCCACCAGGCGTTGATGAGGTCAGCCGCCTCCAGCACAGTCCGCAACTTGTGGGCTGAAGGCATGTGCAGCTCTGGCCCCGTCCAGTCTAGCAGCACGTCAATGGTGCAATTGAAGTCCCCGCCCACAAGGAGCAGGTCATCCTTCTCGCTGGCATCATGCAGGAGGTCGCCCACGGTCTCTAGGAAGGCAACCCTCTCTCTCCCATCAGTGGGTGCATAGACATTGAGGAGGATCAGGCTCTGGTGTGCCAGGGTGACGTGGACGGTCAGCAGCCAGCTGGGGACGACCTCTCATGCCACCGCCTAGTCGTACCACAGCTGTGGTGAGAGGAGGGTTGCCACTCCTGCGCTGAGGTTGGTGCCGTGGCTGAAGAACAAGCGACCTCACCAGGCGGCATGCCAGTCGGCTTGAACGTGCACGTCGCTGTGCATCTCCTGGAGGAAGGTAATCACCAGTCGCTTTTGCTGCAAGCCCTCCAGGATGGCCGTCCACTTCACCGGGTCTCTGCAGCCATTGGTGTTGAGTGAGGCAATTGTGGTAACTGCCATGAACAGGCGAAGAAGGAGAAAGGGTAGGCAGGGTACCGGTGGGAGAGAAGGTGACAGATACTGGGTAAAAACCACGGAGACAGGGGGAGGCCTAGTGTTGCCCTGCCCTATTCCATGGGCCCATTTCAGCCCCACACCTCCCTCACCCGGGTCACCAGCTTCTCAAGCTGGAAGGCATGTTGATGCATGCCCGGGTCCCGGCGCGTGAGCCTCGCCGCGTCGCTAACAGTGTGGACAAACTGCATGGGGTCCGGGCACCATTGCTGGATACTCTCGGCCACGTTCCTCTGGCCCTTGGTCTGGTCCAAGAGGTTGAGGAGTCCTCCATAGCTGGGGGCCACCCAGAGGGGTTTCTCCAGAAGTAGTTGGATATTGATGACTGAGAACCAGCGGGGCTGTACTCTGGGAAGGGACTTCCCGGTGAGACCGGTGAAAGTGCCTTCAAGGGCCAGGCTTCCTAGCAGGTCCCCCTCCATATCTGGGTTGAAGACCGTCTCCGGGAGATCGATCCCCATCTGCTTTGAGGGGCAGATGTCATCCTGTTCCCAGGGCCATTTGTGGCACTCGGAGGGCAGGCACTCCATCCCCTCCTCCTTCCTCATCAGCCTTGGCAGGCAGGGGAGTGGGCGGTGGGGTGGTAGGACCCTCTACTGTCTCTCGTGCCTGTTGCTGCTTGGGAGGCAGGCACTCTCCCCCTGCCTTGCTGCTCACAAGCCCCACTAGCTGGGATGGGGGCGAGGGGTTGCCAGATGTCTCTGGGACACCCTCAGTCATGGCCTGAGGGGGCAGGGTTTCTGGGGGGGCAGGTAAGGCGGGCTCAGGTTCCCTGGCTACCTTTTCCCCAATGCTGTCTGAGGCAGGCCCCAAAGGGGCAGGAGCTCCTTTAGACACTCCTTTTTGCCTCTTGCTTTTGGCTTTTTTTGGGTAGCCGGCACCTCCCCCATAGGGGGCGGGCTAGGCTGCTTGGGGTTTGCCACCTCTGGTCCACCACCTCAGCTGAGGCAGGGGTGGAGGGAGGTGGAGGGTGCTCCACCTGATGGGGCCCCAGCACCTGAGAAGCTAGCCACCCCGCGTGGAACTAGGATAGAGAGGGACTGGGACTGGAAGGACTCCCCAGCCCCTCCGCCAGATGGGGCATCAACTGCAACAGGGGTGGGAGAAACCTGGGAGGATGTCCCAGGCCCCCCCCCCCCCGTGGGTGGCATGCCAACGCCAGAGGGGTCAATCCCCCTGGATGGAGCAGGGGTGGCGGGGGGCCTGGCGGATCCCCCAACCCCACCCTTTGATGAGGGTCCCATACCAGAGGTGGATGCACCATCCTCCTGTAAGGGTGCAGCAGGTGGTGCCCCAGCTGACTGCCCTAATGGGCACTGGGCAGCTAGGTGGGAGCTTCCACTGCAGTGGCAGCATAAATTCCCACCCTGGGAGCAATACACCACATAGGACCTCCCATCCAACACAAAGGTCAGGGAGAGAGGCGGTTTCTGGGCACCACCTATGAGAAGCATGAACACCTGCCTCTGGAAGGACAGGACATGTCTGAGCTTGGGGTCCCTGCTCCCCATGGTCAACCTGCGCCATGGGCTGGTGAGGACATCATAGTGCTCAAGTGCATTGGTAAGGTCCCAGTCTGGCAAGTGCGGGGAAACATTGGAAGCCACCACCCGCACTGCCAGGGTCTCCAAGGGCATAACCAAATGGTGGACCCCCGAGATTTCCAGCCCTGCCACACACACCTCCCTCACCAGGTTGGGAGAGCTCAAATATATGATGGGCACTGAGTTTACCCGGGAGGCATACTAGATGCATCCCAGAAGGTCCAACAGAGTTCCGGCGCAGTCCTCCAACCTGACGTGGAGAGGGATATGCACCCACAGGCCATGGCTGAGGCCACACAGACATCCTCATGCCAAGTGCCCTGGCTGCTGGCAGCCATCCTGGGCAGGAGAGGGTTAACTCTTCCACAGAAGGGAGGGGAAAAAAAAAGCCTCAGACTGATGCTGGGGAGTGGGACTGGGAGGGGGCTGAAACAGCCCCAAAATCAGCCTGATGGGGTGCAGAGCAACCCTGCAGGGGCTGAAGGCAAGCCCTAAGATAGGGGGAGATGGCAGAGACCAAGGTAAAGGGCTCTGGGGGAGGGAGCAGCAGGAATCAAAGGGAGAATTCAGGCAGGGGTGGGGGAGGGGCAGAGGCAAACGAGACTGCCAGAGCCCAGGTGAAAAAGCCCAGAAAGCGGGGGAAAGGGGCAGGGAGGGGGTCCCCAAGCACAGGCTGGGGAGAGGCAAGGTTTGGGGGGGCGGGGAGTGCCGGGGAATGCGCAGAAGGCACCTGAGCTGCAGGAGCTCAGAAAGGCTTCACCCGTTGGTGGCCATCTTGGAAGAAAGAAAGAAAGATTTTTTTTTTTACTTTTTATGAAGGTTTATTAAGGGTAAAAGGGGGCAACAACCCAACAAAGTAATAAAACACTGCCCATGCATAGGCCCAGGTACAACAAACAGAGCCTAAGTCTTTGGTCTGGAAGCCCTGCCCTCACAGTCTAAAAACAAAAATATCCAGTGCAACATCAGCCTTCTGAGACCCCTGCTGGTACCCTATGAAGAGGCCTAGCAGTATCACTGTGTGGGGCCTAAATGGCCACCCTTGACACTGCAGAGCACCCTCTGAATTGCCCAACATGCCTGGAAGGCAGTCGTCATATGCTGGAGGACAGTGTGCTCAAACTCCAGGGACAGGCATGACCATACCAAAAACTGGAAGAGCCACAGGGCATCATTTATGCTGGCCCTGGCAAGCCGGCACCTGTGACTCTAGAGTATAGCCACCTTAGCCTGGCTGAGTAAGAAGTTGGCCAGCCAGATGACACCCCCATTGGCTGCCTGGTAGGGGAGGGAGAATAAGTAAGTTGCCTCCGAGAAGGCCAAACTTAGTGCCTCAAGCAAAGAGCTGAGGGCAGCAAACAGCTGCAACAGTCAGGGCTATTGGGAACCAGCAGCACACTTATAAGCTGGGAAACTCCCTTCTCGAGAGCACGGTGGCAGAAAGAGATCTTGGAGTCATTATTGACTCGAAGATGAACATGGGCCTACAATGCAAGGTCACAGTCAGTAGCACTAACCGTACCTTGTTGTGCATCCAGAGATGCATCTCAAGCAGGGTCAAGGAGGTGATCCTCCCCCTCTATGCAACACTGGTCAGGCCGCAGCTGGAGTACTGTGTTCAGTTATGGGTGCCGCACTTCTGGAGGGATGTGGACAGCATTGACAGGGTCCAGAGGAGGGCCACCTGCATGATCCAGGGACAGCATGGCAGACCCTATGAAGAGAGGCTATGGAACCTTAACCTGTTCAGCCTTCACAAGAGAAGGCTGAGGGGAGACCTGGTGGCCATCTATAAACTCACCAGGGGGGACCAGCAGGGGTTGGGAGAGACCCTGTTCCCCCTAGTACCCCCCAGGATAACAAGGAATAACTGTCACAAATTGTTAGAGAGAAGGTTTAGACTAGACATCCAAAGGCACTACTTCACAGTCAGAGTGGCTAGGATCTGGAACCAACTTCTAAGGGAAGTGGTGATGGCTCCTACACTGGTGGTCTTTAAAAGGAGGCTTGATGTCTACCTGGATGGGGTCATTTGAGCCTGGTTTTTCTCTCCTGCCCAGGGCAGGGGGTCGGACTTGATGATCTACAAGGTCCCTTCTGACCCTACTTCTATGCAGTTACTATCCACAACCAGGACCGTGGGCAGTGGTGGAAAGGGCGCACCCAGGACATCCCCACCAGAGAGGGCTCTCCATGCTTGGAGGTGTTCCTCCAGGGTGGCTGCCACATCCTCCGGGAAAATGGCCTGCACATCCCTTAGGAAGTGGGCAGCACAGCAGACTGAGCACATGACTAAGAAGGTTGCCAGAGCCTCAGCTGACAACCAGTTGGATGGGGTCATGTCAAGGAGGTATCCCAGCCAGATGGTATGTGAAAAGATGAGGGGCTCGACAAGGCTGATAAAGGCAAGGCTTGACAGACTGGGCTGCAGGGCTGGGTTATGAACCAGGGGCTCCTGCAGTAACTTTGGAAACCACAGATACCTGGCTTGGGGCAGGAGGCAGATTGCAGCTCACCAGGACCATGCCATGCTTTGATAAAAGGGCAGGAGGACACCCCAGTCCAGGAAGGTGGGGACCAGAAGGAACAGCTCCCATTCAAAACTGAGGCCCTGCACCCAGTGCAAAAACAAAGGAGCTAGCTGCCACCAAGGGAGGAGGTCTTCACAGTAGAGGAGCCTTTGGAGGGCCTGTAGGTTGAAGGCTAGGACTCTGCCCACCAGGCCAACCAAAGCCCTGGCCCCCCTCAGCCACCGGCAAATAAAGAATGCCTCAGGGGAGCCAGTGATGCCTATCCCAGAGGAAGCCCACAAGCAGTCACTGGAGCATCTCCAGCAGGTCCAATGGGGAGTCCAATATGGTGCAGTAGTGCCACAATTTTGCAGCTGCCAGGTTCTTGACAATAAGGACCTGCCTGCAGTAGGAGAGGCTGGGTAGATGCCAGTACCATCGCTGCAGGCATGCCTCCACCTCAGCACCGAAGTCCTCCTAGTTCCATGCCGAGAAGACCAATGGCCCAAGGGACACCCCCCAGGGCCTTGAGGCCCTTCCAACACCAGGTAAGGAGGGTGTCATTCTTGGTCCAGTTCACATGAGCTGAAGAGGTGTGCTCATAGGCTTTCTGACAGGTGACCAAGGACTGAACATCACCCTGGGTGCTGATGAGGACAGTCATATTGTCTGCATATTCTGTCAGCCTGACCGGCAGGCAGCCTCCTGGGACAGAGGCAGATGGAAGAGTCAGTCTGGCCAGGTGCTGTCACAAGACATGAAGTAGGGGCTCGATGGATACAGCCTACAACATTCCTGACAGACGGCAGCCCTAGAGGATGCCCTTGAAGGCTGAGAATGGGGTGTAGAGCATGCCATTCACCTTCAGGATGTTTGAAATGTCCCAATACAGGACCCAGAGAGCAGAGGTGAAGACAGACCCGAAGCTGAAGGCCTCAAGGGTCTGAAACAGGTAGTCATGGCTGACCCGATCAAAGGTTTTCTTCTGGTCCATGGAGATGAGCCTGAAGTTGAGGCCAAAGAGGTCTGCAGCCATCAGCAGGTCTCGAAGCAGGAACAGATGGTCCTGGGTGGTCCTGCCCGGTACACAGTAGCTCTTCTCAGGGACAATGATGGAAGTCATAACAGTGCACAGCCAGTTAGCCAAAGTCTTGGCCAGGATCTTGTAATCAGCTCACAAGAGAGACACTGGTTGCCAGTTCTTGGTGCAGCCAAGGTCTTCTTTCTTAGGCAGCAGGGTGAGGACTGCTTGGTGACAGCTGGTTGGCATTGTCAGGTCCACGAGACTCTCATGAAAAACACGTAGGAGGCAGGGGCCAAGGAGAGGCCACAAGGTCTTATAAAACTCAGCAAGCAACCCATCAATACCAGGGGCTTTGCCTGAGGTGAGGACTCTGACAGCAGCCATGAGTTCCTCCAAAGACAGTTCTTGCTCAAGATGATCGGGCTATGATGAGCAAAGCCTAGGGAGGCCATCATGTAAGTGCCTAGCAAACTCTAGGGAAGTCAGTTTGGCTGTAAACAGTTCCTGGTAGAAGGCAATGGCATGGTGTTGGAGCTCAACAGGATCTGCGAGCATTTGACCATCTGTGGTCTTAAGATAGTCAATGTCCTTCCGTGCAGCTCATCATTTCTAAAGGCTGAAGAAATGAGTCGGGGCTTCAGTCTCCACCAGCTCTTGGAAGTGGGTGCAGACCCTTGCACCCTGGGCTGCACTCTCTGCCAGTTCCCACAGATGTTTCTTGTGGATCTTAAGACTCTTGAGCAGCCCTGCATCACCACCAGTGTCATGCAGGGCCACCTCAAGCTGCGCCACATCCTCCTCCAACTCCCAAACATGGCAGTAAAGCTCACTTGTTGCCAACTGCATGTATTGCTGACAGAAAACTCTAATCTTCACCTTTCCCACATCCCACCACTGCTTCCAGGAGGGAAAGGTGGCTCTTGTGGCTTGCCATGTCACCATGTCTGCCAGGAATGAGCAAAACAGTGACACAAGTGAGCATCCTGCAAGACAGTAGTGTCGAGGCACCAGTAGGGTGCCCAGGAACGCGTCCTGCCAGGAAGGCTCAGCACACAGGAATATGGCTATGATCTGACAGTCCTGCTGGGGTAATGTGGCTGCTACGCAGGAGTGGTAGGTGGTGCCTGGCAATGTACAGGCCATCAAAGCATGCTATAGAGAGCCCACTGGCAGTCACCAGGTGTACTGCCTTGCATTGACATGGAGATGGTGACAGACATCAACAAGATCTGCTGCCTCTAAGGTAGTCCACAGCTTCCAGGCTGAGTAGGGATGGGGTTCCATCTCATTCCAGTCAAGATGCACATCGACCATGCAATTGAAATCTAGAAAGAAAGCAAGCAAGCACCTGAAAAACTCACAGAATGGAAACATGTCACTTTTTGCCACCTTTGTTTTGCCATAAACATTTTTATGGTGGCATGAAGCAAAGTAAATAGATGTTCTTACTCTTTGTCATGCTACAATGTGTGGTCCTGACTAATGGTAGTAATTATTTGCACTGCTTGCTTTATTGCAGCAGACATCTATTTGCTTTGTGGCAGGAGAGCATGGACAGCCCAGAGCTTCCTTCACTATACAGCTGTCCTTGGCATGTGCTCTCAGGCCTTGAGGGGCTCAGTCCTGCACACTGTTAGGATCTTCAGGGTGCATCTCTGGAGCTGGAGAAAGTCCTCCCAACCCTTTCTGGAAAGCCTTTTACCACTTGTAGAGATCTGCCTCAGAGATTTCCAGCAGCGCATCTGGAAGTGGGGACAGATCACCCATTGTTTCACAAGATCCGTGGGCAGGACAACAGGCAACACATGTTTTGCTCAGTGAAAAGGATCACCTGTGCCAGGACACACATCAGCTGTGCTGCTTCATGTGGCAACATCTATTTCTATAACTTTAATCTTACACACATCCTGACTAAGTACTTTAGTCACTAAACAGTGCAATTAAAACAAAAAGTGAGAGGCATTACCTTCTCTAGCTATGTTGTGTGTGGAGCCTGATAAGAACTACTAGCTTAAACCCCTGTGGTGTTTTTATCCATAAAAAGACAGTAAAAAAGTAGAAGTGGAGAAGCTATACAGCCAATGTATGTCTCCCACAAACCACTGTAGACAGGAACAGATTTTTTTTTAAGTGTAAAAGAGAAAAACAATTTATTTTGGAACAAAGCACTTCCTAGTGGCTATTCTCAGCAATGTGCCATGCAAGACAATCTTGCACAAGGGCCACCTGACCAGCCTCTCCTTGAGGATATCTCCTCGGTCCCTGTGCTGCTGTCCTACATCTCTGCTGTCTTTTTACCACCTGTTGTGCTTCTTGTTCCCATGAGCCCTTGAAAACCTCTCCTCGGCTCTCACAGATATCGTGCAGCACGCAGGCTGCCCCAGTAAAGTGAATTAGATTTTCTTTGTCCATGTCAAGCCAGCACATAATCATCCTCCATCATCCTTTCAGTCATCCAAACATACATTGCACCACCATCCTGCAACTGCTGAGGTGGTAGTTAAAAAACAAGCTTCTGTGGGTCCATGACGTTCCCTCCATAAGGTTTAATGAGCCAGGGCTTTAGGGGGCAGGCAGCATCTGCTAGTATGATGGGGGGAATGGTGACACTGTAGATCACTCCTACACATCAGGTGCATAGTGTCCTTTCTTCATGATGTCAGCCAGAGGGAAGTTTTGCAACACCTGTGCATCGTGCACGCTGCCAGCCCACTCTGTAAAAATGTTCATGAACCAGCTCTGGTGGTCCACCATGGCTTGTAGGATCATGGAGGAATATTCTTTCCTGTTAGTGTAAAGCCTCTCACCCCCTGCAGCGCACAGCACTGGAATGTGAGTGCTGTCTAAAGGCCCCATGCAGCTTGGGAACCCCTTCTCTTTAAAGCCATCCATCACTTGCTGTGGATTTGCCAGGCAGACAACTTTGTTAGAAACTATGTTCATAAGCAGCTGGCATACCTCCTGACTCACTTGCCCCACTGTGCAGGCAGCCATGCCAAACTGGTTGGCAATGTAGCAGAGGCTGGCTGGGCTGGCTAGCTTCACAATGGCAATTGCAACCCTCTTGTCTGGTAGGATGGCCTGACACATTTTTGTGTCTTGCCTCGTGATGTGTGGGCCCAGTATCAAGATAATATGGTAAAATATCTCATTTTTCATTCTGAACATCTCCAGCCACTGCTGATCATTCCAAGTGGTGAGGACGATTTGCTCCCACCAGTCTGAGCTGCTCTTGTGGGCTCACAGATTCTGCTGGTCCTCCTGAGGTTTATGCACAGAGCCCAGTCAGATTCTACTTCTTTGCTGCTTTGCTCCCTTCTGTATGGTGAGTATCTTCTAGTTTGTGCTTTTAAAGCAGACATCACACCACTTGCCACTGAAAACTGTAGTGTTGTACAGCATTCTACCATAAAACAGCATTCCCAGCAATACATCCTCCCCCTCCTGCTCCTCATGCTCCATGTTCTCCATCATCATGCCATGTACTTCATCCTCATTTTCTATTTTGCCCATCTCCCAGCAGCGGCCACTGACCTGTCTGCACCATTGTGGCAGGAACTGTGTGTCTGCATGGCTTAGCTGCTTTTTCAACACTTCACCCCAGTGCACCGGGGCATTGTGCCTTTTGGAGAAGCATTGCAGCCACATCTGTTATGATGTAATCAAGCTTGCAGACAAAAAAAATGTTTTGCCTACTCCTCTCCTGCCTATTCAAAACTTTTGTCAGTTTTGGGGGAAATATAATAAGGCTGTACTGTGCTTCTGTAATAAAATGGACATAAAATGACACACTGCATATGACTCCCAGGTACTTCTGCACTTTTACTTGCGCTGCTACATCCCCCTTTCCCACCTGCCCCCTGTCCCCAGCCTGTCCCTCATCCCCTGATGCCTCCATTTCCATTTTCACTGACTGGCTTTCTTGCCTGCATTGTGTGCCAGGCAAGACTCTGGCTTCTTTACTATTCCTTCCATCCAAGACCAGGAGACACACCAACTGCTCATAATTCCTCAGCCTGACAAAGAGTTTTTCAACACAAAAGTTGGCATCCCAGGCATCCAAGCTGAGCTCACCGAGAGCCTCACAACTTCACTGTAACCAGCAAGCCTCGGGCCTGTCAAAGACGTAACATGTCTGGGCTTTCCCCAGCCAGTCATGCTAGTGCATGAGTGCATTAGCTGGAGGTTACGTATGGCACCTTGTGTCAGGGCACTTTTAGTGCCTGCCACTTTAGGGGCTGAGCCAAGCAGTCAGCAGGTGCTTGATTGTGGTGACCATTTTAAATCTCTGGCTGCCTATATAAACAGAACAGTTCACTGCTGGCAGGCCAGGCAGTATCATTGCCTGGCTGCAAGGCTGCATGCAACATCCTAGTGGTAAGGGCAGGAGCTTAAGGGAATGGTTTGGAGGCTCCTGGTCCTGGGTGTTGGAGTGTGTCTACTCTCCGCCCCGTCCTTCCTCAGGACTCACCTGCAATGACTAAGGAGATGGAAAAATGATTTGATGTTAATCCCTGAGGGGAGGGGTAAAATATGCCAGGCCACCCAATGGGATGCTTCACCAGTGCTGGTTTTATTTAACATGGAAACAAAAGTATAATCATGCTAATTGCCTCATTAGCATGAGGTGGCAAAATCACCACTCAAGAAACTTTCAGCTTCCCAGCTGCTCTGCTGCTGGACATGGGGACTCCCCATAGCTCCAGTTATGCCAGTTGTCTCCTGGGGTTTGGTCACTGGGGTCATGCTTCTCACTCCTCTCCCCCCTCCTGGAGGTCTGCACTGCTGGTTGCTGTCCCCTGTGTCCCAGGGTGGAATTCCTTCAATACTCCTTCCCCAATTGCAGCTGTTTGCTGCCACTTCAGATGCCCATCAACCATCACGGGAAATGGAGCTACCAAGTATCGCAACTCCCGCCTCCCTGAGGTGTTGCTGGCTGATTTTCCTGTCACTCCTCCCAGAGGTAAGTGTTCTCCCCCCCGCATCTCACCAGACCCAGGCCATCTTCTCATGTTCCTATTCATGGTGCCCTTTAATCTTCAGGCAATTCTGCTGAAAACAGTTCCTTCTCCTTTCTTCTCATGCCCCGAGGGCAACATCTAATGCTATGCTATTTGATAGCATAGTATCTAATGCTATGCTATTTGACCACCGCCTTTTATGTCTGGCAGTGGTCATTAACCTCTTATCCATTCCTGGTGTGTGCATCCTATCTCCCTTATTTACCTGAGTCTTAGTTTCACCCTCAGTTTCACCCTTAATAACAGGGGCTCAGCTTAAGCCCCCTGTTACACTGGGCATGACCTAAAACTGCACCCTGCCAGGAGTGGGTGGCCTGGTGGGGCTCTCAGTGGCGCGGAAGCCGCCAGGAAATGCCAGGCCAGTTACCACCTTGGTGAAAGGTGGGTTAGGGTGCCTTAATAACCTCAGCTCCCACAAATGGGTGGGTTAACCCATAGCCAGGCCAAGAAGGTGGACCCAAGTTAGAGAGGGAGCTAGAGGCTCAGAGACCTGACTTGAAATCCATCAACTAGTCAATGCTGGGGCAAGAACCGGAAGGGTCAAAAGAGCTAGAGGCCCACTGCAAGGGATGCCCAGAGCTCAGAGCCTGGGGTTTCTGACTGGCCTTGGAGGTGAGGCCAGGGCCTGTGTGGCCAAAGGTCTCAGGGGGGCCACACCCAAAAGGGGGAACAGTTCAGGGAGCTAGGCAGCCCAGAATGACGGTGGAGTAGGCCGCCTGAGTAGAGGGATCTTGTAGAAGTCTGGACTGGAGGATTCTGGGGCCCAGAGTGGAGCCGGTGATGTTAACAACTGTGGATGCCATCTGCAAGGCTTGGGCTGTGGTGTAGGGGAGGAACAGAGCCGCAGATAGCGCCCCCTGGCATCAGGGCAAGAAATGGGCAGCTTCCCACCTAATTAACATCCTAATTAGATATCATCAAGGGATGGCAAATGAGAAGGCGGGTGGTTGGCCAAGAAACAGGTGGGCAGGCCAATGTCAAATCAACCCCAAGAAGCCCCCCTGTTACACACCTCCTACCCACCTTTCACCAGGGGATCGTTGGTCCTGGCATTTATGGGGCTTTCATGCTGCCAGCAATCCCACCAGGCCTCCCGACCCTGGCAGGGTGCAGTTTCAGTGGTCATGCCCAGGACCTGGGGCCTCCTCCTTCCCTATAGCTGCAGCCCATACCTCCAAGTTTGTCCTGGCAGGGGAGTAATCTCAGTAGGGGACATGTTCTTCCCCTGCTGTCTGGTAATGCAGTGAATGGCCCCTCAGGCTGAGAGTGGGGCATTAACTGGTTTTTAAAAAAATGAAAAAGGAAATTGGTGCAGATGGAGTGAGGAGGGTGACTCTCAGTCTGTCTGCAAGTAGAGCTTGGGGAACCCCAGTAGTGGGAGGTTCCTCACTCTTTTCTCCCCAGCACCACCTGGGGTGATGAGGAACAATGGTCATAAACTGATGGAGAATAGGTTTAGGTTGGAGATCAGAAGGCAATATTTTACAGTTAGGGTGGCCAAAATCTGGAACCAGCTTCCCAGGGAAGTGGTCCTCGCCCCTACCTTGGGCAAATTCAAGAGGAGGTTGGACGATCACCTGTCTGGGGTCTTGTGAACCTAGCATTCATTCCTGCCTGTGGCAGGGGGTCAGGCTAGATGATCTGTTCAGGTCCCTCCTGACCCTAGCTACTATGAAACTATGAAACCTTCAAGAACACCAGCTGCACCACCAAACCAGGATCCAAGCAGGTGCAGTGGGGTGTCACAACATCCCCAGCAATGCTGAACATGCTGTCACTTGGAACACTGGTTGGTGGACAAGACAGGCATTGCCGGGCAACTGTGGCCAGATCCTGACACATTTGGCTGAGGCTTGCCCAGTAGGCCAAAGGGTCATAGTCCAGTGGCTCCACATCCTCAGCGAGATAGGTACCCACCAAATCCTCGGCACTACCTGCCCAAGGCTCAGGTCTGGTGCATCTGGATCCCAGCGCTGAAGCCATGCCATTGGCCCACATTGGCAGTGGCTGGTGTGGAGGAAATTGGCTGGTGCCAGTGTCAGTGCTAGTGCTGGGAGTGCTGGCATGGGAAAGTGGATCCCCCCCTTCCACATCCCTTCACCTCTTCCCTTCAGTCTCCCTAACTTTGTTCACCAGTACCTGCATCCAGTGATCAAGGGTTTTGGTGCTGCCAGTGCACATGCTCCCCTTCACCCTCAGGTTGAACATGCCTGCCAGCATGTAGACCGTACCGGACTGCAAGGGATCCAGCCATCTCCCAATGACCTAATTCAGCCACCTCACCAGTGCCTGCACATCTGGTGGGAGCGCCCTGGCCCAGCCAGGAACATTGATCCCCTGGAACTTCTCCATTTGGTTCTCAAGTTTCCTCACTACAGGGATCACCTGGCTGAGGAGGTCATTGCCAGTGCTTAGGGTCTCAGTGGCCTCTAGGAAGGGCTTGAGGACCACCAAGATCTAGGAGATGGTTCCCCACTCAGCTCCATTCAGGGGGCTGCTGATCCCAATCTCCCCAAGCAAGGCCATCTCATGGATGGTCTTCTGTTGCTCCATGAGTCTTTTGTGTATCAGGTATGTGGAGTTCCACTGAGTCTCCACAACCTGCAAGATTTTGTGCTGTGGGATGTTCAGTTCTACCTGTTTCTTCCACAGCATCACGCCCCCCTCGATGCTGCTGTGGAAGTAGCCTGCCACCTTCCTTCATTTTGAAATCATCTGGCTTGTAGCAGTAATGGTGGTGGTGCCATCACTGGCAGCCATGTCTCCCTCCAAGGTATCCCAGACTATGAGGTGCAGCCTGTGTGCCACACAGTGGATGCCAGCAAAGTTGACATGACGGACAGCCTTGACCATATTGGCCTCATTGTCGGTGACCATGAACCCGAGGGTGAGCTTGGCCTGCCCAACAAGCCACCCCTGCACCATGTGGTTCATGGCCACCATGATCTCCCTTGCTGTGTGGGACTCATCCAGCACCTCAGCTTTGAGGAGAGACCAGCAATGGCCTGACTGATCGCACCAGTGCCCTGTGAGGGAGAGGTAGGCGTGATCACCACCCTGGCTGCTCCAGATGTCCGAGGTGAAGTGCAAGGCTACCTGTGGCCCTGCCTTGCACACTTCCTCCTTCAAATACTCCCTGCATGCCTCATACAGGAAGGGCACCACTGTCCTGCTAAAAGTGGTGTGTGCAGGCACTCGGTAAGATGGAGCTACAAGTGCCATGGGCTGCCTGAACCCTGGCCACTCAGCTAGGGAGAAGGGCTGGCTATCCAGAGCAAGCATCTCCCCAATGCTCTGGGTGATCTCGTTCACCTTGGGAGTGCAACCCCCTCTGTCTCCAGCTTTCCCCCACCACTCCAGGGTGACCCTCCTATGAAAATTGGTTCCTGAATGAATGGGAATGAGTGAGGGTGCTTGAGGGATAATGGTAGCAGGCCTCTTCTGAATGACCAGTAATGAATGAACCATCAACTGAACAACTCAAGACCATTGCCTTGCATTGACTCACCCAGGAACAGAGACAAAGCCCAGCATTTGAAAGATAAAGAGCCTACAGGAACCCAACATTTGAAAGACAAAGACTGCTGCACAAACCAGCCAACCCACCATTGCAGCACAGACACCTGAAACTCCTCGTTCTCACCTGAAGTGCACAAGCTCAGTACACCAGGGCTGACCCTTGCCTGGGCATGCCCCTGCCACTAGGGTAATAGAAGGTCTGCCCCTACAAAGAGGGATTGTGAAGACAGACCCAGTGGGACACCCTCTCCATCTGGACTAGAACTATGCTATGCCACCTATCCACCCAGAGGCCCTGCTGGTGACCCCCTCTAGACAACACCTTGCTGGAGAAGACCCTGACTGGCCATTGAGGATCAACTCACAGCCCACGATAGGTAGCTATTACCCACCTTCCTTCCCCAAGGAAAGGACCTGGATTCTCTCCCTATATACCTTGA
The DNA here is from genome assembly GCF_030867095.1 of Alligator mississippiensis. Lineage (NCBI taxonomy): Eukaryota > Metazoa > Chordata > Crocodylia > Alligatoridae > Alligator > Alligator mississippiensis. Next base: position 132,430,116 of record NC_081827.1, on the reverse strand, counting down.
CTTTAATCCCTCCACCAAGCCTTTTTCTCTCCTGCTACCATTGCATGGGTGTGTGTGTGTGTGTGTGTGTGTGTGTGTGTGTGTGTGTAGGAACCAATAACTTCATGGGGCTGTGTAGTATGTTTAATAAACCTGTTATTTTGAAACTGCAAGTTGGGTTTTTGTCTTATTGACCTCCCAAACCTCCTCCTTAGTTTCCTGGCTACCTCCCAGCTTTCTGCCTCTCTGTTTCCCGGCTGTCTCCTTCTTGCCACCGGGCTTTTTGCCTTGCTTCCTCCCCAGCACCAGGTTACCCCGGATAACCCCAGGGCACATTAATCCTATGTAACCCCAAGCCTCAGTGATCTCAAATAACCCAGTGACCTCCAGTGACCCACTTGACCTTAAGTAACCCCAAGCACCAAGTTACCCCAAACACACCCTAGGGTTAACATACAGCTATGAAAGTGCATGATTGTGTATGTGTATTGGGTGTGCAGGTATTAACAAGACCGATTTTTGTCTAATTTTTGGTGTGTATAGTATGTATGTGCTTGAATTGGTGATAGGTGTGCATATCCTTAGACTGGTAATCTTAGATGCGTATGTGCCTGAGTTGGTACGTTGTGTGTATGCACCTGATTGATTTTTGTGTGTGTATATGTGCAATTTTGTCTCACCCTCCCATCTAACAGCGCAATTTTGAGATCCTGAGAGTTGGCCTGGCCCCATAAGACAACAGTAGGAGCAAGGAGGTGGGTACAGTACCTGAGGTCCCTGCACCTGCACTAACTCCAGAAATAGGCACCAGCAGCAGAATTTCTGTCTCCTCCACCCCAGCATGTCATCTCCCAGCATGAGCCTCCCACTGCCAGAGTCAGGACCTGGAGCTGGAATCAAGGGACCAGAGCGCCCTAGCTCAAGCAATTCTGGGGACCGAGGGGGAATCTGAGTTTGTGCTCCACACCCCTCAAAGTTCCCCTAGACCCAGATCTCCTTCTCCAGAAAGCATCACCTTGGAGGAGGTTGAGGTTGTGGAGGCTCAGGCAAGTAGGTCAGCTGAGGCAGCTCCTCCTGCTGTTGTGCTGCAGCCTGCTAAAGAGTGGGGTAAGACAGCATCCCCATCTTCAGCCCAGAAGCAGGAAAGTAGCATAATGTGGGAGAATTTTCAACTGGAAGATGATCCCAGGTTTTCTATCTGCCAGCACTGCTGAAGGCAGATCAGCCAGGGCAAGGAGGTGAAACATTTCAAGACCACAGCAATGCTGCTGCATCTCAGGAGCCAACACCCCCTTGCCCTTCTTTCTGCTCAACCTGGCACCAGTGTGACCATGCCCAAAGGGAAGTACCCCACTCTCTCCAAAGCTCCTGACCCCCCAAAGCAGAGGCAGGCCAATAATCAATCAGACCATAGTCAATAAATCACACAGTACTCACAAACAAAAGAATTTGTCACTGACAGCCTGCTACACATTTGGAGTCACAGTTGCAACATATTGTATAAGGCAGGGGACAGGAGATGGAGGCTTGACATACAAAATGGAAATGACATTACTTGACATTAATTTACAGACACAGGCCTAAACCATACAAAATTAATATGAAACAATAAAAATCAATGCAAAAATGATAGGAATACAATATAAAACAGTACAAATCAATACAAACATAGCATAACGCTATTTACAATATAAAAAGGGGCTTATTACAATAATAGCATACAAGAACTTAGCTTACCTTGTACTACTTGTAATCACTTATAAGGGATAGAGAGGGCAGAGAGAAAGTCAGAAATGGTTGGGGAAGGGGCTAGAATGCATTTGAAAAAAGAAAAGAAAAACTGGGGGTTTTGCTACACCACTGGCAGCAGCAGCAACCTCCTCATGGCTGCTTGGAAAGAGGATGTGTCTATGTTTGGGGGCGGAACTTGCTCTATGTCTCCCCCTACCCCCTCTAACTTCCCTGCTAAAATACCTGACACCTGCTTTTCCAGCACACTTCATATTAATATTTCCTGTGCTGGAAAAGGTGTGTGTGTGTTGTTCTTCAATCTGATCTTGTTCTGAATCCAAATGTGTGGCAGGCTGTCTTTGACAAATTCTTTTGTTTGTGAGTACTGTGTGATTTATTGACTATGGTCTGATTGATTATAATTTTTCTATATATTGATAATATATATATATAATTTATATATATATATATATATATCATTATATAATGAATACCTATATATATGGTGTGTTGTGTTCTTCTTTGATCTGGTATGAATCTGAATGTGTGGCTGGCTGACTAGTTCTTTTCTCCTGTGTTGTCTCTAGTCTGTATGTAAACTATTAAAACTAACTATAACTAATAATATTCATAACTAATGTAATAACTATACAATCTCTTCTATAAATATGTGATTTTTCTTCTTCTACGTGTGTGTGCAATGTGTTTCCTTGCACAGTGATGGATCACACTGCCAGGGAAAACACTGAGCTTTCTGTTTTAAAAGTATTACAAAACAAAAAAAAAGAGCAAATATAAATTGAAAGAAATGAATTGGATAAGTATTAAGTAAAGAGATTCTAAGCTAAGCTAAGCTATATCCTATCCAATCTTTTTTAAAATAAAAAAGGAGCAGGCAACTGACTAACTATGAAGAAAGCCAGGCAGTCCAGTACCTTTCTGACACTGTTGCTCACTCAGAACCAGCTCACAAAAGGCACAGCAAACCTGCAGACAGAGGCTTTTATGATGTTTCTATGTCCCTGCCCCAGACACTGTGATTGGAAGGGCAGTCAGAGAGACGTCACACTCACTGGCAGCTAGAGATGTCAGTCCTCCCCCACCCCCCGCTCCCCCTCCCTCTTCTAAGTTTCTGTTTCCCCATAAAGGCTGCCCTCTGAATCTCCAAATCACCAAATCTTTTCCAAATTGATTTTGGAAAGTTTTAAGCTTCTAGCAATTCAATTCGGATTCGGAGATTCAGCCTCCAAATCGGACTGAATCTTCTCCGTGTTGAATCACAAACTGAAGCTTTGCGTAGCTCTAAAAGGCACTAAGACCAAACACTATACTGCATAAAAAAAAGGCCTGATCAATTCAATTCAATGGAATGGTATGCAATAACTTCAATCATATTTGGCTTGGGTCCTAGATGTCTCTCCCAATTAGAGCTTCTGGGGAAACTTGCATCTCAGTTACTTAGTTTCTAATGTGGGGGGGAGGGAGGGAGTTTGTAAAATCACCCCGATCCAAATTTCTTACAACATGAGACTTTCTTTAATTTACTCTCGCTTTATTTATTTTTACATTCTTTTTTTTTCCTTTTACACTTCAGCTTACTTCATTTCACCACCCTTTCTCACCCCTATTTCCTTTCCCCATCCCATTTCATTACCCACCCCCATCCCATTAACTCTCTACCTTGAAGTTTCATGTTCCCACCCCCTCCATCCACAATCCATCTCTCTCACAACCCTACCTACAGCAGGGATAGAAGCCTGTCCTGGCTCACTAGCCATATAGTGGCTACTCATAGCTGTATCTCCTCCTTAGGCCCCTGTTCATCAGCATGGCAAGTCACAGCTCTGAAGGTAAGACAAACATAGAAAAAGGTCTTAGTCTTAAGATGTGACTGCTCCAAATTTGAGCTAGCACTATCACAGATCAGCATTTCAGTAGCTCAAAGTGCAATGTGTAGTGAGGCCCTAATATTTATCTCACCTATTAAATAACTCCAGTTACATTGTATTGCTTTATACAGATTTCATTTATCATGAATGTAATGCTAGCTCAGAAAAATAACCCTAAATATAATTATGAACTGTGGTGCTTGTATACAGCAGCATAAATACAAATATAGAGTGCAGGATAGGTAGAGAGGCTATGAAGAAAAGAACATCCTTCCCAACTAATCTTGACTCCTTGACAGTAAAACTGATAATAGTGGTTGGTGTATGCACGGTTCTTAATCGAGCTTTTCTGAAATCCTTTGATAAAGTTTTTTTTCCGTACAGGACAGGTTGTTTATGAAAGCTGCCATCAGCAATGGTACAAGCAACAATGCAAGTATGAGTGAATAGCATCTGGCCAGCATCCAAAAACTAGACCATACTTTAAAAAAAGTTGTGGCTGACTAAATAGAATTATGGTCCTGTAGACAAGTGTTTAGATCTTTGCTGCTGCTTAACTGCATATAGTTAAGCAGCATTAGACCTTTGTTGTTGCATGTAGTTGTAAATATTCTAAGCAGTATAGCTAAGGCTGATCAGGGAAAATCAGTTGCTATGTTAAGGTGCTCTCAACAGCCATAACTCAGAGAATTGTACTTCAAATGTATCGCTTATGTGGCTTATTTTCCTCTCTCTCTCTCTCCCTCCCTCCCTCCGATACCAAATTAAATAACAAAATGAAGAACCCTGAAAGAGGTGATAGCCAACATGCACATAAGATTTGGGATTCATGGCCTCTCATATTTAACTGATTGGGTCTCTGTGGCCAAAGTCACACATTAAGCCTTTAACAGATTGTCAATCAGTCTGCATGAATAATCAGTACTTTGATTTGGCCATAAAATATAACTTGAGGGAGGGAAGTAGCTTCAATCAAATTGATTTGCTTCCCCTCTACCTCCCTCACCCCAAGTCCCTAAAGTACTAGTTTTACTTTAGGGTAAATAAGCTGCACACACACTCTTCTCCTTGGTTGACAGCTCTGATAACCTGAATCATTCTGAATTTTTCTATATTTTTGGCAGGCTACGTGATCTAAAATAAAAGAGGATTTGATTTTTGCTTGATCTTGAAAGGACTTTGAAATAATGCTGGCCTCTACTTCTCTGCAGCTAGCTGATAGTGTGAGAAATCATTTTTGTACTATAACATAGGAAGGTATACTTTAGCAGGAACTTTCATGTATTGTGCCATGGCAGGTTAATGACTGTAGGGCAATGGCCAAGATAAAGACAGTTTAGATTGGGAACTTTTAAACGGAGTGTTAATTGGGCAGCTGGGGAACATAAATTGCAAGTAAACACAGACAATGCATTGAGGGCATAACAGTGGAGGATGGAGCAAAGACAAATGCTAAGCTCTGCAGCCAAAATACACATGGAACTTAATTCTGAACTGCCCTGAAATCTTTGTTGCAAAGAACAACTCCCAACTCAGTCAAGCTTAACACATCTACTCGCTTGATTAGATGGAGGAGGTCCCTTCTGGGAAGGCTGACACCTCCAGGCCATGAGGCTTCTGGTTCAGGTCTTGCCTCTGGATATTGTGCAGGACCATACAAGTGAGATCCTTTGTCGGATGTCAGGCACTGCTGCTAATTGGCAGTCTCATTTAGTGTCTGGCCTTCAGCTGTCAGACATGTCAGGAATGGTAGCAATTCAAGCTTTATGAACTGTGCCTTGCTCTAATCATGCACAGTGAATATTTTCATGGCCCTTGGGAGCAAATGCCTGCCTGCTAATTTGGCTACAGACATGTATTGAAAATGATTATTTTCCAAGTATTAAGTTATTGGTGGCCCAATAAGGTAAGATTCTAGCATGGGCTACTCTACTGCCATTCAGTGTCATAACAATGAACTTGGGTGATGTGTCATGTGCCTGTTGCATTAGGTTTTGACATTATGCTGAAAGAGCAATAACAATAGAAGAGCTGTAAAACCATTTTATTCTGAAACTCTGTGTCCTTTTTTTAAAGAAGAAAAATCTTGGTAGTGATGTTCAGCTTCTCAGACCATCCATAAAAAAATAGATTCCTTCCCGTTGCCCTCCTTCACCCCTATAATTCTGAACTCTCACTGCCCTGTGAAGAACAAAATAACTCTAGCATGCTCATTAGGAACGCACAGAGATGCTATCTCAACAAGCTGTAAACATCCCTGTATAATGACTAAAGCACTGGCTGTTTAAAGATTTTACAGAAAGATCTTCACTGATAACCAAGAATTAATTCCTTCTTAGTTCAAAGATGTCAGGTCACACTCTTCAACAGTGCATTAGTCAGCCTGTGTGTTGCTCCTTTTAATGGGACAGATCTACTTTTACTGTACAATAATCTAATTCAATCCACATTGCCATGCAATCTCTTTAGTGTCTTGCTTCCTTTTTTGTGTTTAGAGCAAGTCTGCTGCAACTTTTTTCTGTTTTTTTTTAAGCAAGCCAAAATAAATGCTGTACTCTTCTGTTATGGGTAGACCAAGTCTGAAATACAAAGTACATTCTGATGCTTAGCTTATCTTGCCCCTGGAGTGTAAGTTATGAGTCCACTAAGTAAGAAATATAAGAACTGCCATTTACTATGTCAGACCATAGGTTCATCTAGCCCAGTATCCTGTTTCCACCAGGAACCCAGGTGTATGTGAGGATTTTTTCCTCTCTCTCCTCTGCTCACATCTCTGGGCAGTGTTTCACTTGTCAGCATCCACAGGCTCCCTTGTTGGGAGGGCGTGGGTGCTGGGGGAGGGAAGTGGACGCTGTTCATTCAGGGGGCAGGTGCTGGCCACTGTGCTCTGCTTGGTATCCCCCTCCAGATCCCTTATTACTAATCTATGACTTCAGTCTCCTTGTTTTCTCTTAATTTTTCCCCTGGAATTAGTTGATGTGTCCCCAGTAGCCTCCCTTATTAAAGGAGGCTTTTAGTGTTTTGTGATGGGCCTAAGCCCATGATCTCTTGGCATATCAAATAGGCCTGTCTCGTTCAGTGGGAGAAATGAATGTTGAAGGGGAAGGTGAACAAGGCATATCCATAATTTTCTACCCCATGCTCCCATCACACTGCAGCTTCCAGCATTCAGAGGTTTGGGAAGTTCTGATGCAGAGGCTACACACTAATCTACAATGTTCAATACCTACTGAAGGGCTTTTCCTCCAAGAAGCAGCTGAATTGATTCAGGACAGTGGTTCAAATCACCAAATCGAATCACTGTCCCCCGAATCAGCTGAATCCGAAGTGAATACTAGCCGCTTCACACAGGCCTAATAGCAGACTCAATTAATCAAGGTTATAAGATTAATCAAGTCTGTTGGAGCATGATTATTACTATGTTCCAGCAGCCTTCTGCGTCTTGTCTATCAGCTACCCGCACTTCAGAATGAGGCACTTTATCTACAGCTTGTTGAATGAGCTTTAGTTCAAGTGCCCCCACTGCCATTTTGAAGTATGGGGACACTAATAGATGAGACACTGCAGTGCTTTAATTAGAGTGGATTTTTGAGCCTCTCTAAAGTGCCACCCACAACAACACCTAGAGCACATGTGAAAGTAGCCTTCATTGTGAGGTGTAGTAAAAGTTCTGTTAACCGGCACCTTGCAAGCCAGCATGCTCAATTAACTAGCATGCTGGATTGTAAGATAAAGTGAAACCGGAAGTGCCCACCATGGCACTTTCGGTTTCTCCAAGCCCCCACGGCCTGGGGCAAAGCAGCTTGCGCTGCCAAGTCCCTACAGCCCAGGGGCATAACAGGCTGTGCGGGGCCCACCTCCCTGTCCCACAGGGTCCACAGGGACCACAGGAGGAGCAGCAATGCAGTGGGAGGGGTGGCGATGCTGCAGGAGGGGCAGTGGGATGCCCCATATGCGGCAGGAAAAGCAGTGGCCTGAGCCACTGAATTAACCAGCATATTTTATTATCCAGCATCCCCCATTCTTAGGGGATGCTGGATAATGGAGCTTTTACTGTACTAGGAAAATGTGCATTAGACTGTCTTAATGTGTATTAACTAAAGAATGTGGCTTTTAAGTGATGTTTAATGTGCATTAAAATAGGCTAATGTGCATTAAGGTACATGTGTATATGTGGCCACTGTGTGGAAAAAACTTCTTGTACTAGTTTGGAATCTACTACCCTAAAGTTTCTTTTACATCCTTAGTTCTGATATTGTGAGAGACAGGAAATAATAAATCCCTATTTACTTTATCTGTACTATTTTGTTTTACGTAAACCGCTATGATGTGTCCCCCCCACCACTGCAAGCATCTCTTTTTGTAAGCCAAACAACTTGGCCAATTCAGTCTTTCCATGTATGGAAGCCTCTCCTTACCTCTGATCATCCTTTTTCCCCTCCTTTGTACCTTTTCTAACTTTTTCTATCTCCTTTGAGCTATGGACAGACCATAAACTTACAATTGGGTGTAACAATACATTTTGTGTTGTTTACAATTCTCCTCTTAAATTTCTGACATTTCATTTGCCTCTTTGACTGAACACTGAGCTGATATTTTTAGCAAACTGATATTTTTAGCAAACTGTCCACAGTGATTCCAAGATCTATGATAACATTTAATGTGGAGCTTGTTGTTGTGTATATTGTGTATATTGTGTTATATTTTTAGGGGTTTTTTCCTCCATGCATATCATTTTGCACTTATCAATGTTGAATTACATTTGCCATTTTGGTGACCATTTATTCAATTTTGTGAGATCCATCTGTAGCTCTTCACAGTTTATCTTGGTCTTTACCACTCTAAATAATGTTTTGTCATCTGCAAAGTTGGCCACCTTATACTGATCCTTCCCTCATACCTTTTCCAGGTCATATATGAATATATTCAACAGGCCTGTACCAACATGCATCCCTGGGAGACCCCAAGATCTACTTTTTTCCACTCTGAAAACTTGCCATTTATACCCAGTCTTTGTTTCCTATCCTTAGGACAATTATCTGCTATCCTTAAACCAGTATCTGATCAACTGGACCTTCCCTCTAATCCCATGATGTCCCAGTTTCATTAAGAGTCTTTGATGTGGGACATTCCCAAAGGCTCTTTTGAAGTATAGATATACTATATCAACTAGATCACCCTGATCCACATTCTTGTTAATAGCCTTAAAGAATAGAAGAAGGTTGGTGAGGCATGATGTCCCATTAGAAAAGCTTTCCAGTTCCTCCTCATGGATGCCCTGTTCATCTATGTGCTGAAAAACTGCCCCCCCCCCCTTTTTTTTTTAAGGATTTCCTAAACCAATTAGAAGAATGGCTTCCACTAATTAGACAGGAACAGAGGTTAGACTCACTGACCTGTAGTTCTTTGTTTCCTCCTGGTGCTCTTTTTAAAGATTGGAGTTATATTGGCAATCCCGCAGTCCTCCAGTACCAAGGCTGTTTTTAGTGATAGGTTGCATACTACAGTATTTTGGCAATTTCACATTTGAGCTCCTTTAAGACTTTAGGGTGAATGCTATCAGGTCTCAGTGATTCACAACTGTTTTGTTTATCAGTCTCTAAAACCTCATCTACTAATACCTCAGTTTGGGTCAGTTCTATTGACTTGTCATGTGGAAGGAATGGCTTTGGTGAAGGGAATCTTCCCTACATCTTGCACAATAGCAACTGATGCAAGGAGCTTATTTAGTTTCTTGGAAATGGCCTTGTCTTTTTTTAGTACTTCTTTTACACCCTGATCATCTGGTGGATGAACTGAGTCCCCGGCAGGCTCTCAGCTTCTTACAGACTTGAAAAATGGGTCTTGTTAAGCTTTGTCTCTAGCAAATTTCTTCAATGTTCTTATTTATTTGTGGTATGGCACTTACTTGTGTTTCCAATATATTATTCTTAAGCATTTCCCGTGTTGCTATCAAGGTTTAACCTTCTTTGATTCCTCTTTTAACCTCTCTCTATCTAGCTTTCTCATTTTTGCCTAGCTCCCTATTTTTAAGTTAAAAGTTAGTGGTAGCTTTTCTTTGTTGTTGTTGTTTGTTTTTTCTCCCCTACTACAGGGATGTCAAACCCAATTAAATTGTGGTCACTATTATCAAGTAACCCAACAGTCATTTACGATGTCTAGAAATGTATTCTTTGCCTTCTGCCCTGAAGTGAGATTCACCCAACCTGTATGTGTATAATTGAAGGTCTCCCATTATTTTCTTTGGGTTTTTTTGCGCTCTGTCTCAATTCTCTTGGTACTTTTAGTTCACTGTTGTCATCCTGATAGCAGTTAATAGCTTATCCCCATATGTGTGCTAATTAGGGATGGATTTTTCTACCCACAGACAGTTTAGTACGGTTTTATCAGGTAAAATATCTACCCCATTTAGCTCTGTTGTAATCACCAGGTTCAATAAATACAGGCATGCAAGAATGAGAACAATAACATGCTTATTTCTGTGGAGCACTATGCAATGTCTGCAGACACTTTGTCTGTCTGTCTCTGACTGACTGACTGGCTAGCTACCTAACTGGGACCATCTCCCAATCACCACCTTGGCCTTCTTAGTCAGGGATTATCTTTAAATTATAATTTCTGTCATTACAGACTCTATGCAGTCTATGATATAGAGTGCCACTCCCCCACTGACTCACATTTTTTTTTTGAAAAATATTTCCATATACACCCACGCACACACCTCCCTCTACAAATCTCTCATGACTAATATGGTTCACTCGACAGTCCAAACTGCACCTTCATATTTGCACCATTCTCCTTCCCATTACAATAACTACTGTGCACCCATGCTCATGCATCCACATGCCCAACACCATCACCTTGAACCATCACAGTCTCACAAAGAACTGTCTTAGCTCTCCTCTTGCCTCTCCCTCTTCCCCTCTCTCAAATCCCCTGCTTGTTTCCCCAGTCCTTTCATTCATCATTGTCACTGTCATCATCTTCTTCAGAATTTTCTCTTCCATATGATCTCAGTAATCTCCTCCCTATCATCTGCTGCCATCTTGCTGTACTAGCCACGTTTTCATCCATCTCAGTCCCATTTTGACCGGTCTTTGACTGAAAGGTTTGTGTGCCTGTATATGAGCACCTACTATATCACTTCCTGTACAGTTTGCACCCAGGTATTGCAGTGTTCCACTGATATTACTCATTCCACCATGTTTTTTTGGTCAATATTATCACTTAATGCCAAACATGCTAGTTCCCACCCATCCTGGATCTTAGGTTTTTTCTGATTTAAAAAACAAATCCTTAATTTTCAGTTTTAAAACAGTAACCCCAAATCCACATGTTTCTGTTATTAAAATGAAACACTACTATATATATATATTATAATAATTGTTATATATATATATATATGTGGATATAGATTTTTCCATGACTAGAATGAAACACCACTATATATAGGGCATGTGTAGATGACATGGGCGTTAATGTAGAGCACCTGAAAACTTAACATAGCTTTTTTCTTTTGTTTTCTTTCTTTTCTTTTCTTTTTTGGTGTGGTGCATTTTTGTTTGCATGACACAGCATTTATCTTCACACAACTGGTGCTTTTGAGTGAATTAAGCCTCATGTGTTAGTCCCCACAGATTTCAGTAGAGCGAGTCAAACCAATTTACCCCCTGTAGTGTCTTTCCTAATGTATTACAGCAGGAGGCACATGTAAACCACCCAGGCTCCGCAGTCCTCACCCTCCAGCTCTCACTGGGCAGTCCTGGGAGTCTCCCCTGGGCACAGTCATAGTCACCCCAAAATCCTTGTCACTTGCAGCTCCCTATGATGGTCTAGTCTCTCTCCAACAGTACACGATCCCAAATACCCCATCCCAATCCCACAGACAAGCCACTTGAATCCTCCCCTCCTGTTCCTTTCCTTTCCCATCCCACCATGTTACAAATATATGTCTTTTTTTCATTTATTTACTATAGCTGCTATGATTACTGCTATGATACCATAAAATGTTCAGGGTTTAGAGTAGCGGGTGAGTGGGTGAGTGGGAGGGTTGGTGTTTGACAGCAATCATCAATCAACCCATTGGCAACAATGTTGGTGGTGGTGGTGAGCTTTTCTGGGTTTTTTTTTTTTTCTGGGGTTTTTTTTTTTTTGGACTACTTTTCCCAGTATACCCAAACTCATTGATCTTTGTACAGTTTCCAATAGGGGCTCTTACTGGAACATTCTTGTTCCCTGCCCAAGTACATGGGCAATCTGTTTGTCTAGTTCCACTTATGGCTTTTGGAGGTGTTTTTGTGAATTGTTTTATAAATGTTTTGGGAATGTTTTTAAAAATGTGGGTTGCTGTTCAGCTTGGTCCTCCACCCACCTGGCCTGCCAAGAGATACAATTAACCATCTCACCCGCATGGCGGGGGGGGCCTCATTCAGGTGTGGGTGACGGTGCATAATGCCACCCCCCCTCCCTTCCCCAAACCACTCACAGTCAGAAAGCAGCAAACACCTAGGCCAATCCAGATTTCCTCCCCCTTCCCCTGACCGTTCTCCCTTCCACCCCGCATCTGCAATACCGCACGCCTCTGTAGACAGACACAGATTGAAAGTGTAAATGACTTTATTTTAACATAACCAAGAGAGAGAACAAAGCACTCCTAGGTATTGTCAGCAATATATCCTGCCAGACAATCACACACAAGGGCCGCCCGACCAACCTCTCCTTGAGGACATCTCCTCCGTCCCTGTGCTGCTGCTGCTGCCTGGACACATCTTTGTTGTCTGGCCACTGCCTGTTGCATTTCTTCTTCCCACGACTCATTGAAAACCTCTCCATGGCTCTCACAGATATTGTGCAGCATGCAGGTGGCCACTACAAAGGCCGTGATATTTTCTTGCTCTATCTCAAGCCGGCATGTAGGTGCCCTCTATTGTCCATTCAGTCAGCTAAATGTGCATTCCACAGCCATCCTGCAACTGCTCAGATGGTAGTTAAAAACCAGCTTTTGCGGGTTGGTGACATTCACTACCTAAGGCTTCATGAGCCAGGATTTTAGGGGTTAGGCAGCGTGCCCTAATATAGCTGGGGGAACGGTGACACCGCAGATTTCTGTCTTCTCCACGCTGGATGCATAATGTCCTTTCTCCACTAGGCCAGGCAGAGGGAAGTTGCTGAACAGGTGCGCATCACGCATGCTGCTGGCCCACCTGGTATAAATGTTCATGAACCAGTCCCAGTGGTCCACCATGGCTTGCAGGATCATGGAGGCATATCCTTTTCCTGTTTTTGAAAGCCCTCCCCCTCCCCACAGAGAACTGCACTGGGATGTGAGTGCTGTCTAAAGCCCCCCAGCAGTTTGCGGACCCCTTCTCATTAAAGCCATCTATGACTTGCTTTGGATTCACAAGGCAGATAACTTTGTTTCCAGCAATCTCCTTAAGCAGCTGGCATACCTCATGAGTTGTCAACCCAGCCCTGCAGGCAGCCCTGCTGAACTGGTTTGTGATGTAGCAGAGGCTGGATGGGCTGGCCAGTTTCATGATGACCATTGCAACCCTCTTGTCTGGTGGGATGGCCCGATGCATGTTAGTGTCCTGCCTTGTGATGTGTGGGCCCAACATTGAGACGATATGGTAGAATATCTCCTTTTTCATTCTGAACATCTCCAGCCACTGCTGGTCATTCCAAGTGGTCAGGACAACTTGCTCCATCAATCTGAGCTGCTCTCACAGGCCCATACTGTGCAGATTTTTCTGGTCCTCCTGAGGTTTATCAACAGAGCCCAGTCAGATTCCACTTCTTCACTACTTTGCTCCAGCATCGAGACAGTGATATGATAGAACATCTCCCTTTTCGTTTGGAACATCTCCAGCCACTGCTAGTCATTCCAAGTGGCCAGCACAATTCAATCCCACCAGTCCAAGCTGCTCTCATGGGCTATACTGTACAGATTCTGGTCCTCCTCAGGTTTTGCAACAGAACCCAGTCAAATTCCACTTCTCAGCTTTTCTCTGTGTATTCCAGGTTCTCTGGGTACTTGTATCTTCTTCTTCTTATTGTCGTTAATACTGTTAAACCAGGAACACAACTTGCCAGTAAACACTGTAGCACAGTTCGTATCCTCAAGCATTGCATCAGTAATCCCCAGGTAAACAGCATTTCAGAAGCAGTGACGCCACCTCCTGCTCCTCCTCCTCCTCCTGCTCACCCTTGTCCTCCATATTCTCCATGTCAGAGACTCTTCACTGCCTTGTTCTCCATCGTCATGTATTTCATCCTCATTCTCCATTTTGTGCCTCTCCATCAGCAGCAGCTTCTCATCCATCTGCAACAAACAGAAGGCAGGGACTGTAGGGTGTTATGAGCTTGGTGCAGCTGCTTTTTCAACACTTCACCCCAACACCATGAAGCATTGGGGCTTTTGCATGTACTTTCATCCTGAGCTTAGCATCCACTGGTGTTCTGATGTAATCAAGCTTGCAAACAAAAAACCTTTTGCTTACTCCTCTCCTGGTAATGTAGGCTACTCAAAACTTTTGCCGCTTTAGGGAAAACAGGCTGTGCTTCTATAATGCAATTATTTTGCACAAGCAGGCAGGTAGGTATTTATTTTTGCAACATTCTGGGCCATTTAGCAGCCATCCCAAAGCACAATGGCCTTATTTACCCCATCACCATGTCTTTTTGTTGTTACCTGGGTGTTTCATCACCCTTGGGTGTTTTGACACTTACAGGTAGGGATGGGGTTGTATACTTTCCTCCTCTTGTGGGGGAAGGCAACCATTGCTTTTTTCTTTGTTTATCAGCCACTGTGACCCATGGCTGCCCAGAATGGTGCCCTAGTTGCAGTACAAAAGAGTGTTGCAGGGATTTTCACAGCAGGCAGCAATGGTCCCATGAAACCTCACTCAAGGTTCTGGTGGACTCCTTAGTAGCCAGAGCGGAATGCACAGATGCCTGGCAGGATGAACTCCATGAGTCACTGAGTAAGGAGGATGCCATCCTCATGCAAATGCAAGACACTATGCAGAATTTGAAAGACATGGTCGACGAGTCCCAAATTTAATTATAGAGGTCACAGGGCACTATCAGTGATGCCCTTCAGAGTGTGCAGAAGTACCTAAATAAACAGGTACCATGCCCGAAAGGGAAAAGTCGGTTCGCTCGTTTTGCCTCTGTGCAAGACGAGTGGAGAATTACAGCTGAGCCCGTTCCCCCTAACTCAGTGGGGTCACAGAAGAGCCATATGACTGCCACCGGGGTGAGGAGGGTGCCACTTCATGTCAGAGAAACACAGGTGGTTCAGGGTCATGGTGGGGTGAAGACAAAGAAGAACAACTAACTAGTGTGTTGCAAACAACGAAACCTCGTGACTTCCTGTGTCTGCCTCCATATCCACCCTTACACTGCTTGGTTGTGAAGATGGATTTTGTTCATTGTTTGGGTTCATTTCTCTCTGTTCATTTTTTCTGCATGGTGCCTGGGAGGAGGGGTTGGCAATCTCTCTTGCACAGGTACACAGGGGGGCTCCAGAGGTAAACAGGGGGGCTGCCTGCGTGGGTTGCAAAATACAAGCGCTGGCCTACACCCCAACATTTTGCAAAGGCAGTGCCCAATCTGTAAAGTTACTTTTGAGGCCATACTTGCTTACTGCTTCTGATTTTACCTCCCTTAGTTGGGAGAAGGGAAGTGGTGTGTCACCCCCCAGCAGCCACTTCACCCTGCTTCACCCTTGGGTCACACATGCCCGCCAATGTGTAGACCATACTGGACCACAAGGGATCCAGCCATCTCCTGTTGCCCTCCTTCAGCCACCTCACCAGTGCCTGCATGTCTGGAGAGAGTGGCTTGCCCCAGCCAGGAACATTGATCCCCTGGAAATTCTCCATTTGGTTCTCCAGTTCCCTCACTATGGGGGTCACTTGGCTAAGGATGGCATCAGCAGCACTGAGGTTCTTGATGGCCTCGAGAAAGGGCTTGAGGACCACCAAGATCTGGGAGATGGTATCCCACTGAGCTCTGTTAAGGAGACAGCTGATCCTGATCTCCCTGAGCAAGGCCATCTCATGGATGGCCTTCTGTTGCTCCACCAGCCTCTCAAGCAACAGGTGCGTGGAGTTCCACTGAGTCTCCACATCCTGCATGATTTTGTGCTGCAGGATGCCCAGCTCTGCCTGGTTCTCCCACAGCATCTAGCCCCGCTTGATGCTGCAATGTAAGTAGCCTGCCACCTTCCTGCATTTTGAAATCAGTTAGGTGGTAGTGATGGCACCATCACCAGCAGCCCTGTCCCCTACCAAGGTATCCCTGACTATGAGGTGCCTGTGTGCCATGCAGAGGATGCCAACGAAGTAATCCCTGCAGACCTCATACAGGGAGTGCACCACTGTCCTGTACTTGGTAAGATGGGGCCATGAGTGCCATGAGCCACCTGAATCCTGGCTGTTCAACTAAGGATAAGGGCTGGCTACCCAGAGTGAGCATCTCCCCAATGGTCTGGGTGATCTCACTGACCTTGGGAATGTGCCCCCCTTTGTCTGCAGCTTTCCTCCAGCACTCCAGGGTGGCCTGCCTCTGCTTTTGGGAGATAGGGGCTTTGGAGCAAATGGGGGACTCCCTTTTGGGCACACTCACACTGGTGTCAGGCTGAGGAGGAATAAGGATAAGGGGTGCTGCTTCCTGAGATGAAACATCTTCGCTGTGATCGCAAAGTGTTTCACCTCCTTGACCCAGCTGATCTGCCTTTGGCAGTGCTGGTAGATAGCAAGCCCAGGATCATCTGCCACCTCAAACTGATCCCACACTACCCTACTCCCCTGCTTCTGGGTTGAGGGTGGGGCTCCTCCCTTATCCCCCTCCTCAGCAGGCTGAGGCACAACAGGAGGAGGAACTGACTTAGCTGAGCCACTTGCCTGAGCCACCACAACATCAACCTCAACCTCCTCTGAGGTGCTTTCCAGAGAAGGAGACTTGGGTCAAGGGGAACTTTGAGGGGTGTGGAGCACAAACTCCCCCTGGTCCCCAGAACTTCTTTTGCCAGGGCACTCAGGTCCCCTGGTTCCAGCTCTAGCTCCTCCTCTGGCAGTGGGAGGCTTATGCTGGGACATGAAATTGGGGTGGAGGAGATGTTCATTCTGCTGGTGGTGCCTATTTCTGGACTTAGGGGAGGTAGTACAGTTACAGGGACAGATACTGCTCCCACCTCCTTGCTTCCACTGGCAGCAGAAGCCTCATGGCTGCTAGGGAAGAGGATGTGTCTATATTTTTTGAGGGGATGGGGACTTGCAACTCTAGGTCTTCCCCTCCCCCCTCTAGCCCCTCCCCCTCCCCTGCCAGAAGACCTGGAACCTGCCTTTCCAGGATGCTTCATATTAATTTTTCCTGTGCTGGAAAATGTGTCTGTGTATCTGCCTTCTTCTGTGTTGTGTTTTGTTTACTCTGTGTTGTGTGTAGTTGACTGGTGTGATTATTGATGATTAATAACTACATATATTTTGGTGTCCTCTGTGATATGAATCTGAATGTGTGACTTGACTCCTCCTTCTGTGTTGTGTTTGTTTACTGTTTTGTATTGTGTACCTAAAATAATATATCTTCTTGTTCTTCTTCTTCTAGGACTCTGACTTCTGTGTTGTGTATGTTAATCTCAACTGAATCTCTATCAGACTTCTTCTTCTGTGTTGTCTTTAGTCTGTATGTAACTAACTATAAGTAATAATATTAATAACTAATAACTATACATAATTTCTTATTCTTCTATGAATATCTGACTTTTTCTTCTTCTATGATGTATGTGTGTGAGTGTATGTAATGTGTGCTTCCCTGCACAGTGATGGATCACACTGCCAGGGAAAACACTGAGCTTTCTTTTAAAAAAGTTTTGGGGGAAAAAGCAGGAACAAATATAAATTGAAATGAAATGAATCGTATAAGGATAAATAAACTAGAGGGATTCCAGATAGTAAGCTAAGCTATATCCTATCCAATCATTTCTAAGAACAAAAAGGAGCAGACAACTGACTAGGAAGCCAAGCCAGTCCAGTACCTGTCAGACACTGTTGCTCACTCAGGGAGAAACAGCTCACAAAAGGCACAGAAAGCCTGCAGACAGATTTTATGCTGTTTCTATGTCCCTCCCCCAAACACTGTGATTGGAAGGGGACTCAGGGAGAGATCACACTCACTGGCCAGCTAGAGATGTCAGTCCTTCCCCCTCCCCCGCTCTTCCTCCCTCTTCTCAGGTT
Organism: Alligator mississippiensis; assembly: GCF_030867095.1. NCBI lineage: Eukaryota > Metazoa > Chordata > Crocodylia > Alligatoridae > Alligator > Alligator mississippiensis. Next base: position 132,412,277 of record NC_081827.1, on the reverse strand, counting down.
CTGTTTCCCCTGAAAGAACACCTTCAAATCTCTGAATCTTTTCTGAAACTTTTCCAAATCAATTTGGAGGCTCCAAATCAATTCAGAAAGTTTTAAGCTTCTCCCAATTTGATTTGGATTCATACATTTGGCCTCTGAATTGGGCCAAATCTTCTCTGAATCAAACCATGAACCAAAGCTTCACACAGCCCTACTAGCTAGCACTTAACAAGCACTTGACTTCTCTCCCTCCAATAACAGTCCACCCCGCAACTCTTTGCAACTCTTTCCAGTAATGCCATGACTCCATAAATCCCACCCAAGCACAGCATCCCCATGCTGAGGAAGGCATGGTCTCCAAAAACCAACCCACCCACCCCAAGGAAAACATGACACATATACAGCAAAAATAAAACACTTTACTGAAAATATTGCAGCTTTAACAATAACTATATACAACTTAACAATATAAAATATATACAAAATGTAAAAAAAAACAACCAAACAAAAACAAACCTGAAGATATTTTCACTCTACTCCTCTTCACTATCGTCACTTTACTCTCCTAGTCACTGGGGTATGGGCTGGTTGCTGCCGCCGGTGAGTTCCACCCATGAAAGCTTTCTGTGAGGAGGGGGAAAAAAGAAGAGGAGGAATTGTAGGGGAGTTTGGTGACCTATGCATGGTGCTGAGTGTACGTGCACCCAGGTGAGCAGCAACGAAGTGAGAGAGACCTCCCATCATTTCTCCCAAAGAGCTGAAAGGGAAGGTCACTCACCTGGGAAGCGCTAAGTTCTGGGCTCCCTTCATCCAGAATGAGTTGGACACTGGTCCCTCAGACTTCCCACCACAGAACTCTAACCATCATTTCACATAGTAGCATTATTCTCAAAGCAGAAAGTAGAAACCTGAAACCAAAAAGCGGGTGCAAGAGGGGAATAAAACTGGTACCTTGATTGGGAAGATGTACCTTATGATACAACCCACCATTCTTTTGTTTAACACATTTGCAGAGATTTTTTGATTGAAATGGAACAATATATTTTTTTAAATGCTAGCATTCATTTAAGTGATTTGTTAGCAAATATGAACATGATAAGGGGTGTACCCCTAAGCAGACCAACAAAAGAGTTTGAACCCAGAACTTTAAGGCTATAAACAGATTATTTGGGGGAAAAATAAATAAAAAAACAAACATATATATCTATATCTACAGCGCAGTACATCAGACAAACTGTCCTGTGGCCACAGTGGCTCACCTGCCAGTCTAAAGCATATTGTTGTCATTATCTTGAGCACATTCCTGTCACAATATCTGCACCATGCTTCCATATGCCCACATGTCCATCACCATCACCTTTGCCTACCAAAAACATGCAACCTAAATCCTAAAATCATCCCATCCTCCCTCCCCTCCCCTATCCATTTATTTCCCAGCCCTTTCAGTCATTGCTGTTGTCACTGCTTGCTTCTTCTTTGTCATCCCCACTGTCATTGTCATCATCATTGCCATCATCATTGCTGTTATTCTCTTCAGGGGTCCCACCCCTGAACAAACTGTGCCAACCCATTCTCTTCCTGATAATCCCTGCCATCTCCTCTTTCATGTCTTCCACCGCTTTCTTGTAGTACCCTTCCATCTCGCTCATTCTCATTTTGACACAAGCCTCTATTGAGAGGTCTGTGTGCTCACGTAGGAGCAGATTCCTGGCCTCCCACAAGGCATTTCTAAAGCAAGAAATGAATTGGTAGAAATGGGCCATTAAGGTCCCCTTCTGCTTGGACAGGTGCCCAAACAGTGCTGCTTTTCTGGTCAAGGTTTGGACCCCTTTCACCATCTTGAGGAGTAGAAACACTTTTCACTACACCTCTTTGGCAAAAGGGCAGTACCATAGGAGGTGGCCAGTTTGTCTCTATTTTCCATGGGCAGGTTTCCCTGGGGCATTGTGATTGATTTAGTGCCCCTCTGTGTAATGCTGCACCCACACCAGGACCGCACTCTGGGCTGCTTGCCAGTTTACATTTCTGTGCTCTTTCTGCAGGTCCTTATAAAAGATCCTCTCCCACACAGCCTGGCAGCTGTCCTCAGGGAGTAGGTCCATAGTCAACAGCACATCCTGTTTCCTCACCACCTCTTGCATTTTGTAGTGGTTCCTTCGGATCATCAAGCCTTCTTTCTTTACTTTGTACTTGTTACAGAAGTGCTCCAGGGTTCTGTAGAACCACAGCAGTTCCCAGGTAGCTAGGTTAATACGTGTACTCCACAATGTCATAGCATTTGACCTGCAAAAACTTCACAAAGCAGGCATTTTAGGCTGGTCTGAGGCCTTTCTATTCCATATAGCTCTGCCTGAACTTTCACTATATCCTTTCATCATCCAGGAGGATGATGCTCATCTTCCTTATGCTTCTGCCCCTTCAGCTCCCCCCCCCCCCACCCATTTCTGCTTTCACTGTTAGAAGGCAGTGGTCTGAGAAGCAGACCAGTGTGGATTCCACTTTCACTACTGACCATCCCTTGGGTGAGAAGGATGTAGTCTATGCATGACTTGGTCTGGCCCAAGGGATCTACCCAGGTAAAGCTTCCCCAGAACCCTGTACCCCTTTGCCCGCATCCAGGCTGATATTGCTGACAAGCTGCTGCATTGATTTGGATGATCTGTCCAGGCCTTTCCATTGGCCTCCACTTATCCTGCCCCCTTGCTGATGATGCAGTTAAAAATCTTCTGCAACCACTACCAGTCAGTGCTGGGTAGTGCCACTATCATGTTCTATAGGAACGTGCACCTCACTTTCTTGTTTGCTGTACATAGGCATTTACAATGTCAATTTTCCTCCCTTCTATTTTACAGGTGACTTGCAACAGCCTGCCTGCAATAATTTCTGTATGCTGCAGGGAGTGCACTTTGTCTCCTTTCAGGACAATAGCGACACCTGCTGACCTGCTATCATTACTGCCAAACCTGAATAAGTCCCCATGCTCCCACCATTTTTTGAACAGGGCATAATCTCTGTTACTAGGCAGACTACATTCCTGAAGACAAAAAACATCCACCTGCAACTGACTCATTGTTTGCTCTGTTGTGTCACACTTGTCTTTCATAAGCAGGCTTCTTATATTTACTGATACTATCAGAATCTATAAACAGATGTCTCATTTGATCTCTCATAAATTTTAGTTGGATCCAAAGAGAAGCAGCATAGCTCTTGATAAATATAGCCCTTCCGAGCTGCACTGGTGCCCCTCTGACCAGGTTGTCCCTAGAATTACTGGCAATAAACTTGAGATTTGTTTATAGCAATACACAGTCTTCTTGGCAGGGGGGCTAGGGGAGGAAGTGTTATCCCATTTTATCTTTGGTACTTCAAGTGGGACAATAGGCTTGTAGTTCTATACGATTAAAGGATAAAAGGTTTTCTCCCTGGATAAATGGGATCTCTGTTTACACCCTATCGTTAAAAAAGTTTAGTTTCTACTGAATATCTTCCAGCCTTTCTTAACTCGACAATCTATAATAATTGACTCAGAAACCTTTTGTGCAGTGATAGACAATGATCCTCACTGTTGCATTTTGGTTTGTACCTAGTAGCTATAGTATTTTAGACAGATTATGAGCTATCAGGTTCACTACTTCATTTCTCCAAGTTACTCCCATTTAACTCTGAAGCCTACAGTTATCACTGCTGAAAGAAATTGGAGTAAAATGATAGTGAATCAGGCCTTTGACCCTTGTTTTTAAAACAAGCATGTAACCCAGGTGCACCCAACTATGTGCTCCCCTCCCCAACTAGAAGGGATGGGTAGCTAGGCAGGAGTGCTGTGAGAAGCATCTGCAAATGCAAACCAGTTCCCTCTATTCTATCTATAGTCAGGCCAGGACAAGCAATGCTTAACCGTATACAAATTTATTAATATTTACAGGAAGCCTTCAAAAGATTAATATAAATATAAACATAGATATTTACATATAATATGTGACTATAAACCTTTTTCTCTCTATAAATATATATATGATAGTTAACCAACACAGGGACTTTAAATAAGTTTCCAGTGAACACAGGTAAGTAATAGGGAAAGGTCCCAGCAGAGCCCCAACATAGGTTATACACTCTAAATTCTAATAAACAATAAACTTACAAAATATAAGGTGCAATATCACAAAATATAAGGAGCTCCCTTACAAAATGTAAGGCGCATAAACATCAAAAATAAACTTGACACTAAAATTCCTCAAAACCCAGGCTGTTCCTAAGGCCTTGGCTGCACTCCAGTTACTAGTGGGAGGGGAAAACCCAAATGCCCCTTGGGCCTTCCAGAAATCCCAATGAGGCCTATAAATTCAGAGGGGCCCTCTCTCCCCGGGGACCTCCTCTCCAGGAGCCCCTTACTAACCAGGAGAAATTTCCCCTCCCCTGTTGGAATCCTTTTCCCCAGCAACTCACAACTCCAGTGTCCAGAGTGAGTGGTCCTTGGCCACTTCAGACACATTGCTCCTCACTTGCAGAAGCCTCCAGGGCCTTTGACTGCTTCTGGGCTGCCTGCCCGGTTTGAGCTCCGTGCACCATCATGTGCTCCTGGGGGCTTTGCCTTCTGCTCAGGGTTGGAGGCCTGGGCCACCTCATGCAACACTGGAGCTCAGTCTGCTCCTGGACCCTCCATGCAGTATTGCCTGCACCAGGCTACTGGCTCTGTGCCCGAAGGTCCAGACCCGAGCCACAGCAAGTGGCTCTCAAGGTCCTGATCCCTCCCAGACCACTCTATGCTGCACTGTCCACACCAACTGCCTGGCCCTGTGCCAGGGGTTGCAGACCTGAGCTACCTCGAGTGGCTCCCAGGGTCCTGCTCCATGCACCGGCCTGTGCAATGCATTCCTGGCCACACACCAGAGGTTGCAGACTCAAGCTGCCTCAAGCAGCTCCCAGTGTCATGGTTCTTCCTGGATCCTCTGTGCAGCACTGCCTGCACCAACACCGTGTTCATTTCTGGCAGGCTGAGGACGTAGCTGCTTGTGACTTCCATCCGGCAAAGTAGTCTTTGGGGCAATAGATCCACCTTGCTGGCCAGTTTTTGCCAGCTCTTCTTTTTCGTCTTCTCCATCCCTCATCGCAGCCACCCATATGCTGGGCATGCTGCTCCTAGGGCTCCACCCCCAGATTGCAAATAGACCAATCAGATTGAAGCAAGTTGCAGGCTTCAACCAGGCCTGGGTTCCCTGCCTCACCCCATGTAGCGGTGGGGCAAGCTCCTCCCCAGCAATCACCCGATTGGAGGAAGTGCTCCACCAATCACAATAAAGATTCTCTGAGTCTGGGACACACTGAGCAGCTATCGGTAAGCCCACAACAAAAGCAGAAACAAAGCCATCTGGTAGCACAATTAATATGTTTGATGACTAACATTATATCTCCTGGGTGCAAAAGACCTTTTGAGCTACTAGATCTTTTTTAAGTACTTATTTGCTCTGATAGAGACCTAATAGATTCACAGGAAAGGGTATGTTCTTACCTTCTTCTTTGGGTACCTTTAGGCTTTAAGCCAGAAAGGCTACTCTTCCTCCCTTCCTTTTGCTCATATATCAGTAACCATCAGTTTACACAAGTGACTGGCAGGTTGTTTGGGCTGGAATTACAGTGCAGCAGAAAGTACTGCACAATTATTTGGCTTTGCTTTTCATTTTTAATTAGCTTTACAGGTACTTTCTTTCCATCTCATTCTTTAACAGTTGTAGCAGCACATAGCAAAATGAGATATAGACACTGTGCTGTCACTGAAATTAGATGTTCCATTAATTTCAAATTGCTTACCAGCATTGGGGCTGTCTAGAAACCCTAAGGTTTAAGCACAGATGAAGCTTGTTCAAATTATATTTTATATACACTTTCTGTTAGGCTTTGAGTTTTGAAACATTCTTTCTTCCCAATTTAGTGGCAGGCTAATTAAAAAATGCTTCTCCCCTTTCATATGCTCATACCACTAGAGCAGTGATGCCATCCTGAATATATATAATGTCACAAAAAGGTTTTATATAATCTGCTAGAGATGGACTAAGAAGATGACCTTGGCAGTATTTAATGTCACTGAGGATGTGAATTATTGACTTGAAAAGAAGAGGAAAGCAGTTTCCACATGAGGTATACAGAAAATGAGAAAGCAAAAAAAGATATTGACAGTAGGAAAGGTACTTCTAGGCTGTGGAATTATGAGGAGATACCACAAAGAACAAGTCAGTACTGGAAAAATAAAGTGAACAGGGATGTAAGTTACTTCTGAAATTCATTTCTCTAGTGCAGGTTGAAAAACTTAATGGAAGAACTTTTTCCATATTGATACATCTAACATTCCTGCCACTGCGGAAGACTGCTTTGTTGCCTTTAAATGAGAAGGAAACAGATTTGAAACCTACATTCTCTTCTGCTGTCCAAGCATCCTGTTCAAAAAACAGACCAATGCCTTGGAGAATAAGATCTGTTTTAGTGATGGGAAAGTTTTAGCCACTATTAATCCATTGCCCATCATAATGCTTAATAACTAGTGAAAGGTAGGTAAAAGAGGGCCATAGGGTGCAAGTGAAATGAAATGGCACAGACTTATCCAAGTCTAAATCTAACACAGGGGGCGTGTCTACATGAGACGTTTACTGCAAAGTAGACTAATTAGCTCTGCAGTAAACTTTGTGCATCTACATGTATGCCCTTATTAGAGTAAACTAATTAACTTCTCAGCGGGATTGTCCTTGTAAATACAAGGACTAACCTGTTTTTTTACTCCATAGCAGCACACATGTAGATGTTGACACAGCCGGCTGGGGAACAAGGCTGCTTCAATGTGGGGGCTGCCTGCCAGCTAGTCCCACACTGGAGCACCCTCATGCCCCAGCCAGCCCCTTCCCAGAATATTGAGCTGGGAGGAGAGCAGGCCCAGACTGGCAGGCTGACCCCCCAGGTCCTCTGCCAGCTAGGGCTGTTCCAACCTGGCTGAGCATGTTGTGGTCCTGGGCACACGTTCAAATGCTTTTCTAAGGACCAATAAACTCCAGTGCAATAAGCATTGGATTTTATTGTTTTGCATTAATTCCACATGTAGATGTGCCTGGGGTCCCAACTGATACCTTTCCTAAGTAACAGCAAGTGTAATTTATTCCTGGCCCAACAGGTCCCATTGCAATGCAAACACTATATTGGGTAGGGCTGTATTGAACAGGCACATTTTCCCTAATGCAGCCTCTCAGCAAGGTTCCTATTGATCAGCTAGCAGAATGTCTGAGGGAGGTTGGTATGAAACCCCTTTGTCCCTCTTTAAGGAGCACAGCATTCCTCCTTTTTCTTCTATAGAGTATAATATCTTGCTAGTGATTTTCTGTTTGAGAGCCACTGAGGTAAACTGAAGTAACACAAAACTGGCTCTCAACTGGGGAGGCATCAAATTAAAAAACTTATGGAGGGGTGCCAAGATTGAGAACTACTGATCAAGTCTGACCTGCATAATCAAAGCAGCTGAATTATCATAATCAAATCCTTCATCTAGCTCATTACTTTTGGTCAAACTATCACATATCTTTTAGAAAGATATCCCAATCTTGGTCTCTTAGGCTAGAAATAGACATTGTCAAATGAAGAGAATCAGCTGTGCTGCAGTGTATCATGGCACAGCTGATTTGCTTCACTGGGCAAAATATACATCACCCCTTGTTCAATCCTTGATGATGAAGGACAAGGGGCAATGTGATCTTCCTTCTCAGCCAGACCTGTCCCCTGCAATCACAGTAGTGGATCTGGCTGAAAGGGGGAAAGCAAGGCTTTCCTGAGATTCCCAAGGGTGGCTTTTTGTAAGGTGGAAAAGTGGCCTGATGGCCCAAGGGCTTCAGGGGCCCTCAAGCCCCCAGAGCCTGGGTGTTTGGAAAATACAACAGCTCAGGCTGCCCACTGTCTCCCACTACAGAGCTAACAGATGTCCACCACAATAAAGCAACAGAATCTATTACTACCTTTCGTCATACCACTGATTTTATTTTGATGTGGCATAACAAAGGGAACAATGTCTACTTTCTCACAGTTTGTGCCACCATTGAAAATTTGGTGATCAATTTCTACCCTTGGAGAACATTCCAGCCTTTAGCTTCAGGTTATGGAAAATCTACCATCTCCCTTAGCACTGGGGTTCTCAAACTATGGTACGCATACCCCTGGGGGTATGCAAGGCATCTCTAGGGAGTACCTGGGAGAAATTATTTAATGGCAGATTTAATTTTCATTATAATAATGATTGGCATTTAAGGGGTTAAAATATAAAACATATGCTGGTAGGAGTACATGGACAGCTGGCAAATCTGGAAGGAAGTACGTAATAATGAAAAAATTGGGAACCTCTGCATCAGTGGTGGCGGGAGAAAATATTATTTGAAAAGGCTGGAGGTGCGGGAAGTAGTGTAGTGTGCAGGGGGGCACTTCAGGATCTGCAGGGCCACCCATCCCTCCCACAGGGCCATTGCGGGACTGGCATCCAGTGGGGGTGCTGGGTATGGTGCTGCAGTAGCAGGGCATGGTACTGGAGCAATGGAGCCACATTTGGGAGAACTAAGCCCTGTTAGCCTGGCCTTCCACCACCTACGCTCTGCGTTGGCAAATTGTTCCACTGGTTATCTTCATTTTCTGTTTTAAAAAAAGACAAATTCTAGTCTGAATTTCTTCAAATTCAACTTTTTTCTATGGGATCTTGTTATGCCTTGGTCTGCTAGGTTACCGATGTACGCATACATTTTCTTGTGCAGGTACTTGAAGAGTGCAATCTATTTAACTCCCAACTTTTGCTGCATCTGTAGTATTAGACCCTGACTCCATGCAGTGCCCAACTACTAGGGAGACTATGGTCCAATTGCTCATGGATCCTATTACTCGTTAGCCAGAGCAAGCAGGGAGCAAATACCAGCACACATTGTTCACAACAGCTTTATTCAGAATGGACGCGGCTTTGGGCGAGCTCCCCACAGACACCAAGTCTACGAACACGGGGAGCAGCAACAAACAATAGGTTTTTTTTTCCACATTTATACACTTTTGTTTATACTCATTAACATTTATTCCACCCTGTCCCTCTTTTTGTTCCACCCATTTCTCCTCCTATCTCAAGCTCCGCCTCTATTTACTGTTTGCTTCATTAGCATGGAATTGCCTATGCATTTCATTCATTCACATGCTTTTTTGTTATGAGTGCATGTCTAACACCTTGACTTCTTTTCTTCTGTCAATAGGCAGACTTTGACCAAAATCTGGAGGCTTCTGGAGGCTTATTCACCAATCACCATTCACCTTTTCGCATATGTTCATCTTGAATTCTGTTACCAATTATATCTTGTTTTTCACATTCCAGTCTGTTTTTCTGTTTCATGCTGTACCATCTTCCACATTCCTAAAATGTCACCTCATTCACAGCACACAGACTCACACAGATTCACTTGCTGCTTTTTCCTCAGAAAATGTTTGACACAGTTAAGATGGTTACTTAGCATAAGCAATGGCTGACTTAGCTATCATTCTGCCTTGTGGTCAGCAGCTTCGGTAGGCCACAGATCATGCCTTTATTCAGCTGCAAATCCAGTACTCCCCAAAATCTAAATTAATGTCACCCTAAAATGTAGGTGTGAATTCAAGCTAAGCACTGGGGGATGGGGGGGTCGGGATAAGGTGCTTGTGATTTCAAAAACACTCTCTCCCCTCCTCCCCCCCACCACGTTTCTGAAAATACATATACTAGATGCGTCTACATTTTCTGTGTTTATGCATGCACAGGGCCATTCATTGAGCATATTTAGTCCTACACATCACATTTTCATTGGACTCTGTTTTTTAACTCTCAGAGGAAATTCTTCTACCTTCATAATTCCCCATTGGATGGATTATAAATATCCACAAGCCCATGAGCTATTTTAAGGAACAAACAAATTACCCATTGCCATCAACGCTGGCTTCCAAATCAATGTGTAGTATAAAGAGTCCTCTGATAGCTTTATAGAGGGTTACAGGCTGCATGGCCCTGAAGAGGCAGCTTTCTACCTCCAATATTATGTGGGAATATTTGCATTGTAGTTGTTTTTTCTCCCAGTGCTACTGCTGTTGTGAACTTGGCATTTTCCCCCACCCCTTCCCATGAGAGAGAAGCAGGCATGAAACTCTCCCACACTCGCAAAAGCTCACTGGGAAGATTTCACAGCTGGGTTCAGAGCTGTATGAACAAAAATGACAGGCTGCAATTTTGAATTTTAAAGTTTTCTTAGATCTTTCCTATAATTCCTGTGTTGCAAGGAATCCTGTGCTACATATAAACCTTTCCAGACAACTTAAGAGGAAAAACGGTGAGGGAGCTACTGGTTTGAAAAAGCTATGAACTGATACTCTGGTGACAGATCACAAAGTGTTGTATATCAATGAAACCTGCATTTCAGACCCAAGTGGCTTTAAATCAGAGTGGTTTTTTGGATGGCTTGCAAACAGGTGGTTTTAAGTGACCTTTGACCTTTTTCTGGCATAGGAGGGGGCAGACATCCTCTTCCTTCCAACTGGAAGATGTTCCAGAACTGGCATCTAGGGAAATCAACTCTCAAGTGAAGTAAGACTGTCCCTCATTCAAAGCTGCATTTCATCTGAATGTGCATGGAAATTGGATTAAGTTGATCAATAGACAGTCACATTTCTCCTCATATCTGTGAATAGTGACAACTAACTTACAAACAGGTAATGTTATTTATATTCCTTTTTACTTAAGTGGTAAAGCCAAATATGATTATGGAAAGGAATTTAAAATTTGGTTTTGTTAAGGGCATAGCCATGTCTCATTTTTAAACAGTGGGCAACACCCCTTTGTCTTTCAATGTATTTAGGATTTTCTTTTAAGAAAATCTAGGCAGGGATGGATCCAGGGGGTGTGCAGGGGTGCAGTGGCCTTTTGGTCAATCATGTAATGGGAGAAGCAGCGAAGGATTTTTTTAAGCAAATAAGAGTTCTCCCTTCCTTTCCCATCCCCTTCTGTCCCCCTCTGCATTGCCCACCACTGCCTCTGTCTGGCTGCCACAGGGGCGGAGGGGCTTCAGAGCTGTTCCTGCCCATTCTAGCCAGGTTCTGCATATCTGGGCTTAACCAGGCATGGTGGCAGAAGCAGATGGGTCCCCCCTTCCTACCCAGTCCCCACAGCATTCCCTGCTAGCCTAGGAGTAGGTGCAGGGGAAGAGAACCCACTTGCTGCTGGTGGTGGTGCCTCTAGCTGAGCCTGGTTCTTGAGTGCCCTCCTACCCCACTTCCAGCTCAGCTGGGGCCAGTAGCAATGGTAATGGTGGGTGAGGGAGGGAGAAATTAGATGGGAGCAGGAGGGAACATTGAACAAAGCACAGAGGGGAAAGGAGGTGGGAGGGAAGATTCTTACTTGCTTGAGGCACTTTAAAAAATCCCTCACTGCTACTCCTGAGGTTGTTGGCCTGTCTCAGTATGGAAGAAGGAGGTTGGGAATGAGTCATGGCTCCCATACGCCCCTCTCTGAAATGTTGGATCCACTGATACATCTAGTTAGTTAATGCTAAATGCTAGTGAGAATCCTAGTGACCAGATTTTAAAGTACACATTGAAGCAAACGACAACCCAAGCTGTTGTTCTTCAGGAATTAACAATTAGTCTTAAAAAACAAAACAAAACAGAATCTGCGTAAAAATGTTATATTTATAAAACATATACCTGGAAGTTGCTAGTGCTTAGCGAGAGGCTTCTGGAATTGATTTTATTTCTCTTGAAATCAGACCAATTAATCAGGACTGCCGTGCAAGGAAACTATCTGTCTGTTCCCACAGGATAATGTATCTCTGAAAAGCAGCAACAGTCTCTATCCTTCTCCTGCTATAATACATGTACACAGAATATAATGATGATGCCATGTGTATTCTAAATTGCTATGGCCAATTTGTTTTCAGAAAGCCACAACAATTATGGTATGGAAACTGAGAAATCAGTAGCCAATGAAAGATCTACATATAGATTTTGCTTGCTGAAAGGTTAAGGTTTACAAAAGAAGAGAGTTCTCTAGATGAATTCTTAAAGAGGTTTAACTCCTGAAAATATCTTTTATACTGGCAGTAAAATGATTGATTAAGCAGACATAACTACTCCTATAGTCTCCAAAGGGTTACAGAATTGTACAGTGCAGGAACATAACTTTGTACTTTTCATTACTATGGAAAAAAGACATAGCTACTCAAAGAAGACATGTTCATCTAACATGTTGTTAAACAACATTTAATTTAAGCAGAGCATTGAGTTTTCAGTGTTCCCAGTTTCTGATCTAAGCATTTATTGCAAATGGCAAAACTGAACTGTGCATAAGCCATAGATTAATATGACTATTTTAAAAAAGAAAGATCTTGCATTGTTCATTTGAAAAGAGATGTGATTCTCTAATGCTTTGGAATCATGCTTATTCTGTAATACATGAACATTTTTAAATATTAATTACTATATAAATGGATTCTTTACCTAATCTTTAAAAAGGAAGTTTTAGGCAAGATTAATTTTGATCCAAATATCCCTGTGAAAGAGGAGATCATTTTATTAAGGCACTGTGATAATCCAGGATTATTTCTGTTTTTATAATGCAAATGCTGAATGTTGACTTTCTCTCTGCTAAACATTTTCTTGATTGATGACAAGAGACCCCCTTGAAATGCAAGTGGATGCTTCCAACTCAGATGTTAACTATCTTCTGGAGATGACTAAATGAAAAAATAATCATCTGGACAGACTAAGTTAAGAAGCCACTTTCATAAAAGGAATATAAAAGGCATTGGGTGCATCTACTCATGCAATTAATGTGAAGCAATAAACTCTGATACACATTGTGCCATAGTTTGTTGTTCCTGGTTGTCACATTCTAGATTGCAGGTTGCACCTGTGCCTCCACCTGCAGCACACTGAGCTGGGTCAGAGCAACCCTGACTGTCAGGGGGCCTGGGAATCAGCCTGCTAGCCTGGGGCTACTCCGACCCAGCTCAACGTGCTGCGGAGGAGCTGGCTGCACTGAAGCACCCTCGTTCCCCAGCCAGCCCCATTAGCATCTACACATGTGTTGTTGTACAGTAAAGAATGTCACTGCAGGATAATACTTGTATTTACAAGTCCTAATCTATAGCAGAGTTAATTAGCTTACTGCAGCCTAACAGGGCCTTTACTGCAGAGTTAATTAGACAGCTCTGCAGTAAACATCTGTTGTAGATGTCCCCATTTTAAGTAAAGATAAACAGAGCACATTTTAGCAGGTATGCATTCTGGGTTTAATCATATCAGAATAAGGCACACAATTATCACTTAGCCTCTTTGAGAGAACCCTGGACATGGAACTTGAATGACTATATATAGACCTTCCATGATTATTTGTATTACAGTAATATCTATGTAGCATCAAGGTTGAAGGTCCATTAGCAATAGATGTTGTCATTGACTCCTTCACCTTTTCCTCAAGAAAACAAAGCAGATGACTTTTATGTAGGCAAGATGAACCAATGGGAGGGAAAAGGGGATATAAAGAATGGGGGCTGAGACAGAAAGACTGACTTGTCCAAGATCACACAAGAAGTCTATGACAAAGTCTGAGGCTGAACCAAGACTGAGTACAACTGACTTGGACCTAGAACTTCTGAGTTGTAGTTCATTGCTTTAACTTCAAGATCATCTTTAAGGGCTCATGCCTACAAATCCAGTGCTAACATCAGAATACAATTAATTAAAAAAAATGTTTTTCCCATATGGAGTAATAAATACAAATTCCTGTCTCCATAACTTTTCTCAATGAACAGTAGGTAACAGTCTTGCTAGCTCTGGAGAGTGAGGTACTTTTACTTCCTATGGAAGTGTGCAACAAGGAAGGCCAACTCTTCAGCTAGGGAGAAAACCTCTTTGCTCTCCAAACTTCATTTTCTGCTTGGTATTTGGGTTTTTGTGTTACAAAAACAAACCTTGGAGCTTGTCAGATAATGGGCCTATGTTGTCTTTGTGATCCTGGGTCAAGAAGTAAGGCTTTATATCCTTAGGAATTCCATAGTTGATGGGATGTATATAACATCTCATGATTGATCAAGTCCATACTGTAATAAACTTGCTGAATATAATCTGGGGTCTAGAAGACATGGAAATATGGGATGCATGGATTTTTTTTCCTCACAGCTTTATTGGTGTAGAATCTTTGTTGGGGTTATTGGATGTTATTGGCTCTTCCCCTTTACTAGAAGTATAAACACAGACTAGAGATGTGTAGGTGGAAACAAATGGTGGTCGGAGATGGGTATTGTAAAAAAATGTCAAAATACGTTCTCTTTTCTGATTTCTCTCGTAGTACTAAGGAACTAGCCATATTTCTTAGGCAAAAAGACATAGTATCACAGTATCATAGTAGCTAGGGTAAAAAGGGACCTAAACAGATCATCAAGTCCGACCCCCTGCCTTGGGCAGGAATGAATGCTGGGGTCATATGACCCCAGTCAGATGTCTATCCAGCCTCCTCTTAAAGACCCTCAAGGTAGGAATGAGCACCACTTCCTTTGGAAATTGGTTCCAGGTCCTATCCACCCTAACTGTAAAGTAATGTCTCCTGATGTCTAGCCTGAACCTGCTTTCTATCAACTTGTGGCCATTATTCCTAGTTACCCCAGGTGGTGCCTGGGGGAACAGGGCATCTCCTATTTCCTGCTGATCCCCCCTGGTGAATTTGTAGATGGCCACCAGATCCCCCCCTGAGCCTTCTCTTGTGGAGGCTGAATAGGTTCAGGCCCTTTAGTCTCTCCTCGTATGGCCTGCCCATATGAGACAGATCAAGCAGTTTGGTCCCTCTAGTGTGGGAAAGTGTTTTGCTCCCTTAGGAAAAAAATAGATTGGTATGAACGCTCTTGTATAATTGACCAAATCTCCTTGGAAATGTAGGGTATAGTATGGTGCCCTAGAGTTCAGTGCTGCCACTGAACATACGTGGATAATCACTGGGACTTCTGGATAAATGTTTTGGCTCCTTCATCTGTCACAATAAAGTTCTAGCATAAGGAGATTCTTTATTTAAACCCAAGTTTATGTGTATTACTTGCCAATCTACCCTACAGCAAAAATAAAACCTTTATTTCCATGAACTTTATAGCATCAGCTTTACAAATGGGTTGTAAGAGTTACATTCACATTATCATTTATGCCTTTTATTACAAGTCTGAATACTGGTAATTACCAGTGACTTTACCATCAGAATGAAATATAAACCTCTGAGAAAATATTTTAAAATCCAAAAACAATAGGTGATACAGTGCAGTAATAATATTTTAAATTTTTGATCAATGTATTTGGCATTAATACTATAACTGCCACAAGGAACTGATTTTATCTGCTAATATGAGATTCTGTTGCTATTGTAATTTTAGCAAAAAGTTTATAAACAAGTGAAATAATATAAGCAATGTAAAATATGTACAACATGGAATCCTCCTCTATGCCACAGGAAGCCTGCCTGCACCCACATTCAACACGCAGCTAAATTCAATGGACCCCCTCTTGCACCTAGAATGTAAGTGATGTATTTTGGATGGGCACCTCAAAGTGTGTTTACACGGCATAAGGCTTCTTCACTGAGCTAAATAGCTTTGGACTAGTGCTGTATTAATGCAACTATATTGCATCCAGTTCCAGAGTTAGCACCCATAGAATTAGCTGAAGAACCTCTATAAGGTTCTGCCTTGCACAGTATAAACATTAGTCATGTACAGACATTCAGTTTCTGTTTGGGAGAATTACCATTACCATTACCATTCTCCCAATAGGAACCAAAAGTGCACAAATGCTCACACTTTTTTTTTTTCCAAAACCAAACATGGCAGTTCTGGGAGAAAAAATAAGTTGACTCCAACTAGGGAGATGTCCTGGGAGAGTTTCTTGTTTGTACACTGTCCTGGCATTATTCCTCCCAGGGCCCAGGAGGAGTGGAGCTAGGGGACAAGCTTTTGTGCCTTCCTGAAACTGATTCCTTCCCCATCTGAAGAAAGTGTGGGGATGGTGTAGACCAAGAGGGGAGGGAAGGAACAGCCACTCATTGCTTTCTGCAGGCTCCTCAAGACTCCAGAGACTTGGTCTAGGGAAGGGGTCTGGGGGCTTTGCCCCCCTTTTCCAGACTGGTCCAGAAGGGGAAGCAAGAAGTGAGGCAAAGCCCTCCCCAAGTTGAACAGTGCCAAGTTTTGAGGGGGAGGAGACAGGCAGCAGCTGCCTCTGTTCCCTGCCTCTTTTCCCCCAGAATGAGCACTGCCCAACTTTGGGAAGAGGTTGAGGGCTTTGTCCCAGTGCTCCTCCTTCCATGCTGCTCCCAGAGGCTGGGAGTGGAATGGAAGAGGCTGCTCCCCTCTTGTTCCACAGACCCCAGTCTGGGGAAGACACAGGGAGTCTATACACTACTTCACTACTCCATTCCCTGTGTTACTAGGAGGAGTGGAGCAGGCACTACTTCCCACACCTTCCTCAAATAAGAATCATGCCAGGAAGGCAGAGAGGACAGGAGAGAATGGGTAGCTTCAGGCTACCTCTCCCAGAAAGATTTCTACTGGTGGAAGCTTCTCAGAAATGGACACCTATTTGTGGCTATAGTCTTTGCTGAAGAGTTAATCTTTGGCTACTTCTAGTAGACTGTAAGTAAAGGTTGGATTGGATTTTTTAGAATAGTATTTAGTACTTTGTGGGTATTCAAGACAAAACCAAACCCCTGTTGCACTCATGTTGCTGTGGATAAGCAAAGTTTCCACACTTACTGACTGGATGCACCCCCAGAATAAGAATGGGGGTATGAGGATGAGTATAGTGACAAGAGACATGGTTAACAAACAGATAGCAAATGCTGAAGAACTGCTTTAGGATTGCATCTCTTTGTCTCGTCCAATTTGAAGGACTAGCTATTTGAAGAGCATGCTGGGAAAGGTTACTATGAAAATGAAGACATCTGATATTGATTGAATACCTATACAAAATGGGGATTTGTTCTCTTGTTTGAGGTCAAAGGGACCTAGCTGAGATGACCTTAAAGTCTCAAAGCTGGTACTGAAATATCTTTATTTTGTTAGAATTCTGTTTTCAGGCATAATAAAAATTGAGGTAATTTTCCTATCAGCTGCTTCCAGTGTTAAGTGCATCTGCTTTGCATCATAGAAGCTATTTTAATCTGCATCTGTTTTTAATTTTTCAGTTCTCCAGAATTGTTTATAAACTATATAAATTGTTTATAATCACAATTAGACTGAGTCCATAGTAGGCTGTGGACTCTGTCAACTCTGATTACTTAGTCCACTGAAATCCTAATAATTTTTTTTCCAAATACATGAATACAGGATATAACTTAATTGAAGATACAATTTACATTTGTTCATTCTTGTTCTGTTGTTCCCTTAGTATTAAGGTGTTCATAAGCACATTTGTTGTGGTTATACATTGTCCTCTGGCAAATGAAATCCCAAACCATAGTTTTGTGTTTTTCCCATAGCAGAATTCTTTGTCTACTAAAGAGAGAGCACAGTATAAATAGGACAAAGAACTACAAATGGCATACAAAGCTACCAAAAATTCAGTTTTCAATACAAAAAATGTCAGCTTAACTTCAAGAGAGAGGCTGTTTTGTACTGGTAATGGGTTGAAAAAAATCAAAATAACTAATGAAAAATAAGTAGACAGCTAGGACAGAACTTACTTGAAGGCACAAAATAAATGCATAGAAGACCTTCCTCCCCACCCCCCCACCCCCTGAAACTCAGGTGATAAAAGGCAAATGTGATTCACTTTAAATTTTCTTGTGAAGGCAGAAGATCTGAAACAACAGAAGAAAGGCTCACCATCAAATTGACCCTCTGCTTTCTTCATTCCCCCTGTCCCTGACATGTTAGACTCTTTTCTGCTCCTAAGACTTCACATAGAGCTCAACTGGAGTGGCCTCTTACCCTAAAACCTAAGAAGAGACAAAATAATTCTGAATTGCCCTAAGCTTTGAAAAATTTAGCATTTAGAGGGAAGAGTTGTTAACAATTGATGAGTGGAGTCTGTAATGTTAACATCATAGTTTTAGCGTCCCTGTTAGTAGTACAGTATTTTCCAAGTAAGAAATAGGAGATCTAAGAATTTTGCAATTTGCTGTACAATTTCCAAAATGCAATTTGCATTTGTACATCATTTGGTTTCTGTGGTTCTTAATTAGTTTATAGAATATAAGCATAAATAATTGTCTGTGTAACTAACAGGCAGCACACAGTTCAATGTCATTAAATATTCATCACTTGGAGGCCATCCGATATATGCCTGGAATGCCTACCTAAATAATAGAGTCTAAAATTGTTAGACACCAACTCTATGCAGTGCCCAACGACTAGGGAGATAATGGTCCAATTACCCATGGGTCCTGTTACTCATTAACCAGAGCAGAGCAAGGAGCAAACACCAGCACACATTGCTCGCAACACCTTTATTCAGAATGGACCCAGCTTCGGGCCAGCTCCCACACTGATGGAATACGGAGAGCTGCAATGAACAATATTTTTTTCCCATATTTATACACTTTGGTTTATACTTATTAACATTCACTTTACCTCCATCCTGCCTTCTGTTCCACACATTTCTCCTCCAGTCTTAACTTTGCCTCTGTTTACTGGTTGCTTCGTTAGCATGGAATTACCTATGCATTTTATTCATTTACATGTCTTTTTGCTATGAGTGCATGTTTAAGACCTTGGCTTCTGCTCTTCAGTCAATGGGCGGACTTTGACCAAAACCTGGAAGCTTGTAAAGGCTTCTTCACCAATCACCATTCACCTTTTTGCATATATTCATCTCGGATTCTGTTACCAATTATGTGTTGTTTTTCACATTCCAGTCTGCTTTTCTGTCTTAGGTTGTACCATCTTCTACCCTTTTTTAGGCCCCTTTATCTTATCTCGTTCCTCACTGTAGCTGGTTCATAGCACACAGACTCACACATATTCACTTGCTGCTTTTCCCTCAGAAAATAGTTGACACAGTTAAGATGGTTACTTAGCATAAGCAAACGGCTGGCTTAAATATCATTCTGCCTTGTTGTCAGCAGCTCTGCTAGGCCACAGGTAAAGACTTTGTATTCAGCTGCAAATCCAGTGCTCCTTAATAATCCAAATTATTGTCACTCTAACACAAATCATGATCAATAAAGGTCAATTTCTATCCCTCTTTTTTCCAATGCACCCTTAAGCCACCTTTTAGATGGCTGCATAAGGGTTCCCTTGGAGCAGGTGGCATTTGAAGCTACTCTACAAAATGAGTCCCAATAGCTTATAATGCAGTGTGAAGGACTTGCCATCTTTCTCATAGGCTATTAATGCCTGTCCTCATGGATGTATTCAAGAACTGACTAAAGGGAGATGCAGTGCACTGTCCTTCAGGCCATGGTGGGGACAGGGACAAAGTATGGGTGGAGCTTCCATGTCAGCAGGGGATACCAGTGCCCTGCAGGTGTCTGGTAGCAAGTAGGGCAAGACAAGCTCTGGGGTTGCCCTCCTGCAGCCGGATCATCCAGGGATAGTAGCGGCAGTGGCATCCCTTTTGGATCTATCTGCCCCTGCCTGCCCTCAGCACAAACCCAATAGGTGCCTAAAGTCAGGCTCCTGCATCCATATTTCAATAGTGAAGTGGGAAGAGATTTGATTGTTTTGTCATTTTTTTCAAAGGTGTTGACCACAAACACCTCAAGAGTGGGACTTCGATGGGGCTTAAGGTTTCTCAGCACCATCACATAGTGGCTAGCCTTTCAAATCTCTAAATATAAAATTTAGAGTCTAATTTTTTTGAAGTCTGGATTCATAAATTCATACATTCATAGATTGTTAGGGGCTGGAAGGGACCTTGCAGATCATTGGGTCCAGCCCCTGCCCCTCGCCCCACCCCACTCTAGGCAAGAAGACAACTGGGGTTAGGTGACCCCAGCGAGGTGACTGTCTAGTCTCCTCTTGAAAACTTCTAGGGTAGATGACTGCACCACCTCTGGAGGGAGTGTATTCCACAGTCTGGACACCCTGACTGTGAAGGAGCTTTTCCTGGTATTAAGCCTGAAGCAGCCTTCTAGGAGTTTGTATCCATTGGTCCTGGTCTTCCCCGGGGGTGCCCTAGTGAACTGAGCTCCTGATGCACTCCTCTAATATAACAGATAGTGGCTACTATCAAGTCCCTTCTCAAACTTTTCTTCTTTAAGCTAAAGAGGCCCAGGTCCCTCAGCCTTTCCTCGTATGGCTTGCCTTGCAAGTCCCTGATCATACGGGTGGCTCTGTTCTGGAACCTCTCAAGGTTTTCCACATTCTTATTGAAGTGTGGCACCCAGAACTGGATGCAGTACTCCAACTGTGGTCACACCAGTGCTGAGTACAGTGAAAGTATCACTTCCTTAGCTTTACATGAGATGCATTGGTTGATGCATGCCAGTGTATTATTTGTCCTGCTGACCACCACCTTGCACTGATGACTCCTATTCATGCAATGGTCAGTCATTACCCCTAAGTCCCTTTCAGCCATGGTACAAGTCAAACTGTCACCACCACTGCATGTATGTTGAGGGTTGTTTGCCCCCAGATGGACCACCTTACAATTGGAAGTGTTAAACTTCATCTGGTTCCATTCTGCCCAACTCTCAAGCCTGTCCAGGTCCACCTGTATCTGCAACTTATCTTCTGATGTGACCACACTGCCCCATAATTTTGTGTCATCCATGAACTTGGCCAGGGAACTTTTCACTCCCCCAACCAAATCATTGATAAAGATGTTGAAAAGCACCAGTCCAACCACAGATCCCTGAGGGACACCACTGGCCACTTCACACCAGAATGACACATTCAAGAGATTCATGATGATCCATTCATGAGAACTCTCTGGGTCCTGTAGCCAGTTTCCCACCCACTGAAACATTGAGCAGCTGTGCCCACAATCTTCCAGTTTTCCCACAACGATGTCGTGGCATACTAGATCAAAAGCCTTTTGGAAGTCTAGGTATATAACATCTACCTCGTCTTCCTTGTCCAGGTGGTGAGAGACCTGGTCATAGAAGGAGATGAGATTGTTCAGACAAGACTTACCTATGGCAAAGCCATGCTGGCTGTCATTCAGAATCTTACCTTTTGCAAGCATATCACACATAGATTCTTCAATGAGATTTTCCAAGACTTTCTCTGGGGTGGAGGTTAAGTTGATTGCCTCCCTCTTCCCCTTCTTGAAGATGGGAACAATGTTGGCCCTCTTGCTATCCTCAAGGATTTCCCCTGTGCACCACAAATTCTGAAAGAGCTCTGCCAGGGATTCTGAGATGACCCCGGCCAGCTCCTTCAGCACTCTCAGATGAAGTCCATCCAGTCCTGCTGACTTATAAATGTCTAGCTTTTCTAGTTGGTTTTGTACCCACTCAGCATCCATGGTGGGGAGGCTGTCAGTCCTGGCTTGTCCCCTATGAGCCTTATGTCACTTGACTTTCCCCTTGGTCCGGTGAAATACTGAAGCAAAGTGGGCATTCAGGAGTTCAGATTTTTTCCTGAATGTCAGTTACTAGCTGTCCTGAGGTGTTAAGCAGGGGTCCCACCTTCCATTTGTTTTCCCTCTATTGCCTACATACCTAAAGATGAAGTTTTTATTGTCCTTGACTCCCATGGCTAACCTAAACTTAGTCGCTGCCTTGGCTTTCCTGATCATTTCCCTACAAGTGCTGGCCACTGTTGTATAGTCCCCCTTGAGGACCATCCCTAACTTCCACTGTGTGTACACCTCTTTTTTCTTTTTTAAAAGGATTGAAATATCCCTATTAAGCCAGGAGGGCTTGCCAACCCTTCTGCTACCTTTACTCTTTGTAGGAACGGTTTTCTTTTGTGTTTTGAGGATTGTATCTTTGAGCAATGACCACTCCTCATGCACCCCATTCACCTTCCCTTCCTGGTCCTGCATCTCCTCCACTACTAATGCTCTGAGCCAGTTGAAGTCAGCATTTTTGAAGTCCAGGATATATACTTCAATCCTGCTGATTGCTTTGTCAACCTTGTGGCAGATGGTGAACCTGATAATTTATGGATAACTCCGTAGCTTTATTGAAAAGAAGAACCTACATGCCTTTGAGTTTAATCTAAAGAACTGCAGTCTGGAAGCCATTTGCAGCACAGAGCCATTAGGCACAGATAAAAGAGCAGCTCCCTGCTATAACTCATACTGCTTCATTGGAAGCAGTGTGAGTTACAATGATCTTCCATACACAACAGAAATTCACTGTTTAGTCTGAGTGGTTGGAGAATCCAACTGCTGGTTGCAAGACTGCAACCATTCTCCTCTATCAATGCCCCTCCTCCCTCCCAGCCCCAATGCTGTTTTCAGAATGGGAGGGGTAAAAGGGAGCAGAGGGATCTGATGTTAGTGGTTCTCCAGCCAGCGCTGGAGTGTGGAATGGGTAGATGGGAGCCTCCCCCCACCACCTGGCTCCCATCTGGCTCCCATCCACTCATCCCACCCTCCAGCACCCACTAAAAGAACCCCAGACTAGATTCTCTACTCCCTTTCCCCCCTCCCATTCTGAAAACTGCCAAGACTGGGAGGTGATACAAACACAAGTTACTAAAGCTAGTCTACTTTGGAGCATCTTCATGCAACAAGGGTTCATATTTTTGCAGCATTGGGCCCTATTAAAATGCTTTCCATCAAGTACTTCTGTTTGGTCACAACTGTAGCACTTTCAGAGGCCAGATCAGGTGAAAACTCTTACTTGTGTCTATGCCTATTGATTGCCCTTTTGCCTAACAAAAGCAGGTGGAGGTAAGAAAAAGCAGTTTATGTGCTTCCATTTGAGCAGGTTTTTTGGTTTGTTTTGGGTTTTTTTTGGGCGGGGAGAGGGTTGGTTTTTTATAAGTGTATGAAGATTCAGTGATCACAGAGCAAGCAGAAACATATTCACAATTTTATGTCAAATTTTGTAGCCAGCCGATTGCCTCAGGTGCAGTATTGTGCAGATCCAATACAGCTCTGTTAAATATATGGAGCGGGCATTCAGAGGTGATGTGATTCAAAGTCTGAAAATGAGCACCTCAGTGGCAGTTTGATGAACTAGTCCAGCCCCATCAATGTAACAGAAATCCACATCTGCTGTGTCCTGTCCTGATTCAGTGTAGAGAAGACCAAAGATCAAAGGGAGATAAAAGCCAGCTGGTTTAATGGTGGGATTTGTAGTAATTATTTCTGTATACTTTCTACAAGCAGGATGTCTGGATTTTAATCTTGGACATGGTGGGTTTGAGAGACCTTTTTGGATAGGCAGCTGCAAGTTATTGTTTAGGTTAGTTCATAATTTAATTAAGACATTGTTCTTCTTAATGGAGGAGAATGTATGTTACTAAGAATAAAGAGCCACTAAAGAGGGATGGTTCAGCTTGTTCCAGTAATGATTTGCATTGCTTGATTGAGTTGTATGTCAACCTTATCACTGTGAGCTATCTACAACTAGATTGTGGCACAGTATTACATTGAAGAATAGTCCAGTGCTAAGGCTGTTATCCTCAGTGCATCAGCATCCGCTCCCCAAGAAGTCCAGTAAGTTTCTGAAGCGGATTATTTAATTTAGCTACTGTCATAATAACGTAATTTTTATAGCACAGTGTCCCATCTTAAATGATTCCTAAATATTTTGGAGTAGCATTATAATGTCGAAACTGAATCTTTTTTTTCAACAATAATGGGTTGATAATTAGCTTGTTAATTGTTCAAGTGAAATGTAGACATTTGCATTTCCCAGCATTTGGACGCAGACACTATTATTTAAGGTAGCTATCTAAAATATTCAGATAAGTTGTGAGTATTATTTCTGATCTGAAAAAACAATATTGTTGCATAACAAGGGCTATGTCATTTGCATATATGAATTTTCTTGAGGAGGTGTCTAGGAAGTCATGAATGTAAAAATTAAACAGCATGGGTGCAAGGACTGTTCCTTGTGGGAATCCATTATTCAATTTATATGGTCTACTCTTAATGTTATAAGAAAAATTTGGAACCACCCATTGCTGAACACCTTGTTGAGCTCATTTGATCCCAGTTACCTCCTGCCCATGGCAGGGGACCTGACTTGATCTTACAGGTCCCTTTGGGTCCTTCTTTCTATGATTCTAGGATGTCTAGTAAAAAAGCAATTTTAAGACAAGGTATGATGCCCAAGAACTTTAAGATGAGGCCTTGTCTCCAGACTATCATATGCAGCCAAGAGATCAAGGAAGACGCTACAGTTTTAAGTGACTTTTCAAAGCCATTTTCTATATTGGTAATGAGGGCCATGATCTGATCACAGCAGCCTCTGTTTGGTCTAAACCCTGCTTACTCAGGAGGAATATGTTAATTTATGGTCTGAAAAATTCTATTACTTGTCAATCTTACTAATAATTTTTAAGTTATGCTATTGGGCAGTAGTTCTCAGCTAAAGCTATTGGGCAGTAGTTTTCAGCCTTATTGGGATCCTTACCAGGTTTTACTATTGCTTTTATTTTTCCCCTATTAAATAAGGCTGGTAATTTTCCAGTTTCCAAAATATTGGTAAAAAAAACTTTGCTAGCCAGTGAAGTTTTTTGGCCACAGATTTTTAGGAATTCTGGAAATATCTCATCCATACATGTGGCTTTACCTTTCTTTATGGTTCTAAGGGCCTTTTGGATCTCATGTACAGTAGAAAGTTGGGAGAAGGAAGAGGCTGATGTAATGAAGTGTTTCATAGATTCATAGATGTTAGGGTCAGAAGGGACCTCAATAGATCATTGAGTCCGACCCCCTGCATAGGCAGGAAAGAGTGCTGGGTTTAGATGACCCCAGCTAGATGCCTATCTAACCTCCTCTTGAAGACCCCCAGCATAAGAGAGAGCACCACCTCCCTTGGGAGCCCATTCCAGACTTTGGCCACTCTAACTGTGAAGAAGTTCTTCCTAATGTCCAATCTAAATCTGCTCTCTGCTAGCTTATGGCCATTATTTCTTGTGACCCCCTGGGCACCTTGTTGAGTAGAGCCTCACCAATTCCCTTCTGCACCCTCATGATGAATTTATAGGCAGCCACAAGGTCGCCTCTCCACCTTCTCTTGTGGAGGCTGAAGAGGTCCAGGTGCCCTAGTCTCTCCTCATAGGGCTTGGCCTGCAAGCCCTTAACCATATGAGTGGCCCTTCTCTGGACCCTCTCCAGGTTATCCACATCCCTCTTAAAGTGTGCAACCCAAAACTGAACGCAGTATTCCAACTGCGGTCTGACTGCTAGAGGGGAAGTATCACCTTCTTGGTTCTGTTTGTCATGCATCTGGTGATGCACGATACAGTGCAGTTAGCTTTGCTGATGACTTCGTCACACTGATGACTTATGTTCATCTTCGAGTCCACTAGGACTCCAAGATCCCTTTCCGCTTCCGTGCTACTGAGCAGGCCATTTCCTAGGCAGTAGGTGTGCTGGACATTTTTCCTCCCTAGGTGCAGCACTTTGCATTTCTCCTTGTTAAATTGCATTCTATTGTTTTCTGCTCATTTGCCCAACCTGTCCAGGTATGCCTGTAGTTGTTCCCTGCCCTCCAGTGTGTCCACTTCTCCCCACAGTTTTGTATCATCCACAAACTTGGACAGAGTACACTTCACTCCCTCATCCAAGTCACTGATGAAGACATTGAAGAGTATCGGTCCAAGGAACAAGCCCTGCAGGACCCCACTGCTCAAGCTCTTCCAGGTCAATACCTTTTAAATATGATTTCACTTTGTCTTGTAAAAAGCTTGTCAGTTGAATTCTTAGACAGGGAAATGATATGATTGACTATTGCTTCCAATCTAATGTGGGTTTGGGGTTTTGAAGCTTCAGTGCTTGAGCCTAGTCAATGAGATTCAGCCCAGGCCTTCCTACTTGAATGGGTGAAATTAGGGTTTTCCATTGTATGTATCCATTTTTCTCTTTGAGCCTTGTCCAGAGATTGTAAGAGCTTGGTGGCAGTTGTCATTTACTTTAAATTCCTTATAAAAATTATCACTGTCTTCATTCCACCCTGGTATGTATTCTTTTCTAAATCCTTTTGGGATAGATCTCATAGCCACTCCTTTTATTACACCCACAAACTGCACATCATTTTCACTTGTGGGTTTTATCCATCCTATATTAAAGTCAGTTTGATTAGCAAAAGAGATCTAGGCAGCTGTATTAAAAATTCCATCTGAGCTTTGGAGTTGATTTGATTATTGGAATTTGAATTCCAACTGTATATAAAATTGCCCTGTGTTGACTGTGTGGGAAGTTGTCAAGAACTTTGCGGTGTAAAGGGGGAATGTGTTGTTGCAAGTTCTGCATCATGAAATACAAATCAGGTGTATAGTCTTGTTGCCAGCAATCTGAATGAAAAGTAGCTCTATCTTTCATGTCTTAGACTAATACAAGGTCCTCTCTCTGCATCCAATCTAGAAGTTTAATGCCATTTTGATCATTGTGGTGATATCCCTATAGACTGTGTTGATTATTAAAGATACCTAGAAAGATGCTTGGGTGATGTTAAGAGGGTAAGGCAGAGGTTGGGCATGCAATGGCAAGTGGTTTGTACACATTAATTATTGTCATGTAAGAAACTTGGACTGAGATTATGTACATATCTGATTGCTCAGATATCAGCTGTGCAGCTGATTGATATGACTTTATATTTGTCGATATTATTTTTAATGTAATTTGCCACACCAAAGGTGGAATGATTAATGGATGAAACCAGCCTGAATCCAGAGATTCTCCCCCTTTTTTGTAGCTGATGCTCATCAGTGTGAGTTTCTTGAAAGCAAGGACATCAATTAATTTTTCTGCTAAAATTTTGAACAAATATTCACTTTTGGCTCTGCTTATCTCCTCAATATTGAGTTGGCAGATGCACAATGAGGTCCCAATGTTATGGGTCTGGAAGCTTTGCGAAGATCTGTTGATGTTCATTTGTCTTCATGATCACTGACCATGAGGCCCAAAGGACAGTTCAGTATCATTGTGTTGTAGACTATTTAGCATTATACAGGGTATACCACAACGAGGCAGTTTACATTACACTACCCACCTGAGGTCACTGCTACATAAAAGGAAATGATTGGAAGCATGGACCACTCTCAGGGACTGGGGCTGTTTTCAAACTGGATAAACATCCAGGGGAGAGGAATCAAGCAGCATATAGGAAGGTGGAACTTAAATGACAGAGAAATGAGTATTGGGAAGGAGACTGAATGGCAGGGTAGGATGTACAGGGGAAATAGGGAGGAAATAAGGAAGAGAATAGACCCGTCAGGCATTAAATGAAGAACAAAAGGAGATAGTGGGCGTGTCTACATGTACAATTAATGTGAAGCAATAAACTCCAGAGTTTATTGCTCTGAGTGTGCTGTTTGAATGTGCACCTGGGAAGATTCACAGACATGTTCAGAATTACTATAAATATTGCACATTTGACTTAAACACATTTTACCACATCAGCAGATGAAAAACAGTGTATCAATCTCTTTGTGTGTTTCTCTTTTCTAGGATAAAAGAAAGCTGGTATCACTGAGTTCATTTACATTCACTCCATGCTGGGACCCAGGCAATTCAGAGCAGAGAATATAATTGCCGTATGTTCAAGGGCTATCTCTTTCAAAAACAATTTTTTAGCTGATAAGGCATATTACACTACAACCTAACAACTTTGTTGGGCAGAAATTGCAAACTGGTAAAGCAAAATAGCCTTAAATGAAATCTGAATTGAGGACATGGGGCTGTGACACTGCTGTTTTATTAGAACATCATGTGAGTTGAAGAAGTAATAGGTATAGTTCCTAAGAATCCTGTCAAGGTACACATTACAACACAATTTCCCAAATATTTAAGTTGGTCTAATAAAAGATATTTTATTAGAAATAAACATGGCTACAACCTATATCCCTGAAATACTGCAACACATGCACTCAGACTCTTGATCATGCATAAGTGCAATATACTAGATCTATGCGTAAGTGACCATTACAATCCAATTAAAACTATTCAGAAATGCTACTGGTACATGTAACACCTATATCATTTTTAAAGCTGTAATTTAATTTTCAAGTAAACCTTAAGGGTTAGGTGTTTTGGTTAGTTTTGTAGCTAAATGATGAAGTATTCTTTTTTAATGGCCACATAACCATTATAATGCCAGTTGTTTTCCAGATAAAGGGCAGGGAGGTTTTTTTGGTCCAGCTAATCCAAGTGGTTGTAACAGAATTTAATACTTATTTAAATGATAACAGAAAAATACTGGAATAATTGTTCTGTTGCGAAGAACTCAGACCACAACAATTAGAATGCTTTTAATACTATAGATTCCTCTCTGAATACTTTGGGTTTATCCTGAGATTCATGTCTGTACACCTCATAGTGGTAACATTGCTTGGCACCCTGCAGCACACTTGAAAGGACTGTCATGGCACCCTGGTTGAAAATTATTGGTCTACATCCAAATGCACATAATTTAATGCCCAGCACTCTTCCTGACTTCTGAAAAGTATGTACTGCTATAGATTTCTGGTTTTTCATTCCATGAACATAAGAGAACAGCATGAGTGTGAAACTTCCTAAAATAATACTAAATTCTAAATCGCCTTTTATTTTGACCCTGGATTCTTGCTTCTTGCATCTCGACTTGCAACTCTGAGAATTTCTCCCTTTGCCACATTTCTTACTAATAAACAACACAAGAATTCAGAGGCTTAATTGTGCTCCTGCCCCTACATTGGGTGTAAGCACTGCCTACTGAAAACTGCACTCAAGTTGAGTACATGAAGCAATGAATCAGGACCTTTGAAAATAATGGCCTTCCTATCTGCCTTCCTTCCAAGAGCATTAGTTTAGGCCTATACAGCAGTGGTACAGCAGGCACCAGATCTTCTGGTCTCCTGTTTTTGTACTCTAAAGGATGTATCTTACAGCTTGCTGTATCCACTATAGAAGTTCAGTAGAGCAAGGCACTTCACATCATTAAAACTGTCTTTTCTGTATTTGGTTGATATGTTTGTCTCTAGTGGGCTATGGAATAGAGAAAATCCCATACAATTTACTGATTCGTTTGATGCACTGGCTGGGGGAATATTTAGTTGACTGAACGATTTCACAATGATTACACACTTAATTCATACAACACAATTTTATTTTAAAATTCTTTGCTACACATATAACACTGCTTAGCTTTAAGAAATACCACAAACATTAATAACACAATAACTACATATATCAGAAACAATGCTCCAAATGTATTTATTTCCCAAACAATTACAGTTACAACTAAAAGTTAAATTTGAATCAATACTATTATTTTTCATAATATACTTACAATCCTAGAATTCCAAGAAGCCAAACATCTAGATATGCTTTCATTCCTCAGTAGTACAATTTAATGGGTTGGCCTTAGTAGTACAGTTCAATGGGCTTGCCTCAGCAATATGGTTCAATGTGCTGGCCTCAATACTGATAGGACTAAGTCCCCTTCCTTCAGTCCCTTTCGGGCGCTCCGCAGCTTCAGCATGAACTAAGAGATTTGTGTTCACGGAGAGGGTGGTTCAGGTGATCAGTCTGATCCGGCCTACACTTGCGATTCTTCCTTCATTGTTCTGCAAGTGAGGTTACCTCCAAATTGGGACAGTAGGTTACAGTTTTTATTGAGTGAGTTGCTGTCTTGGGCCCCTCCTACCCAAACCTGTCACTACTCCCAAATTTGGGCTCGGATCTTTCTTAACAGATTCTTTTGCTTGGTAATCAGTTTCTTTTGTTGATCATTTTAATGACTTTGGGGAATTTCCATATCACTGAATTGACTTTTATTTCCAAACTTGTCAAAGGCCCTAGGGTTTGATCTCTCGGAATGTGGGATGTTTGCTTAAGGGTCATTTTTAGGTTAACTTTGTTAAAGGCCTCTAAAGATAAAATTCAAGAGTTAAGACTTTGAGCAAAGTCAGGACCTTCCGCACATAGACCAAAACAATGGCCTAGATAAGAAGATAAATCTTGTCTTCTTCCTAAACTGGCTAATGGGCAACTATTACAAACATTCAAATATTACATTCAATATGACAATGTTCTACCCTACCGACTTAGGTAACTGTAGTCTGCAGTGCTCTGCTAAAATGTCACCTGGGAACACACTGGTACAGCTTAGTTGTCCATACAATACTGTTTTGGTTTTTTTAAGACAACCTCATGATAGCTAACATTCTTACTGCAGCAAATTTTGTTTAAAGAGAATCTTGCAATCGTAAGAACTGACATTTTAGCAGCTGTCAGGCTTTTTGAAAACAGCTGTTTTCCTATCATATTAGCCAGTTCAGATCCTTTCTAGTCCTTAAAAGGTCAGTTTGATATTTGGTTTTCTTTCTGCCTAGATATAATAGCTTTAAAGTAAAATCTCATCAGCTTTTATGGTAAGCCCTCTGAAAGCAGGGCTTTGCTTGTCCAAGAAGCCCAGATGTGACCTTTCCAAAGGTGAAAGTAGAGGGGATAAAATAGTTCCTCCTCTAAACTTCCCCTTACCCCAACCCAGCTTAACTAAGCCTTTCTCTGAAACTGGGCCCAGAGACACCTTTACAGACTGGCAACATCATCCTACAAACTCAGCTTTGAAACTTGATCTCTCAGGGTGAAATCCTGGCCTCCAAATGGGTTGAGGGGAATTCTGCTTTATTAGTGAATATTAAGAATCATGGTTACATGGGGCTATAGAAGCTAAAAAGGATACGGGACCACACACATTGTGGCTACATGATATGTAGCTGGAGTGTGTTGATGCTAAGACACACAGTTGGTCATGCCACCTACATCTACCCTGGGTGGAGAAGGCAGGGCAAGAAAACCATAGTATCTCATCACTGTTCAGAGGATATGAACCCCCCAAGCATGGTAAATGTATCAGTAGGGAGTTGTAAGGTGGTGAGACATATTCAGATATAGGTTTTAGCATACAGTGTACAACTGTATTTTTTTACACATAATCTTACCCAAAAGGCCAAGAAACCATTATTAACTGTAATGGAGTTGGGATTTACCTTGAAGGTCTTTCTCCCTTTTAGCTATGGTCACATGTAATACTAAAATGTTTTAAAAGGAGACATAGGGAGGCAAAATTTACCAACTGGATGTATAAGTCAGTTGAACTGATAAAACTTCCATTTTGTCTGCTCCTATACTGGTATGTTGGAGCTAGATCTCTTAACTTTAAATCTGAATTTAAAAATCTTATTTTTACAGTGGATTAGAGAAGACATGAAACAGAACAGACTGTCTGTAAAGGACAATCATTTTAAGTTTTAAAGAGCTGTTCTTCTCTGTACCCTAATAGTCATTATTGAATAAAGTTTTCTGCACATTCTCTTTCACCAGTTCATCCCTTCAGATATTTCTTACCCAACTGTCTTCCCTTTTGCTTTTTCATCCACAGTCCCTTCTCCTTCCCAACATTCTTCAAGAAATGTTGCCTTAAAGCATTCAACTTCTTTTATTTATAGCACAAGTAAAATGAATATAAATGTATATAGAGAAAGTGAAACTTGCAAGATATGCACCTTCAGAGGAAAATAAGACATATGTCTGCAAGGGATCTGCAGGTACTCACTGAGTCTGGTACCCTGCCATCACAGACAATCCTATCCCCAGTGACTTAGACATGGATCTAGGACTTGGGAAATCATCCTCCAAGTCTATTCCACTGCAGAGTGGGCTAGAAAGTTTATATTCAGGCAAGAAGTTTCAGGCACTTTATGCATTGCAACATCTGATTACTTGTCACCTGGCCCAGTGAGGGTGATGCACAGAAATGGGGTTTGCTGGACAGACTCTCTGTATAGTCAGCAGGACAATAAAGCTCATAAAAAACATGATGCAATAAAGGTCAGACTGAGCCAGGAACTACCTACAACCAATAGGTTACAACCACAGGTCTGTGTCTGAAATCCTAAGCTCCACAAAGAAGCAGGTGCTTAAATTGGGGTTTGTGGCAGTGCACTTGCAGTGCCTGCCACTTTAAGTGCTTGATTGCAGCAGCCATTTTAGAACACTGGCTGCCTATATAAACATAGCAGTTTGCTACTGCTGGCCCGGGCAGAAACATTCCCTGGCTGAGCTACATGGAACATCTAGCAGGTAGGAGTTGGAGGCTCTTGGTTCTGGTCATGACCTAAAACTGCACCCTGCCAGGGAAGGGTGGCCTGGTGGGGCTCCTACTGGTGTGGGAGCCCCAGGAAATACAGGGCCAGTTATCTGCCCGGTGAAAGGTAAGGAGGGGTGCCTTTACCCTAGCCCCTATCTTTGGGTGGGCTTTGGAGGAAGTTGTGGGAGTAGTGGGGCCAGGCATAGCAAGCAGAGTGCCACCTGAGCCCAGCAAGGATGTGAGATCCTGGAGACCCCAGAAGGGGTAGTGTGAAGAGCATAGATTATGGCTGCATACAGAGTAGGGCTGAACAGGAGTAGGCCTGAAGGGCTGTGCATGGGGTGGGCTGGGTAGGGCCAAACTGGAAGTAAGCCTGAAGGGCAGCACAAGGGCCAGCCCTGTGAATAGTCAGTCATGAAGATGGGAAGACCCCAGGATGGGGTGTGGTGTAGAGACTGTAAATGGGGCTTAGTAGGAATCCCAGGTGTGGGGAAGAGGCCAAGGCATGGTTGTGGGTGCCAGGCCATAGTTTGGGCCAGAGGCTGAGTAGGGGGCTCAGCTAGAGAGTTAGAGGCAAGTCCTGACCCCGGTAATTCCTCCACTGCAAGGAGGCTGAGTATGAGACAAAAGTAAGACTGGTACTATGAGCACAATGACCTGTTGCTCCAGGGAGGGAGGGAGAGGCCCTGTGAGACCCGGGAGCACCAGTTGTGGTGCAGAGTGAGATTACAGCATGTGGATGCCATCTGTGAGGTGTGGACTGTGGTATAGGGGAGGTCAGAGCCACAGATAGCGGCTCCTGGCATCAGGGCATGTAGTGTGTAGTCTCCCACATTTACCAACACTTTATGAAAACAATTAAGTCATGGCAGGTGAGACTGGGTGGACTGCCCCATAGAGAGATGTGGGCAGGCTGGCATGAGACACAGCCCTGAGCATACTCCCTGTCACAGGGTTGCACATTAGACAATTTGGTCCATGTGGGATTGAAAGACTGTAGCCGTATGATACTGCTACCTGTCACTTGCATAATAACTTAGCGATCAGAGTACTCCCCCAGGAAATGGGAGAGTTAATTCAAGGCCAGCCTCAACCTAAGGAGATACAAACCTTCATTGTAAACCTTTCAGAAGTGGGCCATACCCATCAAAGTACAGAATAGGCTGAGTTGAAGAAGCAGGGCAACTTGGTAGCTAAGAGTGTAAGAGTCTTGGAGCCATATGAGGAGGAAGCATGACTGGTTCCCCAGCAGTTAGGACACTCAGGTGGGAGGATTCAGTTTTGGGTTCTAGGTCCTGTACTCAGAACATTTTTTTTTTTAATCCATTGTCTTGTGTGAAAAATTTAAGCAGGTCTGGGAGTAGGGGCCAGACCCTAGAGTTGCTACCTTCCCAGGTGAGTGCCCTAGCCCTTGAAAGTTCCAGATCAGAATCTTACTGGAAAAAAAAAAAATGAGTTCAAAGACATCTCGTGTAAAAACTATGCTGCTTGATATTTGAATCTTTGCTATATGCTAGTCTCTAATTCATATATGCAAATTTTAGCCTTTCTTCTTTCATAAAATGTATAATATTCAATGTTACCAAAAATTGAAACTGTTTCAGATGATGGGGTTTGTTTGTTTGTTTTCTTCAATGTAAAGGTTCAATATTATTCTTCATCAATCCAGAGTAAATGGTGTCTTTATCTCATAATATCCAGGCTACAGGGGCAGATCCATAGTTGGATCCTGTCATAGGAGCCTCTGGGATCTTTTTTAAAGTTCCCAAAGCAGGTAAGAACCTCCACCACCCCCACCCCCACCCCCGCACACACACACACACACCATTCCCCTTTGCTAAAAAGCATGTTCTCTCTCCTACACTCCCCTTCTGCTTGCTGCTTTTTCTGCTGTTCTCAGGGTGAGGAAAAATTCAGCAATGGATGTGGGAGGGGTTCCCCCTTCCCACACCTGCTCCTGGGGCACTGGGCCAGGTAGGCCCAGCACATTGCTGCTACTAGTAGTCACTGAGCCCAGCCCCCATGCAGCCTGACCTTTGAGCATAGAGGAAAATGGGTTTGGGGGGATCGATTCCTAGTTTCTTTGGGGATTCAAATAAGTCCCCAGAGGCTTGTGCAATGCAACGCACAGCCCTGAGTGCATTCCTCCCACCCCTCAGCCCCTCACTACCAGCTGCTGGAGGAGGAAGGTCTGGTCCTGTGTGCACCTCTGGCACAGCTGCTACATCTGAAGGACCCCAGTGGTGGGTGGCGGTGACCCAGATCCAGTAGGTTTGAGAGGAGGAGACTGGGTGCAGCCACCCCTGCAGTGCATGTTACTGCTCCTGTACCTGCCTTTTGCCAAATCCTGAATCCACCCCTGTCAGGCTGTGTCTAGAAGGCAGATAAGCTTAAACCTAATAAATGCACTTGAGCTTTGCTTCTTATATATGTGGTAGTTCTCTCATCTCAGGGCTCAACTTTTGTTCTTTGTGTGCATCTAGATTTATTGCACAGTAAGTGATTTTTAGCTAGGCATTTACACATGCAGAGACCTGGCAGAAAATTTGTTGCCAGGTCTCTATAGCCCTGCTAGGTACCCCTGTGGCTACTGGTGGGAGGCAGTGGATGACCTCCTCCCAGCCCATATGGGGGCCAGCTGCAGGGCATTGAGCAGCCACC
Organism: Alligator mississippiensis; assembly: GCF_030867095.1. NCBI lineage: Eukaryota > Metazoa > Chordata > Crocodylia > Alligatoridae > Alligator > Alligator mississippiensis. The sequence goes on along the minus strand of NC_081827.1, from coordinate 132,377,446 downwards.
AGGGGGCCTGTGGGGCTAGGGCTGGGCAGCGGTGGGCATGCATGAAACTTCCAGGCCTAGGATAGTGTCCAGGATGTCATTTTAGTCCTGCAAAATCTGCTGCAGGTGCTCCTGCTCCTGGGCCAAGAGCTTGGCCAGGAATTCATTCTCTCAGACAATGTCCTCCTGGTGCCACCTCTCCTGGCAGGTCAGGTCCTGCTCCTTCCACCTGTCCTCCTGCCTCCAGGCCTGAGTGCGTTCCTCCCACTCCTCAGCTCCCCACTACCAGCTGCTGGAGGAGGGTCTGGTCCTGTGTGCACCTCTGGCACAGCTCAGCTGCTACATCTGAACGACCCCAGTGGTGGGTGGCAGTGACCCAGATTCATCATCCCCAGTGCTCACTGCAACATCTCCCTCACATCTAGATGTTGGGCCTGCAGAGCCAGGGGATGGAAGCTTTTTTTGTGAGTTTGCAACATTTCAGAGATAAGATGCTCTGCACCAAGGACTGTGCACTGCTCAGCCTCAGATTGGGGGTTGGCCATACATGGGTGCCCAGGGACCATAGTAAGTCAAGCAAGGCTGGTCCAGGCCCAGGGGACTACAGGCTGAGCCCCCCATCTCCACTCACTCCCCTGGGGCCTGCCACCCCTGCCCCCTTCCCAGGGTGGGGTAAGCTAGTTTCCTGGAAGCATCTTCTGCCATGGCTCCAGACCCCACCCTGCCCACTCTGCCTCTGCAGGCCACCTGCCCTGCTGTGCTGTCACACAGCCCATAGCACCAGGGCTCAGGGCATGTTGGGCTCTCAGACTACTGGGATGAAAATCTGTCCATGCCCCTGCCCTTCCCACAGGAGTCTTCTCTGAGGAGGCACCCCGGGGCCAGTCCCAACCCACACTGCTCCAGCACCCCAAACATGCCCTTGCTGTGTATATAAATGCAGAATTGGATAGTTTTGATACATTGGGATGTCAAGTATCCACTTAATGTGTTGGTTCATATGTTAGTAAACCACTAAAATAACTCTAGACCTGACCTTGAAAACTATTACAAATGTATATCTTCAATCACATGAGTAGGCCTGTTGACTGAGTAAGACTATTTCTGTGAATGAAATTATTCATGCAGGTTTCAAGCAATATTTTTAATTTTTTATCTCCAATTCCAGTGTGTATACTAGAATCTGTAAAATAATTGTAGTTAGTTTGGGAGCTTGAACCATAAACCACAAACAAATGTGGATTTTTCTTAAGTATATGTATCAACCTCTCCATGTAAACTTCAAACATAATGCATTAGTTCTACATTTTAACTGGTAAATTTAATATAACAAACAAAGTGGATAATAAACTGAATGTGAACCAACAACAGTGTGCTTTTGTTGTAAAGAAAGCTAACAGCATACTGGGCTGCATTAGTAGGACTGTTGCCAGCAGATCAAAGGAAATTATTCTTCCTCTCTATTCAGCACTGGTGAGGCCACATCTGGAGTAATGTGTCTAGTTTTGGGTCCCCACTACAGAAAATATATAGAAAAAATTGGAAAGAGTCCAGTGGAGGGCAATAAAAATGCTTAGGGGGCTGGGGCACATGAATACTGAGGAAAGGCTGAGGAAACTGGGCTTATTTAGTCTGGAGAAAAGAAGACTAAGCGGGGGATTTAATAGCAGCCTTTAGCTGTCTGAAGCATAGTTCCAAAGAGTATGGAGCTAGACTGTTATCAGTGTGGTGGCAGGTGACAGAAAGAGCAATGATCTCAAGTTGCAGCAAGGGAAGTTTAAGTTAGATATTAGGGAACACATTGTTACCTTGTAGTAAAGCACTGGAACAGGTTACCCAGAGAGGTTGTGGAATCTCCATCCTTGGAGGTTTTTAAGACTAAGCTAAACAAAACCTTGGTTGGGGTGATCTAGTTTGGGATCATCCTGGTTTGAGCAGATGGTTCGACTTGATGATCTCCTGAGGTCCCTTCCAACCCACATTTTCTAGGATTCTATGATGCTTGCCCAAACAGTTCATTTTACAGTGAGAGCATTATAATGTTGCATTCAGCAGTCCTGCAATGTAAACAAATTCTGTATAATAGTCTGCCTGGGTTTGTATCTATATTAATGAGTATTTTCTCATAAACAGTTCTTTGGTCTATGCTACTCCATGAAAGAGAATTAGAATAAATAATAATGTCAATAATAGTGGGGGGAGATGTTTTGTGGAAAGACCATAACTTTTAACTCCAATTCTGAAGGATTTGAAAGTCGCAAAGGTTATCATTTGGAATACTTGATACCTTTTCAGCTCTCGAAAGAGTTGTTTCTGGCTTTTTTTTTTATCAATAAACATAGCACTTGGTTTAATAAGCAGTTATTGTCCATAAGTGTTCCTAAGACCTTTTTACCTGTTAGCCCACACAATATGAAAGCAGTTAATTAGAACAGTTCTAATGTCCCTTGATCACAGAATTTAAATGTAAGGTTGATATTTCAGAAGAAAGAGGTAGAAGATAGTTTACTGTGGTTACCAGATTTCCCTTTCACCTTTGCTTGTTACATACAGGAACTATTAGGCTAACAATCATTTATGGCATCAGAAATATGCTTCTGTTTTCCTGACCTTGTTAACCATCTTATTCTCCAGCTAAAATATTATATTGGAATTACCTGTTTGTGTCTTTTTCAAAGACAATTGGTGTTTTATCAAAGTACACGCTGTTGAAAAAAACATTTTGCTGGTAAAAATAATGCCATTCTTTAACAGGAGACTCTTTCAAGCTGATTTATTTAGAGCAGTGGTTCTGAACCTTTTTAGAATTCAGGCACACGTTGGAAAATGCCAGCTCTTAGCTTTTGCTCATTTCTTGACTACGTAAAAATAATATAGCATTTCATCTGCTGCAAAGATCACACCAGGTCAGAATATTTTTTGATTCTATGGAATGTTTTTTGATTCTATTGTTGCCATGATGGTGGGAACAGACTCCCCACCTATCCCTCCCCCCACTCCCTGGAGGCAGTGGATCATTACCATGATGGTGGGAACACAGAGGGTTAGCACCTCCTGGGAGGTGGCAGCACAGGGTAGGGAGGTTAGAGTTAAGGTTAGCAAGCTTCCCCCCTCCCCATCATTCTTGATGGGCAATTCACTAGTTCTTATATAAGAAAGGGCTTAGTCTGTTTGTCTGTTTGGCTGTAATGCTCTTGGAGCATTCTGATTGATTACTGAAACAACCGATCAGAGTTCAGAGCACCACCATGATGGTGGGGATGGAACAGGGGCTAAGGCTTGTGGTGCTGGAGGCAGCAGCGGTGCGGTGTGATGGCAGAGGGAGATGGAGGGGACAGCAGGGCAAGCTTCCAGACCCCCTCCCACCTGCTCCAGGGAGGCGGAGGTGGAGCAGAGTGGTGGGTGGAGTTGTTTTGTCCTTGCCCCCCTTTCCCCTCCCTGCCCCCCCCACCATTCTTGATGGGCAATTCACTAGTATATAAATATTAAGAGAATCTGCAGTCCTTACTGCGCAAACTTCAATTGACTTCCTCAGGTCTACTTATGTGCTTAAAGTTAAGCATGTGTATATGTGTTTGGAGGCTTCAGGACTGTGGGGGGAAGGGGAAAAGTCCCACAATGATCCCAAATGCTCACAGAATAGAAAGGTGATGGAAAATTCTATACAGAATTGGCAAGAGGTTGAATTAGGTTAGAAATAGAGACTTATCTGAAGAATATATCTTGCAAGCTAATTAGCTCCTGGATGCTTAGTAGAGACCCTTTTATGTGCATAAATTACTAAAGAATGCCATGGGTGGAGCAGTTGCTAATCTAAATGTACATTATGGAGCAACCAAAGGAGGTTAAAAGAATACTTCCTAATGAATCTGTTGGTATTGTTTAACTTGTCTGCTTTGAAAAAATCTGCCCTGGATCATTTTGATTACCAGAGTGCTCTATGATTTTGGGAAGCAAGTGCTAGAATTAAATCCCCAGAATATCTCACTGATTGCTTGTTTCATAAAGAGGTTGAACTGCTCTGGATAAAATAAGAATTGAACCACAAGTTCTTTCAGAGATGGAACTGAACCAAAACGGAGGCTTAAAAAAATCTTATTAATTTTGTATAAGGCTTGGTATTTTTCTGCTGCATATGGAGTCCTGGCTCCAAGTAGGGATGGAGCAGCATGAAAAGGGATAGTTTAGGCCTCGGCTATGTTTTAAAAACCACACTTTCTCTGTGAATCAGTTGTGCCGTATGTAATAGTTGTGCTCTTCTGGAACAACGCAGACCACAGTGCATACTGAGGTGAATCACATTAACAAGAGGTGACCATGCATGCCGTTTTTGCCAGACCCACTTTAAACACCTGTCTCAGACAGCCTGTCATTCTGGTCAAATGAATGCTTTTGCCCTGTTTGGTTGACCAAAAGGAGGGGGTGTAATAGAGTGTTGCCAGTCCTCTGTTATTCAAAAGAGAGCTGCATACCTTCTCTTCCCCCTGCCCCCCACAGATATTCTGGCACTACATTCTCTCTCTCTCTCTGTCTTTCTCTCTCTCTGACATCTGAGAGTGCTGGAGAGCAGCAGCTGGGGTTTGTAAACAGCTGGATATCCACTGGAGTGTCCCATTTTGACACTTGGGAAATATGGTTACCCTAATTTTCAGGTGAGATGATCAAGAGAAAGATTATATGATGATTTCAGATTACTGTGAAAGACATTCCTCTCTGGGAGAATGTTTCCACTGTAATAAGTGTGGTGCTTCGAATAACATGTCCTGTCCCTAAAATACTCAAAGCATAACCTGAAAAAGGAGGGGAGAACTGGAGTTCTCAGAGCCCGCTAGAGATTTTTCTGCTACAAGTCTAATTTAATTGGGAAGGTCTAATAAATTCTATGGTGATAGGCCTAGAGACAGACAGTTATCTAACACCACTAGAGAAAGCAATAAAAATATTATCTGAGTTTTTCTGAAAGACTGGAACCAAGGAGATACTTGTGAAGAAATGTTTTACTTGTGAGATTTACAGACTGAATTCTCTCTCATTTTTTTTAAGAAATATAATTGGGGTAAGTTCTGATTAATTCTGAATGCATATCTAAATGTTGGGTTGCTTATCCAACCTGCTCATGCATCAGACACCGTTAGCATGTATTTTATTCTAATAGGATAGTTTAAACCTAGAAAGCAACCTGCTTATTAGTCAGAAGTAGTTTCTTAAATACACTAATGTATCTCTAAAATTCCAGATTGTAAGTTTTATTGGGATGACTTTTACAGACTGAAGTAACCATCTGCTTTTAAAGAGGCCAAAATGGGCAAATTTAAGTTAACATTTTTCAGCAAGCTAAAAATTCAATCCTGCCAGATGGAATCTATGTGCTTGACTTCAGTCCCATTCAGGATCATGTCCTGGCTCAGGTATCTAAATATGGATTTAAGTAAGGACTCAACCTGGCAGGGGTGCAGAGTGCTGAAGCAAAACATGTAAGCACAAATTTTAAGTTTACCCATGTGAGTAGTCTCCTGGACAGTTTAAAAAGTGCTGCAGAGCTTTGCTGGACTGGAACAAATGCTTAACAGCATCATGAAGAATGAAGCCCTCCTAGGTTAATTTTCAGAGAACCTGAACAGAGCTGTTGGCCAATGATAGGAACAGATTTTAGTGCCTTGCTAACTGTCTTGACTGTGTTGCTTTCCACAAAAGCACACTATGGCCCTGATCAAAATCCCATTGAAGTCAAAGAAAGGATGTCCATGAAATTGTTGTGCAAAGGCATCTCTTTGAGGCATTCAACATTACTTTTTCCTAAGTAGAATGAAAATTTTAAGTCTGCTTTCTATCATTGCCATGTCTGACTTGCCATTTTTAAGACCACAGCTCTAACCACAGGTGATCATAAATGGTCTATAGAATGATCCATAAAGGCTTTCATTCAACAGCAAAATCTTAGAGGCAAAAAAGACCTATCAGATCACCTCTTACACATTGCTGGTATTACACAAATGAAAGCTTAATATTAAACTTAATCACCTCATCCATCCCCTACCATTTGGGCATATATTTGCTGCTCTGAGATGCTTTATTACACAGTTTCTTTGCTGACATCTGTCTGCCTGTTTTAAAAACTGCAAATGTGTTTATTTTAAAATCCATGTTTATGTTTTGTTAAATTGTTTTATTAAATACAAGGTTTTCTAACCATGATAGAGTTAAATCATTTGAGGAATGCAATATTAAGGACATTTTCCCCAGCTACTTTACTGATTTAAAATTCATAGACAATGATTAATAATACAATTTTCTGCAGAGGAAATGAACATAATGATTCTGTATATGACTAAATCAAATTTCTATACCAAATAGTCCCATTTTTTAGTCCCTAAAATAAGGAGGAGATATAATCTGATAACTGTTTTACATAACTACAGTATATGGGAGGTCACCATCATGGAACACTTGTGGTAAAAAAGAGCAAGAGGTTCAGTAGTTAATTTGTGGAGCTATTGAATAATTTTACATAAATGACCAAAATAAGAGTTTTTAAAGGGATGCCTAATAACAATGACTTCATGCCTGACACCTCTGATACTTGCATCTGAGTTAGAAAGTACAAACTAAAATGCTGAATAAAGAGTCATTTTCATTTATATAAAAATTTCATCTACAATAACATCAACTTCTATGTTACATTGCAATATTTGGGGGGGGGTTGCTTTTAGAAATAATCACTCTTAGTGTCAGTCACATGTATTTAATTGAGACAGACGGAAGTATATGAAATGTCTTCTTCAGTCTCTTATGTTTGGCCTTAAATAACTCTTTCAAAAGAGCATGAAAATGAAAGGGATACTTCAAAAAAGATTGTGTTTTTTTTTCCCCTTTGAGAGTGGTCTTTTAGTAATAAGCATAGATCCCTATTTTACTGGAGACCTTCCTTGATTAAAAAAAAAATGGGGTCAAAACCTGCCCTTATGATGTAGTCATTTGTGGGTCAGTGGAGAGGAGGGAAGATGGGAGTAGCAACCTATGGAGACCTCTTATACTTGGAGAGATGAGGAATGAACAGAGGTCAGTGCTGTCAGTTGCCAGTGGTACTTGGAGATACTTTCCTCACCCACTATTAATGATGGAGCATGCGATGATTCAGTGAGGATAGAACTGCAAGATAATTTTTCCCCATCTAATAGTGATTTTGTGCATAATCTGCTTTCATTCATCCTGAATCTATTAACAAATAGTTGCAGCTAGGGAAAAAAAAATTATTCAGGGCCAGAGTCTCCAGACTACCACAGGACAGCAAGGAAATAGAGGAAATAGTGGTAGCATCATTTGAGCAGCTCAGTTAGTAAAGTACTGATTCAGGATGTGGGAGATGTAAATTCAGTTCCCTTCTCTGCTGGAGGGGATTTGAACCCACAATACCACTATTTTCCAAAATAGTACCTTATCCACCATATTAACCACCATAATATCCACCAGAGTATATTTTGGTAGCTCTCAACCTCTCCTCTTGATCCTTGGATAAACAATTATATTAGGTGGAGCCGAGATCAGAACCCCTGATAAAACTGGAAAGGAGGGCAGCATCTTTATTAGTCTGACCTTTCATTTCCTTTGCTTTACTTTTAAGGATCCAAAACAAAACAAAAATCAGTTTGGATAACATGATACATTTTGTTCAACCTGAAACTTTCTTTTCATTTTGGCAAGGAAACATAAAACAAGTCAAATTTGATTTAGACTATGCAAAGATCTTCTGATCCTATCCTATATTCATAGATGGCTGACTCTTTGTGCTTATGTTTCAAAAGATTACCTACTGTCAGTTCCCCAAATATTCCTATATAAACATTGCCAGCCCTTGTCAACGCCTACCCATGGTTTTAAAGTAGGTTCTGTCAGGACCACAGGACTAATTAATCAGTCACAAATGTCTAGGGCCTTAGAAAGTGCTTCTTGGCTGTGCAAATGAACATTCAATTAATTTCAGTGTTGTAAAGGAAAATTATATATTTATATGAAACCTGTCTTTTCTCTTCAACCTTCCATCATTGAGTAAGTGTGTTTGTTTGTTTTTGTTTTATTTTTTTTAAATGGGTCTCCATGCCAAGCAAACACTTTCCTGAATTATCTTGTCTCCTGCAGGGCTACGGATCACTATCTTGCACTCATCCCATACCAACAGAACTTTTTGAAAGACTGAAAATGTTTTGGTTTTTTTGGTTTTTTTGTAAGCTTGTTCCAGTTTTTGCAACTGGTAGCATTGGAATTCTTATCTTAAAGAGATGGTATTGACAATGAGCAATAATGTTCTCTGTATACTATAATGATGCAGATAGGCCGTGTTGTATGTATATACCATGCACTAACATATTTGCCAATGTACAAATAGGGTAAATATGTGCCTATCACCTCTGTCACTAAGGCTGAGAGGGGATATAGGAACTGCTGTACCAGGTCAAACTAATGGTCCGTATAGGCTATTGCTCTGTCTCTGACACTATCTAGTGGACAGAGAGAGATGATGATGATGGACCTGCCTGATAAAGTATCCATTTGAGCTTGTGGATGGACTATGCTGTTACTCCTGTGGCTTGTTCATTAGAATGGTTTTGGACACTAATGTGACATCTGATGCTGCTATAAGCTAACTCTAATAGCTTTTGTTTGCCTTGGCAAGCCAGCAAATATCCTCCCTTACTTACTGCTGTCCACACAGTTATGGAATACTACTGCTGGAGGCTGTAAAGGTGCCATATTCTCTAGTCAGTGTTGCATATGCATGACCAGCTGAAAACTCTGATATCTCTGTATGGTAGGGGATGGATGATGTGATTAAGTTTAATATTAAACTCTCATTTGTGCAATGCATAAGAGGTGACCTGGTTGGTCTTTTTTTACTCAAAGGTTTTGCCCCTGGATGAAAGCTTTTATGGTCATTCCAAGACCGTTTATGATCACTTGCAGAAAACAAGTTCTGCAGGAATTCTCAATAAATGTTACTGATGATGGCAGATGACAGATATCAGAGATTGGTTTGGTTTGTTTGGTTTTGTTTTTTGTTGGGGGGTGGGGGGGAGGTTATAAGCCAAATGACCCTTGAAGGACAGCAGAAAAAGTGTGTGTCAGGGGGAGGGGTGTTGGGAAATGCATAATTTGGAAGCCTCAAGCTGTGCTTCCTACTTAAGAGATAATCATGGGTTGGACATTTTCCATCCACAGAGGAGGTGATTTTTTTTTCCAAGCAGAGCACTTGGACTCATTGTTCTTTCTGAGTTTGCTCTGTTATATTAGGAGGGAGTATTTTGTGACTCTGTTTCATCAGAGAGCAACATAAGTGAAAACCTTCTCTCCCCATAGACTCTATGCTGCCAGTTACACCCATTGCATGACTCCACCTATGCCTCTCCACTTTTCTTGCACTTGTACCAGGTGTTTCTCCCTGATGGCACTTGTTGCCTTACATGTTGGGAGCTGTGGTCCAGGAGCACACACATAGGCCATAGAAAGCAGATAGGTGTGAAAGGATTGTACTTTGCCCTATGTCCCTGCACAATCTATCCTTTGATATTTTTAAGCAGGCTTTCATTGACAGGAGCCTTTAAAACTCTAACATTTATGAAGAAATTGGAAGCAAGAACTTTTCTATCTAAGAATTTATTTTAAACCCTAAAATTCCCTCAAATGCATGAAGCCTTAATAGCAGACAACAAATATTTAAAGTATTAATAAGTGAAAAGAGGATAATGTGTAGCCTGATTTATTTCTCCGTAAGTTATGTGTTCTATCCTAATGTTCACATTTTCTGGTTTATAAGTGTTTAACTAGGCAAAGTAGTGTCATGATTTTTGTTTGCTTGGGAAGGCAGTTGCATTAATTTATTATCACTTAGAGCAATATGCTGGCTGTTCAGTGCTGTACAAAGCCAGAGAGGAAGATGTTTTCAGTTTGAAGGAATATATAATTAATTTTAAAGCAAACTAACTAGCAAGATTTATGCCTAGTGCAAGGTTGCATGTTTTTCTCAAAGTAGGACTTGGGAGGAGGCTATACAACATACTTAAGTGTCTGTTTTCCAGAATCTGTGCCCTTACACATTTAGTTTAAACAAGACTCTAGCTGATACATTTTCAAGGAAAAACCTCAGAAATATGAATAGGATGCAACTAATTCAGTGTCTAGATAAGTCTTCAGTATTAGTATTGCCAATGTAGAAGTGGATTTTTTGCAGGTTAAATTGACTGCTTTCCAGACAACATCAGCTAAACTGAAATGGGTACTGATATTAGAATAATATAACTAAAGATTTGTAAAAGTGGTAAAACTTTTTCCATGCAAAAAAGTCTTAAAGGTTGTTTGGGAGAAGGGGGTTGGAAATCTGGCCTTTATTTTTCCATGAAAACAACTTCCCATAAAGCAATGGATTCACCTTCTGCAAAAGTAAGAAATCGTGACACAAGCATTTGTTGTCATTTTCTCATTCTACCTTTAGCTTGTTTGCGTGACAAAGTGGATTTGGTGAGAGAGGAAAAAAACACCAATTGAAAGAGCAGAATGTGATAAATATCTAGGTAAGCATTCACAAAATATCCCTCGTGCTTTTGTGGCTGGGACTATTCAGTTAATTTCACCAGAATTGTTATGGTGAATAATTTTATATCAAATAAGTTTTGAAATTTGAAGCAGAATAGGTCATTGTAAGCAACAATGATTCAGACTTCATTATCCATCGATTTTCACAAGCATTTTAATTGTAGTTACAATGAATGCTGTAAAATGCAATTTGCATCAGACTTAGTGTATTATATTATGTTTAGATAAAATTTAACTACTGGCTTTTGTCATTTTAATGTTAATGTATTAGGAGGAAACTGAGATTAGCATTAGCTGAGTAAAAAGAAAATGTATTGTCTTTGTGTTCATAAATCACCCCAACATTCGATTTACTCACAACAGTAGATAAGGCACACAGCTGGAGTCACAGAGAATAAAAAATTACATTGCTTTCATTAATAGCTTCTTTGACTCTGAAAATTAGTAGTCAAGTATAAAGCAGCAGACTGGATGCAATACTGAAAAGCAGAAAATAGTGACTCAACCAGTTTAGAGAAGTCCAACACCATTCCTTATGCCTCCTTAGGTCTTTTTTTATACATAAGTTAATGACCTAGAGAAAATAATAAATACAGAGGTTTCATCTATATTTAAATATAGATGCAGTGAGATAAACCTTTTTAACTATTTTCTGACACCAGATGCAGAACATTTCAAACCAACTGAACTAAAATTAAATGTGCTGCTGTTCACTGGATCCAAACTATAAAATGCTTGTTGCAATTAATGGATGTAGTTGCTATGGATTACCAGGGGAGGGGAGGAAATCTGTAGTGTTTCTATTGTTAAAATGGTAATTTTTTATTATGTAATGTCCTGGCAAAAAACCAAGCAAGTGTTCATTTGGGTTAAAAAAAAATATGTTAAACAACCCTTTTAATGCACTTGGGGTCAAATCCAAAGTACGAAAAAAACAGATGAAAGACTTCTGTTCAAAAATCCTTATTTTTGAGACTATATATTTCTGGCCTCCTTCTTGATGAGACCCACGAAATATGGACATAAAGGGCATTCATATACATGCTCCAGGAGCCGAAGGGGGAACTTTAATTAGAGCAGCTCCAAGAACCACTCTAATTAAAGTGCTCAGTGTCCCATGTATCAGCATCCCCATGCTTAAAAATTATGGTGGCTATGCTTTATCTAAAGCTCATTGAACAAGCTTTAGATAAAGTGCCCCTGCCACCATTTTTAAGCTTAGGGACACTGATACACAAGATACTGGAGCACGGAAATTACTATGCTCCAGCAGACTCAATCGAGTCTGCTCCAATGCACTGTAATTACAGCACATTGGAGCAGCCTTACTGCTCGTGTATAGGCACTCAGAGTTAATAATTAAACCTGTGTACTGGCACTATAATTTCTTACTAAAGTCCAGATTCAGCAAAGCTCTTCAGCATATACTTAACTTTGTTCACATAATTTAGTCTTTCACACAAAGGTGGTAACACTTTGGAAAACTGACCAGGAATCCCAGGAGCATGGAGAGGTGGTGCCTATTAACTCATTCTTAGAAGGATGAAATGCACTTCCTTCTTTGTGGGTGCATCTACACAAAAATTTACTGTGGAGTTTGTCTCAGATGGCCGGAGCCAACTCGAGGTGATCTCGGTCATTTGGGTGGGCTGGTGAATGGAGAGGCAGACAAAGCGTATTGGTTGCAAAAACTTTACTTACGCCGCTAGTAGCCGTGACGCAGGTGGTCTGGTCGCTTAAACAACTCCACGAGTTGCTCCAGCTGGCAAGGCTCAGGCCAGCTAATCCATCCACAAATTAAGCCGTTAGGGAAAGTGTACGTCGAAGGATTGCGCTCGGCGACGGGCAGAAGAATCGATAGGTGATCAGGCTATCAATCAGCTTAGCCGCAAGTCAGATATCTTTAGAGGCACTCTGCAGCGTGCTCAAAGTTCTCCAACTTGGGTGGAAGTTGCATGAAATTTTATACGGCCAGCAAGCCAATTATTAGCCGCCACGTAGGAATAATTTAGAACTGGCTAATGGCGGGCCACAAATTTACATGCGAATGGTGGGAACTCTCTTGCACTGGGATTTTCTGTTGCAGCAGAAAACTTTTGGTGTGCAAGAGACTCTCATGTGGCGGGAAAATTCCATCGTGCCGAGGCACTAAAATCATCGGGTTGTGACATGCCCCCTTGCCGACGTCACAACTGGAATTTTAGGCACGTGAGCATGTTATAGAGAATTTTTGTTTCAGGATTCACTGGCCTGACGGAGCTTAAGCAACCATCATATACATAAACAAACAATTTTACAGACCGGTCTTTTTAACAAACTATAAAATAGAATAACTTAAACATATAACAACAACTATTAGTTATCGTCTGATTGGAGAACATCTGTTTGGGACTCCCCTCGTTTATTAGTCAGTGCACAATGAAATAATCACCGCGGGACGTCCGTCTTCTCCCATAACAGACAATGCCAATTAAAATACTTAGCAAAATGAGAGAGGAGCAGCGCCATAGCAAGTTCTGGGCCGATGGACATTCGCTGCCTTGGTGCCCCCTCCATAGCCATTATTATGTTGACTTAAGGGAACCGCAGTTGAGTGCTCGACGGATCTCACAATCAAGTGGCTGTGGATTACTGCTTTGTTGAAGTTGGGCTGTAAAGAACGAAACAACAACAGAACAAAACAAAAGAAAATCGTAGTTGAATTTACTATAAGGATACTAAGTGAACGTCGGAACGACGAGTCATCCAGTTGTGATGAACGATAATAGGGGGACGATCGGGCTTTTCCTCTAATTGGACAGAATAGGTATTAGGATATTGTCCCGACCGTTGAACTGTTCCCTTGTGAACTTGCGGATGAGACTGGTGGGGGTGTGGTATCGAGATCCACACTAACTCATCTGGTTGGAACTTAGGTTCCCAAGGCAGAGGTTTCTTGACATTAGCTTCATCCCATAATGGTTTTGCGGTGTTCAGTGAGATGAGAACATCATGATTGAATTTAGTCCAGTTTTTAAACGTCCCTCCTCCTCTGAGACGAAGTTGTTCTTTGTACAGGCCTATATGTCTTTCTGCAACGCCATTGGACTGTGGGTGGTACAGCAGATGGAGATGCCACGTTACATTGTGAAGACGAGCAAATTTGTCTAGAGCGTTAGAGTTAAATGGGGGTCCCCCATCAGACTGAATCTCATGAGGAGGTTGCCAGGTGGCAAATACAGCAGTTAAGGCAGAAATAATAGCAGTGGCATTGCTTTTCCATAAGGGAATAACTTGTAACTGTCTTGTTCCCAAGTCAACAACAACTAATCCTTTATTTGGTGGTTTAGACCCTGGGAGGGGTCCTAGCAAATCTACCTGCCAGACTTTTCCTGCTTGGAACTGTGAAGAGTCGAAAGCTCCAAGCTGATGTTTGGTTCTATGACACTTCTCCTTAGCACATATCTCACAAGCCAGAGCTAACTTTTCCCAATCACGCCGAGCTCCGTATGAGGCCGGCTCCGTAATGGTTTGGCACCAACGTTGATGGCAAGCTCGTGGTCCCGGGTGACACCAATTTTCATGAAGCCATGCGAGGAACGGATTTACTTCAGAACCGGAGGTAGATGTGATAGGCAAAACTACGTCGGTCTGGAGTGGGTCTTCTAAGAGCTTATCGATGACCTCATGTACTGGATCAGTATCCGGACGGTGTGACTTAGTGTGTTTAACCAACGGGAGCTGTGCAAATTTAGTTAACGTTTTCCAGATGTCTTGCCAATCATCCACATTTTCGGTGGGAAGGACTGTACCAGTAAGAATCTTGTAAATGTACTGCGAGTCGATGGTGATAATTGGAACTGGGAGTGTACCGTCATGATGTGTCAGACAATGCTCCAGTACCTTGAGGAATCCTAACAATTCACATTTTTGGGCCGAGTTGTCATTCGGGTAGGCTTGAAATATTTCCTTATCATGACAAGCCTTGCAGTAGTACCCATAGCCTCCGCCATGTCAGGAGGTTCTATCTGAGGCCATCCATGCCAGGGCAGAAGTTCCATACAGTGTAGGGACCTTTTCCTCATCTTGTGGGCTGGGATTAGGCGTCGTATCTTCTAACTTCCAGCAGTGCCAGTTGTAATGGTGGGTAAGCACCAGCGTATTCCACATTTTAGGCTCCCCCTGAAAATGCGGGTTGACTTTTTCCGCATTCAGCAAGGGTAACAATGTGGCACCAGGAGTGGGTAGTGTTCCATGCCCCCTTGCTAATGGCTCCACTAATTGTTCAGCTAGGAGGATTTTTCCTACAGCTCCATATCGATGTTGTGCTGCTTGAAGTGTCTTATGGGCAGTGTATAGTAGCTCATCACGAGGGTTATGCACAACAGCCCATACGTGGTTTGTGGTGAACCCAAGGGTTACGGTTAATGACTCACCCAGATCAATGGCGTGGAGCTGTGTGTTTTTAACCGTGGCTAGAAGGCGAAGCAGGTTCCACTGATCTCCTTTCATCCAGGGCGTGGATTTTTGGGATTTGTCAGGGATTTGTCACTGCAACTTAGTGAGGAGCGCCAAATCACTGGGTTCAACATAATGCCGGTACCAATTTAAATGCCCCAAAAGCTGTTGAAAATGTCTCCTAGTAACAGGGAGGAATGTTTTTAATGGATCGATGTTAGGACCATCATGCGAGATTCCGTGGCGGATGGAACCGATGTATCGGGTGCCAAGGAACGTGATGTCATCTACAGGATGTAGGCATGACTTTTCCTCGCTGACCATCCATCCCTCGCTTTGAAGGTGAGCAACTAGTTGGTTGACTATACTAATAACTACGGAACTATCACGACCCATGATGGCAATGTCGTTGACATAACTCCAGATTCTTAATTCCTCCTCTGAAGGAAGAGAATGTGAGGCTTGAAAATTCTTCAGGGTATTATTCATGGCACCAGTAGCCAACGACGGAGCGTTGCGATATCCCTGCGGACAAACCGTCCACCTGTACATTGATGTGCCATCAATGCACATATTTAGTATTCCTTCCGGGTCAGTTATCGGGATGGAAAAGAACATGTTTTTCAAATCCAGCGTGACTCCGATCCCCTTACTTTGCTGGAATTGTGCCATCTCGAACATGCATTGTGGCAGAGTAGAAGGATTAGGTTGTTGAAGTACTTGACATCTTTTGTTGACCTCTCTATAGTCTACGACTAGCCGGGCTTCGTTGGGCTTTCCAGGTTTCGCAACTCCCCATCCTGGTGACAAGTAGGTGCTAGCAGTTACAGTTTTGATACAACCTCATTGCTCGAGTCGCCGCAGGAGCTCAGTAAGGGACTTTTTTAGGGGGCCCTTGGTTGGAATTGGCCGATATCGACAGGTGGAGGTGTTAGGAAGCGTTGGTCGATGCCAATCCTGCTCTGGGATAATAATGGGTAAGGCTTGTAGCACTTGTTCTTTAAGGTCAAGCGCTCTTATCCCCGGGATTCCTAGAATGTTGATGCCTCCTAGGACAGCCTCTAGGTGGTATCAGTGGCCTTGGACTGAGAATTTGACCTTTGTGGTGATTGCAATAGCGTTAAGCCCTTGTACCTTGATCGTTTTGGTGGTCTTCTGGTGAGGTATCGTTGAGGTAATCACATTGACTTGAGCTCCAGTATCGAGAAGGAAGAATACTTGTTGTTGGTCATCTGGATCAGTAGGGTTGTAAACAGTGAATTCGGCATAAGGACGAGGGTCAGTGGGGTCAGGTTTGAGTTGGAGAAGGCCACCAGCAGAGCCGACGGCCATTATTCATTTTTTGATAGGTCTTCGAATTTGAATCCTAATGCTTCAGCCAGTTTCAACTGGGTATGCTGAAGATCAGTCTCTTATATCATCAGAAGTTCCTTCACTTTGTTTCATGAGCACTTGCAGTCGTGGAAGATGGCCTAAGAGATTTCCCACGGGCTGACCCGCCATTGGGTTCAAAAAGAGTCGGAGCGTAACAGAATTTGCTCCTCCATATACCTCTACACAGGCGTCTATAGCTTCCAGGGGCGTTGGAATTGCCCCGGGGTCCGATAGATGGCGATGAGCCCATCTCTCTTTGTGTTGGGCTGCTGTTAGCCCCATTGGATTCACTCTCGGGCTCCATGAAAGGTATGATACTCCGATTATGGCTAGGAGGAGTTGCTCTGCAGTGGCCTTCTGCGGGTGACCCTCATGCCAGGTGTGAAATTTGTGGGTTACCTGTCCCACTACAAGCGCCGGGAGTGGGATGGGCCAGTGGGCACTGTCCGTGACCACGTTCAAATCAGTAGCACGCCCTCCGCTCCACGCCTCTTGTCGGGTCAGAGCACTCGCTTCTTCCCGGTCTAAAGTGTCAGATCCAAACTCCACTATTAATCATCCCAACCACATGGCCAAAGTTTCTTCTGATTTTATTTTAGATTCTCTGCAAAGTTCCTGAATTTCTGGTCGAGTGCGTGTGCGAGAGGTAACAGTGGTACGCATAGTACCTTCTTCATCTGCAACACGCTTCATCACAGCTATCGGGTGAGCTGCGGCAGAGAGAGAGTTAAATTCTTCATGCTGGAGTGTTGGGTACATCCCTCCTCCCATTGCCCCCTCCCCGTGGCAAGGAGGCGGGGCCGTTGGGAACAACGTCACCTCAGGGGGCGGAGTCGCGAGGCGGATCCCCGTTGGATCTTCCAAAGCTCCGCCTCTCTTTTCTGGGTTCCCCGGATGGCTCGCGTTTCTTTCGGCGCCATTTTAGGTCAGCGGCAGCATGCGGCCAGCTCTATTGATAAGCATCGCTCCGGAGCTTTTTGCCATCCGCTCCAGTGACTCTTTACCCGCCGTATGCAGCTGAGCCTGCAAATTTGCATATTCCCTTAGTCGACCCGCTACTGTACAGAACAACACATTCATCATCTTTCCCTTTTTCCATTTAGTTAAACCCCATTTGGGCACGTGATGGCCCTCGGTCTCCAGGTGCTCCTGGAGCTGAATGAGGAGCTCATGGCCCCGCGACCCAGGCACCAAATCTGGACAGTTGAACCAGTCCGTGGGGGTGGGTTCCCCTCCTTCCCTTAAGTATCGGGTGCATTGAGCGAACTCCTGAGCGGGGGTCAGCTTTTCTGCCTTCCGAGCCTTCACCCCGGCTACGGATATGGTTGATGTTTCCTCCGGGGGTCGATAATAGACCTGGTTGCTCCCCATTATGCATCCAAACTCCCCAAGGGATAGCTTAGTTCTCCACTCTTTTATGACTGCTTCTTCTTTCTTTACAGAGAAGTAGCCATCAATATTCCGTTCATCCCCTTCTACCGCCTGGTGGTAAGCGATATGCTCCCATAGATCGTTTGCATTCTCTACGCGGTGAATCCCGGTGCGCCAAGGGCAGCACCCAATTAGACTCATCTCCATCACCGTGCCCTTGCATCCCATCCTCATCGCCATGTCTCAGACGGCCAGAGCCAACTCGAGGTGATCTCGGTCGTTTGGGCGGGCTGGTGAATGGAGAGGCAGACAAAGCGTATTGGTTGCAAAAACTTTACTTACGCCGCTAGTAGCCGTGACGCAGGTGGTCCGGTCGCTTAAACAACTCTACGAGTTGCTCCAGCTGGCAAGGCTCAGGCCAGCTAATCCATCCACAAATTAAGCTGTCAGGGAAAGGGTACAACAAAGGATTGCGCTCGGCGACGGGGAGAAGAATCGATAGGTGATCAGGCTATCGATCAGCTTAGCCGCAAGTCAGATATCTTTAGAGGCACTCTGCAGCATGCTCAAAGTTCTCCAACTTGGGTGGAAGTTGCATGAAATTTTATACGGCCAGCAAGCCAATTACTAGCCGCCACGTAGGAATAATTTAGAACTGGCCAATAGCGGGACACAAATTTGCATGTGAATGGCAGGAACTCTCTTGAACCGGGGTTTTCTGTTGCAGCAGAAAACTTTTGGTGTGCAAGAGACTCTCATGTGGCGGGAAAATTCCATCGTGCCGAGGCACTAAAATCATTGGGTTGTGACAGAGTTGACTAATTAGCTCCACAGTAAAACATCAGCATCTACACGTATGGGTCTCTTAGGATAGACTAAAGTAATTAACTCTGCCATAGAATAGTACCACCAGACACAAGTACTATCCTACAGTGGAGTTATTTACTCTGCCAGAACACACGTGCAAATGCTGACAGGTCTGGCTGGGGCATGAGGGTGCTTCAGTGCAGGCACCAGCCATCCCTTCCGCAGCTCCCTGAGCTGGGTTGGAACAGCCCCAGGCTGGCAGGCTGACCCTCATGGGCCCCCGCCAGATGGGAATTCTCCACTGTGGCTCAACATGCTATGGTCCCAAGTACACATGCAAATGGCACATCCAGGATCAATAAACTCTAATGTAAGGTATGCTAATTGCACGTGTAGATGTGTCTTGTGTCTTTTGGGCCACTGCAGCTGGAAGAAAGAAGAGGAAGAGGGACCAGCCTCTTTCTCCTTCCTTCACCACCTTTGCAGAGATAGCTTTTGGTGTGCTAAGAGCATATAGTCCTGCATTCCAATACCTGGCTTGTACTCGGAGATCTAAAGAAGGAAGGCAGCTTTGCCTATTTCAAGGCTATATTGCCATGAATAATATAATAGTTTTCATATTTCATGGGATGTGAAGTAAAACTCAAGACAGGAGCAAATAATAGTCTTTGAGGCAGGGTTGTCTTGTTCTTGTGACACCAGTCTTCCCCCAAATACTGTGGATGAAATCCTTCCTCTGTTGAAGTCAATGAAAAAACTTCACCACACAGAAATGAAACAGATTCTATTCCACGTGTTAAGTGCATTTTTATTAATGACTTTGTTACACTGACTTTAAGTTCCTGAGAAATGGTGCATGTGGAAAGCAGATTGGTTTTCTCCTCCTCCACTGCATTTCGTGACTCAGTATTAAGGGAAAAATCGTGATGCATTAGTGGATTTAGCAGGACTCAAACAGGGTGGAATGGAGTCACCGTATGTGCCTAAATCCACCTAAATTCCTAATTGGTGGAATAGAATCTGGTCTTTTTTCTACAGTGTACCAAGTGCTCTTGAAAACGGGCAGTTGATTTGGGTAAAATGCCTACCATAATGATCCAATGTTTTTGTAGTTATTATGCCCATTAGAATTACTTGGGTTTCTTCATTTCTGTGGCCTGGCTTGAACCAGATAAGTTCGCAGTTACTCATTAAAGGACTCCTATTGCAGTAGTGGCACAGAAATTCTTCAGTGGAGTAACATAGATAACACCGGGATCATTCACTAACTAATAAGTGCTAATAAAAAAATCTACTCAAGCGAGCTTTTACATGTATGACAGCTGCATGCAGTGTTTGATCATTTTGTGTCCTGACAAATCTTCATGGACATCCACTAATCCCTCAGATGTATTTGTTGGAGAAGTCCAGACTTATTGTTCCTCCTTCCGCTTTTAAATACAAAACAACAACCAGCTATAGCATACTTTTTCCCACAGTGGAACTCTGAAAAACCTTTATAAGGAACATATGCCATTTCAGGGACTCGTAGAGTTTTCAGCAACCTGTCTTATTCCTACCTGGGCTGAGGAGACATTTATAACCTGATGCAGAATTTGGATAAATCCAAGATTTTAGTGTAAAAGTTATTTAAATTGGAAACACAAAGCAAAACGTCATGGTATAAATATATGGTGGAATCCTATTAAATGCTTCCACATTCAGATACACATGGGTCTAGCTCAGTGATTCTCAACCAGGATGCCATGGCCCTAAGTGTTTGGTGTGCAAAAAGTTATATATGATTAACAAAATAAAACCAGAATCCATAGTGTCAAAGCTCTTCTGACCAGTAGGGCTGTGTAGGGCTGTGCAAAACACCTGTGTTTCAGATTCAACGTTTCAACAGGACAAACACTTTTAACACACACGAGCCTATTAACTTCACTTCAACAACCTTCTGGATACAGAAATTCATGGACTCAATATAGACACTGGAATTATGACACACTACAACCTGCTGGGCATCTGACTCCTCAGGTACCTCTCCACTTTTACCTGCTACATCCCCCTTCCTCCTCACCCCCTGATGTCTCCATTTCCATTTTCACTAACTAGCTGTCTTGCCTGCATTGCATTCCAACCCCTGGCTTCTTTACTATTCCTTTCATCCAGGAAGAGCACACACACCAATTGCAGATGCCTCCTCAGCCTGATGAAGGGTTTTTCAACCCTAAAGCTTGCTAAGTTGTATTTCTTCAACTATTCAGTTGGTCTACTAAAAGATATCGGATTGATTCAAAGAACCTTGTCTGCCTGGTGTGTGATTCTGCAGCTCTGTTTCTTTCCTATACTGCAGCCCATGCCTTGCAGATGGCATCCCAGGCAGCTAACCTGAGCTCACCTGGAGCCTCAACTCCACTGTAAGCAACAAACCTCTGGCCTCTCAAAGATCTTAGGGGTCTGGGCTTACCCCAACCAGGACTGTGTGTGTGTGTGGGGGGGTGGGTGGCTGGAGGTTATAAGGTGCCTCCTACCTGCCTTTCACCAGGGAGGTCCCCAGTCCTGGCATTTCCTGGGGGCTGCTGCACCCCCAGCAGTCCCACCAGGCCTCCCAACTCTGGCAGGATGCAGCTTTAGGTCATGCCTAGGACCTGGGGCCTCCTTCTTCCCCATTGCCCAGCCCATACCTCCAAGTTTGTCCTGGCACAGGAGCTCAGTAGGGACATGTTCCTTCCCTGCTGGCTGGTGATGCAGTGAATGCCACCTCCAGCTCTGACAGCAGGGCATTAAATGGTTTGGAAACCAGAAACCAAAAGGAAATAGGTATAGGCAGAGTGAGGAGCGTGGCACTCACTCCATCTGCAGCTGGAGCTTGGGGAACCCTAGCAGTGGGAGGTTCACCTTGAGGAAACCAGGATCCAAGCAGGTGCAGTCGAGTGTCACTACATCACCAGCAATGCTGAACACCCTCTCACTTGGAACACTGGTTGGTGGACAGGACAGGTGTTCCTGGGCAACTGTGGCTAAATCCTGCCACATCTGACTGTCACTTGCCAAGTAGGCCAAGGAGTCACACAGCAACAGCTCCATGTCCTGGACAAGATAGGCAGCCACCAAAGCCTGAGCAATACCTACCTGATGGTGGGGTCTGGTGCCTCTGGAACCCACCATAGAAGCCATGCCCTTGGCCCACATTGGCAGTGCCTGGGGTGGAGGAAGAGACTGGCTGGTGGGTGGAGTGCTAGCATGGGACAGTGGGTCCTCCTCTTCCACATCCCCCTGCCTCCGCCCTTCTGCCTCCCTGACTCTGTTCACCAGCACCTCTGTCCTTGATCCAGGGTTTTGCTGCTGTATACACAACCCTTCACCCTCAGGTCACACATGGTGGCCAGCACATGGACTGCAAGGGATCAAGCAGTTTACTGATGCCCTCCTTCAGCCGCCTCACCAGTGCCTGCACATCTGGTGATAGAAGCTTGCCCCAGTCAGGAACATTCATCTCCTGGAAGTTCTCCATTTGGTTCTGAAGTTCCCTCACCACAGGGATCACCTGGCTAAGGAGGGCGTTGCCAGCACTGAGGGTCTTGGTGGCCACCAAGATCTGGGAGATGATATCCCACTCAACTCTGTTAAAGGGGCCGCTGATCCCAGTCTCCCCAGGCAAAAACATTTCATGGATAGCCTTCTGTTGCTCCACCAACCTCTCGTGCATCAGATATGTGGAGTTTCACTGAGTCTCCAAATCCTGCATTATTTTATGCTGCGGGATGTTAAGCTCTGCCTGTTTCTCCTGCAGCATCTTTCCCCCCTTGATGCTCTGGTGGAAGTAGCCTGCCACTTTCCTATATTTGGAAATGAGTTTTCTGATGGTGCTGGCACTGTCACTGGCAGCCGTGTCCCACCCCGAGGCATCGCTAACTATGAGGTGGAACTTATGTGCCACACACCAGATGCCAACAAATTTGGCATCACAGACTACCTGACAGGTGAGCTTGCCCTGACCAATGAGTCACCCCTGCACCAAGAGGTTCATGACCTCCATGATCTCAGTTGCCATGTAGGACTCACCGATCACCTCAGTTTGAAGATGACCTGATTGGTTGCACCAGTGCCCTGTGAGGGAGAGAGAGGCATGATCTCCAACCTGGCTGCTTCAGATATCTGAGGTGAAGTGTAAGGCCACCTGAAGTCCTGCCTTGTGCAGCTCCTCTCTGAAGTATTCCCTGCATACCTCATATAGGGAGGGCACCACTGTTCTGCTGAAGGTGGTACATGTGGACATTTGGTAGGATGGGGCCATTAGCGCCATGAGCCACCTGAACCATGGCTGCTCAACTAAGGAAAAGGACTGGCCATCCAGAGGAAGCATCTCCCCAGTGGTCTGGGTGACCTCACTTGCCTTGGGAATGCGCCCCTGTGTGCCCTCCTTTTCTCCACTGTTTCAGAGTGGCCTGCCTCTGCTTCAAGGGGACAGGGGCTTTCAAGCAAGAGGTGGACTTCTTTTTGGGCACACTCCCACTGGTGCCAGGCTGAGGAGGAGCAAGGGCAAGGGGATGGTGCCTACAGAGATGCATCAGGATCCCCATGGTGTTCATGCATTTTGCTGCCTTGCCCCAGCTGATTTTGACTCAACAATGCAAGCAGGTAGTATATGTGGGATCATCTGCCACCTCAAAATGATCCCAGACCACACTACCACGTCGCTTCTGGGGTGCAGGTGGGGCTCCTGCCTTAACCCCTTCCTGAGCAGGCAGAGGCACAACAACAGGAGGAGCTGAGCCAGCTGCCCCCACAGCCTCCTCCACAGTCCTTTCTGGGGAAGGAGGCCTGGCTCTAGGGTACTTTGAGGGGTGTGAAGCACAAACTCTGCTTCCACCTCCTGCCCCAGAATTTCTTGTGCTATCAAGCTGAGGTCCCCTACTTCAAGATTTAGCTCTTCTAAGCCTGGGAGTGGGAGGCTCATGCTGGGACCTGCAATAGGGGTGGAAGAGACTGTGCTGTTGGTTCTGCTTGTTATCATGCTTCTGGTTCTGGAATTTATTCTCACAGCTGGTGTCAGAGGGGGCACAACTCCAGGCACTGCTGCAACCTCCTTGTTCCCAGTACCAGCAGGGGCCTCATGGCTGGTTGAAAAGAGTCTGCATCTCAGCTTGGGTGGCAGGGAAATGACACCTATCCCTCAACCCTCCCACTTCCCTCCCAGACTTGGCAGCACTGGCCTTTCAGGCATGCTTCATGTTTTCTTGTGCTGGAAAATGTGTCTGACTGTATGTAGTGTGTGTATATGTAGGTGTCTGTGGGTGCAATCTATCTAATCTATGCTGTGCTTTCATGAACAGTGCCCAGTGATCACACTGTCAGGCAAAACACAGATTTGTTTTCTTCAGGTAAAAAAAAGAAGAAGAAGAAGAAGAATGTCAAAGGAATGGATATAGGAAAAAAAAAGAAATGATATAAGGATAACAATACTAGTATTGAAGTTAGGCTAGTATAGCTAAGCTGTCAGTGTAAGCTGTATCCTATCCAGTCCTTTGCAAGTAAAAGACACACTCCCTAGCTAGACAGTAGCAGCTAGGCAGCAGTCAGAGTCAGTGCCTTTCAGATGCTGCTGACAAAGGCTGACAGCTTAGGCACTCACAGGCTTATATGATGTTTTTAAACATTTTAGGTTCCTCCACTAGAGCACTAGGATTGGAAGGGACCTCAGGGACAGTTGGCAGACACTGGCCAGCTACGGATGTCAGTCTATTCCTCCTTTGTCCCCCTTCCTCTCCTTACTTTCTCTTTTCCTGCAAGCCCAGCTTCGAAACACCTTCAAAATGCTGAACATCTTTGAAACATTTTGTCTTGTTTCATTTCATTTTGAATGTTTTGACATATCTCCCATTTCATTTTGGATTTAGAGTTTCGAGCATCAAAACACTTGAAACACTGCTGAAATGAAACAGAGGTCGAAATTTTGCACAGCCCCACCGATCAGTTGTGGTCTTTTTGAATCCTTTAAAACAAAAGTAATTGCTCTGTTACTTTTCAGTAGTGAAAAAATTAGTGAAAACTACGAGCTTCCTTAAGCCTGATGGCCACATGTAGACAAGTGCAGAGGTTTGTTTCCCCAGAGAAAAGCGGCAATAGCATACTTTATACTACTGCTACCTGTCCCTGGGGAACACCTGTGTCATGTACGCTCTGGCAAGCATCATATTGCCCCAGGTGGGTTAGAGGAGGCTGATACCAGCAACTGTACTGGTCCTAGCAGCCTTACCTAGGGTCCTGAGGGCCTCCAGGAGCTGCAGCCATGGTACTTCTGCAGCTGGGAGCTTGACTGGCAGCCAGATCACAGATCCAGTTGGCCAGGTTCCAATTTTGGGCAGTGCATGCACGGTGCCACCATATGTGCCGCCTCATGCTTTTTTGGAATGGGTTTTTTTTTACCCCAGGAGCTCCCAGGGTCAACCCCCCCTGGCCCTGCACTGCAAGGTAGCAGCACAGGGAATGCCTGCATGTGTAATGTGTGGAGCCGCAGACAGGTCTGCGTACCCACATACTGCATGTCCATGCTCATCTGGATATGGCCAAGGAGGGAAGCCTTGAATCTAAAAAGGATGAAAACTACTGAGCCTGACTTATTCCTCCTAAAGTAGCCAGGATGGGTTTTTTGGCACCATCACCAAATGAAATAGGCAACATGTGCCTGAGGTTGTGTGGGTTCCCTTCGTCCTTACCCAGGGCATCCTTATCCAGCTGCAATCCATCCAACAGAGTATTGGTCTTTAATTCCTGCTTACTAAATTTCTCTTTTCTGATCCCAGTTAGAGTAGATTAAACAAGACAATCTCTTATCTAACTGAACCTTTAATTGAGATACATAGACTTCCCTTTCAAACTGCTTTTAACGACAGAGATTTGGATTCCTTCCAGTTAAGTGATTCTTTATCCCTGCCTGCTAATTCACCTCTGAGATATCTACATTAGTTTCACTTTGGTATTCAGTATCCTAGCTTGGAAAGTCTCCTTTAATAGGCTTGGAATGTGAGGGATTGAAATGGCTTTTAAATGTTCTGAATGTTGGTCTTATTACAGTTTAGTACATTTGTGTCTGTATGTGTACACTAAATACAAAATCAAGTTAATTGTATCATACATAATGTTCTGTAATAAGATCTGTAGTCCAATATCTTCCACTGAATCAATGTGAACCTTATATTTGAAAATGTTTTTAAAATATTTGGCAAATACTGTGTTACTTGGACAAGATATTGTCCAGTAAAGTTAATTCTGATGCACATTTTTTCTGTTTCCTTTTAGTTATCACTTAAAGCACATTTACTTTATATATTGTAGGAAATTTTTTGTATCTCTGGTCTTTGCACATACTTAGATCAAGAGATTGAAAAAGCATGGAGCACCACATTTAAGTGTGTGTGAGGGAACACTCTTCACAGCTGTTCCCAAACAGTCAAAACTGAGCTGAACTTCTTGGCCAGGTACAGCTATTAGTGATTGGAAACTAGTCTATGCCTGTAATAGAACAGAAGTTTAGCATGCAGAGAGTGTATCTACATGTCACCCTAAGGCAACTTAGTGACATGCTATGTTGCTGTTTGGCATGCTATGGCGACAGTGATCACATGGGTCTACGTGTGATCAGCAGCTACATCGCCATAGTGGCACACTTTCCCCAGTATATTGTGCCATTATTATGACATAGCAGCAAAACTTAACTGTGTGCCACGTGCATAGCGCAGTAGCCACGTCACCATACAGCAATGTGTAGGTGCACCCAGGCTGGCTTTAAAATGCAAGAACCAGATCTAAGATTTGTCCTGTCCACCAAAGGGATAATGTGCATTTTGTTTGCTAGTGATCTAAACTATGCTGCTTACAGAAAACTGCATAACTTAGATCAGGGGTGGGCAAAATATGGCCCGTGGGCCAGATCTGGCCTGCCAGCTGACTTGGATCTGGCATGCAGGCAGGCACCCACCAATTAATTTTATCTGTCCCTGCCGGTGGCTGCCCCCGCTGCGCTCTGTATGGGGCCGAGTCCTGCCTGGGGCAGAGTGTGCTGTGCTCCTAGCTTTCCCCACCAGAGGGCACCATCCCTGCCAGCAGGCACAGCTTCCAGGCAGACTGCTGCTGCTACCATTGCCCATGGAACCGCTGAGCTCTTCCAGCCTCCAGTGACAATAACTCCTGTCCCTGCTGTAGCACTCCAGGCAGCAGCTAGGGAGGGAAAGCTACAGCATTGAGGGGAGGAGAAAGGAGTGTTCTCTGCCTGCAGCTCACTCTGGTCCTGCTCATGCTGAGTGGGGCAGTGTGTGTGGATGGAGGGGGGTGGGAGGGAGTGAAGGAGCTCAGCTGCTCACAAAGCCCTGTGGGACAGGCAGGAGGGGGGAAGCAGTAGCAGGATCCATCATGCATTTGATGCAGCCCCACCAGGCAGGTACATGAGAGAGAAGCAACAGCAGCAGGAGGCAGAGCAAACTGGTGTGGAACAGAGACCAAGAGAGTCGGAGATGCCAAGCTCAGCTCCCTGCCCCTGCCCCTGCCCCTGCCCCTGCCCTTGCTTCTCTTGCAGGGGTTCTGCTGCTGCCCGCTGGCAGCAACTGCTTTCCTGCCCTTTGCAGTACACTGGGAGCCAGGCAGGCAGCACCAGTCCCTGCCATGGGCAGGCTGGGCTCAGCCACACCACAAAGAGTAGGCATGGGAGAAGCCCCCCACACATGTACACCCAACTCACCCACACCACACACATGCATCCATACCCCCCTCACACCCCATCCCCTCCATACCCCCACACACCCTCTGCTCCCACACACCCTGCACCACAACCACACACCCCATCATACACATCCCATACACAAATCTACACCCTGACTCACACCATACCCACACCAGCCACACATCTAAATACACCCCACACATACCCCTCCACACACGCATCCCACCCACACCATATCCACACCCCATACACACATGCCCCCACCATACACACACTCCCCCCACACCTTAATCACATACACATCCCACACCCACATACTCCCACCCCTCCACACACAGTATAAAAGCAACACACCCCCTGCAATGAGTACTTCCTGGGCAAGGGGCTGGGCAAGGGGAGAGATTGTGACCAGGGAGCAGGACACCTGTCAAGAGGCAGAGTTACCCTTGTGGCCCTCAACGCCTCACCAAAACTCATTAAGCAGCCCTCCAGCCAAAATAATTGCCCACCCCTGACTTAAACCAATTTCGCCTTGGGCTTTTTGAATGTCTGTACCCAGCCCATGGCTCTCTGACAATACAGTCTGAAAAATGTAAAGATTAATTACACTGAAAACAAAGCAAACCAGTTACATACCTAAATACGCCATATCCTTATATCATGCTTACAAGAACATTAGAACTAGATGACCACATAATCTCCTCTGTATCTGATCTGTATTGTATTATATGGTCTTCAGTTCAATAATTTTGATGTTTGCTTCAGTTTTATCTTATTTGTTAGTATTTTATCTGTTATGTACCTTCTCACCAAGGTAAATTAGAGCATTTTTTATAATCAAGGCTTTAGTTGCAAGGTAGTTCAGAGAAAAATAGTCCCTTGTAACCTTGACTAGATTAATTAACTCAATCTATATGATCAGCTGGTTTGAGGCTTTCCCCACACCTGGGACAGCAAGGGAAGTAGGAGCTACAGGCAGGGAAGTGGGGAAGGGGAGGTGAAGGGACATGTCTTTGAGCACAAAGGGGAAGTGGGGGAGATTCTTACCTGCTTTGGGGACTTTAAAAAAGTCCCCGGAGGCTCCCATGGCACAGTCTGCTCACATTGTTGGGTTGAAGGGAGAAGTCTGAGAGTTGAGGTATAACCACCCCTGTAGCACAGGTGGCTGCTGCCGCACCCCCTTTGCCAAATGCTAGATCAGATCTTAGCAAAGCATATACCAAAAACTGTTCCATAATTGTATGCTGTAAACTATTTATGAAAATAACATGCTAATAAAAATAATTGGTCATATTCAGACAGTGTAGCTGAATATAGGGATAACACTAGTAATGAATGTTTATTTATTCACTATTATATGTTTATATATACAGTTAAAGCAGACTTATACTGTAAACCTAAAATACTTAGGAAAGTTACGAATTAATCTTTTGTCCTGATTCCCAACCCTTTTCTATCTACCTATTGCAGGCATCTCCAAAAATCCAGGAATTGGGATAATTTTCAATTGGCGTATGTGCAAACAAAAACATGTAGAAATATGGACATGAATTTTTTGAAATCATAGACATTTTTTACATAACCCATGCAGAATTCAATGTCTTTAGGTATATATACACATGTTAACTTTCTTTCCAGTTTCTGGTCACATCACTTCCAATTGGTTTCAGTCTCAGAAGATCCCTACAGGACTGGAAGCAAACATTTTGTCCAGAATATACATAGTTTTTTCTGACTTCAGAGAAGGGAACCAGTTAATATATTGGAGTTTACATCCAAATCCATGCACATGCATAAGTACACTTGAAACGACTCAGGTTTATGGAGAGGTTCATAAAACTGGCCTGGGTGGTACCAAAACCCCAGACTTCTTAATTCTAGTCAATTTTCTGTTTTGCTTACAGAAATGTTACACAAACGTATCTGCAATGGCCATCACGAAAGGTTTTACTGTATATTCCATATAGATAATCATGATGATACTGTAAAATATTTTAACTATTTCTTCAAGAATGAGAGAATGGGGTGCCTAAAAATCATTAATCATGAATGTATTAACTTACACATACTTTCCATAACAAAAGAAAGCTTGTCACCATTTCTGTGAAAGCAAAACAGTCCAATGAATAAAACATTTCTCTGTCACATTCAAGATTGAAATTATTCTGTCTTTCAGGAGCTATTCCCCAAAATTAATAGAACATGCAAAAGTTAAACTCCTAAAAACGCATTTGACTCACCTACTTTAATTATCAGTCATGTGACCAAACTATGCAATTCTGTGATTAGACACTTTGGGATTGATCCTCAGACTGGCAAATTGATCTAGCTGTATTGAAGTCAATGGAGCTCTGTTGATGTAAACCAGCTAAATTTGTTCCGGCTGTTCATAATGAACTCTCTTATTAAATGATATGCAAGAAATGCTTTATGCAGTGAGTACATTTGTATGCACTCTGTATTATATCCACTGAAAAAAATTCACACTCAGAAAAAAGGTATTTTCTTTTTAAAAGAATTTTTTGAGCATATAAACTTGACAGTCTTTGAACTCTGTGATATATATTTTGGATTATAAGTCCCCATGTTTCTGGAATGACGAAAAGGATTGATGTAGTCACTTTATCCTAATTATGCTATAACATATCAGTACTATATGCTTTTTAAGTGTGTTCTGAAACAAAAATGTCAGCAACTGAAACAACTTTCCATCTGCTCCCAATTTACTCTCAGGCCCTGAAAGACTAATTTTAAGTCTATGCTACCTCCACCTTCCCTCTCCACATTTCCTTCCTTCCCCTGAGAGCTTTTAATTTCCTCTCGACCATCCAACCTTCTCCATCAGCTGGCCCATCCCTCCTAAGCAAGTAGTCAATCCTCTTTCAACCACATGCAGCTGCGCTGCAGCCCCTGAGCCATGTTACCCTTGTTATGGGTAGTAATCAGATCATCAAAATGCATTGATTGTTTTTTAATCATTACATCTTGAATAGTTTTTTATTCATCTTAATTGCCTACAAATTGTTTTTGACATGTGTTGCATTCTGCCCAAGCTTTTTCTACACTGGGCAAATGTTTAAGCTTCATTAGGAATCTCTGTCTTAGTGAAATTTAAGGCTGGTATCACCAATATGCTCTGGCTCCTCTTTACTACCTAGTGTTATAAATCAGGTGTAAATCAATTAATTAAACTAGGTTTATGGATACTTTGCATCAGTGAGGTGGGACAGAGCAGCTAAAATACTGTTGAATCTGGCCTGTAGAGTTTGCACATCCTCAAAAAATAACTAGGAAATATATACACACATACACATCCTTTCTGTCTATTTCACCTGTGTATGGCTTTCTTAACAGAATTAAGTTATCATTGTGTGTCAGTATATTAGCAGTGTAGTATCAGTGCAACTGTGGGACAATTAGCTAAATTGTTGCTTGGCTTTGGTTCACTGGAAGAAAATTATTAGACTAATTGCAAGTAGATGGCTTCATGTGTTTTAAAGTTATGTAGGTTATAAAGCACTGAACAACTCCATATTGCAAGATAAGCATGAATTTAGAGGGCTGGCAACCTAAAGAACACTTCTACTTAATTTGATGAATAAGTCTACTGAGAAGGAATAAATAAAGAAATAGTGGGATTTTGTATGGGTTCAAGAGCTCACCCACAGAAAATTGATTTCAGGGTCATAATCCTAGCAATATTGATGTTATTGAATAGGTAAATGAGTGTCTGTTGAAAATAAAATATTATATGGTCATGAATTATATCTATGGGTGATGCATATGATTTGGGATTAAATAGCAAAATAACAATTATTTTTGAGAGAGACATTAGAAAAGCAATAATTTATTCAAAAGCAAGTACATTTGTAGTTACAGTAATTATAATATAGTATGTATATAGGTTGTATTTACTTGTGTACCACACTTGCCTTCCCTCCCAAAATTAGTCTTCCAAAATTGGGGTGCAAGTTTTAAGTGGAGGAGCTTATTTTCTGCCCAGAACAGCAGCAATGACAATTTTATTCAAGCAGCACTGAAAGAATAAATTGACTCCATGGTTCATTAGAATCTACTTGATTACTGCACCTTGTTCTTTATTCAACAAATGTCAATGACCCACTCCTTTTTAATAGTCTTGATGTTCCACTTGTCAAGCTATCCTTTCTTCAGCAGTTTTGCTAAGCAATTTGTAGTTTAGCTACTTCTGGTCTCTCCTCCTATTTAACAGCCCTTCAGGCTATCTTTAGTTCTTTTCAAAATCCTAGATCTGCCTATGGAGTCTAGTCTTCAGCAACAACTATAGTTTCAGCTTTTGACAGAGCAGCCAAGACTGTTGACAATTCAGCTGTAAAAGGATTAAAACAGTAGCATTATCTTGAGCAGAAAAAGGAAGCTGAGCAGAAGATTAAGCTCTGTCTCAGCTGCTTGTGCCCAAAACTCTGGAAATAATCTTTTTTTCTTCATTCTGATATTCTCAAAACAAGGTGTATATCTTATTTTGGGGCATGTGGTATGTGAGAAATTACAGTGTGTTGTGGTATGTGTGCTTGTGTATCTATATCCTATCTTGTGTGTATATTTATATGTATGGGGGGTGTATACATAGACATTAAGATAAGAAAATGCTTTGAAAGATCAGCAAATTACATGGACTTCAGTAAGCTTTGCTTTGGGTCCTTAATGATACTGCCATTAATTTTAGGAATGTAATTCCCCACCCCATTCTCAGTAAGAAACTAGGAGACAGCGGTGTTGATGCCTACACGGTCAGATGGGTCACTAACTGGCTGGTGGGCTGCACCCGGAGGGTGCTGGTGGATGGGTCTTATTCAACCTGGAGGGATGTGGGCAGTGAGGTTCACCAGGGCTCGGTCCTTGGGCCCGCACTATTCAACATCTTCATCAGTGCCTTGGGCGAGGGGGTAGAAAGCACCCAGATCAAATTCGCAGATGACACTAACATGTGGGGTGAAGTGGATATGCTAGTAGGAAGGAACAGGCTGCAAACAGATCTAGACAGGTTACAGGGGTGGGCAGATGAGAACAGGATGGGGTTCAACACTGACAAGTGCAGGGTAATGCACCTGGGGAGGAAGAACCAGCGGCACACCTACAGGCTGGGGAACTCCCTTCTTGCCAGTGTCAAGACAGAAAAGAATCTTGGAGTCATCATTGATGCCACAATGAACATGGACTGACAGTGTGGGGACGCAGTCAGTAAGGCTAACCATACCTTGTCGTGCATCCACAGATGCATCTCAAGCGGGTCCAAGGAGGTGATCCTCCCCCTCTATGCGACACTGGTCAGGCCACAGCTGGAGTACTGTGTCCAGTTCTGGGCGCTGCACTTCAGTAGGGATGTGGACAACATGGAGAGGGTCCAGAGAAGGGCCACCCGCATGATCAGAGGTCAGCAGGGCAGGCCCTACGAGGAGAGGCTGAGGGACCTGAACCTGTTCAGCCTCCAAAAGAGAAGGCTGAGGGGGGATCTAGTGGCAGTCCACAAACTAGTCAAGGGGGACCAGCAGGCATTGGGAGAGTCCCTGTTCCCCCGAGCACTCCTGGGAGTTATAAGAAACAATGGACACAAGCTAGCGGAGGGTAGTTTCAGGATAGCCATTAGGAGGTGCTATTTCACTGTCAGGGTGGCTAGGACCTGGAACCAACTTCCAAAAGAAGTGGTGCTGGCTCCTACCCTGGGGGTCTTTAAAAAAAGTCTGGATGAACATCTGGCCAGGGTCATTTGACCCCAGTACTCTTTCCTGCCACGGCAGGGGGTCAGACTAGATGATCTCCTCAGGTCCCTTCCGACCCTACCAACTATGAAACTATGAAACTATGAATTGCTAAATGGATAGTTTGCAGAAAATCTCGATGCTAGAGAAGCACCAGTTAATTGGAAATAAGACTGAAAGGCACATGCATCTTTGTCTAATAGATGTGGGTCATAACATGTCCCCCCACCAGAAGTGGCAGAAGTCCAAAAGCCATATCAACTAGTGCAGGCACACCAGACTGAGGAGTAAGTATAAATTATTAGCCAAATTCAGTAAAAAATTAAACACTTACCATTTAAAAATATTGTTAAGTGACTGAGATTAAACTTCAAAATCCAGATTTCACGCAAATTAACTACTCACTTTTGGGGACAAGGATGAAGCCTCACCAAGGCATATGTCAGAGAATTATTGCCTTTTGTGCTTCTGCATATGAAGCGCCTGTGTTACCTGCTGTTGGAGACAGTGTACTGGCAGGAGGGAACATTTGGTCTGTTTCAGTCTGACAGAGCTTAAAAAATTGGAACCAATGCCAGATGTCTGAACAGTACAGAAAGAAGCCTACTGCCTCAGCATGCCACTCAAATTCCTGAACAAACTAGTACAAAATGGCAGAAACTGATGGATGTCCTATGTACTTGTGAGTGTGGGAGGAGAAAAGGGATGGGGTGCACAGGGCTGTCTACAAGTCCCAGTGCAGTTATGGTTGAGTCAGAGGAGTATAAAGATTGAGCTGAAGCAGGCATGTTCTAGCACAAGTTTCCAGGACCCAGCAATGGGATGAAGATTTAAAGCTGGGGATGAAGATGGAATAAATGTGTAAAGGAGTGGACTGGTACTTGCTGAATAGCAGAAATAGTGAAAGTTATAAAAGAAAAACTCAGTCATGCATGAAAAAGAGCCATAGTTCATAGTAAACTCAACAAGGAACAAAATTGAATTTAAATGGAAGAATTCCCGCATTAAAATTGTGGCAAATAACAGTATTCTGGAGCAGCAGTATATGTAGGTATTTTAGATTTATTTCTGCAGTACAAGTATATCATCTTACAAAAACCTTACAGAATAAAAGCAAGCTAGATGCAGAGAAATGGTTTCTGGCCTGGTATCTCAGTAAGATCAGCTGAAAAGCTGCACATAGGGTTTTTTAGGATTGTCACAAATTTCCAAATGAATAGTCTAGAAGTGCCTGTAAAAATAGTCTATGGAAACTATGCTGGACATCCCTGAAGCTGCTTTGTGATCCTCTCTCAATGCAATTTTTTCTAGCACACTGCAGTTGGAAAATAGCAAATGTGCTGCCTTTTTAAAAAGTGAGTGACCCAAAAATTTATGGGCACATTTACCTTGACATCAATAGTAAGGAAGGCCTTAGAAGATAGAAAGTACCATATTCGTTCAGACCTGTGGTCCATCTAGCACAGTATGCTATCTCTAACAGCAGCAAGTAGTAGATGTGTACAAACAAAGCATGTCTACAGTGATCCATACCCTTTCAGATCCTCCCTCACATCATAGACTGATAGAGAAGTAGGACTTCCAGACATCATGTAGTCAAACTGTCTGCCTGAGGCAGGATCATCACTGTCCAAACCATCCTATACAAACCATAATCCAAATTTGACATAAGACTCCTGCCAGCCCTCACACGACACAGACCTAACACCAGTCAACATTTGTGTGGCTCACAGTGTAAAATGTACCAAGACCCTTGATCTAGAACCCATGGTTAATTCAGTGTGGATCCTGGTGTGGTTGGAACAGGCACTACATGTAGTGGACTCTGGCCAGGGGCTTGTACCACTGATGTCAGCCCAGCAAGAGCAGGCAGAATGTTACATGTGGTGCCCGCCGTGGCTGCACTGTGCCACCCACAACACCTGTGCTGGAAACCATACCACACACAGCCACCACTCCAGTTGGTCTGACATTGCATGCAGTACAGATTCCAGACTGGCTAGAGTAGGTGTGTATAGTGCAGTCCAAATGAGGCAGGCACCATGTGTAGCGCTCCTGTGATCTGCATGCTGTAACCTCTCTGACCATTCATGGTCCACACTGCACATGCCTACCCATCCAGTGCAGTCATGGAGCAGCTGGGGTAGGTGCCTTGTGCATTGCATGTCCTGGATCCTGCCTGTGGGTCTGGTCTGGCACACGCTGTGCCCTGTGTGGTTCTGCTCAGACCCAGTGGCAGCACCAGGAGACCAATAGTGATTCTCCATGGGTCAGAACTGGCCCATATTGTTACCAGATTTGCCCATTACTTTGGGGTGTGCTCATTTATATGGGATAGGTTTCTAGGGTCTTGGTAATTCTGTCAGTGTGCTGCTTGTGTTACTTGTGTTTCTATACGGAGCTGTATATCTCCCTTCTGCAAGTCCTCACCCCCAATGGAGCTATCTTGCAGGACTCGGTTTCAATGGGACTGGGTTCTTCCAGTCACTGAATAAGTCATACACACAAACACACAAAAATTAACGTGACACGCCTGACCCGGCCGGGTTGATCAGCATGGACAGGCTGACACTCTCATATACCAAGAATCAGTTCATCAGAGCAACAATAAAATGCAGTTAAACACAAGCACACAGGTAAACAGAATCCCTCTGAATCCGGCTGGGTGTCCAGCTGACACCCTCATGGGCCAGCATTCAGTTCATAAGGGCACGTCTGAGGCAAACGGGGTCAATCAGCCTGTACAAGCTGATCTCCTTATGTGTTTCAAACTCAGCACATCCCAATCTTTGGCCTCTTGATGAGCAGACCCCACAATATTTTTGGGCTTCACAGGGATCTTTAGCTTAGGTAAAAAAAGCATTGCTGCAGAGCATGGGAGGAAAGAGAAGCAGAGAAGGAAAAATATACCCAGTTACTACCACTTTGACTATAAAAGTTATTTATTGCTAAGCGTATGAAATATATAATGGTACTAGTAGTGATAGACATGCAAAAGAAAAAAACAAACACAAACAATTACAGTACTACCCTGGTTTCACTAAGTATTTGGGGAAACTTAGCTCAAGCTTAACTAATATAGTTCAGGTTCAGAAATGTATGCCTAGAGAGAAAAGAGAGAAAGAGCACTGGGATCTCACCAGTCCAAGGTACTTGGGTTGCAAAGCTGACAGGCACAGTCCGTAGCACAATCCTTGAAGAGAGAGACAATCTGTTCTTCCAGAGTCCCAAGAACAACAGGGGATGGTGTCAGCACAGGAGTTTTCTTCTTGAAGCACACACACTGCTGCTTTTTACAGATTTTTATACCCTCAGTTCAGCTGCTTTGAAGCATTCTCAATAGTGTAAATCATTGTCTTTTCTATTGACAAGGGGTTATCTGGTTTGGAACATCTCGAGAAACTAATTGATAATCAGGAAACACATAAGGTTAGGGAGTAACCAGATACTTAGGAGCCAGCTTGAAATTCCTATGGATAGCAGATATACTGATGGGATATCTCATGGTTTCTTCAGAAACAATAGATAGCTTGCAGCATCAGGATTTTGGATTTTTACTTGTTGTGAACAAGCCTCAGTTTAGCATGACTTTTCCAGATCTTACTATAGTCTTTTAACAGACTTAAGACAATTATTGGGGTGCTCATAACCTTTTGTGGAGAGGACTTCCACCAGTCGTCTCAGGAAAAGTATGACAACACCTGTGATTAGGGCTCCAATGGGCTGGACGCTGTGATGAACCCATTTACCATTGTTCAAATGTTGCCCATACCCCCTCTGACTCGGTCTCTTGCCTCAGCATTCCCTAACCCAGCAACCAAGTTTTAGTCAATCAAGTTGAAATAAGCCTCCCATAGTGGGACCGGGGAATGTACGGCCCAAGATGCCTATTAAACTTAGAGGTGTGTGTGTGTGTCTGGGCAGGGGAGGGGGGGGGAGTTCTTTGTAAATCCAGATTAGAACTGATCTGATAAATGCTGAGCTGGGTGTGTTTGGAGCACAGATTCCCCCTCATGCAGTGCTCCCCTGCTTCTCTGGTCCCAGAATTCACTGCAGTCTCTGTTTCAGGCTTTCTGTTCTCCATCTTTCATGTAAATGAATGGTTATCTGGTTCCATCTCAGATGCAAATGAGACCTAGGGCAGTTGTTTCACTCTGGTCACCCTTATCTGGAGGGTCTTAGGTGTGTCTCTCACTGCATCTTAATCAGTTTCATTTATGTAGAGGAGGGGAGGAAGGGGGGAATTCTTTGTGAGTCAGACAGACTGCATCCTGTGCCAGGGTTGCCTGAGAACACAGAGCTGAGACGTAACAATACGCTGTATGCTTGAGATTCCTGACCTACAGTTAAGCGAAGTTTTTTATACCATGCCTTATAAGAAACACCTGTTAAACTGGAGAGAACAGAGGGCAATACTACAGTTATGAGGGTTGGATAAATAGTTGGCTCAAAGAAATACTAGAGCATGTTCTAGTCAAAGGTGACTTATCTAACTAAAGAATAATTACCAGGGGTGTTCTAAGGATACTCTGAGCATATTTTAACCAAATTCTTCCCTGTCATTGCAGTGACAGGATATAAGCAATACCCTCATCTCTCCACCTCATACCTCACCTCTGCCCCCCACCTGCTGCCACCATCTGGGCTGCCAGGCATGCCATGGTGACCCACTCTGGGGCCCTCCTAGAAGTCAAGGACAGCTGAGGGTCCACAATGATGTTAGGGGGTTGGGGGCAGGCTTACCTGTGCCTGGCAACTGATTGGGGTGCCCCGAGCGCTCCACAGAGGGAAGGATTGGGCCCCACAGAGCTCCAGCACCAGCAGAAGCTGGCAGCAGGATGCACTGAGCAGCCCAGAAGGCTCACATCAAGCAGCAGGAACAGAGGGGGGCTCTTCTGAGGGAAGGATGAGGCCCCTTGGAGCTCTGGAACAAGTGGCAGCTGGCAGCAGAAGATCGGGGAGCAAAAACTTAGACATAGACCTAGGTATTAACATAGTTAAATTAACAATAGAGAATATTTTACAGATATTTTGTTTATGATACTATTTGTTTCATAATTTCAGGGGTTTATGGGGGTCCCTGGCTGGGTGCCATGGTTGGCTCAGTGGGGCTGTGCCCAAGCACAAAGGCATGGTCCCTGGCCGGGTGTGCAGGTGCCAGAGTCCACTCCTGTTCATCTGTGCCTGAGCACTGAGATTTTCCTGGGTTCAGTGTCAAGTCTGTGGCATCGGGGGGTGCTTCATAACAGGGTGAGGAGGCACAGTCCAGGAATATGGCTGCCCAGGTTCTAGGGATCATGCAGAAAAACAGATGCTTCCCTTTACCCTGCTCCCTCCTTCTTATGGCTGATAGTGGCAGGAGGCAGGGTTGGGGAGAGAGTCTGTGCTGGCTCAGCCCTGTGACAGCTCAGAGGTATAGCCTACTGGGTGCTTGGCTGGAGCAGCCAAGCACAGGGTGAGTGCTAGCATATCTTCTTGCAAGGGAGGGCTGCCAGAGGGTCACAAAGGCACCTGAGATGCTGGCGGAGAGCAACCTAACATGAATTGTTAAGGAATCTGGTACAGAAGTTTGATGCACTGATCTAACCTAAATTGATTAAGTTTGAGCACACATTGATCCAGATTTATCTTAGACTGGGTTCTGACATTTCTAAACCAGTTTATGTGCACCAAACTTTTATTCTGTCATGGATGTAGACCAATATTCAGTCACTTATACTGGTTTACGTGTAATATCTGTACCTGGCCTAGCTGAGACCCTTGTTTTCTTGACTTTGTCTCTTCCTGATTTCCTGGGCTGTAACTCTTTAGGGTCAAACCTCAACCCAGTATGTCCCAGTATGCCCCAGACACTGGGAGTGAGAATTGCAGTGAATGAACTTGCAATAATATTTCATCATCATGTTATTATAGCAGGTAATAGGTTATTGGAATAGACAGT
This sequence comes from Alligator mississippiensis, assembly GCF_030867095.1. Lineage (NCBI taxonomy): Eukaryota > Metazoa > Chordata > Crocodylia > Alligatoridae > Alligator > Alligator mississippiensis. The sequence continues at coordinate 132,338,511 of NC_081827.1, read as the reverse complement.
GTAATACTGGATGGAAAATAGAAGCTTGGCATTTTAAAGTTGCATATTAAGCTGTCCATAAAATTAAACTCAAGAACTTTCCTATATAAAAGCAAAATTGTTGGAGGATTTACTTTTCATAAATCCATGTTGTTATTTATTATTCAACTTCCCAATTAAATGGGACAAAATATATTTCATATTCCCTACAAGTGTAAATGTAATCTTTCCATCTGTGTAATCCTGGAAACCTGCACTAGATCAAGTATCATTTTATGTGCACTCCTATTTGCTACTTTCCTTTCATAATCCCCATTTTTTAAACCTGCAGGCAGCTTGGTTTTGTTTTATGGGGTTTTTTAGGTAAGCAGCGGAATCAACAATCTCAGTATTAGACCTTGTTAAAAAGTCAGCGATATTGCAGAGCAATAAGAATCCTACAGCATCAGATAACAAAAAACAAACAACCAGGCAAAAAAATCTACCCCACGAAAACAAGCTTGCATCCGTCTATTACCCCCTTTCTCATTCTTCTCTAGTTAAATATAAAATTTAGGATAAGTAATCAAATGTATCTAAAATTCCCTCAGCTCTCCAAATATTTTCTGCCTGAGAAATAGGAGGCACAGTTCATCAATTCTTATTTTAGCAATTTATAAATTCTTGGCCATGTCCACATGTGTGTGGACATTTGGTTTCCTGGGGACAACTAGCAGCAGTGCACCCTGTGTCCCCAGGGACACCCTAGTTGTCCCCAGGGAACACCTGTGCCATGCACTCTGTGGTGTGTGGCAAGTTACCCCAGGTGCACGCTGTCTTCATATACACCACTCCACCTGTGCCTGTGGGTCTGTGTCTGGGGGGCTGTTATGAGGGGCATCAGGAGGGCTGTTGAGACTGTGGGGAGGAGTGTGGGGCACCATCAGTGCTGGAAGGGTTGTGGGAGGCCTTTAATTTTTATCACGGATTTTGGGTTTTTAATCAGAGAATTGGCCATTTTTATTCAGAGAAAACCAGGATCCCTGGTGATAACAGATAAGAATAATGCAAACAATTCTATAGCTACCAGTTCTAGAGCTGTCACAGGGTCAAGCTATGTCTGGCCAGTATGCAAGCTTCCCCCTGAGGTTTTGTCTTGAATGTCAGATGTCAGCAGCCTGGAGCCTGGTAGTTGGTGTGCCCTCTGTCCATGATGGCCTCAGATTCCCCTCTTGGGACCCTTTGCTGCTCTGAAATCCCTCTTATATTCTTTCTCCCCCTCTGATGACTTTTCTTCTCTAGGCACCATTGATTGGTCTCCCTGTGGTTGACATACTGTCCACATTCTGTCCTGTCAGTGTGTTCCTTTGTTTCACAAACCCATCACATGCACACATCTTAATTTGGTCTTTTATCAGTTTATCCTAATCTGGTCTATTTACCAAAACCAGAAATCCCGAGGGCTCTGCAGTTTGGCAACATGACCTGCAGAGTTCCTTATTTTTGGGTACACTGTTCATGTTATGGAACAGTGTGGTACATGTCTTCAATTTCCCAGCTTGTGTGTCTGCTAGCTGCTTGCCTGTGTCAGACACAGTGGGCCTTGAAGGAAATTTGTCACAAACAGGCTTTTAGAAAGAATTAGCCCTTGCTGTTGCCCTGGACCATTGTTCTAATTCGTATCTACTTTACCTATAAGCCAGTTCTCAAAAGCAAACCTCTAAATACCATTTTCTAGTCATCAATATCCAGAGGTCAACCCCTTCATTGCTCCCTTGCAGCGCAGAGAACAACTGAACATGCAGTATGTGGTGCCACAGACATGTTTGTGGCACCACATGCCACACAGCTGTGCTTATCTGCATGTGGCCCTTGTGACTTGTACTGGAGCAAATTAGGTGATTTAAAGAAAAATGGTTACTTCTTCATTGACAATGGGGATAAGGCATACAGCATCTTTTCCCATCTCATTAGTCAAATCAGGACCATGTTGCCAAAAGAAAGCATAAAAATCGTAAAAAACTAGCTGCATTTAGGAAATAAGCTAGGTGGGATTCTCTTCTCACACCTATATAAGTTAGCTGTAGCTCCATTGAAACTAATAGGATTAAAACAAGTAGAGTCAATATTGCCGAGAGACAATCTGGCTGGCTTACCTTGCTAGTAAGTACACCAAATGCATGCAAATAACTTTTAACTTTAGTGACATCTGTAATATCAGACGTCTCCATTATAAATGACAAAATACTAGGTTTTTCATTGGCTATGCTTTTTCATCATACATAGATTCTTTAGGCACTGTGACAACCCAAATCATAGAACTCCATGCACTTTTGCTCCTGATCCAGAACTTCAGCTATTCTTAAAACGGTTATTAGATTCATGAAATACCAGAAAACATCTACTTTTCCCAGCTTTATCTAAAAACTCTCCTTTACAACTTCAGCTTCTTGTCCAGTACTAAAATCCAGGGAGATTTTGCATCTGCAAGTCTGTATTGTGAGGATCACCATGGCCATAGGTACAATGGCAAATTTGTACAATGGCAAAGGCTACTTAGGCATCTCATATCTTGCTTTTGATTTTTCTTGGCTAAGTGTGCAAATGATGGAGAGGGATACCAGTGGTGTCTGGTGTAGTGATTAAGGAAGGACTTAGAATATCAGAGTCCTGATTGCCAGCTCTTTCACTGACTTGCAGGGAAATCTTAGGCAGTTCACTTAAACATTTAGTTGCCTCAGTTCACCCAAATGTAGCAGAGTAATCATTTACAAGACTCATTGTCTCTGCTGTGAGTCAATTCTGAATGAGTTCTGCAATAGATGGTGGATACCTCAAAGTACTTATGATTTTGTGACACCTTTAACCTACTTTGGAAAGGAGCTTCAATGTGAGCCTGTGTTCAATTAACTCCGTTAGAAATATTTGGCAACAACTTGGGAAAGGAAACATCCCATAATGTCCTGCGGTTTGCAAAATACTAGTACGGGCAGTCCCATTACTGCTCTTAACCCCTTCTTGTTTGTACTACAGTGTGAAGAATGTTGCTACCTTTATCTTGAATACCCAGACTGCCTAGCAAGATAATAGACTTTACTTTGAGGAATAATATGAAAAGTATTCTGTTTCTCAACTTTTATTTCCAACTTCCATGTGCTCAGCCTTAAAGGTGAGTCGTTACATTAACTAATAGATCAGATTAGATTTACTGGCATATGTGGGCGCTTTTTACAACTTTGGTGGTCCAGAGCAGCCATAAACCAGTCCACAGAACCCTTTTTACTGCTGCTTTGTATCATCAGAGCAAACCAAAGCAGCCAGAGTGTTACCAGTGAATCTGGCCCATAGTTTTAAATTCTGAATCTGAAACAGGGCATACATAGTGTCTGAAAAAGAAGTTTAGACAAGTGCAGGTTAAAGCAAAATCTTCTATTTAATCAACAAGCTGGAGTTTAGAATTTCAGAACTTTGTTGTATATATTTGAAGCGCAATGAAGGCCTAAAAACACAGAAGAAATGCTGAAAAAGAAAGGAGCATGATCAAATTGCTCTTGGTATTTAATAACATTGAGCTGAAGGGATTTGTGTGGGAGGACAGCAATTACAAAAATGAATTATTTTAATGTCTTTCCTCCTGCTTTTCCTCATCTGTAAGCTTCCCCCCGCCTGCCAATTTAGAGAATGGACCAAAAGCTATCCCCAGCCCCTGGCTGCCCATACAATAAATGAAATGTATCAGTTGTCTTGTCTGTAGAAAGATGTCCCTATTGCATGCAGACAGCATTATATTTAATGTTAGCCTCCTCAGAAAGGCCAAGCATTTAAAGACATGGTGTGAACTTTCCTCTCATTCTCCCAGGAAATGAACCAAAAGGACCTCAGTTTTAGGCTACACATGCTGTAACTGATCTCTTGGTCAGTCAACACAGCAACATTAAGAAGAACTAAATTCACTTCAAACATTCTGTCTTAAAATGTTAATGTAAGCGAGTCTCAGGGAAGATCTATTATGTAGGCCCTGAGCTCTGCAGGAACTGGGAGCACCCCAGACACAGAACTGTAAGCCCTGGGTTTGGAGTGATGGTTTAACACGATCTTCATCTAACCCAGGAATACCATAGCCCAGACCAGAATATGTTCACCCTTCCTTGAGAAAGGAAGATCCTTTGCACTTATGTGAGACTTCTGTGCAGCATAGGCAGAAATAGCGTACTGGAGAGTCACTGGTCTCAGCAACACCCTCTAGCCCAGCTGAATTGTAGTACTTTATTAAGAACTGGGATGACAGAGTGCATTTGCTATGGTGTTCTGCATTAACTGAACTCAGCTGATGTTCCCTTCTGAAAATGCCATGTCTAATGTTTAGTCTCAGCTTAAAAGTTTGTCATTAACAGATCTTACTTTTAAGCACAGTTTTTTCAGCTGACCTGTTTGAAGTTAGACTTAGAAACTAAGTTATTTTTATGTGGAAAAACAGTCTCTCCCCCCAGGATACAAAAATATAAAGGAGGAAAATAAAAATTATGAAAAGTTATCTACCAGCCTTTTCAGTTGGTTTCTAGATAAAGAATCTCTAATTAAAGTGTGTTATATAGTAACATTTCAACTTTGACCAAATGTTTCTTGCTAATGTTTTTGGCCAAGCCCAAAGTTAATTTACATATTTAACAGGGACAGTGAGTCATTGCCACTTTGCTAGAGAAAGGAAAAGGCTGCAAAAAACCATCAGATTATTGACTTTTCCTCCCCCCTTCCCCCGCCCCTGTTTCTTTGCATCTGAAAAAATGGTTGTTTGGGGGGGGGGGGGGGGGTTAATATAGTCTTTGTATAACTAGTAGTTAACAATCTTAACAAATCCATAAAGGTTGTCCTTCTTAACAATCAAGCAAATGTCAACAAAATGATTAGAGGCATTGTAGAATGCTTGGGGTTTATGAAATAGGCTTTGAATTGTTGAACAGTCTGACTTACTAAGGAAACAATTATTGCAAATATTATATTTAAGGTGATTTGAGGTTTCAATATGTTACTGAACAGCATGGGTTTGTTATGCTGGGATTGTTAAATTCAAAGAGAGGTTTTACAAATTCCAAAGATGGAGTAGTTATAAGTTCAGTTTTGAAAATAAAATATGTAATAACTTTATGAAACAGTTTATGTGTACATTTTGCCCTGAAAGCTGTATGCCAGATAAATGGTAGAGAAATGTAGTATGTCCTTTACTTGGAAATTTAAAGGAAAACAGTTATCTTTTAATTGTATGCATAATTTTTCTTTTCTTCACTAAGGAGGGGGATATTAAACAAGTTACCAAGGTCTGAATGGATTTGTAATAATGTGCATCTAATGAAGCTAATAGTTTAGCAAAGCTAATTTTAAATTCTGGCTTAGCTGTTCTTGTCTAGTTTGATCTTCATGTATCATACTTGGCTCCTTGAGTATTTTACTACATTTAATATTCAGTAGATTTCTGAAATTCAAGGCAACCCACAATGGATTATATTGTGACTTGTTATACTGAAAAAGAGAAACATCCTGTTCTGTTGCATTTAAACTGAATTGCTACAAAAACTAAACAAATCACTTGACCTTAGTTTATACATACCCTTAAGAGAACAACCAAGGATTACTTTTCAATCATTATACTGCCAATAGTCCTGAGGGAGGGAGGGAGTGAGAGAGAGAGATGCTTGTTAGTACCAGCTAGTGTCTGTCAATCTAAATTCAAAGATGGGTTATAGCCTTTGCAGACTGACAACACCTGAGACTTGGCACCATCCAAATTTGGGAGATTGGTAGAGTCCCAGCTTTAATTGTTTTTAAAGTAAGTTTCTGTGTCCCTATGACCTGTAAAAATAGCCTTATGCAAAGTGATATGTAGGGAGCTGATAGCTTCTCCCTGTTTTCCCCTAATGACCATAAGCTTTAAATTTCTCTTCAGACACACATCAACAGCTGGCTTGTGAATCCAGAAAAATGCATAGCACTGTTTCTCTTGATATTGGGGAGGGAAGATACTGGCTGGGTTCAGAGCTTCAGGGAGTAAAGTCATTCAGAATAATGTAGATAGCATTAGGGCTGCCACAAAACTTTACTAACCAGCTACCTGCAGACGAACTATCTTTTATTTGACATTTGAAATGCCTCAAAGCCAATAGGACTTATGATCAAAAGAAGGGTCAGCTCCAGGATGTGAAAGGCAGGGGAGTTTAGATTTGAGGAGCCACATGTACAAAAATGTTTGGGCACCTAGCTTCTATTCAGATGCTTACATTCTAACTTACATTGATTTTAATGGGAATTTAAGCATGTAAATACTTCTCTCAACCAGAGTCTCAGAGAAGGGGCTATTTCCTAATCCCAGAACTGATTGGTTGTGCCATATGACTCTAGTGAAGTTTCACAGGCCAAGTTTTTCTAACTGGACCACTCCGAGTCAGATACCCGAATTCAAATGTTCCAACCCTTCATTCAGTTACAGTTCCTGACCATGGCTTGAGCCATTAAAAAAGTCCAACTAAGTGATTCCTGAACAAAGTGCTAGCACTGCTCATCAATAACACAGAAAAGGACTCACCCCAGGATAAATACTTGAATTTCTGTCTGTAACTTGTTCTATGATCCCTAGGCAATCCAGAGTGGCAGGTAAGAGAACCTAGATGGAGCAAGTGATTCACTTTGCCCAATATGCAGCAAGTCCTTCACCTGGCCATAAAAGAAGCTGAACAGATGGTCCAAAATCCTTTCCACTATTAAGCATTGCTGTGAATGAATGCACATAATGGAAAATCTAGTATTATAACTGGGGTAGAAAATAATAAGTTATCAGTTCAGAACCAGTGACATAAATCTGCTATCCATCTTTAAATTGTATTGACACAATAAAGTCTCTGTCCTATGTTACTACATTTAACTATTACTTTGGGGTGTGCTCATTTATTAGGGATAGGTTTCTAGGGTCTTGGTAATTCTGTTAATGTGCTGCTTGTGTTAATTGTGTTTCTATATGGAGCTGTATATCTCCTTTCTGCAAGTCCTCACCCCCAATGGAGCTATCTTGCAGGACTTAGTTTCAATGGGGCTGGGTTCTTCTAGTCACTAAATCAGTCATACGCACAAACACACACAGATTAACGTGACACACCTGACCTGGCCAGGTTGATCAGCATGGACAGGCTGACACTCTCATATGCCAAGAATTAGTTCATCAGAGCAACAGTAAACTGCAGTCAGACACAAGCACACAGGTAAACAGAATCCCTCTGAACCCGGCTGGGTGTCCAGCTGACACCCTCATGGGCCAGCATTCAGTTCATAAGGGCACGTCTGAGTCAAACTGGGTAATCAGCCTGTACAAGCTGATCCCCTTATGTGTTTTAAACTTAACATGTCTCAATCTTTGGCCTCTTGATCTTTGGCCCACAGTATTTTTGGACTTCACAGGGATCTTTAGCTTAGGTAAAAGAAGCATTGCTGCAGAAAACATGAGGGAGGAGAAGTAGAGAAGGAAAACTATAGCCAGTTACTACTAGTTTGACTATAAAAGTTATTTATTGCTAAGTTTATGAAATATATATAATGGTACTAGTAGTAATAGACATGCAAAAGAAAAACAAACACAAACAATTACAGTACTACCCTGGTTTCACTAAGTATTTGGGGAAACTTAGCTCAAGCTTAACTAATACAGTTCAGGTTCAGAAATTTATGCCTAGAGAGACAAGAGAGAGTGAATGCTGGGATCTCACCAGTCCAGGGTACTCAGGTTGCAAAGCTGACAGGTAAAGTTTGTAGCACAATCCTTGAAGGGAGACGATCAGTTCTTCCAGCGTCCTAAGAACAACAGCAGGTGGTGTCAGCACACACACTGCTGCTTTTTCCAGATTTTTATACCCTCAATTCAGCTTTTTCAAAGTATTCTCAAAAGTGTAAATCATTGTCTTTTCTATTGACAAGGGATTATCTGGTTTGGAACATCTCAAGAAATTGATTATTAATCAGGAAACACATAAGGTTAGGGAGTACCCAGACACTTGGGAGCCAGCTTGAAATTCCTATGGATAGCAGATATACTGATGGGAAATCTCATAGTTTCTTCAGAAACAATAGATAGCTTGCAGCATCAGGGTTTTGGATGTTTACTTGTTGTGAACAAGCCTCAGTTTAGCATGACTTTTCCAGATCTAACTATAGTCTTTTAACAAACTTAAGGCAATTATTGGGGTATTTATAACCTTTGGGCAGGAGGACTTCCACCGGTTGTCCTGAGAAAAGTATGACAACACCTGTGGTCAGGGCTCCAATGGGCTGGACGCTGTGATGAACCCATTTACCATTGTTCAAATATTGCCCATACCCCCTCTGACTTGGTCTCTTGCCTCAGCATTCCCTAACCCAGCAACCGAGTTTTAGTCAATCAAGTTGAAATAGGCCTCCCATAGTGAGACCGGGGAATGTACGGCCCAAGATGCCTATTAAAATTAGAGGGGGGGGTGTTGGGGGGGGGGAAGTCCTATGTAAATCCAGATTAGAACTGATCTGATAAATGCTAAGCTGGGTGTTTGTGAACATGGGTTGATTAACATTTGAAGCACAGATTCCCCCTCATGCAGTGCTCCCCTACTTCTCTGATCCCAGAATTCACTGCAGTCTCTGCTTCAGGCTTTCTGTTCTCCATCTTTCATGTAAATGAATGGTTATCTGGTTCCATCTCAGATGCAAATGAGACCTAGGGCAGTTGTTTCACTCTGGTCACCCTTATCTGGAGGGTCTTAGGTGTGTCTCTCACTGCATCTTAATCAGTTTTGTTTAGGTAGAGGGGGGAGGGAGGGGGAATTCTTTGTGAGTCAGACAGACTGCATCCTGTGCCAGGATTCCCAAGAACACAGAGCTGAGATGTAACACCTACTCTCCACAAAGTGGAATTTTAAGTACTCAGCATTCATGTTCTATGTCACCATGGGATCCTAGGACCAGATTCACTCCATAAGACTGTATGTAGACCTGGTCAAAAATGAAAACGTTATATTTTTAAAAATGTTTCTCACTATCATTTTTTAAAATTTTTCTAGTCAGTTCTGAATCTTCTTAACACATTTTTATTGAAAAAATGTTTCTGAGGATTGAGGGAAAGAAGCTCATGAAAGCTGTTTCTAGTTTATTTTAACCACTTCTGGCCATCCTCTTGTTAGGTTCTTCCTCAAAGCTCTGCACAAACATCAACCATTCAGCACAAAGTACTGCTTTCATTCTCACCCAAACTGTGACACAAAGACGTCAAGGACTGCAAGTGAAATAGTAGTTGGAAACATAATGTGACCCCTCTCACACCTCTCACCTCAGTGCTTTTTCTTTTTACACAGAAGTATTCCAGTACCTCTGAGACGTTATCTAGTTATTTCTCTAATACTTCTTGCCTAAAAGGGAATGCAAAGCATTCCTCTAATAATTGTTAATTAGGCTTTGTTGGGTGAGGCATTGTGTCAGAGCACCTTTGGGGCACTTGCCACTTGAGGGCTCTCACAAGCTCTGAGGAGAGCCTGCTTTGGAGGAGTAGCAGGAGAAACCTCCCCCAAGTACCATTTTAAGGGTGAAGGTGTGTGGCAGGGCACTGTGGGTGCCTGCCACTTTAAGACTGGAGCTAAGCAGCCAGAAGGTGCTTGATAAAGGAAGCCATTTTAGATCTCTGGCTGCCTATATAAAGAGCTCAGTTCCCTGCTGGCTGGGAAGGCAGCAATATTGCCTGGTTGTGAGGCTCCATAACAACCTGGAAGTAAGGGCAGGAGCTGTAGGGGATGGTTAGGAAGCTCCTGGTCCTGGGCATGACCTAAAACTGCACCCTGCTGGGAGTGGGTGGCCTGGTGGGTCTCTCAGTGGTGTGAGAGCCCCCAGGAAATGCCAGGCCAGTTATCACCCTGGTGAAAGGCGGTTAGGGGTGCCTTAACCCTAGCCATAGCCCTCACCTTCGGGTGGGTTTTCATAACACCAGAGGCATTTGGGGCCAGGCATGGCTATGGCCACCTGAGCCCTGTGGTGTGCAAGACCCCGAGGAGGGAGACTGGGGGCCAGGCATGGCTGCAGCCACCTGATCCCACTGGGAAGGGCAGCCCTGTGGCCCCAAGTGAGGAGGGCAGAGATGAGTAGCCCCAAGTGAGAGGGGTGGTGTGGAGCCCTGAGTGAAGGGGGTGTGTCTCGAACGGCCAGAGCCGACTCGAGGTAATTTAGAAATTATTTGTTCGCTGGGCGGGCTGGTGAATGGAGAGGCAGACAAAGCTTAATGGTTGTAAAAACTTTACTTACGCCGCTTGTAGCCGCGACGCAGACGGTCCGGTCGTTTGAACAACTATGTGAGTTGCTCCAGCTGGCAAGGCTCAGGCCAGCTCATCCATCCACAAATCAAGCCGGTGGGGAAGGGTACGTCGAGGATTGCGCTCGGCGACAGGGAGAAGAATCGATAGGTGATCAGTCTATCGATCAGCTCAGCCGCAAGTCAGATCTCTTTAGAAGCACTCTGCAGCATGCTCAAAGTTCTCCGACTTGGGCGGAAGTCGCACGAAATTTTAAACAGCTAGCAAGCCAATTACTAGCCACCACGTAGGAATAATTTAGAACTGGCCAATAGTGGGACGCAAATTTGCATTCGAATGGCGGGAACTCTCTTGCACTGGGGTTTTTCTGTTGCAACAGAAAACCTTTGCTGTGCAAGAGGCTCTCATGTGGCAGGAAAATTCCATCATGCCGAGACACCAAAATCACTGGGTTGTGACATGCCCCCTTGCTGACGGCACAAATGGAATTTTAGACACGTGAGCACATCATAAGGCATCTTTGTTTTGGGATTTACTGACCTGGCAAAGCTTTAACAACCAATAAAATATATATGTACAAACAAACAATTTGATAGACCGGTCTTCTTAACAACTATAAAATATAATAACTTGAACATATAACAACAACTATGGATCATCATCTGATTGGAGAACATCTGCTTGGGACTCCCCTCGTTTATTAGTCAGTCCGTCTTCTCCTACAACAGACAACGTCAATAAAATACTTAATAAAATGAGAGAAAATAGTGTCATAGCAAGTCCTGAGCGAATGGACGTTCGTTGTCTCAGTGTCTCCTTCACAACCGTCATTCTATTGACTCGAGTGAACTGTAGTTTGGTGCTCGACGGATCTCACAATCGGGCGGCTGTAGATTACCGCTTTGCTGAGGTTAGACCTGTAAAGAAAAGAAAACAACAAAACAAAACAAAAGAGACTCATAATTGGATTCACTGTAAGGATACTGGGTGAATGTCAGAGCGGCGAGTCATCCAGTTGTGATGAATGATAATAGGAGGACGATCGGGCTTTTCTTCTAATTGGACAGAATAGGTATTAGGATATTATCCCGACCATTGAACGGTTCCTTTGTGAACTTGTGGATGAGACTGATGGGGGTGCGGTATTGAGATCCACACTAACTCATCTGGCTGGAACTTGGGTTCCCAAGGTGGGGGTTTCTGGACATTAGTGTCGTCCCATAACGGTTTAGCAGTATTCAATGAGATGAGAACATCATGATTGAATTCAGTCCAGTTTTTCAACGTCCGTCCTCCTCTGAGACGAAGTTGTCCTTTGTACAGGCCTATGTGTCTTTCCACAACGCCGTTGGACTGCGGGTGGTACAGCAGATGGAGATGCCATGCTACATTGTGAAGACGAGCAAATTTATCTAGAGCGTTAGAGTTGAACGGGGGTCCCCCATCAGACTGAATCTCATGAGGGGGTTGCCAGGTAGCAAATACAGCAGTTAAGGCAGAAATAACAGCAGTGGCATTGCTTTTTCGTAAGGGAATAACTTGTAACTGTCTTGTTCCCAAGTCGACAACAACTAATCCTTTATTTGGCGGCTTAGACCCTGGGAGGGGTCCTAGCAGATCTACCTGCCAAACTTTTCCTGCCTGAAACTGTGAAGAATCAAAAGCTCCGAGCTGATGTTTGGTTCTATGGCACTTTTCTTTTGCACATATCTCACAGGCCTGAGCTACCTTTTCCCAATTGCGCCGAGCTCCGTATGAGGCCGGCTCCGTAATGGTTCGGCACCAACGTTGATGGCAAGCCCGTGGTCCTGGGTGACCCCAATTCTCATGAAGCCATGCGAGGAATGGATTTACTTCAGGACCGGAGGTAGATGTGATAGGCAAGACTATGTCGGTCCGGAGTGGATCTTCTAAGAGCTTATCAATGACCTCATGTACTGGATCAGTATCCGTACAGTGGGACTTAGTGTGTTTAACCAACGGGAGCTGTGCAAATTTAGTTAACGTTTTCCAGATGTCTTGCCAATCATTCAAATTTTTGGAGGGAAAGGCTGTACCGGTAAGGATTTTATAAATGTATTGCGAATCAATTGCGATGATTGGAACGGGGAGCGAGTTGTTATGATGTGTTAGCTAGTACCTTGAGGAATCCTAACAGTTCACATTTTTGGGCCGAATTACAATCTGGGTCGTCTTGAAATATTTCCCTACCGTTACAAGCTTTGCAATAGTACCCATAGCCTCCGCCATGTCGGGAGGTTCCATCTGAGGCCATCCACACCAGGGCAGAAGTTCCATACTGTGTAGGGACCTTCTCCTCATCTTCTGGGCTTGGATCAGGTGCCGTGTCTTCCAACCTCCAACAATGCCAGTTGTAATGGTGGGTAAGCACTAGCGCATTCCAGGTCTTAGACTCCCCCTGAAAATGTGGGTCGACTTTTTCCGCATCCAGTAAGGGTAATAATGTGGCACTGGGAGCGTGTAACGTCCCATGCCCCCTTGCTAATGGCTCCACCAGTTGTTCAGCTAGGAGGATTTTTCCTACAGCTCCATATCGATGTTGTGCCGCTTGAAGCCTCTTATGGGCCATGTATACCAGCTCATCGCGAGGGTTATGCACGACAGCCCACACGTGGTTTGTGGTGAACCCAAGGGTTACCCTTAGTGACTCACCCAGATCGATGGCATGGAGCTGTGTATCTTTAACCGTGGCTAGCAGGCGAAGCAGGTTCCGCTGATCTCCTTTCGTCCAGGGCGTGGACTTTCGGGATTTGTTACGGATCTGTCGCTGCAATTTGGTGAGGAGTGCCAAATCACTGGGTCCAACATAATGCAGATACCAATTCAAATGACCCAAAAGCTGTTGAAAGTGCCTCTTAGTGACAGGGAGGAATGTTTTTAATGGATCAATGTTAGGACCATCATGTGAGATTCTGTGGCAGATGGAACTGATGTATCGAGTGCCAAGGAACGTGATGTCATGTACAGGATGTAGGCATGACTTTTCCTCGTTGATTGTCCATCCCTCACTTTGAAGGTGAGCGACTAGTTGGTTGACTATACTGGTAGCTACGGAACTATCACGACCCATGATAGCAATATCATCAACAGAACTCCAGATTCTCAATTCCTCCTCTGGGGGAAGAGAGTGCGAGGCTTGAAAATTCTTTAGGGTATTATTCATGGCACCAGTGGCTAGTGATGGAGTGTTGCGATATCCTTGTGGACAAACTGTCCACCTGTACATAATGCCATCAATACACATATTTCGTATTCCTTCCAGGTCAGTTATCGGGATGGAAAAGAACATGTTTTTTAGATCCAATGTGACTCCGACCCACTTACTTTGTTGGAACTGTGCCATCTCAAACGTACATTGTGGCAGAGTAGAAGGATTAGGTTGTTGAAGTACTTGACATCTTTTGTTAACCTCTCTATAGTCTACGACTAGCCGGGCTTCGTTAGGCTTTCGAGGTTTCGCAACTCCCCATCCTGATGACAGGTAGGTGCTGGCAGTTATGGTCTTAATACAGCCTTGTCGCTTGAGTCGCCGCAGGAGGTCAGTAAGGGACTGTTTTAGAGGACCCTTAGTTGGGATCGGTCGATATCGCCAGGTGGAGGTGTTACAAAGCGTTGGTGGATGCCAATCCTGTTCTGGGATAATAATGGGTAATGCTTGTAGCACTTGTTCTTTAAGGTCAAGCGCTCTTATCCCCGGGATTCCCAAAATGTTGATGCCCCCTAGGACGGCCTTTAGGGGGTATCGGTGGCCTTGGACTGAGGATTTGACCTTTGTGGTGACTGCAATAGCATTAAACCCTTGTACCTTAATCGTTTTGGTGGTCTTTTGGTGAGGTATCATTGAGGTAATCACATTGGTTTGAGCTCCAGTATCGAGAAGGAAGAATACTTGTTGTTGGTCATCCGGATCGGTAGGGTTGTAAACAGTGAGTTTGGTGTATGGACGAGGATCAGTGGGGTCTGGTTTGAGTTGGAGAAGGCCAACTTGTTTTTTAGCGGGTCTTCGAATTTGAATCCTAATGTTTCGGCCAGACGACACTGGGCCCTTTCTCCCAAAATTCACAACTGAGTCTTTGTAAGTTCGGAGCGGGTGAGAAGAAAACCAAACATATTCCTTTCCTTTGTAGTTCTTTCCTTCGGGGATCTTGGAGGTGACCACCATGGCTCTCACCGGGGGGTAAACTCTTGACGTCTGGGTCTCAGTGTTTCGGCTGGGTATGCTGAAGGTCGGTCCCTTATATCATCAGAAGCTTCTTCACCTTGCTTCATGAGTGCCTGCAGTCGTGGGAGATGGCCTAAGAGATTTCCAGCTGGTTGACCCGCCATTGGGTTCAAAAAGAGTCGGAGTGTAACGGCATTTGCTTCTCCGTATACCTCCACGCAGGCATCTATAGCTTCCAGGGGAGTTGGAATTGCCCCGGGGTTCGATAGATGGTGATGAGCCCATCTCTCTTTGTGTTGGACTGCTGTTAGTCCCATTGGAATCGTTCTCGGGCTCCATGAAAGATATGACACCCCGACTATGGCCAGGAGGAGTTGCTCTGCAGTAGCCTTCTGCAGGCGGCCTTCATGCCAGGTGTGAAATTTGTGGGTTACCTGTCCCACTATGAGCGCCGGGAGTGGGATGGGCCAGTGGGCACTGTCCGTGACCACATTCAAGTCGGTAGCACGCCCTCTGCTCCATGCCACTTGTCGGGCCAGGGCATTCGCTTCTTCCTTGTCTAAAGTGTCAGATCCAAATTCCACTATTAATCATCCTAACCACATGGCCAAGGTTTCTTCTGGTTTTATTTTAGATTCTCTACAAAGTTCCTGAATTTCTGGTCGGGTGCATGTGCGAGAGATAACTGTGGTACGCTTAGTACCTTCTTCATCTGCAATATGCTTCATCACAGCTATCGGGTGAGCTGCAGCAGAGAAAGAGTTAAATTCTTCATCTGGGAGCATTGGGTACATCCCTCCTCCCACTGCCCCCTCCCCATGGCAAGGAGGCGGGGCCGTTGGGAACGACATCACCTCAGGGGGCGGAGTCGCTAGACGGATCCCTGCTGGGTCTTCTGAAACTCCGCCCCTCTTTTCCGGGTTCCCTGGATGGCTCACGCTTCTTTCAGTGCCATTCTGTGCTAGCAGCATCATACAGCCAGTGCTCTTGACAAGTGTCGCTCCAGAGCTCTTTGCTGTCCACTCCAGCGACTCCTTACCCGCCGTATGCATCTGTGCCTCTAAATTTGCGTATTCCCTTAGTAGACCCACTACTGTACGGAACAGCACATTCATCATCTTTCCCTTCTTCCATTTAGTTAGACCCCATCTCGGCACATGACAGCCCTTAGTTTCCAGATCCTCCCGGAGCTGAACAAGGAGCTCATGGCCCCGCGACCCAGGCACCAAATCCGGACAGTTGAACCAGTCCGTGGGGGTGGGTTCCCCTCCTTCCCTTAAGTATCGAGTGCATTGAGCGAACTCCTGAGCGGGGGTCAGCTTTTCTGCCTTCCACGCCTTTACCCCAACTAAGGATATGGTTGATGTTTCCTCCGGGGGTCGATAATAGACCCGGTCGCTCCCCATTATGCATCTGAACTCCCCAAGGGATAGCTTACTTCTCCATTCTTTCACGACTGCTTCTTCTCTCTTTACGGAGAAGTAGCCATCAATATTTCTTTCATCCCCTTCTACCGCCTGGTGGTAAGCGATATGCTCCCATAGATCGTTTGCATTCTCTATGCGGCGGGTCCCGGTGTGCCAGGGGCAGCACCCGATTAGGTTCATCTCCATCACTGTGCCCTTAGATCCCATCCTCGTCGCCATGTCTCGGACGGCCAGAGCCAACTCGAGGTGATTTAGAAATTATTTGTTCACTGGCTGGGCTGGTGAATGGAGAGGCAGACAAAGCTTAATGGTTGTAAAAACTTTACTTACGCTGCTTGTAGCTGCGACGCAGATGGTCCGGTCATTTGAACAACTATGTGAGTTGCTCCAGCTGGCAAGGCTCAGGCCAGCTCATCCATCCACAAATCAAGCCGGTGGGGAAGAGTACGTCGAGGATTGCACTTGGCAACGGGGAGAAGAATCGATAGGTGATCAGTCTATCAATCAGCTCAGCCACAAGTCAGATCTCTTTAGAAGCACTCTGCAGTGTGCTCAAAGTTCTCCGACTTGGGCGGAAGTCGCACGAAATTTTAAATGGCTAGCAAGTCAATTACTAGCCGCCACGTAGGAATAATTTAGAACTGGCCAATAGCGGGACACAAATTTGCATTCGAATGGCAGGAACTCTCTTGCACCGGGGTTTTTCTGTTGCAACAGAAAACCTTTGCTGTGCAAGAGGCTCTCATGTGGCGGGAAAATTCCATCGTGCCGAGGCACCAAAATCACTCGGTTGTGACAGGGTGCCCCAGTAAAGGGGGAAAAGAACCAGAGGGCTGAGGGCCCAGTACACATATATATATATGCAGTGTTACCCTGGAAGGGGCCAGAGTATGCTTAGACTGGTAATTGGCTGGCCACTACCCTGGTGAGTGTCTCAGGAGAGGCCCAAAAGACGGTATGTCTGCCACCCAAGAGATGGACTAGCTAAGCCTATGGCCTAAGGGGCCTGCTCCAAGAGGGAGCAAGGCAGCATAAGTTGGTGATGGATGAAAGAGACCCTGTGAGAGAGGGTGCAGTAGATGAGGCTCAAGTGAGAGGCGGGAGGTATGAATGTGTGTGTGGCTGAGGCCTGATAGCGTAGCCTAAGCTTGCTCCAGTGGTAGGCCAGGAACATGGTAAGATCTGGATGCCATCTGCGAGGCATGAGCTGCAGTGTAGGGAAGGTACGGAGCCACAGATAGTGTCCCCTGGCGTCAGAGCAGTAAATTGGAAGCTTCCTGGCTAATTAAGATGGTTAATCAAATAATAACAGGGCATGGCAGGTGAGTCAGGTGGAGGGCATGCCCAAAGGCAAGTGGGGAACCTAGCAGTGTGTCTAGGCGGGGAGCCTCACCTTACCACAGGTATCCTCAAGTAACAGGATACCCTTGCCTCTGTCCCTATATTAGACTAACCACTTATGCCTTTGAGAGTATGTCATATTTCTCCATTTAAGTCTGTCTCAGAATTGTACCCAAGACTGCAAGCTCCTGAAATAGTACTTTGAGAAAGTTCATTGAAGAGTTGCAATGTGGTATCTGTAAGTAGAAACTCTG
Source organism: Alligator mississippiensis (assembly GCF_030867095.1). Classification (NCBI taxonomy): domain Eukaryota; kingdom Metazoa; phylum Chordata; order Crocodylia; family Alligatoridae; genus Alligator; species Alligator mississippiensis. The sequence continues at coordinate 132,321,041 of NC_081827.1, read as the reverse complement.
TCAGTCCCTCCAGATACAGATGGCTCTGACTATTCTTGAAGATGCTCAAGAAGGTGTTAGTTCTTCAAGGTATCCAGGTGATTACTGTTGGCACTGGATTTGGACCCAACCCTAAACCTTTATTTCGGGTGAGCACAACCTTTAGAGCAACTAAGACCTTTTTATTTGATAATAGGCAAATTTATTGATACAGAGTGATAACAAAAAAACCAAACAAATAATTAAGCAATTCTATATTTACCAATTGTAGGGTTGTTATCAGAGTCAAAGTACATATGGTTACGCTGCAGTCTTTGCTCTGAGGATTTTTTTTTTTTTGGTGTCAACAGTTTGGAGGTGGAATTCCAAGGCCCACAGCCCTCCTCTAGTGGGGTACATGAGATGGGCTGCTGGTATGCCTTTGGTCCATGGTGGTCTCAGAGATCCTTCCCAGGGAGGACAGGGCCAGGGCCAGGGCCAGGGATGGGGACCCCTCTCAGGGAGCAGGACGGGGAGGGACAGGGAGGAAGAGAAGGAGGGACAAGAAGGAACAGGGAGGGACCCTTTGTTAATCTTTAGCCTCTGCATTTGTATTCTCCTTCCCCTTGATGACCCCTGATAATTCTTCATCCATGGCTATCTTTAGTTTTCTGTCTCCCTGTGGTTACATGTCCATGTAGCATTCCAGGCCTTTTCCTAATTTGGTCTGTACTCCCAAAACCAGGACTTAGCCCCCCTGCTGCTCTGGAGCCTTGTAGCTAGTGTCACTTATCTCATGTTATAGGACAGTATGATATATAGTTTCTTGGTTCCCAGGCTGTGTGTCCTTGTTGTGTTAGATGACCTTTCTGCCTTGAAGGCTGTGATCTCATGTTATGGCATGCTCTCCCTCAATTTTTAGGCTGTGTCCAACCGTTAGCCTTGTCTTTCTAGACAACCTGTCTGCTTCCAGGACAGTATGTGGAACTGTGTGTGTAAAACCCAGGCTTTTACAAATTAATTAACATCTGCTGCCCATCTTAAACCCTTATAATGCATATATCTATACTTATAACCCAATTCCCAAAAACCCAAACCTTTTAAATACTATTTCTAAGCCAACAGTTACTTCATTTGGAAATACCATCTCCCCTTCAAGTGAACTGAGGTGCAATTGCACTATCACAATTAGAGGGACATTGCAACAGTAGCCAGAAAGGGAAGGTTTAGCTCATTGCAGCAAGCTGCTTACTTCATTATCTCATAATACCCCCATATAATCAGTGTAAATTAACAAAGTGTGCTGTCTGTTGATGTCACTGGCATGGAAGTAACCTTCATAATAATAAACAGCATGAGTTCCATGAAGTAACTTTTTTACTCCTACTAGAGACCATCTGGGTTAAAATATGTGGGGAACGTGGCACAGAGGGCAAAATAGTAAGAGTCTACTACAGACCTCCTAACCAGAAACAAGAGCTTGACCAGGAATTCACCAGGGAACTGGCTGAGGCTACATGCTGTCAGTGCATGGTAGTCATGGGAGACTTCAACTACCCAGACATCTCATGGGAAGAGCACTCAGCTAAATCTGAATGGTCGCAAAGCTTCCTCATGTGCATGGATGAGCTCTACCTGACCCAAGAACTCTATGTACCAACAAGAGGTAAAGCACTGCTGGACCTGGTACTGGCTAAAGGGGATGATCTAATCAGCAACCTAAAAATTAAAGGAAAGCTGGGATACAGTGACCATGAACTGGTCACTTTTACAAAGTTGTAACTGGTCACAAAGTTTACAAAGTTGTGACTGGTCACAAAGCTGCCAAGTCAGTCAGTAATGCAGAGGTCCTTGACTTCAAGAAAGCTGACTTTGATAAGCTCAGGAGGCTTGTTGTTGAGGCCCTAAGGGACCATGACTTGACAGGGAGAGGAGTTCAGGAGAAGTGGTTGCTCCTTAAGGCAGCAATCCTGAAAGCACAAGGGATGTCCATCCCATCTTGGATGAAAGGTAGCAAAAGGGTGCAGCAACCCCCTTGCTTCAGCAGGGAACTTGTGGACCTCCTACGCCAAAAAGAGAGGCTTATAAAGGATTAAAGATGGGAATCACCACAAAGGAGGATTATTCTGCACTGGTTCATACCTGTAGGGACCAAACCAGGAAAGCCAAGGCTACAACTGAACTCCACCTGGCTACATGTATCAAGGACAATAAAAAGTCCTTTTTTAGTTATGTGGGGAGTCAGAAGAAAAGTAGGGTAGCATTTGACCCCTGCTAAACCAAATGGGACAACTGACAAACATCACCAAGGACAGAATGAACCTGCTTAATGGGTACTTTGCATTGGTTTTTCATCAACCCAAAGGGATTGTGCTGCCTAGCATGTTGCGGGATGGCCAGGGTGAGGGTGAATTTTATACCCAGCATTGGTACCTTGAGAGAACACCTTGAGAGGCTGGAAACCTTCAAGTCAGTGGGTCCTGGCAGATTGCATCCCAGAGTACTTAAGGAGCTGGCAGGATTCATAGCCCAGCCACTGGCAAAGATATTTGAAAACTTCTGGCACTCAAGTAAAGTACCTGAAGATGGGAAGAACGCCAATGTGGTGCCCATCTTCAAGAAAGGGAGGAAAGTCGATCCGGGGAACTACAGACCGATCAGTTTGACTTCAATCCCTAGAAAGATTCTGAAAAAAAAATTATCAAAGAGACCATTCTTGACAAGCTGGCTGATGGCAACATCCTGAGGTACAGCCAGCATGGGTTTGTTGTGGGAAGGTCTTGCCTGACCAATCTCATCTCCTTCTATGACCAGGTGACATATCACCTGGATAAGGAAGAAGAGAGTGACATCATATATCTGGACTTTTAAAAAGCCTTTGATCTGGTGTCCCATGATCTCCTCTGAAAAAAAAAAATGGCCAACTGTGGCCTTGGCTACATCACAGTCTGATGGCTGGGGACTTGGCACTGAAGCCAGACTCAGAGACTGGTGGTCGATAGAAGTGAATCATCATGGCACTCTGTGACCAGTGGTGTCCCCCAAGGCTTTGTCCTTGCACCTGTTCTCTTTAATGTCTTTATCAACGATGTGGATACTGGTGTTAGAAGTGGACTGGCCAAGCTTGCTTGGGGTAGAGTGTCCACACCTGAGGATAGGCTGGTGATCCAGGCTGACTTGGATAGGCTCAAAAAATGGGCAGATACAAACCCAATGACATTTAATGCCAACAAATGTAAGGTACTGTACCTTGGGGGAAAAAAGCCCTGCAGCACACTTATAGGGTTGTCAGTGCTATGCTCACTAGCACCATGGCCAAAAGAGACTTGGGGGTCATAACTGACCACAAGATGAATATGAGCCACCAATATGATGTCACTGATGGTAAAGCAAACCAAACTCTGACTTGTATCCATAGATGCTTCTCAATTAAGTCTCTCCTGCCCTTGGGGTAGGAGGCTGGACTTGATGATATTCCGAGGTCCCTTCTAGCTCTAATGTCTATGAAAGCTATGAAAACACCCCTTTTGGGCATACTGTGGCTGATTTCCCTTGCCCCCTCCCCCTACATATTCATACAGTGGTTTTACAGAACACCCAACAAATGGTGTTCTGTGATCTTTTGGGACCATTAAGCACAGCCATCCACTTCATGAATATTGGGTCAGTTCTTTCCTCAAGGGGGATGACAGTGCTAAATGAAGACCTGAGTAGTTTTAGGATTACTATTAGGGTGGGATAGCATGACAGCACACCCCTGGACCTTTGTTCCCACCAGTACATCACATGAACAGGCATTATAAGGTTCACAACTTTATCTATCGTCCCATTTCCTTTCCCTTAATAAGCAGGAATGCACCGATCATATGCCAAGGAAGGCATCAATTCCTGCAGTGATGCTGTCCTCAGTATCAGGGTTCAGGGTCATGTAGCACTGTGACAGGTATCTATCTAGCCATTGGTGGAGGTTGCGTGGCAGGCCAGGCTTGTCCCCCGCACTGATATTGCTAAGGGTCCCGAATCAAGAGTGCAGGTGTGTATGGGGCACCAGCAGGATCAGCAGCATCAGGGCATAGTGGCTTGGGCAACCTTCAGCCTGCGCAAATATTTCATTGCACATGGCCTGGGGCACACGCAGATATGGCATGCTCTGGGTCCATTTGCATCACGGGGGGTGACCATTCCTGGGGTGCCTTCCTGGAGAGACCGTCAGGGGTAATAGTGACTACATGGCAAGGCCCTCACAACAGTTGTCCTATAGCCCTTTGTGATCCAAGCCCAGATGCCAAGGGCTGTGCAGCAGTAGAGCAGAGCAGTTGTCCTACATGGGCAGTTATCTGTGACCATCACCTGGAGGGATGCTGGCCACCGTGGACCAAGGGGGGCTAGGGGGCTCATCTGGCAGCCTCCTGGCTGCCAGGTCTGATGGTTTATTTACCATTCTTACTGCACACCCCCATGCACGGCCAAGCCCTGATCTGAGAAAAAACAATGAATGGCACTTGGTGTTGAGCATCTTATCTGTGAAATGTTGCAATGTTTCACAAAATGCTCTGCTGAGCCAACATCTGTATATGGGAGAGAGTCCAGATCAGGGTCCCAAACACCTCAAGGTCACATTCTTAATTATGTTTAAATATGAAAATCAAAGTTTCTATGTGCCTGACTTTAGTTTCCGTGTGCATTTTGACCAAAGGGGACTTATATAACCTTGATGGGCATTGGGCAAGCACTTTCTTCTTCAATTCATGCGATTATCCAGCCACTTTATTTTTCTAAATGGGCTATTGTCAAATATTCCCTGGCTTTGTTCTCAACTACAAAAACAAGTGCAGTTGACAGAGACACCCTTGGAGGGGTCTGTTAAACTTTTAAAACCACAAAACCTGTTAAAATTGCTGACGGTTTTGGGGGGAAGAGGGGTTGCCAAAAGAAATGCTGGTAGCCAGGGGGAGCATGGCACAGGTTGCCACCCTGGCCATGTACATGTATGGTGGCCGTGGTACTGGCAGGGCCCCATTTCCTGTTAACGGCAAATGAAAGTGCCTCCAGGTGCCCATGTTAGGCACACAAGTGTTTACTAAGTCCTTGCAGAAACCAGGGACCAATTACATAGCAACACAGCATGGGGGGTCACCCTGGCCATGGATATGTGAAGGTGCTCAGTGCAGTTGCAGGAGACAAGGTTGGCCTCACTCCTGCCCACCCCCTGTTATTTGCCTTCAGATCCTGGTACCAGTGCTACCATTGTAGTAGGGGGCAGGCAGCCCATGTGGACATCCAGTGTCGAAATTGCTCCCCTTCCCCCTCCCTCCCCCCCCCCCCCCGCTTGGAATTCCTTTCCACTGTACCATAAGTTACCGCGGTACACCAGTTCTCCCCACTCACCCCCATCTGCTGTCCACTTGTGGGGAATTAATCTCTCTCATTACTGCTACTATGTGCCTGAGGCAAGCCAGGGAATGTTTGGCTTTGCACACATCACCCAACACTCAGAACTGGGCATTATCAACCCTTCCAAATAAAGAAGGCAGACAAGCATGGGAAATATATTTTATTAAACCAGAACACTTACTTAAATGACAAAGACATACTGCGGGATGCCCACTCCCTGATTTCCCCTTTACAAAGCATCATTACCAAATCAGAAGCCCTCTCCCATCATATGGTCTTCTTTTCTGGACATGCACCCCGATCTGACCCACCCCTTGCTTCCTGAACCATATCGGTGCTTTCTTGGCTCTGCTGGAATTGGGGCACCCCTCAGTCACAGACAATGTGGGTGGAGGAATAGGCTCAGTGGTGTAATTGCTGGCGACCTCCCGGAAAGAGGCAAGCCTAATGGAGCTTGCGTGCACTCTCCCAGGGGGGACCCACTTATGAATTGGAGACTTGTTCACACACTTAAGGATCTGATCCTTAATTATTGTGCATGTCTCCTGAAGATATGTATGGCACTGTGACGCCAGCTCAAGAAATTGGGTTGTGTGGTATAGGAGATGCTTTCTGAATTCAATAGTGTTGGCTATGCTTTGTGTTTCCTTCCTATCAGCTGCTCTAAGCACCTCCTGGACTTCATCCCACCAGTCATCCACAGTAGTCACTTGCGATTGTGCAGCCTCCACCAAAGCCTCCATCATGCTGTATCTGAAGCGTCACTGCTTGCCATGGAATTCCTGCATTCGCTCTGCTCCATTGCAAGCTGGTGTCTGCGGTTCAGATGCCCATCCCCAACTTTGATTGGGTGCAGTAGCTGGTAACGGGAATTGGAAAACAGCATTTGTGATCGAAGATTTCATCCCCATCCAGTTGAGCAGAAGGTTAACCCACACCTAAACTACTTGCAGAAACCCCACCCCACCAGCACATTCAACCCAGTGGCAATGAAACATTGCCTGTCATAGTGGTGCAAATGAATATAATGACCGTTCCCAGATACTTACAAATCCCCAGCTATGGGTTCTCCTGCATCTCCAGAACAGAAACTGATATTTGGGTCTCAGGAACTTCTGATGTGTCAAATGTGTCCAGTGGGGAAAAGTACAGTTCCATCCGATGTTCTGTGGTCCTCATCTATGCTCACAGGTGAAGCTATCAGGAAGATTGGGTGCATGATCAGCATCACTTCTTGGCCACCCCCGTCCACCAGCAACTGTGAACAGTCACTCCACACCTCCGACATGTTTCCTGTTTGAGTCTCAGGATAGTCTGTGGTCTCTTGGTTAGGTGTGCTCTCCTGAACACCAGTCCCAAAAGACGAGAAACAAGCATCACCTGCATCCTTGGTGAGAATGGTGGACAGCTCCTCATAGACTGGTGCAATTGTGCTTGCTGCCCCAGAATGAGAGTTCTCATCCTTGTCCCAATGAAAGGCACATTTCAGGGCCTTGATCTTGCTGCAGCATTGTGTCTAGTCCTGGTTGTGCCCATGTGCCTTCATTTTCTTGGCAATTGCTGTATACACTGGCTTATTCCATCTGCTTTCCAGCTGTTCAATGATTTTTTTTCCTCCAACCAAATATTGATCAAGTTTTTAAGTGCTTCCTGAGTCCAGTTGGGGGTCACAGTTTATAGATGTATCATGCTCCTGCTCCATAGCCTGCATACTGGATTTGTTCTTCAGAGACATCGAGAATGTTTTCATGGCTAAAGTCAAGAGATGGCTGGTGATGCTGCCACCAGAGTCATGAAATGCTTTCTGGCAGTTTTTGAGCTGTTATATAGACATTTGTTTAAAGAAACTTTTTAAAAATTCCACATATGCATACCTATGAAGATGTGAACTGTGTCTCAGTACCAGCAGTCAAAGGAATCAGATCAAGTGATCTTTCAGAACAGAACAATGGTGTTATGTATAGGCTGACCCAAATTGTTCTTCATTGTCCAGAAAGATAGATCATAATGGCTGACTGCTGATCACACCCAAGCATCTGTGGCTGACAGCTCTTCCTTCATGTACATATCCTCTTCCCTCACTATGCCACTTATCAAACACTCAGCTGTTCTGGTGTTCTATCTCAACTGAAGGGAAGGAAAATTCTGTATTTGTACATTAAGTCTGGTTGCCCGAATCCCACTTTTCACAGATGAGCAACTGAATAATTTCTGGGTGATTGGGGGGCACCCAAAACTTGAAGTATCAAGTTATGTGAAGTGACTGGGTTACAGGAACCGGCTATGCTCAGCAATAGAAATGTAGGTGTTGATGTGCTAATGGGAGCTATTAAAACATAGTGCTGGCCCCCACATACCTGGGCCCCCAAAGTTCAATGGGTAAGCAGTGAGTTTGCTTATAAAAGGACCAGCCAACTGAGACATATATAATCCTCCCCTGTGGGAAGTTCTGCCCCCAAAAGAAAAGTTCATTGGTTAGCAGCATGTTTGCTTGTAACACACACTCCTGTCCAGGACAGATGGAGGGACAAACCCCTACCTTGCCTCCTCAAGCGATGCCTACCCCCCACCCGCCAGTCATGTGGGTCCTGCTTCCTGCACCCTCCCCATGTCCTTGAATCATGCCCACCCCAGAACCACGCATGCAACAGAAGATGAAGCAGGTACAACAGGTGGTAAATTTATCCTTAAGGAGCTGTGCCTTTGCACATGTTAACATGTTAATATGTAGTGGTAACTTGCGCCTTTCTTATAATTGCCTTCCAGAAAACCCACTCAGGATGAACCCATGGTCCCAGATTCCCCGTCCTCCCCCCTTCTCCCGGGATCTGCTGCTGTCCAGTTGATGAATAAGTATTGCAATTTCTCATGGGGGATATTGTAGCCTGTAGGGGGAGACCAAGAAGGTGGTTTTGGGAGTATGTGGCAAAACCCATCTTTTTTCTTCCTCTGAAGAACAATGAGATATCAAAGATGATATGATGTTGCCATTGTGCACTGCAGCTGTTGTTTTTTTGGTTCTATTAATTTATGGGGGGTTTTTTATTTTAATTCGGGGTTTTAAAAAAAAATAGTTTACTCTCATCCCAAGAGATGTCAGAGAAGTTGAAGTCCCCCATGAAGATCATGCATTGGGACCATGAGGCTTTGACCAGTTCCCTATTGAATTCCCAATCTAGGTCTTCCTCTTGGGGGGAGTCTATAGTAGACTCCTACAAGTAAGTCACCCTCCCCATGTTCTCCTCATATCTTGACCCAGAGGGTCTCAAGATGTTCTTCCTGGTTTGCAAACTCAATCTGAAGGGAGGTGAGCTGATCCTTGACATAGAGAACAACAGCCCCACCCCTCTTCCCCACCCAGTCTCTCCTATACAAGTTGTAACCCTCTACTGCCACCAAACAATCATAGGTGGAGTCCCACCAGATCTCTGTAATTCCTACAAGGTCATAGTCATTATCACATAGGAGAAGGGCCAGTTCCTCATGCATATTTCCCAAGCTCTTGGCATTTGTGTACAAGCAGTTCAGTCTGCCATGAGAAGCCCAATGCTTCCCTGAGGGGTTAAGTGGGATCTTTCCTTGGGCTGTCACCAGAGCAGGTTCCCTTAGGCTGCCCAAGTTATTGGTAGTGTGGCTGACATGACCTGAGCTAGAACTGTTAGTAGACCGCTCGTCCCCCAGTGATCTCAGTTTAAAGGCCTATCAAAAAGGACAGCCATTCTGGCTGAGAAGAGCTTCTTCCCTTTCAAGGTCAGGTGGAGGCCATCCCTTCCCAACAGTCTGCTCTCTCTGAAGTGTGTACTATGGTCAAGGAAGCCAAACCCCTCACAATGGCACCATCACCAGAATCTTCCATTCACCTCATTGATGCACCTATCCCGCCAGAGCACATTTCCTGTGACAGGGAGGATTGAAGAGTAAACTATCTGTGCCTCCAGACCCTTGAGCCCAGCTCCCAGAGCCCTGTAGTCACACATGACCCGGCCCAGACTTCTCTGTGCTGTGTCATTGGTACCCACATCAATTAGTAGCATGGGATGGTGGTTGGAGGGCTGGATAGTTTCGGGATCCTCTTTTTCACGTCCTAGACATGAGTTCCAGGCAGGCAGAAGACTTCATGGGCCAGGGGGTCAGGGCAACAGATCACTCCCTCAGTACCCCTAAGGAGGGAGTCACCCACCATGATAACTCTGCATCTTCTTCTAGGCACCAGTGCTGGTGGCCCTACATTCTCACATGCTGGAGCAAGCAGAATGGCTAGCTCCATTGATGCGAGAGGTGCAAAGTGGTTGTGCAACTCCAGGGCAGTGGCAACCCTAGTGCTGTGCCTCTTTGGGCTGGAGACAACCATCACCCAGGCAACCCCAGGCTGGACTTTGTGGCGGTTCCTTCATTCCACCACTCTGGCATGAGCCATTGGGTGGAGTGCCTGAAATTAAGAGTCCAGCTCCTGCTCTGCATCCCTAATGGAGTACAGCTGCTGGACCATTGCCTGGAGTTCATTATTCTGCTACCTGCAGCCCTGTCCTGCTCCCCACTGGGGCCCTGCAGCCACGCATTGGCTGGGAAGCAGTCCCAACCCTACCCAACTCCCTCCCTACAGGGGCCTCAATCCCCCTCTCCCCCTCCCCTCACTTACCTGCTGGAACTATACTGCAGGCTGCCTGAGGCCATGTGCATGACCATGCATGTGGTGCTCCCTGTCTTACCACCCTCCTTCCACCCCCTCCTACCAACATGCAGGCTGGAACTCTGCCAGCCTGCAGAGAGCTCACTGAAAAATGGCAAAATCCATGGGTTTCTCTTGTAAAATGAGAAATCCATGTTTGCCCCTGGTAAAGGAATAAAAGTCATGGTTTACTGTATTTTTCCATGGGAAACAGAAAACTCAGAGAAATCACCCATGGGAGATTTTGTAGCCTATAGGGGACAGGTGAAGAAGGTGGTTTTAGGAGTATGGGGCAAAACCCATCTTCTTTCTTCCCCTGCAGGGCTATTAGAAGAGTAGAAATTGAAGAAAGTTGAGAAGAAACAAGATTACAGAAAATTCCAGTATAATAAAGGGCTCAGTCTGTCTATCTGTCTGTCCATAACACTCTTAGAGAACTCTGATTGGTTACTGGAACAACCATTCAGAATGCTCCAAGAGCATTATGGACAGAAGGCCGCAGCAGCAGAGCTGGCAGGGATGGGGGTGGGGTGAGGCGAGCAGCACCCTGCTCCTGGAGGTGGCAGCAGTGTGGGGTGCTGGCTGAGGAGATGGTAAGGCAAGCTTCCCCCCACCCCGCTGCTCCTGGATTCCCGCTTTCCTTGCCCCACCCCCCATCAATCATTCCTGTTGGGCAATTGGCTAGTAGAAATATAAAAGGATAATAGTATATAGTGTATAGTATATAGTGTATAGTATAAAGAATATATAATAGAACACATACTAGAATAGAGTAGTAAAATAGAAATAGAATAGAAATAAAAATAGTAGGATAACAAATAATGGAAAGTAATAGCATTAGTATTTTATATTTGATATATTTTTAGTGTATAGTATATATAGTGTATAGTATAGCATATAGAATAGTGTATTTTGCAATGTATAGTTTCATAGTTTCATAGTTAGTAGGGTCGGCAGGGACCTGAGCAGATCATCAAGTCCAACCCCCTGCCACAGGCAGGAAAGAATGCTGGGGTCAGACGACCCCGGCAAGGTGTCTATCTAGCCTCCTCTTAAAGATTCCCAGGGTAGGAGTGAGGACCACTTCCCTTGGAAGTAGGTTCCAGATCCTAGCCACCCTGACAGTGAAATAGTGCCTCCTGATATCCAGCCTGAATCTGTTCTCTGTCAGCTTGTGGCTGTTGTTCCTTGTTACTCCCAGTAGTGCTCGGGGGAACAGGGACTCTTCCATTGCCTGCTAGTCTCCCTTGGCCAGTTTATAGATGGCCACCAGATCCCCTCTCAGCCTCCTCTTGTGGAGGCTGAACAGGTTCAGATCCCATAGCCTATCCTCATAGGATCTGCCCTGCCCCCTGATCATGTGAGTGGCCCTCCTCTAGACACTCTCGATGTTGTCCACATCCCTTCTGAAGTGTGGATCACCTCCTTGGACCTGCTCGTGATGCATTTGCAGATGCATGACAAGGTGTGGTTAGCTTTTCTGACTGCATCCCCACATTGGTGGCCCACGTTCATCTTTGAGTCAATTATGACTCCAAGATCCTTTTCTGCCTCTGTGCTTGTGAGAGGGGAGTTCCCCAGCCTGTAGGTGTGCTGCTGGTTCTTCCTCCCCAGCTGTAGTAGCTTGCACTTGTCAGTATTGAAACCCATCTTATTCACACCCACCCACTTCTGTAACCTGTCCACATCTGATTGCAGCTTGTCCCTCCCCTCTAGCATGCCCACCTCCCCCCACATTTTAGTGTCATCTGCGAATTTGAAGAAGGTGCTATTCATCCCCTCTTCCAAGTCATTGATGAAGATGTTGAACAGTGCAGAACCCCACTGCCCACATCCTTCCAGGTTGAAAAAGACCTATCCACCACAACTCTCTGGGTATGGCCCTCCAGCTAATTGGTGACCCATCTGACCGTGTAGGGATCGACACCACAGTCGCCTAATTTTTTTATGAGAATGGGGTAAGAGACAGTGTCAAAGGCTTTTCTAAAGTCCAGAAATGCTACATCCACCACAATGCCTGCATCCAAAGATTTAGTGACCTGATCATAGAAGGGCACCAGGTTGGTCTGACAGGACATGCCTCTGATGAACCCATGTTGGTTGCATACACTCCCCTGCTGGCCCCTCGCAGATGTGCTCCTGGATAATTTTCTTGAAGAGCTTCTCCAGGACCAAGGTAAGACTAAAAGGCCTATAGTTTCCTGGGTCCTCCCTCCTCCCTTTTTTGAAAATGGGGATCACATTGGCCCTCTTCCAGTCCTCTGTCACCTTGCCAGAGCACCACAAGTGCTCATAAAGCTGTTCCAGGGGACCTGCAATGATCTCTGCTAATTCCCTCAGCACTCTGGGGTGTAGATCATCAGAACCTGCTGATTTGGACCCATCCAGTCCCACCAGGAGGTCCCTGACTAGGTTCACTCTGACCCTGGGCCTGGCTGCACCTCCCCTGGGACTGTCAGGGATCATGATGGTGGGGAATGACCTGGTCCCTGCTCAGAAAAATGGAGGCAAAGAAGTTGTTAAATAGGTTAGCTTTGATGTCTGGTGTGACCACCAGATATCCTAGCATGTCCTGCAGAGGTCCTACATTACCCAGAACCTTCTATTTACTCCCTGTATATTTAAAAAAGGACATCTTATTGTCCTTGATCTGGGTTGTTAGTCCCAGTTCCATCTTCACCTTACCCTTCCTAACAGCCCCCCTACAAACCCGAGCAAAGGCTGTATAGTCCTCCCTGGTGATGGCCCCTCCCTTCCATAGTGCATGTTATATTCTTATAGGGTGTTTTAGATTTTTATACATTCTATTTATGTGTTTCTGTGTCCCATATACATATATGTCTAATGTTTTTATATATTTCTATTTTTATACTTTTATGCTGTATGCAAAAAATAAAGGTTTTAATTTATAAAGTTCCTTCCAGATGTGGTATGTTTTTTATCATAAGCGGATTGGCGTGCGGCTCCATGCTGGCAGCTACAGGGGTGGAATATGGGGTGATGGTGCCACCATCAGTAACTGTGCCTCTTGGTGAGACACGGGCAGCAAGGGACAAGGGGGCAACCATGCCAGGGCCATGGGAGGTAGAGAAGATGACAGTGCAGGTGACTGCAGCTTGGCATAGGGCTCCCTGTGATGAGCTACAGTTTCAGGGTTGTGAGTTTCAGGAGTGATGGCATTACTAGTTCGCTGGCACCCCCAGCTGTAATTGACTACCAAAAAGATCAGTAGGATGGATTCTTATGCAACTCCCCCTGCTGTAATTTACTGTGAATTGCACACCAAACTTAATTTGATTTAAAGACCATTACCGGTAAACAATGACATATTTAATTAAAACAAATCATTTTAATTTTATTAAACCTATTTCATAGATTTCATAGACATTAGGGCTGGAAGGGACCTCAGAAGATCATCGAGTACAGCCCCCTGCCCAAGGGGCAGGAAGACAGCTCGGGTGATAGGATCCCAGCAAGGTAAACATCCAAATTTCTCTTGAAGGCATTCAATGTAGGTGCTTGAACCACCTCTGATGGCAGGCTATTCCAGACCCTGGGGGCTTGGACAGTGAAGAAATTCTTCTTTATGTCCAGCCTGAAACAGTCTTGCAAGAGTTTATAACTGTTCGACCTTGCCATCCCTTGGGGAGCTCTGGTGAACAATCATTCCCCCAGATCCTGGTGTACATTCCTGATAAACTTATAGGCAGCCATCAGATCACCCCTGAGCCTGCGCTTTTCCAGGCTAAAAAGTCCCATAGCTCTCAGCCTGTCATCGTAAGTTCTGTTTTCCTGACCTCTGATCAAGCATGGGGCTCTCCTCTGGACTCTCTCAAGCTTCTCCACATCCTTTTTTAATTGTAGAGCCCAAAACTGGATGCAGTACTCCAGCCGTGGCCTCACCAAGGCCAAGTACAATGGGAGAATGATGTCCTGGGATTTGCTTGTGATGCATCTATGGAGGCAAGCCAGTGTTTTGCTTGCTTTACTAGCTGCAGCATCACATTGAAGGCTCACATTCATCTTGTGGTCAATCATGACCCCCAAGTCCCTTTCATCTGTAGTGCTAGCCAGTGTAGCACTGTTAAGCCTAGATATATGACATCAATCTCCTCTCCCTTGTCCAAGTGATAGGTCACCTGGTTGTAAAAGGAAATAAGATTGGTCAAGCAAGACCTACCCACAACAAATCCATGCTGACTATCCCTCAGGATGTTGCTATCAGCCAGTCTGTTAAGAATGCCCTATTTAATAATCTTTTCTAAGACCTTCCCCAGGATAGAGGTCAGGTTGATGGGCCTGTAGTTTTCTGGATCCACTTTCCTCCCTTTCTTGAAGATAGGCACCACATTGGCCTTCTTCCAATCTTCAGGCACTTCACCAGAGTGCGAGGAGTTCTCGAAGATCCATGCCAAGGGCTGAGCTATGACACTTGCCAGCTCCTTGATTACCCTGGAGTGTAGGTTGTCAGGGCCAGCTGACTTGAAAGTGTCCAGCCTCTCAAGGTGTTCCTTCATGAGGTCAGCATTGATGGAGGGCAGGAAATCTCCCTCACTTGGGCCTACCTGTCCCGTAATGGGCAAGGGCATCAAATGGGACTGGTGAAAAACCAATGCAAAGTACCCATTTAGTAGGCTGGTTTTTTCTTGGGCGTCGGTGATCAGTTGTTCCATCTGGTTCAGCAGGCGTCCAATGTTGCCCTTGCTTTTCCTCTGGCTCCCCACATATCTAAAGAAGGACTTTTTATTGTCCTTCATACTTGTAGCTAGTTGGAGTTCTGTCGCAGCCTTGGCTTTCCTGGTTCACTCCCTGCAGGTCCAGACCAGTGTGGAATATTCCTCCTTGGTGGTGGATCCTGGCCTCCATCCTTTGTAGGCCTTTCTTTTTAGCTGCAGGAGGTCTGCTAGTTCCCTGGAGAGGCAAGATGGCTGCTGTGCCCTTTTGCTGCCTTTCTGCCAAGATGGAATAGCATTAGCTTGTGCATCAAGGATCGCTCACTTGAGGAGCAACCATTCTTCCTGAACTCCAGTCCTCCCTTGTCCTGGAGGGAGACCGTGGTCTACCCTCCACCTCTCAGGGGAGAAGAGCCTGGCAGTAGGAGTCTATCTCCTACTCACAATCCCTGATGGCATGCAGTCTCTGGACTGTGGCCTGGAGCTCCTCCAGCTAGTGCACCAGAGACCCCAGTAGGGAGCAGACCCCACAAAGAGAGGTTGCCATGCTCCTGGACCTCAGAGCCTGAAAAAATGACAGGCAGCCCTGCAGCTGAGAGCCAGAAGCTCTGCCTCTGTGGAGCCTGGAACCATGGGCTTTGTCTAGGTGGTGGTCTCTGAGGTGCCAGAGGAGGGGGCCAAAGGCCCCAAGGGGACCATCAGAGTGCAGCGCGAGCCCATCCGTATCATGACTCTGGTAGGCTGGTTACAGCTGGGAATGCCTACCCAAGGGGGCTCACAGGCAGGGCCTCTGGCCTCGCTTACCCTCCTGCATGAACCCTGCGCTAACTCACGTGCCAGGCAAACAAGCACGCCTGTTTGCACGGCCTGTTCATGAGTCTCCGGTCACGTGGCTCCCTGGGGGGCTGGGTGAAGTAGGGGCCGGGGGTGGTGAGACTCTCCTCGATCCACTCAGCCACCACCTTCCACTGTCTGGGGTTAACCCCCTCCCACCACGGGCCCCGCTTACCTCTGGCTCTACTGGGGGTCAGTGGGGTGCTCCACAGCTGCTGGGAGTCAGTGGGAGGCTTTGGGGTAGTGGGGGCACAGCGTGCTTTCACCTGTGTGTCTTTTGCCACTCCCGGAGCCTGTCTGAATTGGGGAGGGGGTTGGTTTGAGGGGTTTTTTTGGTTTATTGAATTTAGTGAGGATCAAAATCTGTCATGTGTACAAGCACCCCATACTGTGCCCTTCACTCCAAGCCAAGATCTCCCATTCTTTCTCCCTGCCAGAAGTTCAGCACAGAGACAACCTCATTTCAGGTTCTCTAAGTTTCCCCACTCTGGCCTGTCAAAGGCTGTATGCAAGTTCCCATCCTCCTATAATCACCTCACACCATTCTCAACTTTCTTTCTACCTGAGAGAGAAATCATTAGGAAGTCAATGATTAAACTCAGTTAAAGGAATAGGTAAAGCTGAGAGTGGGCATTTACTGTTGCTTCAGATGGTATCAGTGACTGATATCCACTGGTTTGATCAATTGACAGTTATATGGGTGATCAAGGGAACTGTGTCACCAACAAGGTTTATTGCGATCTCTATGCCCCTCATCCTGAGAGTTTAGAACTGATCAGATGTGTCATTTAAACCGTATGGCTAACAGACAAGGAATTGCTACCAAGTTGAATCTAAGGCTTCACTTTTCTGGCCAATATAAAGTGTGGTCACTGTTGACCCAAGCAGATGTTATGGGAATTAGACTTCATCAGGGCATGAAATAATTCTGGCTGGCTGACAAGGTAACAAGGGTTACTCTGTTTGAGTAAATAACAACCCAGGGGAAGTAGTTTATTCTGAACTAGAAGTGTTTTGAAAATTAGGGTTTTCAATAGTAAGCCCATCTAATATTAACATTTTAAAAATCACTATTAAAAATAGTGTCTCTTCCTTATAAATTACTAGCAGATGGAAACATGAATTATTCATGTAGCTCAAAATACAATCCTCCTGTGGACAGCATACATGCTTTCAGGAGAGATTCTTTAATGCCTGTGAAGGTTATGAAAATGTGTTTAATTTAAATATTGTATGCAGGTGAGAAATTTACTAGTAGTTTGGAATTCCAAATGTTTTTTTCATTAATTACACTCAAGAACAAGGTAACAGCTGAGTGGAATATAGAGGTGAGGACAGGACTCCAGCAGGACCAGAACTGTTCAGAACAGGACCTGTGTGCTGTTCCAGCACTGCCACTGCCCAGCTTTATGATCTGGAAAGTCACTTCCCTTCCCTGGGCCCTTTACCACTATCAGTAAAATGATTCTTAACTGTCAGTAAAATGTATCATGTGATTTCCTTTATTTCCAATATAGACACTGGTGGTGGTGGTATAAACACCAAATATAGAATCCCTAGGCTTGCCTATATAAAGCATCTCTTGTTAGCCCATTCTTCCAAAGGGATAACAAGAATACATGTAGTGAATAATTTGTGGGTGACCTTATAATTTAAATTGCTGATTATATTGCAGTTATTGAGCATCTATGTTTTTGTAGGAGTGGGAGATTTTTTAAATATCATTAACCAATGTTTACCCCTATGTACAATTTTGTATCAAATAGTACACTTACTGGTTACTGTTTTCCAACCCAGATACAGCTGTGATGTCATTTGTATAAAGGATTTATGATTCTTTGGATTGAAACATGCTATATACAGGGAAATACTACAGGCATTCCAAGGATTCATAGTTCTCCATTATATTTTGTTAGCACAATAAAGCATACAAAATAAGCTGTTAATGCACATTTTTATCCCATTCCTTCTTAGCCTAAATCTCGGTATTTCTTTCCTCCAATCTGTTTATTCCTTTTTAAATTAGCAACAGTTAGAAATGCAGGTACCCTCTGTGTATAATGTGCAATACTTTTCTCACAAATTAGAGCTCTGCTTGTTCAGTGTTCTTGTGGTGACATGTAATAATTAGACCTAGCAAGAAGCAAGGTTACCCATTCTAGGAAAGTTATCAAATTCTAAAAAGTTTGTTGTTTGTTTTGGGTTTTTTATGTCCTAAACTTTTGATTTCCTTCTTTGACAAAGTAAATACTTGGGTGGATGAAGGGAATGCTGTGTATATAGTGTATCTGGACTTCAGCAAGGCTTTTGGCAATGTCCCTCATAACCCACTCATAAATAAATTGGAGAAATGTGAGCTAGATAAAGCTACTATAAGGTGGATAGACAACTGGCTCAATAGCCACAAGCAAAGGGTAATTTTAAATAGATCCATGTCCCAATGGCAGGAGGTTTCAAGTGGAGTCCCAGAGAGGTCTGTCCTGAGCCCAGTGATGTTCAACATGTTTATTAATGATCTGGATGCTGGCAGATCATTAATAAACTCCTTGGTGGATCACCAACTCAATATGAGTCTGTGGTGTGATGTAGCTGCACAAAAAGTGAATGTAGTTTTGGGATACATCAATTGGAGCATCAGGTACAAGATATGAGGGGTGATAGCGCCTCTCTACCTGGCACTGGTTAGGGCTTATCTAGAGTATTGTGTACAGTTTTGGACTCCACATTTTAAAAAGGACATGGAGAAGTTCGAGAGGTTCCAGAGGTGGGTGACAAAAAAGATAGAGGGCTTGGAAGGCAAATCATACAAGGAAAGGCTGAAGTCACAAGGCATGTTCAGGTTGCAGAAAAGGTTCTGAAGAAGGAACATGATAGCAGCCTTCAAATACTTGAAGGGCTGTGTAAGAAGGAGTCAGAGGTCCCATTATGGACAAAGGAGAAAACACACCAGGATGGCCACTGTGGTCATGTCCATATGAGTGCAGGTGTTTCATAGATTTCATAGATTTCATAGACATTAGGGCTGGAAGGGACCTCGGAAGATCATCGAGTCCAGCCCCCCGCCCAAAGGGCAGGACGTCAGCTGGGATCATAGGATCCCAGCAAGATAAGCATCCAGTTTCATCTTGAAGGTGTTCAATGAAGGCGCTTGAACAACCTCCGACGGCAGGCTGTTCCAGACCTTGGGGGCTCGGACAGTAAAGAAATTCTTCCTTATGTCCAGCCTGAAACGATCTTGTAGTAGTTTGTGACCATTCGTCCTCGTCATCCCTTGGGGCGCTCTGGTGAACAAACGTTCCCCTAGATACTGGTGATCACCCCTGATAAACTTGTAGGTGGCCATCAGATCACCCCTGAGCCTGCGCTTTTCCAGGCTAAAGAGCCCCAGGGCTCTCAGCCTGTCATCGTAGGGTCTGCTTCCCTGACCCCTGATCATGCGCGTGGCTCTTCTCTGGACTCTCTCAAGCTTCTCCACATCCTTTTTGAATTGTGGAGCCCAAAACTGGATGCAGTACTCCAGCTGTGGCCTCACTAAGGCCGAGTACAGGGGGAGAATGACATCCCGGGATTTGCTTGAGAAGCATCTATGGATGCAAGCCAGCGTTTTGGTCGCTTTACTAGCCGCAGCATCGCATTGCAGGCTCATGTTCATCTTGTGGTCAATGATGACCCCCAAGTCTCTTTCTTCCATAGTGCTAACCAACATAGCACTGCTGAGCCTATAAGGATGCTGCGGGTTTTTCTTCCCAAGGTGGAGAACCTTGCATTTATCGGCGTTGAACACCATCAGATTCTCATCCGCCCACTTGCTGAGCCTGTCCAGGTCAGCCTGGATCACCCGCCTGTCTTCTGGCATGGATGCTTTGCCCCAAAGTTTGGTGTCATCGGCGAACTTGGCCAGTCCGCTTCTGACTCCAGTGTCCACATCGTTAATGAAGATGTTGAACAGTATGGGTCCAAGGACAGAGCCCTGGGGGACCCCACTGGTCACAGGACACCACGATGAGTGACTTCCATCAATTACTACCCTCTGGGTCCGACCCCGGAGCCAATTTTCCAGCCAGTGGATCGTGGGGGACCCAAGGCGACAATTGGCCAGTTTCTCCAAGAGTCGATCATGGGACACCAGATCAAAGGCTTTTTTGAAGTCAAGATATATGACATCAATCTCATCTCCCTTGTCCAGGTGATAGGTCACCTGGTCGTAGAAGGAAATGAGATTGGTCAAGCAAGACCTACCCGCAACAAACCCGTGCTGGCTATCCCTTAAGATGTTGGCGTCGGCCAGTCCATTAAGGATGGCCTCCTTAATAAACTTTTCTAAGATCTTCCCCGGGATAGAAGTCAGGCTGATGGGCCTATAGTTAGCCGGATCCACTTTCCTCCCTTTCTTGAAGATAGGCACCACATTGGCCTTCTTCCAGTCTTCGGGCACTACACCAGAGCGCCAAGAGTTTTCAAAGATCCGCGCTAGAGGCTGGGCTATGATGCTCGCCAGCTCCTTGAGTACCCTGGGGTGAAGATTGTCAGGGCCGGCTGACTTGAAGGTATCCAGCTTCTCAAGATGTTCCTTCACAAAGTCAGCATTAATGGAGGGCAGGGGATCACCCTCACCCGGACTTCCGGGCCCTGTAGCAGGCACAGGCGTCCCATGGGGCTGATGAAAGACCGACGCAAAGTACCTATTTAATAGGTTGGCTTTTTCCTGGGCGTCAGTTGTCAGTTGCCCCATCTGGTTCAGCAGGGGTCCAACGTTGCCCCTGCTTTTCCTCCGGCTCCCCACATATCTGAAAAAGGACTTTTTATTGTCCTTGATGCTCAAAGCTAGCTGGAGTTCAGTTGCAGCCTTGGCTTTCTTGGTCTGCTCCCTACAGGACCGGACCAGTGCAGAATAATCCTCCTTGGAGGTGACTCCCATCCTCCATCCTTTGTAGGCCTTTCTTTTTAGCCTCAGGAGGTCTGCTAGGTCCCTGGAGAGCCAGGGGGGCTGCTGTGCCCTCTTGCTGCCTTTCCTCCGAGATGGAATAGACTTAGTTTGTGCATTGAGGATCGCTCCCTTGAGGAGCGACCACTCTTCTTGAACTCCCCTCTCCCTGCGGTCACAGTCCCTTAGGGCCTCACTGACAAGCCTCCTGAGCTTGTCAAAGTCGGCTTTCCTGAAGTCAAGGACTTGCGTGTTGCTGACCGACTTGCCAGCTTTTCGGCGGATGGTGAAGGTGATCAGCTCGTGGTCGCTGTCACCCAGCTTCCCATCGATCACTAGGTCGCCGACTAGGTCCTCCCCAGTAGCCAGCACCAGGTCGAGCAGCGCTTTGCCTCTCATTGGCCCATAGACTTCTTGAGTCAGGTAGAGGTCATCCTAGGGACAAGTAGTGGCACAACTTGTGCCAGTGCTACTTTTCCTTGGGGAATGCCCATGCCACACATGCTCTGGCATGCAACAGATTATCCTGGGTGGGTTAGGGGAGGCTGGGACCAGCAACTGTGCTGGCCCCAGCAGCCTTACTGAGGTTCTGGGGGCTTCGGGGAGCTGCAGCCATGGTGCTCCTGCAGCTGGGACCTTGGCCAGCAGGTGGAGTGTGGCTCCAGCCAGCCAGGTTGTGGTTTTGGGTGATGCATACTGCCACCACATGCACTGGCCATTATTTTTGGCCTGGATTTTTTTGACCCCAGGATCTCTCAGGGTCAAACCTCACCCCTCTCCATGCTTCAAGGTAGCAGCACAGGGAATGCCTGCCTGTATGGTGCTGCAGATGGGTCTGAGGCACGGTCTGGACACGGCTTGTATGTTTAAACCACCAGGCAAGATAAGACCTGCAGACTACAAATTAGGTAGCTACAGGGAGGGACCAAGGCTTATTAGCAAAAAGGACAAGCACCTGAGAGCCAGTGATTCACTCACTCCAGCTGTGTTGATGGAAAGGGCTAGATAAGGGCATACCCAGAGGCATTTGGGGGACAGAGCCCTGTGAGAAAGGCGGCAGCCAGAAAAAGTTCCACAGGGATCTAAGCTTCCTTCCATGCCATCCTTCCATGCTTCCTTCCATGTTTAGTTAAGGCACAGGCCTGCCTTTATGTTGTGTTAAAGCCAGAGGGCTCATTTTATTATGGTTTAAAACTGGTGGTTTGGGCTGGAACTGCCAGGGGTGGAGGAGGTCCCAGCAATACCCAGAGCAGGATGAAGACAGCACCAAGAGACACAGTGCGCAGAGCAGGGCAGAGACAGGGTTAGGGATGCCAGCACTCAGAGGAGGGTAGAGACAGGGCCAAGAAGCCCAGTTCCCAAAGCAGTGCAGAGATAGAGCCAAAGCAGGTGACAGCCCTGAGCAGAGAAGAGAAGAGAGCCCAGGGCCCAAAGTAGGGTGCAGAGGAATCATAAGTGAAACAATGGTTGTAGCCCTGATGTTGGGTCCAATAAAGTGGGCCTGAGCTAAAAGTCCAGCAAAAGAAATGGGGAAGAGGCCAAAAAGGCCAAGGCCCCAAGAAGGGAAAGTGGCTGAACAGTAACACCAGAGAGGTGTGGGCATGGCTGTAAGGTAGGGGTGTGCAAAGCAGGCCCTATTCAATTTGGATTTGGATTTAGCCTGAATCGGGGACAGCGATTTGATTTGATTCGTTGATTCAGATCACTGTCCCTGATTTGATTTGGCTGAATCTGTAGATTCAATGCTGATTCAGAGAATCAGAGATTCGGTCATAGACACAGCTTTAAATGTTTTTCTACATACCTTGAGCTACCAGGCATGGCTCATGAATGCTGCTATGGTGCAGCAGATGGAGCATCCCACAGGAGTGTGGGGGAGGGGGGGAGGGATGGGATGTGCTGGGCAGTAGAAAAACCATTTAAAGCTGTGTCTATGACCAAATCGCAAATTTTTTCCAAATCTCTCTGAATCAATGTGGAGTGTTCCAATTCAATTTGGAGAGAATAAAGTGTCCTCTGATTCAATGTAGATTCAGAGATTCAGCCACTGAATCGAGCCGAATCTCTGCTGAATCAAATCAGGAACTGAAGCTTTGCACAGCCCTACTGTAAGGGATGTAGGAGGCTGTGAATGCAGCCCGTAAGGCACGTGGTGTCAAGAGACACAGAGAGAGTGAGGTAGAGGGACTAGACAGATCTGAGGGATTGGGATCACCTCCCAGTCTTTTACTTTGCAAATAATATCTGAGGCACAGCAGGAGAGTGAGAAAGAGGGAAGGGCCCCAAGAACACGAGAAGGCAGAAGTCTGGTGGTCACCAGAGGGTGTTACTGTGCAGTGTGACCCTGCTTTCCTACAAGCTGCCATAAAGCAAAGAGCAAATACTGTTTCTTTCTTGCTGCAGAGAGTAGGACATGGACCAATGGCTTGAAGTTACAGCAAAGTAGGTTTAGATTGGATATCAGGAAAAACTACTTCACTGTTAAGACCATGAGGCAGTGGAATAAATTGTCTAGGGAAGTTATGCAATCTTCATCATTGGAGGTTCATAGATTCATACATTGTTAGGGGCTGGAAGGGACCTTGTAGATCATCAGATCCAGTCCCCCTGCACTAGGCAGGAAAAGACAATTGGGATCAAGTCACCCCAGCAAGGTGACTGTCCAGTCTCCTTTTGAAGATTTCCAGGGTAGGGGGCTGCACCACCACTGAAGGGAGTTTATTCCACAGTCTGGACACCCTGACTTTGAAGGAGATTTTCCTGGAATTGAGATGTTCAAGAAGAGGTTGGGCAAGCATTAGCCTGTGTTCTACCATGGGTATTTCCCATGTTTCTGAACTTTGCTGGTTGCCATTTGGAGCTGAGAAGGAATTTTTTCTTCTCCTACTGCTGTACATTGGAGGAGCAGTTTCCCCCCACCTTCCTAAGAGGCATTGGGAATTGGCTGCAGCCCAGGCTGGGGATTTTGACTGGGGTATGCAAGTGCTCCTTCCTGGGATTAAATCTGAAGATTTCTAGCTAGAGGGTCTTGCGCTTCTCCCCCACAACCTCCTCAGCCACCTACATGCTCAGGATCCAGACCAATCACCATATTTGGGGTCAGAAAGACAGATACATTTGGACTGTGGGGGTTTTTGCCATCCTCTGTTGTGGGGAGCATGTCCATCTTCTTTGAATTTCTCAAGTGTATTTTAACAACCTACTTTATCTATAGCAGGTTAACTTATTATGTCTTGTGGTTGTGTCAGGGTTGACTGTGTAGTTTTGCTAGTAAGTTAGACAATGGATTTATATAGGATGGTTTTGATAGGAATGATGCTCTCAGGCCCTCAGGCAGGTTTGGACTAGATGACCCCTAGAAGTCATTTCTGACCCTGTTTTTTATATGATTTCTATGAAAATAGACTCAAGTGTAAAACAAAAAATATTTTTCAAAGGCCAGATGACAAAAAAAACCTACAACTCCTACAACTTGGACAGGATCAACTGAAAAATTTTGTTCTGACCTAGACAAGTTTTAACTAGTATAAATTAACTAAAATTCTGAAACAGAAAAAGCACTCAAATGTTCAAAATAATTTCTTTTGAATGATTTTAAAATGTTTTGGATAGGGAAAGTAATTGAAACCAACCCTCTTCTGCAAATAGTTTTGTTTTAAACAAATTAGTATTATTTGATAAATGTTTCAGTAGAAAAGTCCCAAATCATTCTGTTTATCAGGATAGTATAATTAGCTACTGTCACTTGGTAGACTGGTATATAAGGCAAAATTTTCAGGAGCAGTAGTGAATATTTGACTCAAGAATATAAAATATAGCTTCCCATAAACATTACTCAGAGGCAGTTACTTCTTGTTTAAGGGAAAACACATCTTTCTTTCTCCTCAATAAGTGTAAATGAAAGACAACTTATAGAAATCTATTCAGTGTAAATATGAAATGATGATTAAATGTTTGAAAATGTAGTTTTAGTTCATTGTAGTATTATGGTCTGAAAAGTGGAGCAATTTTGTATAAATTAAAAGATACAAGTGAAACATCTAAAAATAATTAAACTGAGTTTAGTTCATTGGTGAACACAGTTTGCAGGGCACATCCACACATGCAGGCACGTGCACTTGCAGCAGCTCAAATAGGAGTGGCATAAATTTGAGATGGGGCTTTTTGCCTCAGCACACATGCCTAGACAAGTACTTTAGTGTGGGGCAAGTTGTGCCACTTGGAGCAAAATAACCCTGCCCAGCTCCTCCCAGGTTTGCAGCCAGGGGGAGCTAGAGCCTGGTGCCAGCAGGCATAAAAACCTGCCTTGACCAGCAGCTCAGGGCTACTTCTGAGGCCCAGCCACTTGGTATCTGGGGACACTACCCCTTGTGCCAGATGAACTGCAGAAGTAGCATCCCCAAAACATTTTTAAAAATACCCCATGAGCAGAAGTGCGCTGTGGGAGTAGCTGCCAGTGGTGGTGTGCTGATGGCTGCCAGCAGCAGTGGGAGCATGGTGGCAGTGGCAGCCAGTGCATGCCAACACCACTGCACTGCCACTGCCATGCCCCACGCCACTTGCCCGGAGCAGGACCGGGGGGCAAGGGCAGCAGTGCCCCTCTGTGAGCTGCACATGCCTGTTTGGCTGGGGGCGGGAAGTGGGGGCTCACACACAATGGCCACCACTGCACCACCATGTCCTGTGTGGCTTTCCCACCACCAGCTATGGGCAAACGGCATGAGGTGCGGTGGTGGCGGTGCAGTGGTTGTGCTGGTGGCTGCTGCGTGCATTGCCCCCTTCCTCCCAACTGGGCAGTATGTGTGAGGCCTGCAAAAGGGCACCACTGCCCTCACCCCCCCAGCCCTGCTCCTGGGAGTAGGCACAGAATAAGCCAAGTTGGGGTGCGGGGGGACACTGCGGTGTATTGTGTGGGGCTGGCAGTTCCCCTTGCCCCTCTGCTGCCACGCCCCAGGTTGCGCTTTATTTCCCCCCCTGCCTGTTTGCCCACCCAGGATGAGGAAGGAAAAGGTGTTGAAGAAAGCCCCACCAGGAGTGCCCGCTGGCCAGCAGGTACTCAATGTCATCCCCCAACACATCCTCGCTCCCTCAGCTCCCAGCCAGCTTCCCCACCAGCAGCAGTGGTGTGGTGGTGGCTGCCGCATATGAGCTTCCTGCCTCCCTGGCTGGGTGGCATGTGTGTGGCCTACAGAGAGGCAGTGCTGCCCTCGCCCCCCCCCCCCCCTAGGAGCAGGCACAGAGATGCAGTACTCCCCCATTCTCAATCTGCCTCCCAACGCCTTCCTTTCCCCCCCTGTCCCCCCTACACACCTACCTGCTGGGGTGTGGGGGTGTGTGTGTGTGTTTGTCTGTGTGTCTGTGCCTGTGCCTGCATGTTGGGCTGGGGAGCTGTTGTAGGAGGAGTGAGGGGCATTAGCAGGGCAGGGGGGAGGGGCCTTTAATGTTTATCATGGATTTGGGATTTTTTATCAGGGAAAACCCTGATAAGAAAGTAAACATTAATGCTGCTTTTCCCCATTGAGCCATTATGTGAGGCAATATTTTAATACTTAGAACATAAGTACACAAATAGCATGTAGTATGGTGGTTGTGGCAAAAGGATGGCAATAGGGTTGAATTTATGGAAGAGTCCAGAGTATCTTTGGAAGTGTTCAAATGGAGAAAACTCTGTAAGCACTTAAGCAACCACATTAAATTGCTTGTTTTTCTCAGGTGAGCTGGTTAATAAAAAGAACAGAGTGCATTTCCTTACTAGCCTTTTATTGTGAATTTCCTAGGTTGTGTGAGGCTTCTTTGCATGTGCAAATTAATTATTCTACTGTTTCCCAAAGTGGATCTTCTGCTAGGGTGGAAGTATGAAGAGGTGTCTTGAACAAGTCATCTAGAAATTACTGACCAACCTGATTTGAATTGGAATGCACATGTCTGAGTGATATGTGGAGGGCTGGAAATAGAAGGGTAGTATGTTTTCTCAGCCTGGCTAAAAGGCACACTTAGAAATGTTGACTGAATTAAACTAGAACTGAAGCAAGGCTCCCTTCTTTCCATATAGAATAGGTTATTTTTGGCCAACACTGAAGGGGGATTCTGACACAAATTTGGCAGCCTGTAGAAGTTTATGCAGTGTTCCAGAATTTGAGATCTGCATAAACTTTCCAATAAAAGTCATCTTGCAAGGGTGTGTATTTTCTCTGGATGTATGCCCCTATTTCCCATTAATGTTAATCACATTTATAGAAGTAAAAAGTAAGAAACTTGGCTGGGATCTGGGCCAAGTTTTCAGAAAGATCTTCAATACATTGGTGAGTCAAAGAGCAGCAAGCACTTCAGCACAAAGCTAACTCCATATCAGCCTTTTGCTGCTGGCACAGGATTGAAGATGTAGGAGATACAGAAAGTATCGAAGGAGCCCTTCATTCTTTCAGACCATGACATGATATGAGCCAAAAGAAAAGTGGGCAGGCAGGATTTGGCTGTTATGCAGCTGATATGAATGTGACTGCGTAGTTATATTTATTCTATATCATAATGGGAAAAGACAATGGGGAGAGACTGCACTTTCCCCTTGAGTGTTGCTTTTTGGGCCAGATGGAATCTAACATACAAAACCATGTGTTTCTGACTCCCTGTTCTCTGATTTAGAACCTCGAGTATTTGGTTCCCTCATTTTTTGGTCAACCAGTATAGAACCAACATAAAACAGCTATTGGCACATTAGCCCTTCAATTCCGCTGTTCTTTTTCAACAATAGGCCCATCAAATATAATAGAACTGATTCTACTTTCACAAAATAGTGTGTTGGAGTGGGGGGGGGGGGGGGGGGAGTTTTACCTCTCAAGAAAAAATAGAATGAAACCATGCATTTTTAAGATATACCTCTTTTGGAATGTATGTCTTTATTTTAAGAATAATTTTGAAGTAATGTTTGGTGTAAAGTGAGGTTATCCATTTCTATTACAGTATCGCTCTTTACTTTCTTTTGTTCATTACTCTCCATTTTCAATTCAAGCTAGAATTACGATCTAGACTCTAAACTTATAAACATAAAATATATTGATGAGATTTGTCCATTCTGAATTTAGCTTGCTTCTATATTTGCAGCATTCAAGGTATTTCTGGTAGGAAGGAAAGAAGTATAGTTAGATATAAAAAAAACTGTAAGCATTCTGAGGAAAACTTGCCTGTTTATCTGAGATAGATTTGATATACTTTTGTAGTAGCAGCTCCAATTAGACAAATTAATACCATGCATTGCAACATTCTCTGTCATAGCTGCTAGCCTGTCTGTCTTTCTGTATCTCACAACCCAGGATTAGACACAGCTTTAAATGTTTTTTTCTATATACCTTGAGGTATGAGGCAAGGCTCGTGAATGCTGTGATGGTGGGCTGGATGGAGCATCCCAGAGGAACATGGCAGGGGCCCTCCACATGCTCAACAGTGAACCCAGACACAGACCAGAAGTACTTCTGGTCCAATTCTGGGTCTGCCAGAGAGCGTTGGGGGGGAGGGGGACCTCAGCAATTGGCCACAGGGAGACCCCAGGTGCCCCCCCCAGACCTAGGAGGCACCAGTCGCCAAGCCAGCGGGGCATGTAAAGGGCCCCACCGTGCTCCCAAGCAGACCCAGAAGTGGACAAGAAGTGCTTCTGGTCCACCTCCAGGTCTGCTGCCAAGCACACTGGGGACCCCACACACTTCTGTGGGATGCTCCATCCGCCCAAGCATCTCAGCGTTCATGAGCCACCTGCTACCTTGAGGTATGTAGAAAAAACATTTAAAGCTATGTTTATGTCCAAATTGCCGAATCTTTCTGAATCTCTCCAAATCAATTTGGAGACTTCTAGTTTGATTCAGACAGATTAAAGGGTCTCCTGATTCTATTCAGATTTGGAAAATTGGCCACTGAATCAGGCCGAATCTCCACTGAATTGAATCAGTAACTGAAGCTTCACACAGCCTTACCCAGGATGTTCTTTTCATTCATAAATCAATTTGTGGCTTGTGTGGCTACTACTGTTACACTTCTGTGCCCTCCCCCCACCCCCACCCCAATCCCCAAAATTAAAAGGGAAACTCTCTTTATGTTAGGCTGAAATAACAGCAATACACTAAATTATTATAGGACCAGCAGGGAGCAGTTAATGTCTTTTCAACAGTGCTCTGTGATGAAGCAGGACTTTTTTCTTCTAATTGGAAGGTTGTGCAAGATGGGGAAGTTTATATATGAACCAAATTAATGATCTCCAGGAATTTTCTAATGCTCTAATGAAACTACTGATATACCTGATTTACAGCCAATCCATTCTTCCCATTCAAGTCGCATTTAAGTTTTTACTTATGCAGATGCTCTTCTTGAAATATACATAGTGTATTTATAATACCCTTAAAAATTCCAATTTCATCCTTGATAAATGAATAAAATTACCTGGGTATTTGCAGCTTTGCCAACACTTATTATAGATTATACCTAGAGAATATGGCAATACATTTTTAATGCTGCTTATTTTTACTTAAGGCAATTGGAGGAAAAAATTAACAACACCCACACTAATAAATGTTTTAAATGGTACCTGGGAGAAATATTTAAATACAGACATCCAAAGTTGTATCAAATTTTAAGTCAAAATTTTGAACACCTATTCCAAATAGCTTTTGTCTTTTGACAATAGCTATGTCCAAAACTACTGGAATTTCACAGAGTTCAGTGAATGCAACAGTCAGTACCAACCATTCTGTCAAGACTTATATGATGCTTGTACAGCCCACCCATCCATTCAGAGCCAGACTAGGGAAAATAGCACCTTGAGTGAACTTTTATTCTGGCACCTCCCCCCAGGAACCCCCACTCTACCTCCCCCAAGTCCCCAGCACTGCTACCCTGCCACAGAGGGGCTCCATCCGATGGGCTGGGGAGCCTGGCAGGGCATCTGCTTGTGGCAGAGACTGTGGGCTACAGCCCCATGGAGCTGAAACAGAGGGAACAGGAGTCTAGGATGAGGAGCCAGTGAGTGCTGGCACAAGGCCTCCATTGCCTTGGGGCCACCACGGGGCTCCTCCAAGACCTGACACACAATTTGCCATGTGCAGGTGAGGCTCAGCCTCCCATGCTCCCCTCTTTGGGACCCCAGTCCCAGCTCAGTGCTCCCTTCATGGGCTGTCCTGCCGTGGCCTGCCCTGCCCCACCCAGGTGGGAGCAGATGCTGCTGTCACTGCCACTGCAATTGTGCATGCAGAATCCCAGGCAGGCTTCCCCACCCCAGCATCACACAGGGCCCCAAGCAATGCCCCAGGCTGGCACTGCTTGCAGTGTGTGTGTGTGTGTGTGTGTGTGTGTGTGTGTGTGTGTGTGTGTGTGTGTGTGTGAACCAATAACTTCATGGGGCTGTGTGGTGTATTGTCTGTTTAATAAACCTGTTATTTGGACCCCTGAGTTGGGTTTTGCTTTTCTATGGTTCAGCCCTGCTCCAATCTCTGCTCCTCGCCCCTCTACCTTCTGTCTCATTTCTCCCTCTCCTGTTTCTGGCTCACTGCCATCTCCAACACCTGTCCTGAGCTCCTCTCTGTCTGCAAACCCTGTTTCTTTGCCACTGTCTTATCCCTACTGCCTTTTCCCCTGAGCGACCAGGTTTCTGCCTCAGTTTCTTTCCTCACTGTCTCCTCCTTGCCACCACTTATCTTCCCCCCCACCTCCCAATATCTCAACTGCATGCTTCAATTTCCAGCCCCAAGCTCTCAGGTTTCTGTCTCTCTCTCTTTCCTGGCTGTCTCCTCCTTGCCACCAGGCTTCTTTTTCTTTTCCCTCCCATGCACCAGTGACCTCAAGTAATCCTGGGGCCACTTGATCTTAAGTAACTCTCTCTCTCTCTCTCTCACCTTAACCTTCCCCCAAGTATCCCAGGTACCCCAAGCACACACATAAATACCATACCACAAAAGTTAGGAACTTACCTCTGTGTAGGTGGGTTTTGTGTGTGTGTGAACTGGTGAGTGTGTGTGTGTATTTTATATATATATATATATATATATATATATATATATATATATATATATATATATATATATATATTGTGTGCATGATATACAAATTAGTGATCTGTGTATGTGTACTGAGTGTGTGGGTATTGACAATTGATTTTTGTCTAATTTTTAGTGTGTTCTGTGTATGTGCTTGAATTGGTGATAGGTATGTATGTGCCTAGGCTGGTTTGGATGTGTATGTGCCTGAGCTGGTAGTGTGTGTGTGCATGCACCTAATTGATTTGTGTGATTGTATATGTGCACTTGTATCACACCCTCCTGTCTAACAGCACAATATGGAGATCCTGAGAGTTGGCCTGACCCCACAGGGCAACAAGATGAGCTACCATCTGAAGTCAGTATCCAATATCAACTGGACCAGAAGCTTTTCCATATTGGGTGCTTCCAAGCAAAAATGAATCTCACCACCAAGGACATCCACAACCTTCAGTTCGCAGATGATTGCTGTGTGATGGCTCACTCTGCACAGGTTGTGCAAGTGACCCTAGATTTCTTCAATGCTTCATATAAGAGACTTGGCCTGTCCTTGAACGTTACCAAGATAAACAGCACCAGGATGAAGGTTGTTCACTAACTGCCACCCCTGCAGGCCAGCTGAACATCTCTTGTTCTATCTACAGACAGGGAGGCTCTGCAGTACGTGGAACACTTTCCATATCTTGGCAGCCACCTCTCTCAATGGGATACCATTGATGAAGATGTCCAGCACTGGATCAACTGCTCCAGTGCTGCCTTCTTCAAGCTGTGACATGTCTTTGAAAATAGAGATCTCTGGAAGTTGAAAAAGGTCCTGATTTATAGGCTGTCATGCTGACCACCTGCCTCTACTGCTGTGAAGACTGGACTATCTACTGAAGCCACATTAAGACCTTTGAGAGCTTTCACCAGCGGTGCTTGTGTCAAATCCCGGGGATCAAATGGGCAGACTGCCAGACCAGTGCAAGTGTCCTCCATGAAGTTGCATCCACCAGCATTGAATCCTTGCTCTTGAGAAATCAACTCCAATGGATAGGCCACTGCATCCAAGTGTCCAAGAACTGCCTCCATCACCAGATCCTCTTCTCCCAGCTCTTTGTTGACCAACACGCAAAGGGAACAGTACAAATACAGACTCAAGGTCACCCTCAAGCATGAAGGCATCAACAACAATGGGTGGGAGGAGCAAGGTGCTGACCATTTGTTGTGGCACCACATGGTCCACCAAGGCACATGCCACTTTGAGACCCAATGACTCAATACCAAAACATAACGGTGGCAGCAGAGGAAGGAGAACCAAACAACTCCCCACACAACAACATGCCCCTATTGCCGAAGAACATGTGCATCCAGAATCAGGCTCCTCAGTCACCTGAGGACCCTGATGGATGTCATCCTCAATTTCAACAATGACTAGAGCTAAAAATTTTACTCTGACTGATCATATGTGGAGTGTGACTGTAAGTTCTACAGACTTAAAAGCTCTACTGAGGGTGATTATATTTAGGGAGGCAGGTGTTCTTCACATGGTTCAATGGAGCTGTTTAATTATGTGTTAAGAAGCTTGGCTTGGCTAAATGCTTATCTAAAATGTATGTGAAGTAATATAAACCTAGCTACTCCATATACTGCTTAGGAGAACTTATGAGGACAGATAGCTCAATAAATTTTGAGCAATGTTGTCCTTTGGCCACAGTAGAAGTACTGTGATCAAAACATCCTGTACTTAGACTCATTAGCATAGAAAATGGGCTTTTTGAATGGGGTTTCAACAATGATTCATGAGAATTAAATCTTACTTCACAAACCCCAGAGCATCAGTGAATCTGCTTTTACAGCCCTTAGGCAGGTTTAATGGGTGTTAACTAGTAGGGCTGTGCGAAACAGCACCATTTAGTTTTTACTTCCATTTCATCATTTTGACAGGACAGTGTTTCATTTCAAGTTTCATTTAATTTCAAAAGCAGTGTTCTGTTCTGTTTTGTTTCATGAAAACTGTTTCGCTGTTTCGACGCTGTTTCAACATTTCGCCCATAGGCTATAATGGGGAAGCACAAAACTGCCTATAACTTTGTCATTCTTTGGCAGATTTGGATGAAAACAGAAAAAAAATAATAGCCCCTTCTGAGGCCATACATTCTGCCAAGTTTCAAGGAGATAGGTGCAGGGATTTCTGGGAAACTGCACCTCAAGCTGCTGACTAGCAAAACTTGTGACATGTGACTGTGTATGTGTATTAAAGCGCGCCCTCACTGGTGACAGGGCCTCTACACGACACAGTACCCCAATGAGGCCTCCTCCCCTACAGCCTCATCCTTGTCCACCACTTTAAAAGACAACAGGTAATAACTTAGTAAGCAGCACAGTAGCACCAGCAGCAGCCAAACAGTCACAGTCAATATCAGAGCAGTCCTTCCTCCCTATTCCCTCTCCTTAATTTCTGTTTCCTTCCAGGCAAGCCCAGCTTCAGCTTCGAAATTCAAAACATTTCAAAACTTCTGAAACATTTTTACTGCCCTCATTTCATTTTGAGGATGTTTTGAAGCCCTTCATTTCATTTCAACTTTGCTGTTTCAAGCTCGGAATGAGTAGAAATAGCATCAAAACGAAACACCCAACAAAATTTTGCACTAGTGAATGTGTACTTGCAGATTCATCCTGTATACCAAGCCTGTTCTCTCCTGGTGTGAAGGAAGTTTCTACCTAAACTGCTAGGGAAGGAATTTAACATATTGGTCTTTAAACTAAATTGTAAATACCTCTCACAACCCCTGTGCTGTAATATCACAATCTTAGAACTCCATTTCATTGTTTCAGTAGTTTTCTCTCTATTCCAACCTAGGATGAGGGAATTGTCTACAAAGCCTTAGAAAAAAAGTCTCCTTTGTGAGAAAACACTCATTTGTTCAAACTTATACCTTATAAGTATTTTAAAATAATTTTCTTAAACCTTCTGAACCTTGTTTTTGTTGCATTAGACTTGGTATGGGAGTTGGATATAGCTTGTAGGCTATGTTAGATGATAAGAATTTACTTTGATGAAGGATTTTATAACTTTTATCTGAATAGCAGATGGGCACTGTGACAGAGGTTAGAGGCTCGCTGGATGGAGATTCAGCATACTGCTGTGTAAGACAGAGTTGCGTAACCTTTTTCCCTGAGAGGCCAGATGGGCAGTGGGCAGTTCCTCCGCAGGGCGTATCTGTCCAATAGACCAAATCTGGCACCCAGGGTGGGACCAGTGGGGCCCCAGCTAGGTGCACGTTGGGGAGAGGTGGGAGGCAGCCTGGCCCCAATCCAACCATGTGGGGAAAAGGGGCTTCACTTGGCCCCAACCTGGCCCCATGAGAGAAGGGGCATGGCCCAGCTGTGATCCAACCCCATGTGGGGGAGGGGACATGGCTTAGCTTTGCAGGGGGAAGAGGTGTGGCCTGGCCAACCTGGCCTGGCAGAGGAGAAGGAATGTGCCCTAGACCTACAGGATGGGAGAAGGGGGCGTGGGCCAGCTCAAACCAGCTGTCCAGGGAGAGGGAGATGTGGCCAACCATCAGTCTGGCCATGTAGGGGAAGGGTTGTTGCCTGGCTCTGACCCACTATGTGGGGCTTGAGATTTTGGCAGTGGGGAGGGGTGACTGCTTTTGCACCAACAAATTTCCTGATCTTTGGGGAGCCCCATGAGCTTAGTTCCAAGGCTCTGTGGGCTGGAGATTAAGCACTCCTGGTGTATGGTCTTACTCTATTGGGCCTACTTAACTATATGGATCAACTCTGAATAATATTCAAATGGGTTCCCTGGCATGGGAATTCTAGGTGTACTTTAAGGATGCAGAGACTTCAGCTACCACTCTTTTACCTCCAGAGTTCAAATGCTTGTCCTCTGACCTAGCACTCACATGGCTTACATGTATACTTTCTCATAATTCCAGCTATGTTGGCATTCAGGGACTACAGGTGGAGTCAGACACAAATAAAAATAAGCTTTGTTAGCTTTTGCCTCCCTCAGTTTCCTTGCCTTTCTGGAGTCTTTTTGGGATGTGGCCAGGTCTTCAGAGGTGGCACAAGAGCCTTCTATGAAGCTCACATATTATCTTTTCAATCATGAAGTCCCTTCTATCTTACCCTGGCATCTCTCACCTTGGTTCATGCCACAGTTCAATTAGCTGTTCTGGCTAGAAAATCATTCTTATCTTTTCCTTGACCCTTGTCCCCAACTTGTGCAAAACTTTCTTATTTTTTGAGGCTTCCCCTGTGAGTCTTTTGAAACCCCATCCTTTATCACCTCTGTTCTCTCAGCTTCCCTGGGGAATTTCCATTCCCCTAGTCTGTTGATGAAAGAGATAAAAAATGTTTTCCGTAGGTTCAGCTAATCTGTGATTAGTTAGAA
The DNA here is from genome assembly GCF_030867095.1 of Alligator mississippiensis. Classification (NCBI taxonomy): domain Eukaryota; kingdom Metazoa; phylum Chordata; order Crocodylia; family Alligatoridae; genus Alligator; species Alligator mississippiensis. The sequence goes on along the minus strand of NC_081827.1, from coordinate 132,286,189 downwards.
TTTTGTGGGTGCTCCTGAAAGCAGTTTGGGAATTTGTTCTCAGAAGGTTTTATTGAAATTTGCTGCCAGACGTATTCAGCAATTTTTCCTAGGGAGATATAATGGCTTTTGAGTTCCTCTATTTTTATTGTTCATAACAGTTTTGTTTCATCTATCTTGACTGCCTCATTTTTTTCTTTTAGTAAACTGTTTTATTCCATCTTGATGTATTCTAAAAACTATAGGGCTGTTTCTGATCTGAGTTTTCTCATGTTGAATGTCTGTCAGAGCAAAACTCTTTTCTTGCTTGTTAACCTTTTCTATCACTTTTTTATTTTCATAGATTCATAGATGTTAGGGTCGGAAGGGACCTCAATAGATCATCGAGTCCGACCCCCTGCATAAGCAGGAAAGAGTGCTGGGTCTAGATGACCCCAGCTAGATGCTCATCTAACCTCCACTTGAAGACCCCCAGGGTAGGGGAGAGCACCACCTCCCTTGGGAGCCCGTTCCAGACCCTGGCCACTCGAACTGTGAAGAAGTTCTTCCTAATGTCCAATCTAAATCTGCTCTCTGCTAGCTTGTGGCCATTACTTCTTGAACCCCCGGGTGCGCCTTGATGAATAAATACTCACTAATTCCCTTCTGTGCCCCCGTGATGAACTTATAGACAGCCACAAGGTCGCCTCTCAACCTTCTCTTGCGGAGGCTGAAAAGATCCAGTTTCTCTAGTCTCTCCTCGTAGGGCTTGGTCTGTAGGCCCTTAACCATATGAGTGGCCCTTCTCTGGACCCTCTCCAGGTTATCCGCATCCCTCTTGAATTGCGGTGCCCAGAATTGCACGCAGTACTCCAACTGCGGTCTGACCAGCGCCCGATAGAGGGGAAGTATCACCTCCTTGGACCTATTCGTCATGCATCTGCTGATGCACGATAAAGTGCCATTGGCTTTTTTGATGGCTTCGTCACACTGCCGACTCATGTTCATCTTGGAGTCCACTAGGACTCCAAGATCCCTTTCCACTGCCGTGCTACCCAGCAGGTCATTCCCTAGGCTGTAGGTGTGCTGGACATTCTTCCTCCCTAGGTGCAGCACTTTGCATTTCTCCTTGTTGAACTGCATTCTGTTGCTTTCTGCCCACTTGTCCAACTTGTCCAGGTCTGCTTGCAGCTATTCCCTGCCCTCCGGCGTGTCCACATCTCCCTATAGCTTTGTGTCATCTGCAAACCTGGACAGAGTACATTTCACTCCCTCGTCCAAGTCACTGATGAAGACATTAAAGAGTATCGGTCCAAGGACCGAACCCTGCGGGACCCCACTGCCCACACCCTTCCAGGTCGAAACCGACCCATCCACCACGACTCTCTGGGTGCGACCCTCCAGCCAATTCGCCACCCACCGGACTGTGTAGTCATCCCAGTCACAGCCTCTTAACTGGTTCACCAGTATGGGGTGGGATACCATATTGAAGGCCTTCCTGAAGTCTAAGTATACGACATCCACCCCTCCTCCTGTGTCCAGGCATTTCGTAACCTGGTCATAAAAAGAAACTAGATTGGTCAAGCATGATCTGCCTGCCACGAACCCGTGCTGATTTCCCCTCAGCATAATTTGTCCTGCCGGGCTATCACAAATGTGAGCCTTGATAATTTTTTCAAAGACTTTGCCAAGGATGGAGGTGAGACTGACAGGTCTATAGTTGCCCGGGTCCTCCTTCCTCCCCTTTTTGAAAATGGGGACCACGTTGGCCCTTTTCCAGTCCTCCGGGACTTGGCCCGTGCACCATGAGCTTTCAAATATTCCCGCCCGTGGCTCTGCAATGATGTCGGCCAGTGCCTTCAGCACCCTTGGATGGAGCTCATCCGGGCCTGCTGACTTAAAGGCATCCAGTTCTTCCAAATGACTCTGCACCATTTCAGGGTCTACGCATGGAAGTCTGGCACCTTGCTGCTGCCTCTCTACAACCCCAGTGAGAGACTTGTCGTGCCCCTCACTTAGGAACACTGAGGCAAAGAACTCATTGAGGAGTTCAGCCTTGTCTCCCCTGTGAAGCATAGGGGGTTATTTTGTCCCTGAGGTATCTGTAGAGGTACCTGAGCTGAGCAGCTACACTGGGATGGGACCCATGTACCACATGCACAGTGGACATCTCACTCGCTCATTCTTAAATCTCACCTGTCAAGACTTGGCATAACTATAAGAAAGGTATCAGGAGGTAGTACCTGATTAGGGATGGGGACAGCTGAGACTGGTGTGGGTCACAGTGTCTATAGATCTTCCATGGGGCTCCTCCTCCCCTACACCCCCCCTTTCCACTCAGATGTTTCTGTTGATGCTTTCAGTAGGCAACTGGCTGTACGGGGGTGCCTGGATTCATTGCCTAAGCAAAGGAATTTGAGGAGGCAAGAAAGCAGTGTTCCCTGAAGTCAGGGTCTCTAGACTAAGCTCTCAGGGCCCTGCTGCCATTCTGGGTCAGCAATGCATGGCCCACATAAGAAAATAACCATACCAGTCAAACTTAAATAACAATGTCCAAGCCTACCTGGGCCTTACTTTGGCCCAGCAGTGTACCTCAGCTATCCTCCCTCAGGCAGCCTGATCCCTTAAGGGAGTGCTTCATGCATGAGCTCAATGCAAGTGGGCTGGTCTGTCCTGGGCTAAGCCCTTTAGGTAAGATGGGGCTAGGGGTGTGTAACAGGCATCGCTTCTGAGCCAAGTTGTGGCCCGCTCACCTGTTCCTGCGGCAACCACCCGCCTTCTCTCCTGCCACGTCTTGATGTTAATTAATTAATTAGCGGGAGGCTGCCCATTATAATGCCCCGATGCCGGGGGGGGGGGTGCTCTGCGGCTCCAACCTCCCCTAATACCGCAGCCCAAGCCTCGCAGATGTAATTGCTGTCATCTCTCTTCTGCCCCCTTTCGGAGACTCACTATGCTGCCCCCTTTTTGGGGCTCCCTATGCCCACACTTGGGCTCAATTGCCCCTCTCTGGGGCCGGGGTCTATGCCCCTATAAACTGCACCCTCACTGGCGTCTGGCTGTGCCCCGCTTGGGCTTACAAAATGGCCCCCATCCTGGGAGCTCGCCCCGCCCACACTGGGGCTTCAGAAATGCCCCTCCCTAGGGCTGGGTCTATACACCCTGTATGCTGCGCCCTCCTGGGCGCCGGGGTCCCCGCATTCTGCTGCAGGTCCTTATAAGTAGGCTGTGCCCCGCTTGGGCTTACAAAATGGCCCCCGTCCTGGGAGCTTGACCTGCCCACACTGGGGCTTCAGAAATGCCCCTCCCTAGGGCTGGGTCTATACACCCCGTATGCTGCGCCCTCCTGGGCGCCGGGGTCCCCGCACTCTGCTGCAGGTCCCTATAAGTAGGTTGCGCCCTCACTGGCGCCGGGGTCCTCACTTTATCGTGAGCCCCCCTATGAGGCATCCTCCAACCCCTAATAGCATCACCCAAGCCACCGGCTCAATGAACAAAACAAAGCACAAGCCCCTAGGCTGAAACATAACTATAAGCCGCCTGGCTACAACCATACTGCTCCAACATCTCGGAGCTGACTCTCAAGCAGTACCTGCGGTTGCTTCTCGCATCTCTCCCCCAGGAGCTCCTGCCTCTCTGGCTGCTGGCAGAGAACTGCCAGCCTGGCCTCAGCCCTGGGCTTTTATAAGGGCCAGGCCCTGCCCCCTTCTGGCCAGCTGACTCCCATTAGTTGCCCCAGCAACCTGCAGCTGTCCCCCTTATGTTCGGCCAGGGCTCTCTCCCTGGCAGTTTTCACTCCTTAGGAACCAGGCACTGACGTGCCCTGCGACAGGGTGTCACAAAACCCCTGAGTAACCCCTAAAGGTACCTGACTTCCTATGGTGACACGCCAGTCAGGAGTCTGTCCAGAGAGCTGTGATGATTCAGGTCCTTGGTCCCAGATCTTCTGTCTCCAAAGAGAAACACAATGAGCCAGACTTGCCTGTGATTGTGTTCCCCTCTCCTGGGGTTGGTGTGTCCATACGTAAGGGGTTCTGGGTTGGTCTGAGCCAACCTGGACCCCTGCTCACTCCCACATGCCCTGCCACCTCTGACAGGTGCTAAGAGCCCCAGATGGGGTCATCATCTCCTGCACCTGCTGCCTCAGGGTCCTAGGTGGTACCTCCTCCATTGGCTGCCTGCTTTCCTTCCAGGCTGTGACTGCAAGAAGCAGAGCCTATAGGGGGTCAGCTGCACTCCAGCAGCTTGTCCAGCAGCATTATAGAGCATGCCCTGGATGCCTGGGCTTGCTGTTTCCCCACGGGCCCAGCTGGAGCTCTGCCACCTGAGGAGTGTGTCAACTGCTTTCATCCTAGTCAGTATGGGGCTTAGCTCAGCCCCTGCTACAGTATCATTTCATAGTTTCCCAAAAGTTTACTAGTACCCCTTCTCTATTATCACTTAGTTTAAGAAAGTGTATTTATTAATGTTTCTGCAAAATGCTTAAAATGTGTGTTGCCTAAGAATGAGTTATTAATTTGGTATACAATCTAGCCACTCTTTGCAGTTATAAAAACAAGCTAGATTGCCTAAGAGGAAGGAAAGGAAGATTTTGCACTACACTCAATAGATCTGTTTTGATAATTAGAAAGAGGTCTATTTTCAAATATGTTTTGCTTGCAGCCAAGAAACTGATATAATTTTTCCAGTATGGCTTTTTTTTCTGTGTGATTAAATATCTGAGTCCTTACCTGCAGCTCTCCATGGAATAAACTCTCTAGAGTTGGAGATATATTTATATTCACTTTTTCAGATGAGGTTAGCATTTTCTTGCTGCTCTTTGATATGTTATTAAAATTGGTGGATTTTCAGTGGCATAGATAGGTTACATTTGGTAGACAATTTTTCTTCCATAACAAAGTCCATAGAGTCCAATCTAATCGTGTGATGAGGAGAGGATGATTCTTGTGAATGTGAATAGTAGTCACCCTTTTTCTGCCCCTGGATTTAGTGGAAAAAATGATAGAAAATGTCACATGGCTCGTTTGGCAGGCAAGTTTATTTGGGTTCTTTTGCCTGCCTATGTCCTTAGATCAATATGGCTACAACCAAAAACCCAATAACATGGCCCCTTTTGAATCCCTCATAGCCACTTGCAATTTCAGCCAACAACAATGTGCAGGCGGGGTCGAAACCCGGAGCCCTTTGTCGCGCTGCACGCGGGCTGTGGCCGGCAGCCCAGGCAGGCCAGGTCGGAGAGGGAGGTCGCCGAGCTAGAATTAGGCACAGACACGTAATGGTTGATTTTAAGATTGTTTACTTACACCAAGATGGTCGCGGTGCAGGCTGAAAAACTTGCTTGAGTTACAGTTGCGGATAGAAAAGAAGAGAGGCGGACTAGAGTTCCTCCGGGAACACTCTTCTAGCCCATCCGGTTGGAGGCTCTAAACCGCGAGCCTGTCGGACCAACCGGAGAAAATCCGTCCGGTAAAGAGCTCTGAATACACTCACTCACATGAAGTTTGCTAGGCTCCGTGGATCCATCTCTTTGGCGCGCAGGGAAGGATATGTCTAGGATCGTTCGGCGACGGGGAGAGGCTAGAGGCTGATCAGACCTCTGTTGCCTGCTTAAAATGCGTTGGGTCCGTGAGGATCCTCAGCGCTTAGAGATCTTCACACAGCGCAAAGTCTCCTTCTCCTGGTGTTCGTGGAGTCCTCCAACTAGGGCAGAAACCACACAAGCCTTTTATACAGCTAGCAGGCCAATCGCTAGCTGCCACGTGTGAATAATTTAACGTAAACCAATAACGGGGCTCGAATTAGAATACAAATGGCGGGAACTCTTTGCAACATGCATCACCGTGCTGCAACTTAGAAATGCACACTGCAAAGAAAGCTACGAATTGGCGGGAACTTCTTTTGCACCCGGGGTTCTCTGTTGAAGCAGAAGACTCCACTGTGTAAAGAAGCTGCAATTTGGCGGGAACAATTTAGCGGGGAGCAATTTAGCTGTGCTGAAGCACACAAAACAAAAACTTACAACTTGAGTTGTGACAACCAAGAGATAGAAAAATGCAGAAAAAGGAATAAAACAAAAGGCTAACCTCAAAAACAGGTTAATTCCTGCTTCATTTGCAGACTGGAGAATAACACAGGAAACATTTCTTAGCTGAGCAGGTTGGTCTATCTCTAGTTATGTCCACATCTGCGATTAAAAATATATGATAGATTCCTTCTCAAGTACAGGGTACAAGGTTAATTTCTGCTCTTGCTTACATTTGTGCTACTCTGCTGTAGCAGAGCTCTCTAAACACAACTGAGAGCAGAATATGGTTGATTTACACACACAACAAAGATATCAGTGGCCATGTGACAACTTATCCATAGTGTGATGGCTGTAGGTGTCGTAGGGCTTGCTACCACTGCCCTGAGTTTGTTTTCCTACAGGCGGTGACAGGGTGGACCTCAGCGTTGAATCACCTGGTCTGCCAGGAAGTTGGTCTTGTGTTTCTTGCCTGCCATGACTTTGATGAAATTATATTCCCAGGAGGCACTGCCCATGGTGATCTTGCCTAGTCTAAATCCCTGTTTTCTTCTGTGGGGCTCCAAACCTTCCCTTTACCCCAGTCTAGTCTCTCCAGATCGTACTCAAATTCCTTCTGCAGCCAGGTTGCAGCACTGCCTGTTATTCTATTGTTTGGCCCTCTACCACCAGAGTGACCTTTGGCTTTGGTTAGGTGTACCCTTCCAGGGCTGGTCTTGGCCTGGCACAAAATATCAAAAAAAAAGGAGAAAAACCAAGAAAATCCCTGGAACTGCTCTCGGTCTCCTTGCCAAGCTCAGTCCATGTCCCCTTCACCCAGGGTCAGGCTCTCAAAATCCCAATCGCAACAGCAAAACAAATCAATTGGTCCAGTTGCTGTTCTGCACAGGACTGCCCAGCTCCCTTGTGAACATTCACAGTCCCAATGGGATCTCTCCCAGGTTCAGCAAGGCTCTAACCTGGAACAGCAGTTTCCTCAGACCTCTCCTCCAGATCCTCAGCTGACACTCCACTCCAGAGATTATCAAAAGTCATGTGTGTTCTCTCTTCCTGGATCCTCAGCTGACACTCCACTCTGGAGATTATAAAAAGCCATGTGCATGCAGGCCTCCACCTGTCTCCTGCTCAGGGTCACTCCTGCCTCGTTCCTCTGTCAAGTTTTGCAACCCTTGTCTGCAAGGATGCTCAGCCGCTCCTCTCTCCCTGTGGCCTGCATGGAACTAACCCCCGTCTGCCCCTCTCCAGGGCTAGAAATACCTCCCAGCAGCCTCCCTCCTCCAATCCAAAGTGAGATGCTGCTCCGGAAGTGTGGTGAGTGTTTCTCTTCCCTTCTGGTCTCCAGCTGCAGCCCTGCCAGCCCTCCATGATGTGAGTGTTGTTTGTTTTCACTCTCTCTATCTGTTGTTACAGGCTGCTTTTCTTCTCCTGTGACTCCCCTGCCCAGCATGTAAGGCACCTCAGGGCTTTTGTTTGTTCTCTCTCACGCCTTCACACATAGTTGACAAGGTTGTGTACTTTATAAGTATGTCATATCAGAAAGTTCATATTTCTTTTGTTTTTGATGTGACTACAGGATTTCTGCATGAAACAAAATTGTGTTAAACTGTTTATTTTTTTTGAGTTTGTAAGTTATGCATGTCAATGCAATTATATTGTGAAAGGTTACTTAGATTTCTCAGAAACAACGGATGTATATTTTGGCATGCCGTTAGGAGGAAGTTAGGTGTTAGAGTCCAATTGCCTTCAATGAGATTTACCAATGCCTAAGCCAATTTTGAAAATAGTAATCAGGTTCCTTAACAGCTTTTAGAAATGTTATCCTGAAAGCTTTATTCTTCAGAATTGTGATGACTGGTATACACCAAAGTATTTGTAAACATTACAAATAAAGGTTGTCGCATTCAGAAATATATTTTCAAATAAATCACCAGCATGGATGAATTACAATCCAAAATCCTGAAACAAAGCCCAGTGAAGTCAATCTTCATTGATTTCAGAGGATTCTGGGTAAGGCTTCAAATGGATACTATCTGGTGTTTTGTTAGTGCCAAAGAAGAGCCTCATTAAAACTAGATTACTATCAGACATTCATAGGACTGATGAATCTCCTCTGTGGCTCTTCCTTTCCTGGCATTAACATTTGCAGTTTAATAACTGGAAGAGGTTTAATTTGATCATGCATAAAACAATTCAGGTATAGGCTAAATATGAAGTTATCACTTTCTTAGCTATACAGTTTTCAGCTGAGGTGATTTACTGAGTTCTGCAAATTAAAAAAAATCAAGCTAATAATAATAATGATTGTTAGATAGGTGGTATGCCAAATTTTTGCAAAAGCATGATCATATCACTTTTACATCATGCTCCTTAATTCCTCAGCCCCTTTGCTTAACCATCAGTCATCAGTTGCTTTGTATATCAGTTACATTGTACAACACCAATCATATTGGTGAACAGCACTCCCTTGTACAAATCATCACCACTATGAATAAAAGGTAGCTGTGAGTGTGTAAGCTATCTGAGGCAAGAACTAACTTTCCTACATGACTGTACCACTGCCTAGCGCAACCACATTCCAATCTCTGACTGGGACAACCAGATCCCATTCTAATATAAATAATAATAATAATAGTCACTTCAGGTGGCCAGAAACCATGAGTCAGGCACAATATGATAATTAGATGGTTGAACATTTTTCATGATAGTTTTTTTTTCAATGAATTTTTTTTTTTTATTGAGTCAATTGATTTTATGGGAAACATCCATTATCAACAACACATACAAATACAATAACCTTAACATATTTATTGTGGCTGGCAAAAACACTTTTGGCTCAGGGTTTGTTGTTTTTCAGTTAAATTCTGTTATTTTCATTTGATTGGGGGGCAGGAGAGAAAGAAATCCCTAACCAGCTCTA